>NC_136068.1:1445281597-1446713263 GCF_964261635.1 Lissotriton helveticus
TTGAGAAATTAACGTTTAAAAAAAGATATATATCTGTAACAGCGGACCGGGCAGCGCTCTGGTTCGCGGACTTTTCGCGCAACGGAGCTTTGTGAAGCGAAGCTGATTGGTTCTCCGGCGTCTGTCAACATTCCAAACAGTCCGTAGCGGCCGCCATCTTGTCTCTCGGTAGGATCGAGAGACAAGAGGAGGCCAAAGCGAAGGGGCAAATGACCATAAGGGGGAATAGTAGATCCTCGCTGACCCCCTACGTTTGATGTGGAGGTTTTAAAAGGGCTCCGCGGGGCAAAAAAAAAAAATAATAATAATAATCGAACGGCTGAATGGATTTGCACGAAACTTGGCAAAATATTAGGGACTGGTAGCCCGATGTGCCTTTGCTAGGTCTCAATATATGTGCTCCAGTGGATTTTGAGAAATTAACGTTCAAAAAAAGATATATATCTGTAACAGCGCTCCGCTTCGCGTACTTTTCGCGTTACGGAGCTTTGCGAAGCTGATTGGTTCTCCGGCGTCTGTCAACATTCCAAACAGTCCGTAGCGGCCGCCATCTTGTCTCTCGGTAGGATTGAGAGACAAGAGGAGGCCAAAGCGAAGGGGGAAATGACCATAAGGGGGCATAGTAGATCCTTCCTGACCTCTTAGGTTTGATGTACCATTTTGTCAAGTTTGGTGTAATTCCGTTCAGCCATTCAGGCTGTAGACGTATGTAAATGTCCTATGGAAAATTGCATGGGGAAAACACATTTGAAAGTGTTGAAATTTAGAACCAATTAAAATGTTAAAAAAAAAATAATAATAATCGAACGGCTGAATGGATTTGCACGAAACTTGGCAAAATATTAGGGACTGGTAGCCCGATGTGCCTTTGCTAGGTCTCAATATATGTGCTCCAGTGGATTTTGAGAAATTAACGTTCAAAAAAAGATATATATCTGTAACAGCGCTCCGCTTCGCGTACTTTTCGCGTTACGGAGCTTTGCGAAGCTGATTGGTTCTCCGGCGTCTGTCAACATTCCAAACAGTCCGTAGCGGCCGCCATCTTGTCTCTCGGTAGGATTGAGAGACAAGAGGAGGCCAAAGCGAAGGGGGAAATGACCATAAGGGGGCATAGTAGATCCTTCCTGACCTCTTAGGTTTGATGTACCATTTTGTCAAGTTTGGTGTAATTCCGTTCAGCCATTCAGGCTGTAGACGTATGTAAATGTCCTATGGAAAATTGCATGGGGAAAACACATTTGAAAGTGTTGAAATTTAGAACCAATTAAAATGTTACTTTGGTTTTGTATTTGTGTGTGATGAAAGTTAATTGGTTATGTATATATGTCAAATGAGAGGAAACCACAGCCATTTTGTGATACTACTGTCTGAGGTACATTTGTGAGGAATTTTTGGTGGTGAATTTCTGGTGTTTGATTTACACAGTACTAACACTTCTGCTACTTTTAAAAAGGTGAGTTGTTAATTTGTAAGGGGAACTATGTTGTACACTTGAAGATAATTTGAAAAATGTTTTCTGTTATTTATTTGCAGTCCTTCTGTTATACTAAATACTTGATGAAGTTAGTTTTATATTATGTATTACTAAAAACGATAAATGAAAGTGATTATTTTTTTCTGCAATTTACAGCAAGCAATTTCAAAATAAAATGGCTCACAATGAAGAGACCGTGGCAATTTCTTTTGAATTGTCCACTACATTGATTGAAATTGAGAGCACCAATAATGAAATATTGTCACAAGGAGGACATGACTTGTATGATTCCATTAGATTGATTGAAATGGACAGCACCAAGAATGAAATATTGTCACAAGGAGATGACTTGAATGATTCCACTACATTGATTGAAATTGAGAGCACCAATAATGAAATATTGTCACAAGGAGGAGATGACTTGTATGATTCCATTAGATTGATTGAAATGGACAGCACCAATAATGAAATATTGTCACAAGGAGGAGATGACTTGAATGATTCCACTACATTGATTGAAATTGAGAGCACCAATAATGAAATATTGTCACGAGAAGATGACTTGAATGATTCCACTACATTGATTGAAATTGACAGCACCAATAATGAAATATTGTCACAAGGAGGAGATGACTTGAATGATTTTTTTGATCAATCTCTTGATGGCGAATTTATCGAGTGTTTGGAGACCATAGAGTTACAAGAATCATCATTGGAGACTTTTAATGAGGACATTGCTGATGAGGACATGTTACTAGTTCTTTCAAATTTAGAAAATTCTGAAGAATAAATTTATATTTAGAAATCAAAAATTGTTTGAGACATTATTCATTTTTATTTTTAATTTATGAGGTTGTAGCGAAGTGATTGTAGTATAAAATGAGACTTATAGTATAGAGTGCAACATTTTTATGTTACATGGTAAGTTTACTCATATTTACTTGCCTTCTGCCACTATATTATCTCCAATGTGTATTTGACATCTCTTCTTCATCTCCGGCCTCCTTTCTCTCACTGTGTGTCTCCGATGCATCTTATCGCTGTTATTTTGTGTAATTACAGAAGAGAGTAAAATAAAATAGTTCGGAACGTGAAAAGGGGGCAAAGTAGAGTACTCCTCACCCCCTAGGCCTTTTTAGGCGGTCCCAAAAGGATCAGTTTCTGCTTTCCTGAGAGATTATGGTATGAGTTCCATATACCACAATAACTTGCATTACAACATGCAAGATATCTATCTCCTATTACCAACTTTTGGAGATATTCGCGCTAAGCGCGAATATCTCCAAAAAGTAACACCTGCCCTGAGCAGTTCCTAGCCATGTTATCCAATGGGAGGTGGATAACATGGCTAAGAGCATTAGCTCGGTAATGCATGAATATCGCTGAGTTTTTAGCGATATTCATGCATTGCGGCCGTTTATTATCGCATTTGCGATAAACCTTGATAATAGCAAGGTTTATCTTCGATAATTTCTGACGATGCTTAGTGGTAAAAAATTGGTTGGTAAGCATCGTTAGCGATAAATATCGCTTAACTTTGGTAATATGCCCCAACGTCTGTTAACGTTCGATTCGAAGGAAATGAGGAAGTGTTGAAAAACATTGTCTGCGCCATCTTGCCTTTTTTGAAATGCCACACTTTTGTCGTGCACGGCAGCCATTTTAGATGTCTTGACCAGACCCACTCTCTGCACGCTGTCGATTCGTAGCATGGCTCCTCACCCACGCAAGCATCTTCCCTAGGCACTGGTCACCACCGCTCTCTGTCTTATGCATGGGCAATAAACCTCCCCCCATCTGCGCTGCTCTTCCCTGAGAATCACACTCTGTGCCCGCCCGACACCTCCCTTTCGCCCTATTCACTACCGCACCCTCTGACACTCCTCTTTCTCTGTGTCCGATTGTCCAGGCTATCAGCTAGCCCTGCAGATGTAGTTTATGGCCCCAGCTGTAAAGAATCACCCCTCTTCAAAGGAGTTATAGTAGATCAAGGCCCACACCCGATGAGATCCGTCACACCACACGTGTTCCTACTATCTGAAAACCATCCTGTATTGTGATTGGGGAGGGGACCGAGCCTGAAGCGGAAGATTCCAGGAATGACTCTTTGTACATCAAAGTTTTTACAATTATGTGTCACATTAAAAATATATAGCACTCCAACAAAGTAGTAGGAATATAAAACTTTAATAACATATAAATATATACAAGAAAACAAAAACAGTAAAAACATTTAAACAACGAAGAGACCGTGGCAATTTCTTTTGAATTATCCAATAGATTTATTGAAATTGACAGCACCAATAATGAAATATTCTTGTCAGTAGCGGTCTGTTGTGCGAATAGTTCCAAGGCAGCAGAACGCGCTGAAATCTAGATGGCACGAAAGTGATGTCTAGTAAGTTGCCGCCCAGCAAAAAACGGCGTGGGGCGCCGCGGGGGTGAGTGAGTCCAGTAGGCACCACTATTCTTACCGGCATTGCAGGATTACTGCTGGGGACAATGCCTGTGCTGTAGCAGGGTCACAGCAGAAACAAAAAGGATTCTGTTGAAGATGTTGTTGGTTTTCAATTTGAAAACAGTTCTGGTGTCAACTGCTATGCTAATGTAGTGGTTAATGTTTTGTTTTCTCTAGAAAATGTAAAAGAGGGGGAGGCAGTCCAAAGTTCCGTTAAAAGGGCAAAGGAAAGGATCGGTGGTTTGAACTATCAGTCAAAAAGGGGAGGGGGTGCAATAATTTTTCCTACCGGGTCACACTGTGCTTTCACCGGAAGTGAGGTCTGCAGGATTCTAGTAATTCAAAGTGAGGCTGGCGCCAGCATGGGAGCGCCGACGTCCCGCGGATACAGTTTCGTCACTCCACGGGCGATCATGGCAGTCATTCCCCATCGGGGGTCGGAGACTCCCGCGGCTCCTCTAGAATTTTCAAGGTCGTGGAGGACTACGGTGGTGGAGTCAACCAGTGACCGGGCCATTTCTTTATGCTGGGCCCGCTCTTGCCAGGTCGACTGCCATTTTGAGAGTTCGGCAGCTACCGGCGATCGCGGGGTCACATGAGCGGACGGGCTCCACCCTGCCGGGCGAGACGTTGCAGCATGGCCACAGTGGAAGAACCCTTTTCCGGGCGCCTGGAGCGCTGAGGGTGCAGCTGGGAAGCCTCCACCTGGGGAGGCAGGAGAGGCCTGTTCGCACCGTCTCTCCCTCCCAGTGCACCCCACGGCGTCTCGCTTGAGATTTGTTATGGCCGGACCAGGCGATGAGGACGAGGGGGGGGGGTCGGAGGCATGTGCAAGACATCCCCCCCCCAGTGTTGTCGCAGCCATTATAAAAGAAAGAAGTGTCCCGTCCGTCTTCGGGCCGGGCTTCCGGTGGATGTCGGCCGGACGCCCCTGGCTCTGGCCCCATGAACGGGTTTCTTGGTTTATCGGCTGCAGCCGGATCCCGTCGGCCTCGGCCCCCCGACCGTTGGTGGCCGGACCGGAAGAGCATGTGGCGGGACTACCTGCAACTCTCAAGGGCCACCGCGGCCGGACTGGGAGAGAGAGGGGAGGGTCGAGGAGACATTCCCCCCCCCTGCAACTGTTCAGCGTTGTAAAGGCAATCCCCTGGCCGGGTCCCGCTGGCCTCGGCCTCTCCTCCGGCTATACCCTACGTTAGGATCTCCTGGCCGAGGCGTGGCAGCAGGACCTGCCTTATATGGGCTGCTCCCGGCTGGGCGTAGCCGGAACCCTGCCCCACCTTGGAAGTTTCCAGAGTGGGGGCGGATGTTCTACTGACTTGCATTTTCCCTAGTCTATCGATTTTTTTGGCGTGGCAGGCGGTGGGACAGCGAGGGGTGATTTGGTTTCTCTTACTGTTTTTCTGGTCTCTCACCACTGGCATATTTTAACGTTTTCTTGTTTCTAGGACATTAATAGGTTTTATCATTACGTTATGTTATCGTTTCTTTGTTCGTTGTTTAATAAAAGTTCATGTTCATCAGTGGCCTACTGATTTTCGTTTTCCTATTTTTTTCTTTCCAGGTTGTTTCATGGTAAAGTTTCTGTTAACAGGATACAGTGATCACTTCGTTATTATTGCATATGTCCTTTTCACTAGGGGTGCTCTCTGGTCGGGCCAGATGACGTATCTCTAGTAAATGGTCCGGGTGAAAAAGGTGCATCAATCAGTGGGGAGTAGATAGGCATGACAGATTACAACGGGGGAGAAAGGTCCGCATTACGTACCCTTTCACTACTTGCAAAGATTTTCCTACGTTTATTTGCAAACAGGGAATACCTCCAAAAAGAACTAATTCCCAAACAGTCAATGTTCGGACAATCAATCAATCAATGAGGAATGAAATAGGTACGACGTGTTAAAGGCTTGCGTTACCTACCCTTCACTATCTGCAAAGGGAGAGAGAATATTCCTATTCTTCCTCGTTTGCAGGTAGAGAAGATCCTTAAGAGAATTAACTTCGAACAATTCAATGCTCGATTGAAACAATCAACAAGGGGTACTGTGAACACAAATGAACGCCGCTTATGTACATACGCATTGCTATTTTCAACAGGTTGTTCCTAATGTTTCTATTTTAGCGAGGTCAAAAAGAGATCCCATTAGTGGCCTACTGATTTTGCTCGATTCCTTTTGTTTTTTTACACGATTTTTCGCTATCTGCAAAGACTAAACAGAGTATTGCGACTCTGTGCTTGTTTGTAAATAGAGAATGAACCAAAGAGAACAATCAATCAAATGGAGAGAGAAGCAGGCACGACGGATTACAAAGGGGGCAAAGGGCTGCGTTAACTACCCTTCACTATCTGCAAAGAGAGAGTACTCCTAATAGAAATGAGGGGTGGGGGGCAGCATTCAAAGCAGATCAGTGTGCATAAACACGAAAATGTTTTTACTTACCACGTACTTGACATTCGACAGCTTATGATATTTGCTATTAAAAAACCATTGAAATTCACTGAAAAAACCATAGGTTATAGACCATATATAGTTAGGAATTAGCATTTACAAAACCTTGAAAATTCACTGAAAAAACCATAGGTTATAGACCATATATAGTTAGGAATTAGCATTTAAAAAACCTTATTTTACTCACACAAAACCATTGAAATTCCATATATAGTTAGTTGCACTAACTATATATCGCGCACCCGCAATCCACTGCTGATCATGTCACATATTACATCATTCATGACATGGTCAGTGACATCACTGATGACATCACTGATGACATCTCAAATGACATCACTGATGACATCACTGATGACATCTCATTTGACATCATTCTTGTGCTAATACGATAAACCTCTTCAGACTCTAATATAACCTTAGATACACTCAGTGTATACAGACACTCACACACTGCCACTCATCCATGGAGTTACTCACACACCCAGTCAGTCATGCAAAGAAACAATCTCACCTCCATTTCTTCAACTATACAGTTAAACACACCTTACTTATTGAAACATATACTAACACATATTTACTCTCTTATACAATCCCTGATACAAGTTCACAATGATCGATACAACCACTCACTCATTCAGTGGCTCTCATGCACAGTTATTTATATATGCCAACTCTCACATGTACTGTGTTTTACATATGTACTTACTATGACATGTAGCATTGAGATATCCATTCACTCATCAATACACTCATGCACACAGTCAACTGCCCATGTAGCTGTTTCCACATGCACTCTTGAACTCATACACCTAGTGAATAAACTGCTCACACATCTATGCATAGAGTCTCACACCTTCCAGCCACCCCCACACAAACTCAATCTCCCATAGAAATACTTGGGCAACCAATTAATAACACATATAGCCTCTCGTATAGCTAATGATCAACACATGCAGCAGTTTACAGAACAACAGACATAATGATGCACAAATTAAGACAGTTTAGTCACTAACCCATGCATTCAGTGAGACACATTTAATCACTCACTCATACAGTCAGTCATGCACCTACTAAATCCTTCATCCAGACACTTATACATCCACTCAAGACATATTTTAACTTTACAGAAAAATACAGTCACTGGATGTTGTCATCAGTGATGTCATCAGTGATGTCATTTGAGATGTCATCAGTGATGTCATCAGTGATGTCACTGACCATGTCATGAATGATGTAATATGTGACATGATCAGCAGTGGATTGCGGGTGCGCGATATATAGTTAGTGCAACTAACTATATATGGAATTTCAATGGTTTTGTGTGAGTAAAATAAGGTTTTTTAAATGCTAATTCCTAACTATATATGGTCTATAACCTATGGTTTTTTCAGTGAATATATATATATATATATATATATATATATATATATATATATATATATATATATATATATATATATATATATATATATATATATATATATATTCAGATATCTGTATCCTGCTCTCTGTGACCTTAAGTGGATCAAGTCGGTATGGGCCAACGTTCTAGTCACTGTTTTATATGTCTTGTTGAATATTGCAAATGATAATCTATTGGCCAAATAGGAGGGCTTTTGGGCCTTCTCTAAGGGCAATGATGATGGATGAATAAAGCCGCATCTGTTGCAAGCAAGGGGTGTTAATCTCCATTTGGCAATTGGTAATCGTACTGCTGCCACCAGACCCATCCTGATTTTCAAAACGGAGGCTTGGCGAGGGGACCGCATGCACAGCGCTCTGGTGGTGAAAACATCGGAAATGCTTGAAAGAACAGTAAACATGCCGCATCAATAAGAACTTGGATTTATACCTTATAAAACATGACAAAGTCGATATGACGGTTTAAATATTTCTTATTGAGAAGGCAGTTTGGGGAAGTTAACCACATCGGAGTCCTTCCTTAATCACCACCATTTGAAAGCGCCAATCACGAGAGACTTAATGTGTTTAATAAAAAAAACACGCTGAATATTCGAACATTGTTTTCTCTTTTAAAAGCACTGATGAAAGCTACTGCTGAAACGCGTCTGCTATAATTAAAAGAGCCTGCTTTAACTTTCCCCGTGAGTGCCTGAAGTGTGCATTTTTTGGTGCAAACGTCGGAGCCGATATATATATATATATATATATATATATATATATATATATATATATATATATATTACCTACTGGCGGTCGCCAGTAGGTATATATAGTTAGGATTTTTTCCCTATGGGATTTTTGAAAATTCTATGTCTAATAACTTTGGCGTTTGTGGACGGAATTGGCTGAAATTTTCTGGAAAATGGAACATTTTGTTTCTGAGCAGCCCTTGGAAATTTGGGGGGGTTTCGTCAAGGGGGGGCCGAGAAAAAAGGGGGGTCCCAAAACGTGTTTTTAACATTGAGTTTTCCATAGGGCGGTTGGCCTCACTTTTAGCCCGAACGGCTGAATGGATTTGCATGAAACTTGGCAAAATTGTAGGGACTGGTAGCCCGATGTGCCTTTTCTAGGTCTCAATATATGTGCTCCAGTGGATTTTGAGAAATTAACGTTTAAAAAAAGATATATATCTGTAAGCGCGCTCCGGGCAGCGCTCCGGTCCGCGGACCTTAAGCGTACCGGAACTTCGCGTAGCTAAGCTGATTGGCTCTCCGGTGTCTGTCAACATTCTAAACAGTCCGGAGCGGCCGCCATCTTGTCTCTCGGTAGGATTGAGAGACAAGAGGAGGCCAAAACAAAGGCGAAAATGACCATAAGGGGGCATAGTAGATCCTCCCTGACCCCCTAGGTTTAATGTGGAGGTTTTAAAAGGGCCCCGCTGGGCAAAAAAAAGAAAAAAAAAAATTTGTTTTTTTTTGCGTGGGGAGCGCCCGGTCCGCGAACCGGGAAGCGTTCTGGGCAGCGTACTGCAATGAAAAATGAATGATAGACTTTTCAAATGCTGTATGTTAATTGATTGTTGTTTTTGTTGATTATTTTTTATTTTTTTTATTTTTTAAGCATTTTTTTTATTGTGATTGTGTTTCATAATTTATTAAACTTTCTAACATTTCATTGTCAGAAATTTCATAATTATCATGGAATATACATTGTAGTCTCTGAGGGTGTAAAATGTCCTCATTTGCAAGGAGGTTATCTACTGCTTGTACACATTGCAGTAGTTCATTGTCCCAAGTTTCATCGAAAAATTCAATGTCAATTTGATCAATTGTATCAATCAATTCTTGGCTGCTCTCTTGCAGGTCCATTTCAAAAGAAACTTGGTTTTCGCCTTCCATTTTGCCTGAAATTTGGATTAAAAAAATATATATTAGTAGAGATAGGGCAATGTTGGGAATAATTTTAGATAGGCATTTTTTATCAGTGAATTTATCTTTGGGCAGTGTATAGTATCAGAGTGGAAGTAGGAATATAAAAAGTGTATGTGATTTAACGTAAGTAAATTCATAATTATACAAGAGAAGCCTAACTCCATCCATAACTATAACAGAGAAGTCTCTCTAAATCTATAACTACTACAGAGGGATAGTATATATCTATCAGAAAAAGTTTACCATATTAACTTATAGTGCACAATATACTTCAGTTTTAAAAATAAAAACTTACCTTTAGAAAGAAGTTGAAGGAATTAGTGAAAATACTATTGAAATGTACAGCAAGAAGTAGTAGTCAAAATGGCTGTGTTTTCTTCTCTTCCTTTATATATATTCAGGTATATAACCAATGAAATGTCAGGTAAAAAAAGTAGAAAATGAAAGTAACATTTTCATTGGTTGTCAATTCCAACACTTCAGATGTGTTTTGTGAAGTAATTTACCTCAGGGTATTTAGAGAGGTCTACAGGCTAAATGACTAAATGGAATTCCAATCAAATTTGTGAAAATGGTAGGGATTGGTATGTAGTATGAGCTAATCTATATTTGGTGAAATTGTCTCCAGTGGCTTTTCTGTGAACTACTTTCCCACCTTTTTTGATGGTGCGCTTCCCAGGGAGCGACCCGGTACGCGTACCGTTGAGCGCCCCGGTTCGCGAACCTTAAGCGTTCCGGGAGTCCACCATTTTGTGTTTCGGTCGAATTAAGATACAAGATGGAGGGCAAATAATGTTCAGAATGGGTAGAAGGGGGCACGGTAGAGTTATCTTGACCCCCCAGGTTTTCTGAGGGTGGCTGAGGAGGCTTATATGTGCGAAAAAAAAACATTTTTAAAAAATATTTCGCGAGGTTAGCTCCCGGTTCGCGTACCGGGTAGCGCCCCAGGGAGCGTACTTTGAAGGAAATTAGTGAAAAATGTTAGAGTAAAATAATAATTGTGAGTGATCAGATGTAGGGTAGCTCTGAGAAGAGCTTTTGGGTTTATGGTACATTTAGGTACTTATAAGTAGGTACCAATGCACATTCTTAAATTCAGAGTGAAAACTCTGTTGCCCTCATCTGAGAAGTGAACTCCATCTCCTCTGTAGATATCTTGCATGTAGTAACGCAAGTTATTGTTGTACAGGGAGCCCATTCCATGGTCTCTCATGTAAGCTGAAACAGATTTGTTTACATGCTTCCTCGACTTCTCAATTTGTGGACAAAATTGGTTTGACCACCTCCATTTCTGTCTTTGGCATATATTTGAATATACCAAGGCAGTCTGAGGAAAAAGTGCCATTAATTGCTCAAAGGTGTCCTTTAAAAGCATTTCCAGACCTACACCAGTCAAAGTGCCCAAGTCATTACCTCCACAGTGCACAATTAACAGGTCAGGTTTGGGCAAATGCATAAAGGTTTTCACCAATGGTATCAATTGGTGACATTTTAATCCTCTGTGGCAAAACCACTTAATTTCCACATCTTGTAAATTGAGGTTAGGTAATTTCCTGTTTTCAACGTACCTTTGAGCCCAGTGAATATAACTATGTCCAACAATCCAGACAGAAAACATGGTGAGAGAAGGTTCTCCTGCAGTCAGATGAAGTGTGGCAATGAAATGGCAGTTGAAAAAATGAGAGTTTAAAATGAAAAAAACTGTGGAGTTTCTGTGTTCATGAAGCAGTAACAGTGATTGGTGGATTTTGATTGCTGAAAACAGAAAGTTAGGGTGCACGGATGTGTTCTTTGAAAGATGTATTTTGAATGGTCAATAAAAAATCATTAAATGAAAGAATGCACTGGATATGCAGGTGCACTGAGAGTTCAGAGTTCAATTGCAACAAAGTTGTGTGAACTTGCAAACACCAGAAGTCTTCCAAGAGGTGGTTGCCATGCAGAAAAGGCAGAAAGGGCAGAGGGGGGAAGGGTTTTCATTTGAAAAAAAGTGAGGGAAGAGTTTTGATTGGGTGACATGAGAGATATGTGTGAAGAATTACAGCATTTCTGTGCTTTTGATAGCTGCAGACTCTGGAGTGCATACCTTTTGCTCTGCTGAAGACAAATTGGTGTGTTTCTGAGACTGTTTTCAAACTCAAAGTATTTGCTAAGGTGAGAAAATATTTCTTTAATTTAGATAGAGAATAGTGTGCTTTTAGGAGAAAATTATGAATTATGTGGCGCAAATTGCTTGTAAATATGCTCCCACATGTGCATGGAAAATTTAGATTTTGAATGTTTGTGTTACATAGCCATGTTAAAAGTGATACAAACATGCTGCAAAGGCAATCAAAAAACGCTTTTATGTGTCTTAAGGACATTTTAAGTAATTTTCCCATGTGCAGTGTTTTGAAATTATGATTTGAAAATCGTTTTTGGGGAAAAGGAATTGTTTTTAAATTTATGACAAGGACATAATGGTGTATGCTTCTTTATACGGCAATTGACTGTCCCTGATGTTATTTTTCCCATTTTAATGTAAGACCTTTCTCTGTGGCGCAAGTTGCTTGTAAATATGCTCCGACCTGTGCATGGGAAATTTAGATTTTAAATGTTTGTGTTACATAGCCATGTTAAAAGTGACCCAACCATGCTGGAAAGGCAATAAAAAAACACTTTCATGTGTCTTAAGGACATTTTAAGTAATTTCCCTGTGGGCAGTGTTTTCAAATTATGAATTGAAAATCGTTTTTGAGGTAAAGGAATGTTGTTAAAATTTATGTGCGCCATATGTCCACAAATTTCGTTTTCAGGGGTGCAGCAGGGTGTTCTTGAGACACCCCTGCACCTTTGGAAAAATTCCTAATTTGCGATGAGCTAATTGCTAATCGCAAATTGCACCTTCATTCTTATGGGCCTCCTGCTCCATGGAAATGAATGGGTAATTTGCAATTAGCAATTTGCTCATCGCAAATTAGGAATGGTAAAGAATCGCTATTTATTCCTTAAAATTCGCTATTTTGGAAATGCAAAATAGTTATATGATACATATGGCGGTTGATGTCTAACAAGATAAGAAGCTTAGGGATACATTTATGATGACTGGCGCAATGAAGTGGACATCACTTACTTCATTGGTAGAGCTTTACATGTATTATGTCCTCTGTATTCTTCATCAAGCGTAACTTTAATCTGCAATCCTGAGTAGGCCTCACCTTAAACAAACCTCTGGATAGGCCACACCTTATCGTCATCCTGAATTAATCATTTAAAATGCTAGGGACAGATTTATGATAGGTGTATGCCTCTTTTGCGCCACTTACAAAACACTGTCCACGGGGAAATGACTTAAAATGTCCTTAAGACACATGAATGTGTTTTTTTAAAGCGTTTGCAATTTTTTGGGGTGACTTTTAACATGGCTATGTGACTCAAACAGTCAAAATCTAAATTCACCATGCACAGGTGGGAGCATATTTACAAGGAATGTGCTCCATGGGGAAAGGTCTTATAATGTAATATGGGAAAAATGACATCAGAGACACTGAAATGCCTTATAGAGAAGCATACACCATTATGTCCTTGTCATAAATGTGCAAACCATTACTTTTCCCCAAAAACGATTTTCAAATCATAATTTGAAAACACTGCACATGTGGAAATTACTTAAAATGTCCTTAATTCAAAATTTGCTATTCCTTATTTTGCGATTGCACTGAAGGATTTGCAAATTTTGCGATTCCTTAAATGCAATGTATCAAACAAAAAATATGTAAAAAATGATATTAAGGATTTGGAAACTACCACCACTTCTAATTTGTGGTAATTTGCGAATTCTTTTCAAAAAGCATTTTTTTCCAAAAAACAAAAGGTGCCATATGACGCCTATACATGTCCTTAGGGCATGTATGTGTGCCATATGCCCCCAAATTTCTTTTTCAGGGGTGTAGCAGGGTGTTCTTGAGATACCCCTGCACGCTTGAAAAAATTCCTATTTTGTGATGAGCTAATTGCTAATCGCAAATTGCAACCTTCATTCCTATGAGCCTCCTAGCCCATGGAAGTGAATGGGTAACTTGCAATTAGCAATTTGCTCATTGCAAATTAGGAATGGTAAAGAATTGCTATTTATTCCTTAAAATTTGCTATTTATGAAATGCAAAATAGTTTGATGGTACATATGGTGGTTCATCTGTAACAAGATAAGAAGCTTAGGGATACATTTATGATGACTGGCGCAATAAAGTGGACATTACTTACTTCATTGGTAGGCCTTTACATGTATTATCTCCTCTGTATTCTTCATCAAGCGTAACTTTAATCTGCAATCCTGAGTAGGCCTCACCTTAAACAAACCTTTGGATAGGCCACACCTTATTGTCATCCTGGATTAATCATTTAAAATGCTAGGGACAGATTTATGATAGGTGTATGCCTCTTTTGTGCCACTGTGCGTCACTTTTATGATGCAGCGGCGGTGCTAATTTGCAATTAGCAATTTGCTCATTGCAAATTAGGAATGGTAAAGAATTGCTATTTATTCCTTAAAATTTGCTATTTAGGAAATGCAAAATAGTTTGATGGTACATATGGTGGTTCATCTGTAACAAGATAAGAAGCTTAGGGATACATTTATGATGACTGGCGCAATAAAGTGCACATTACTTACTTCATTGGTAGGCCTTTACATGTATTATCTCCTCTGTATTCTTCATCAAGCGTAACTTTAATCTGCAATCCTGAGTAGGCCTCACCTTAAACAAACCTCTGGATAGGCCACACCTTATCGTCATCCTGGATTAATCTTTTAAAATGCTAGGGACAGATTTATGATAGGTGTATGCCTCTTTTGTGCCACTGTGCGTCACTTTTATGATGCAGCGGCGGTGCAAAATATTTGCTATGAGGCGACAACATTACAAATTGATGCATTTAGGCAGATATGTCATGGTGTAAAAAAAACATACCACATGAAACCGATGCAGCAGTGATGCAAAAGATGCACCATGTCGCAAGACAGGCCTCACTTGGGGCCATATGTATCAAGCTAATTAGCATTCGCAAAGATCAAAATTCTACGAATTTCGGCCTTTGCGAATGTTAATTAGACAAATGGTATGTATCAAACAAGTTTGATGCAAAATAAGGAGTACCAAAATTTGCTATTCCTTATTTTGCAATTGCACTGAAGGATTTGCAAATTTTGTGACTACTTAAATGCAATGTATCAAACAAAAAATATGTAAAAAATGACATTAAGGATTTGGAAACTATTGTGGTAAATTGGTGGTAATTTGTGAATTCTTTTCAAAAAGCTTTTTTTCAAAAAAACAAAAGGTGCCATATGACGCCAACACATGCCCTTAGGGCATGTATGTGTGCCATATGCCCCCAAATTTCTTTTTCAGGGGTGCAGCAGGGTGTTCTTGAGACACCCCTGCACCCTTGGAAAAATTCCTAATTTGTGATGAGCAAATTGCTAATCGCAAATTAAACCTTCATTCCTATGAGCCTCCTAGCCCATGGAAATGAATGGGTAACTTGCAATTAGCAATTTGCTCATTGCAAATTAGGAATGGTAAAGAATTGCTATTTATTCCTTAAAATTCGCTATTTAGGAAATGCAAAATAGTTTCATGCTACATATGGCGGTTCATCTGTAACAAGATAAGAAGCTTAGGGATAGATTTATGATGACTGGTGCATCACCAGGGATGTGTCAGTCATCCTGCGCCGCTGTTCCGCCACCCATGGTGTGCTGCATTTAGAATACGGGGCATCATGGGGCAAAAATGGCACAGATGCGTGACGTATCTGTGCTGTAAAGGTAGTGATTGCTGGAGTTGTATCGCAAGTGCGATGCAGCTCAAGCAAGGCTCAGGGGTGCCCCATCTCCACAATGTTGCGTCAAGACCTATGCCTGCTTAAAGCAGGCGCAGGGTTTTGACGAAGCTTTCTCCTATCTGATTGTAAATACGGCACACCATGGGTGGCAGAGTAGTGGTGCACGTTAACTGGTGCATGCCTGGGGATGTGCCATTTAACATAAATCTGCCCCTTTACATTTAAGTATGTGCAGGACACACAGAGTCGGTGATGCTTATCCAAGGTTAAGAAGAGATGAGTCCTGTTCACTGAAAATTTAGACATAGTCTTCACCTGCTCAGCATTGCTGGACATGGCTAAATAATAGCTGCAAAATATTACTCTTGTTAAACAATTTTACTATTATAATCTCTGAGATTTGTCTCTTACTCTGCAACATCTCATTGTTGTTATCTTTCTTTAAAGATAAAGACAACCTCAACATGAGCTACAATCTGCAATCAGTTGATTTTGACCTCATCATTGAACTTGTAATTGAAACATCAGTGGATGTTGATCCCTTGGATGATTTAAATCCTGAGGATGAAGAAGAGCGTGATGAGGATGCAGATTTGTCCGAATTATATGACATAGGATGGGAAGCTGACCTGCTTGAGCCTATGGAAATATAAACATTTATTTTTAAAATTTATAATTAATAAAAAGTAAAAAGGTAAACCGTTTAATTTAAAAATAAAGACACCTTCAAAAGCAGGTTATGTGTAGTGTCTTAAATAAAATATTAAAATATGCTCATAAAATTAGATCAGATTCACATATAAAATAGCACAGGTAACATAAATATAAATGTCATTTCTTTTCTGCTATTTCTGTATTGTAAATTTGCAAGGACTAAAAAATCTTCTATTTAAAATGTCAAGTAGTGTGTTAAGTTTTTGATCACTGTTATTGTTTTACTGTTTGGTAATAATGGTTAATAACATTTTTTATTATATTTTACCACAGATTCAACTGCAGATCATTTCAAGATTTCACCATGCCAACAATAGAAAGACAGAGAAAGGCTGCAAAACGTCAAAGACAGCAGGTGAAAGAAAATAAGCAGCAGTCCTCTAACAAAAAGATTTGTCAAGTCACGAAGAAAGCACCGGGTAAGAGCACAAAATATTTCATAAGAAATATGTGTAGTAAAAAAAATATTACTACAGAAAATGTTTCAGTCCATAAAACGAGAAGGAATTCAAATGGAAAGGAAAGGCCAATCAAAAATGTTACTGCTAGAGCAAGAGATAACTCTGTGCATGATAGTAGAAGGAAACAACAGTTTAGGGAGATTCGTAAACGAATGTTCCGCAACAGGATAATTGGCAATTTGTTAAAAAATATTAAGAAAGGTCAACAGAAACTGGTTTTTTATAAGAGAAAAAAAAAGTTGAGAAAGTTATTGATCAGGCATTTGAAATTAAACGTAAGTTATTTATTTTGATAATCAATAGAATTAGGAAGCTAAACAAGGCAATTTATGATTTCAAAAGAAATAGTAGATGGAAGAGAATAGTTAATCGTAGTAATTTTTGTGAAGTTTTTTCTGGAGAATGGATGCATAGTTCAAGCTGTGAGGCATTTTTTAATGAGGAGAGTTATTTCCAGGATAATGATTTGGTGCATGCAGTTGACACCAGTGGTCGTGCTTATGAAGTGAAAGATGGTTGTCCAGTTGAAAAAGAAAAACTTGTGACAACAGAGGCAGAAGAGGTGTTAGGTAATGAGGTTTTAGGAAGACGTGCTAAGGGTCCTGTGTACACCTGGAAGTGTAGTAGTATTTGCAGTGTGCGACAGGATTCCATCAATTTGCTTTGTGATTTTGTACGGTCATTTAATAAGAAAAGTTTGAAGCAGAAAATAAGGTTGTTGCAAGAATTAGATCCTTGCAGAGTAAGAGAAGTGACAGGTTTGCATGGTCATTCACTGGCTTGTCTTTCCAGGAGAGTATGCCAGAGTGTTTTTCATCATTTCAGGATGCTAGCAGTGCATCATAATAAAGTGAGGAAATTAGTTAGAATGTTGTATTATGCTAAGAGTCCAGCAATTATGCTTAAACAATTATGCGCTGCTCTTTTGCATGGTTCTGAAATAGATGTGAAGAATATATGTGAAGAAATTGAGTTTTGTTACTTTGGAAGTAAAGAGGAGAATGTTGAAATTGAGCAAGAAGAAGAGGGTCATGTGGAAGATAGTGTACAGGTTTCCAGTACAGATAATTTCCAGAGGGAAATTGCGACGTTTGAGGTGAAATCAAGTGAGAGGCCTAATTTCACTTGTGTGTGTTGTCGACGCACTTATTATAAGAATCAGACTAAGTTAGTGGATTTATATGCAAAAAGTGAAAGGGAAGATAATAGTGAATGGAAGGATTTCGCAATATACTTGATGGTTGAAAATTGTTTTGATTTGGGATTGGATCAACGTGTGTGTACTTATTGTTGTTGCAAATTAAATCAAAACCAGATGCCTGCTAGAGCAGTTCATAATAATCTGGAATTGGTTGAGATTCCTTCTGAATTGAAGGATTTAAATACTTATGAATCTATTTTGATTCAAAGTATCCATCCCTTTCAGGCTATTGTAAGAATGGAGCCAAAGACAGGGAAATTGCCTCCATCAGATTTACAGAGAGGATTAAAGGGAAGAGTTGTTTATTTGCCTCTAGATTTGAAGAAAAACATTAACACAATTGGAGTAGAAAAAGCGGAAGAGGAACCTCTGGTTATCTTAGTTAATGGGGTTCTGACAAAGAATAAGAAAATATGGCAAGATTTAGTAGATGTTAGGAAAGTTAAAAAGGCAACATTGTATTTGAAAAAAAATAATAAATACTATAAGAATGTATATGTTGCAGAAGAGGAAGTAAGTGAGGAAGAGGATAGCGATTTGTGTGCTGGTCAAATTGAGAAAGTAGAACCCTCTACTAGTGAAGAAATATATGAACATTATAGTGTTCATCCTTTGCATTCCAAGGAAGTCATGGGGAATGCTATTGAGTTGTTTCAAATGAAACAAGCCAAAGGGAGTCCCATTAGTGTTTGGGAGGAAAGTTTGGAAGCTCGGTGTTTCCCACAGCTTTTTCCAACAGGTCAGGGAGGAAGATATGATGAGCGACCTCATCAAATTCCTGCTTCTGAATACCGGACTTTGCGATTGTATGCAGGAGATGCTAGGTTTCGACAATGCATTCCCTATTTGTTTCATCTCCTGTTTGAAAGCGATCTGTCTGGACTGTCATATGCAGTGAACCACATCTTGAAAAGTGGTATACACATGCAAAACATCTCGGCAAGTGACTTTATGGATAAAGTCAATGTCCAAGACAGTATTTTGGATTCTCACCTGATTAATCTCATGGCGTGTCAGCGTGGTACTAATGAGTACTGGTACCGTCGTCATGGTGATTTAAAATGTATGCTGAGGAACTTAGGTACTCCCACATGGTTCCTCACTCTGAGCTGTGCCGAGTATGGCTGGGAAGACTTACTTGAATTTCTACGAGAGGCAAATGCTAACATAGATAACATCGAATTCAAGACACCCGGAGAACTGTGCTCTTTGGATCCAGTCAATGTATGTAGGTACTTCAATCATAGATTTGAAGCTATTATGTCTTTCATCATGAATAAGAAGAATCCACCTCTTGGAGAGGTGTTGGATTTCTTCTGGAGAAAGGAGTACCAAGCAAGAGGTGTTCCTCATATACATATATTGCTGTGGATCAAGGATGCACCTAAATTTGGAACGGATCCAGAAGACTCAGTGATGAGTTTCATCCAACAGTATTCTACGTGTGCTGTTCCAAACGCAAAGGAGAAGAAAAGCCTAAGAGAAAAAGTTCTGCGTTTCCAAAGCCATCGATGTGGAAAGTACTGCCGTCGTAAATTCCGAAACAAGGACAAGTTCTACACCAAATGTCGTTTCGGTTTTCCACGACCGGTGATTTCTAAAGGAAGAGAAAACAGTTTGATGTCTTCGCTGCGACATAATGTCATGAAGAAATCACCTAAAAACACATACAATTTGAAGAGGAACGAAGAGTCCAAGTACATCAACGACTACAACCCGGTGATTTTGTCCATGTGGAATGCTAACATGGATATACAGTTTGTGGCTGATAACTGTATGGCTGTGGCTCGGTATGTGACGTCTTACATCACCAAAAAAGAGAAGACAGAATTGAAGGATATGTGGGAGGACATTTCCCATGAAAAGAGCCTCAGCAAGAAGTTGTACAGTTTCAGTCTGAAGATGTTGTCGCATCGAGAAATTGGAGCTCACGAATGCTCTGACCGGTTGTCTTCAGCAAGTCTCTATGCCAAGTCCAGGAGTATCGTTTGGGCGAGTCTTGGTCTTGCTGCAACGCGTAATCGAGTTCTGAAACCTGTGCGGGAAATTGAGTATTTGGCGGAAAAGGAGCCAAACAGTACCGACATTTTGAAGACCAACATGTTGGATACATATTATCCAAATAGAAGCAGTCACCTCGACAATGTTTGTCTGTATGAGGTTCTTCAAAATTACATATTCAAGAGGAACATCAAAGAAGATACTGAGAAAGGAGTGTATGCTGTAATAGGAAGTGAGGGATGTCTGGTCAAGCAAAGAAAATGCCACTTGGTAAACCATCGAAAATTGAGTGGCGAATCTCCTGAAAAAAAGGAGTTTTTCTATTTAGCACTTTTGCAACTTTTCAAGCCTTGGCGTGCAGAAGAGGAACTGCTTGGAGATTTCCTCTGTTACGAAGACTCTTTCAATGCCGCCAAGGAGACCATAGAATGTCCTGCTTTTCCCAAATATGTAGAAATGTTGAATGCGGAAATTGAGCAGGAAGCAACGATTGCAGCCGAGATTGCCAGAGACAGTTCTCAGGACAGTCAGAGTTCTGCTTCATTGAGTCAGGATCCACTAGGAGGACCTGTTATCGAAAATGAAGCTGCCACTGCCATGAATGAAGTGGAAAGAGCCATGGCACATGCTCAGGAGGATGCGGTTAACTTAGAAGAGTTGGAAAGACAACTCAACGTTGAGCAGAGGAAAATATATGACGAAGTTACCATGCAAATTGATCATGGATTAAGTCATGACAAGAAAGAGTGCTCATGTACGTCGTTGAAGCCTGTCCGACTGTACGTGAGTGGAGAAGCGGGAACTGGAAAAAGTTTCCTCATTAAAGCAATTTCATGTTATTTGCAGGAAAGGACAGAGTCATCGCTGTCTTGTGTTGTCACCGCTCCAACTGGACTGGCAGCACATAACATTAAAGGGATTACTTTACATCGTTTACTGATGCTGCCAGTGGAGCATGACAACAAATTACAATATCACAAGCTATCTGGAGATGCTTGTTTTGAAGTTTCAAGAATCTTGAGGAAAATGAAACTTCTTATCATTGACGAAGTAAGCATGGTTTCCAATGTCATGCTTGCCTTTGTGCATTTGAGGATGCAAGAAGTTCTCAAAACAGAGTATGATGTGTTATTTGGTGGCAAACACATCATTGTTTTCGGAGATCTTCTGCAGCTGACACCATTGAAAGGGCAACCTGTGTTCAAAATGCTCACGCATGAAGATACCAGGAAGTGCCTAGGCAGCATTGGCAACGTCAATATATGGTTAAACTTCAATTATGCTGAACTGCATGAAAATATGCGTCAGGCGAAGGATGAAGTTTACAAGACTATTCTACAAGATGTTAGAATTGGAAAAGTGACCGAGCATGGGAAAGAAGCTTTACATGCACGATTACTGTCAAATTTATATCCAGAACAAGATGTTGTGCCTGAGAATATTTTTCAGAAAATTACTGATAAGAAATCTGGAATATGTTTGATGCCAACTCTTGCAGAATGTGCCAAATTCAACAACAAAATGTTGCATTTAGAAAAGCAAGAGATTGTGAAACTGGAAGCTATTGACAGAGTAGAGCATATGGGATCAACAATTATTTTGTCTGAGAATCTGAAAACAAAATTGGATTCATTAGAGAAGAGTATATCTAAAACTGCAGGTTTTGAAAAGACTCTGAATGTGTGCTTGAACTGCCGTATAATTTTAAGAAGGAATTTACATGTTGAAAGAGGTCTGGTAAATGGATCAATGGGTAATGTTGTTGATTTTGTAAAATACAGAAATAGAGATGGAATTGAATTTTTAAAAATTAAATTTGATGGCATTGAGGAAGTACAGCTAATTGGTCGTTGCTCTGCTAGATTTTTGCTTGTAAAAGACTTATATGTTCGCCGTAAGCAGTTTCCTGTTTGCTTGGCATATGCGGTGACAATCCATAAATCGCAAGGTTTAAGTGTAGACAGTGCATTGGTGAATATTGGCAGTTCTGTGTTCAAGGAGGGTATGGCATATGTGGCATTGTCACGAGTTAGAACTTTATCGGGATTGTACTTGATTGAGTGTGATGTCACAAACATTTGTGCTGATCTAGATTGTGTTAAGGAATACAATAGGTTAAGAAGAGAGTATGCGCCACATTTGCCTCGGTATCCTTTGTTTGAGAAACGTGTGGTAGGCCGGAAACGAAGAAATGTGACCAATACTGGGGAGGTTGTAGCAAAAAGACGAAAAGTCGATGAACCTAAAATTACAAGCAGAAACAAAAAGGATTCTGTTGAAGATGTTGTTGGTTTTCAATTTGAAAACAGTTCTGGTGTCAACTGCTATGCTAATGTAGTGGTTAATGTTTTGTTTTCTCTAGAAAATGTAAAATAAGAGATTGTGGTCAATTCTGATCAAAGATTTTGCAGTTTGTTAAATTCTGTGTTAGAGAAATGTAGCACTGATAGAAGAAACATAGAAAGTGTGTCTGAAATTCGAAATCTGTTAGACAGATGTTCAGGCCAAACACAATTCTCTCAAAATATTCAGCAAGATTGTCAGGAGTTTTTAATGTATATGCTTGATGTATTACATGCTGAAGGTGTAGATGTAGATCAGCTGTTTGGGCTTTCTTATCAATGGCAGCATGACTGCGAGAACTGTATGGTATCAAGTACTACTAGTGTAGACTCAAAAAGATTTATATATTTAACTTTGCCAGACAGTAAATCAGTCTCCTTTAATAAGCTAGTAAAAGCAGCTGATCACAACATGGAGTGTAGCCAATGTAAATCTGAAATGATGTCCACATTATTTATACGAACATATGGCCAGTATGTCATTTTAATGTTCCAACGATGTAGGCCTGATGGAACAAAATTGACAACTTTAATTAAAAATTTTGTAGCTTCGCAGTTGTCAATATCAGGAAGGACTTTTGTAACTGCAGCAATTATATATCACGACGGCCCTTCAATAACATCAGGACATTACACAGCTTATTTAAAGTCTAGAAATGGCTGGTCATTCTGCAATGATTCTGTTTTAATTTTCAAAAAAAAATTGCCGTATGACCTTAAAAACTCTTACCTGGTGTTTTTAAAACCAAAATTTTAGGGAAATAATCTCGGGATGTGCTCTGTGGAATTTCAAGAAGTTCTAATGGCTCCTACACAATTTGGCCTTGAGGATAAGTGTAGTTCAGAGACATAACTTCTAACCATAGGACTGGACGTCATGGAGAAATACGTGCACTTTGAATGAGTTCAGAAAAACTGTTTCTTTTTATAAGCTAATTGAAGCAGCCAATCAAAACATGGAGTAGAGGGAATGTAAGTCTGCAATGCTGTCTACTGTTTTACATTGCTTTGTGATTAAAAGTGATGTAGAGAATTAATTAATTGTAGTAGTCATAGAGGTAGTGTAAGTCTGCTTCATAGTAAGCAGTATCAGTGTCATAGGAAATGTAGAACATGACTGAGCAAGAAGGGGAAGATATTACTATTCCAGGATTGTGAAAATGATCTTCAACATTTTAATTCTGAAAGTTGCGGAAATGCCAAATGACGGGATTGGCTTACAAGAAATCCAAGAGTTATAAATGGCTCTGACCAGATTTGGCCTTGTGGAAACTTGTGGTAGAGAGCAAGAAGTCATTTATTGCATGTAACGTGTTTTTAAAAACGATGGAGATTTTCTTTCAGAAAGTGGCGGGCTGAAAGTAATAACAGCACAAAAGAGTGTAAGCTGTTCATAGGACATCCTTGGACGTCATGGAAAGTAAGTTAACTTTAAGGAGTTCTGAATTTTGATTTCTTATGTTGTATGGGTTTTTTAAACACAATCATTTTGATTGTGGTTTTTTTTCCCCGCTGTTATATGATGAATACCTTCAAGTCACTGTTTTTAGTGAATTTTGATACATTCTGAGAACAGCAAAAATAAACCATTTAACATGTATAATTAATTCTGTACTGTTTGCATTTATGATGTATATGTAGAACTGTGTAGGAGGCATGGAGAAGGTGAGGCTTCTGTAAGTGTCAAAGTTGTTGCATGCAGTGCTGCACTTCTGCGTATTCTTTCATATGCTGGACTACATCTGCACAATGAGATACCTAAGCAAAGGAAACACAAGTGATGTGATTGTGAAATGAGCAAAATAAATTGCACGTATTTCATTTACATCACCTGTGTTTCCTATCATTACGAATCACATTGTGCAGATCAAGTTTAGGTCTGTCCAGGGAAACATAGGAGGTTTGGACTTTGTTGAAGAGTGCAGTGGACATGACTCACTTCATTGGTAGACCTTCACATGTATTATCTCCTCTGTACTCTTCAACAAGTGTAAATCTCATCTGCAACCCTGAGTAGGCCTCACCTCAAACAAACCTCTGGATAGTAGACATCTTATTGGCATCCTGAAGCAATTATTTAAAATTTTAGTGTCTTGCGACACTTTTCTGAAACAACAGCAATGCAAAAGATGCACCATGTTTTAAGATAGGCCTCACTTCATCTGCATCAAGATACTGTTAGTTTAAAATGTATATCTTTAGGACTGTGTAGGGGGCCTGGAGAAGCAGAAGCTTCTGTAAGTGTCAAAGTTGTTGAAAAACTGTTTGTCCTTCAATCTTTTCCCTTGTCTTTTCTAATTTTTAAATACATGTTTTAATATTTTTCAAATGTTTGTTCTCTCTTTCACAGATTGAAAGTATAAAAACAAAAAGTGAGTAATTTAACGACAATTATAAGGTAAATGTTTTGTATTCTTTTCGTTACATTTCTATCACATTCACCTACTATTAGTTCCACAGCTTCATTTCTTTAACCCTCAGTTTTCTGCCTTTGCTACTTTCCTCATTCCTTTCTCTATTACCTACTTACTCAACTCCTTCCACTCTTTTCCTCAGTCCCTCTCTTCTCATAGTTCCTCACTCTTGTTCACTCACTCCGTCTCTATTACTCTTAGTGTCTTTGACTGATCACTCTATCACTACTTGTTCATAATGCTTTCTCTGTGTAGTTGAAGCACACTAAGGGGAATATTATGAACACAGCCAATAAAATTATTGCTCTTTTTATTGGCAGAAAACTGGTGCAAAAGTGGTTTTAGCGGCAGTTTTCTGCCACAAAAGCAGCTTTAGCGACACATTTCTGCCAATAAAAGCTGCAAAACTTTTATTGCCTATGTTGATGATATGGCTCTATTTTACTTACATTTCTTTGCTGTTTCAATTAATCTTTTTCTGTTATTTTTTGTTTTCTGTTTTCTATTTTTTCTCTCTGTTATTCCTCATGTTTTAATCTCATTTTGAACATTCACTCACATTCTCCAAGAAACTCTTCTTTGTTAATGTTATACTCTCTTTTTTTTTCTTTCACTTCGTTATCTATTTTGTTTTTCACAATTATACCCTCTTCTGTCTTTTCTTCGGTAAATAGATCTATTAAACAGTATCTCTTCTTTACTCCCTATAGCTGTCTTTCTTTTAACATCACTCTCTGTTTACTTTCCTTATACTTACACTTTTAAAAAAAAAAAAATGTTTTTGGTTAGCTCCCGGTCCGCGTACCGGGAAGCTAACCCGGGAGCGAACCAAAAGAAATAGAGCTTGCCAGAGTGCTAAACATTCTAGCAATTTTTTTTGAAAGGGAAGGTAGTTCTGAAAAGAACTTTTTTTTAAATATTTTTGTTGTTTTATATTTTTTTTTATTTTTTTAACATTTTTTGTTTTTTTTGTATTTTTTGAACGATTTTATATTTTTTTTGGTTTTTTTGGGGGGGGAAACAACAAAAAACAGGCGTTGAAAAGGGCTCAACAGGAGCAAAAAAAAATTACTGGGGGCGGTTAGGGCAATCATGGTGTTCATACGCCAGGTTGAGTGCATTGATGCTCATGTTGCCACAAGCTAATAATGCACGACAGTGCATACATAAGTGAATCATGTGCCCAAAATTTTCTTGAATATTTGGCACAGTTTCCCGTGCCTCTTCTGGTGTTAGAGAAATCGGTATTGTTGGTCTGGCCACAGGAGTTGGTCTTGGATTGTCAAGCATATCCCTTATTTCCGCCCGGCTGTAATTTAGTGGATGCTTCCTTGTCATGTGCCTGTGCATTGTGTGATTTCCATAGCTATATTTTTTGTCCGTCCCTCTGGACAATTGTTCTTTGCATATGCGGCAGGTGACATACCTCGCATTGACTTTTTTTTGGCCACGAGGGATCGAATAAAACTGCCAGATGAAACTGGCTTTCTTTCTGGAAACCCGGGGCACCTCTTCTAAGAACTGTGGTTCTTCTCCCTCCTCATCCATTTCTTCATCTTCCTCCTCAGTGTTGGTAATGACCTGGGGAGGTGGTCCTCTCTTCCCATGAGGAGGTGGAAGTGGTGGTGGGGGTCCACCAGCTGAAGCTACCAATGAAGCCATTTCTCATATAGTAGTAAAGGTCTTCCTCTCACAATGATGAAAGTCAGAGTGAGGAAAGAAGGAGGGGTTTTCATCATTTGGGAAAAACAATACTTCTCAACCAATGAAAAGTGTTATTTTTAGGTCACCTAAAAGGTCGCTAAGCTTCGCGCCCCGGTCCGCGCCCGGGGCACTTCCGGGTGCGCTAACGCAGTACGTCATAAGACGCATCACGCGGCAACGCGATACCGTCACTATGTTGATTTTTTACCGGTTCGCGGACCGGGTCGCGGCATCAAATTGAGCTAACGGGAAGCTTCCCGGTCCGCGGACCGGGAGCGAAACAAAAAAAATATTTAAAAAAAATTATTAATAAACATATAAAATATATTTTGGGATTTAAATAAGAATACATTTTACAGCTATAGATATTTGCTATTAAAAAACCATTGAAATTCACTGAAAAAACCATAGGTTATAAACCATATATAGTTAGGAATTAGCATTTACAAAACCTTGAAAATTCACTGAAAAAAACATAGGTTATACACCATATATAGTTAGGAATTAGCATTTAAAAAACCTTATTTTACTCACACAAAACCATTGAAATTCCATATATAGTTAGTTGCACTAACTATATATCGCGCACCCGCAATCCACTGCTGATGATGTCACATATTACATCATTCATGACATGGTCAGTGACATCACTGATGACATCACTGATGACATCTCAAATGACATCACTGATGACTCCACTGATGACATCTCATTTGACATCAATGACCACATCACTGATGATATCATTCATGTGACAATACAATGCATCTCCTCACATTTTAATATAACCTCTGTTTCACCCAGTGTTAAATACAGAGTATAATTTTTGAAACCATTGACACACCAATACTAGTTACTACATATGTACTCACTGATTCCTACGTCTACACACACATTCACTCATTCACCCATACAATCATTCATACATACAATCACTCATCTTTACAACACTATCATATGCACTCATACACCTATACAGACACTCACACTCTGCCACTCATCCATGGAGTTACTCACACACCTAGTCAGTCCTGTAAAGAATCAATCACACTTCCATTTTCTTGTCTATACAGTTAAACATAGAGCACCTTACATTTTCAAACATATACTAACACATACTTACCTTGTTATACAATCATTGATATAAGTACACATTGATCTGCACAGAGTCACACACCTCCCAGCCAGCCACACACACACTCAGTCTCCCATACAAATACTTGGACAATCAATCAATAACCCATATAGTTACTCATATAGCTACTGATCAACACATGCAGCAGTTTACAGAACAACAGACATAATGATGCACAAATTAAGACAGTTTAGTCACTAACCCATGCACTCAGTGAGATACATTTAATCACTCACTCATACAGTCAGTCATGCACCTACTAAATCCTTCGTCCAGACACTTATACATCCACTCATTCTTCAATATGTAAGACATATTTAAACTTTACAGAAACATAAAATCACTGGATGTTGTTATCAGTGATGTCATCAGTGATGTCATTTGAGATGTCATCAGTGATGTCATCAGTGATGTCACTGACCATGTCATGAATGATGTAATATGTGACATCATCAGCAGTGGATTGCGGGTGCGCGATATATAGTTAGTGCAACTAACTATATATGGAATTTCAATGGTTTTGTGTGAGTAAAATAAGGTTTTTTAAATGCTAATTCCTAACTATATATGGTGTATAACCTATGGTTTTTTCAGTGAATATATATATATATATATATACTTGGTATATGTACCTTACATTTTCAGATATTTTAAGACATATTTTAAAAGGTTGTACATTGATGTCAGTTTCTCTGAGGCTGGCCCCTAATTTTTGTAAGAAAAGAATGCCTTTTAACGTAATCGCATAACAATTGAAATAATAAAAGAAGGAACCACCACTTCCAGCAACTAGAAGGACGAGCACAGGAAATCAGGTCGGGGTGTCACACGAACCATAGTTGTCAAAAGAAACTATTACCAAATTAAGCGACTTTTAAAGAAGTTGGCTTCACTCTGGTACCCATAATGCCCTAGCAGAAGCTGCAATATCGACAGACAAAGAGAGGGGGACAGACTTTAGAAAAAGACAGTATTGGAAAGTGTAGTAGTAGTAAATATGCATCTACCACTGGCAGTAAGGCCACTAGCACAGTCTGGGGCTCAGAATAGGTCTCAGAAAAGTATTCCTATGCTTAACCCTTGGTAGCTTGGCTGCAAGCAGGCATGCTTAAGAGACAGATATGTAAAGCATTTAAAAACTCCAATTTAGTAAATAATTAAGACCCAACACACAATATAAATCTAACATAGGAAATATTTTTATCTTTAAAATGACCAACAAAAAATTCCCAAGTTGTACATTACACATGAACATTTAAGCGTTTCAAGGTTACCCCACTTTGTTTTCTTTCAGTGGGGAAGGGTTTGATGTCTATTCATAGATCCCCCATGTATATCTTTTTAAAGGTTATTGCAGGTCCAACCTCCCAGGGGGATACTGCCAACTGTTTAGACAAAAAAACATGTGATTTGTTTCGGAAGTGCATCACATGAGCAACATCCTGGGAGCAGTTGACAAGTACTCACCATTTTGCTCACTGTTTCATCATCAGCATTTTCCCAAGCAGAAACCAAAACCAACTCCCAAAATATAAGTGAGAAGAAAACTGTGTGCGAACTAAAGAAATTTTAGTGCATATCCAAATCACACGTTCTCTATAGACCCAGTTAAAAAAAGGAGGCCTTCTCTCGCATTTCGAAGGCTAAAATTGAGTTACGGGAAAACACCAAACATTTGTCTTTAATTCATTGTGCCAGAACTCATCCTAAAAACCACATTATTTTTAGACTATTTTAACCTGGACGGCCGACATGTTTCATTGCCATTTAATGTTTTTGCAAAATCATCAGGGCACTGGGACCCACTTCCAACTGTGGGATGCACCGGACCTACAGATTAAAAAGAGCTAAAATAGGACACCAAGTAGCATACAGAATACATTAGAATGACACAAAAATGAAAAAAAGCCAATGTAGGGAACCAGAGATATTAATTTTGAAAGATTTAGCCCTACATAGAACATAGAAACCAATAGCGCCTATGGTCACTCTAGACCGGGTCAAAGTTTCAGGTCGACCGCGATGGAGTCCTGTGTTGCTACCCCTTGTGGAAGGCCTAGGTCAATGTTTTTACCTCATGACTTAGAAACTTTACTAGAAATTTTTCTTGCGGGGTCCTCGAAGCTCTCCACCAGTCCGGATTTGCCGAGGGTTCACCGCCTTGCCTTGCAACGACCTCCTGGTCAAACCTATGGACGTCAGACCTCTGGAGCTTTTCAGCGAGATGAACCAGAGATCCACGCAGGTTGAAGGTGGGCAGCTTGACTCTCGCAATCGGTCCTGGTCAACTCTTTTACCATTGGACTTAAAAACTTTTACGGTGCTTTTTCTCACGGGTTCCTTGATGCTCTTCAACAGGCCGGATTCCGGAGGGTTCGCCTGGTTGGGTTTCAAGGAGCTCTTGATCAGACTCTGGAAATCAGACCCCCGGAGCTTTTCAGTGGAACAAACCTGGAGGGGAGGCCTGCTCGAAGTTGAGGGTCGCCGGCTTAGCTGGCCAGATTGAGTAGGTCCAATTATGAAGCTTTTTCAAAGTTGCTCCAAACTTCTTAAAACTTTTGGAACTTCTTCCGAAGTTCCTTTGAGGGTCCCAAACTGTCCAAAACTTTTCCAAGGGTCTGGAAGCTCCAAGATTGTCCTAGAAAGTTTGGACTTCAATTTCCACAATCCACTTTGACAAAACCCTTACAAATCCACTGGAGTCACTCTGGGCTGGAGATTCTTGGTGGTGATGGTCCGGGTGAGCTCTGTTAACCTGTAGCTTGCAGGGAATCCATTCTTTAGTCCTTTTGGAGCAAGTTAGGTCCACAGGGCTGTAATTCGAGATTGCCCGGCAGGAGCAGTCAGTCAGGGTGCAGGACCTTGTTGTTGCAAATCAAACTTCTCAGAATTAACCTTTCTTCTTCCTCTTGTTTCAAGCAGCAGCACTGAGAGGCTCTGCCCCTTTCAGACACTTATTCAGTGTTCTCTAGGAACAGAAAAGTGGGCACCCCTGTCTAATGAGGTGGAGGGCAACACCCCAGAGCATGACCATTTACTCCAAAGTGTGGCACAATGGTCTCCCAGAAAGCACTGTTTCTTAAAAATTCAATATGGCTGAAGTCTCAGCAGAGAGGCAAGAACTGGATAAACCAACATCCATGATCGCTCAACTCCATAGTCTCCCTCCCTGTGGCATCTGCACATTCCTTCCTTAAGCCTGCCATCTGGCTGGGTTCAGAGGTGGTGGGCATATATTAGGGGTGAGCGGAGCTTGTGGAGTTCTACTCCATGGAATTCTGCGAAGTTCTCTAAAAACTCCACAAAATTCTCAGCCACTTGTACAATAATACGTTTCTGTCAATTGCTAGAGGTTCGGGACTGACTGGGCATCCTTCCATTACACCTCCAGCATGTGATGTCAGAATCAACTAATTGGGCTGCGCCCTGGCACAGAAGCAGCCCTGCACACAGAGCAGGCCATGACAACCCTAATAAATAAATGTCAACAGAAGGTGCGCCAGCGCTATACCATAAGAAGAAGAAAAGATGCACACCGGCTGTGAAAAAACCCCCAGCGGAGGGAAAAGTCTGAGCGATGTGCCCAACGTGTTTCTCCTTGCCTCCTGCATCCTGAAGATGGTCTCGCGACAGTTGGTGCCGGAATGGGTACTTCTCTTAACAAAAAAGGATTTGGCCTTCAATCAGTAAGGCTGGGCCATGAATACTAAACAACACGAAAATTCCCAATACTGATCACCATCCAGTCACCCATTCACATCACGATCACACAAACCAATTGCCATGATCAACAAACTGAATTATTTTATTTTAAAATTATAGTTCTTTGAAAAAAAAGTGAAATGTTTTTTTAAAGATTTAATACATTTAAGATTTTCCCTATTATTTGATATACACATGAATCACAAGATTTAAAACAAATACAAAAATGGAACAAACGTACAACTCACATGACATAATACATGTGCAACATAAGAAAAAAACAATATTTTAAATGATTTTCGGCCACGTTCTGTACAATTCAAACTACAATATTGTCATTGTACCCCTGACTACTGTCTCACTAGGAATGGTTTGTAGGTATTAACAGGGGTAGTGGCCAAATAGTGGCCATAGTGTGCCCACACCAAGACACCTTGTTAAGTACTTTATTGTGAGCCACGGTGGTAACACGTGTAATTGAACACTTATTTAGCCAAGAAAGAAGCTGTCACCTCAGTAGCAGCTCCTCTCTGCTAGCCTCTGAGTTAGTTACTCTGCTGGACCCCTCCTTCTGCCATGGCAGTTAGCAGCCGGGATGGCTCAGTCATCAAAAGGAGGGACGGGGATAGAGTGAAGGTACCGGAGTTCGGAGGAATGAGGCAGTCTGTCTGCTTGCACTGCCTCGTAGCCGAGTCCAGACATGAGTCACATGACATGAGCACAGCTGGGCCTAATTCCCACCAGGTGGTTGGATGAGGAGCAGCGGGGCCATGGATCAATGATGATATTAGTCTCCAGTCAGTCAGTCAACAGTTCTTTATTCAGCAGCCAAGAGCCATAAAAGCAAATAGTTTTATAAACAGGCACAATTCATCAAGATACATTATACAATAAAAAACATCCAGCATTGCAATAATCACATTAAAAAACTACAAAGAATATATAATGTAAAGTGCAACAATGCTAAAGCGATCAGCCCGGGACAGTAGATATTATCATATTAAAAAATATATTACATATTAGTCTTAAGTTTAACAGCCCGAAGACAAACAGCCAAAGTTAGTGGACCACGGACTTCTTGTAGGGCATTTCTGGGAGACTTTAATCCCCAAACACCCACGTGTTTTCAGGCATGCCCTGCATCTGTGCTTAGCAGTGCACTTTGAATCCCACAGCACAGGACAACAGACTTCTTGCTGGGCATTAACGGGGGACTTTGATGCCCAATAGCTACTGCGCTAGGGGAGGCACCTATGTGTTTCCCAGCCTTCCCTGCCACTGGGCAGCTTGAAAACATGGTAGTAGTGAATTTTCTCTGCACATCTAGATATCATAGATGTGCGCACATCTACCTTGGAGAATTATGGGTATTTGTAAAAAACAAAAAAATAAATATGTAATGAGTGCTCTAAGCGCCAGTATGTGGAGTTTGTGTCAAACTTGGTGCTCCAAGTTATGTTATGTTATGTTATGTTATAGAAATGTTTTATATAGCGCTCAGCTACTCCGAAGAGTGTCCCGGCGCTAACACAAACCCAAAAGGGGGTGGGCGGGGATGGTGACACACTTACTGAACAAAGAGCCACGACTTGAGATCTTTCCTGAAGGCTAAAAGATTGGCATTCATCCTCAACGACAAAGGCAAGGCATTCCACAGTGGTGGCGCCAGGCGTTTGAAGGAGCGGCCTCCGGTGCGAGCTCGTCTGATTGCCGGGACCGAGGCCAAGGCCAAAGAAGATGACCTGAGTGACCTGGATGGCTGATAAGACTCCAGACGTTTCCTAATGTATATGGCACCCGAGCCATGGAGAGCTTTGAAGGCCAGAGTAAGAGCCTTGAAAGTGATACGCTTCCGAATTGGAAGCCAATGAAGGGCTTTTAAAAGGTCTTTTGCACTGGATCTCCGATGAAGGCCAAAAACAGCTTGAGTAGCATCAAGATACTGTTAGTTTAAAATGTATATCTTTAGGACTGTGTAGGGGGCCTGGAGAAGCAGAAGCTTCTGTAAGTGTCAAAGTTGTTGAAAAACTGTTTGTCCTTCAATCTTTTCCCTTGTCTTTTCTAATTTTTAAATACATGTTTTAATATTTTTCAAATGTTTGTTCTCTCTTTCACAGATTGAAAGTATAAAAACAAAAAGTGAGTAATTTAACGACAATTATAAGGTAAATGTTTTGTATTCTTTTCGTTACATTTCTATCACATTCACCTACTATTAGTTCCACAGCTTCATTTCTTTAACCCTCAGTTATCTGCCTTTGCTACTTTCCTCATTCCTTTCTCTATTACCTACTTACTCAACTCCTTTCACTCTTTTCCTCAGTCCCTCTCTTCTCATAGTTCCTCACTCTTGTTCACTCACTCCGTCTCTATTACTCTTAGTGTCTTTGACTGATCACTCTATCACTACTTGTTCATAATGCTTTCTCTGTGTAGTTGAAGCACACTAAGGGGAATATTATGAACACAGCCAATAAAATTATTGCTCTTTTTATTGGCAGAAAACTGGTGCAAAAGTGGTTTTAGCGGCAGTTTTCTGCCACAAAAGCAGCTTTAGCGACACATTTCTGCCAATAAAAGCTGCAAAACTTTTATTGCCTATGTTGATGATATGGCTCTATGTTACTTACATTTCTTTGCTGTTTCAATTAATCTTTTTCTGTTATTTTTTGTTTTCTGTTTTCTATTTTTTCTCTCTGTTATTCCTCATGTTTTAATCTCATTTTGAACATTCACTCACATTCTCCAAGAAACTCTTCTTTGTTAATGTTATACTCTCTTTTTTTTTCTTTCACTTCGTTATCTATTTTGTTTTTCACAATTATACCCTCTTCTGTCTTTTCTTCGGTAAATAGATCTATTAAACAGTATCTCTTCTTTACTCCCTATAGCTGTCTTTCTTTTAACATCACTCTCTGTTTACTTTCCTTATACTTACACTTTTTTTTTAAAAAAAATGTTTTTGGTTAGCTCCCGGTCCGCGTACCGGGAAGCTAACCCGGGAGCGAACCAAAAGAAATAGAGCTTGCCAGAGTGCTAAACATTCTAGCAATTTTTTTTGAAAGGGAAGGTAGTTCTGAAAAGAACTTTTTTTTAAATATTTTTGTTGTTTTATATTTTTTTTTATTTTTGGAACATTTTTTGTTTTTTTTGTATTTTTTGAACGATTTTATATTTTTTTTAGGTTTTTTTGGGGGGGGAAACAACAAAAAACAGGCGTTGAAAAGGGCTCAACAGGAGCAAAAAAAAATTACTGGGGGCGGTTAGGGCAATCATGGTGTTCATACGCCAGGTTGAGTGCATTGATGCTCATGTTGCCACAAGCTAATAATGCACGACAGTGCATACATAAGTGAATCATGTGCCCAAAATTTTCTTGAATATTTGGCACAGTTTCCCGTGCCTCTTCTGGTGTTAGAGAAATCGGTATTGTTGGTCTGGCCACAGGAGTTGGTCTTGGATTGTCAAGCATATCCCTTATTTCCGCCCGGCTGTAATTTAGTGGATGCTTCCTTGTCATGTGCCTGTGCATTGTGTGATTTCCATAGCTATATTTTTTTGTCCGTCCCTCTGGACAATTGTTCTTTGCATATGCAGCAGGTGACATACCTCGCATTGACTTTTTTTTGGCCACGAGGGATCGAATAAAACTGCCAGATGAAACTGGCTTTCTTTCTGGAAACCCGGGGCACCTCTTCTAAGAACTGTGGTTCTTCTCCCTCCTCATCCATTTCTTCATCTTCCTCCTCAGTGTTGGTAATGACCTGGGGAGGTGGTCCTCTCTTCCCATGAGGAGGTGGAGGTGGTGGTGGGGGTCCACCAGCTGAAGCTACCAATGAAGCCATTTCTCATATAGTAGTAAAGGTCTTCCTCTCACAATGATGAAAGTCAGAGTGAGGAAAGAAGGAGGGGTTTTCATCATTTGGGAAAAACAATACTTCTCAACCAATGAAAAGTGTTATTTTTAGGTCACCTAAAAGGTCGCTAAGCTTCGCGCCCTGGTCCGCGCCCCGGGGCACTTCCGGGTGCGCTAACGCAGTACGTCATAAGACGCATCACGCGGCAACGCGATACCGTCACTATGTTGATTTTTTACCGGGTCGCGGCATCAAATTGAGCTAACGGGAAGCTTCCCGGTCCGCGGACCGGGAGCGAAACAAAAAAAATATTTAAAAAAAATTATTAATAAACATATAAAATATATTTTTGGATTTAAATAAGAATACATTTTACAGCTATAGATATTTGCTATTAAAAAACCATTGAAATTCACTGAAAAAACCATAGGTTATAAACCATATATAGTTAGGAATTAGCATTTACAAAACCTTGAAAATTCACTGAAAAAACCATAGGTTATACACCATATATAGTTAGGAATTAGCATTTAAAAAACCTTATTTTACTCACACAAAACCATTGAAATTCCATATATAGTTAGTTGCACTAACTATATATCGCGCACCCGCAATCCACTGCTGATGATGTCACATATTACATCATTCATGACATGGTCAGTGACATCACTGATGACATCACTGATGACATCTCAAATGACATCACTGATGACTCCACTGATGACATCTCATTTGACATCAATGACCACATCACTGATGATATCATTCATGTGACAATACAATGCATCTCCTCACATTTTAATATAACCTCTGTTTCACCCAGTGTTAAATACAGAGTATAATTTTTGAAACCATTGACACACCAATACTAGTTACTACATATGTACTCACTGATTCCTACGTCTACACACACATTCACTCATTCACCCATACAATCATTCATACATACAATCACTCATCTTTACAACACTATCATATGCACTCATACACCTATACAGACACTCACACTCTGCCACTCATCCATGGAGTTACTCACACACCTAGTCAGTCCTGTAAAGAATCAATCACACTTCCATTTTCTTGTCTATACAGTTAAACATAGAGCACCTTACATTTTCAAACATATACTAACACATACTTACCTTGTTATACAATCATTGATATAAGTACACATTGATCTGCACAGAGTCACACACCTCCCAGCCAGCCACACACACACTCAGTCTCCCATACAAATACTTGGACAATCAATCAATAACCCATATAGTTACTCATATAGCTACTGATCAACACATGCAGCAGTTTACAGAACAACAGACATAATGATGCACAAATTAAGACAGTTTAGTCACTAACCCATGCACTCAGTGAGATACATTTAATCACTCACTCATACAGTCAGTCATGCACCTACTAAATCCTTCGTCCAGACACTTATACATCCACTCATTCTTCAATATGTAAGACATATTTAAACTTTACAGAAACATAAAATCACTGGATGTTGTTATCAGTGATGTCATCAGTGATGTCATTTGAGATGTCATCAGTGATGTCACTGACCATGTCATGAATGATGTAATATGTGACATCATCAGCAGTGGATTGCGGGTGCGCGATATATAGTTAGTGCAACTAACTATATATGGAATTTCAATGGTTTTGTGTGAGTAAAATAAGGTTTTTTAAATGCTAATTCCTAACTATATATGGTGTATAACCTATGGTTTTTTCAGTGAATATATATATATATATATATATACTTGGTATATGTACCTTACATTTTCAGATATTTTAAGACATATTTTAAAAGGTTGTACATTGATGTCAGTTTCTCTGAGGCTGGCCCCTAATTTTTGTAAGAAAAGAATGCCTTTTAACGTAATCGCATAACAATTGAAATAATAAAAGAAGGAACCACCACTTCCAGCAACTAGAAGGACGAGCACAGGAAATCAGGTCGGGGTGTCACACGAACCATAGTTGTCAAAAGAAACTATTACCAAATTAAGCGACTTTTAAAGAAGTTGGCTTCACTCTGGTACCCATAATGCCCTAGCAGAAGCTGCAATATCGACAGACAAAGAGAGGGGGACAGACTTTAGAAAAAGACAGTATTGGAAAGTGTAGTAGTAGTAAATATGCATCTACCACTGGCAGTAAGGCCACTAGCACAGTCTGGGGCTCAGAATAGGTCTCAGAAAAGTATTCCTATGCTTAACCCTTGGTAGCTTGGCTGCAAGCAGGCATGCTTAAGAGACAGATATGTAAAGCATTTAAAAACTCCAATTTAGTAAATAATTAAGACCCAACACACAATATAAATCTAACATAGGAAATATTTTTATCTTTAAAATGACCAACAAAAAATTCCCAAGTTGTACATTACACATGAACATTTAAGCGTTTCAAGGTTACCCCACTTTGTTTTCTTTCAGTGGGGAAGGGTTTGATGTCTATTCATAGATCCCCCATGTATATCTTTTTAAAGGTTATTGCAGGTCCAACCTCCCAGGGGGATACTGCCAACTGTTTAGACAAAAAAACATGTGATTTGTTTCGGAAGTGCATCACATGAGCAACATCCTGGGAGCAGTTGACAAGTACTCACCATTTTGCTCACTGTTTCATCATCAGCATTTTCCCAAGCAGAAACCAAAACCAACTCCCAAAATATAAGTGAGAAGAAAACTGTGTGCGAACTAAAGAAATTTTAGTGCATATCCAAATCACACGTTCTCTATAGACCCAGTTAAAAAAAGGAGGCCTTCTCTCGCATTTCGAAGGCTAAAATTGAGTTACGGGAAAACACCAAACATTTGTCTTTAATTCATTGTGCCAGAACTCATCCTAAAAACCACATTATTTTTAGACTATTTTAACCTGGACGGCCGACATGTTTCATTGCCATTTAATGTTTTTGCAAAATCATCAGGGCACTGGGACCCACTTCCAACTGTGGGATGCACCGGACCTACAGATTAAAAAGAGCTAAAATAGGACACCAAGTAGCATACAGAATACATTAGAATGACACAAAAATGAAAAAAAGCCAATGTAGGGAACCAGAGATATTAATTTTGAAAGATTTAGCCCTACATAGAACATAGAAACCAATAGCGCCTATGGTCACTCTAGACCGGGTCAAAGTTTCAGGTCGACCGCGATGGAGTCCTGTGTTGCTACCCCTTGTGGAAGGCCTAGGTCAATGTTTTTACCTCATGACTTAGAAACTTTACTAGAAATTTTTCTTGCGGGGTCCTCGAAGCTCTCCACCAGTCCGGATTTGCCGAGGGTTCACCGCCTTGCCTTGCAACGACCTCCTGGTCAAACCTATGGACGTCAGACCTCTGGAGCTTTTCAGCGAGATGAACCAGAGATCCACGCAGGTTGAAGGTGGGCAGCTTGACTCTCGCAATCGGTCCTGGTCAACTCTTTTACCATTGGACTTAAAAACTTTTATGGTGCTTTTTCTCACGGGTTCCTTGATGCTCTTCAACAGGCCGGATTCCGGAGGGTTCGCCGGGTTGGGTTTCAAGGAGCTCTTGATCAGACTCTGGAAATCAGACCCCCGGAGCTTTTCAGTGGGACAAACCTGGAGGGGAGGCCTGCTCGAAGTTGAGGGTCGCCGGCTTAGCTGGCCAGATTGAGTAGGTCCAATTATGAAGCTTTTTCAAAGTTGCTCCAAACTTCTTAAAACTTTTGGAACTTCTTCTGAAGTTCCTTTGAGGGTCCCAAACTGTCCAAAACTTACTCCAAGGGTCTGGAAGCTCCAAGATGGTCCTAGAAAGTTTGGACTTCAATTTCCACAATCCACTTTGACAAAACCCTTACAAATCCACTGGAGTCACTCTGGGCTGGAGATTCTTGGTGGTGATGGTCCGGGTGAGCTCTGTTAACCTGTAGCTTGCAGGGAATCCATTCTTTAGTCCTTTTGGAGCAAGTTAGGTCCACAGGGCTGTAATTCGAGATTGCCCAGCAGGAGCAGTCAGTCAGGGTGCAGGACCTTGTTGTTGCAAATCAAACTTCTCAGAATTAACCTTTCTTCTTCCTCTTGTTTCAAGCAGCAGCACTGAGAGGCTCTGCCCCTTTCAGACACTTATTCAGTGTTCTCTAGGAACAGAAAAGTGGGCACCCCTGTCTAATGAGGTGGAGGGCAACACCCCAGAGCATGACCATTTACTCCAAAGTGTGGCACAATGGTCTCCCAGAAAGCACTGTTTCTTAAAAATTCAATATGGCTGAAGTCTCAGCAGAGAGGCAAGAACTGGATAAACCAACATCCATGATCGCTCAACTCCATAGTCTCCCTCCCTGTGGCATCTGCACATTCCTTCCTTAAGCCTGCCATCTGGCTGGGTTCAGAGGTGGTGGGCATATATTAGGGGTGAGCGGAGCTTGTGGAGTTCTACTCCATGGAATTCTGCGAAGTTCTCTAAAAACTCCACAAAATTCTCAGCCACTTGTACAATAATACGTTTCTGTCAATTGCTAGAGGTTCGGGACTGACTGGGCATCCTTCCATTACACCTCCAGCATGTGATGTCAGAATCAACTAATTGGGCTGCGCCCTGGCACAGAAGCAGCCCTGCACACAGAGCAGGCCATGACAACCCTAATAAATAAATGTCAACAGAAGGTGCGCCAGCGCTATACCATAAGAAGAAGAAAAGATGCACACCGGCTGTGAAAAAACCCCCAGCGGGGGGAAAAGTCTGAGCGATGTGCCCAACGTGTTTCTCCTTGCCTCCTGCATCCTGAAGATGGTCTCGCGACAGTTGGTGCCGGAATGGGTACTTCTCTTAACAAAAAAGGATTTGGCCTTCAATCAGTAAGGCTGGGCCATGAATACTAAACAACACGAAAATTCCCAATACTGATCACCATCCAGTCACCCATTCACATCACGATCACACAAACCAATTGCCATGATCAACAAACTGAATTATTTTATTTTAAAATTATAGTTCTTTGGAAAAAAAGTGAAATGTTTTTTTAAAGATTTAATACATTTAAGATTTTCCCTATTATTTGATATACACATGAATCACAAGATTTAAAACAAATACAAAAATGGAACAAACGTACAACTCACATGACATAATACATGTGCAACATAAGAAAAAAACAATATTTTAAATGATTTTCGGCCACGTTCTGTACAATTCAAACTACAATATTGTCATTGTACCCCTGACTACTGTCTCACTAGGAAAGGTTTGTAGGTATTAACAGGGGTAGTGGCCAAATAGTGGCCATAGTGTGCCCACACCAAGACACCTTGTTAAGTACTTTATTGTGAGCCACGGTGGTAACACGTGTAATTGAACACTTATTTAGCCAAGAAAGAAGCTGTCACCTCAGTAGCAGCTCCTCTCTGCTAGCCTCTGAGTTAGTTACTCTGCTGGACCCCTCCTTCTGCCATGGCAGTTAGCAGCCGGGATGGCTCAGTCATCAAAAGGAGGGACGGGGATAGAGTGAAGGTACCGGAGTTCGGAGGAATGAGGCAGTCTGTCTGCTTGCACTGCCTCGTAGCCGAGTCCAGACATGAGTCACATGACATGAGCACAGCTGGGCCTAATTCCCACCAGGTGGTTGGATGAGGAGCAGCGGGGCCATGGATCAATGATGATATTAGTCTCCAGTCAGTCAGTCAACAGTTCTTTATTCAGCAGCCAAGAGCCATAAAAGCAAATAGTTTTATAAACAGGCACAATTCATCAAGATACATTATACAATAAAAAACATCCAGCATTGCAATAATCACATTAAAAAACTACAAAGAATATATAATGTAAAGTGCAACAATGCTAAAGCGATCAGCCCGGGACAGTAGATATTATCATATTAAAAAATATATTACATATTAGTCTTAAGTTTAACAGCCCGAAGACAAACAGCCAAAGTTAGTGGACCACGGACTTCTTGTAGGGCATTTCTGGGAGACTTTAATCCCCAAACACCCACGTGTTTTCAGGCATGCCCTGCATCTGTGCTTAGCAGTGCACTTTGAATCCCACAGCACAGGACAACAGACTTCTTGCTGGGCATTAACGGGGGACTTTGATGCCCAATAGCTACTGCGCTAGGGGAGGCACCTATGTGTTTCCCAGCCTTCCCTGCCACTGGGCAGCTTGAAAACATGGTAGTAGTGAATTTTCTCTGCACATCTAGATATCATAGATGTGCGCACATCTACCTTGGAGAATTATGGGTATTTGTAAAAAACAAAAAAATAAATATGTAATGAGTGCTCTAAGCGCCAGTATGTGGAGTTTGTGTCAAACTTGGTGCTCCAAGTTATGTTATGTTATGTTATGTTATAGAAATGTTTTATATAGCGCTCAGCTACTCCGAAGAGTGTCCCGGCGCTAACACAAACCCAAAAGGGGGTGGGCGGGGATGGTGACACACTTACTGAACAAAGAGCCACGACTTGAGATCTTTCCTGAAGGCTAAAAGATTGGCATTCATCCTCAACGACAAAGGCAAGGCATTCCACAGTGGTGGCGCCAGGCGTTTGAAGGAGCGGCCTCCGGTGCGAGCTCGTCTGATTGCCGGGACCGAGGCCAAGGCCAAAGAAGATGACCTGAGTGACCTGGATGGCTGATAAGACTCCAGACGTTTCCTAATGTATATGGCACCCGAGCCATGGAGAGCTTTGAAGGCCAGAGTAAGAGCCTTGAAAGTGATACGCTTCCGAATTGGAAGCCAATGAAGGGCTTTTAAAAGGTCTTTTGCACTGGATCTCCGATGAAGGCCAAAAACAGCTTGAGTAGCTGAGTTTTGCACAGTTTACAACCACGCTAAAAGGAATTCAGGAAGACCGAGGAATAGAAAATTGGCATAATCCAGGCGGGAACCTATCAGTGCCTGAACAGTGATTCTTCTGTGGGCAAAAGAGAGTAAAGGCAGGAACTTTCTAAGCATTTTCAGAAGACCGAAACATTTGCCCACTAGACACAGGATCTGTGGCTTTAGGGTGAGACCCTTGTCTACCATCACTCCAAGATTCTTGGCAACAGAGGAGAAGGCTAAGGGCGGGAACATGGCCGCAGGCCACCATGGCTTCCAGCACGGTTCAGACGAGCAACCATAGAAAAGCACCTCGGATTTATCCGAGTTGCACTTGAGGCTATTGAGTTGGAACCAGTCAAAGACAGCCCCCAAGCAACTTCTGATCCTCTCCCCATCAAAGTCTGAGTTCTTATCACAGGAAAAGAGGAGCTGGGTATCATCTGCGTACGAAACGATCTGGGCACCGCGGGCCTCCGCCAGTGCCGCCAGAGGGGCCATATAGATGTTAAAAAGAGTAGGGCTCAAAATTGAGCCCTGAGGAACTCCTACCTCCAATGGGGGCACTAAAGCTGAGTACGGATGGGCCCAGACAGTTTGTTGACGGTCGGCTAGAAAGGACTTAAACCAGCTGTACACCGGCTCCAAGTGGAGCACATAGTGGCAAAAACTCCCCAAACTCCGCCAGCAGAGTGCAGTATACCGCCCATCCTTAGCATTGATGGACCTGACTTTCTCTGTCTGTTACCCTGGGCCTTTGAAGCTCATGGCTTAGGAACCCTCCCCCTTGCTCCGGCATTTCTATGCAGCAAAACCCTCTTCTCCCAGAATGGCTCTTTACCCCAGGTGCCACTTATCACATCATCAAAGCAGCTTGGCTAATCCATTTAACTCTGACCAATCAGAGCAGACCACTAGAAGGCAGAAATGTGACTTACAGACAAGAAAGTCTTATAACTTCTTTTCTGTACATTGCAGGATAAATTCAACCACAGCATGTTGTTGGATTTATCAATACCATTCTCCTAAGTCCTTGAATGGTATTTATTTGCAAAGCCTAGCGTTAGTTATTAGTTATTAGATAATAACTTAATGCCATGTTAAGCTATGTGGCTGGGGATTTGCCATAGGGAAATTATACTGGACAATGTTTTTAAATTCCGTGCTTATAAAACATATTTTATAAGGACACATCCTATATTTACAGGCAGGACCCCCCACCCTTTGAACACCTAGGGGAGACCTTAGGGTTTCTAAATATGTAACAATATTGTAAATCCTCACTCAACAGTGCTCCTAGCACAAAAGTCGATTTTGGGAAGCACAAAAATGAGAAAAGGCAGTCTAGGCTGTGAAATGGTCGCACTCGTATCTATCTATATTTTCGATTGCAGAAAACAGTGAATTGTTCATGATCCTACTGCCCAAAAATCCTTACATACAAGAATTCCTTAACACAAGCAGAACAGGATTGTTTGTTATCTAGACAATCTAATTTTCCTAGTAATTTAATCAAAAACATACCATAATCACCACATGAATTTCTTCTATAATACTGCAATCATACAAAAGTTTATTGAGAAAAAGTATATATTTCTCTATACTATGTATATAGAGTCCAACTCAAATAAACTGAAGTGAGTCTTATTAATACAGGGAGTCACGTAGTCTTGATGAAATCTCTTCATTTATTTTTATACTTTTCGGAAACAATCAATCAACCGCGGCCTGTGGAGGGAGTTCCGTGGGGCAGAAAGGCGGGGCGTGAGAGGGGCAGGGTGGTGGGTGCTAAGCACCGGAATATGGATAATGTGAGGTAAGTAAACAATTTAATAAATAAAATGAATTTCGTAGCGTGCCCTGCATCGCCCTGCAAAGGATGTATGACGTTACAACGCATACTTTTACAACGCCTACCTTTACATCGCAAGTTTTACAACGCATACCTTTACAACGCATAGTGCTTTTAGGCGCTGGATAGTGAATTGTTTAATTTACTATTCCAACTCCAGTCCCCGTGGATAGTAGGGAAGGTGTTGGATAGTACATTAAACCTATTCCCTATCCTAGAGCGCCCCTCAGCGCAATGCGTTGTAATGGTTTGCGTTGTATAAGCTGCGTTGTAAAGGCACTGCGTGGTAAAAGTTGCGTTGTAAAGGTTGTTTACCCTCTGCAAAGTATGCTTTTCTTGGAATATTGATTTGGTGTTGGATTTACCGTCTTATTCTATTCATTTTGGCATTAAAAAATATAACATATACAAAATATAAAATAATGTATGAGATTGTGTATGTAAATATGTATATATACTGTCAATCTTATACCACTTTTGTATTTGTTTAAATTTTTTTTAGCCCTGATTAAGTCCGCAAGGACAAAACGCATTGGCTGTGCTGATTGTTTGTTTGTTTGGACTCTATCTACATAGCATAGATAAATAAATAGTTTTCTTATTAAAGGTTTGTTTGATTGGAGCATTGTAGAAGAAATTCATGTGATGATTATGGTACATTTTTGCCTAAAATAATAAGAAAGTAACATTGTCTAGATAACAAATGCTACTGTTCTGCTTAGGTAAAGAGATTTTGGGAAGCACTTTACTACAATGAGGGAAGTGAAATGTGCAATTTCACTATCCCCAGGGCAGATAAAACCTATTTTACAAGGGTCCTCCTTATATGGATCTGATGCCCCACCCCTGGGACACCAAGGGGAGACACAGGGGTACCTAATATGCCAAAATATTGAACTCTATACATTTTGTAAGTGCCCCAAACACCAACGTCGAGTTTGGGCACATTTTACATTTTAAAAGTAGTCCTGTAGCACAGGGCTGCTTCTAAACTGAACCTCAGGCCTCAGCAGTGCACACATGCAAGTACAGAAAGGGCTGCTGGCCTGTAAACTGCCATGCCCTGTTATATACTAGGGACTTAAAGGTAGTTTTAATCCCCATGCCCTATTATGTACTAGGGCCTTACAGGGGAGGTCATGCCAATCATAGGGATTCCCTAACCCATAGTGTACCCTAATGTATGTAGTTGTTTTCACTGTATTCTAAGTTTGTTTTCATCATAGCACTGGCCCTTGGCCTAGTTAGGCAGAGACCAGGGGCAGTCAGAGTCAGTTAGCACCAGTACCTGTCAGCAGAGAATGGGGATGCTCAGGGAACAATGATGACTTTGCAACAGACAGGTACTGCTGCTGCAATGGAAGTGTTCACAGTCACACCTGGTAGTATAGTGTACATGAAATATTTTGTTGCCTTAGATACCTTCTGTGGGACCAATATAAAAAAATATTCTGATACTCCCATGTCTTATTATGATAATTACAAGATGTGATGTGATATGAGCAGTGTTCCAGTTTGTCTGTTCAAGTTGGAACAGACAGAGGTCAACCTAACTTCGTACCACGCCAATAACCATGGTTAGGTTCACTCACTGAACACACTTGTTCCATTGCTGTCTCGAGATGCAATTGTTGAGTGTATGTATTTATTTTAAACAGACTCATTTAAAACAGCTTTATTATACAGAACCAGGCTTGAAGCATAACTCAAAACTGTGAGTTACAGTCTTAGATGAGGACAGCTATAAGTCAGAACCTTGCGTGGTAAAAAGGAAATATTCCATATGCGTCCACCCACATTTCTACTTCTTTATATCAAGTTGCTGAATATTTTCAATTGGGAAAACCTTTTCCCAACCTAGAAATCAATACTATTTTCAGAACAGCATATGTGGTCCTGACAGCACCCATGCAGTGTTAGGATGGAACGCCCACACTCAAATGGTTACAGGCTGCTTTCTAATATGTGCTTGACTGCATAGTATGATCTGCATAAAGTTTACAGTTCCGTTGTTTAATGTGTCCCATCTCAGCCTTTGTCCTTAACAAATGTGTTTGCAGATAACTGCTTTGCAGGTATGTTATTTTCCAACCATCACTCTAAAGCTAAACTTTGTGTGTCCATATGCAGTCCTATCCTCACTATGTACACAAAGTTGCCAATGGTGTGAAAAGAAGAGCTCCCCGGGCCACAGAGGAGTGTGTTTGGGCTGACTGGCCTATGTCTTGTATGGATGATGTGCTTCAGGGAGGACTTTGCTTGGCAGTTCAGGCTGGATTGTTCCCATGAGGCACAAGGTCAAGACTGATTTGTCTATGGCCAGTTCTAAACTGGGGTGGCACGGTGAGCAAAAGAATAATGGATTTAACCCAGATCTCTTGACTGGGAGTGAATGTTTTCATTTGTTCTGCATTCCGTCCATCAATTGTGTCTATTTTGCTTTCAGGCTATTCCTTGGCAGCTCCGTCACATCAGGTGGAGCCTGGCGTAATCTCCCTGCATTGTGCCAGTGTAAATGGCAAAACATGGAAGTGCCCAACAACACCCTACTTCAATCCTGTGGACACCTGCAATGCTCATGACTACCTGCTTCCCATGCAGATGCCGCAGCCCAGATGACTGAGGCACTCACCCACAGGAAGCCCAACAGGTCTCCGCTGTTAGTAAGCTGAATGTAATTACACATGGGAGACCAGGAGCGATCTGCCAAGAGTGTCCTTTCTTTAAACAGTGTTATTTGCTTAACACCTGCACCCACAGCGCTGCCTCTCTTACCTTCTGGGCACCGCATAGAGTCGGAGGGCCGGCACTGCTTTGTGGATCTGGGCAATCACTGGCCAATTCCTCACCCGCACTGCCCATGGAGGCACGCTGATGCCGGAACTATTGAGAGACACACAGCACGAAAAAAAGCGCTGTGATGCTGGGATCCCGGGGTTTCGAGGGGCCCCCAGCATAAACGTGAGTGCCAGTACACACCATTAAATGGCAATGAAAGCAGCCACTGGTAATACACATGCTGAAATTGGGTAGGAGAACTGAAAGGTTGGAGGCAATGGCATCAGCAAGAGTGCTGTGGATCGGCACAATTCAAATAAGCTGGAATTGCTAGGGTCATCTCGGGAGCCCAAGGCTGTCTCTTTAGAGTCAAAGGAGCCCAAAGTGTCTCGAATTAAAGGTAAGTGTGGGTTGGCACCAGTAAACTCCGCTAAACTGCTGGTGAGAAAGTTTTTGTTGTACTTCGTGCTCCAAGCGGAGCGCGGATGGCAAAAACTCTTCAAACTCCACTGGTAGGGGGGGCGTGGCCAAGGCGGCGATCATGGTGGTCGCACTCTAAGAGAGCTCCGTCCCGCCGGCGCACTATCCTGCCAAACATCCTGCATCCCCCTGACCCACTACCGCCCTGGTGAAGTGCCTGGCCGCTAACAACGCAGAGGAAGCTCCGGCGGTGTTTTGGGGACATTTGCGGCGTCTACGCCGAGGATCCGAGTCTTGAGCTTGGAGGGCCTGTGCCGCTCGGGAGAGCCGGGACCTTGCGCTGGCCCGCGCCCGGCCGGAAGTGAGCCGACGCGGCGTGCAGCGAGACGGAGTTCGCCGGGCCCCACTTCTGGCGGCGGACAGACCCGGAGCTGCGCAGAGACCCGCCTACGGCTGCTGCGGAAGGGTCCCAGCAATATCCTGAGACATTGCGGGGGGAGGGGAGACACCCTCGACTGGGCCTGCTCTCACTCGGCGGCCTAGTCGGACCGCGGGAGCCTGGCTACTCGAGTGTGGGGAGGGGCTCGATACGTTTGCACCTTCAGCCCTCATCGACCGGGCCCCCACCCCCTACACCCCTCCCCCCCAGTGGGGACCCGGACACCGGGGTGAGGCTCGTGGGTCCTGCCGGCAGAAGCCCCTGAACGAGAACAAACGGACACGGCTGGCCTGGATGCTAGCGCCTCGGCCCCCTGGCTACATGTCTGTGACACTAGGCACTACATCCTGCATACTGGCGCTATTCCTGTGACTGGTGGGCGCTGCGGTGACCATACCCCCCTGCGAGGCCCGTTGGTTCTTCTGTGCCGCCTACAAAGGCCGAGTGGCTGCAACCAGAGGCCCACACCCGGTGTGAGACAGGGGTTCCTCCGGTGCCCCGCGGCCTGCTTGGACTACGCTCCTGTGCCAGTGGCTCACCATGACGAGGGGGGGCAATAGCAAAAACACTTCAAAACAAGGCACTATAGACAAATTCACGGGGCCGAGTGGCGGGGCCGGGGCCGCGGCCGCAGGAGGCTCACAGGGACCGGGCCCTGACAACGCGGCCCTCATGGCTGCTATCACGCAGTCCAGAGACAGGTTAGACGCAAAAATTGGGGCCGTCGGTGCGGATGTTACCCTGCTTCGACAAGACCTGCGCAATGCGGTGGCCCGCATTACTGAAACCGAGACCAGAATCACCGAGGTAGAGGACGATGTGGTAATCCTTAAAAAGAAGGTGGCTACCATGGAGGGCATACAGAAGGGCCTCGCGCTCAGGGTTGAAGACGCAGAAGGTCGGGCCCGGAGGAACAATCTACGCTTTGTGGGATTTCCGGAGGATAGCGAGAAGGGCGATATGGCGGAATTCCTGACCCGTTGGTTGGAGGGGTGGCTCCCCCCGGATTCCCTGTCGCGCTGCTTTGTGGTTGAGAGGGCGCACCGAGCACTACTCCCGAAGCCACCTGTGGGTGCCCTTCCTCGGCCCGTGATCGCCAAACTGCTCAACTACCGTGATCGGGTTGTTATATTGCGACAGGCACGAGCGAAGGAGCCCCTGATGTATGACAATCAAAAGATCCTCATCTTCCCTGACTATACTAAGCTAGTGCAGCAACAAAGGCAATCCTTCACCGCGGCAAAGGCGCGCCTGCGAGATCTGAAGATTCAGTACGCCCTGCTTTACCCAGCACGCCTCCGAGTGGTCTTCCAATCCCGGACACAATTCTTTAACTCACCAGAGGAGGTCTTTGCTTGGACAGATGAAACAGTTCGCATTAAGGTACATACTCCTCCAGGTAGAGACTCTGACTCTTCATCTACAGGCGGACCTTCGAGAACTCCCCGGAGGTCACGCAGCAGGAGCAACTGGCGTTCGCGCTCCCAGAAGAGTCAACCTTCCCGCACTGGAGAGGCCGGGGCGGCTGAGGAGGTGGATAATCCGACATCGGCGTCTTGAGGCCCCGCGCTACGCCGCACATCCTAGCCATGGGGCTCAGAAACGTTCCCATTTGAACGTGGCTATACCGGAAGAGAAGTTTTTGCTTGTGACTTCCCATTTAACTGTGTGCTCCGTGTAGCATGTATACATGGGGGTTGTGGGTTGGGGAATGCCTGTAGGAGGGCGGACGTACCCACGGGGCTGTTAGGTCAGTTGGGTAAGGGGTAGGTAGAATTAGAGTGGGTAGTTGGTGGGGATCCATTGGGGTAGTAGGTACCTGGCCTCCCGTTGGGGGCTGGCGATACCCTATTCCGCGACAGGTACTCCCATGTTGGTGAGGTATGGGGTGGGGGGTTGGGGGGGTAGTTGCGGGTTTGGATGGGGGGGTTGGAGGGATGGGGTGCAGCGGGAGGGGAGCGGGGGGGGTAGGGGGGCGGAGGGGGATGATGGGAAAGTTGGGGTAACTTGTTCTAACACAGTGTCTATTCGTGTCCGCTTAACTTCCTATGTGTGCGTGCAATCTATGACACCCAGGGTCTTGCTGTACATGCCCCCTGATGGCGGGTGACAGCCATGAAACAGAATCCCCGCTGGCTTACCTGCGAGTCGTGAGCTGGAATGTACAGGGGATGCTTGATAAAATCAAGAGGGGTGCGGTCTTGCGGCTGGGAAAGAGAGAAAAGGCAGACGTGCTACTCCTACAGGAGACGCACCTCCTTGGGTCCAAGACTCTGAGCTTACAGCGTTACGGTTATCGGCAGGTGTATCATGCTGGATTTGTGCGAGGGTCACGGGGGGTTGCGATCCTTGTCCACCATAGAGTGTCCTATTCACACGAAACACAATGGGTGGACAGCCATGGCAGATATGTCTTCATCAAGGGGAAGGTGGGGAGTGAATCTGTGGTCTTCGGAAGTGTGTATGCCCCACCTCCACTGCAGGAAGCCCTAGTTGAGAAACTGTTTGATGTGTGGGCTGAAATCCCGACCGTGTTGGCGATAGTAGGGGGTGACTGAAATGACGTGATGAATGGGAGCATGGATCGCCACAGACCGGGAGGGGGCCCCCTGGCTGATACCTCGACTAGATTGAAAGGCATGGTGCAGGGGATGGGCTGGATTGATGCATGGAGATATCAACATGCGCATAGCCGTGAATACACTTATGTTTCAGCAGTCCATGGGTCGTTCTCTAGACTCGACTACTTGTTCGTCCCCCAGAGTTGGATAGAGCGGGTGGCCTCCACTTCCATTCTCCCATGCGGTTTGTCCGATCACTCCCCGGTCTTGTTGGACCTCCACCTAGACAGGAGACGGCAGCCTTTTAGATGGCGTCTCTCCACCTGGCACCTGCAGCAAGTAGATTATCAGTCGCATATGAGGACCGCCATAGCCCATTACTGGGACGAAAATGACACGCCGGAAACTGACGCGGTGACCCTCTGGGAAGCCTTAAAACGGATGTATGACGTTACAACGCATACTTTTACCACGCATACCTTTACAACGTGGTTTTTACCACGCATACCATTACAACGCATAGCGCTTAGAGGTGCTGGATAGTGGTAAGTGTAATTTTCTATTCCAACTCCAGTCCCCGTGGACACTAGGGAAGGTGTTGGATAGAAAATTAAACTTATTCCCTATCCTAGAGCGCCTCCAAGTGCAATACGTTGTAATGGTATGCGTGGTAATGCCTGCGTTGTAATGGTAGTGCGTTGTAAAAATTTCGTTGTAAACGTTGCATACCCCTTAATACATACCCCTTAAAACCTGTGCTCCGCGGGGTGGATATTGCCTGGTGTGCCGCAGCCCGAGTGGCCCGAAGGGAGGCTATCACTGATGCGGCACATAGGGTCCGAGATCTAGAGGAAAAGTGTACGACTGGGGATGACGCCGATGCCGTGGGACAACTACTCCTTCAGTGGGGCAGGCAATGCACAGCTATATCGGTGTAGAAAGTTTTTAAGTAGGAAAGTTGACCGTATATAGGAGATTTAAAGGTGCTCCAACTGGTGGCGTAACCGTCCGTTTTACGCCAAGATATAAGCCAATAGATGTGTGAGCACGATCAGTGCGCACATCCCAGTACTTGGGCACTCCCTCAGGTTCCAAAAAAGAATCCGGTAAAGTTCTAGAATTTTATTCAATTTTATACATTTTCAAATGAAGTTTCATAGATTGATAGGTAGCATCCAAGTCATGTGGCTTTATACAAAATCATTGTCGCTCCAATGCATTTCGGGTGCATTACCCTTTCTCAAGGAGCTCTGAAAATGAAAACGAACTGCATTTGTATCAGCATTATATTCAACAAAACAAGAATAAACATTGCTAATCGTGATTAGAGGTAAATGCCAGGGTGAATTTAAATATAGCATCAGTGAGTGTAGAGAGTGTAAAAGAAAGAAATGAAATACCAAGTGGTAACTATGGTTTAAACATGCCGGCTACTGCGGTGGTATTTGGAAATCATGAGCTCACCCAAACGTGATCAGGGGCCCGGGGGTGTAGGGGCGGCTCAAAAACGTGAAATTAAAAAGAAGGGAAAAAGAATCTTAAATGCGCTCACGTGAACTTGAAGTTGTAACGCGGTGCTGCAGAAAAAAAAGCGGGAGGTTAACTATTGACAAAACGATCGGTTTTTGCCAAGTTACACAGCGGCTGGCTGGCAAGCGCGAGGCTTGGCTTACCTAACTGGAATCAATCCGGGGACTGTATAAGTCTCCAAACGGGTTAGCTGCTCGTCGGCTGCTATGCTTGAACGCCCGGTGGGTGTGGAGGCTTGTGAGAAACTGACTCGGTGATAAAAAACCGAGTTTGATACCATGGAAATTAAAGAAGGACTCAGGAGCGTCGGTTATGGGGGCCATATTGTGATGGGTTAGGGAATAGGTCTGGACGACCGAGTATCATTGAAACGGATAGTGTAAGGGTGACAAAGACAGAAAAGGATGAAATGCATAAGCCCACGCCTCAAGGGGTAAAGGAGATATAATGGCCAATGTGGTGCAAATTAATAAAAAGATAATGGATGTGAACAAAATTCAAAAACAAACGCTGTAACAAATATACAAGTTATAGACAGTGATATATCAAACACTCGCAATGGATCAAAGTGTCCTTAAATACCCAGCCGGGTATTTATAGAAAACAGCTAAATTCGATCCGATCATTAAGACCAAAGGGTTTGCAAGCTTGCAAGCGGTAAATCCATGACATTTCTCTTTGTAACAGGAACTTGTTGTTGTCTCTTCCTTCCTTTTTTTCAACAATTTCGAGGACCATAAACTTCAATTGTGCGATGGTATGATGACATTCCATGAAGTGGGTTGCCACACTGGATTTTGTTTGCTTTGTCCGGATATTTGATTTATGTTCATTCAATCTCACCTTGATTTTTCGTTCAGTTTTACCGACGTAGATCTTGCCGCAGGGGCATTTCAGTAAATAGATGAGATTAGATGAGTCACATGTTGCATTGACGTGCACCTTGATTTCTGTACCTCTCATTGGATGGTTTATTTTATTGCCAGTGATAATGTTGTTGCAATTGTTGCAGTTGTGGCACGGTTTGGTGCCTTTGTAGATGGTTGGAATGGGTGTTTCTTTAGAAAGAATCTCCTTCAGATTATTTGCCCTTGAGTAGGCGAAAATAGGAGGATTTTTGAACATTTCATGGAAATCTGGTTCAGATGCTAAGATTCTCCAGTGTTCCAGGATAATTTTCTTGTATCTTCCACTGTGCGTGGAAAATTTGGAGACAACTACCATCCGGTTTGACTCTTTCTTGGTTGTTTTCTTCAAGGCAGTTTCACGGTTAATGGCGGAAACTTTATTGGTAGCCTCTCTAGTGATTTCTGTTGGGTATCCTCTAGCTGCAAATCTGAGATTCATTTCATTGATCCTTTGGGCATATGTGTCCGGGTTGGATACTATGCGTTTTAGTCGTAACATTTGACTGTAAGGGAGGTGACGTTTTAGAGAGTGTTGATGGAAACTTGCAAAGTGCAACGTGTTATTTCTGTCGGTTGGCTTCCTGTAAAGATCAGTGGTTAGGCCCATGTCGGTTCTGATGATGGATACGTCCAAGAAGTTGATTCGTGAATCGTCTAGATTCCAAGTCAATTGGATTCTTTGGTCTTTAGAATTGAGGTTGTTGAGTTCATCTTCCAGCATAGTTCTACTGCCTTTCCACAAGAAAAACAGATCGTCAATGTAACGAACATACATTAACAGGTTGTTTGTCCAAGCTGGATTGTCGTAGATGTACTGTGATTCAAAATCAGACATGTAAATGTTAGCATACGCCGGTGCCGCGCAGTTGCCCATGGACATTCCAGAAGATTGCTGAAACCACTGGTTGTTGTGGCAAAAATAGCTGTGATAAAGCGTGTAAATCATCAGCTCCATGAGGAACACTTGCATAGCTTCAGGGATGTCGCTATGTATAAGAGCTTTCTCAATCGCTTCAATACCCCCTCCATGTGGTATGGAAGTGTATAAGCTATTTACATCCGCTGTACAGAAGATTACGTTGTCATTTTTATCGATCTTGATTTCTGCTAGTTTGAGTATGAACTCAGTAGTGTCTTTTACATAACTTTTAAGTTCCTTGACGAGAGGTTGAAGGTGTCGGTCAAGAGCAGCAGCAATCATACACCTCCTTGCTGATGGACGAGGCTCGCCAACTCTGGTTGGCTACACAAAGTAGGATCTACCAGTGGGGGGACAAATCCAGCGCCATGCTTTATAGGCTCTGCCAGTCTACGTTCCAGGCGCACTCCTTGCCGGGCCTGTGTGATGAGGCGGGTGAAGCGGTGACGGCCCCACCAGCTATTGCGGCCAGCTTCGCATGCTACTACGCGACCCAATATACTCCTCGGGAGTCTCTTCCGGCGGAGGACGTGGACAAATTCTCCCGCCACGGGCGCTGTCGGATGAGGGACGTGCCAAGCTTGACCTTCCATTGTCGGCCGAGGAGCTGGGCACGGCGCTGGGACAGCTGAACACTGGCAAGGCCCCGGGCCCCAATGGCTTTCCCTGTGAGTTCTTGAAGATGTTTCATCTCCAGTTGGGAACCTATTATAAACGAGCGTTAGAGGCGGCCAGGGACAGTGGGCGCCTTCCGGCAGACTGGCGACATGCCGAGATAGTGGTGTTCTGTAAACCTGGGAGGTCTCCTAAACACCATGAATCTTATAGGCCGATCTCGCTCCTGAATGTGGAGGCGAAGTTGCTGGCAAAGGCCTTGGCTAATCGTCTGCTCCCATACATAGCTGATCTGGTTCACCCGGACCAGGCCGGATTCATGCCTGGTAGGGCGACATGCCACAATATCAGGCGTGCTCAGGTGGTAGTGGAGGCGGCTCGAGCAGCCGGGCTTCCGGCGGCGCTTCCCCTAGCAGACATTGACAGGGCGTTTGACTCCCTGAGTTGGGTCTACCTACGTGCCCTCCTGTCTCGCCTGAACCTGGGGCCCCGATTTCTTTCCTACATACAATTGCTATACACCGACTTAACGGCGTCCGTGAGAGTAGCGGGAGCGGTGTCTAACCCCTTCCCTATAGGCCGGGGCACCCGCCAGGGCTGCCCCCTCTCGCCCTACCTATTCGCCCTAGCGATGGAGCCACTTGTGGCATGGGTGCGAATGGACGCAGAATTGCGAGGTGTGGAATGGGTGGCGGGACCCTCTGACAGAATAGCGCTTTATGCCGACGACGTCCTTTTCTTTCTTACGGACTTAAATAGGTCGGGCCGAGAGTCCTGGAAATTATGCGTATCTTTGGTGAGGTGTCGGGCCTCTGCCTGAACCTGCGGAAGTCTACGCTATGGACGCTGGGAGATCGCGGGGGTCTGGGGCCCTGGGCGGATGTCTTGCAGGAGGCTACTGGAGGCATTAAATACTTGGGGATATTCCTGACGGACATCCCGGGGGTCTCGTGGGCTCGCAATGCACTGCCTGTGTGGGATCTTGTGTGCTCGGATATGACGACGTGGTCCAGAATGCCCCTGAATGTCTATGGCCGCTTGGCCATATTTAAGATGGTGGCTCTCCCGCGCCTACTGTACCAGTTACAGAATCATCCGTGCCCTATTCCACTGCAAAGGTTTCGTCGAGTGAACTCGGCACTGAGCCAGTTCCTTTGGGTGGGAGGGGTAGCGAGAGTGGCACTTGGCACGTGTTTTCTTTCCACTTACTGCGGGGGGCTGGCCACATCGGATATTCTGTCCTATTACCAAGCGTCCCACCTGTTGGTGCTAAACGAATGGTGGTATGGAGATCGAAGCGATCTGGCCTATGCCCTTGAGAGGTTTCTGATGGACCCAGCAACGCTGCACACCATCTTGTACTCGGCGGTGGCGCGGAAGAGGCTTCCAGAGGTCACACAGGTGATCTTTCGGGTGTGGCGCGGTGCGCTGCGCTGCATGGGATGGTGGAACAAATTGACGAGGGAGACTCCCCTCTGGCACAATGGGCGACTGCCGGCGCTGGCATCCCTGAAAGGTTTTAGCGGCTGGGACGCAATAGGTATATCTGCTCTGGGCCACGTAATGACAGGCACGGCTTTTAAGACGTTCCAAGCCCTGCGAGAGGAATATGATATGCCCCCAACACAGTTCTTTCGCTATCTACAGCTCCGACACGCCCTGTCTCCCTCCCTGGTCGGTCTAGACTCCTTGCCCGAATTCAGCCCGCTGGAGGCTAAGGTCTTCATGGGTGAGATAGGCACGAAGAAAATTTCCAGTATATACCAAACGTTAATCACGCACTGCTCCTCTTCTCTAGATACTCTGAGATCTGCTTGGGAGAGGGACATAGGAGACCTGGAAGAAGAGGACTGGAGGGAAGCCTTGGAGGCCCCGCGGGGGGCGGCAATAGCGGTTCGCCTGCGCTTTATCCAATTTAAATACTTGCACAGGGCCTACTATACTAGAGACAGATTGTGGAGGGCGGGCCTGATAGCCTCCCCTGATTGCTTGCGGTGTGGCCGTGCGATTGGAACCTTTGTACATACGGTGTGGGCGTGCGATAAGCTGGTGAGATTTTGGACTGGCGTCTGAGACTGCTTGTCTGAAGTGTTGGGATGGGACCTCCCCCGCTCCCCGCAACTGGGCCTCTTGCATGTTATGGAACAAGTGGGAGGTTACATCTACAAGCGCCACTTGCTGCTATTGGGCCTTACAGTGGCCAAACGTGATATCGCCCGAGCCTGGAAGGACCCAAGGGCTCCCTTGCTAGGGGTGTGGAAAAGGGGATTGGACTTCTGTATGGGGCTGGAGCGCCCGGTGTTTGTTGCCAGGGGCTGCCCCCGAAAGCACTTTAAAATTTGGAAGAGGTGGGCGGAATATAAAGGGTTGTGGCTGGAACCGCCAGCGTGTCATGATGTTGATGACGGACACTCGCTTTTGGACCTGTGGTGAACGGATCCACGCACGGACTTTGCTATTAAACTGTATTAGCTATTGGACCACGCTGACACTGTGAGGGGCTAGGAGTGGGATCCGGGAGGGAGACTAATGGGATGGGAGTTTGGGGGATGGGAGTTCAGGGGTGAATGTTCCTATTGAATATTGCTTGTACTGCCTGAGGATGATGCTTATCTTTTGCACGCTACATCTCTGGTGTTCAGAGAGTAGTGCCGTCTTTGCACTACTTCAACACCCCGAAATGAAAATAATAAAAATTGTTTTGAAAAAAAAAAAACTCCACTGGTAGAGCGAAGTTTACCACCCACTCTTAGTTAAGAGATGGCTGCTGCATTGCATTGGTCATTGCCTGTGTGAAGGGAAAAGTCCCTTGTATGCCAGAGGTGGCATCAGAAAGACTTACCGGAGGCAGCTGCTGCAGCTTCAACGCATGTGTAGGGGACACGCTCAGAAACTCCAGTTGTTTGGATCCTGCTGGTGCGGGTACAATTGATTGCAGGCCCCCTCGGGAACTCTCCTGCCAGATAGCGCTTTGGTGCTAGATCACCTTTGACTTTAGCGAAGAGTCAAAGTGTGACTTCTGAGACTCTGACTACTAGTGGGGGTTAATCTAAAATGTGACGTTTTTAGCTAAATTTGAGGTTTGCAGGGGATTCTGGGTAGGTAAACGTTGCAAGATCCATGCAAGCCATACCTCCCTGGACTTACCCAAGTCTCTAGTTTTCATAAATGTGTGGGTTTGGTAGGTTTCCCTAGACGGCCTTCAATCCTGGTGCCAAAAACCCAGGTGACCCCCCTTATAAAAACAGGTTGTTTTGTGATAGGTAATTCTGATGTCTCCACAATACATTTTCGGTCATTGCCTGTTGCAGCTTCTTGGCCCACCCACACGAGTGAGATACCATTTTTATTTGGTGACTTTGGAGAATGCGGGGGGTGGAAGTTGCTGGACCCACGCAGATTCCAGAACTTTCCATCACAGAAATATAAGGAAAATGGGTTTTTTTCTACAAAGTTCACGGTTTACAAGGGATTCGAGGTAACAGAACCTGGTTAAAGTCAAACAAATCACCCCTCCTGTATTCCCCTGGGTGTCTAGTTTTCAAAAATGTAAAGATTTGCTATGTTTCCCCAGGTGCCGGCAGAGGTAGGGCTCAAAATCCGCAGCTAGAAAAGTGTCAGTTTTCACTGTAAAAATGTGGTGTGTCCATGTTGCGTTTTGGCTCGTTTCCTGTCGTGGGCATTAGGCCTTCCCACAAAAGTGAGTTACCATTTTTATCAGGAGACACTGGGAAATGCAGGGAGGCTGGAATTTCGTAAATCCACATAGGTTTCAGAATTTTGCTTCACAGAAATGTGAGGAAAATTAGTTTTTTTTGGACTCATTTGAGGTTTGCAAGGGATTCTGAGCAACATAACCTGGAGAGGGCCACAGAAATCACCCCCTCCTGGATTCCCTTGGGTGTATAGTTCTTGAAAATGTATATGTTTGCTAGGTTTCCCTTGGTGCCGGCAGAGGTGGGGTTCAAGATCCACAGCTAGGCAATTTGCAAAAAAAGGGATAGTTTTCACTGTAAAAATGTGGGGTGTCCACGTTGCATTTTGACTCGTTTCCCACACAAGGGAGGTATCGTTTTTATCAGGAGACTTTGGGGAATGCAGGGAGGCTGGATCCACCCAGGTTCCAGAATTTCCCATCACATAAATGTGAGGAAATGTTTTTTTTTTTTTTTACCAATTGGAGGTTTGCAAGGGATTCTGAGCAACGTAACCTGGTAAGAGCCACAGAAATCATCCCCTCCTGGATTACCCTGGGTGTCTAGTTTTCAAAAATGTATAGGTTTTCTAGGTTTCCCTAGGTGCCGGCAGAGCTAGGGTTCAAAATCCACAGATAAGCACTTATCTAAAAAAGGGTCAAAATGTGTTTTGGCCTGTTTCCTGTCATTGGCACTAGGCATATCCACACAAGAGAGGTACCATTTTTGTTGGAAAACTTTAGGGAATGAGGGACGCGGGATGCGGGGAGGGTGGCATTTTGGGGATCCACAAAGATTCCAGACCATTCCATCAAAGAAATGTGAGGAAAATGTGTTTTGTTTTTACAAAGTTGGTGGTTTGCAAGGGATTCTGGGTAACAGAACCTGGTGAGAGCCACACAAATCTCTCCCTCCTGGATTCCCATGGGTGTCTAGTTTTCAAAAATGTATAGGTTTGCTAGGGCTCCCTACGTTCCGGCAGAGATAGGGTTCACATCTACAGCTAGGTACTTTGAAAAAAAAGGATCAGATTTCACTATAAAAATATGGTGTGTCCACGTTAAGTTTTGGCCTGTTTCCTTTTGCAGGCACTGGGCCTACCCATACAAGTGAGGTACCATTTTTATTGGGATATTTTGGGGAGTGTGGGGAGGCTGGAATTTTGTGGATCCACACAGGTTCCTGAATTTTTCATCACAGAAATGTGAGGAAAATGTGTTTTTCTTTTACAAAGTTTAAGGTTTGCAATGGATTCTGGATAACAGAACCTGGTGAGAGCCACTCAAGTCACCCCAGCCTGGATTCCTCTGGGTGTCTAGTTTTCACAAATTTGTAGGTTTGCTAGGTTTCCTTAGGTGCCGGCTAAGCTACGGTTCAAAATCCAGAGCAAGGCACTTTGCAAAAAGAAGGTCTGTTTTGACTGTAAACATGTGGTGTTTCTACATCGCATTTTGGGCTGTTTCCTTTTGCAGGCACAGGGCTTACCCACACAAGTAAGGTACCATTTTTATCGGGAGACTTAGGGAGACTGAAGTGTAGAGCAACTGTTATCACCTGTTGACTTTCTATGCATTTCTGCCTTCCAAATATAAGACAATGTGTAAACAAAAAGTAACTTTGAAAAATGGCTTCTAATTCACATGCTAGTATGGGTAGGTACCCACAATTTCGGAGATGGGCCAATAGCTACTGTTTCTACACTCTTTATTTTGTTCCTATTTTACAAATACATAGGAGTCTTTGATACCTATTTTTCACTCTTTATATTTTACCAAATGAATTGCTATATAACCGGTACACAATGAAAAACCATTGCAAGACGCAGCTCAGTTATTGCGTTCCTCGGGTTCTTGGTGAACCTACAAGTCCTATATATCCACACAACCAGAAGGGTCCAGTAGATGTAACTGTACATTGCTTTAAAAAATATGTCATACTTACAAGAAGTTACGGGTGAAAACGTTGGCACAAATGGCTGTTTTTTTCAACTCATTTTCAATTCTTCTTATTTCCAACTGTTAGTTGCTATAGAAAAAAGCCTTGAAAGATCTACACAAATGACCCCTTGCTGAATTCAGAATTTTGCCTAGTTTTCAGAAATGTACAGCTTTCCTGGATCCATTATTAATTTCACACCCATTTCTACCACTAACTTAACTGGAAGGAGATTGAGAGCACAAGAAGTAGCAAATATAGGCTATGTCCCAGTAAAATGCCAAAACTGTGTAAAACATTTTGGTTTTCTGACAAAAGTCTGCCTGTCCCTGAAAGCAGGGAAGATGGTGATTCCAGCAGCACAAAACCTTTGTTGATACCATCTGCAAGGAAAAAAACAGATGATATCTGCTGCAGGACTTTTTCACCATTAAAAAAAAAGAATTAGGTGTATTTGGGCTAATTTATGGGCCCCCTCAATGGGAATCCACAAATCCTGGGTACCTTTAGAATCCTCAGGGTTTTGGGAAAAATGGGTTGAAATCTACAGTGGATACCTTATGTGGACAAAAAGTTACAGGGGCATACGTGCAAACTACCCCAAATAGCTAAAAAATTGCTTAGCACGGGGGTGAGGTAAGGCCTAGCAGCGAAGGGGTTAAAATAAGTTGCATTTTATTATTTCATATTTTTTCAATAAACATGTTTAAAGGTATTTTTATACTAATAATATTTTAATGAAATATATTGCAAATGATAACTATTGAGCCGAACATTGCTGCAGACGTTTGGAAACTTCATTTCCAATCTCTGTATTCCACTCAGAACACCATAGAGAGTATCAAGGGAACTTTGCCAACTGTTGTAGGGAATCCCCTTGAAGATGATGGAGGGTTCACTCTGATTGAAGTGCTGACTGCAATTGGGAATATTCCTTTTGGAAAGGTCCCCGGAGTAGACAAGATCCCTGGGGATCTATTTCTGGAACAACCCAACATCTGGGGCCCCTGTGTGTAATATTTAACGCCATATTAAATGGCATGAAAGTCCCAGACACCTGGTTAGGGGCAGAAATCTTTTCAGTATACAAGAAGGGCTCACCCTCCTGCCCATTAATTACAGGCCAATCAGCCTGATTGACGTAACTCAGAAGCTGTTTGCCAGGATTGTCCTAGAGCGTCTTCAGTCCTGAGTGGACGAGCGCGGGATTCTGAGTGTGATCCAGGCCGGCTTCCGTAAAAAAAATTCTACTATTGACCAAATCTTCAGGCTCCAATTATTATATTGGAAGACGGTGACAGTAGAGGGTGGGAGCCTCTATTTGATCTTCGTTCCTCGCAACAAACTCTGGGTGGTTCTAGAGCAAATGGGCATTCCACCCTATTTGCTGTTTTTGTTCAAGCGCATGCACACTGGAAATTTTGCTCAGGTGAGATACGGGAAATACGGGGAATTAACCCCACACTTCCCAGTGAATAGAGGTGTAAGGCCGGGATGTTTTCTGGCCCCCAAATTGTTAGGTCTTTTTATTAACGGTTTGGTGGAGCAATTAAATGAGGTAGCCAATATGGATGCACCAAAGCTGGCCTGTGACAAGGTGCCAGCAATGATGTTTGCGGACCACACTTTGTTACTATCCAAGTCTCCCATGGGCATCCAAAGGATCCTTGACAGCTTCTCTCTATTTTTCAAAGACAGAGGGTTGGAGATCAACACATCAAAAACCAAGTATATGGTTTTTAACCCAAGCAAAACATCTTGCCCATATCCCTCCCTAAATGGCACCCAGCTAGAGAGGGTAGCTGTCTTTGACTACCAGGGTGTTACGCTGACAGAAACATTTGAATGGGGCCCGCAGCAAGAAAAGGCAGGCTTAAGGCTAGCACAGATGGCCGGGGGAATAGTAATACTACACAGGAATTCATCATTAGACAACCGGGGCCGCTGACTGAGATTTATAAAGTCCAAATTAGGACTGCTGTATTGTATGGGGCAGAACTCTGGGGTCATCTTCGTGCAGGTGGACTGGTTAAATCTGAGAACAAGTTTATGACGCAGCTCCTGGGTCTACCGCCAAGCACCCCTCTCATCCCCTTACGTATGGACCTCTGGATTTGACCCATAGAGGAGGAGATTGGACTGCGTCCTTTGACCTTTTGGTGTAGAGTATGGGTGACCCCCGAATGAACAGCCTACCAGTCTGAACTCAAGACTCAAGGCGATTTTGGGACTCCCAGGCGTGGGAAAACTATCCTGGTTTGTACACATAAAAGACCTGTGCTTTAGATTAGGTCGGCCAAACACATGGACCGACCCTTAACTAGTTGAAGCTTACAGATTGTTTAGATTGGCTGAAATCCAGGGGAGCATAAAACTAGGCCATATAACCTCTGATTTCTTCAATTTTAAAGACCAGTATTTATTTGAAGCCTTCCTTGATGTTGTTCATCCTTTCATGGCGAGGAAACTTTAAACTCATTACAGGTTGGGTTGCCTGCTGGTTCATGCATTTACAAGTAAATGGTCAAAAGCTTCTCCTATTGGATGTCCTGCTTGTAACAGCCAAGAAGAGTCAGCCATTCTTGTTTCCTTCTTTTGTCCTGGCTATAACGCAGCCAGGAGGCATTTGCTCTTACCACTATGCAAGAACCTGGGGTATAGGCAGTGCCGGAGGCCTTTTGAGTTTTGAGAACTGACACTCATTCTCCGATTGTTTTTTGCTGTGTCCTGTTTCCTTAACCCTATGTGGCATAGGTGCTGCAAGTTTTTATATTCCCCGCACATGTTAAAGGTCCCTTTTCTATTTCCTTCTGTTTTAACACTATTAACTCATCAAATCATTGTTTTAACCTCCTTTTAAAATTGTATTATCTTTTACCTGCATGAAATTTGATCAACTCATTTGTATTTTTGGTTATATTTTGTAATGTTTATTGATGTTTCTATTGTCCAAATTCAGTGATGTATGTATTTTATCTTTTGCTTTTATGGTCTATAATGACCGAAATAAAGCTTGGAAATGGTAATGGCAATGGCAAATGATAACAGGTTTTTCAATTTGTATCTAAAACAGAGGCATTCAAATCAAGCCGTACTGTAAGCAGTAGGGAGAGGGTAAATTAACATTTAATTTAATGTAAATGACAACATCAATACAAAACAATTATTACATTAAAATGGTTCAAAATGTTAAGTATTAGTGCAGGTGTTTTGTCCTTGCTACTCGGGTGGCTTTAGGAGAATAGGAGACAGGAACATTTTGTTTTAATTAAAAAAAAAATTACAATTGGGCTTCTTAAATATGCATATCACTTTCTATAAGTACATTTCTCTCGTAGGGAATGAGGTCTCCAAACACAGCTGGAAAATTAATAATAGTGACTATACAGTCATAAAATAGGTCATAGGAGTATCCACCCCATCATTTAAATGTTCGTGAACATTGAAGAAACAATACACCCAGCAGACATATAACATACACCCTAAGGTAAATTAATATACAAACACAGACAAACAAAACATTACATTATAAAGTGAAAATATATCTATCATTTTTCAACCAATTAAGTGGTCCTTAAGGAATTTGGAGTGCTAAAGGTTCAGTTAGAAGCTTTACACCGAAGAGAGTGCTTTGGAAATTGTCACTGCTCATGGGATTTAAGAGACAATGTTTGAAGCTAATATTTTCCCACCTGTTTGGCACCTGTTTCGGCACCTGTTAAGAGCATAGTTCACCAAATTTTGTAGACCACAGACACAATGCAAATTAAGTCATCTGCACAGAGGTTGTTGGGTGCACGAAAAGAGTGTTGACCCAAGTCCACCATCTGTGCAGCTGCATCTGTGGGGCTGCAAATGTAGTGGAAGGTTTATCACCATCACTTTCCTCCATAGGATGGTGTGGATAATCAAAACTAACCGGACCTCCTCCTCGGGTATGTACATTTCATATATGGGAACACAAATGTTGAAGTACATTCTCCTCTCATGCTGTCATTGCATGTGTTATTGCATATTATTGTGTCTAAATGGTAGCTATGTTACCAAGCATTCAACCATAAACACATACATTGTAAGCAATGTAGTCCACTAGTCAATATTGTACATATGCACACAGTGTGAAATGCTACAAATCCCACACGTTTTGGGGTCAATTTTTCATCAGGATCACACCAAACAACTACTGGAGATTCAGCACCTTTGTTGGCACCCACAGAATCATTGGATCTATCTTTGTCTGCACTCCCAGTTTGAGCAGCCTCTTGTCCTGTGGGCTCCATTATAGTGCAAGGCACACAGAAACAAATACACAACAACCTATGATTTGTACCCTGCCAGTAATGGTTTCCACGAAGGAAGATTTGTTTTTTTTCTACACCAGCTAAAATGTTGTTAAGATGACAACTCGATAATACATTTTCCATATATGTACCTTTTTACGCCATAGAGCATTTTGACAGACCACTGACATTACACTTGAAAAAATGGAACTAAAATGTTAAAATAAGCTTTCTATAAGTTGACTAGATATGAAAAACGGAAGCAACCAATGTTGCCATTTTTTTGTAGAAGCATCAATGGATGCGACCATACCTTTTAAAATTGACTTTACTTAAGTGATGTGGAAATAAATACATTCATTGTATGCATTAAGACAGGCTTAAACTGATGTTTGTAACCAAAGTTAAAATTTACAGAGTAATGTATTAAAGGGAACATTCTTTGAAAGATACGGCTAAATAAGACCAACATTCTTTTAAATTCAATAAAACCATTTTCTCACTATGCACTTCTATAAAATATTTGGACTAACACCACTACAATTTCTTTAATCGAGGGATGGTGATGTAGGATTGATTAATACATTCTGATAGCTTACTCCTAATTTACGAATCTGTCATTTATTTTCTTTCCCATTTTTTTTCTTGTTAAGGATTCACAACAATCTGTTTGAATGTATTGTCCAGTTCCTTACTAAAAAGATGAATATTACAATAGCCTAATGCTTAAGCAGCATTGATGGTTCGATAAAGCAGGTAAGCAAGCTAAACCAAGTTTGCTATTCGACTCAGGAACAAAGGAAAGACTGAAATATCTATAGCAGATACATTATATCAACTCACTTTGAAATCAAGCAAGGAGTCTTTGGAGTCTCAAAAGTGGTCTGCCCTACTGGCCATGGATCACAATTAACCCTGGGCACGTTCGCGTAGTCGTGCTAGGCTTAGCTACGCAAAGGGCACTTCGCACTACGCAAGCTACGCGCAGCTACGCGAACTGCGTAGTGCAGTAGGGAAAATGCTGTCGCACTGATTGCACAGTGCCGGATGCTTGTCGCACTGTGCACTCATTGCAAACAGCATCTTGCACAGTGCAAGCGGTCGTTTTCTGCCGCTCAAGTAGATTTGTACTCAAGCAGCAGTTTTCTCAACGCGGACTGGTAGTTTCTCATCGCGAGCGGTTGCGAGCACACGCAACCACTGCCAATGAGAAACCTGACCTCCCCGCATTGAGAATCTAGCCGGGAGGTTTATTTCCCACGCTCGCGATTGACAACTTAATGTTGCTGATCACGAAGGAGGAAAGAGTCTCTCCGGGATGTCATTTTGCTCGCTCGCGGTCGCCAACTTGACATTGAGGGCCGCGAGCAAGCAAAAAATGCCCGCTACGCTACGCGTTTTTGTACGGTGCTACTTGCAATTCGCGTAGCGCGTAGTTGCACAAACTACACGAGAGTAGCGTAGTCCTACACCCAGGGTTACTCACAATGGAGATGCACAGACTTTCTAGCATGTTATTTCACATGGTACCATATCTTTATCTACTAAACTAGAAAGTGAATACAGAGCTAGACATCTGAACACAACATTTCATCCTCATCTTTTAATGATGCCAGTAGCTTACTGCTGGTATTTTAAATCTGTATTCTCAGTTAATACCAAGAAAATGATCACAGGCCAGAAGTAATAAGTGATTTAGAGGGCATAAACCCTGCAAATTGCTAAACTACAGCCTTTGTGAGTACTACATCTTTTTTCTATCTCGCAAACCTATTTTGCAATTTGCAAAATTAATCTAGAAATCATTATTGATTCTAAATTTGGAAGGGGTGTATATTGGGTTTTCCTTCCAAATTGTGAATCAGGAACATATGTATCAATGTTTTGCGACCATAATTCAAATCTCAAACCATTGATCAGTTGGCAACTTCCAAGCTGGGGTGGTAACTGGTTTGCAAAGGGAACAGGTCACTTTTTGGCCCCCTTCCTATTTGGAAAACTGGTAGCAGCTTCAGAGGGAGTAGGGAACCACTGCCTGCTCTCACTTACATTTTCCCAAATGTTTAGGGAATTCAGTCTGCTTTATAAAACAATTGTTTTCCGTTTTGGAATATAATCACAGGAATGATGTACTGCTTTCCCTTGTGGGCCACCATCCTAGTTATTGTAGCCAAACATAGGGATCACAAATTGTAACCTGCTCAATGAATATTAATTTGGCAAGCCATTGTATGACACCCTGGAATTTATTATTTTGTAAACCAACCTATTAGTACATATTTCAGATTGTAAAATAAAAAAGTGATCACATAAAGTCTGTATGAAATGTACAACCACTTTTTGTGACCAATATTCAAGTACACCTGGCACACAAATCTAAACATTTCCTTAGAAGATACTGTTTCTTCTATAAGGCTGATATTGGTGAAGGTGTTGGGCCAGTCAGGTAGAAGATACCATCGCAGAATCCGCTCCTTGGTAACGATGTATCCATGCAAGTAGTGCTTCTGGTCCAGTGCAATCTTGGGTAGAGCAGTTTTTTAAAATCTTTGAATGGAGGAGGTTGTAATCATACTGAAGGGCTAGTTTGTGGAAACATTGTGATGTTGATACACTTCATTATTGTTACAATATACGCAGAATGATGAGCTATCCAAACATTCTACTATGACAAAATTTCTCACAAAATATATCTGTATCTAAGTCCAGGTATTAGACACACATGCTGACCATACTGAAGCACTTGTCATTTGAACAGCAGTGTGTGCTAGACAACAACCAAACAAAATTAGTAGACAAATCCTTAGCACTTCTTGCTTCTACTACAGTACTAATGCAAAATAGCTACAAGACATATTCACACTGAGTTCGAAAAGTAACGTAAAACCAGAGACGTTTTAAGGCATGGGCAAAGTGGACTCTGGCCCAGTCACCCAGCCTTTCAGGAGGCTCCCTGATAGAGACAGTTATGTTCTGCAGAGAGTCTTGCCCTGATGACCTTGAATAATTCTTAAACAGATCTTTGTAAATAGGGTTTTCCTTTAATTTATTTTTAATATGTGAGATTATATCACAGATATTTTGCAGACAAATGTTTTGTTTATGTTTCATGCAACATCCATCAAAAAAAGTTTATTTCAGATCAGTAGAAATGGGAGGGTGTCACAGAGATTATATGCAGTGATATTAATGAGCTGCTGCTGTGTTACAATATGGAAAACAGGTCATTATCCCTGAATATTAGATGTAAACACATTTAGAATGTGGATCAGTGTGCCTGTGCACTGTCAGTGACCTGGCCAAGAGGGCATGGAAGATCTGAAATGGATCATAAAATCAAAGCTGTTCCGAACAGGGGCCATCAAAATACTTTGGCCCATGGCCCCTAAAATCCCTAAAATGTCCCTGTATTCACACCCTTGTTCGCTTAACTGTGGCAGATACTTGTACTGTGATGACTAAATCAGTACAGAACGCCATTTCATAATTTGTGAACATTAAACTGATTATCTACAAACGGTAATAAGGTTGTATTTTCTGTAATGAGTCACATTCAAGGATGTATTTTCTGTAATGAGTCACATTCTTCTATATTGCCCAATACTGTGATTCTTTCTTTACCATTCCCTTTTTAACGTCCTCCCTCGGGCTGCCAAATGGTTTAAGAGAACATCAGCACATTTTTAAGTCATTATTTTCTGAGTGTTTAGTTTGCGATCCTTGAACAAATGTTTCTGAAGATTAACTACAATATCTACAAAAAAGAGAATATTAAAAAAATATAGAGAGCATGGCAACTCTTTATGGAACTGTAGGGCTTTGTGGACACAAAAAGACAGCATTATCCACCTCAGTACAATGGACACCATCTCAGTGAAATTGATTTAAGTTGTTATATGTTATACTGCCGTGGTAGATACTGCCAAAATGGTAATTTCCGTAAAGTGCAGTCATGACACAATTCATGTTGCATCATATACCAACCATCACTGCGTTAAGGTCAGTAATGAAAAAGCTACTTTTGTTGTTGGGCAGTGCAGACAAAAAAAAGTTTCTTTGGGATACATGACATGCAAAGAGCGAAGATGTTCCTTCATTAACAAGCAAAGGTATGAATCTGAAATATTTCCAAGATCATTACCTTTTACTTGAAGAACAATTAATTTAGAAGGGTGCTGGCGGGACATACTCTTTTGTGGGAAGCAATACTCTACATTTCATGAAATCCAAACAACTTTATTTTAACTACTGTCCAAGACAAACTCATGCTGTTTTATGTTCAACAGCATGCTGCTCTGCCGTCTAGACCCAGGTTTGGCCTAGAATCCAGACATCAGTACAAGAGTAGTAAGCCAACCTTGGTTCAATGAGTAAATGAAGATGATATTTAAAACAAGCCCATCTGATATCAGTTTCTTAATTGCTTCCTCTTCACGGTGAAAGCCATACAATAACTAATCACAGGATTAAAAAAAGAGTCAAATATAACAAAACACAAATACAAGCATTAAAACAATACAGAAACGACTTGTGATACCAAAAACAAGTTACAAATACATTTTGTTCTTATAGTTTTTCCTACTGTTAAAGGTCAATAAACTACCTCCCTCCTAAACATCTCCAATTGTAGATTACAGCATAACCAAATAAATGGTAGGAGAAACTAATATTGCTATCATAGTCATTACAGATAGCTGGTAAAATGCAGTATATTTATAGGTATGACAACATTATGCAATGACTAAAAGAACAAATATAGTTACAGAGATAATATGCCTAATATGGATAATATGTATGTTGTGACAACCCAGCTCAAATAAGTGTAGCCTGGCTACTAAAAGACAACAAAGGTAAACATCATATCCTATTGTACAAGGGATTATAAAAGAATAAAATACAAATGGTTCTTAGTATGGTCAGCTGTCCAAATAGACTATTAAAGTGCTACATATTATAATCATATATGCCAATACTAATCTTCATGGGCTGCTAAAGTTTTTACATACCATTATAAAAGATAACGTGCCAACAATTCTCAATTTCCTCAGCTTGCAAGTAGCTTTTATAGCGCTGCATATTAAGGTCATATAAAATCATCGCTGCAAGCATAAACCTCTGTCCAAATTTGTCCAACAGACAGAGAAATATAGAGAAATTATTGCACTGTCATTCACTTTTCACAGAAAAACCAAAGGAAATGATGGACGGAGCGTTGACAATACAAGCACTCACCCCCAGTCAATTGATCTGGGTTTAAACCATCACCGTTCTTTAGCCCACTCTGCCACCCCAGTACAGACATGGCCATATGCAAATCAGTCTGACCCTGTGCCTCATGGGAATAGTCCAGCCCGAACTGACAAGCCATGCCTTCCCTGGACCGAAAACAAGCTACCGATTCACTTTTCACAGCCATGAGTAAGTAGAGATAGAGTGCAAATGCAGAGAGTGCTATTACTGCCCTTAGACAATCAGGGGAGCTGATTAAGTATAATACATTAGTGCTAACCAGCGGTTCACATATTGGGTATAACCAATAATGGTGCTGTCCACCAGTATAGAGTGTCACTCAATATTGAAGAATCTGTCCTACACTCAATATATATGTGAAGTCACTGGGAGAAGAATAAAATCAGTCAGGGCAAAGACCAAGAGCATTTGCAGCGCCTAATATTGTAATTAATAAAAAGAGGATGGCCTGCAAAGAATTTAGTGCAGAGTAGCATAGAAAGTACAATGGTTTCCTCTCCTCATTTTTTGCAAGTGGAAGCAGTTGTGACACTAATTTTGCTTGATCACTTGCTAGTTATAAGTAAATACAGGACGTGTGCCTAATCTAAATCTTATATAGAGCGATCTTCATAATTCCGGAAATAACTGGTCCGTATAACACTCATATAGGCAGTGGGGCTTGATGTTATAAAATTGACCGAGTCATTTGCCTCTCCACTGTGCAGTGAAATAAGACATGTATTTATATTTAATGAGCTGCACATTCGAGGGTGAAATTTACTCGGGCTTTGTCCAAAATTCTTGTCAGCCTTTAGCTGTCATTGTGCTTGCAAAACATTTATACCAAGGCAATTTGTGAGACGTATTCTTTTTGCATATTTCGTGTATAAACCTCAAATCATTGGCCATCTCTGGCTTTGTCCATATACGAATCCAATACAACATTGGTTGAGGGTTAAAAGTGCCACAATAGTTGCCATTCCCAGGGCCGAGGCATAATAATCGTCTTGGTTCTGACATTTCACCAGTCCGGCGACCTTTTTGTGACCCTACCGCTTGCCCCATAAGACCCTGCGTCCACTGCCTTCATTCTGCTTCCAGGGCCGGGGCGATTAGTCTGTGGCTGCATTTAGAATTGACTCTAAGGACCGCATTAGCTCACTTTTTTCCAGCTGTTTTGCCCAGTACACTTTTCGTCAAATCTGACGCCCAAATAGTCTTAATAGCCCACATGTTCCCAGGTTTTACCATATATTCTTTGGATTTTTTCTCCGGTGTAAGACCATGAATTGTGTCTTTGATATATTCACATAGTATTCTTGGTGTTAATCGTAAGGTGCTTCACTTTACAATAATCTTCGAAACATCTCAATAATTTGTACATTGACACTTCACTGTGGGCCAGAAGTACCACATCATTGGCAAACAAAAGAAGTGGAGTTCAAAGCCAGTAGAAATGTGGCTACATCATTGATAAAGATGTTAAATAGGGATGGTGCCAATACACAGGCCTGTACAAAGCCAAGATTTATCTCAAAACTCACTGTAATTTCTCCGCAGGAGACATATCTGACTGTGGATGAATTTCCTTGGTGCAGAAGCTTTCTGGCAGTCACAAGATTCGCTGGGAGGCCCACATCCAAAAGGTTATGCCAAAGCAGTGGCCTACCCACTGAATCGAATGCTGTTTTGAGATCGATAAACGTCAAGTGCAGCTTTAAATTTTTTATGTGCGTATATTTTATGGCAATAGTGTACATTTCTATAGCTTGGTCGATTGTGCCTTGAGATTTCCTGAAGTCGGCTTACAGTGGTGAGATGCTCTTATTAGCTTTTACCCAATCGTCTAGAGGATTGAGCAGCAATTTGCCATAAATCTTCCCGGGGCCATCCAACAGTAAAAAGGAACGGTAGTGGACAGGATCATTGTGGGAGCATTTCTTGTACAGAGGAACGTTAAATGCTGATCTTCAGCATGCGGGGATCCCACACCTCATTAAAGACTGCTATAATCAGACTAGGAACCCAGGCTGGCTGAACGGCACAATAACTGTCGGTGGATACTCTATCCAAGCCAGGTGCCCTCTGCCATTTTTGACTAAGTATGGCCGCCCACACCTACTCCCTTGCGAAAACTCTATACAGGACTCTTCAGTGGTTACATTAATGGATGTTTGCTTTGTTATACGATCCTTCAGCTCATTTGTGCTGGTAGTTAAATTGATAACTTTAATAAAATAGGAAGGGTCCCAGGACCAGATGTACGACGTGATTTTGCATGCGGAAACAGTTGGCGAACCCAATTGCGCATGCAAAATCACTGTTGGCCAAGTACAATTCCTAAATAGCGAGTCGCAATTTATTTGCGACTCACTATTCAGGAATTGTGAGTCGCAATTAGGAATGGGCGTTCCCTTCCCAATTGCATCTGCAATGCTACGTGTGTATGTTTTGTGACCGCAATTGTGTTTGCAAAATACTTGCAAATTACCGCCCTCTTCAAGAGAATGCGCTCCCTCTCTGAACACCTTCAGGAAGACCCTCGAGGCTAAACAGATCTGCGGACCTCCCCCACCCTCAGCACCGTGAGACCCTCACAGGTGAGTAGTGTGCTTACAATTCCCTGATTGATTGTAATGCAGTCGCAATTTGGAAGGGGACCTCTTCCACTTTGTGACTGTCTCTAAAAATACTTTTTAAGGGCTAGCAGTTGTCCCAGGGACCACTGCCTGCCCTTAGAAAATTAAACGAAAACGTATCATTTTTTTAAAAAATGCATTCCGTTTTCATTTAAGGAAAACAGGCCGAATTTTTTTTTTAAAGCTGCTTTATTAAAAAGCAGTCCCAGACATGGTAGTCTGCTGAGCACAGCAGGCCACCATCCTTTGGAGGGCTGGCATTCCAACTGGGCTCGCAAATTGCAAGAGGCGCATTAATATTAATGAGCCTCGCAATTTGAAACCTCATTGGGAATCGCAAAACAGTGTAATAACACTGTTGTACATTTCATTTAGCACCTGGACATTTGCTACTTGCAATGAGTCGCAAATTGCGAAGCGCTAAATGAAAGGGTTGTACATCAATGAATTGAGTCATGCAATGTTGAGAAGTGTTAACCCGAGCACTAGATGTAAAACAGGTTACCAGGGTTTTTACGGGCCTTCACAACCCCATTGAACCAGTTTCCAGAAGCTATTTGTATTTTTGTTTCTTAAAAATTGTTTAAGGGCCTGACATGCTTTTACTTAGAGTTGACATCGCTTAAGTTTAATAAGACAATTGTACTCCTTCTTTAATGTTTTTAGGTGCAATTCCCCTCTGCTATTGAGCACCTATTTTTTAGCCTATTTGCTAGCTTTAGGCATTTATTATAAATCCATTAAAATGTAAATGTTTCAAATTTTGCCATAGTGTTTTGTGCCAATCTAAGGCCATTACTACCTAGCCTTACCAATGCTTCAAGTTTCCAGATTACGCCAGTGTTTAGAGTGGCTATTAAATTTAACAATTTCACAGCTTCAATGCTCAAGGACTGATTGCATCTCTCGTCTCTTAATGCTGGTGCTATGCAAGACAATTTTGTTTCAATTTGGGTTTAATGACAGATTTTTGCTAGAGAGATGACTGAATGCCTTGAGGTACTTCATAAGGGAGCCTCAGAATTGCATTTTGAGGATCGTGATCACTTTCAATTCTTTGTGTGGTATTCAGATCATTTACCATATTCCAGGTCTCTATGTTGATGAATATATAATTAATGAGGCTCTCATTTTTTTTTGTGGAGTTTTAAATAGCGCGAACTAGACCCGAACCGAATCAGGTATGAGAGCGCTTTACATAGCACAAGTTACGGTTTTTACATGAGGACATACTCATTCGGGGAGATTAAGTGATATGCCCAGAATCACAGGAGGTTATGGCGTCGTTACCGAGACTCGAACCCAGATCCCCAGGTCCGAGGTCGAGCGCCTTAGCCGTTAGGCCAGCTCCTCTCCCACATGTGACCAGATTGAAAAGTAGATTGTGCTAGATCATTGCTTAGCATAAACGAATTTAGCATAACTCTGGATTTTGATTTCTCAAGAGATATGAAAACGGGATGGCGCTTCCTTGTACACCCCAGAATCTACCAATGACACATCAGGCATGGTGTTAAAATACCCACACATCAGTATAATATGTGGATTTGATTTATATTTTAGGATGTGATTTGGGTGAGAGATTCTTGACGGATAATGATAATGCATTTCTCTATCAACAAATCCCAAAAAATGTTGTGGTGGCTTGTGAATGGTAATTATATCAATGCTCCGCAATTCATGAGTTATTTGAATTCATTGAAAATTACTTTTAATTTTAACATAATTATGTTATACATTGCCAAGACCTTCAGAAGCCCAGATAGTCAAGCCCTCTTACTGACTTTACTTGGATTCATTTATTGCTTTGATAGAGTAGCACGAGTAGTCAAGCATTTCAATCTTATCCAGTGCCCAGGTCTCTTGAAAACAGCAAATGCTTTTAGATCTGATGAAAAACACCCAGTCTTTATCCTCAGGTCTTTCTTTCAGGCCAGTTATATTCCAGCTCAAGATTTTTCCTTGATCACAGGGCACATAGGCAGAAGATTCCTATGGAAGATGGTTTGATGATGTTATGATAACCCCTTACTCTAGGACTGATGAACACAACCCATAAGGTGGAAGACTGCAGATGTGATGATTGGGCACAGATCTTTTGTGGGTATCCATTTTGCAGGTACTCACCACTGACCGTCAGTGAGTGAGTCTCTATTATGACGTTTGTAAGGTCCTCTCTAATGTTGTCACTAGTAGGACTATGGACCTCCTTAAGGACCGATGTAGAGCTGTTACTCCCTGTGTTTTGCGATGGATGTAACTCATTAGGGATCTTAAAAATTGATGGATATGATTCTGGTCTTCCTTCTGATATAAGTATCCCCCAGTTTGCTAATAAGTTGCCTTTAGATAAAATTGCCTTTACTTGACCACCATGTTATGGTTGTTTCTCTCTTATCAGTGGTTGCTGAAGAGGTAAAGCCAACACGAATTAAATTATTTGAAGACACATTTCCTAAGCCAGATAGGGAATGTATTGCCTATAGGAGGCTGGTTCTGTTCAATGCGTCATGCTGGCCTCAAGAAACATATTTTGGAGTGAATAAGATAATATATTTTCTGGGATAGGAAGATTGGATGGTGACATGTCTGCAGCTGCTTTTTGTTTCTGACAAACCTTTCATCTCCGGGGTTCGCTCCTCTGGCTGTTTCTGCTGTGGTTCTTGATGCTGCAGCACCTGTGACTAGTGATATTGTGCATTTTGGTTCCTAGCTCTGATTTGGCGGGGTATTTCTTGCTTTAAAATTGCATTCACTTATTGTTGTAGCTCTCGCCATGGTATTTGTAGGCCTCAGGGCCGGATTACGAAGTATGAATCTAGAAGGTTCTCCTGCATGGCCACTTGATTTTAGAGTAGCAAGCTGAACAACTGTTTCAAACAGATTTTTAACAAAACCAGGGACAAAAAATCTTATCTAAGATATTATCTGCGAGGTCAGAAATTAAACTAGATGGATGAACCCATCAATATTTCAATAGGATTAGGTCTAGGAACTACCTCCAATTATGGTACTTTTGTCGAGTAATAGGTGTGTCCACTTGTTGGTGTGGGGGTTGCTAGGCGGAAAGTCTGTAATGTATTTTCTGCTGGATAATTGCAACCATATGCTTAGTGGTATTATTGAAAAGTGTGCAAAAATAGCAGACATTCATCACGTGTTATTAGAAAAATGTAATAACTTAGAAAGGATAACGTTTGCCAGCATTGGAAATCTCATAAATACTGGTGATTGTGTGCAAATATATTTGTGCTCGAGCAGTCATATGTGATAGTGGAAGTTGCATGGATGACGGTATGAAGGTAGGAAAATATTTAATCTGCAGAAAGAAGACGCATTTCGATATATATTCACACATTCCGGTTCTAACCAGTGCAGAACACAACTTTCTCAAGGTAACTTTTTATAATTTCTCAAAGGAGAGAAGGGTTTTTTAGACTGTTGCCCCCTCTGGCATCCTTTTCCCCCTCTGGCACCAGAACCTACTTAGGCCACTAGTCCTGTCTCCATAGAATGGGCTGACCCACCAACAGATTGTACTGGCTCTGTGCGTTGTAGCTGTGCTCCAAAATATTCATTCTTCGTCCCCGCACTTTTTCTGTATTGTAAATGGTAGGTCGATGATTGACGCATAACAGCTTGTGTGAATGGTTAATCCTCTGTTTATCCACTATTTTCACTTAAGTAGCTCAGGTATCCAGGGAAACCTAGATAAGGACCAGTGTACAAACGGTGGGGCTCTTTTGTTTCTGCTGCAGAGTGTGCGTTTGCCGAGCTCTGAGTAGCTGTGATACCGTATCTGTATCTTAGTGGTTCAAGGCGTTTCTTGTTTGTACTGTAACTGTTCAAACAATGTTGTCTCTAAACGAAATGAATTGTTCAACTACTACATCCTTCGTGGTGAATTCTTTCTTTAAGTTAAACTTGTTATTCCTAAAGTAATAATAAACGAGAGGAGTTACGATCCCCTTCAAGCAGTTGTAATCTTTTTCATTCAGTGCAGGCAGAGAAAATAACGTGGAGACATGCAGCGCTTACTTTCGAAGAAGGGGCGGTGCCCAGTAGATTTTAGGAGGGTGCTGCACACTCCCTCCACCGCTGGCACACTGCACTTCCACATCTGGCATGGACCGCGGTCTTCAGTGATAGTGCCCGAGCCACCTGCAAGCAGTAACGCTGGTAAAGTGATGTAATATTCCATTACATTTATGGTGTGCCCAATTAGCGTTACCGTCCCTTGTGGCTTAAGCTCTCCAACACGTTTCTAATAAAATGTAAACAAAAATTGATTTTTCAGCCTAATTTCCCTACACATTGGGTAAAGAGATGTTGTATCCATTGCCCATTTATAAAAGAAACTGATCAATCAGTTTCACATCGCATATAATTTAACACCATTAATCTAGCATATTTTCTTGACTTCTTTCTGTCCCTTCCATTTGGAATTTCTTAATCGACGTGGAAAGTTCGGGAGGGGAGGAATGTTAATCACAATCACATGTCATAGTAAGCAGTGCTAGACAAATCCTGCATGCTCTTACCAAAATTCTCCTGTTTAATTACATGGACTTAAAAAAGAAATACAAAAGAAAAACCAGCAAATAGGCACTATTACAAGGCAAGCTGGTATGCGGACATTTACATCGTATTACCCCGTGCACCCTGGCACGATTTGTAAGTAATCTCCAACCATAATCATTTACCAGTTGCTCAGGCCCTTACCACCCCCTAAACTCACTCACTTCCCAGCAAGGAGTTTGTGTTTTGTATTTTTTTTTGCCACCTGTAATATGTCAACCCTTCATGGCAGCTTCTCCTTGCAGATTCCTCACCACGTTTTTGCCTATTCTTAGCCCATTCTGTACTCATTTTCATGTTAACTATGACTACTTTATCGGGGAGGCCTCATGTCTATTGATCCCCCATTTTTTGTGGACCATTACCGCCCACTCTGTCGGGGAGTAGATATAGGTTATACCAGTCTACAAGGGCCAAGCCAGCGATGGTAATGCTAAAGAAAGTTATTCAAATACAGATGATAATAAATAACCATGACAACACAAACCATTACTAAGGTACCACACCACTCCTGTTATTTTCACTATATTGTAGTCATCTTACTTAGTTGTCCTATCTGAGCTCAAATTTAAGAGAGAACAGAAGCTCACGTGGATGGAACCTCTCATTACGGAAGTGCATCCAGTGCTGCCGCAGTGCAAACTGATCCTTGGTCTAGTCCAAGTTTCCAGCCCTGTGTGTGCTGCAGTGACTAGCCCATATATGGAGTGGGCTCAAGGGCATTTTCACGGACATGGGCTCTAGACTGCTGGACAGAATGCATGACCAGGCCGCCTCACCGCAGAGCCCAGGACCATTATTACTAGGATAACCAGGGCTGGGCAGGCCTATAGGGCAATCATCCAGGACCTGAAGGGCTGCTCTGACAGGTCAGTGTGTGGACCGGTTTTGTGGAGTGCCTGTTTCAAAGTCTGCTGGACCGGGTTCTACTGTTGATTTCCCTGATATTATCAGCAGCACAAATGCACACAGTCTCCCATACATTGCAAAACACCTACAGAACATGTCTTCACAGGTCAAAAACTGCTCTACTGGTAAACGTGGGTGACGTTGTTACCGATCTGAATCATTAATGGGGTCCACCATGCCACCCCAGTTTAGACCTGGCTATATGTAAATTAGTCTTGACCCTGTGCCTCAATGGAACAGTCCAGCCCGAACTGCCAAGCTTGATCCTCCCTGGACCAGAAACAAGCATCCTAGGACCGGTTTCGGGGTTTCACCCGTCTTCAGCCAGGTTAGCTTGATTTCAGTGGCATAGTGAGCCCAGGACCCACGCCTGGTGACACACAATTGATGGACGGAATGTAGAACAAATCATAACATTCACCCCCAGTCAAGAGATCTGGGTTAAATCCATCATTCTTTTGCTCACTAAGCCACCCCAGTTTATACCTGGCTATATGCAAATCAGTCTTGACCCTGTGCCTCATGGGAACAGTCAAGCCCGAACTGCCAAGCTCGGTCCTCCCTGGACCGTAAACAAGCATCCTAGGACCGGTTTCGGGGTTTCACCCTTCTTCAGCCAGGTTAGCTTGATTTCAGTGGCACAGTGAGCCCAGGACCCACGTCTGGTGACACACAATTGATGGATGGAATGCAGAACAAATCATAACATTCACCCCCAGTCAAGAGATCTGGGTTAAATTCATCATTCTTTTGCTCACCATGCCACCCCAGTTTAAACCTGGCTATATGCAATGACACACAATTGATGGACGGAATGCAGAACAAATCAAAACATTCACCCCCAGTCAAGAGATCTGGGTTAAATTCATCATTCTTTTGCTCACCATGCCACCCCAGTTTAAACCTGGCTATATGCAATGACACACAATTGATGGACGGAATGCAGAACAAATCAAAACATTCACCCCCAGTCAAGAAATCTGAATTAAATCCATCATTCTTTTGCTCACCATGCCACCCCAGTTTAGACCTGGCTATATGCCAACACAGATCGCCCTCATAAAGATAATAAATTGCTTTGCGATAGCCGCAAAGCAGACGATCCTGTCCTGATGGGCTGGATGAAAAGGGGAAAGGGAGAAAGGGCGGCAACAAAAAAAAAGATTTTCTGTGGCAGGCCACCGTTTAGCATAAACGGTGACACCAGCCAATGAAAAAGAGCGGCGGGGTTTCAAGTCCACTTCAGAAATCTCCCCTCTCTCTATCGGTCTCGCCGAGCGTGTGGTGCATGCGCTGCAATGCTAAGCGAGACCTATAAAAAGAGCCAAGGTTACAGCAATATGCCAAACCGGATTAAAAAACAGAAGCAGAAAATGCCCAGATCTGAAGTGTCGGCGAAAAGAGGCGAGTGCTGTAGCATTCTGGTCTCTGATATGCACAGCAGCTTCACGGGGAGTTTAGGGCTTGTCCAACCAGTGCATGTAAAATGCAAATAAATAAACAGATGAAAAAACTAAATAATAAAGTGATTAAAGGAAAGAACGATATCTGTGAGCTTAATGTGCATGTGACACACTCTTAAGCACTCGCACATATAAATAGTTGACATCTTGAACAGGGTAGAAAACATTTACACTAACACGTAATACTAGCAGGAACATTGTTTGGGTATTAACTTCTCGGCAGTGAAACTGCGGCGCCCCAAGTCCCCCCCCCCCTTGATAACCTAACCCCATGCCTCCCTCGAGAACCTGGTGGCTGGAAACAGGCCCTCTTGGAACAGGAGCTGGGGGAGTGCAAAGTCAACATTGACGCAGGAATATCTGTCATGTTTACATCTAAGGGAAGAAGTGACCATTTTCAAACCAGGAAAGAGAAATACTAAGAGACGTACAATATAATGCCTGTTGTACGACAAGATAATTCAGTGGTCGAGCGGAACTTCCAGAACGAATGATAATGCTATAATATTTGTTAACATAAAACGTATTATTGTAGTGCCCGAAGACAGTCTGAGGGTTCTCTAAAGCGTCACAGGAATCTACGTGAAAACAATGATGACAGAGCAGCTCTGGCAAGGGGGCAAGTACAGAAACACGGGAAAAAGCCACAGGTGGAAAGTAACAATTTAATAACAAGTTTATATTTGGATTCCTTTACCTACCCCTTCTTGTAAACTGTTTACAAATCAGTATTTCAACTGTTTATAGATCATGAATGTGATCATGAATGTGATACTTACCTCCCACTGGCATAGTATTACGGTCCAACTGAAACGACTTTTGTTTAGACTGAAACTATTGACAAAACTGGCAACAAGTTGAGCCAATCCGAATGCCAGCTTACATTAACTGATAGGATATGTGAGGTACTAGGAGGCTTGAGTGCCAGGCAGTCGCACAAGGATATTTGATGTCCCGCCATGGGTTAGAGCAACCTCTGCACCTCTTTAGGACTCCCCCCTTCCTCACGCATAATCTGGTGCTCAGGTCTCACTTCTCATCCTGGTGAGATTTATCCAAGTCCCGCCCCTCACTGAATGCTCTGTTTTGCATGAACGGAGTAATAAGGAAAAACATAAAAGTAGGCGCTATGCTCAATATAAAGCATGGTGCACGTGTAGCTTGTATGTGCATAATTGTTTTTGGATGAACGTATGTGTGTGGCAGGGGATTTAATGGGCGCCATTGTCGTGAAAAAAAACATAAAAGTAGGCACCATGCTAAATATAGAGCATGGCTCACATGTACCTTTTATGCTCATGCACAGGAAGATGAGAGGGGCGCTGTGCTAAAACATGATGTGCGGTGCCCATGTAGATAGTAACACTAGCAAAAATGTTTAAGAAGTAGTCCGCTAAGGACCACATAAACAATTACAGTGTAAGGAAACTGTAGTTGGCCGGTGCTCCTGAACTAAAAAATCATCATCATCATCAAAGCTTTATTTCGATATATATATAATATCATAAAAGCACATTTACAATTAAAAACACAGTTCATTAACAGTACATTTGAAAAAGATTACTTATAAAAACCTTTTATATTACAATAAATAATTAAAAATGTATTAAACTTTAACAGCTTTGTGGATATAAAAGTATATAAAAAGAGGTTTAGTTTGAACATAATTCATCAAATAGCCTTCAGCCTAATCAGCCAAGCCCAACTAAGAAATTTGGCCACCCCGCACACTAAGGTTGTGCTAGCATCAGCCTTAAGAATTCTAAGTGCAACGGAGTGGTCCTTAGTTCCAAGCAACAGCCACACAGGTTTGAGCCATTTCTGTCTAGGTTTTGTATAGGCTGAGCATACAAAGAACACATGAGCAATGTTATCAATGACACCTTCACAGGTTGGGCAATCAGCAGAAGTTTCATGCGGTGGCTTCCATTTACTAGTACGATCGCGAAGAGGAAGAGTGCCCATCCTAAACTGAATAAAAAGGGATCTATCTCTAGGTTTCTTAATAAAGTCTAAATAAGGCTCCAGGCGGGGCTTAGGCTTGTGCTGACGGAATGCCTCAGTCAGCATATCTTGATTTGGGTCCCTCTGCTCTTGATCATCAACCCAGGCCCAATAGGCTAGCTTGGTTTCAGCCTTAGATAACGATGCCCCGGGCCCCCAGGCAGCTGTAAGGCCCGTTGCCAGTAAGAGCTTCTTTATATTAGCTAACCAACTAATTTTAAGGGCTCCTTGAAGGTTCATGACCTCTCTTAGGCCATCGGCGTACCTCGAAAGCTCCGGGGTATGCCACAGACTAGCCCAATATAGAAGAGGGTGCAGAGTGGCTAGGTCCTTGATGGAGCGACGACCCAGATCACTCAATAGTGGCTTAGTGGGGGTACCCCTCGGGAGCGATACAAGCTCCCTAAAGAACTTGTTTTCTGCGATAACTAAGGCATCAACACAATCAAAGCCCCAAAGCTCTGCGCCATAAAGGGCACAGCCTACAGCTTTTGCAGCATAAATATCCAAAGCAGGAGCAATGGGCTTGGAAGTGGATGCACGGTGTTCCCTCCCTAGTACACCAACTACCCTCTTATGGCTTAACGGCATTTTATCAATATGTGGCTGCCATTTAAGTTTATCCGAGATTCTAATCCCCAAGTAGTCGAACTCTTTTACACGTTCCAGAGACACCCCGTCGAGAGACAAGGTAGATCTAGACGATCTACTCGGGTTAAAATAAAGAAGCTTTGTTTTTGATGTATTTATGGCAAGGCACCTCAGCTTGCAAAACAAACAGAAGCGGTCCAGCAGCTTCTGCAATCCTGCAGAAGTTTTTGATACTGACAACGTATCATCCGCAAAGAGTAGTGCGGGGACTTTATCACCTGCCAAGACCGGGGCATCAGCATTAATTTCGAGGAGAAAGGAAACTACGCCATTCACAAAAAGCGTGAAAAGTGTCGGGGCCAGTACGCAACCCTGGCGTACCCCTCTGTTCACAGGGATTTTATCAGTTTTTTGCTCCTGTGATCCCCATCTAATACGGGCATAATTTCCGTCATGCATACGAGCCAGGAGATTCAGAATGGGCAAGGGAATCCCCATCTCCTCCATCACCAACCATAGGCTGTCTCGGGGGACCTAGTCAAAGGCGTTCTTCAGGTCAATGAATGCCAAATAAAGACAGCCTTTGCCAATGGTAACCACCTTCCAGTGTAAGAGCACCAACCTAAATGCCTGGTCTATCATGCTTGTGCAGGCCCTAAAGCCCACCTGGAAGGGTGATATAATACTGTTCTCATCTGCCCACAAGAGGATCCTCCCCAAGAGTACCCTGCGAACCAATTTCTGCCCAGCATCTATAAGACTTATTGGGCGGTAGTTGGCAGGGTCCGCCCTGGGGCCCTTCTTGTATATGGGGATCACTTCGGCCCCCTTCCAAGAGTTCGGGACCGGTGAGCCTTCCAAAAAGGCATTCGTAAGGATTACAAAGTAAGAGGCCCAACCTTCAGTGTTAGCTTTAAAAAGGTCACCCGGTACACCATCCTGTCCCTGGGCCTTAGCGGGTACAATCTTAGTTAATGCAGCCAGCACCTCCTTCTTATCTACTCTAGTAAATTGAGACTGAGCAGAATCAATAGCCATAGCACCACGGAAGGGCCCTGGAATGCCAAACTGCTCATCACCCCCGTACAGTTTGCTAAAATGCTCAAACCACTCCCTATCCGTTATGTGATTGGGGATTTGATCCGGGTCACAGACATTGGATCTTCTAACTAAAGCCCAAAATAGCTCACCATTTTTAGTTTTACTTGCAGCTCTAAGACTATCCCAATGTGATTCCTCCCACTCCCTCTTAGCTGATGTAATGGCTTGTCTATATTGTAATCTGGCCAGCCGAACAGCAACTGGATTACTAGATTTAATAGCAAGAATCAGACTATTTTTTCTCATTCTGCAATTTCTATCAAACCACTTCTGCACTGGCTTGACAATCGTCGGGCTCTTTTTACTGGGAACTACGAGCAATTTACCAATCTGACCTATAGTATCAGTATATATAGTTTCTGCCACCGCAGACCCAGCCACGTCCTTGCATGCTACAGAAAGCCTTAAGGTCTGCTCACTAAGGATTTCTTCCAATGCACTTAATCTTTGCTCATCCATAATAAACTTTGGCCACTTTAGAAACCTATTACAATTGGATGGCATGACTGTTTTAGTTAACAATCTCACGCTAGTGGAGGGGATACACTCCTTCCTCTGCCACAGATCCACCATAGTGAGAGACAGGGGGTATGGTCACTGTCTACTGATGGTATAATGACCATATCCTCCACTGACTTCCATGCCCTCCTATCCACCATTATGTAGTCAATTCTACTTTCACACAATACCCTGTTATATGTATTTGTCCCCCCAGCATCGGAGATAGTACGCCCATTTACAGCTCTTAATCCTGATTCAATCATTAAGGCGTTCAGTTGAATGACGACCGGTGACCATCTCTTCACAGGCATACGTGACAGAGACGGAATGCCCCATCTCACATCTTCCTCATAAACTCCAAGAATATCATCTGCTGTCAGAGGCTCAAACGAACAATTTAGGTCCCCAGCAACCAGAATTAAGGAATTGGGAGGACACGACTTGAGTAAATCAGGTTATGGTCACTGTCTACTGATGGTATAATGACCATATCCTCCACTGACTTGCATGCCCTCCTATCCACCATTATGTAGTCAATTCTACTTTCACACAATACCCTGTAATATGTATTTGCCCCCGAGCATCGGAGATAGTACGCCCATTTACAGCTCTTAATCCTGATTCAATCATTAAGGCGTTCAGTTGAATGACGACCGGTGACCATCTCTTCACAGGCATAAGTGACAGAGACGGAATGCCCCATCTCACATCTTCCTCATAAACTCCAAGAATATCATCTGCTGCCAGAGGCTCAAACGAACAATTTAGGTCCCCAGCAACCAGAATTAAGGAATCGGGAGGACACGACTTGAGTAAATAAGATAGAACAGAAATAGTGGAGGATTTCGCCCCCCCTAGGGTGCCTCTAGCATATACATTAAAAAATTCCCAGGTGGTAATGCCATTCATTCCCTTAATGGAAAGTCTCATAACATCCAATGTTGAGCAAGTGTGGTGAATAATCTTAAGGTTAAGGTCTACCCTAAAAAATGGAAGTGAAGTATCAGGAGCGCCATCAATAAGGAGTGAACTAAATGAAGCAGAAGGCAAGATTATACTCCATATAGAGCAATGACAGCAGGTTTGCGGACAGTCATGGAAACGACCAGTGCAGATGGTGTGACTATAACAATTTGCTTCTTAACCTCCCAAAAAGTGAAAGATTTCCCAAGTCATGCATGCGCGCAGTGTGAAACAGCCGCATACAGCTGTTGCAATGCGGTGACTTGTAGCATCTGTTATACTGGCATATTCAGACTCATGCTATTTATAAAACATTCTGAAATTAACCAGTTTTAGGGGTATGAAAGCAAAACATGTTCCCTGTGTGAAAACATTTAATTTCCAAATCATCTACTTCAGCCAATAGAGCACCCTCCTGCCCACTCTCTCAAGACTCAGAGCCTCCTGGGTGTTTTGCAGGACTTTTGGAGTGGTGGTGGACTCCATATCTTCCCAAAGATCCTCCGCTAACTGACATCACTGTCATATCCCTTCCAACCAAAATTTCAAAGGGGAGTCCCTACTGTGTGGGTTCAAGATGTCTGATCTTTCGCCCTTGTTCAGCAGGCTTGGGCTGACCCAGCCCAGATGCAGTGTAACAACTTATTATCATATGTAGAATTCCCCACACCCTTTTCCTTTCCCAGGAACTGCGTAAATCACTGATAATTGCTCGCTTTGAGTGGGTAGATCTTTGTTCTCTCTGCCAGGGAGCAGAGTAATTAACTTGGACCAGCACGTTGAATAATAGCCTGGAATTTGATAATGAGTGAAGATTAAAAAATGCTACAATTCTTGATGCCCCATAAGATGTTTATGTATGTTATTGGAACCTGCAAAATCAATCTATGTGCACATGTTTTACTCCAGTTTGACACTTTGCTTTAGGTAAAACTGGCACGAAACTGCACTTTAAGGCAGATTTAACTTATATTTATAATACAGTGAGAGCACTACAGATTTTCTAGTAAACCCTGCTGAATTCTCTAAGAATACCCAATAATATTATTAGGCTTATCACAGATCAGCCCCTATCCTTGCAGAGAACCATCTGCACGAGGGTACCGGGCTGCGCACAATGGTATTCTCACATTTGCACATGTGCTCATGTGTAACCATCCCAGTTCCCCTTAACTTATCTGTGCCACACTGGCCTTATATTAAGATGCTGACACTGGTGGTACACACGTTCAGTCCAAATACTGTGAAATTATCAGGAGTGAGACTCAGGTAGTGAGACTTACTGACAGTAAAGGTTGAAAAAACGTTTTATCAAAAGCAAAAAAAGCCTGGTGGACTAAATGGGGGGACGCCGGGGCTTTTCGGGAGCCCCGGCGTAAGGCAACATTTTCATGGCCAAATTCGAGCATGATTATATACTTCAGAACACGGACTGGACCGCGGGCATCGCTCAGTATACACGCTACATTGATGACATATTTGTACTCCGGACAAAACCTTGACAGCAACTTGAAAACCTTATCGATCAGCTTAACATGAGGGATCCAAGAATCAAGTTTACTCACTCAATTAGTTATTCACAGCTCAATTACTTGGATGTTTTAGTAAAAAGGGATTCTGATCAGATGGGCTTCCAGACTGAAGTATATACAAAACCAACGGACAGAAACAGTTCATTACACTTCGCTAGTTTCCACCCCAGAAGCCTCATACACAATTTGCCATATTCACAATTCACAAGAATTAAACAAATATATTCAAGTCCGGCGACAGCCACAGTGAAGTCATTAGAATTCAAACACAGGTTCATACAACAAGACTATCCAGCAGAAATTGTCCAAAAGAACTTGTACAGAGTGGCGGAAAAAGATCGCATGTCATTATTTATAAAACCACGATCAACTCAAACCAAAACCCCTACATACGTCTCAAAATATTCCACCAGTTCAAAACAGATACAACGGATCATAAGGAAAAGATGGGAATTACTTGAAGAGGAAGCAGACTTCAAGGGGTTGTTCCATGACAAGCCAACCTTTGAATATACTCGAGGAAGAAATCTTCAGGAGCTAATTTCATCCCCCAAAACAATGGAACATGAACAATATAAAGGAACTGGTCATTGTTCAAACTGCATTCATTGCAATAACATCATAACAGGCCAATATTTAACACATCCACATTCAGGGAGAAAAATTAAACTCCGACATTCAGCTGACTGTAACACGTCAAATATAATCTATTGTTTGAAATGCCCGTGTGGCCTGGCTTACGTCGGGAAAACAGAACGCAAATTCAAGATCAAGATGACAGAACATAAGAGCACCATACACACTCACAACAAAATCTCCAGTATAGCGCTACACTAGCATGACGCCAAGCACACTATTTCCCAAATACGATGTCAGGTAGTTGAGGTGGTTAAACTTTTAGAATAAGTGGATAATCACAAGAGACTACTACAGAGGGAAATTTATTGGATAGAGTCATCTGGGACAACCTCCCCTAAAGGGCTTAATGATCGTGTCGATTACAGTTGCTTTCCAAAGCATTTTTGCTATTTGATCCATGTAGTACTCCAAGAACATCATATATCAACTGTGGTTTTATATGCCATTGATCATTATTTTAAAGCAACCATGATACACCATTATGATAGAGTGTATAGCAATGTGTTCTGTTTCAACATTGAGTATCAGGGAAACATGTGTTAAGTGTACTCAGCGCAACTTGTATTTATGATCTGGATGCATTTCTACTGTAACAGTCACAATGTTATCATTCTAGCCATTTGTTCGTATTTGCACCTTTATTGCATTTGTGACTACATCAATATGTCACTCAGTCTTTCAGTACACCTTGCACGTTGCACCTGCCCTCTTTTTATCTCTACTTTCACTGGTCCCATTTCTATTTACATTCACGACGCGCGTTCACTTGATTTCGGAATCGAACTGATCTTCACGGAACCGTCACGGTTTCGCTCGGTAAGCAGGAACACAGGCATTTTTTATATTTTGAGTTGCATGGTATTTTTTGTGGGTTTATCTGTAATGGCACGCATTTTTTTTCCTTCAGCTTTACGACGGTAATCTTCACAACACGTTAACCGCACGCATCAATATTGATTGGTCAGTGACGGTTTGTCACATATGGATATATTTACTGCGGCATACCGCATACACTTCAGATCACTTTCCGCTATTTCTACAGAATGGTCTAAACCCCATTGGGGCATTTGGCTTACCGGGGTAAGAAGTTCTTACCCCTGGGTAAGAACTTTTGAGCATGAATATACGCACGGGCGTTTTCACTATCGATAATGTACACCTTGGTTTTTATCATGGTTTTTCACTTCCAGAACTCTCGGTTTCCTCAGTAAAGAGTTGGTTCGACTAAAAGGGAACAGATTGTTCCTTACTTTAGCAGGTGAGCTATGTTGACATAGTACACTGACGATATTTTCGGCACCACGTTTTTAAGAGCACTACACTCAGCATCGGGTAGTTCACTGAACGGCACATTGTTCCAGGTTTTAATAATGGCACTCAACAAACTGGCAGGCATATCCATTACTGAAGATCAACCAATCGTTTTAGGCACGATCGACGTAAAATCTCTTTATACGTCAATTCCCCACCAACAAGGCATTGAGACGGTAGAAAAGGCACTACTGCAAACTGACTACAAGGAAGATATGAAGGTTTTGTTAATGGAATTGCTAGAGTTTACACTAATGAATAGTTACTTTACATGGAACAACAACTGGTATCTCCAGAAGAGCGGAACATCGATGGGTAATTGCGCGGCTCCAACTTACGTGAAAATCTTTATGAGTGACTTCGAGGAAAGGAACATTTTTGAAAAGAGAATATGGAAAAACAAAAGTCTACTATATGTACGGTTTATAGATTATATTTTCATCATTTGGCAAGGTACCAAAGAAGAATTAGCAGCTCAATTTACACAACTCAACACCATTGATGAGAGGATTCAATTTACTTCAGAAAGACAATACCATCCATTTTCTAGATGTAGAGATAACCAAAAAATCCACCGGATTTGCTACAAATCTGTACAGGAAAACCAAGGATAAAAACAGCATTTTAAGATACGAAAGCTTTCATCCGCAACCGCTAAAATTACACTTGCCTTACTCTCAACTTTTAAGAGTAAAAAGGGTTGTCTCGGACCCCATACAGCAATCAGAACAAATGGACTTTATGATAACTCGTTTTAAACAACGTGGATATCGTGGATATCCAGAGGAGGTACTAGAACAAGCAGTCAAAAGAACGGAGAGCACAACCAGAGAGGAACTTCTCAGAATGCAACCTAAGAATAAAGATAACAGAATGACCTGTGTAAGTAAATATTCAAGCACCAGTCGACAATACAAGAAAATAATCATAAAACATTGGAATTTACTTAGATTGGAACCTGATTTTAAAGGCATCCTTGAACAAGAACCATTGTTCATATACACAAGGTCTAAAAACATTGGAGAAATATTAAAACAACCACCAAGTGACAAAGAATTAAAAAAATATCATGGTACCAAACCTTGTTGGAATTGTAATAACTGCCACAATAACATCAGTGGCAGTGTCATCACACACCCGATGAAAGGTCATAAAATTCATTTGAAAGTCAATGCTACATCTGATACCAGTAACCTAGGGCCAGATGTAGGTAGGCTTTTACCGGTCGGTAACGGCCGAAAATACCGATTTTCGGCCGTTACCGACCGGTATTGAGCGATGGGTTTGTAGGTGAAAGAAAATAGGCCGAATCGGTAAATTTACCGAATCGGTAAACTTACCGATCGGTAAAATACCGATTTGGAAAAATTACCGATCGGTAAACTTACCGATCGGTAAAATACCGAATCGGTAATTAAGAATAGTTAAAATTGAAGATTGAGATGTAGGGAGGCTCTGAAATACCGAATTTGCACCAAGGGCCAGATGTAGGAGCCTAAATACCGGCCGTTACCGACCGGTATTTAAGAATCGGCATGTAGGGGCATATTTTTACAGAATCGGTAAATTTACCGATTCTGTAAAATACCGAATCGGTATTTTTACCGATTCGGTAAATCTCAGATGTAGGTGGGACTCTTCTGAGTCCCAAAGGCCCTACAAATTCGGTATTTTACCACACAATCCAATTATTATTATTATATAAATTTGTATATCGCGCAACTAAGCCGCAGGGGCATCAAGGCGCCTAATCAAACATCTAGCAAAGACAGGTAGGCAATTATTCCAAGTAGGCCCTGATGAACAACCACGTCTTAAGTGCTTTTTTAAAAAGCAGGAAGGAAGGCTGGGTTTTAATCATCAGAGGAAGGGAATTCCACAGTCTCGGGGCAACACTAGAAAATGCTCTACTGCCCCAACGGACCTTCCTAGTTCTAGGAACCACCAACAGATCTAGTTCCGATGATCTAAGGGATCTAGACCGTTTATGGCGAGTTAACAGGGAGCCCAAAGGGCTTGATGAATCATCCGAAAGAGCTCTAAAGGCCAAACACAGGATCTTAAAAGAGACCCTGTGATGTATCGGAAGCCAATGGAGACTTTTTCTGGCCATCGTGGCAGAGGATGCCTTGGGTAGGGCTAAAACAAAACGCGCGGCAGCGTTCTGAACCACCTGAAGGCGCTGCGTGAGCCCCTTGTTGATGTCTGCATACAAAGCGTTGCAGTAGTCCAACCTGGAACCCACTAACGCAACTACTATCTGGTTACGCGCTTGGGGAGCAAGATAATGCAGGATCTTTTTCAAAATCTTGATAACTCCCCAGCAAGTGGCCACTGTTCGATTGACCTGAAGAGTCATAGACAAGGAAGTATCGAACATAACGCCGAGATTTCTGGCCGATTGGGAGGGAGAAGGACACAATCCCAAAGATGGAGGCCACCACTCACTTGACCAGACATCCTGGTCCTTACCAAAGACCAGGATCTCGGTTTTATCGCCGTTCAACCTTAGGGAGTTTTGAATCATCCACTCTGAGACTGTATGCATACAGGACCTAAAGTGGGCGGCGGAAGTGGCAGCAGAATGGGCTAGGGACACCATAATTTGCGTGTCATCGGCGTATGAGACAACCTCCATCCCCTGCGATTTTACTAGCCTAGCAAGGAGAGCCACGTAGATATTAAATAGGGTCGGGCTCAATGCCGACCCTTGTTGGGTATTAAAATACCGAATCCAGGTGTGCATGCACATGTGTGCATGCACACCTAGCCATGTGACAGACAGACATGCCCTTAGGGCATGTCTGTGTGCCACATGGCGCACATGCCTATTTTTGGGGTGCCAGAGGGTGTCAAAGTGACACCCCCTGCACCCTTGCTGGAATTCGGTATTTACCGATTCGGTAATTACCGAATCGGTATTTCCCATTGATTCCTATGGGCATCACAGCCCATAGGAATCAATAGGAAATACCGATTCGGTATTTACCGAATCGGTAAATACCGAATTTTAACAATTCGGTATTTCCACATCTGGAAATACCTACATCTCCCCCCTTAATATTTACCGATTCACAAATACCGAATCGGTAAAATTCGGTATTTATGAATCGGTAAATATCATTTACCTACATCTAGCCCCAAAATCGGTATTTAAGAGTCGGTATTTACCATGGATTCAAATCAGGTGGTAACCAGGTGCAGCCTATAAAAATGGACCCAAAATGCAATTCTGTTTGCACAATGGCGGCATTTTATGTCATTGCAAGACGGCTGCGGCTACAGGAGGAAGGAGAGAGGGAATGGCTGAGACAGGAACAGGTTTACAGGCAGAGGGTGACCCTGTTCATGCTCACAGAGGAAGAGATACTGCAAAGGTACAGGTTGGCTCCAGACACCATCTTGGAGCTCATCAGGGACCTAAAACCACTGTTGGAGCACCCCACCCCAAGGGCACATGCAATCCCAACACATGTACAGGTGCTGTGCAGCATCCACCTGCTGGCGTCAGGGAGCTACCAGAGCGTGGTTGCTGCGGTGGGAGGGGTGAGCCAGAGCAGCCTCTCAAGGTTTTTTCACAATTTCCTTGACGCCATGTTGCATAGGATGGAGCATTACATTTCTTTTCCATCCACCCATGCTGAACTGGTCCAAACCAAATCTGACTTCTACCAGATGGCAAGATTTCCCCATATCATCGGATGCATTGATGGCACGCACATCCCCATTTGTCCCCCTGCTGCCACAGAATACATTTACCACAATAGGAAGTCAAGCCACACCATCAACGTGCAGGTGATTTGCAATGCAAAGAACTTCATCACAGACCTTGTTGCAAAATTCCCGGGAAGTACCCACGACTCATATATATTTCAAAACAGTGGCATCTATGCACGCCTGACTGCAGGGGAATTTGGTGAAGGCTACCTCCTAGGTAAGAGACAGTGTGCAACACCTATTACACCTATTGCAATAAGCAGTACATGTATGCATGTGAGTAAATAATTCCCTTTTCATTTTAGGAGACAGTGCATATGCCCTCCGCTCATTCATACTCACCCCCTACCTCAACCCCTCAACACCCAGCCAAAGGAGATACAACCGGGCACACAAGAGCACACGCAATGTTGTTGAGAGAACATTTGGTATCTGGAAAAGCAGGTTTAGATGCTTGCACAAGAGCGGAGGTGCAAGGCAGTATACCCCCATCACCTGCTGTAATATCATTGCTGCCTGTGCTATGTTGCACAATCTGGCTGTTAAGAAGAGGACTGAGGTGGAGTTATCTGACTATGAGGATCATGACGACAATATTGCTGTGCCTGAAAGACAACCTGCTGGAGTGTCAACACCAAGTGATGGCAGATACAGACGTGATGACATAATACGCAATTATTTCTGAGTAAGTGAAGACACTGAGCTATAGTGAAAGCACAAGCTTCTGTTTAATTAGATTTTTTAAGGATATGTTAAAGAACAAAAGTGCAATACTGAGCATTTGACAGCAATGCTCACAGTGAGCAAACACACTCAGACAGGTGTTGAATCCACCCACCGTAGTTGTACATTGTCACTAGGCAGGTTGAAATGGCACAAATGTGCAAATGAAACTTTATTAACTATGAATCAAATGTCCAATGGCAGTAGGCCATAGTTACAACTGTTCATTTTCGGCCACGCTTTGCACTGGCAGGTGTCTGTGGCTCAGCCTGTTCAGTGGGCGTTTGGCCTGTAGCCTCACCCTGTCGCCTGCTGCTCCTCCTTGGCTCTACGCCATGGGGGCTAGCTGTGCTGCTCCTACTGGTGCTAGCTTCCGTGTCCGGCACGTCAATAGCAGAACTTTGTGCACTTTGTGCATTGAGCAGGGCCTCCAGCGCACCGGTCATTCCAGCTATGCCCCTTGTCAACTGGTTGCTATTATGAGTCAGGACTTCCTGACTATTGATGCTACGCCTGCATAGCAGGGATGTGGCTGTTGCCAGGCGGTGTATGGATTTCTCTGTTCTCTCTGCGCGCAGCTTGTCCCTGCGCCTTGCAGTCATTTCAGAGTCAAGTTTAGTGCACAGTTGCTGTATGCCTGTTGCCATGCTCTTGTTCACTTCCACCAGCTCTTTTATGCCCTTGCCAATTTCATGCATGTTGATGTTCAGGTTTCGCATTTGTCTTTGACAGGCCATGATGCCCTTGCCCCGCATCCTCTGAATCCTGACCATGGATCCCTTCAGGCCTTGGAAGACACTGGACCCCTCCCCACGTGCACCTACACCCCTTCCTTGTACTGTGCGCTTTCTAGTGGTACTTGGTACAGGCTCTGTGCTGGGCTGCAGTGTGGCAGTGATGTCAGCTTGAGACAAGTTCTGTGAGTCTTCACCCACCATTTCATCAGCACATGTCTTCATTTCCAGCAGTGGGGAAACGACATGCCTCCTGCTAGGGTGTGCAACAGGTGTTAATACTACAAGGGATGCAGGCATTTCTGGTGATGAGACCAATAGTGGTGACTGTGAAGGAATTGGGGAGCCCTGCATTTCTTTATTGATGTCAGTTTCTTGGGAGGGTGGCTGCCTACTCGGAACACCTGTGTCCTGGGATGCACTGGGCCCTGGCTCCTGACTGTCATCCCTCTGGGGTGCCGTGCCTTCTGCCTCCTCGGACTGCCTTCTGGATGTGTGACCTGTGGACATATGAGCAACAATATTATCTTCGTGCACACCTATTTACTATCAATTTAATCCAATTTTTTGGCGGCGCTGTCCTCGTCGCACTATGTCAGGCAGTGCCTTTCTGAAAATTGTAGCACAATGTGGTCAGTCAACCACTCAGGACGCGCTCTTTTTTGATGAGACTACAAGCTGAATACTTCTGGATAAAAAAGTTGCATTCCCTCCATCCAACTGGAATGAATGACAGTACCGAATTATCATGTTTTCTATGAATTATCATGTTTTCTATGAACCATTTTTGAATGTCTCACATCGGCCACCATGGTCCTTCCACCCCCCTAGAACTTCGGGTTTTACCTTAACCTCCCCACAACCTAGCCAATACACACATTTCCTTGTTTTAAAGCTTATCGCACCCATCGACTAAGCAATAACATTGATATTGGTCATATACTTGTTATATTTTTGTTGATCGTAGTGTTTAATTTCATGTTATCGCATGACTGTCAAGTTTATTTTACTTATGAAGACTTTTTGTGATCTTGACGAATTTGATACGTTATATTTGACAGTGTTCATGAAGATATGCCACCTGTTATTGTAAATGTCACACACATCTAAGACTCTTACTGCATTCTGATTCCCCTTTTTTATCACAACTATATTATTCATTCTCCACTGCTCCGAACACAGTAGACACGTGATCGGAACATTGTCCAATCACAGACCACGATCTTGAGTCCCCATGGCAACTGCCAGCTTCGACACGTCTGTATTCATTCGATTCACTTTTTTCACCGACATTGCTTTTGTAAACTTTTTGTTTTATGGTTTGAGGCTTTCGCTAACCCGTAACGCCTCGGCTCGCTATGTTTATGCATACTACGTGGGTACACGCCTTCTAATGACACTCCACCACATGACCGCGTTCACTTCTCTTAAGGTGCACCATAGGTTCCGCGATCACCCACGTGATGCGGATTAGATTCGTGAGATCCTGCAGTCGCACGTAAGTGCTTTTTTGAGCTCCCGACGTAACGTTAACTCATCCGATTTATTTGTGCACCTATAGTTATTCACATTTTTGTGATTCCCTTTAATGATACATATTGGTGGTAACCTCGTATATCGATATGGCAACGTTGATTCTTCACAGTGCACGTTCGAACAATAACCTTCCATTTTTAACCACACATTGCTCCCGTTTCTATTGGCTAGATCCACACTATTTCATATCTACATTCAATATGTTTATTTTCATTCCGGAAGTGTCAATATGAATGTATTCAACCAATACCATGCAGTCTGATTGTTTATGACACTTGAGTTTATTTGAAATGCTGATATGCACTCGTACTGTGCTAAATGTTAAGGTCCTGTTTGTTTTCTCGTTATTTTTTGACAGGCCCCTGACAAAGGGTTATTTTTTTCTACCCGAAATGCATTGGGCATAATTTGAACTGCTGAATTCTCATGAATATAATGAATTTTCAGGAATATTGTTGTATAATCATCTAAAGACATGAACTATTAACTGAATTAAAAGAATATATGTATACAATGAAGACATTGGATTCAGTTGCATAATTACATGGAACGATGTAAAATCACCTAATCAGAATGAGAGAGTGAAGAAACTCTTGTGTTTCATCAAAAAAGAGCGCGTCCTGAGTGGTTGACTGACCACATTGTGCTACAACTGTGGACATATGAGCACATATCAGCTAGGTGCAAATGTGTCACAGCCACTACAATTAAACATATGACATTGCACTTTGTACATGCTGCCTGCCCTTCATTTTGTCTGCATTCATTTAAATAACTTGTTGGTTACAGTGCTGTGTGACATGGTCTATCAATAACTGACTACGTGTACCGTGATGCATTGCTACAGTTTTGCACAAACACCATGGGACTGGGGTAACTTAGCTGCAAGGGGTGAGGGATGGATGGGGGTGGGAGGGGGATTGCTGTGCATGCATCTTACCTTTTTTTTTTGCAGATTGCGCTGAGCTGTCCACTTCTCCCAGTCCATGGACATTTTCAGCCTCCAGGCTTGTGGCTACCAGCTCCTCCAGGTCGGTGAGGGGGGTGGGGGGTGCAGTGTTCTTTCCTCCACCTGTTTTCTGTGACTGTTTGTGGCGGTCAGCCAATTTTTTCTTTGTGAGGCTCCTTAGGTCATAGAACCTCTTCTTTAAATCTTCAGTGACTCTGGTGGTCACTCCCACTGCATTAACCTTATCTAAGATTTCCAGCCATATTTTCCTTTTTGTTGATTCTGGCACAGTGAGGGACTGCTTTCCAAAAAGTCTGTGGTGTACCTTTACCACCTCCTCAACAAGGACCTGTAGCTCCATACTACTGAATTTAAGCTTTCTTTTCCTGTCAGCCTGCTCAGTGTCCCTGCTGCTTTCCATGTTCAAGTTTTCAAAAATCACAAGCTCTGTCTGCTGCTGCTGCTGCTCCCAGTCTCTCTGCTCCAACTGCCTTTCCAGAACCTTCTAATTAGTTGCAGCTGCCTGTGTACCCACTTCCTGGTAGGAAGGGGGAGGGTGGTTGCACCTGATTGGCTGTTGTGTTAAGTTTCACTTTTGTTTGCTGTCCGATTCGGAAAATACCGAATCGGTATTTACCGATCGGTATTTACCGATCGGTATTTACCGATCGGTATTTCCAATGCATTCCTATGGGCCTTTTGGCCCATAGGAATGCATTGGACATACCGATCGGTAAATACCGATTCGGTAAATACCGAATCGGTATTTTCCGAAACTCAGATACCGATTTTTACCGATTCGATAATAAATAACGATTTTTCCTCTACATCTCAATTACCGATTTTTAAATACCGAATCGGTAAAATTCGGTATTTAAGAATCGGTAAAATCTGATTACCTACATCTAGCCCATAGTGTATATGTTGAAATGCCCCTGCGGGAAAGCGTATGTCGGCCAGACAGAAGGTAAATTGAAAACAAGACTTAATGAACACAAAAGTAACATCAGAACAAAGGTCATGAAATCAACAATAACAACTAATTTCATAGAAGCCAAACATCACATAAGCCAATTAAAAGCATGCATTCTGGAAATAATAGAAAAAACAGAAGGAAGGGACAACAAGGTCACACTATTGAGAAGAGAAAACCATTGGATTTTCCATATGAATACCCTGAAATCATACGGACTAAATGAACGGGTTGAATTTTCATGTTACATATGACATAATCATGGGATAGGAGTCAGACATTTGATAATAATATTGAAATGATATGTCTTTAATTTTCCCCATTTGTTTCATACATATATTTTATTTACATTTATGTTTCACCACATTATGAACAGCCACCTGAGGTTATTCGCATGCAATCTATTTGCACTTATACATTAATTACAGCAGTATGATCCATCATGCAGTTGCGCATCGCACTTTTTTAACAGAAAGTTTGTCTTTATTGAGTACGAACGAAATCCGTGCTCAAAAGTTTTTTACTCTCAACCGCACGTTCGTCCTTACAATGGATAAACGAGGCTATCTCTTTAATTAAGCTTCAGCATAGGGCGTATTTACGTAAGACGCCACGCAAACGCGCGCAATACTCATGATGACACCGCTTTCAAAGCGAGTGAATACAAGGACGAAGAGCACAATAGATATAACCTTCGGTAAGCGATACATTTATTTAATTTAGACGCGCAGTTTGAAGCGAAGCGACAACAGTATCATGGCATGTTTAATGCTTAAACTAAAGGGCAGTAATTCCTTGTAACTTTCACGACGCGTAAACGGCGAGCTAGAGATAAAACAAGCGCATGAAAGCATAACACCGTACTTTAGCTCCTAACGACACTAAAGTGCTCACGCTGTTATTATTAATCAGACTAATCGTTTGACATGTGAGAAAGCGCTTAGGACAATCGCGACGGGAATTTAATTAATTATTTCACTTAACACACATGGTGGTGGCAAAAAAACGATGATGTTCCACAATTATGAATGTTGATACAAGCTATTCATCTTTATAGAATCCCCTGACGAAGGCACAAAGGTCAAAATGCATTGGGAGGGAAGAATATACATGTTTTGAATAATGGAAGACAATGCATTGTGGGAATTGAAGTATACAGGTCAATAAACATATGAAGAAATATGGTGTGAAATGAACACATTGGAACTATTGAACAAGAGAAATAAAAGCTAACAGAAACATTTTGGAAATTATTTTTGAATTTGGCTGGAGCTCCAGCATAAGTCTAACCTGTGCCCAGTGAGACAGGCCAGGGTCTTTCTTGGCACTGCAACTATAGCATTGAGTATATACACTCCTGAGTGGGGAGTGTTTCACCGGAGCACGGTCCACAGTTTATTTTTGGGATTGGAATACGGCGGTGCACGATCCATATAAAACTGTTTTAACTCTTTACACTAAGGCATCCTTTTCTGCAAGGCATCTTTTTTCGAAAGGCATTGGCTACAGGTGTTTCACTGTTGCTTCTTATCTCGTGTGGGCATATCAGTATGACTTTACAACAAGGGGAATGAGACATTCACAAACAATCACGTGTTGTTGACCTAGTTTCCTCCATACAGATGTATATAACAAATGTTCATTTATTTGTTTGTTTACAGACGCGCCCCTGACAAAGGGACCATTTATGTCCCAAAATGCATTGGGCTAATCTCTCACATGTCTGCTAATATTGTAAAGGATAATGTTTTGTTTGTTACCAATAGATGTGTATATTGGAATTGCTTTTTTGAAAATATGTCTGGAGTAGTTATCTACCAAAACATTATGTTCACATGTTTTATTTTATGTATGAACAACATTTCTAATGTTGTGAAACTAATACAGACACTAGCAAAAAACAATTATTGTTTCAATTGCATTATAAAGTTTTTTTGAGTTCAAAGTGTATTCAGCATAATATTGCGGCATCAATTGCCACAGGAACAGTGCCACTCACAAGCAGGGATTTTTTCCTGTTTCAATACCATGGATGCCATTTGCAACATATGCTGCTGCCAGCTGAAACTATGAGAAGAAGCTATCCCTTGCTCATTGGTCCTCTCTCCTAGTCAGTGGTAACAAGTAGCAATCGGTTCTGACCAGACACAGCATTCACGAGCTGTCCGCCACCAAAGTGTCAAGTCTCCACTCACCTGAAATCCTGGATGTTCGATTTGAGAGATGCGACGCTTGTTCTCTATGCCCCCAAAAATCTACGCCTTTCAAACCATATGTTTAACACAGCCTAACAAGAACAGATCTTCAGGGGAAGTGGGAACATGGGACAAAATAAAAAAGAACAGAAAGAAAACACTCTGCTGGATTCGGATCTCGGCACAACTGTGGCTCTTATCCCCATACCTTAACCACTCTGTAAACACAGCAATTCTTCTGGGAAAATATCTATGCACCAACGATAAAGATCAATAAACATTCATTAACCTACTTAGTTGAATACATTCAATAATATCCTGATTTATGTTGCACATAAAAATTATACCTTTCACTTTAATTTGCTGCTCAACATATAACTGAGTGTAACCTTAAGGGTTTACAAGGAGGGAGGGAGCCCACGCTGAAGGGTGTTCAGAAAGGATTTATTGAGTGTAACAACAATGTCCGGTATGAGTTGTGCTTTGCACAACTCAGTTCCACAGGGTATACGAGTCTGTCTTAAAGGGCGTGTCATCTGTTCCAGGGCTGGCGCAGTCCTCTTCTTGGGTCTGTCTCGCTCGCTCGCCCCCAAAACAAAAGGAAAGATATGTGGCTGTTAGTTCACAGCACAACACTGCTTATGACAAGGGAAGGGAGTGAGGGTAACACGCGTGAGGGTAGCAATAGACACCGTCACCTGATCTCCTAACCCGAAAGGTGAATGTGACGTGCTCCAGGCTAGAAGTGCCCTGTCCAACCTCCCTCCTCCCGTGGTTACCCGGTCCCTGCTCGTTTAAACGTTAATAGGGTACACAACCGGTCACGTACCACGCGTCTTCCTGCGTGTGGCTGGGCGGTACATGGGAACGTTGGCCTCCAGGCTTCTCCTGCGTCCCTGGTTCTGGTTTGGTCTTTCGGTCAGGCAGGAGAGTGTTGGCGGGTGTTGGCTTCTCCGTCGTCTGCTTGCTCCGTCCTCACTCCGGCTTCCTTCAGTTCTCAGTGGTGGGTGGTTTCTCTACGGGTCCTCAGCTCCAAGTCACACCACACCATCCACGACTCGGCGTCTTCCTGGTCCGCCTTTGTCCGTCCCGTGCCGCGCTCTGATTGGTTTGGCGGTATCCACGTCACAGGGGCGGTGTCGTCCTCAAGGAAATCCCGGCCGTCCTTAAAGGGCCCGGTCCATTCCTGGAAACGAGACGGAGAGTCCGTTACGGGGGAGGATTTGACCCCGTGACACTGAGATAATGTTTCCCTTTTATCCACAGATCTATCACTTGTTTAAAGTGACGTTCTTAAACACATGTGTATAATGCTGTTCTCGGTCGTGAAATAAAAGAGCACATTGTCACCTTTTCAGCATAACACACCAATAACTGAATTCAAATGTTCCATGAAACACATACTAACAAAACACCTTTTTCTTGTCTTTCAGAATATCATTAAAAAAAGTAATACAACACAAAATAAGTTTCAGCTGAAAATGTCTACTTATTTCTGAGTAGGAAATGAGTCTCTCTCTCTTTACTTTGAAAAGTTTTATTTGTCTCACTCTTGAAATACGAAGAAACAATTATTAAATGAACCCTGAGCGCAAAAGTCATAAATTATTAGCCTTTGGAATAGAACATAAAAGTACCTATTTAATCTTTGACGCGCTTCCACTGCAAGCTTTGTTAATTAGAAATGTCTTACTTGACAAAGCGCTGCTTTTTCTTTCTTTGTTGCAGGCTGGAGTTATTTCCTAGACGGAATGAAGAAGGAAGTTGTGGCGTTGTCCTTGAACCACCAAGAACTGACTCGAACCGATGAGGAAGAATGCTGCCTGTGGCACAGGAACTAGAAGGAAATCAGGTAAGTGGGGAGTCGTGAAGACGAGCGCAAGCATGTCTCATTCTGCCTTCAAGCCTTTTATAGGCTTTTGGTGGGTGGGGTGGTTTAACAGAAATGCAAATTGCCAACTGTAAAGCGGGTGTGGCAGGCGCATGTTAGCTATCATTAGTTCAGCTGAATCAAGTTGTTTCAAGCTAATGGATTCAGATACCAAGAGCTACTTAATGTTTATAACAGAATTACAGCAAACCATATCAGTTTATACAAAAAAAATAAAAGCATGAAAGTTCAAACTTGTGCAATCCCATAAAGCAAACCAAAATAAAAACTGAACATGCTACATATATTGGGTCAATTTTATTACACAGTATGATGATTAGCCATGTTTATGGCGCAAATCCTAATACAAAGAGATCCAACGCTGGCCTTCCTACACTAAGACAACCCGTATTAACTCACCAATTAGGACATCTTCTCCAAAGACCGCTTTTAGGTCAGATGCATCCAGGATATTAAGTACATAAATGGCCTGAGCAGGTCTAAGCCCACCTTTGCCCTGTGTCACATAATTCTGTGCCCACCCCACTCTTTCTGACATGAGTTCACTGTCTCTGCACTGATACCATCACAACTGATAGGTATTAAGCCTGTTCCACATGGTTGTCCTCCCTCTGGAGGATTCACATCCTATTACCCTCACTACAGCCTAAAGATGCAGACAAATGCCTCTTACAGGATCTCTGATCCTCACCCACAGCAGTTACACTGGGGTCTATAGCTGCCACCACCCTTAAGGGATGACTGTGCCTCCTAAGGAAACACCTGCCCCTTCAACATACAGTACTACAGTGACAGAGAGTCATCCCCAGGCAGTCCCAACCACAGGATCCACGGTGGGAACCATGGCCCACCTTTCCTCTTTGAGAACAGGGTCCATGTCCCCCACCCATGCACTGTCAAGCGCCACCGGGTAAACTCGAAGTCCAACTGGGCACTTTGTTGGCCACTCCTTGCCAAGACCCAGCTCTGGGTCACTTTGCAGCCTTCTAGGGGTAAAGCAGGAGACCAACCAGGGACCCTCAATATCCCCAGGTGAAATTTCACAGGTCAATCTCAAGGTTACACACTGCTGCCTTCCACCTCACTCAGCTGAGGTGCAGCCTCCACCTGCTGAGTTCTTGTCTGGCAAACTATGACACCTGAGAGGCCTTAGGGCATTGAGCCCCAAGGTTGGTACTCCTAAAGTGTACCATGCAGGCGTCTGACAAGGCAGAGCAGTCTAAGACCAGTCCTTCCAACAGCCCAGAGCAGCAGTCCCTAACAGAAGCGTCAAACACCAAACAAAAACTCATGTCAAAGTTCCCTTTACTCATGAAAGGCCTGAGCTGGCTGCCTGGCTGAGCTACCTTGGGCACATCTGGCTTCTGCACCATCACGATGGGGGCCACAGCCATAAGCCAAACCAATGCCTGGTGCACCAGGACTTCAAGAAACCTCAGGGCTATACCCACGACTGGTACACCTAAAGTGCACTAGGAACAAGTTTGCTATTGCAGTACCTCTGCAGCCTGTCCTTCCAACAGCTCAGAGTGACAAACCCCCAAACAGCTGTGATTCTCTCCCTCCAGACTGATGCTCAGAGTCCTGTCCAAGAGTAGGCTCCACCCAGCCACCTGGGTAGGTCACAGTGGGCTCACCCACACCCTGCACAACTTCTGCCTACAGGGCCTCTGCCCTGTGTTCCTATGTCTGACTTCACAGACTCTACCCACAAAAAACAGTCTCTAGGATGACAACCTTCACTGTACTCAGCAGTAATTCCCTATCCTGACATCTCGGGGTCCACCAAAAACCCATCCAAAGAATCTAGGGAGTCCTCCACCATCTCTCCAATCTTCTCAGGGTCAGTCAATAGCCCTCCGGGGGAAACTAGAGCACTCAATACCCATCCTACATCTCCTCAGGGGACATCACTACACCTACTACCTCGGGGAACCATCTCCTGACTGTCCCATCCACCATTATTGGCGACCCTTGGACAGCAGCCTATCCCCAAAAAATAACCTATGGGGGCCATGGGAACCACAACTTTCCACCCACCACCACCATGGGAAATTTTCTCAGGGGCCACCCACCTACCTTCCTGGACCCCTGGGGTGCCACCAACTTCTGCGTACTCTCCCACCACGCCCTTTCAGTGATTGTGGCCTCTGCTAATGGTGGGAAAAATCCTCTAAAAAGAAGGACTTAATGTGGGCTCCCACGCTTGAAGTTTGCCTTGCCCATAATGAACAAGAAGATTTCCTGGAGACCCCTCAATCATCTCCTACTACCAAAAAGTAGTGTTGAACCCTTCACCAAAATCTATCATGTGGGTACCTGTTGCAGTCCCTAATCTTATAGAGGAGCACTTTCCCAATTCTGGTCTTATGTGTGTAGTGTTAGGGGTCAAAGGACACTATGGTCTGGCAGACTTATGGAAATAGATCTGTGTAAGCTGATCCCATCATCACATTGTTAAAAAATACAAATCAGTCATAATAAACACAATAAATAGGGCTAAAGCAAGGGAGCGTCCTTGCTCCAATGTTGTTTAATTTATATACAGCGGACATGTCCCGGGCACTTACCAACGCTAATCTAATCTCCCCAAAAGTCGGCAATATTGCAATAGTGCTATACGCGGGTGACTTTGTCCTCCTCGACAACTCGAAAATAGGACTCCAGAGAGCATTAAATTCCCTCCACTTATACAATAGCGTAAACAAGATGAAAGTAAACAAAGCAAAAACAAAGGTTCTATCATTTGGAAGGACGCTAAAAAAAAAAAAATTGGTCCCTGGGTCCCTTAAACATCTCTGGAGTCAAATCCTATAACTATCTGGGCACATGGTTTTCTGCAAACGGCGCATCAACAATACATAAGCGTCACTTAAAGAACAAGGCAGCATTAATAACTACAAGACTGTGTCAACTACATACAGCCCTTGAAAGTCCATCCTCAGCGCCAATTAGAAAGGTGCTCAGGGCAGTATTACCATCTGCAATTATCTACGGCAGCGAGGCCTTTCCAGGTCAGCTCACCAACACCATCAAAAAATGAAATCCAAAAATATATAAAAGAGTGTTTAAATTGCCCTATTATACCAGGGGACCATTGGTGAGACTTGAATTTGGCCTGGTGGGCAGCATATGGTCCAGTATGGGGTATTTTATAAAGTACTACCACAGATGCATCATGGCAATGCTGGGTACCCTGAAATTCATTTTGCAAGATATTTTCAAACATAAAATCAATCCATGGCCATGGACAGCAGGAGAAACTCAAAAAAATGGACCTGACTACTCTAAATACTTCTTCACTTACGTCCATTGCATTAAAAAGTATAATGAAACAACAGACAAAAATACTTTCCAAGACCACGGACCTTCAAACAATTAATACTACATCGCCATTTAAGGGCCCTGGCAGGGTCATACAACAATGAAAGTCAAGTTGGACTTAGAGCACAACCTTACCTTAACTGCACAACAGGAAAAGCTTGTCTGACTAAAATCTTGGTAGTAAGGATGCTGGCATTACAAATCAAAGACTTTAATCCTAACTGGCCGCTGCTCTCTAAAGTAGTCAAGAGTAGACTCTGTGGCTGCAAATCAGAAACTCTTTTACATCTACTGTGCAGCTGTCCGATGTTGCTCGACTGTCGCCGAACCTTATTTTTATTTTTTAATTTATTTTAATGGTTTTGTAAAGCGCGTAGTAACTCCGAGGAGCATCCCAGCGCTAGACTGCTACTCCAGGGGTTTTTGCCAACTAGTAGGAATTATATTTGCGGGAAGAGGAAGGTCTTTAAGGTCTTTCTGAACTGAAGATAGTTCGGTTCTGTCCTAAGTTTTCGGGGTAGCTGGTTCCATCGTTTCGCCGTGTGAACCGAGAAGCGACGGCCACCGGTCTTGGCTTTTCTCACTCTGGGGACAGAAATGAGGTTTTCTGCATTGGACCGTAGATCCCTCTCTACTTTGTATGGGATTAAAAGTTCTTTCAGGAGAGGGGGACCGTTGTTGTTGAGTGTTTTATGGGCCAGACAGAGGGCTTTAAACAAGACCCTTTCTCTGACTGGGAGCCAGTGGAGAGATTTAAGGGCCGGCCTGGCAGAGGATCTTCCAGGTGTGCCCGTGAGTAGACGGGCTGCGGCATTTTGGACTTTCTGCAGTGAGTTCAAGGTGGCTTCAGGGGCTCCCAAGTATATCGCGTTACAGTAGTCTAATCTTGCCAGGATTAGACCCTGGATGAGGAGCCTCCTTGCGGTCTCTGGGAGCAGGGGAAAGATCTTCCTGCAGGCTCTGAGTAGTCCAAAGCATGTCCCTGCGGTTCTCTTTGCCTGGGTTTTGAAACTCATGTCTTTCTCAATCCACACACCAAGGCTCTTGACCTCTTCCTTGGGTGCGGGAGGGTCCCCTAGGCACCTGGGCCAAAGATGAGATGGTAAGGAGGGCCCATTGTGGCCCATCAGGAGGATCTCGGTCTTGGACCCATTCAATTTTAAGGAGGAGAGATTCATCCATCGGTGGACTTCAGAAAGGCAACTGTGGAGGTCGGAAGGGGCGTGGTGAGGATGGGAGAGGGTAACGACCAGCTGAGTGTCGTCGGCGTAGTTGATGAGTGACACGCCGAACGAGCTAACCCTCTTCTCCAGTGGGGCCATATACACGTTGAAAAGTGTGGGGCTCAAAGATGAGCCCTGTGGCACTCCACACCGGAGGGGGATGATGGATGAACAGCTGTCGTTTTCCCGCACCTGGAAGGAGCGTCCAGTCAAAAAGGATTCTAGCCATTTCAGGGCCAGACCCTTTAATCCGATCTCTCCCAGTCGGTGGATTAGGGTGGAATGGTCTACAGTGTCGAAGGCCGCACTGAGGTCTAGGAGGATCACTGCCACTGATCCTCCTGTGTCCAGAATGCTTCTGGCCTTCTCCACTGCTGTCAGGAGGGCGATGTCAGTGCCCTGCCCTGGACGAAATCCTGTCTGGGAGGCCGCTAGAAGGTTGTTGCTTTCTAGGTAAAGTGATAGTTGTTTATTTACCAGCTTCTCTGCAATCTTGCTGTTTCCAGGGAGAAGGGATATGGGCCTGTAGTTGGCGAAATCCTCCGGGTCTAAAGAGGGTTTTTTCAGCAGACCTTTGACTGCTGCCGCTTTCCAGCTGGGGGGGACGATGCCCTCTGAGAGAGAGGAATTGATCAGGGCCGTGAGGGGGGGGATGATGGTGCTTGACACTTTTTTTAGAAAACGGAGGGGGGCAGGATCAAGGGGAGAGCCACTTTTAATTGCGGCCATCGTGGTTCCTACTTCTTATTAAAGCCACTCTTCTTAATCCATGGTATAAGAACATGCAACTAAGCAATGAACTGGATTTTTAGCACAATGGTCCCCCTCGAATTGGCAAGAATAGGTAAATTTTTTAATGCCGTGCAGGACTTCCTTAAAAGCTCTAAACAAAGCACTGAGATGATTATGAACTGTTAACTCTTAGCTCTTGGATCACGGGCACTGATGCACAGTAGAGTTAGACCATGCCGTAATTGAGTTCTCTTTTTAATTGAAACTTTTTATTCATTTTATGGAAGGTTTTTTAACTTACCCTTATTCATTATTTTCATGATAGACAAGGGAAAGGGTAAAGGTAGATAGAAAGCCTGTACACCAAGAGTTTCCTTCCTTCTGGCATAACAAGCCATTTACACTATATGGTCTTGTAAGGTACCAGCATTCTTTTTTGTTTTTGTATAATTATGTTTCTTCTTTTAAGTGTTTTCTATTGTCATGGTTTTAAGTAATCTACACAATAAACTTCGTATTGACTTGACTTGACTAAACACAATCAATACAGCAACCATCAGTTACTTAACATGACATATATGTGAGGGGAATTTCCTTTTTCACGTCTTGAGTTCACACTACCAAACCTTTAAACCCCACTCATAGCCTTGCAGTCTAATATTTGTGCATGAATGCATGCATGGGTTTGTTGTCGTAAAACTGAACTCATCCATTGTATAATGGATACTGTTGATCTTAGCGCTGAACAACAACGTAAGAAATTGGGCTTTTAATCATGCAGAAAGTGAGTCCTGTGCAAGTTTTAGGTCCACAATTGTCTCCTTACCAGGGACCAATTACACCGGTGTAGCGATTGCCTCTCTCATGGTAGTGAAGCACGGATCCCAAAGCCCATTCAGGGGAGGTGGTGTGAGGTAATAATCCCAGTTCGCTGGCACCCAATATCAACACTCAATAAATTATTGTATAGTAAGTGCTTTTTATTTGAAAATGGAAAAGTACATCTGATTTACGCACACCCACAAACATTTATACACACATACACACATACACTACTAAATACTGCACATTAATTTGCATATATATGCAACAGGTACTTGAAAATACTTTCGGTGACACAGTCAAATCACATTTGACCCCTAGTCGGTCATGACATCATAATAACAATATCCCCCAATGTCGTAAACTCCCAAAGCCAGACTTCTTTATTAACATATTAAGTTGGCATGTGTGCCTTTGGTCCACATTTGGTATGTCATAATCTTTGGCAGAACTCATGAAAGTTAATTCACAAAAAGGTACAAAGTTCCCCAGAGGAGCGATAAAAAGTATGTGTGTGCAAAGGAGGAGAACCAAGGCAGGGGACAAGATGTTCCCTTATTGGAACTAGAAGACCTCACACACCCAGACAGCTAGGTGTCATGCTTCATCATTGGTCTCCTGCTCCTCGTCAGACTGGCACTGCAATGTCCGACGGGCGCCAAATAGGCGCTCTTTGTTGGAGTTCTTTTGTTTCCTCGAGTGCTCAGTACTACACTACTACAAACCTACCCACACGAAGAGCGCTCCGACGGTAGCGCTCTTCGTGTGGGTAGGTTTCGGACCCTGGCTGCTCACACTGCAGGTACCTTACCTTTCTGTGCAGCCCCACGCGAACAGTCTGCGGGGCTCATTAGGGACACTCCCAGGGTCTCCCCGTTAGAGCAGGACCATTAGGCCTGCCTTCTTACTGACCCAGTGAGGTTGTATGTTTCTCCTTTTTGCTGTCTTTCACTGTGTAGTACTGAGCACTCGAGGTCCTGAAGAATTGCCAGTTCGGCAAGAAACATGTCGACCTAGTTAGAGGGTTGAGTTAGGCAGCTGTGCCCCTTGCAGTTCCTTCCTCCCCTCCCACCCTTTTAACCAAGGGAGTCAGCCATGTGAATAAAGACCCTTGTGGACTGACCCACCTTCTTTTAATATCACCACTCCTTTCACGACTACACCTTTACCCAGACCCCTCACACGCACTCAACCATTGGCTGGAACAAAAGAACTCCAACAAAGGGTGCCTTTTTGGCGCCCGTCGGACATTGCAGCGCCAGTCTGACGAGGAGCAGGAGACCAATGATGAAGAATGACACCTAGCTGTCTGGGTGTATGAGGTCTTCTAGTTCCAATAAGGGAACATCTTGTCCCCTGCCTTGGTTCTCCTCCTTTGCACACACATACTTTTTATCGCTCCTCTGGGGAACTTTGTACCTTTTTGTGAATTGGCCGACTGGACATGTACACTGGACCCCTCTAAATATTGTCCTAAAAAGTGGTTCCCACTTTTGTACTTTAGAACTCATGAAAGTGCCAATTAATTGAAACAATTACTTCACTAACACATGGGGCACCACCACACAGCTACAACCTCCACAGATATCTATGTTTTAAGGTCTGACAGTAGATGTGTAAAGTAAGCATGTAGTCTGAGTTGATGTATTTTCATCATGCTGTTTCGGACCAGTTGTTCCTCGGACTAATGGAAAGTCCCCCAATGTAGGCTAAAGGACAGTGGTAAACTCTATATATGAGAAGAGACTGTTGAAAGAAATCACATAGTGTATTTTCTTGGTGTGCTAATCCAAAGAACAAATTTTTGTATTACCACTGCGTCCCTGAACGCAGTTACTCTTAGTAACCCGGAAAGCATGGACACCACACCAGCAGGTATGCTCAGTGGGTTATGTGGGGCTACAATAACCTGGACTCCCCTGCTCAATCGATGGTGTACTGAACCCAGGCCAGGCACCGGTGGGTAGGGAAGCCAAACCTTCTGGACCTGGGCCAGAGTCCCATGATGTGCAACACCATCTATGCCAGATGCAACATCACAATCTAAGGGGGCGTCGTGTTGAATAAGGTAGGCTTATTGGCTTTGTTAAGGGGTTACCACATTAATTTTGAGGCTAAAATCAGGAAAAAGCACTCAGAACAACAGGGGAAAGGAAAGAAAAAGCAGTAAAAATGAGGCATACAGCAGGAAAGAGCACTCATAACAATGGGGCAAAGGGAGAAGAATGCAGTAAAAATGAGACACAAAGCAGGAAATGCACTAAGAACAACAGGGGAAAAGAAGGAGAAAGCAATAAGAACAAGGCAAAAAGCAGGAAAAAGTACTGTGAAAAATGGGGGGAAAGGAACGAGAAAGGATTAAAAAGAGGCAAAAGCAGGAGAGAGTGATGAGCAGCTCCGGGGGTGCTGGGCCTGGGGCCTGCTCAATGTGGACTGCGCCATGTCCTCCAACAAGTAGGTCCTGGGAAGAAGGAGGTGCACCCAGGAGGCAGGAAAGACTGGGGGCAAAGCAGGAGGCAGAAAAACAGGCAGCAGCCGGGAGCTGCATTGGGAAAAACAGGGAACAACAGTGATGAATGAGGCAAGAAACAGGAGAAAACCCTCTGAACAACGGGAGGAAAGTAAGGAGATAGCAGTAGTAAAAATAAGACAAAAGCAGGACAAAGCACTCAGAATAACGGGGAAAAGGAAGAAGGAAGTAGTAAAAAGAGGCAAAAGCAGGGGAGAGCGATGCAGTAGTACGGGAAAGCTAGGAATGGGGCCTGTTCCCAAAGGTTGTGATTAGTCATTCAGCCTTTAGATCAAGTGCTCATATACTGCTGTCTGCACCAGTCCTCAAGAGTGGGGACTGTGGACTAGTTCTGAAGAATATGCACTATCCCTGTCGCCAAGGCAGTAGAAAGCCAGTTTTCTCATGTCTAGTTACCAAAGGAACGCTCAGAGACTCATGTAATATTATGAGTGCTGCTGAGGGTGTGCAGCCCAGTGCACAGATATATCTGAGGACTTGCCACACTAGGCCCAATAGAGCTGAAGCATTGGGCAGGACTACAGAATGTGTAAAATATCACTGTGCATGCAGGCTCATCCACAGCAGTTAGAGGATGGTGCTGATTTTGCCAGAAAGAGACATTCTGGAGACCAGTGCTAATCCTGGAGGAGTTAAAGTAGTTGAGTTTCATCTCTGTCTTCCAGATTTCTCTGTCGTGGTCATCTATAATATCCAGCCATTGTGGCAGGGAGTATAAAGTGAATAGCAGGTGCGGCCACTTGAGTAAGAGAAGAGGTAGGTTCCATCAGAGAACTGTTTGCTGATTAGCAGGTCCTGCGATCAATTTGTTTGTAGTGGCCCCATTGAACTAAGTAAGTGTTTAACAATGACGGTGTGTGGAGAGATTTACGTGTCTTCAGCATCTAGTGGAAGCAGTGCTGCACCTGCATGTATCTCCAGAAATGGGATCTGGATAGTCTGTACGTATCAGAGGGTTCCGCAAAGGGTTTTATAACTCTGTCCATCAAGACAGGGTCTACTTAAAAAATACCCTTGAGATGCCAATCCTGTCATAAGAAGAGTGTAAAGTCAAAGGTCACAAAAGCGTTGTGCCATAACGGGGTTTTAGATCGTGCAAGCCCATATTCTCAGAGGAGTTTTTGTGTTGTCTTCCAGATCTTATGCTTTTCGAGGAGAATAGGGTGTGGTGGTCTGTTGAAAATTTGAGGTCAGCATACAGAAGCCACAGGCTTGCCACCCCCTTGTAGAGTCTGCTTTCTCTTCTAACCCAAAGTTAAAGTTCCGTGTGAAGGTTCAGGTGGTAAGCCATGTGGGACATGTGGTGGGCTCTGTAGTAGGACCGAAGGTGAAGGAGGTGGAGGCCTCCAGCGGTCATGGCCACATAAAACTTGGCAACTGCCAACTGAGGTGGGGTAGTGTCCAAATGTACCGTCTAATGGTCACATCGATCTTTTTCAAGTTGCATGTTCGTATATTAAATGGGAGCATGGCGAAAACATAATTGAACCTAAGGACCATAACAATCTTGATCATTTGGACCCTGCCCCCCAGTGATAGCTGGAGGGATCTCCAGGTGTTAAAGTATGTTTTCATCTTCTTCAAAAGGGGAAGGATATTATCTCTGACCATGGTGGGGAAGTCAGTGTTAATCTGTCTCTCAATATTACAGCCTTTGGTGATACACTTTACTCGCAGTCAATGAAGCAAAGACAATGTGGTGGCGGGCATCATGTGCATCCATTCTGTTTTGGCACAGTTGATCATTTACCTGGAGAAGGCAGAGAAATCTTCAGTAAGTACCATCAAGGCTGGCTCAGAGGTCGCGGGATTGCTTAATGTCAATATCACATCTTCCGCATATAGCAACAGTTTGAGCTCCCGCACTGGAGTGATCACTGCGGATATCGAGGTGGACTGGACAAGTGCATGGTAACAGCCATTAGCTTTGAGCCCAGCAGGAAAAGCAGGGGCAACTAAGGGCAACCCTGCCTCATGCCGCTTTGGAAGTGTATATTGTTAGAGAGGAAGCCATTACAAAGGACCTGAGCTGTTGAGGTGGTATATAGACAGCGGACCATATCCAAGAAATGTGGACCAATACCAAAGCGCTGCATAGTAAGAGGATGATAGGGTCATCTGACTCACTGAAACAACTATTTGTCCTTCAAGGAGAGTAATAATTTGGCGTCTGTGAGAAGTTGGCCTGGCATATGCTGTCCACTAGTTAGAGTGGGCATCTTGCACCAGTCCAAACAACCCCCTAGAGGTAATAGGTTAAAGACAGCCTTATTTGTAATCTATCCTAGTGGTAGCTATGGAGAGCAGCATTCAGGCTAAGTCTTGAAGGAATGTAAAGCAGCTTGTTTTACCAGTCTATAATCTCGTGAATGGCTAAATAAAAGGGGAACCACACCAGGTATATATATATATAAAATATATGTATTTATTACTAAACACAGCCTACTAGTCTCTTTATGAGCCTAGAGGTCAAAGCACATATGTTACACTTAATATATCACAGTAAATTAGCACAATATAAGTTAGGCCCTAGGGGAGAACCAAACCATATATTAAGAAAGTGGTATAAGAACCACGACTTGACTAGACACAAGGCCTAGAGCCTGTAGAATCGCTGAAATCACAAAGAACCACCCACGGTAGTGACACAGGGGACCCACGGGGGACGCCAGCAGTGTGAGAACACAGCTGTTAATCGCCATTATCTTCTATGGGGAAAGTCACGGTTGAAAATTTAAAGATTAAGGACACTTAGGAGAGGACTTTGAGCAAACCCCTTGAGACTTAAGGGGTGTTGCAAAGTCATCCTGTGCCCTGGGCAGTTTAGAGGCACGCAAAAATTGAGTTCAAAGTCTTGGGTAGACTTTGTGGACGTTTCAGTAAAGGCACTGGAAGAATGGACTGTTGGTAGCAAAGTTGACACATATGAGGGATTGCATAATTTGTTTTTGAAAGAACACATTTTGACTCATTGTACAGAAGAGAAGTTACGCCAGTATCTAGTGGACTCTAAGCTGACAGACCCCAGAGAGCTGGGGGAATCAGCTGATGAGTGGGTGAGAACCCGGGTTTCCATTCAGCACTAGGGGGGTAACCAAAAGAAAGGAGGACAGGTCCCTCCCCAGGGGAAAGCCAAGGGAAATGAAGGTCAAAAACCTAAGGAGTCCTCCAAAGACCCACAAAAACATGCACAAGGAGGGGGGCCCCGAGCCAACCTAAATTCAAAGGGAGGGGGTTTCAGGGAAAGCCTGGTAGGATCTTTGATCCCTCAAAGGTGGGTAAGTGCTTTGACAGTAAACAGCCAGGGCATAAGCAGGGAGATGCTGTACAAACCAAGAAGCTCCCCCCTAAAGGGCCATCCACAGGGATTGCCAGTGTCAGTGTAGGGGTGGAGGGTGGTGTACAGAACAGGCAGGTGGTGGAAGCAACCTTAGTGTCCCTGGGTGGGGTGAGTATTGCCACCCTTGCTGCCTTACCTCCAAACATGGACAAGTACAGGCAGAGGCCTAAAGTAAATGGGACTGAGGTTGAGGCTATCAGAGACACTGGGGCTAGTGTAACTATGGTCCTGGATGAACTGGTCCCACCAGAGAGGTTGTTACCTGGTGAGTTTCACCAGGTGACATATTCAGACAGCACTACCAAACTCCATCCCATGGCTGTGGTGGATTTGGAATAGGGAGGTGTGACAGGCCCTATCAAGGTAGCTGTGTCAAAGGTGCTCCCAGTCCAGTGTTTACTGAGCAATGATCTTGAAGCCTCTGCGAGGTGGAGAGAGGACTCCATATGAAAATATCCCTGAGTGGGTATGTGCTAGCCAGAAGGGAGGGGCTGGACGCTTGGACCCTGGAACAAAGGGCCTAGCATCCAAGGACAAGGGCACTGGGCCTGGTGAGCTTGCCCAGGGAACTCCAGATGTGCAGGAAGAATCTAACCCTGATGGGGAGGATCTGGGCTCTGAGGGAGGGACTCCATCCCTGCCAGAGCTGTCAGATTTGGCAGAACTGACAGGAGCAGGTGGAACCTCCGGAGAGGAGTTTAGTCAGGGACAGCGTGACTGTCCCACCCTTGAGAGCTTGAGGTGGATTGCTTCTAAGCAAGAGGAGGGGGATGACAGTGGGTTTCACAAACTCTACTGGGAAGATGGACTGCTTTATACTGAGGCCAGAAACCTCAAGGAGGGGGCCACCAGGAGATTGGTGGTGCCCCAGAAGTACAGAGAGTTCATCCTGACTTTGAGTCACGATATCCCCTTAGCAGGACATTTGGGACAGACAAAGACATGGAACCGGTTGGTGAACCATTTCTACTGGCCCAATATGTTTGAAAAGGTAAAGGAGTTTTGCAGCTCCTGTGTCACCTGTCAGGCCAGTGGTAAGGCAGGGGGCAAGACAAAGGCTCCCCTAATACCACTGCCAGTGGTTGGGGTTCCTTTTGAAAGGGTGGTGATGGACATTGTTGGACCCACCTACTGCATCAGGGAATATGTATATCTTAGTGGTAGTTGACCATGCTACTAGATACCCTGAAGCCAGATCTCTTAGAACCATTGATGCACCTGCAGTGGCTAGAGCACTGCTTGGTGTGTTCACCAGACTGGGTTTTCCAAAAGAGGTGGTGTCAGATAGGGGCACAAACTTCCTGTCCAGCTATCTGACTGGTATGTGGGATGAGTGTGGTGTCAACTACAAGTTCACCACCCCCTATCACCCACAAGGAAATGGTATTGTTGAGAGATTCAACAAAACCCTGAAGGGCATGATAAATGGGTTGTCAGAGAAACTCAGGAGGAGATGGGATGTTCTCCTCCCATGCTTACTGTTTGCCTACAGGGAGGTGCCACAGAAAGGGGTCGGTTTCAGTCCTTTTGAGGTGGTGTTTGGACACCCTGTCAGAGGGCCATTGAGCCTGCTAAGAGAGTCTTTAGAGAAGCCTCTTAAAGAAGCTAAGGACAATGTGCTTGATTATGTGCTAGGCCTGAGATCTAGAATGGCGGAGTACATGTACACGGCAAACAGGAAACTGGAGGCCAGCCAGGAGCTAATGAAGCACTGTTATGATCAAAAGGCTACTATGCCTGAGTATACCCCAGGACAGTTGGTGTGGGTGTTGGAGCCTGTGGCTCCCAGGGCCCTCCATGACAAGTGGAGTGGGCCCTATTCAATCTTAGAAAAGAAGGGTGAGGTTACCTATTTGGTTGACCTTGGCACCCCCAAGAACCCTCACAGGGTCCTGCATGTGAATAGATTGAAACCACACCATGACAGGGCAGACATGACCATGTTACTGGTCACTGATGAGGGTGTAGAGGAGGAAACTGAGCCTGTGCCCGACCTCCTCTCCACTAATGTGCAAGATGGGTCAGTGGAGGGAGTTGTACTCTCTCCCAAATTGACAGACCAGCAGCACAGAGACTGTAAGAAGGTGCTGGAGAAGTTTGCTGGCCTGTTCTCTTTGACCCCAGGCATCACTGAGTGGTGTGTGCACCACATTGACACTGGTGACAGCCTACCTGTCAAAAATAAACTGTACAGGTCGTCTGACCATGTCAGAGCCAGCATTAAAGCTGAGGTTGCTAAGATGCTGGAGCTGGGTGTAATTGGTTTAATCTGAGAGTCCATGGGCCAGTCCAGTGGTACTGGTAACTAGTGGTACTGGTAACTAAACCTAACCCTCAGGGGGGACCCAAAGAGTTAAGGTTCCGTGTGGACTACAGAGGTTTGAATGCAGTCACAAAGACGGACGCTCACCCTGTACCTAGAGCTGATGTGCTCATTGATAGGTTAGGGGCTGCTAAGTACCTGAGTACTTTTGATTTGACTTCAGGTTACTGGCAGATTGCCCTCACGGACGGAGCAAAGGAGAGGTCAGCATTCTCCACACCAGAGGGACATTATGAGTTCAAGGTAAGGCCCTTTGGATTAAAGAATGCACCTGCCACCTTCCAAAGGTTGGTGAACAGGGTCTTGTCTGGGTTGGAACAGTTCAGTGCAGCTTACCTGGATGATATAGCTGTATACAGTTCTACCTGGGGGGAACACTTAAACCACCTAAGGGAAGTGCTTCAGGCCATACAGCAGGCAGGCCTGACTATCAAGGCAAGCAAGTTCCAAATAGGGCTGAGTTATGTAGTGTACCTGGGCCACCTGGTAAGTGGGGGCCATGTACAGCCTCTCCAAGCTAAAATCCAAACCATTTTGGATTGGACAGCTCCTGTTACCCAGACTCAGGTCAGGGCATTCCTTGGACTGACAGGGTACTATAGAAGGTTTGTTCAAAATTATGGGACCATTGTGGGGCCCCTAACAGACCTGACTTCTAAAAAGAGACCCATAAAGGTGATTTGGACCCCAGAGTGTCAGAAGGCTTTTGACACTCTGAAAGCTGCTATGTGTTCAGTACCAGTGTTACTGGCCCCTGACTACACAAATGAATTTGTAGTTCAGACTGATGCTTCAGAGCAAGGGATTGGTGCAGTTTTGTTACAGCTGAATGAAGGGAGCCTTGACCAGTCAGTTGCCTTTATTAGCAAGAAGCTTCTTCCCAGAGAGCAGAGGTGGAGTGCCATTGGGAGAGAGGCTTTTGCTGTGGTGTGGTCACTGAAAAAGTTGAGACCATATTTGTTTGGGACTCACTTTTGTGTTCAAACTGACCACAGGCCTCTCAGGTGGCTCATGCAGATGGGAGGGGAAAATCCCAAGCTGTTAAGGTGGTCCATTTCCCTACAAGGAATGGACTTTACAGTGGAACACAGACCTCGGGTTGCCCATGCCAATGCAGATGGACTTTCCAGGTTTTTTCACTTAGCCGATGAGGACTACCAGGGTGTAGGTTAGTAACCCATCACCTTTCGTTTGGGGGGCTACATTGCAAAGTCATCCTGTGCCCTGGGCACCCCCCAACTTTTTGCTGACTGGAACTGGTGGTAACTGACTCTGACTGACCCTGGGCTCTGTTTAACCAGGCCCAGGGCCAGTGCCAAGCTAAAAGGAGCATATTAGAATACAGTTAATACACCCAACATACACTAGGGTACACTATGGTATGGTGGGGTACCCCTGTAATTAGCATGACGTACCCCATAAGCCCCTAGTATGTAATAGGGCAGGGGATTGAAACTACCTAGAAGTCTCCAGTATCCTGGGGCATGGCAGTTTAGAGGCCAGCAGATGTTCTGCACTAGCATGTGTGCAGTGCTGAAGCCTGAGGTCAGTTTAAAAGCATCCCTGGTGGCCAGGACAGCTTGTAAACCTTAAATTCTGCCCAAACTCGACTTTGGGGGTAGGGGCCCTTAAAAATGAAAAGCCTACCATGTTTTTGCATATTAGGGACCCCACGGTCACCCCTAGGTATCCCAGGGGTGGGGGGTCAGTTATCTATAAGGAGCGCACTTATAAAATTAGTTTTTATATGCCTGGGTAAAGTGACATTTTACATTTCACTCCCCACATTGTATTAAAGAGCTGCTCACATTCGACTTTGATGCTAGAAGAATTGGGTAAGGATGATCTGTGATATTTCTGCAGATTCAGAACCCGTGAAGTCTCCCCTAGTTGCACAGAGGGTGGGGGTCCTGTAGAAATTAGGGAAATACTTATTAAATATGGTTTTATAAGCCCTGGTTCTTGAAAAGTGGCCCAGGTCATTTTCCCTATTGCAAACCCCATGGCCCATAGGTTAGCATGGTAGGAAGTGATTGATTTATAAATATTGATAGGAGAGGACTAGCCGGACCATTCAAAGACTTCCCAGAATAAATCCAACAATATTATATTGTTGAATTTCTCCTAAAGTGTACATACAATAAGTTATAAGACTTTCTTGTTAGTAAGTCCAAATTCAGCCTTTCAGTGGTCTGCCCTGATTGGTCAGAGTTAAGTGGATTAGCCAGGTTGCTGGGAGGGCAGTGTGCTGTTCTATAGGAATGCCAGGCCAGGAGGTGGCGTCGTAAAATATGTCCTTCAAAGGGAGAGGGGAGGCCTGGGTTTCAGTCCACTATGACAGTCTTAACCCAGAGTCAGGGCTAGGCTTAAGGAAGGTATGTGCGGGTGGTAGGGAGTGTGTTTAGCCAGCTCGTACCTCCTTGCTGGAAAATCAGCCATTATGGATTTAGAAGAATGATGCACTCTGGGAGAAACTAATGCCACACTCCACAGGATGTGGTCATAATTATGAGGAGTTGCCCTGCTCTCATTGGTCAGCAGTAACCTGGTGCTTGACCCAGAGAATTTTGAATAAGTATCTGAGAGGGGCAGAGCCCTCCAGAGCTGCTGCTTGAAACTGAATGAAGCAAGAAGTGCCCTGCTGGAAAGTTTTTTTTGCTGTGCAAGGAACTCTAAGGCCTGACCTATGAAGACTGCACCATCTGAAACTACAGCCCTGTGGATTACCTTGCTGCCAAAGGACTCCCTGCAAGCTACAGGTTAACAGAGCTTACCTGGACAGCCTCACAAAGAATTCAAAGCCAGGAGTACCAGTGGATTTGTAAGGGTTTTGTTCAAGTGGATTGCGGAATTGAAGTTTCACACCTTCAAGGACCCTCTTGGAGATTCCAAAACCTTGGATTGTGTGTTGGATACTTTGGGACCCGCAAGCAGAACGCCAGGAAGGTGTTCTAACTGGACCCCGCTTGCTGAAGAAGGCGGCCCACTACAGTGGTGAGAATTCTTCAGAACAATTTATAAAGGTGATAGAGAAAACGAAATGACTTAAGGGGCACTGCTGGTTTCTAAGCACTAGAAAGTGACTAATCTTTAAAAAGTCATATCTCTGGTTTCCTACAGTGGATTATTTTCGTTTTGGTGCAATTGAAAAGATAAAAATATTACCTATTCTTATAAATTGGTGTTGGATTTTTATTTTTGTGTTGTGTCCTAATTATTTACTGAAATGGTGTTTTTGAATGCTTTACATACCTGTCTTTGAAGTTAAGCCTGTCTGCTCGCAGCCACGTTACCAAGGGTTGAGCAAAGGAATAATTTTCTAAGACCTATGCTGAGTCCTATCATGTGTTAGTGGCCTTATTGCCAGTGGCAGACCTACATTTGCCCCTACCAATAACCCACTTTCCAACAAGGGGTTCTAGGGCCAACATCCACAGGAGCACCCGAGTACTCAAGTTACCTTACCCAGGGAGGTTGGGTGCATAGGTGTCTTTTGGTGTCAGGAATCGTCGTTGATTTCAATGACGATCTGCTGCAAGGTGCTGCTGCAGTTGAGAAGAAAAGTGTCCGGTGTGATCCAAGTCCGGATCGAAGATGTGAGGAACCTGAAAGCAGAGGGGACAGAGTCTGGGTCTCTTGCCAGTGACCAGGGGCACGATAGACGAATGCCCACCGATGTCGGGTATTTTCAGGTTGTAGAGGTGAAGCTTGACTCTGCAGCCACGAAGACCAGGAGGGGTCGACAACAACCAGGAGCTGGATTATAGCTTTCCCACAAAGGATGTTGAGTACTGCGGCGTCTGTGACCGGTTTGGACCCAACAAGCCTAGGCAACAGCAACCCACGCAGAAAGAGAAAAGATGCTTCGGTGTGGACCAGCAAGGTCCAGGGGACTCACCAAGTGGTGGATAGTCAGGGCACGCTTGGAGCAACCAGAGAAGCCCAAGGAAAGTCAAAGTTGCCTTCTCAGGGGCCCACCAGTCAACGGACCAGGGATCCCGAAGGTACCTTGAGCAAAAACACAAAGGGCTGGCTTACGGAACACTCGTGGTGTGTAGGCCAGCAATTTTCGGTCGAAAAGGGCTCGGTCTGGGTTACAAGTAACCCAATGCACACCCTCAAGGAACATCGAGAAGCTAATGCACTTGCATATGTGCATGGTGTCCAGAGGTTCCGGTTCCACGGTACCCACAAGGGCTATGGGTCTCAGCATTGCTGGGGACTCAGGGCAGTTTGGAAATCCACCTCCTGTGTTGCAAATACTTCAGAGTCCGGCGGGAGCCTCGGAGATGCAAACTGGTCAGATGCGTCTTTGGTGCCTGCCAAACTGGGGAGTAACTCCTTTACTCCAAGGTATATTCTTCAGTCATCTAGTCGTGTAGATCGATGAAGTTCCAGGATTTCTGTAGCAGAGTTTCGTCCAGGTGTAATCCAAAACCTGTAGTCAGGGGTTCCTTTCTTATATCCAAGGAAGGGGTAGGACATACTCTGGGGACTCACCTATGGGAGGGTCTGGAAAGAGGGGTGGCTACACCCATTTCCTTTGTCCAGTTTAACGCCAAAGCAGGGGCTGGTAGCCCCTGCAACCAATTTGAACTAGGCTATTCAAAGTGACACCAAATGTGCCCCAGTGCAGACTTTATAGCACTCTTGGAGTGCACCCACCCAGTCCCAATACACTAAAGCCTGTCTGAGAGGTGGTGACACCTCCCTGTGACAAGAAACCTATTGTCCAGACCTCCCCTGCCGGAGTTTCGTCCAGCAGCAGGAGGCCAGACTTGTGTCTGTGGCATCCATTTTGTATGGTATGGTATGATTTCAAAGTGTTTGGCACCAAACACAACATGTTTCCTTTCAGCCATTCCAAAGTTAGCATTTACCTCAAGGTTATAATGCACTTAAAAGTATATGGTCTGGCTGCATCACAGAACAAACTTGGTAATAGATTCCGAAGGCTGCCGAGGAGCCCTGCTCATGCATGGGCACATTCTACATAAAACCCAGCACCCTGCCTTCAGGATTGATAAGGCCTACCATAGGGGTGACTGATCGGTTTATATGTGTAGTGATTTAAAGTAGATATAGGTAACCTATATCTAAGTAAGGGGTGCATGCACCACCTTACCCAGGCTGCAGTAGCAGTCCTGTGGCGTCATTTTGGAAGGCTTCCCAGGGGTGGCATAATCCATGCTGCAGCCCCTGGTAAGCCTCTGGGGTACCTATGCCCTTGGTACCTAATGTACCATGTACTCGGGACTCATAAGGGTACCCCAGTAACCAAACTGGAGGGTACCTAAAGTACATGGAATCATTTTAGAGAGGAAGCAGCTAGACTGGGGTCCTGAATAGCAGGGCCCCAGCCAGACTAAAGTCGAAAAACAGTGAAACATCAGCAAAAAGTGGAGGTAACCATAAGAAGCAGATCCTACTCTCCTATAGCGTTCAATCTGGTTTGCCAAAGGACATGTAGCAGGGTGCATAGATGATTACTTAGGGAATGGCCTGGCACAACCCTCACTTGGTTTCCATTAACAAGGAGAAGGCTCACTGTACACAGTCTATTAGCCAGAACCATGGGCAAGATTTTCATATTACCATTCAAGAGGGAAATCGGATGGAAATTGGCACATAAAATTTACTTCCTGTTCGGCTTAGCAATGTGCATGATATGAGCTCAATTAAATTCTTTCCGCAGGAAGCCTGAATCCTCAACCTCCTGAAAGTTTTCTGTAAGAAGAGGTACAGTAACTGACTGTGTGATATTGTAGAACTCTAGCAGGAATCTGTCTTCACTAGCTGGTTTTCCAGTCACCATCCGCTTGAAAGACTCCCCAGGGTTGGATTGGTAAGGCGGGCACTATGGGCTACTTTTTTGTAAGGGTGGGCGTAGTTGGCGGAGTACTACTGCACGGAATTCCACGAAGTTGAACAAAAACTCTGTGAATTCCGTAACTTCGCACTGTCGTACTCCCAATTAATAAAACAGAACCTCATATACTTTTGGTAAAATTACAAGATTCTCTGTCTTTACATGTTTCAAAAACCTTTATTAGTTTGATAAAGGCACACATTCAGGTTTACAATTCAAAAGTCAAAATGTCCATCAAGAGTACAAAGAACAAGGTAATACTTGAAACAGGTAAAACTGTTTACCAATCGTGATGTTTTGCCCACCCCCCTAAAGTGAACTAAAAATGTATTGATGGCCTATACAGATGCCAATCTTATGGCCTGGTGAAAAAGGTAGAATCCATCAGTTTTTTAGAGACATATTCAATTAAGTAACCCAACCTTTCCAGTTTGTAATATGCCACAAAGTCCCAGAGTGGCACGATCTACGTGAACATAAGTCATGACTTTATCAGGAAAAAGATTTTACATGCTTTAGTATCCTTGTCTTTATGGAGGTAAAGGAGCAGATTCCTAGCGTCCCACAAAGCCTCTTTAGCACAATTTAACAGTCGCCATGCAGCAGTGGGAGGTTTTGCAGAGATATCTTGTCCATAAAGAAGGGCGTTAAAAGACAGAGCAGAAATATCAGCAATGTGCAGAGGGAAAGGCTGCAATAAAGTCCAGAAGTTCTTGGCATAAAGGCAACCCCACAGCAGGTGGAAAACAGTTTCTTCATTGCCGCATCCCATGCGTGGGGAACATGCTGAGGGGGTCAATCCTCGCCGATGCTGAAAGACTTTAACAGGGATGCATACATGCACAGCCATCCAAGCCAAGTCTCGTTGACTGTGGGTAATGTCTCTATGTCCCACCATCGTCCATACCCGTAAAGACTGCGTATCTGACAGGATACCCAACATAATAGGTTGCTCTTGTTTCCGGAGCTCCTGTTTCAGTCCGGTAGGGTGAATAAACACATCTCGATCAAAAATGTTGGTGTCCAAAGTCTGTAAGAAGGAGCGAAATCCGTTGTAGTAAGGCGGTGCAGCTTGCACCAAAGGAGAAAGGATCGAATGGGCAAATAGTACAAAACGTCTTAGCATTGCCCCTACAAAATAACGTGTAAATAAGGCAGGTACTGAAACAACATCCTCATCATGTGCGGGACACCACATAACATAACAATTTAGAAAACAAAAAGGTCTTAAGAGCTGGCAAATTTTTTCCCCCATTCTTCCAAGTTTTACAAACTTTCTCTCTACTGAGTTTCTCCATCCGAGAGTTCCAGAGGAAGGTAAAAACCATTTTCTGAAATGTCTGCAAAGTGCGGTGTTGAGGAGCAAAAACCATAGCAAGGTACAATAACAGTGGAAACAAAACAGCTTTAATGACTAACACCTTTCCCTCAAGTGTGAGTTTGCGCAAAGACCAAAAGAACGTTTTTTTCAGTACTTTAGCCTGGACTTCCTTCCAATTTTTTTCCACATGCCCTTCTGCCCCAAAATATACTCCCAAAATGTTAGTGGGTTCTGTGGTAACAGTTACCGGTAAATTCACCAGTCTATCCCAGGGACCTGTAGTCAGGCAGATACTCTTTCCCATGTTTAAACCCAACCCTGACATTTCCTGGAAAAGAGAGGCATGCAAAAGAGTTCTGTACACAGAGGCTGCGGTAGTACACAACACGGTCACATCATCCATATATGCAATGACCTTGTCCTGGACCCAAGAACCACCAGGTACAAAAACACCTTTTATCAGTTTGTCTTTTCGTAGTTTGCACAAAAAAGTCTCTAACACATAAACAAAAAGTATGGGAGACATTGGGCACCCTTAACGCTCCCCAGCATGGATAGGAAAAGCAGTAGTATACAAGCCGTTGATGCTAACTTTGCTATGAGCACCTTGGTGGAGGATTTGTATCATTTTAACTAATGCAGGAGGAACATTCATTGTTGCTAACACCAGAAATAGAAATTGATGTAAAACTTTGTCAAAAGCCTTGTGAAAGTCCACGCTGAGAACACCTAGTGGTAGCGCTTGTTCTTGATTGTACCAAAACGCATCTCGTAAGGTAACAAGGCTATCCACAATGGTGAGCCTCCTGATAGCACAAGTTTGGTCTGCCTGAACACAAGAGTGCATAACTTCTCGAAGGTGGGGAGCAAGTATTTTGGCTATCAACTTGTAATCAACATTCAAAAGCGATACTGGCCGCCAATTTTTCAAGAAAGTCTCATCCCCTGCTTTATATAAAAGGGTGATGATCCCTGTATATAAAGATCCCAGATACAATGGCCCTTGACAAAACTTCCAGGATAAGATGGTTATCGTACATTAGGAATTTTCTAAAAGATCTTGGCTTAGAGAAATATTATGTCCATCCAGAATCCATTGCTAATCTTCCAAAGAAAGTACTAAAACAACAAGCTCTCCGACATCTGGAGACGTTGAGATTGGCTTCGGATCCACTGAAACGAGCAACCATTCACGCGAATCTGGTTCAAACAACATACGGCATCCAGTTATATCTAAATCTTCCGCTAACGATATACGACAGAATGCTGCTGACCAGATTCAGATTAGACTCTTTTTTTAGACTGGTCGCGTTTCCTATGAACAATGGATGGGCTACAACTCTCTCTCCTTGCCCCTGTGATGAGAAGTCGATTCAATCTGACTTACATGTTATCTTGTTCTGCAAATACCACCAAGCACACAGGAAAATCTGGATTATGCCGACACTGAGGAGCTGGCACCTAAGACAATGCAGGCTGGCATTACTCAGACTCCAAATGCTCGAATCCGAGACTGTCTGTTATTTTGTGCTTAACTTCCTAAAATGCATCAAAAGGCATAGGAAAAATCTATAGCAACCATTGCTTATACTGTAGTGCATAATTATCCCTTGAGGAAATGAAACGGACTGAATACCCTACCCTTTCTTCTTTTAAGCATTCGTATGAAATTCTTAGCTATGTTTATAAAATGTATACTGTATCTTTTTTACCTTGTTTCTTTTATGGTTTTCACTTGTGATAAAACCGAATAAAGAAGTTTATATATATATATATAAAAGGGTGATGATCCCTGTAGAGAAATCTGCAGAAAAAGCATTATTAGAAAACCCTACATTGACAACTGCCATGTGGTCTACACATAACAGGGCCCAAAATTTGCGGTAAAACTCCCAAGAGAACCCATCTATCCCAGGGCTAGAATATCTGGGAGAGGACTGTAGTGCTGACAGAAATTACTCCCCATCAAAAGGTTGTCCCAATAATTCAACTTGGTCTGTATTAAGACCACCTTCCAGTCCTGAACAATAGTCTTCAAGGTCCTGCAAAGAAGAAGGATTAGGTGGTGCAGCATATAAGTGCGAACAAAAGTCAAAAGCTATCTGTTTGCAATGTTCAACACCTTGTAAGACATCCCCATGTTCATTGTGTAGCATTGTCAGCAGTTTATGGGAGGATTTTGCTTTCTTGAAATAGAAAGAAGTACATTTTTCATTTTCGTGGTAATATTTTACTCGAGAATGGAATATTGTAGCCTTATTCCTCTTTTCCAACCAGTTATTCATATCCAGTGTGACTAAACATCTTTTCCTGCCTTCCTCAATTGGTGGAGAAGAATAAGGCGGCGATGTGATTTCTGGAAAGCGTCCCATTCAGTGCGGCGTTTCTACTGGCCTTGTTCTTGAAAAAACATTGTTCTATGTTACACCAAACACCACCATTTGTACTTGTTGAGAAACCTATGTTTCTGTTTATCCCATGTCTGATACTTTTTGACATATCTATCACAAATGACCTCATCCTTAAGGAGCTCATTATTTAATTTCCAAAAGCCAGGGCCCCTTTGAGGCCAGCCTGTTGTCGTGAACCAGACAGCCAGAATATGATGATGGTACTTGTGTAAGGCTGCATTTATCTGCATGCAAGGTTTTGGATGCTAACGCAAAGTCCAAGGGGGAGCAGGCATTTCCATGATCCGCCTCCCACGTAAAGCCTGTACCAGGAGGATGGTGTTTCCTGTAAGTGTCATATGAGTCTAAATCATGAATGAGAGATAACAACAGTTTAGAAGTCACATCCAGTGTGTAAGTGGGCTGTGTGCCCAGTTCATCTTTAGCGTGCAAAATGCAGTTAAAATCCCCCACCAGGAGGATTGGTGCGGCACCTGCAAGAAAAGGTTTAATTATGTGAAACAACTGTTCCCTCTCCGGCTTGGTAGCAGGAGCATACACAGCACACAATTTTAAAGGTAATCCATCCATTAATAATGACAGCAATATAGCTCTCCCTGGCCACAGTATCTTTTCTTCAGTTATCTGCCAATGCTTATGCTTAAAAAGAACCACTATGCCATTGTTCCTGTTGGCACCCCCAGACCATGTGGAGGCCCATAGGGCCAATACTGCTAGAAAGAAAAATATTTCGGTTGGTAAGAGAGATAACATTCCTGTAAACAAATGACATCAAAATTCGTATTCCCAAAATAATCAAGGACTGTCCGCCTACGCAATTCTGACCCCAAACCTCTCACGTTACAAGAGGCTAGGGATATGACCATTATAAGTAAAAGAAAACAAAGAGCCATACTGCTTAATGTGTAATATTTTACGCAGAACCAACACATTCAGCCTTGGATCCTCCCCAGAACCCTGATGGGTGGATGCTGAAAAAAGGGCCTCCAAGTCCGGCGTACTCTCAAAATTGAGAACTGGACTATCTGTAATTTCTAGAACCTGGGCGACCTCCTGAAATGCCTCCTTTGAATCACAGAGGCTTAATAAGGCATCATACCTTCCCCCTCTAGGAAAGCGGTCCAGAGAGGAAGGACGATGCTTGGAGTGCATGGAATAAAAGGGTTACGCTACATGTTCAGAAGAACAAGACTTTCGCTTGTTGGAGGTGTAAGTAGACCACCCACTATGATCCATTTCTTTGTCCTGTCTCTTTACCACAGCAGGAGAGCCTACTTCCAAAACTGTGGAGTCTGCAACTTTTTTGCTGCTTTTACCAATCGCTGTTGTTTAGGAGCTGGTTGCACTGTTGGGGGAATGACAGAAGGTGTTGTCTCAGGAACCACCGTAAGAGATTCTTCAGAAGTGGAGGGTGCCTGGCCAGTACTTTGAGTGAGAACTAGAACTGATTCAGTTGGTGAAAAATCAGTGTGCTGCATCTTTATATCCAAAGCCTCTTGTTTAAGGCATAGGGTTTCAGCATGTTCTGCCTCTGCATCCTCTGCCTGTTGGGACTGTAAATCAGGGTCTATTTCTGGAGCAGTGGGGTCCTCCCCGTACTCCTCATCATTCTCTTGATCATTCTCCTGAGCCACCCTGCATCTCCAAATCCGAATCTCTGTGCCATCAATAACCCCCAAAATCTCAGAGTCAGCAACATCCTGGACTGCATCAGAGGTGGTTGCTGCAGCGCATGGGACAGATGGGGGGGAGGTGGAACCTGCGCACTGGCAACCGAAACATAAGAAAACTTCCCCTTAGGGCAGGTCTTAAACAGATGGTTACACTTTTTGGGAATCACACAGTCTTGGGCTTTGTGATCTGCGCCCCGACAATTCCTGCAAACCATGCCAGAGCACTGTTCTTTAGCATGGCCAATTTGCTGGCAAAGTCTACAGAAAAGGGGCTGTCCTGAATACTCCAAAAACCCCTTATATGCCCGAGGGAAAAGGTCTGCAGTGGGTGCACCAAACCCCTAATACCATTCAGACCTTCTCTAAACATGATGACATACTTGCTCTTCCTTTTCCATATCCCACAAATATTTTTGATTTTTGGTCCTACCCTGATAGTGCTAGAATAACGTTCCAGATATAACTCAATCAGTCTAGGATCCGTGTAAGGGTTGTACATATGCACTACAAGAATAACCTCCTTTGGGGCAGGCATAGAAGTAATGGTGAGACCATTGAAGGGCTTGCTATCCCTATAATCTGCCACATGTTGCAAAAACTTTGACAGATAGTCACTTGAAAAAGTCACATCATAGATGCATCGACTTGAGAAATCCCGGATGCATTCAACAGCTCGTTCAGCAATATTATATTCCTTCTTTATAATCTCATCCAACAAAAATAGCAATTTTTAGGTTTCGACCTGGCCGTAGCACCTGCAAAGCAGGTGCTCCGCCCAGGGCGAAATCTTATGATCCTACACTATGGGGCTTAGTCCCGCCTCTGTCTTCCATTGGCTAGCTCCATAAATGGAGGCTAGCCATTGGAAGAGATTGGCTGTCAATCACGCTTTCCCCGTGAAAACGCGATTCGGGGGCGTTTCCGTGTCTTTTTTTAAGTCACCTCTTCCCATTGGCTGGAATTTTACCTTCCAGTCAATGGGAAGGGGAGACCACGAAAAACACGCCCCCGAATCCCTACAGGGCGCGCTGTGCTTTCAGTCGACAGCTCGTTTTCGGGAGGCGGTAGACTCCCGAATTTGAAGCCCAAAAGCCGCCGGAAGAAGTCCAGGTGAGTGCTTGGCTTAATTTTCTTGCCTTCCTGCCCCCCCTCCGCTGTCCGTTCCCGCCCCCCCTCCCGCTGTGTCCCGCCTTCACAAAAAGTTGGACGGTGCCAGGTTTTCATTTGCGTTGTCCGTTCCCGTCCCCCCCCTCCCGCCGTGTCCCACCTTCACAAAAAGTTGGACGGTGCCAGGTTTTCATTTGCGTTTCGGCTTGCAGGCATATCTGCAGTCTGGTTCAGGAGTTCTCGTAATTGTAGTATGGAAGGTTTATGTTTGCGCGATCGAGTACAGGCGGGCACGGTTCCACGTTGGTGGGAGGTGCACGTCTGCAGCCCAGGTTCCATATGCAGTGTATGTTGGCAGAATACATATTTAGGAAGCACGGAGCAAGCGTTGCGGGGCTCTTCACGCCGCCTAGAAGCCACGTGCATCTGTTTATTGTGCCCGGGGTGCTATTTGCGTGCTCGTATGCAGACAGCACGGTCACCAAATGGGATATTCCTGTCTGCAAACCTGTAGTGGCACCGGGGCAGAGCGTGGACGGAGGCTGTGTGCACGATCACATAGAGGTGCTCTGAGGGCACGTAGCACACTTAGTATGTCGTGTGTCTGGGGATGTGTGCCTGCCTATGTGTGTGTGTGCCTGTATATGTGTGGTATATGTGTGTGTGTGTGTGTGTGCGTGCGTAACTGGGCCTGTATGTGTATGCCTGGGCGTGTGTGCGCATCTGTGTATGTGTGCGTGCCTGGGCGTGTGTGTGTATCTGTGTGTGCATGCCTGTGTATGTTTGCCTGTGTATGTGAAAGCATCTGTGTGTGTGTGTTTGCCTGTGTATGTCAAAGCATGTGTGAGTGTGTGTGTGCGTGCCTGTGTGTGTGTGTGTGTGTGCGTACGTGTCCAGGGCAATGCAATCCTGCACTACTGTCAAGATTAACATAAAAATGTTTGGATCACATTTGCCGTTGTCAGAATAAAAAGAATGCTGATGTGGCCAGGCCTCGACATGGAGTTCCAATTAGCTGTTTCCCTCCAGCCTGAAGTGTGTTTTAGGTCAGGCGGAGCTCAGTGTCGTGGTTCAGGCGAGGGGCGAGCCGAGGTCTGGCATTTTGTTATTTCGAAGCATGTTCCCACTGGTCAGAAATGTGAGCACACACGTGTTTTGAGTTAACTCTTGTTCCCACCCTCTTAGACAGATACGCATGCCCAGGCGTCCTTAGGACAGCAGCGTTTAATATGTGCGGTGTTATCGAGGAGTCTTACATGCTCATGTAAAATGAGCAAAGCAGGGTGCAGTATTATTGGCGTGCATAGAGAGCGGAGAACAAATAGAAGAACTTCCATTTAGAAGTTTTAGGTAATTCACAGAAATATTGTCTGCCTAAACACAAAATCCCCCGAGTTGGAGGCTGTGATCTGTTTTCAATGACCTCTCGTGGGGAAACGGGAGGGGGGCGAGAGAGAGAGAGATCGTTGTCTGTCTCAGAGTGTCTCTTGCCTCTTCCTTACTGGTTGTTGCACAGCTCTGACTTTTTAGGTGTCTTAGTCTGTCTTTTTCTGTGTCTGTCTCAGAGTGTCTCTTGCCGCCTCCTTAGTGGACGTTATAAGGCTCTGTCTTTTTGTAGGTCCTATTCTATCACTTTTTTGAGTCTGTCTCAGGGTGTCTCTCGTCACTCCCTTAGGGACTTTGTGGCAGCTCTGTCTCTTTCTAGGCGCTTGCCTGTCTCTTTTTGTAAATGTCTCTTTCTCAGAGTGTCTCTCGTCCCTCCCTTAGTGGACGTTGTGGAAGCTCTCCCTTTTTTTGGTCATACTCTGTCTCTTTTTGTGTCTGTGTCTGTGTCTGTCTCAGAGTGTCTCTTGATGCTGCGGCAGCACTGTCTTGTTGTAGACCGTAATCTATTTGTGTCTGTCTCACGTCTCCCCCTTTGGGTGTTATAATGAGAACACTCCAGTCTTTCGTCTGTAAGAGTGTCTCTTGTCGATCCGTTAGTGGATATTGCAGCAGCTCTGTCTGTTTGTCGTTCCTCGTCTGTCTCTTTTTGAGTCTGTGGCAGGTCTGTCGCCTTTGTATGTCGCAATGAGAACGCTTAAGGCTTGGGTCTATCTCAGTTTCAGTCTGATAATGTATCTTGTCACTCCCTTAGTGGACCTTGTGGTAGCTACGTATGTTTGTAGGCTATCTCTTTTTTGGTTTGTCTCTGTGTCTCACGCAGTGTTTCTCTCTGCTCTCTTAGTGTTACAATGATAATGCTCAAATCTTTGGACTGTCTCAATGTCTTTCGCATAATGTCTCTTGTCGCTCCCTGGAGTGGACATGGTGGCAGCTGTCTTTTTTTAGGTTCTAATATGTCTCTTTTTTTGTGTGTCGCTTTGTTTCTTATTTTTGGTGTTACGATAAGAACACTCAAGACTTTGGTCTCTTCAGAACACCTCTTGTCGCTCCCTTAGTGGACATTTTGGCACCACAGTCCTTTTGTAGGTTCCCGTCTGTCTCTTTTTGTAACTGTCCCTGTGTCTGTCTCCAAGTGCCTCTCTCTACTCCTCTTAGTGGATGTTGCGGCTGCTCCATCTTTTTCCGGATCCTAATCTGCCTTTTTAGTGCCTGTCTCAGTTTCTGGTTCATAATGTCTCTTGCCACTCCTTTAGTGAATGTTGCGGTGGCTTTGTCTTTACATCCTAGTCTGTCTCTTTTTGTGTTTATCTCTGTGTCTCTCGTCGCTCTCTTAGTCTTACAATGTCACTCTCAAGATGTCTCCTGCTGCTTCCTTAGTGGACGTTGTGGTGACTCTCTCTATTTGTAGTTCCTCATCTGTCTCTTTTTGTGTGTCTTTTTGGCTTTTCCCTTTGGGTGGTACAATGAGAACTTTCAGTACTTTGATTGGTCCCACAGTGCCTCACACTGCTCCCCAGACACAGATGCTTTCACATACACAGGCAAACACACATACATACATACAGATGCTTTCACATACACAGGCAAACACACACAGATGCGCACACACACACAGGTATTCACACACACACTGATGCGCACACACACACTATTGGCAATGTAAATGACAATGCCATTTATTTACCTGTTTTCAAAACCAACACATAAATACAAATTTTGTCATTTACAATGCTAATAGCTCTAACTTTTCCAAAGGCGAAACCGTTGCATTGTAAATGCTTATTTTTTCTTCCGATGAATATCACTCACTTCAACACGTACAGTGTTTGGCACAAAATAAAAGGCACAGGCATTACCCGCCATGCGGGAATATGAAGCCATAATGGAGACCTTGTAAAAGTCGCACCATGCACCCTGTAACTAGAGCAAATGAAGGACACAAGGGGGCCGCCGTGGAATAATTGTAAAATATGGCCGCCGCAACTCCAATGCCCCTTATTGAAAAATGAAACACAGAGAAAGTACTTTATTTAAATCTTACTTCCCGAGGGAAGTTTAAGAGTCACACACACAAGATGCAGCTTTCTCCATATGTAAAACGAGGAGCTTAGGCCAAGGGGGTGATGGGAGCGCGAAATTAAATCCGCCCGTGGCCTCTGCAGAAATGTCTCTGATGCGCTCTTGCAAAAAACAAGGAAAAGCGTAGGTTGAATATCTTTGTTTCGGAGTAGTCTTACCTCCGGATGAAACACTTGTGGTAACAGTAGCAGGTGTCAGGCAAACCTGCTACTGTTGCAAACGGGAAGTCTTTCAACGATGGGATGAGGCTTCCCCCTGCTTCGCCTTTCTTTCCGCCTGTCAAGAGGGGTCCAGCGCGGTTTACGTGGGCAGGGTAGGGGGTCAGGAGTGGGGGCAGCTGCTCAGGAACTCTACAGGCACCTTCGTCTGGTCCACTGGCAGATGGAATGTGCAGGTGGCCAGTCATAGCCACAAACTGGGAAGGGGAAGGGCCCTCTGCTGGTGCTGGTGTCAGGTGCCGCAGGCCCGTCCCGCAGTCTCAGGGAAAACTGATGACCCCTCTGCAACCTTGACTTCCTAAGGAAACTATTCTGCTCCTGCCCCCCTGTCCTAGAGATGTCAGCCTTGCCCCGGTCAAGCCAGGGAGTGAAGGCCCAGTCCTTTCAGCAAAAGCATCTGACTGGAGGGACATCTAGCAACTATTAGTTGAACTGCAGCTTGATGTAATAATGTCAATGCTTTTGCATTTGACTCGTGAGGGACACCTAGTAACGACTAGTCAAAATGCAGCTCCTTGTAGAATTATTTTGATATTGGATACTATAATATTCACTGCCCACTACTAAGATCGTCTCATAATGCTTTGCAAGGCCTTTGGTTGGGATTGGTTTTTTGCCCCTAACTGTGTTTGGGGTGGTCCTAAGAGGATGGGACCACCACTGAATCATTCAGCATGATATGCTCTTTGTGTTCAAGGCATCTGCTTGGTTCTCCCCCTAGGTTAGGGGGGACCCCAAAATCATCACCTCTCTCATTGCCTGATATTTTTAATTTTCAAAGTTCACTTTTGTGAATTGGTTATATGTTTTTTAGCATGTAAAGTTGCTTTAGCAAAGCATTTGTGGGTGCAGTTCAGTAGCTGACTCCGCTAAGTGGAGGAACAGAGTTTTTGCCTGAATTCCGCTAGCAGAGCGGAGTTCATTGCCCAGGGTTACTTTTTTGGCAGCCTGGTGGGCCAATTTGGGCTGCGTCTGGTTTGTTCAAATGTCGCCAGCGGCCCAGTGGGGCCCTGAGTGGCCTTTCTGGAGGCAGATGGGTGTCCATTAGGTATACAGCCTTTACAACGAAACTTTTACAACGAACTACCATTACAACGCAACTTTTACAACGCAAACCATTACAACGCATAGCGCTGGGGGGCGCTCTAGGATAGGGAATAGGTTTAATGTACTATCCAACACCTTCCCTACTATCCACGGGGACTGGAGTTGGAATAGTAAATCAAACTATTCACTATCCAGAGCCCAAAAGCATTATGCGTTGTAATGGTATGCGTTGTAAAACTTGCGATGTAAAGGTAGGCGTTGTAAAAGTATGCGTTGTAACGTCATACATCCGTCCATTACCTCCTTTTCACCAACAGGCAGAGGTGTCACTCCCTTTCTCTTTTGGGGCCGGCCAAATAATGTGTGCATACTAAGCGGGGGCAGGGGGGCCTGAGCAGAAGTGGCCTCACTTCTTTTCAGGTGTTTATAAAACTTCACAGAAACAGCATTTTGAGGAAAGGCAATATGCAAATGTGGGCCCCTTTTTTTAGCGTGCCCATGACGATTTCTAATTCCAATCCAACCCTGGACTCCCCCACCTCTTCTTCAATAATATCCTGTTCCAGCTCCTCCTGAAGGTTGATGGGGAGGTGAAGACTTGAAAGGAAGGATTCATCTTTTATGGCATTGTTGAGATATGCAGAGCAATAGAGATTGGAGTAATAAGAGGCGTATTCACCCAAGATGTGATCTGACAGGTGAGAAATGAATAGCATGATAGTATGGAAAGCTGGAATCACTGTCTTGGCCTCTCTTTGCTGAAGCTTTATAGCAAGAAGCCAACCTGCTTTTTTGCCCTGTTTGTAATTATTCTGTTTAATCCCGTGAGTACTTTCTCCGAGAGCACAGATTAGGCTGTGTTCAGTTTGTATTTTTTGTTGAGAAGAAGGTGTAAGAGGGTCGTTATGGGATGCTCTCTATAAGCGGTCTGTAGGAATTTGACTTCCTGTACCAGAGCCAATTGGTTGCAATCTGCGGTCCTTTGTGCAATATAGGACCCCATCATAATTACTCCTCTAAGATACGACCTGCCGGCCACCCAGAAGATCTGCTTGAAGGGAGCAGTTGGGCGATTAAGTTCTAGGTTCTCCATAAGTCAAGAAAGGAGTTTCCATTTCTCACCTGTCGTCCTGAATTTGAAGACATCCATACACCACGTACGGTATTTGTGTGACACCAAATGAAGATCCAAGGAATGCTCTGAGACACTCCTCACTGTAATGTCGCAAGCTTGGATTTTTATAAGGACAGTAGTTCTCTTAGGTAAGAAGTCTAAACTATTTTTTGTACCATGGGCAGTAGATATGTAGGTATAATTTCTCTCCGTAGGGTGCAATAATCGCCATGAGTAGAGGAGTGAAAAGTCAGCCTTAACGTCACTAACGATGGCTCTGTCCCATAAGAGTCTAAGATCAGATCTGCCCGACTTGTCCAGTAGGGTGTAAAGCACCACATTTCCGGTCCCCACTGATAATGATGGCGTAAGAACCAAATTAAGTCAGAAGCTTAGTCAGTTTCATGAACCAATGGTGTTTGGTGCCTATTGGGGCACAAATAGAGCCCACTACGAAAGCACAGTCCAATACACATAACCGGCCAAAGACATACCAACAGTGCACATTAATCCAAGTCTTTAGAACTCTCACCTGTAACTTCTTATGAGTGAGTATGGCCACTCAAAATTTCCTAAGAGTGCGTGCAGGGTCAGCACACAGCCACTCTGGGTAGGTCATCTGGCTGAGAGGCAGGGATCACCTTACCCACCCAGACTCACTTCAGTTTGTGGATTCCAAGGTGGAAAGAGTTATCTCGTGTTTCAGGATGATGTCCAGGCATTTAGAACCGAGGAATGTTAGTGTCTTTTTCTGCTTTATAAAGTGGGTAATACCATTCACACTGAGACACCAAATGTGCAGATACGTGAGATGATGGTGGGCCATATCGATGAACCATGGCGGGAAAGGGTATGTACAGATCTGCATTAGAGAAACAGGTAATTATGTAAAACAGGGCTTAGGAAGAAGGCCCCAACCAACACTCCACGAACGGGGTAGTAGAAGCTACCAGCATATCAGGCCTAGTTCAAATAGGATGCAGAGAAACAATCTACGGTCATGGGAGAGGGAGATGGGAAAATGAGAAGGGAGCCTCCACTTGAAAAAGTCAACACAAGACTATTGTCCCACTGACACCAGGGTTTCGGGGGGAGCGGGATTTATCTCTATCAGTATTAGCGAAGCGAGTCTGTCATCTGCTTTGCTCTCTGTCCAGGCCTTTCATCACCATGGGCTGGGATCCAGGGAGCTTCAGGGGCTCCTCAGAAGTAAGTTGGATTTTATCCATGTTTACAGATTGGGCCCCCTCTTGTTCTAGCAAAAGTTCCAACTTCGCTGGGTCGTGAGATTCGCTGGTGTTACCATTCACAGGGACAATCATAAGCACTGGATCCAATAATCACAATCACAGATCTTCCTGAGAGTGGAGCATAAGGCTAGAAACTTCTTCCGGCTAATGTGGGTTTCATAGGAGAAGTCAGCAGAGATGGTGATTTAGTGGTCCTTATAGACGATGGGGTAATGTCACTGCGCCTCAGATAAAACGACCTGTGCCTGCTGAAATCATAGAAGATTGGAAATAATCTGCATCTGTGTGGTGCAGGTAGATGTGGTACAGGTCGCCATCCAATGTGCACTCTGGAGCTCTAGGGGTGACTTGAAGGTTAGACCAGCAAGGTCCGGGAGAAATGTTTGGAGGAAAACTAAGACATCTCTAGTGTCCTCCATCCACGGATGCCAAAGATCCGGCTGTTATTCCTGTGGCTCCTGTCTTCCAAGTCCATAATCTCTTTTTCAGTATTTCAGAGTTCCATGCTTCATGCTGTTGCCTCTGTCACTTTGAGAGCTTGATCGTCCAGACATTTGTATGTTAAATCCAGTTTTTGGTGAAGATGCAACATCTCACCCTTAATCGTCTTAATCTCTTTGTTTTTATTTTTTTTAAATTTGTTTTATTGAACTAAATTCAAATATACACAAATACATTATAACAAGCAGATACGAACTTGTATATCTATGCAGAAGGACATATGCATACCATTAGAACAGGAGGAAAGCCAGCAAGCCCTTGGAGTCACTTTGGTTCTGGGGTATAGATGATGCAAGTCCAGTCCTCCTTACTCCCAGGCAAGGAGGGCAGCAGGGCATACATAGCAGAGCAGGAGTCCAGCACATTTCAGCAGAGTCCAGCAGAGTGACAGTACTTTCAGCAGCAGAGCAGTCCTTCTTCCACAGGTCCAGAAGTGTAATAAGTTGGTGGTATCAGGGGTCCGGTACTTATTCCCAGTTTTACCTTTGAAGTGGAGGAGACTTCAAAAAGAGGCTTTGAAGTGTACAGAGTCCCTGTCCTTCCTGCCCTGGCTCCAGACTCACTACAGGTGGGGGCCTTTTTTGTGGAGACAGGCACAGCCTATTCAGGTGTGTGAGCCACCCCATACCACAGGATGTTGATGGCCCATCAATCAAACCTAAGCTTTCTTTGTATGTGGCTGTCTGGTGGGAATGCACACAGCCCAGCTGTGACCAACCCCAGATGTGCATTCAGAGACAGGCAGATGGCACAGTATGGTAAGAAAATGCTAACTTTCTAAAAGTGGCATTTTCAGGCTTGCAAATCGAAATCTAACTTTACCATAAATTGTGATTTTAAATTGTGAGTCCAGAGACACCAAACTCGAAAAATCTATCTTTTATCTACTGGAAATTACACTTATAAAATGTAGTAATGTAATCCCAATATTAACATAGGGGAGAGATAGGCCTAATAGCAGTGAAAAACATTTTAAGGAGTTGTTCACTACCTGGACAAGTAAAACTAAAATTTACATGTCCAACTTTTTAAATACACTGCACCCTGCCCTTGGGGCTGTCAAGGACCCACCTTTGAGGTGACATATATATTGAAACGGAAGGATTGGGACTGGCAAGAGGGCTATCTTGCCAGGTCCAAATGGCAGTTTAACTGCACACACAGGCTCTGCAATAGCAGGCCTGAGACATGTTAGGGGACTGCTGAAGTGAGTGGCACAGGTAGTACTGCAGTCCCACTAGTGGCATTCACTTCACATGCCCTCTGCACATCTAATGCACTTTAATAGGAACTTATATGTGAATTAAATATGTCAACTGTGGGTAAGCCAATGTTACCATGTTTTAAGTAGAGAGCACATGCACTTTTGCACTGGTCATCAGTGGTACAGTACCCAGAGTCTGTTGCAGGGATTCTGCACATATACAGAACTATGCAGAGGAAACCAGGACCTCAGTGTATAGTGGTGTACCAACAACCCACCTCAGTGTCCGGAACCTCAATCCGACTAGCTATAGTGTCTCATTCGTTCTCCGTACTACAGTGAAGCTACCAATCATTAGACATCCTAGAACATGTCACTCCGTCCCTCTCAGGAATCGCGGGAACAAGAACACTCTTTCGCATACTCTCTCATACTTGTCTACAACATGAGTAATCAGAGACACAGTATAGTTTAAAACATTTATTTTAACTAGCGTGCTCTAAAATGCAGTAAACGAGCCAATACTAGCAGCAAAATGCATAAACAATATATAGTGAGCATTGTTACACTTCCTTAGAATACAAACTGGGATATCATGTTATAAAATAGTGGAAGGAGGACTGATGCGCCTTACCACCCTCCCTGTGCTAGCTGATTATAATTATAGAAGACCTCTGGGCTTTGTCATGAGGGACCCAATACCTCCGAGTCTAGATGCAGAGGTCTACATCTCCGGAAAAGCACAGCTCTTCTCTCCTGGAAAGGTTGTTCCCAAGTGCTCTAACATGCATGCAATGCAACATCAAAAGCACTCAATTTTAGTAGTACAGCTGTGCTCTCGTATTGTGTCTATGTGCGTGGGGCTGACCAAAACAGATTAACAAGGGACGTTGTTTTTTTACCTTGAACATTATGTGCAGACAAAGACCACAGAGTACAGTAAAAAGTGTGAAAGCAGACAGTTCTCATGTGAAAACGCACAAGCAGAGTTTTCTAAAAAAAAAAAAGGCATATAGTAATGTGTGCAAAAGCGGCAGCATGGCCGCCAAGCTCATACTAACTTATGCTAACTTAGCAATGTCCACAGTTAAATCCATGTCCTCACTACACCCTCCACTGGTAAGTCCATTGGACGCAGACACAGGACGAAAGCAGAGGTCAGGAAGCTGGAGCAGAATGCAAGAGCGTCTATATGTCTGTGAATTTTGAAAAAAATAACAAAAAGGGGGTGCCAGGAAAACAATTGTGCGTCAAAGCATAATAGTAAAAAAATCGGGCAGAGATGGGCACCAGCCTAGTTAATCTGACAGAGTTTATGAGCAGTAAACTGCAACAGCCTCCAATAGGAATCATTGTCATCGGTAGTAAAAAGCGATGCCATCCAATTTAGTAAAGAGAAGGAACATGCGTGTTCCTCACAAAGAGGTGCCTCTAGCAGCATCGTAGGACAACTTGCGTGATACTTGATGTAACTTTGTTGTAGAAAATCCTGTGCCGCTGCACAGATATCCCATTTTGCCAACACTCCAAGTGTCGCCACACGTGCCATAAAACCAATACCGAAACATTCTTGCTCATGGGCCACTAACAGACTCACCAACAGGTCAAAATCCGGGTCGGGAGATGACATATTGGAGAGGCAGAGATCCAATGCCCATTGTAAGGAACATTCCAAGCAAGTGAAAACTGGTTGCATGCAAGTGTAATACGCAAAGCGAAAAGATATTCCATAAGCCACGCTGAGTGTTGCCAGTGGCAAGGTACCATAGCATTGAAACATATGGTCACAGAGCATTTGCAGGCAGCCCGGGTCGTGCAGGACCACAAGAGAAGCAGCCATTTCGAAGCAGGCAGAGCAGCAGCAGGATTACAGCCGCTAAGGCAAGTATAAGTGGTAAACCACCGAAGATGCTGGAAAACATAGAATGAGTAAAAGCTGGTATCAACCAAATTTAGTTTGAAAGGAGGTCACAAGGCTGGACCCCACAACCTTAAAAAATGTGCGAGGCCTTCCCTGTGGAAAGCATTGAAAATGATATAAATTAATTCACCGAAATGTAGTGGGACGTTAGTATTAAGAAGGGGGAAACATCCTTTACAACGAAACTTTTACCACGCAGGGCTGTTACAACGCAAGTATTACAACGAAAACCTTTACAACGCATTACACTGGGGGGCGCTCTAGGATAGGGAATAGTTTTAATTTACTATCCAGCACCTTCCCTAATGTCCACGGGGACTGGAGTTGGAATAGTAAATTAAACTATTCACTATCCAGCACCCCCAAGTGTAATGCGCTGTAAAGGTTTGCGTTGTAATACTTGCGTTGTAACAGCATGCGTGGTAAAAGCATGCGTTGTAACGTCATACATCCTTAAGAAGGGCTTATACCTTCGTCCGGCTCTTTGCCACCTGGAGCACTAAGATCTCACGCAAAGATGTTAGAGAAACCTCCTTTTGGGACAATAGGGCTCTTATTCTGCTCAACTTTTTGAAGTCCGCCTTCAAGGTTGGAATGAAAGGCCAGACCGAATAATCGAACCTCCCATGTGGGGTTGGGAAAAGCAAGTTTTTACAGCAAATAACGCTTTGTGAGACAGTTACAATATAGGGCATGCCTGCCAGCATGCCACAGTATTCCTCATTATTTAACAGTAGATAACTACCGTTTGCCAGCAGAGTGAAAGTAGGTGTTATAGCTGGCACTGGAGTACATTTTAAAATAAATGCAAGATTTGGGGCTGTAAGGTTGCAAGCCCCATGTAATTGTATGTTCTTACAAACAAGTGAACGTCCTATTGACTAATCACAGGATTCCCCAGTGAAATACACCTCATTGTCATCTCGCAAGCATCTGTATGTGAAAGGTAAAGACCACAATTCATGCAGAAAAGCGCTGCCTAAGGGTTCATAGCGACCTAGTGGGTAATGTATCATGCAGGAGCTAAATTTAAACAAAGAGAATGGTTAAGTAATTACCCCATGGATGAGCCAGACACCCGAATCCGTTTCAGCCCCGGAGAACGGTAAAGGGTCTATCTTTTCAATATGTAAAAGAGTGTATGTTGCATCTTTCATGGACATAAAACGCTGTTTGGCTGTCAAATTAAAAGGCAAAAACAATTCAGATGTGTTTAAATAATCCCATGGCACTCTACCCATTTTCAAAGTCTGCAAAGTCCATGCAAACTGCATTACTGAACGCAATTGATATTGGCCATGATACAACACAGACACATCATCTTGTACAATATCCACAACAGAAAAAACAATGTTGTCTAATGTGTAAATGTGGGAAGACTGTTAATACTATTGTCAACAACAGCAAGTACTTTTTCTAGATTTGCCTGATCGATTTCCCTAAACATGAAGCATCTTCAATTTGAGATATCTTCCATATTTCATTGTAGGCTGTGTAAATAAATATTTTCGATGTAGAACCTCTAGGTCCTTTTATAAAGTCGGTCAGAACAACGTTAATGGATAACAAAGACAAATGTTGGTTCACAGACGGCAGAGAGGAGTGCTGTAACCAATTTTTACATAACTTTCCACCAGAATAGCTGGTTACCAAATGTGTGTTAGAAAAACGAGGATCAGGTCTATCCTGTGTGTATCCAGGGGCCATGTTATGGAAACGTAATTGGCATGAATCAGAACTTGACTGCCAAACGAACCATCCCAGTGGGTCTAAACTAGAGACATTAAACATAATATTTTCAAACAAAGCTTGCTATTCATTGATGGAAACATTGGCATGCATGCTCCAGTTAGGATATGTTGCCAGAGCAATAATGGTAGGGACATTCATCTATTTTTCAGTAGCCAAGCCAAAACATGTAGTTTGATTTGTGGATTCAATAAAAAAATAAATTTGTGAAGGGATAAAGCACGCGCGATGTAAAGCTTCTGTGTCCTGTACCCCAAACAGATTTTAAATCAATTGAGGCTTTCCACTGCTCATAGCCACCAACTGATAATTTATCAATAAAGAAATTAGAGTATAATAATTTAGTGTAGGTCGACATTACATTGGGAGCAGATGAAACGTTCAATTTAAAATAGAATGATTCTGGATTGGACCTATCAAAATCGGAAAAATATGTAAACTTATTTAACAGGGTTTTAGAGCTGCCTTCCTTTGGAGCTGGTAATGAAAAATAACACTCCCAGGCAATATGTACTGCAGTGCAATGTGAACAACCAAGTCACAAAGAAGAATATGAATAAAAAATATCATGAATTTTAATTATATTCGTAGAGGTTAAAAAAACATCATAGGAATAATAACATATCACAAAATGATGGTACACTTAATGTATTAAAAACATTTGATATTATGGTGCTTAATAAAAAGGCGATGGTTTCTTCAACGCATTTCAACCCAATGGGTGTCTTCATCAGGAAAGTTGAGAACAAAAAAGGAGGTGGTGTGGCACACCGCTTTTGAGAAAGTTCAAAATAGGTAATCCTAGGATTTGTAGGTATGACGTTCCTGGGCGCCGCAGGGGTATCCCTTCCGGCAGATAAGGGACTTGGAAGTGAAGACTAATATCAAGGGGGTGTGGGGAGTTCCCACACTAGATCCAGCGGTGCTCCTACGTGGGTATCAACCTCAAGACGGTTGCGTAATTAGTTCAAGGTCATCAAACCAAAATGATAGTTCAAGGACAATTTTATTCCAAAGTCATATATTCAGGACATATAGACTTAAGTATAGTTCAATGGATGAATCATCACAATAATAATCAACGAAATATTGGTCAAATCCCAATGCATTTCGGGACCAGGTCCTTTCGTCAGGGGATAAGATAATCTGTAAGGGAACCAAACAAAGTTTCAGGGGGGGGGGAAACCTCTGGAGAATGTCAAGTCATATACAAGCCTAAGGGTGCAAATAAACTGAACAAGAAACGAGAGTAACATCAGATACCAGGGGGGACGTGAAATTAAAGGAGAGTCAGAGTGAACCAAGGGGATAGCGTGGTTTAAAGGTGACCAATTTACAAACGAAAACCAAATGAGGTCAAAAGAGAATAGCGTGATGAAACATAAAGAAGACAATCGGATACTAGGGGGGAAGTGAAATTAAAAGGGAGTCAGAGTGAACAAAAAGGAATAGCGTGATTTAAAGGTGACCGATATACAAGCGAAGCCCAAATGAGGTCAAAAGAGAATAGAGTGTGGAGTGATAAGCGTGAAGAAGACCGGCGATTATGAAGGCTGCAGATCAAAAACCTGCACCCGTTTCGTGCGCATTATAGTTTAACCAAAAGTGAGTCACACGAAATTAAAGAAAGTTAACCATACCCAAAAAGTGAAATGAACGCGCTCTCACGGCGGGTTCTCAGCTGGGAAACGAGCGTGTGGCGGAAACAGATGTTTTACAAGAAACACAAGAACACAGAATAGAAAGTGGACTATAGCGGACCGCCTCAGAGGAAGAGTGAGAATTCTTTACAAAGGATAAACGTTCAATAAAAATAAATTAGAGTGACGGCTTATCAGAGAATTGTGAAAATAAAAAGTGCAGTGTGAGTGAAGTAAAAAATAAAACACAGGACGAAGGTGAGAGGAAAAAAACGGGTCGACCATTTTGGGATGGGAAAGAGGAGTAGAGTTTGTGCTCATAGTCTGGAGTGAAACATAAACAAAAAATTGAAATGCAAAGGAAAAAATGGGTTTCAAAGAAAAAAACAGAAAGGAAAAAGTGAAAAGGTGAAGGAGGATATAATGAAAAAGTATGATAGATCAAAGGCGTAAGTTGCAGGTTATAAAAGATTATGAAAAAGTGTAAAAGAGAAAATATGAAAAGGTGAAGAAGGATATAATAAAAAAGTATGATAGATAAAAGAAAATATGAAAAGGTGAAGGAGGATATAATAAAAAAGTATGATAGATCAAAGGGGTAAGTTGCAGGTTGTAAAAGGTTATAAAAAAGTATAAAGGAGCAAAAGCATGAGTTACAGGTAACAACTGTATTCAATCCTTTCATTAAGACCCTTCGGATTGCTCGAGTCCAAAAATTTGATCCAAAAAAGTTCTCTTTGGAGCAGTATTTTCTGGTTATCAACGCCGGATCTCATAGGGACAACTTCCAGAACAAGGAACCTTAGCTGGCTGATGTTGTGTTGAGATGAAATGAAATGAGCTGCTAGAGGAGATTTCAAGTTCTTGTTCCTGATGGTACTCTTATGTTCAGTTAGACGAACTTTGAGTTTCCTTTCGGTTTTGCCAACGTACGGTAAGCCACAAGGGCACTTGAGTAAATACACCAAGTTCATAGAGTCACAGGTGGCATTGGTTTTAGCTTGATGGATTTGCCAGAAGACGGATGGTTAATAACATTACCTTTAATGATGTTATTGCAATGACTGCAGTTGTGGCAGGGTATAGTGCCATGGAAGATGACGTTGGGTGGTTTGGGTTTTGTTTCTAACATGTTTTTGAGATTTTTTGCTCTTTGGTATGCGAATAAAGGAGTACTATTAAACAGACCTTGAAAATCGGGTTCAGATTGTACAATTTGCCAATTGCTTAGAATAATCTTTTTTATTGCAGGGCTTCTGGAGGAGTATTTGGAAACGAACACAGGCTTTTCAGTGTTTTTTTTGCTCGTGTTGGCGATTAAAAGATCATTTCTGTTCTTGGACTTGATGCGATCACTCGCAGCCAGTAGAGTCAATTCTGGGTATTTTCTCTCTCTGTATTTGTCAGGAATATTAGGGCGGCTTGCGGTCTAGGGCCCGCCCCACGGCATGAGCCATGCTCGAGGTATTTGTGTGGGAAGATTCACAGTTTTCCCTCCAGGGGGCGCTGGTGGTTCGTCTGCACAACCTACAGAAACATATGTAGAGGTATATGCTGATGTGTAATGTAAATGTACTTGGAACATGCTCTTCATACCCTTTAGTCCGCCTAATGCGTGAGATTTGACTGTCTCACGCGAAATGCGTGAGGTTTGGCGACCTCACGCGAGATGCGTGAGGTTTGGCTAGCGATATTGAAAACCTCACGCGAAATGCGTGAGAAACGGTAAGCGGTCGCGTTTAACATCGGGCGTAGCCACGTTAACGTGCGCGACCACGCCCAGACCTCTTTGCTCACTATTCTTAGGATTTTGAGGGAGTAGCAGCGTCTTCCAATAGCTCTGAGTGGAGTTCAGAGTATTGGAAGCATTTTCTTGGACTTTGCTTCCGGAAGTGGTTGGCAATCCTGCTGAAGGTCCTTTGGGAAGGCGCAACCTGCTGTGGAGGTATTTGGGAATCCTTTGCAGTACCAGTAAGTTGGATCTCTGAGGCCTAGGTTTCTTCGGCCACGCCCTGTGTATCAGTAGAGTAGGTCGTACTCTACAGGTAGGACATTTTAAGCTATTTTCTGGGCCAACATTTAAAGCACATTATAGTAAACTTGTTTAAATGTGTTTTTGAGTCTTTTATCTGCGCAAATTACACATTCTTTGTTCCCTGTGAAATAATTCTCTGAGAGCTTAGGCTCTATCTTGTTGGGTCTTTTTCTTATGGTTTCTTTGGTCGCAATTCATAACAGTCGCAGTACGAATTGACATTACAAAAGAAAGAATTATTTAGTTAAAGAAAGGATATTCAAGTGAAGGTTTTGAACTTGAGATTATTTATGTAAAAACTGCATCAGAGGTTATCCATGTAAAAGTTTATATTTTACTAGGCGAAGAGACATTTTTGACTGTCATTGTAAAGTGGTTATTTACAAGAAAGGTGTCATTTCGTCAGTGTTGAATCTGAGACCCAAATGTGTTTTCTTTTAATGCTTAATTTAAAGGAATGATTTCATATATGTTGATTTGGAGTTAAACCCAGGTTAAAGACAAACGGTCTTTTATTGAGGGGTGAAATTTTAGTTCTTTAAGTTGTTGCAGAGTTCTTAGAATATTAGTATAGACTTGCAGCACTAACTTTTTCTTTTCAGATCTCCTTCCCTGCTGTTCCCTACCCAACTCCCCTGACTAACTTTTCCTTTTCAGATCTCCTTCCCTGCTGTTCCTTTCCCAACTCCCTTTTCCCCCCGCTTGATCACTTCAATATTCTGTGTATTTACTACAATCAGAATTGGAGGTATCGAGAGGTGGGCCCCTATATCAACTCGACAGATCCTGAGGAAGACCTCGTCTGACAGAATAGTGAGCCCACGAATTCTTTTCCTCCTGATCTGTCGGAGTTGCTATAATGGCCACCTTAGATGATTTAATGGCGGTAATTGTAAAAATGCAAACTGATCTAAATGAAACCATGAATGCAACTGCGTTATTGGCTGAGAAAGTGGATAACATTCAACTTCAGAATACACCATTGCCTGATGAAGTTCGGGATACAGGTTCTAGAGCTTCCACTAATATCTCTGTTACTGTACCCCCGCAAATTCCTTTAGCATCCCCAGAACGTTTTACTGGAGATCCTTCTAAGGTGCAAACCTTCTTGACACAAATTGAGTTGCATTTTTCTTGCAGGCCTGCAGCCTTTCCTACTCCTCAATCTAGGATTGCGTTCCTTATATCCTACCTGTCTGGAGATGCCGCTACCTGGCGGTTCCGTTGGTCAGACAGGATAGTGCCTTATTATATAACTGGAGACGTTTTGTAGGGGAATTTGAAAAGGTGTTTGATAGGCGAACTGTAACTTTATCTGCAGACAGGGAATTACTGCAGTTAAGACAAGGAAACAGAGACCTTATTTCTTATTTGTCCCATTTTAACAGACTGGTGGCCGAAACCTCTTGGCCAGAAGAAAAGAGAGCTGCTCTTTTTTATCAGGGTTTGCGGGATGAGTTAAAAGATGTTCTTGCACAAATTGATCCACAACCAACTGCATGTTCGGATTTGATTAATCTCACCTTACGACTGGATCATCGGCTCTCTGAAAGAAGGTCAGATAAAAGAAAGAGCGAGAAGCCAAATTGGAAGAATGAACCTAGACCTCGGACTCAACTATCTCACTCCGAATCCAGTTCAGAACCAATGGAGATCGGAGCTCTTAGACAACCATTATCTAAGGAAGAAAAAGAAACCCGACGCAAAAATGGACAATGTCTTTACTGTGGTCGCAAGGGACATTTCGTGAAGGATTGCTTGATGAAGCCAAAAACTAAGTCCTTCAGTGCAAACAAGGCGGCAATCCTAGAAAAAACAGATCAAACGTCGGAAAACTAGTTTGCCCGAGATGTCTAGAAGGGGATCTCTTGGGTACTATCGCTTACCCTTCCATAAACTCTTGTGTGTCTAATTACAAAGCTCATTTCAGGTTGGCAGTACAAATTCAAGTGACTCTTAAGATTTGGCAAATGGAAGTTTTAATCGACTCTGGTGCTACTGGGAACTTTGTTGATCTAGAAACTGTACAGAGACTAAGTATCATTTGCGAGAAAAAAGAAACTCCAGAAATTGTCCAAGCAGTCGATGGGAAGGTTTTGTCCGGAGGGCCAGTTACAATGCAAACCTCAAAGGTGGTTATGAGCTGTGAGGATTCAAAGAAACAAAGACATTTAGAAGAAGTGCAATTTGATGTGATCCAAGCTCCTCAATATGGGTTTATTCTGGGCATGCCTTGGCTCTGCTTGCATAATCCTCTAATCGATTGGCAAAAAAGAGAACTTGTATTCCTCTCAGAGTTTTGTCAGTCATCTTGTTTAAAAATCTTGGAACCAATTGTAAGTAAAATCGCAACTGCAGAAGAAAAAGAGACAATTTTACCCAAAGCATACAGAGACTTTCAAGAGGTGTTTAGTGAAGAGAAAGCAGCAAAACTTCCACCTCATCGAAGCTATGATTGTCAGATTGATCTTCTGCCAGGATCATGTGTACCCAATTGTAGAATTTACGCATTATCAGAAAAAGAAAACCAACATTTGAGAGACTATCTAGATCAATATCTAGAAAATGGTTTTATCCGTCCTTCTAAGTCTTCAGCTGCCTCCCCTTTGTTTTTTATTCCAAAAGCGAATGGGGAATTAAGAACTTGCATCGACTATAGGGCGCTGAATAAAATAACCATCAAAAATAAATATCCATTGCCGTTAATCCCTGTCCTTTTGGATCAAGTCAAAACAGCAGTGATTTATACCAAACTTGATCTCAGAGGGGCTTATCACTTGGTACGAATCCGACAAGGAGACGAGTGGAAGACTGCATTCAAAACTCGATATGGTCTGTTTGAATACTTGGTAATGCCATTCGGTCTCTGTAACGCCCCAGCAGCATTTCAATTCTTCCTCAATGATGTCTTACGAGAATTTTTAGATCTATTTGTTATCGTCTATATCGATGATATTTTAATCTACTCAGACTCTGTGGAAGAACATGAAGGTCATGTAAAACAAGTTTTGAAGACCCTACAAAAACATAATTTGTATTGTAAACTAACAAAATGTGACTTTCATGTATTTGAAGTGGAATTTTTAGGTGTCCTACTCACCCCAACAGGAATGAAAATGACTGATCGAAAGATCCAAGCAGTAGCTGAGTGGCCTATCCCAACTTCAGTCCGGGATGTACAATGTTTTTTGGGTTTTGCAAACTTTTACCGTCGATTTATTGATCACTTTTCTGCAGTAGTAGCTCCTATCACAAGATTGCTGAGAAAAAAGGTAAAATTTGAATGGTCTTCCGAGGCAAATGATGCATTTCAGAAACTAAAAAAGGCGTTCACAGCAGCTCCAATTTTAATGCACCCAGATGTTAAAGAACCTTTCATAATCGAAGCAGATGCGTCAGATGTGGCAATTGCAGCTATTCTTTCTCAAAGGCATCCTAAAACTGGTCAAATGCATCCGGTGGCATACATGTCACGAAAATTGAACTCAGCCGAACAAAACTATATCATCGCAGAAAAAGAGTTACTAGCTATCCTAGAAGCATTCAGAGAATGGAGACATTATATAATGGGAGCTAAATTCACGGTAACCGTTTACACGGATCATAGGAATTTGCAATTTATGAGCTCAGCCAGAATGTTGACACCCCGACAACTAAGATGGATGATGTTCTTTGCAGAATACGATTTCGTAGTAACTTATCGTCCTGGTCAAGACAACAAGAAAGCTGATGCTCTTTCTAGGAAAGATTCTTCTTTGCACAGGTTCGAAGGAGATCCACAAGCGATCATAAGCCCAGATAAAGTACTTTGCTTGATATCAGCCGATCAATTCCTAGAGAAAATACACGAAAACTTCTCTCCTAATCAATGGAAAAAATGGGAGAATAAGGAAGAGAATCAAACTATCAAAGAGGGATTACCATTTCATGGAAGGCAAATCTATCTACCAACCAAAGAACTACAAAGAACTGTTTTCAGTTGGTTACATTCTCACCCAATGGCAGGACATCCGGGTCCGAGGAAGACAGTGGAGAAAATACAAAGATTATTCTGGTGGCCAACTCTGCAGAAAGATGTGACTCAAATGGCTCAAAACTGTGAAACTTGTGCAAGATTCAAAACGGATCACAGTAAACCAAAAGGTCTGTTGCAAGTGCTACCCACTCCAACCAGACCTTGGGAACATATTTCCTTGGACTTCATTACAAATCTTCCGCAAAACAGTCAACATTCAGTTATCTTGGTAGTTGTAGACAGTTTAACAAAGTACGCACATTTCATAGCTTGTAAACGTTTGCCTACAGCTGGACAGTTAGCGCAAATCTTTCTAAAAAATATCGTGAAACTACATGGACTGCCTTCAGTATTGATATCGGATCGAGGTTCTCAGTTTTCATCCAAGTTCTGGCAACAATGGTGTCAATGTCTACAGATTACGTCAAATATGTCAACCAGTCATCATCCTCAAACAGATGGTCAAACCGAACGATTAAATCAAACCCTGAAGCAATATTTGCGATGCTATGTAACAGATTCAAAAGAGTCTTGGTTGGATTTGCTATGGTTTGCTGAGATAGACTATAACTCATCACCTCATTCTTCTACAGGATCCTCTCCTTTTGAGGCCCTATATGGCTATTTACCAAAAACAATTCCTCTAAATCTGCCCAAAGAAGAGACCAATGCACCCGGAGTTCAAGAGACAGTGCAAATTATGCAGAACATTCATCAGAAAATTCACAAAAGGCTATTACAAAGTAAAGAGAAATACAAGCAGCAATAAGATAAGCGTCATCGAGCAGGACCAGTGTATTCTTCTGGAGATAAGGTGTGGTTATCCACTAAGAACTTACAGTTTAAACACAAAAACATGTTTCGTCCCAAATTCATTGGTCCATATTCAGTGATCCGTCAAGTTAATCCAGTGACATACAAACTGCAACTTCCCAAGAACTTGCGGATTCATCCTGTATTTCATACGTCATTGTTAAAGCCAGCTAGACAAGGTGTAACTCCCAAACCTGCACCGATCCTGATTCAGGGTAATTGGGAGTATGAGGTGCAAAAGATATTGGATTCTAAACGCAGGGGCACGAAACTATGGTATCTGGTTTCCTGGAAAGGTTACGGTTCTGAGAATGATTCTTGGGAACCGGCAGAAAATGTTCATGCCCCTCAGTTGTTACGCAGATTCCACCTCCTTCATCCTTCTAAGCCGGGCCCTAGACCGCTCTTGGGAGGGGGAGGTACTGTCAGGAATATTAGGGCGGCTTGCGGTCTAGGGCCCGCCCCACAGCATGAGCCATGCTCGAGGTATTTGTGTGGGAAGATTCACAGTTTTCCCTCCAGGGGGCGCTGGTGGTTCGTCTGCACAACCTACAGAAACATATGTAGAGGTATATGCTGATGTGTAATGTAAATGTACTTGGAACATGCTCTTCATACCCTTTAGTCCGCCTAATGCGTGAGATTTGACTGTCTCACGCGAAATGCGTGAGGTTTGGCGACCTCACGCGAGATGCGTGAGGTTTGGCAAGCGGTATTGAAAACCTCACGCGAAATGCGTGAGAAACGGTAAGCGGTCGCGTTTAACATCGGGCGTAGCCACGTTAACGTGCGCGACCACGCCCAGACCTCTTTGCTCACTATTCTTAGGATTTTGAGGGAGTAGCAGCGTCTTCCAATAGCTCTGAGTGGAGTTCAGAGTATTGGAAGCATTTTCTTGGACTTTGCTTCCGGAAGTGGTTGGCAATCCTGCTGAAGGTCCTTTGGGAAGGCGCAACCTGCTGTGGAGGTATTTGGGAATCCTTTGCAGTACCAGTAAGTTGGATCTCTGAGGCCTAGGTTTCTTCGGCCACGCCCTGTGTATCAGTAGAGTAGGTCGTACTCTACAGGTAGGACATTTTAAGCTATTTTCTGGGCCAACATTTAAAGCACATTATAGTAAACTTGTTTAAATGTGTTTTTGAGTCTTTTATCTGCGCAAATTACACATTCTTTGTTCCCTGTGAAATAATTCTCTGAGAGCTTAGGCTCTATCTTGTTGGGTCTTTTTCTTATGGTTTCTTTGGTCGCAATTCATAACAGTCGCAGTACGAATTGACATTACAAAAGAAAGAATTATTTAGTTAAAGAAAGGATATTCAAGTGAAGGTTTTGAACTTGAGATTATTTATGTAAAAACTGCATCAGAGGTTATCCATGTAAAAGTTTATGTTTTACTAGGCGAAGAGACATTTTTGACTGTCATTGTAAAGTGGTTATTTACAAGAAAGGTGTCATTTCGTCAGTGTTGAATCTGAGACCCAAATGTGTTTTCTTTTAATGCTTAATTTAAAGGAATGATTTCATATATGTTGATTTGGAGTTAAACCCAGGTTAAAGACAAAAGGTCTTTTATTGAGGGGTGAAATTTTAGTTCTTTAAGTTGTTGCAGAGTTCTTAGAATATTAGTATAGACTTGCAGCACTAACTTTTTCTTTTCAGAACTCCTTCCCTGCTGTTCCCTACCCAACTCCCCTGACTAACTTTTCCTTTTCAGATCTCCTTCCCTGCTGTTCCTTTCCCAACTCCCTTTTCCCCCCGCTTGATCACTTCAATATTCTGTGTATTTACTACAATCAGAATTGGAGGTATCGAGAGGTGGGCCCCTATATCAACTCGACAGATCCTGAGGAAGACCTCGTCTGACAGTATTTGTGTAGAATTTTCTTTTCAGTTAGCTGATATTCCTCCGACTCTGAACAGATTCTTTTTGCCCTCAAGAGCTGCGAGAAAGGCAAATGTTTTTTCAGGGGAGTTGGATGACAACTGGTGTACCAAAGAGCATTATTGCGGTCTGTGGTTTTGGTGAACAACGAAGTGCTTATACTGTCATTGTCAAGAGTGACTAAAATATCCAAGAAAGGTAAGCACTTAGAATCAGTGTTGTAGGTGAATTGGATATGATCATCAACTTGATTGATGTGTGAGATAAACTCGGATATTTGTTCAAAAGGTCCTGCCCAAATTAGAAAAATGTCATCGATATATCTCCAGTATGTTACAATTCTATCTCGCCACTGGGTATTTTCCAAAATGTGGTCAGTCTCCAGCCGGTGCATAAACAAATTTGCATAGCTGGGGACAGCACAATTCCCCATTGAGGTACCCACTAATTGCAAATAGAATTTGTTGTTCCAAGTGAAGTAGCTGTGATACAGCATAAACTGCATGAGTTCTAGCAGTAGTACTTTCAAGTCATCATTCATGGGGTTGGAAAGTAAAAAAGATTCCAGAGCTTCAATCCCTCTGTTATGCGGTATAGATGTGTATAACGCACATACAACAATGGTAACCAGAGTGTATTGAGTATTGGAATGTAGAGTCACTTTCATCAATTGGTTTAAGAAATCAGTAGAGTCCCGTATATAGGTGGACATGCCCCTCACAATGGGCTGGAGGTACAGGTCAACAAACTTGCCAGTAGGTTCATGAATAGAATTCCTGGTGGACACTATCGGTCTAAAAGGAGGTTGCTGTAAGTTTTTGTGAATTTTAGGCAGCATATGTATGCTGGGACACTTTGGGTGAGGATGTGTCAGATACTTCAAGTCTTTTTGGGAGATGGTCCCCATTTCAAACGCTTTTTCGAGGATTGTTCTCAAAATTTTCGAGAATGCTTCAGTAGGGTCAGAATTCATTTGTATGTAAAGGTTCTTGTCATTCACATGAAGGGTAACACTGGAGTGATAGAATTTTCGATCAAGAACCACCACGGCTCCCCCTTTATCCGCTTTACAACAGGTGATTTCATTGTTGTCAGTAATCTCTCTGAGAGCTCGATAGTCACTCACATTGAAGTTGCAGGTCTTCGGCGGAGGTTTTTTAAAACTTTTTTTAGTGCGTTGAGAGTTATGGTCTCGTATGAATCTAGAATCTTATGGCTAACAGGAGCCATGAAGGAACTTTTGCTTCTTAGATCTTTACAAGCATGCTGGACTGGTGGTCCAGTCGGAGGGTTCACATTGCTGAAGAAATGACGTAAGCGTAGATTACGCATGAATTTGAAAAAACAAATTTCAGTTTCCAGTTCATTGGTGTGGTATGTGGGGACAAACGACATCCCTTTTTGTAATACTCTTATTTGGTTGGTGGATAATGGGCTTTGAGATATATTAATGACTAAGGTGTTTTGCTCCTTGTTGCGTAGGCTATTGGTGTTGTTGCTGCTGTGGCTGCGGTTTCTACCCCTCCTGGTTCTACGGTGATGGTTGAACCTTTCTCTAAAAAAGGAACACCAGAAGTAGTAGGAATGTTTGGAGATGTGCCTGTGGCCCCAGTTTCCTGAGGAGTCATTCTTTGGGGTCTGCTTTGCGGTTGACCACGTTTAGGAACCGTTGATCCATCTGATGAAGTACCATCATCAGATGACGGGTTTGAAAATGGTCGTTGTTGTCTCCGTTGGGCGTAGACCTCCGCCCAACTGTAGACCTCTCCTAATTTATAATCCATAGTGTCTCTTTTGTACTTACGGATTTTTCTATTGTTAATTTCTTTAGTGTACTTGTCCAACTGGATGTTGATGTCCTCCAGGGCTTTATCTAAATCCACTTTGTTCATATTTTTATCCAAGTTCTGATGGATGTGGTTAATCTCTTTTTCGAGATCGCTGATCACTTTAGACAATTCCTCAAAGATTAAGAGAATGAGGTCCAAAGAACAACGGTTAAGAATGGCGTACCAGCGTTCCGTGAACTTTGGGTTGTTCCTGCAGAGAGTCGGCTTTAGAGCAATTCGCAAGCCTCTAGGGATGCGTTGATCCTTGTGGTATCTGATCAATGTTCCAGCATGTAAACACTGATTAATGACTCTTTTGGAAGTGTATAACAGTTGCCTCAGCATGCTCGGGTTCGAAAAAGTGCTCGTAGAGGTTGGATCCACCTCCTTAACAAGTGAATAGATCCGTTGTGTTTCATCTGGATCAAAACCAAAAGTGTCGGCACGGTTGGCCGTGATACTTGAAATTTCTTCATAGGACATCTTAATGGGGTGCTCACACTAGGTAGCCAGAAAATTGAGAACAAAAAAGGAGGTGGTGTGGCACACCGCTTTTGAGAAAGTTCAAAATAGGTAATCCTAGGATTTGTAGGTATGACGTTCCTGGGCGCCGCAGGAGTATCCCTTCCGGCAGATAAGGGACATGGAAGTGAAGACTAATATCAAGGGGGTGTGGGAAGTTCCCACACTAGATCCAGCGGTGCTCCTACGTGGGTATCAACCTCAAGACGGTTGCGTAATTAGTTCAAGGTCATCAAACCAAAATGATAGTTCAAGGACAATTTTATTCCAAAGTCATATATTCAGGACATATAGACTTAAGTATAGTTCAATGGATGAATCATCACAATAATAATCAATGAAATATTGGTCAAATCCCAATGAATTTCGGGACCAGGTCCCTTCGTCAGGGGATAAGATAATCTGTAAGGGAACCAAACAAAGTTTCAGGGGGGGGGAAAAACCTCTGGAGAATGTCAAGTCATATACAAGCCTAAGGGTGCAAATAAACTGAACAAGAAACGAGAGTAACATCGGATACCAGGGGGGACGTGAAATTAAAGGAGAGTCAGAGTGAACCAAGGGGATAGCGTGGTTTAAAGGTGACCAATTTACAAACGAAAACCAAATGAGGTCAAAAGAGAATAGCGTGATGAAACATAAAGAAGACAATCGGATACTAGGGGGGAAGTGAAATTAAAAGGGAGTCAGAGTGAACAAAAAGGAATAGCGTGATTTAAAGGTGACCGATATACAAGTGAAGCCCAAATGAGGTCAAAAGAGAATAGAGTGTGGAGTGATAAGCTTGAAGAAGACCGGCGATTATGAAGGCTGCAGATCAAAAACCTGCACCCGTTTTGTGCGCATTATAGTTTAACCAAAAGTGAGTCACACGAAATTAAAGAAAGTTAACCATACCCAAACAGTGAAATGAACGAGCTCTCACGGCGAGTTCTCAGCTGGGAAACGAGCGTGTGGCGGAAGCGGATGTTTTACAAGAAACACAATAACACAGAATAGAAAGCGGACTATAGCGGACCGCCTCAGAGGAAGAGTGAGAATTCTTTACAAAGGATAAACGTTCAATAAAAATAAATTAGAGTGACGGCTTATCAGAGAATTGTGAAAATAAAAAGTGCAGTGTGAGTGAAGTAAAAAATAAAACACAGGACGAAGGTGAGAGGAAAAAAACGGGTCGGCCATTTTGGGATGGGAAAGAGGAGTAGAGTTTGTGCTCATAGTCTGGAGTGAAACATAAACAAAACATTAAAATGCAAAGGAAAAAATGGGTTTCAAAGAAAAAAACAGAAAGGAAAAAGTGAAAAGGTGAAGGAGGATATAATGAAAAAGTATGATAGATCAAAGGCGTAAGTTGCAGGTTATAAAAGATTATGAAAAAGTGTAAAAGAGAAAATATGAAAAGGTGAAGAAGGATATAATAAAAAAGTATGATAGATCAAAGAAAATATGAAAAGGTGAAGGAGGATATAATAAAAAAGTATGATAGATCAAAGGGGTAAGTTGCAGGTTGTAAAAGGTTATAAAAAAGTATAAAGGAGCAAAAGCATGAGTTACAGGTAACAACTGTATTCAATCCTTTCATTAAGACCCTTCGGATTGCTCGAGTCCAATCATTTGATACAAAAAAGTTCTCTTTGGAGCAGTATTTTCCGGTTATCAACGCCGGATCTCATAGGGACAACTTCCAGAACAAGGAACATTAGCTGGCTGATGTTGTGTTGAGATGAAATGAAATGAGCTGCTAGAGGAGATTTCAAGTTCTTGTTCCTGATGGTACTCTTATGTTCAGTTAGACGAACTTTGAGTTTCCTTTCGGTTTTGCCAACGTACGGTAAGCCACAAGGGCACTTGAGTAAATACACCAAGTTCATAGAGTCACAGGTGGCATTGGTCTTTAACTTGATGGATTTGCCAGAAGACGGATGGTTAATAACATTACCTTTAATGATGTTATTGCAATGACTGCAGTTGTGGCAGGGTATAGTGCCATGGAAGATGACGTTGGGTGGTTTGGGTTTTGTTTCTAACATGTTTTTGAGATTTTTTGCTCTTTGGTATGCGAATAAAGGAGTACTATTAAACAGACCTTGAAAATCGGGTTCAGATTGTACCATTTGCCAATTGCTTAGAATAATCTTTTTTATTGCAGGGCTTCTGGAGGAGTATTTGGAAACGAACACAGGCTTTTCAGTGTTTTTTTGCTCGTGTTGGCGATTAAAAGATAATTTCTGTTCTTGGACTTGATGCGATCACTCGCAGCCAGTAGAGTCAATTCTGGGTATTTTCTCTCTCTGTATTTGTGTAGAATTTTCTTTTCAGTTAGCTGATATTCCTCCGACTCTGAACAGATTCTTTTTGCCCTCAAGAGCTGCGAGAAAGGCAAATGTTTTTTCAGGGGAGTTGGATGACAACTGGTGTACAAAAGAGCATTATTGCGGTCTGTGGTTTTGGTGAACAAAGAAGTGCTGATACTGTCATTGTCAAGAATGACTAAAATATCCAAGAAAGGTAAGCACTTAGAATCAGTGTTGTAGGTGAATTGGATATGATCATCAACTTGATTGATGTGTGAGATAAACTCGGATATTTGTTCAAAAGGTCCTGCCCAAATTAGAAAAATGTCATCGATATATCTCCAGGATGTTACAATTCTATCTCGCCACTAGGTATTTTCCAAAATGTGGTCAGTCTCCAGCCGGTGCATAAACAAATTTGCGTAGCTGGGGGCAGCACAATTCCCCATTGAGGTACACACTAATTGCAAATAGAATTTGTTGTTCCAAGTGAAGTAGCTGTGATACAGCATAAACTGCACGAGTTCTAGCAGTAGTACTTTCAAGTCATCATTCATGATGTTGGAAAGTAAAAAAGATTCCATAGCTTCAATCCCTCTGTTATGCGGTATAGATGTGTATAACGCACATACATCGATGGTAACCAGAGTGTATTGAGTATTGGAATGTAGGCTTGTATATGACTTGACATTCTCCAGAGGTTTTTTCCCCCCCCTAAAACTTTGTTTGGTTCCCTTACAGATTATCTTATCCCCTGACGAAGGGACCTGGTCCCGAAATGCATTGGGATTTGACCAATATTTCGTTGATTATTATTGTGATGATTCATCCATTGAACTATACTTAAGTCTATATGTCCTGAATATATGACTTTGGAATAAAATTGTACTTGAACTATCATTTTGGTTTGATGACCTTGAACTAATTAAGCAACCGTCTTGAGGTTGATACCCACGTAGGAGCACCGCTGGATCTAGTGTGGGAACTCCCCACACCCCCTTGATATTAGTCTTCATCAGGAAAGTACCATCAACAATCTAAAATTAGATAGACAATTTTAAGAATCTATACTTTGTTAAAACATACATCGCTTCTTGCTGTTACATTGCATGTGTCAGGAACATTTCTCAAAGGTGCTGCTATATGGTACCAAGGAACAATAAATAGCGAGATGGAAGGAGTATAGGCACATGAGCAACAAATGCAAAGAATTAAAAAGAAGATTATTAGTGGTAAAGGGTAGATGGCTTAGAATGGGAGAAGGATGAATGAAAAAGGAAAGGCATAAAAATGAAAAATGAAAAGGGGGACACTAGAGGCTGGCATTTAGTGGTTATGCGGGGAAAAAAACACACACTGATGTTGCGCAGGCTGTGCGCTTAAAAGATAACTGTGAAATTGTATGGTGATACTATTAACCTACTATTTGACTCAAACTGACCTTAAATGAGCAGTCCTATGTATATTTCGGGGCGGCCACAAGTCTATTGATCAAAAAAAGGAGGTTGGTACTCCTCAGAGGTGGTTGCTGTTAGCACAGAAGATGTCCGTGATATTTGCTGATTATGCCGCACTAGAATGACAATGGGCAAAAGAAGGTTGGAAAAAGTGGCTCTGCCTATTTATTGAAACAAGTATTAGTTTGAGCTTATTTTTGGCAACAAATGGAATTGTAGCTTACCTGATATGGTGAAGCTACACAGGCAGGAGTGTATGTATTTAGTGATGGGAACGTTGTTAACTTTATATAATGGACCGTTGAACCCTGATGGTGCGCGGACGTTCAGCTCTTAGTGGCTGTGAATATAAAAGAATGGAAAAACAAAATGTCAATAGTGGCGGAGATTATCCCGCAATGAACCATGCGAATGTTGGTGACACTGCGGGACAAGGTCTTTTTGCATGTATTAAACTGTAAGCAATTCTCTAATTGTGGGTACATGGATGGCTTACCTGATAAATTTAGCTGTATGGGCAACAGTGAGTATACTTAGAGATGGGGCTGTTCCTAATTATAAAAAAAGGACCGTCTATGCCTGATGATCCGATGCAATACGGACTTTTTGTTACTGCAAATGTAAAAAAAAAAAAAAAAGCGTATTGTCGCTGGTGAGCAAAACTTTCCTTCAGTGAACTCAACAATTAGCGGTAACACTGCAGAGTAAAGTCCTATTTAGTAAAGGCGTTTACCTGATTATATGTGTGTAGCTTCTTAACGGTACCGGCGTCTTCTAAAGCGGGGGGCAGACCACTGAGTAAGCTGCCGGCTAAAGAGCGGGATGCACTTTGAAAACACACCGGTCTGGGCATAGGTTCATGAGTTTCTGTGCATATCTGGGGAAGTATAGATAAAACACACAGGCAGTGAGACTGTAAGTCTCGAAACAGCTTAAAATAGTGAGGGTGAGTCCGGCTACGGCGGGGAGACACGCACCTGAGAGGGGCAAGTGCTACCTCCTCGTATCTTTCAGTTCTAATTGTGGCCGGTCTGCAACAACATTTAGGGTGATTTCTTCTCTCTGTATATAAGGTGGCCAGTGATTGGAGGGGATGATGGAAGCAACCTACTTTTAAAGGGGCAGACGGAGATAACACGGTAAAGATAAAAACAACAGGAATGAAGGCAAAGGGGAGCCCGGATATGGTGACAGTAACGGTGACAGGGAAAAGGTAGGGTGACCGGGGGGGGGGGAAGAAATGATGGGGGATGAGGGGGCTGTCTCTGTTAGATGATAGCGTTCTCCCACGGTAAGTCATTATTCAACCCATGGTGGAAAGTGTCAAGTGAGAAAATCCAGAACACTTCTCTCTTCTTGCGGATCTTCTCTCCACCTTTGTCATTTGCAATGTTGATTTTTTCTAAAATGCGCCATTTGATGTCTAAGGGGGAGTGCTGGAATTCAAGAAAGTGTTTTACTAGGGGATCTGATGTCTTAGATGTTTTAATGGCTGACCTGTGTTCAGTCAGATGGGTTTTGACCGTTCGCGATGTCTCCCCAACGTAACCTAGGTTACAGGGGCATACAATCAAGTAAATAACGTTCTGTGTGTTGCAGTTCCAAAGTTCTTTGGCATGAATTTTGAAATTGTTGACGGTCATTTATTCTCCTGTTAGAATGCGGGTGCATGACTGGCATGAGGAGCATCTGACAGTACCTTTGATTGGGTTATTGCCGTCAATGGATTTTTGGATGAATGCCGATTGGGGGTGACCATGGTGTGTCTGGAGTGGACCACTATGTCTTTTATGTTTTTGTTGCGGTGATGGGCAAAGAGGGGCTTGGCAATCTTTTTCTGATTCTGAACAGTGTTTAAGAGATGCCAATTAGAATTGATAATTTGTTTGATTTTTGTATTGAGATTTGAGTGTTTGGTGATGCATACAAGCTTTGGTTCAGAGGGGGTTTTTGTCGAATTGAGGAGGTGGTCTCTGTCATAGAAACGTACCCTTTTGCATGACTCCCTCACCAGACGGTGAGTGTGGCCTCTAGCTAAACATTTCTCTTTCATGATGATAGCTTGGGTGTCAAAATCTTTCAGATTGGTACAGTAGCGTCTAACTCTCAAGAATTGGGAGAAAGGGATACTATTTTTTTGGTACCTAGGGTGGTTGCTATGAAAGTGGAGGAGCGTGTTCCTTGAGGTAGGTTTAACTTATAGGTCAACTTCCAATTTGCCCTGATTATGCTTTATTAGAATATCTAAAAATTCTACTTGGTTGGTATTGGTGTGTGCAGAAAATTTGAGATTGGTGTCTATGAGATTGAGCCAAGTTAGAAATTCTTCCAGAGTCCGTTTCACCATTGGTCCAAACAAAAAATATGTCATCTATTTAACGGTACCAATGGGAAACAGACTCATAGAAAGGTGCAACCTCATTGTAAATGAAGTTGGCTTCAAACTGAGACATGTAGATGTTGGCCACTGATGGTGCTACCGAAGCACCCATGCTGACTCCCTTAGTTTGATGGTACATGGAGTCTCCGAATGAAAAAACATTTTCTGTGAGAACTAGCTTAAGGCACTCATGAATGAATGCTTTAGAGCAGGGTATCTGTCTATAAACCACATGACTGCATCTGACGCCTCTTATTGGGGTATGTTACTGTATAACGATTCAATATCGAGCGTGATCAGGATATCTTTGCTTTATTAAAAGAAAGATGTTCTACTTTCAATATGATATCACCCGTGTCTTTTATATGTGATGTGGTCAAAGGGATGTAGGGTCGCAAGATACGATCTATATATTTCGATAATGCTTCAGTAGGGGTTCCTATGGTGGACACTATCGGACGATAAGGTGGGTCTAGCTGATTTTTATGGATTTTGGGGACCCCGTATATACAGGAGATTTTTTGGTCAGATTTATTCAAGTAGTCATGTTCTTTAATGGTAATGATGCCCGATTCTAATGCTTTTGCTGTTATTTTTTGTATGGTGCCATCTATTCTGCCAGTAGGATTGACTTGGACCTTATTGTAAAAGGTACGATCATTTAACATCTTAAACATATTAATTTCATAGTCTTTATAATCTATCAAGAAAATTCCGCCACCTTTGTCGCAGCTTTTAATGGTTAATGTGTTGTCGCTTTTGAAAGTTTCCAAGGCCAGGAATTCTTCTTTAGTGATGTTATAAGGGGATTTTGGAATAAACTTCACAGCTTGATCTAATCGTTTTAGGACCACTTTTTCAAAGATGGCTACTTCAGGACCTATTTGTTCTAAGGTGGAGGCTCTCAATTGTGTAGAAGTGTGGAGAAGTGTGGCTCAATGGTTAGAGCGGCAGACCCTGATGCAGAGGTCTAGCCCGGGACCAGGGTTCAATTCCCCGCCTCAGAGGGTCTTGGGCTCAAAATTCCACGGACCTGATAATTCTCGCCTCGGTGCCTATTCCAATCATGGAGTCCCACTCTCCAACTCTGGGCAATAGCTTGCTTAATCTCCACAACGGCCCCCACAACGCTAAGGATGCCTGGCCTCCACCTTGGCGGTGCCCAGGAGTGGACACCTCACAGGGAAAGCCAGGATGGGTTCCACAGCGGTATTCGTACAAGCGCCTTGAGACCCTTGCGGGTGAGTAGTGCGCTATACAGTATCAATTTACAATTTACATTTCAATTCTGTTATCATTATCCATAGAGGTTTCATTTTCAAAGAATTTCTTCAACCTCATTTTTCTAAAGAAAGCGTGTATGTCTTGATGTAGTTCAAATATGTTGGCATTAGCATGAGGGACAAACGATAGACCATTTGATAGTAGAGACATACTACTATTATCAAGATGGTAAGAGGATAGATTAAATATCGGGATCACATCCCTTGTTTCCAATACTGTTTGCTGCCGGTTTCCAGTTATTGATGTGGTTCTTGGGGATATTGGTGGTTCTGGTAATTGCCTCTGGGTTGAGGTTGAAATCTCACCCGTTGGCGACCCCGTCTCATACTGCGCTGTCCTAAAGTAGGTTGGCGGATATTCCTAAGTCTATTAGATGGATTATCGGGGCCTTCTTGATCATGATAATTAGAGCTATTTTCACCCTCTGATTCAGACATGTCTGAAAATGTATTTATTTTTTGTGGCTGGGGGTTATACTCAGTTTGGTAATGATCCAGTTTATAGAAGTTTTCACTCAGGTAAGGATAAGTTCTTTCAAGGGTGTGAAAACTTTTATCTTTGGATAATTTATCTGACTTTCTTTTGGCTAGGTACTCAATGAAGGAGGTGATATCTTTTTTAGCATCTTCTAGTTGTTTTGTAGACTCTCCTATACGAGTTGACCTCTTTATTTGTTCCTCTAAATCTTCTATTTCTTTTTTCATTGTTGCAGCAAGTTCTTTAGAGGTTTCAATTATAAGTATCATAAGGTCTCGTGAGCATCTGCTGGCAATCATACTCCATTTAGTGAGAAATGATTTATGTTGGACAAACAGACCGGGTATATTATGCACACAAAGACCTTGAGGGATGACTCCTGCTTTGAGATAACCTAGCATAAACTCACCGTCAGCTTCTACTCTAACCAGTTTTTTTTTGGAGATTAAATAATTTATTTATGTCATCATTACTGTGGGAATATATCAATATCATTACTGTGGGAATGGGATTTGGAGCAGTTACTGAAGGAACTGCTAGTGCCTACCAAGATCGCAAAATCCTCATCTGTGAATCTGAATGTTTGAAGTTGGGCCATAATTGGGGAAATGTGAACAGCAAAATGATCTGGGATAGAGGCAAGGAAAGTACCAAAATAGGTAAACAGTGAAGAAGTGGAAATGAAATTGGAATAGGTGAAAAAAGTACAAATGGGTTCTATCTACACTTACTGGGAAAAATGTTTTTAGAGAAAACAATACATACTAGGTACAACAGCTTGAGTATAGGAACAGTCCCACACATATCAACCATGGGTAAATTATCGTAACTAACAAGAACCCCCTGTAAATGAATAGAATTCCTGGGACAGGGTAAAACAAATAATGAAAAATAACACTCCCAGGCAATATGTACTGCAGTGCAATGTAAACAAGCAAGTCACAAAGAAGAATATGAATAAAAAATATCATGAATTTTAATTATATTCGTACATGTTAAAAAAACATCATAGGAATAATAACATATCACAAAATGATGGTACACTTAATGTATTAAAAACATTTGATATTATGGTGCTTAATAAAAAGGCAATGGTTTCTTCAACACATTTCAACACAATGGGTGTCTTCATCAGGAAAGTACCATCAACAATCTAAAATTAGATAGACAATTTTAAGAATCTATACTTTGTTAAAACATACATCGTTTCTTGCTGTTAAATTGCATGTGTCAGGAACATTTCTCAAAGGTGCTGCTATATGGTAGCAAGGAACAATAAATAGCGAGATGGAAGGAGTATAGGCACATGAGCGATGAATGCAAAGAATTAAAAAGAAGATTATTAGTGGTAAAGGGTAGATGGCTTAGAATGGGAGAAGGACGAATGAAAAAGAAAAGGCGTAAAAATGAAAAATGAAAAGGGGGACACTAGAGGCTGGCATTTAGTGGTTATGCGGGGAAAAAAACACACACTGATGTTGCGCAGGCTGTGCGCTTAAAATATAACTGTGAAATTGTATGGTGATACCATTAACCTACTATTTGACTCAAACTGACCTTAAATGAGCAGTCCTATGTATATTTCGGGGCGGCCACAAGTCTATTGATCAAAAAAAGGAGGTTTGTGCTCCTCAGAGGTGGTTGCTGTTAGCACGGAAGATGTCTGTGATATTTGCTGATTATGCCGCACTAGAATGACAATGGGCTAAAGAAGGTTGGAAAAAGTGGCTCTGTCTATTTAATGATATGGTTAAGCTACACAGGTAGGAGTGTATGGATTTAGTGATGGGAACGTTGTTAACTTTATATAATGGACCGTTGAACCCTGATGGTGCGTGGACGTTCAGCTCTTAGTGGCTGTGAATATAAAAGAATGGAAAAACAAAATGTCACTAGTGGAGGAGATTATCCCGCAATGAACCATGCGAATGTTGGTGACACTGCAGGACAAGGTCTTTTTGCATGTATTAAACTTTAAGCAATTCTCTAATTGCGGGTACATGGATGACTTACCTGATAAATTTAGCTGTACGGGTAACGGTGAGTATATTTAGAGATGGGGCAGTTGCTAATTATAAAAAACGGACTGTCTAAGCCTGATGATCCGATGTAATACGGACTTTTTGTTACTGCAAATGTAAAAAAACTTTAAAAGCGTATTGTCGCTGGTGAGCAAAACTTTCCTTCAGTGAACTCAACAATTAGCGGTAACGCTGCAGAGTAAAGTCCTATTTAGTAAAAGCGTTTACCTGATTATATGTGTGTAGCTTCTTAACGGTACCGGCGTCTTCTAAAGCGGGGGGCAGACCACCGAGTAAGCTGCCGGCTAAAGAGCGGGACGCACTTTGAAAACGCACCGGCTTGGGCGTAGACTCGTGACTTTCTGTGCGTTTCTGGGGAAGTATAGATAAAACACACAGGCAGTGAGACTGTAAGTCTCGAAACAGCTTAAAATAGTGAGGGTGAGTCCGGCTACGGCGGGGAGACACGCACCTGAGAGGGGCAAGTGCTACCTCCTCGTATCTTTCAGTTCTAATTGTGGCCGGTCTGCAACAACATTTAGGGTGATTTCTTCTCTCTGTATATAAGGTGGCCAGTTATTGGAGGGGATGATGGAAGCAACCTACTTTTAAAGGGGCAGACGGAGATAACACGGTAAAGATAAAAACAACAGGAATGAAGGCAAAGGGGAGCCCGGATATGGTGACAGTAACGGTGACAGGGAAAAGGTAGGGTGACCGGGGGGGGGGGGTGTAAAGAAATGATGGGGGATGAGGGGGCTGTCTCTGTTAGATGATAGTGTTCTCCCACGGTAAGTCATTATTCAACCCATGGTGGAAAGTGTCAAGTGAGAAAATCCAGAACACTTCTCTCTTTTTGCGGATCTTCTCTCCACCTTTGTCATTTGCAATGTTGATTTTTTGTAAAATGCGCCATTTGATGTCCAAGGGGGAGTGCTGGAATTCAAGAAAGTGTTTTACTAGGGGAGCCGATGTCTTAGATGTTTTAATGGCTGACCTGTGTTCAGTCAGACGAGTTTTGACAGTTCGCGATGTCTCCCCAACGTAACCTAGGTTACAGGGGCAAACAATCAAGTAAATAACGTTCTGTGTGTTGCAGTTCCAAAGTTCTTTGGCATGAATTTTGAAATTGTTGAAGGTCATTTCTTCTCCTGTTAGAATGCTGGTGCATGACTGGCATGAGGAGCATCTGACAGTACCTTTGATTGGGTTATTGCCGTCAATGGATTTGTGGATGAATGGACGATTGGGGGTGACCATGGTACGTCTGGAGTGGACCACTATGTCTTTTATGTTTTTGTTGCGGCAATGGGCAAAGAGGGGCTTGGCAATCTTTTTCTGATTCTGATCGGTGTTTAAGAGATGCCAATTAGAATTGATAATTTGTTTTATTTTTGAATTGAGGGTTGAGTGTTTGGTGATGCATACAAGCTTGGGTTCAGAGGGGGTTTTTGTCAAATTGAGGAGGTGGTCTCTGTCATAGAAACGTGCCCTTTTGTATGACTCCCTCACCAGCCGGTGAGGGTAGCCTCTAGCTAAAAATTTCTCTTTCATGATGATAGCTTGGGTGTCAAAATCTTTTAGACTGGTAGAGTTGCATCTTTGGAGCTGGGCAATGTTCCCACTGTGTATAATTAATTATATTTCTAAATGTATTAGCTTCTATACAGAAAATGGTGTCCATAATGCTGGAAACAATACAAATCAGCGTAATTTGCAGTGTTTAAATATAAATCTTCAGCATCAAATGCAGCATATTATTTAAAATCGAAAAATAAAGATTATATGGCCTGTACATCTCAATCATCTGAACAAATGTTATGTTTCACTACATCACCCATAGAAACACAAAGTACATTTGGTACAATAATAATCTCTGTAGGAGCATGAATTTGGAAATCCACAGCATCCCAAACTATGCCATCAGCAACTGGACAGGCGGAGATGTTAACAAAGGTCAGGTCTCTCTTCATGATGCAAGAAGATGATCGTGGAGCGAAAGTTCCATCAACCAATTAAGCAGCAGAGCGTTCTGGGAGGTAGTAACCATTGATGAGAAGGAAAAAAATCTGTCACAAATCCAATGGACATGAAGAGGAAAATTATGATCAGCACCATCCAGATATATGAATTAGCACAAAAAAACAAACAACAGACCAAGGTCCAGCTCAATCAATCCACAAGTACAATCAGTTACAGGGGGGTGCAACACACTTCCTGCACCCGTCGTCCGAAGGTGCGAATCACAGTCAACATTTTTCAAGAGGAGGCGGAAGGTGCACTCGTTGTAAAGTCAGACACGTAAGCAGTAATTCAAAAAAGTACTTCTTTTATTCAATCTATCTTTAAAACTGGCACACAGCCAACGCGTTTCGTTCCCAATTGTGCCAAAAGGGAACTTCATCAGGGCTGTAACAATCATAGACAAAATGTAACATTAACAGAACGTAACCAACATTTAAATAAAACACACACAATATTTTACAAAATGACTCACAAACTTATACAAAGAAATTATTTTCCACATAAATATTTACAAACATATGTACATAACAATAAAAGTAAAAACCACTTAGTTAACACAAAACTATATGTATAGCACATTTAACATATTTGAAATAGGTATATACATTTCCAGAACATAAAATTACATATTTATCAATGCATACAGGAGAGAAAAACAACACTAAGAATAATTAGGTTACCATATCCTAAGGCATAATTGTGGACAGGTAAAATGGAAAAAAGGAGAATAGGCAGGGCTGTCAGGTGCATATATTGCAAATCATTTCTTACTAAGTCAAAATGTAATAGTCAAGCTTATCAGCAACACAAATTACCAAAGAGAGCAAGGCAACAGCATAAGTGGTGCTATTACAATTAATTAAAATTTAAAGCAAAAACAAAATATAATTTGAGCAAATATTCAGCTATTTTTCACCTCTTAAATATCGAACCAATCAATGATGATAAGCAATATGTTTGAAGAAGTAACGTTTTAAAGGGCACAATCCGCCTGAGACATGATATATATATATATATGTAGTAGAAATCTAAAACGAGAAAATGCTAGGAAGTAGAATAGCCTCGGAACTAATTAAGTGTGTCAAAAACCATATAGCCGTTCAAGGTGAGAGTGAAAATTATTATGAAAAGATGAAAACCACAAATAAAAGTTCCCAATATGTCAGGGCAAAAAAAAAAAATATATATATACAAAATACAAGGAAGACATAGTACCCCTACCATAGAACTAGCACTGGAAGTAATGGAAGACAAAAGATGACCAAAATGGCATGTATAGATCCGCCTCACTTTATGATGTACATTGACAATAGAAGAATAATAACTCCAAGTTAAGACTCAACTTACACCAATTAATTTGAAGAGGTGTCTTAGAAAGTTCTTAAGAGTAGTGTCCAAGGTGGGACCAAATATGTCTGTTTAAACCAGGAAACAAAAATATTGAATTTATTAGGGCCAATTGATGATGTGTAGATTGTGTCAAAGGAGAAAAGTGACTGGTTAAGTGTAGTTGGTTGCAAGCCAGGCAACAACTTGCTTGTGGGATAAGTATATTCAGTTTCATCATTGCAAGTGGAAGCTGGTGGGATAATCAAAGGATTAGTAACGGATTCCTTCTCGATGGCTGTGTCCCTTTGTGTGGTGTCAGATGCGCCAAACACAGGAATCCTGGATATTGCTGGACATTATGCAGCTGAATAAATGAATGAATAATGAATGAATAAGTACTTGTAAAGCGAATGGCTACCAAAGGCCTCCCAGCGCTAAAGACAAAGTCAATTACCAACAAAAAGAGCATCAGGGAACAGCAAGAGATTTACGGAAAGAGAGATGTTTGGCCTCGAGCTGAATAAGATCTGGAAGTTGATTCCAACTCTTCGGCAATATGGTGGAGAACATCCGTCCACCACTCTGCACTAGATTAACTCTCGGGAATAATGTTCTTTTAGGGAGGTATGGGGTGATGATGGTTCTTAAAATCAGAGGTGCCCTATAAGACATCACCTTGTGAGCAATGCACAGGGCCTTAAACTGAATTCTCTCGCCCACTGGCAGCCAATGTAGAGCGACAATCAAGGGCTTAGCCGATGCCCGATATGGAGCCTGCAGAAGAGAGCGTGCGGCACAGTTTTGTACCATTTGAAGCTTTTTAATGGTGGCGCATGAGGATCCAAGATAAAGCACATTAGCATAGTCATGCCGTGATAAAATCAGGGCCTGAACCAGAAATTTCCCTGCATTAAAAGGTAGCAAGGGGAGAATTTTCCTGATCATTTTAAGGATTCCAAAGCAGGTGGCTGCCACTCTGCGTGCTTGCTCCTTAAAATCCAATTTGTGATCAAACCAAGCCCCAAGGCTTTTTATGTGTTCTTTAGGTGGGGGCATAACGACTAAGCATTTAGGCCAGAAAACACAAGGATTAATGTTAATCAGTTTTCCTAAAAACATCAGGTCAGTTTTTGCCCCGTTCAGCTTTAGGAAGGAGTTATCCATCCAGGTGGATACTCTCTCTAAGCAGTTGGCCAAGCAGTACTGTTTATCATCCAGCTGATTGAGGGACACAATCAGTTGTGTATCATCTGCGTATGAGACAATCCTAACCACGAAGGGCTTAACCACTTCTGCCAAAGGTTACATTAAAAAGCGTGGGGCTAAGGGAAGATCCCTGAGGCAACCCACAGTAAACTGGCATTCTCTTCGAGATAACGTTACCCTCAAAAACTTGAAAGGACCTATCTTTAAGGAATGACTCCAGCCATTTGAGTAAGGCTCCTGAAACCCCAGTCTCCCTAAGTCTTTCATTCAGAAGTTGATGGTTGACCATGTCAAAAGCACGCTATGGTAGAGTAGAATAATGGCTGCGGACCCACCGACATCAAGAATTTTCCTTGTTTCTTCGACCACTACCAGCAAGGCTGTTTCCGTGCCTTGCTGAGGCCGGAATCCATTTCCGGAAAACCGCTGGTGTTATACTATTCAGACTCAGCTAGATGTTGTAGATTGACATTGTCCAATGAGATGTATCTGTTGCGACCAGGAAGTGGTGGTAAAATGACTGTACGAGTACCCTTTACACCAAGCACTGGAACCGGTGCACGATAAGCGGGCCAAATTCTTTTTTGTTCTCCACCTTCTCTCGGACCAGGTCTCCAACTTTGGGTAGACAGCCAACAACCAGAATCTTCAGTGCAGCATCAGTGGCAGAGGGTAAATGTTCTATTGCAAGACTGTCACAGGTCTCTTGTAAGTCCTGTAACATATTAGAATGATTATCGATGTCAAAAGCTGTGACTTCTGCCGCCATGTCCAGACCATTAAGGTCTGGCACAAACATTTTCATGCCAAAGAGCATTTTGTGTGGAGTCCACCCACCCAGAGATCTTCTGGGGAGATTATTTAGTGCATGTTGCACCCCATGCAAGTGGGCTATCCAGTTCCTGCCAGTGCCTAAGACTCTAGCTGTCAAGGATTGCTTTAAGTCACGGTTCATTCGCTCCACAACTGAATTGCCCTCAGGCCTGTATGGCAGTGGTTCCCAAACTTTTGCAACCTGTGGCTCACTTTATCCATAGGCTCCCCATTATGTCATTTAATTTTTTGAGTGGCGGGGATGTAAGCCCGGCCTCTGGAGTACTTCCATTCTTCTCCGCTTTTGTCAGGTGGTTGGTCACTTGTTTACCAGACATCCAATGGTTGTTCAAAAAACACAGGGGGTTCTGCATCACAGATAGACTGTGCTAAAGTGGCATGTACACGAAAACCCCAACAGTAAATAAACAAGCCAGTTACGGTTGGCACCTGACCAATTTTCTACCAGCACCACCGGTATTTTTAAGTCCCTGCTGGTCCAAAAAAAACCACCACCATCAAAATTGGTATTTTTATAACCTTTATGATCTGTTCATACTTCAGACAGCAAATATTATTTGAGATCACTTTTAAATGTATTCTCGAGCTGTGTTGATGGACTCGTGCTGATTCGTGAGTCACACGTATAAGCGTATTTTACTACAGATGAGTAGGTGTTTATGAGCCCACGTGTGCTACCACGTTTCAAAAGTTTTGCATAGTGGTGAATATTTGAAAGAGTGGGGAGGGAGCGTAAGAAGGTTGTTGTCTTAATTTTTGAAGATTAGCAAACTGACCACATGGTATTTTGGTTAAGATAACAGCGCTTATAACATAGTTTTCTCAAACACCCCCATACCTTCACAAACACTCACAGCTGAGCGTGTTAAAATCCCAATAGTTATGATTAGGAAAATATCTCTAATTTCTCAGCCATGCCAGCTCAAGGCTTCTCGAAGCACTCTTGGCTTTCAAGTGCAACAGAGATGCAGCTGTAAGGGCTTGGAAATGTTACCCAAATATCTTGAATTATAATGGTTTTCGTGTGCAAGTTGAAAAGAATATGCAGTACACATGTGATGTACTTCCCTATTTGCTAAGCACCACCATAATTTAATTTTATTGTTGAGCTGATTACTGGATCCAGACGATAGAAGACAGGCGTTATTCTCTGGCTATCAGAGCAGGGAGTTATTTAATATTTAATTGTGTGTTGTTTCTTTCTTTGCAGAAAGTGACATGTCCGGTGCTCGATTTCAAGGGGGTGGGCCTGCATGCCATGAACCTGAATTAACCGCACTGCGTTCAGTGATCTGCATATCAGCAGCACACATGAATAGGATATTATTATTCTGGTATTCAGACGAATGTTTCATAACAATTTGCAACTGTGCCTCTCTTCCAAGGTCTCTCTTCCCTTGCATTCGGCATTCTTTGCACACGAGTCACCTTCCCTCACTGGATGTTTTCGGATACACATGGACACATTGTGGGACTGGAGGGGCGATAAAGACATTAGCTAAGCTGGTAAATATACAAAAGTTGTAATTAAACAAGACACCTTGAAAATGAGGTTGCACTGCCCTCTTATGACCCATGGCAACCACTGCAGGCCTGATCACACGGAGCAGTGTTGAATTCAGATGCACATAAGTGCAACATACTATTTATCACTGATTCCCAAACTGTGTGCTCATCTGTTTGTGGCGCCCCTGGCTTGTTTTCACGGCGCACCAAGGAGTCGCGGAGCACAGTTTGGGAACCACTGCTGTATGGAGACAAAAATTTGACTAGCACCCCCAAAGACCGCATTGCATCCTTGTACGCCTTAGAGTCGAACGCTGGACCTTGGTCGGAATGTAAGGTGCCACATGCAAAAATCCCCACAAAGACACGCAAATCCCTTATGACATTTTGAGCATCAACACTGCATTGTGGCCAAATACACACAAAGCGTGTGCACGAATCAACTGCAACTAAGATGTATTTATAAGCAGTATCTGAAGAAAATGGACCGCAGTGGTCAAGATATAGACAACCAAAAGGCTTATTAGATATGCAGAGCTGAGTTTGTGGTGGACGTGTAATCGTAGATGGTTTGATTTTCTGACAAATGTCACAAGAGAGCACATAATTACGGGTTTGTTTGTATAAACCACACCACTAGCAATATTGCTGCAAGATAGAAACTGTCGCAGACACGGCAGCATGGGCCGAAGCCATGCCTTTGTGTGCAGCTGTGATCAAAGAAAGTCTGCGGTCCGCGTTGGGAATTAATCTGTTACCAATGTTGTTAATTCTTACATAAGGTACTCTATCGGGACTTAAAACTTAAATGATAAGAGTACTTTGAAGGGAACCCTTGAGGGTACTTACCACCCTTCTCAGTAGCAGCAATAGCTGCTAAAGTTTCATTATCAATCTGAGTCATGGATCTTGTAACGGCTGCAACTGAACATGTGGCTATTGCTGATATGGCTGCTTCATCAGCCAAACTATTGCCGACAGTGTGTGCCACCACACGTTGGTGGCCAAGAGTGTGAATCACCTGTGTGAGAGGCAGATGTTCTTTATGATCTGCCACTCGAACCCAAAGCATCTTACGCTTGATTGTGCTGCCTTTGGAATCATGGTAGTCATTCATAGACCAAAAGAGTAAGTTGTCATTGAAAGACTGAACACAGTAACAGGAATAACTTACAATAAGTGTAGTCATGTTAGGATCTGCAAATTCGAGTGCTAGCACTAAAGCGCGCAGCTCGGCAAATTGGGTGGTGCAGTCACCTAGTGCCTGCGTATGAACAACACTATACTTGAACTCACCATTCACTATAGAACCAGCCACAGTAGCACAGGCCACGGAATAAGCATGCTTAGACCCCGGTGGCCGGTTGCGCTGAGCCATTGGTGTAAATGATACAATGATACTCCTCAAGTGGGCATAAAGACAGTGCAGGAGGATGAACTAATTCATATTGCAAAAACTCCTGTTTCTGAAGAGACGAGTCAAAGATATGCGTGACATCTGGAGACATCAAAGAAGTAGCCCATTTGATCCATTGGGGATGCAAAGCTTTTGAGTTTGGTATACTTGCCTTTGTCACTGCTTCAAGTGCAGGAAAAGGTGTCACCACCAGAATTCATTTCCCCTGTGCCAGTGCGCGTTCCTTCAGGATCGCCATCTGCACAGCTGTCAAGACTTTTTCAACTGTGGAAAACCGCAACTCAGCAGAAGTGTACAAGTGTGACTTGTAAGCAGTAGGTACTGTGTCACCTACATTAAATGTTAAGTAACTGAAACCCACGCCTGGTATAATTCTTATCACCAGGTTTGTGTGGTTATCACGTGTTAACAAGTATTTTGATTCAGGAAGACCAGACTGCAGTGATTGCACAATAGCTGAATGTTCTGGAAGCCAGCAGGCTTTTGAAAATGTTGGTTGTATCAAGTATGAAGAGGCTTGATACGCTGGACATATTCGGAAATGTAGGTACGACCGAAATTCAAAAATCCCAGCAATGATTGTAGTTTTTTCAGGGTTGTTGAAGCTCGCAAACATGCGACTTTCTCCTGGAAGTTAGGTGCCAAGCCTCTACCTTCATTATTGCGCTCATGGCCCAGAAACAATACTGTGTACTCGGCAATGTGTGATTTTGCAAAGTTGAATTTGTAACTGTAGTCCGCAAATAAGATAATGATGCGGTCAACGCGGCACAGATGCGGGCATAATTCGTTGTCCGTGAGATAAATATCATCAACGTATGAGTACACATCTGGGTCTATGCTGTCCAGCAAAGAGGCACCACGGGCAGCGATAACACCGGGGCTGTTGTTATAGCCCATAGTTAAACGCCTACATTGTTTTTGTTTATCATAGGCTGTGAATGCATGCCGGAGATAAATTGTGATTAAAAAAGCCATTAGAAATGTCAAGGGTAGCTTTATATTTTTTACAAACAAAACTGTCTAAAAGAGCAGAACTGTGGGAATTTTGTGCAGCAAAAGTGCGACAATGAGAGTTCAAATGCCAGTAATCCAAAACTATGCGGTACGACCCATCGGGTTTTGTAACTGTAAAAGAGGGTTATTCATTGGTGACAAGCATGTCTCAATCACTCCCTGATATTCCAAGTGAGTGAAAATCTCTGAAACAGGACCTTTCGCCTCCCGCAGGAGGGGGTATTGGGGCTGAGGCTGTGGCATAGACCGCAATGGTATCTCATGTGGACCACATGAGTACGGTATTGTGCCGGTGCAAGCACCAAAACCCATTTTTCTGCAAATGCTTCTGCATGCTTCTTGGAGACGTTCTTAGAAAAAGTTGTAAGTATACCCTCCTCCCCTTCAGGAGCTGCAAGAACAAAAGTGGGGGCCAATCAGTCTACGCTAATAAAATGTCATGCAAAGAAGTTAGATTTTCCCTAAAAATCCCTTTAATGACATGCTGTACCTCACCTTCCTTCAATTAAAAGAACTATGTAATTGTTGTGAGTCTAAAATGGCAGACATGAAAGTAAATGAATGATTATTCAAAATATGTTCTTTTTTGTAAAAACATTGAATAAAAGGTAAATTTTCACTTTTTGATAAATGTATTGTTGTCTTTGGTCCTTTTAGATAATGGCTACATATGAAGAAATATCAATTTAGGTCTACATGTTGGTTATCTTAAATCTGTACATTTATTGACGTATTCCCTACTTTCAGGAACCTTATTGGAACTGTAATGGGCCTATTCTTTGCACTAGTTTAACATCCAAACTGTTGCAGCCAATGGTTTTATATGCCTGTGCAATAATTGTTGGCAATTTTCGTGCCTCCTCACCCTCTGGGACAAGATCCAAAGCATTAGCTACTTGAAAGTTCACTGCTTCTCCCTTCATGTTTGCAAGGATGAGATCAGTAACTATGTCGAACACTCCCACCAACCTCATCCCCAATTCAACTGCCTCTTTAGGGCCGTGCTCATCCTGAACACGCTTAATCGCGGAGGGAAGTACGCTCATTGAGGGAGTGCCGAAACACTTCGCATATACTGCTGCGAACACCCTACCCCAATTGTTACAATCGGTTAACTCTGGAATTAAAAAATCCTGTGTTTTTCCACAGGTGTTGTATTCAGAAATACCGCCTCCAAGTGGTCAAATTTCTCAGCAAGCCAATAATGTAAATCATCCTTTTACTGTGGGTGCTTGCTCATAACAGAATTAACCATGACGGCACTAATCGTCACTCCGCCAGGTCCAGCTGGTTGCGCCGCGACTCCAGGTGGTCCCATCTGGAGGTGGCGTTAGACGTATTGTACAACAGCCCTATGCACCTGAACTAAGGAGGTGTGCAAAACGTGGAGCTCCGCAAGTGGAACTGCTAGATAACGTGGATGTGGTGTGTACCTGGCCAAAACTGGCCAAGTGGCCCCATCAATAGATAAAGGGCCTAAACAAACCGGAGTCACGGGGTGCGGGAGGGTTCCATTAAACCAAATTTGGTGTTGCCATGCTGTTAGCGGAATCTCAAGAGTCCTATAAGGCCGATATACATAAGAAGGTACCGTGGGACAATGAACAAATTATCGGTTCCATCCACTGCCGGAAAGGTAACCCAAGAATAAAATACCTCAAAGCGGTAAGCTTGATCAGCTTCAACCACAAAGATACGGTGTACACCCGCATCAGGCACGCCATTATCGGTCAAATGACAACAGAGCGCAGCGCGGCTATATGTCACAATATCCACATCAGCCATGAAGGGAAAGAAATAACAACAACCTAAATGCAAGGCAGCACAATAAAGGGTTCACAATACAAGAAAAAACCTTTACTAATATCAAGCTGGAAAACAACCTATAAAAACATCAATATAGGCAGGTTATACCGTTACAGCTTTTTCCGGAAACAGAAGCGAGGGGATTGTGGACAAGCACAAGCACTACTTAAGTGTCTCTCAAATAAGAACCAGACCAAACATTGGGTGCGCAATGTTGCAGGGATTCTTCACATATACAGAACTATGGGCAGGAAATCAGGACCTAGGTGTATAGTGGTGTACCAACAACCCACCTCAGTGCCCGGAACCCCAATCCGACTAGCTATAGTGTCTCATTCATTCTCCATACTACAGCGAAGCTACCAATAATTAGACATCCAAGAACATGTCACTCCGTCCCTCTCAGGAATCGCGGGAATAAGAACACTCTTTCGCATACTCTCTCATACTTGTCCACAACGTGAGTAATCAGAGACACAGTATAGTTTAAAATATTTATTTTAACTAACATGCTCTATAATGCAGTACACAAGCCAATACTAGCAGCAAAATGCATAAACACAATATAGTGAGCATTGTTACAATTCCATAGAATACAAACGGTGATATCATGTTATAAAAATAGTGGAAGAAGGACTAATGCTCCTTAACACCCTTCCCGTGGTAGGAGCTACTTGATTATAATTATAGAAGACCTCTATGTTTTGTCATGGGGACCCCATCCCGCTGAGTCGAGATGCAAAGGTCTACATCTCCGGACAAGCATAGGCTCTTCTCTCCTGGAAAGGTTGTTCCCAAGTGCTCTAACATGCATGCAATGCAACATCAAAAGCACTCGATTTTCAGTAGTGCAACTCTGCTCTCATACTGTGTCTATGTGTAAGGGCTGACCAAAGCAGATTAACAAGGGACTTTGTTTTTTTACCTTTAAAATTATGTGCAGACGAAGACCACAGAGTACAGGAAATAGTGTGAAAGGCAGACAGTTCTCATGTGAAAACGCACAAGCAGAGTATTCGTATTCGAGATAGTCGTATCTCCTGGGGCCCTCATTATTGGCCGGCAGAACTAGGCCCACTCCCCAAACCCTCCGCCTCCGTAAAAAGCCTAGGGGTGACTATTGACGGAGATCTGTCTCTCAACACCCAAGTGGGCACAGTAGTCTCTAAATGTTTTTTCCAACTGCGAAAAATCCAGAAGATACATCACTTGCTCACCCAGGCAGCACTGATACAAGCTGTGATCAGCCTAGTCTTGTCCCATCTAGACTATGCAAATTCAATCTATCTAGGCCTTCCTTCCTATCAGATCAAGAGGCTCCAGCTTGTACAAAACCAGGCGGCACGACTGATTTATCAACAGCCTAAGTGGCAATCGGCCAGACCCTTGATAAAAAAGCTACATTGGCTCCCACTGCTTCAACGAGTCACCTTCAAGACTGCCTGTCTTACATTCAAGTCCCTAAACTGTTATAGCCCTATTTTCATTAACAATCTGATCTTGAGATACATTCCAACCCGTGATCTCCGCTCTAAACATCAAAATTTGTTTGTGAGCGCAAAGTTTAAACGTAAGCGACATGGCGGATGCCGCTTCGGCTACCTGGCGACACAACTATGGACTTCACTTCCATGGGAGATCCGTTCTTGTTCCCATCTGCTTCAATTCAGAAGGCAGCTCAAGACATGGCTGTTCATACAGGCACACGAGTAAATAGATCCCACTGCTGTCAACTCAGAACAGTCAACTCAGTTTAGCTCGAAATAGCGCCATGAAACCTTGGTCAAAGTGCGCTTTACAAATAGGTTATAACATAACATAACATAACATTCTCTAAAACAAAGGCATATAGTAACATGTGCAAAAGCGGCAGCATGGCTGCCAAGCTCATACTAACTCATGCTAACTTAGCAATGTCCGCAGTTAAACCCATGTCCTCACTACAAGTCATAAAGATAGAAAAAAGGAAGTCAGCAAAATAGGGGGTCAGAAGGCAAAAAGTAATAGGAAACCACGGCATGGATGACTGGTCTAGATCTAATACTTGATTAATACGTACCACCAAGAATTCAGCAAAAAACTTACAATCCCCAAATGAGTCAAACATTACTAAATAAAATGCTATATAAGGGGCGATGGTACATCACAAAAAAAAAGAAGTAAAATCTGTATTGATATGGGAAATGGGCCTATCATTACCATATAGAGAAAGGTCCTTGTCTTTCTTAGGGATTAAACAAAGCATAGCCTCCACAGAAGTGCCTTTTACTGAGCTTGCTGACAAAAAGTGTTGAATTAATAATTGTCGTTTTGTAAATAATATCTGTGAGAATTGGGAGCAAAATTCAACAGAAAATCAGTCTGGTGCTGGGGCATTATCTTTAGGTAATTTAGCAATGGCTGCCTGAATTTCAGCCACTGTTATGCCCGTTTCTAAAGAGGAAAGATCAACTACATGTGTTGGATCTTTAGACATAGATTTAAAAAGGCCTTCCATGACATCATGCAATGAATCATGTTCAGGGGTATATAATTGGTTATAATACTCCATGAAACATTGTAGAATGTTTGAATCAGTATAATATTTATTATCTCGATTGTCAGATATGACATTTATTGTAGATTCCTGTTTTAAATTTTTTAGGTAATTGACTAACATTTTACCTTATTTATTAAGTCTGCCAAATTAATTTGCATTGACTTTTAATAAAAGTGTACTTGCGTGTTCTACCGACCTTTTGTTAAAATCTAATTTAGCTTTAATTAGGCGAGCTAACGTGTCATTGTAATTGGAAGTCAAATATTTGTGTTCAAGAGTTTTTTATATGTTGTAGTAACATGGAAATTTCTTTGAGTGAGGTGTGGTTTTAGATGCAATACAGTCAATAATAAAACCTCTAGTTCAGTGCTACTCATAGTATAGCCAGGGGCCTGCATATGGCCCTGTTGAGCTTTACATGCAGCCCCCCTCGTAAACAGCGACACTGGCTACTGGTAAGTCCACTGTTCCTAAAGAGTTGGAATTACTGTACAGTCACGTTGTAATTACTTTGGGCCAGATGTATCAATAATCCGTTTTGTGATTTCCTAATTGCGAATTCTTGCTATTTGCAATTAGGAAATCACAAAACGGCATGCATGAAAGTGGTTTGAATACTTTCTGCAATTCCTAATGGGTCACAAATGACTTACCTCATGAATATTAATGAGGTAGGTTGCAATTTGCGATCCATTAGGAATCACAAAAATCACAGGGATGGGGCCTGCTGAGATCAGCAAACCACCATGTCAAAAATGCTATTACAAACATTCACAAAGGGGAAGAGGACCTTATTTGCGAATGGGTTACCACCTACTTGAAGTAGGGGTAAAATACAAATGTTGGCGACTGCATTCACAGTTACAAAACATTCACACATACCATTAGGATTCGCCCTAGAAACACCCCTTCCAAATAGCAAATCGCAAACCCATTTTGCGATTCTGTAACAGATTACTGAATAGCAAAAATGGCTTTGCTACAACTGAAATGCATTTTTAGCGTTTGCAAATGGGCCAATTCGGCAAATTGGCCGTTTGCAAAGACAAAAATGCTTGAAACATCTGGCCCTTTGTGAATAATTTGTTGGATTACTTTTCAGATTACTTTTATTACTCAGTGTGGTATACCCAGATACAACGAGCACGAAGGAACCAAGTTAGGTTCCAATTCAAACTGCACAGCCACATCCGTGCCTGAATGAATCCAATAAATCAAATTCTCATTTTTAATCTACTCTTTGACCATCAATTTAATCCATTTCTTTTTCATGTTTCTCCAATTGCTTCAATTCATTTTATTAATTCTAATACCAGACGTAAAGTTTTAGAAAGGCGCAGTAAACGTGAATGTTTTCAAATATCACAAGTTTATTTAAAATTACCCAATGAATTTCAGGAATTATCCCTTCGTCAGGGTATCTAAAATACAAAAATTCATAAACACCACCATCAGCATATATTTTTGCACATCTAACTCAGTTAATAACCCTGATCCATCTGCTATACTCCAAATATATTAAACTAGTAAATACTTCATACCAAAACAACACGTCTCTGTGCCCAGCTATATTTTTATATCATGAGTTGTTCATAGACTCAAACATTTATATAACACCCAGAACTTTTTAAACCAACACGTGTCCCCAGTTCAAATGTTCCCTTGCCAAAATGGCTACATCCCCGAGCCTACCCATACAGTTTCACCACCTTCCCCTTTACCGTAGTTATCAGTGAGCCTACCGTGACACGTATGTAACTATACTCCTTGTTGAGGACCCAGCCTCACACAGTGTCCAGCTTGTTTCCAGAACCATGGTACCTCCTATATCTCTTTACTGTTTCTCTGGAGTGCCACAGCACAAACTGAACCGGCTCTTGTGAACCCACTTGGTTATTAATCACCCCTCATAACTCCCCACAGGTGATCTAAACTTCCACAGTCGACAAAGGACTTCAAAAATGTAGCACTAACCCTTATTTTCACTACAACTAAGTCACTATTACATTTCCCAGCATGCTTTTCTCATGCAACTTATGAGTTTGTGAAAAAAAACTACACTCAACAACGGACTTTAATTAAGTGTTAGGCACTATCGACAGACAACTACTAACTTTCCCAGACAACCTGTCTCACTTGACATTATTTATACCCAAACTCCCCAATGTCCCATAAAAGAGTTGTGCATAATTGACGATTGCCATCATAATCGTTCACACCATTTTGGAATGAAACATGCACATTTACATTTCCTTTATGAGTTAGTCTAACAATTCATGTTCATAGATATAGTCGCAACAGTGCAATAAATGTAATGTCAGTTGTCATAATGTGTTGACGGTGGTTATTCGTATCCGGAAACTCAACTCCTGTGCTATTCATTGTCGTTCACATAATAATTGAATCCTCTATGAAAAGCAAGGAGTACAACGATGTGCATTTCACCACTACTTAAGTATATTGAACACTGTTTCTGCCTACCTCGATGAGACTGCACCCACGTTTAAAGCAGGAATAAACAAGAAGGAAAAACAGAAAATAGAGGATTACATCACACAATATTAGACCCAGAGATGGGAATTGATTTACTTGCTATGATACCCGTATCTGAAGAAGAAAACACTGTGGCTGTGACGCCAGATGACATCATGAGACATACATGTTGTTTTCACTTTTACTAATGGTAAACCCTTACAATATTCCTCATTAAGTACTGCAGTGGCTTATTTAACAACAACAAAAAAACAATTAGCAAAATCATGTAGAAATACATTTTTTGATTTATCACAATGTGTAATTGAGCTCAGACATGACTGAGAAGTGCGCTATTTTTAAACCAACGTGTAAAACTTGGTATTACATCTTTAAACTGCATTTAGATACTGAAACAAGATGCGCTGGGTGCATTTTTGGAATACAGTCAACTTGCTGTTAATGTGGCATGTAAAGTTTGCTTTGCTTTCGGCATTAGCGTAATGGAAACAGTTTATCATTACAGGCCCCAGAAGTTGGTCTGCGACTGATAAGCTCTACAAAGCATTATGCAATATTTTAAAGCATGACTTCAATATCACCCTTGTTTCACATGCTTCCTTTGTGCAATGTTTTTCTTGTTTACAGTGTCGCTCCATTTGTCCGAGTGTTTTTCCTTAACCCCTTCCCTGCTCATGACGGAACCACGCCGTCATGCTGCGGCCGCTATGCCCACGCGGCACTGATTCGAATTATGAGTGGGCAGAGTCGTGACAGAACCACGCCGTCATGAGCACAGCTCGCCCGTGGCTCATGACGGCATGGTTCCGTCACGAACATGGCGGCGCCACGCTCCACTCCCCCCCCTGCCCCCCCTCAGCGCCGTGGAAGAATTACCACCGTGGCCAAGGGGTTAATTAGATCATGTGTCCCACAGGTTACTTCCAAGATGTTTTAATGTCACACACTAGGTGCAAGATGGTTGAATGATTGTTTGGATTAACACAAAATGAGCGGTATTTTCCTTTCTAGGGGTTTTCGGATATTGATCTGCTAGTGTATGCTGATTGTTAATCTGATCTGTATTTCTTTGTTTCTGGAAAAATAACTTTGACGTCTTTGTAAAGACTTTCTGCATGAGGAATGTCTATGCTTTAAGTTTTAAGACTGTATGGTTTGCGGTTGAGACTTGGGTGGGGCATGTGATGGAATTTAATATATTTCTTGTGTTTGGCCTTGTCCAGAGCACGGATGAAGTACTTGTCTCCTTCCACGGCTCACGTTTTTGGAGCTATTTTTTTTCTGTCTACAAGCACTTCATCGTAGTACTTGTGTTTTTAGGCCATCTCCCCCATTCGTGTTGCTTCTTTTCCCTCACCCTTCTGCCCAGTCTGTTTCTTCTCCACCATCTCCATACACTCCTTTTTGTAATTGTATTGCTCTTCAAACCCTGGTGGCACAGCAATCAGGATAATGTGCTGCATGGCTACACACTTATAATGTCCAAAAAGCTAGGCCTATTGGCGATGCCAATGCTTGTTCTTATGGCTACTTTTACGGTCAGTGGGGTCCTCCAGAAAAGGGCTGCAGGGGTTATCAGGAGACTTGAGGTAGGTCAGGGATCCCCAGATCCCAGGTCACGATCGCCGGAGAGACCTCCTCGTGGTGTTGGGCCACTCAAACTTGGGCTGTGGGTGTCGGGTGCAGAGTGGTGCAGACTTGCGGATTTGGCGGGAGCCTGCACTGGCAGTGTGTGTGTGTGTGTTAAGGTACAGGACCTCTTAGGGTGGCACAACTCTGGTCACAGGACCCTTGGTACCTAGGGTACCATTTACAAGAGACTTACATGTGGCCAGAGAGGTGTTAATCTGGGGGTACAGTTTTATGGAAAGCACATAGGCCCTGGGCACCTGGTTGGCAAGAACCCAGGGCACACTCAGTCAAAGAGCATCAACATCAGGAAAAAAGTGGGGGGCAACCATGCAAAAAGGGTACAACCCCCCAAGCGAAAGAGGATGAGACTATCCTTTCCAGAGAGACTTTATTATCTAAGTGAAAACTCTGGAAACTCCATCTGCATTTGCATGGGCAGTCCCAGGTCTACGTTCCACTGTGAAAACCATTCCCTGTAGGGAGGTGGACCACCTCAAAAGTTTGGAATTTTCACATTTCATTTGCATGATCCATTTGATAGCTCTGTGGTAAGTTTGAACAATGAAGTGAGTACCAAACAAGTATGGTCTCAACTTTTTCAGGGACCAAACCACAGCAAAGGCCTCCCTCTCAATGGTACTCATATGCTGCTCCCTGGGGAGTAACCTTCTGCTTATAAAAGCAAAAGGTTGGTCTCGCCCATCACCATTGGTCTGGGATAGGACCGCTGCCATCCCTAGCTAAGAGGCACCAGTCTGCACAATGAACTGCTTGGTGTAGTCTGAAGCTTTTTTGAGAATTGGTGCTGAGCACATTCCTTTTTTCAGGGTGTCAGAAGCCTTTTGACAGCTAACTGTCCAGTTTACCTTTTTAGGCATTTTCCTGAAGGTGAGTTCTGTGAGGGCTGTCACAATAGATCCATACCCTTTCACAAATCTCCTGTATTACTTAGTCAAGGCAAGGAATGCCCTGACTTGGGTCTGGGTTGTTGGAGCCTCCCAGTCCAGGATAGCCTGGATCTTGGGCTGTATGGGTTGCACTTGGACTCCACAAACAAGGTGGCCCAAGTATACAAATGTTCCCTGCCCTATCTGGCATTTGGATGCCTTCATAGTTAGGCATGCAGTTTGTAGGGCCTGTAAAACCTTTCCTAAGTGGACCAGGTAATCCTGCCAGGTGGAGCTAAAGACAGCAATATAATCAAGATATGCTGTGCTAAAGGCCTCCAACCCAGCAAGGACTTGATTCACCAACCATTGGAAGGTTGAAGGAGCATTCCTTGCACCTAAGGGCAGAACAGTAAACTGATAATGCCCATCAGGCATGGAGAATGCTGTTTTCTCTTTGGCTCCTGGGGCCATGCCAATCTGCCAGTACCCTGCAGTTAAGTCAAAGGTACTAAGACATTTGGTTGAACCCAATTTATCTATCAACTCATCAGCCCTTGGTATGAGGTGAGCATCTCTCTTGGTGACAGAGTTGAAACCTCTGCAGTCCAAAACAAACCTCATTTCTCTCTTTCCACCCTGTGGATGAGGCTTGGGAACTAAGACCACTGGGCTGGCCCAGGGACTCTGAGAGTGTTCAATAACCCCTAACTCCAGCATCTTGCTGACCTCAGCTTTGATGCTCTCCTTAACTTGATCAGACTGATGGAAGATTTTGTTTTTGAAAGGTACCCTGACCCAGGTGTTCACATCCTGGGTACATCAATGGGTCTGACCAGGGGTCAAAAAGAAGAGCTTATCATACTGCTGTAAGACTTGCTTACAGTCAGCCTGCTGTTGGGCAGTGAGGGTGTCTGAATAGACCACTCCCTCTACTGGGTCATCTTGGGGCTGTAAGAGAGGAGGCCAGGGAGAGGTTCACACTATGTATCTTGATCCTCATCAGTAGCTTTAGGCGGTTCACATGGATCACCCTCTTTGGGGTCCTGCTTGTGCCCAGGTCCAACAAGTAGTTGACCTGACTCTTCTTTTCTAAGATGGGTAAGGGCGACTACATTTGTCCCGAAGGGCCCTTGGTGCCACAGGCTCCAAAACCCACACCTTTTGCCCTGGTGGGAATTCCACTAGTGCAGCTTTTTGGTCATACCAGTACTTATGGAGCTCCTGGCTGGCCGCAAGATTCTTAGAAGCTTTTTCCATGTACTCTGCCATTCTGGACCTGAGGCCTACTACATTGTCCACGATAACCTGTTGAGTTCTTGGAGAGGCTTCTCCCAACCCTCTTTAACCGGGCAGCATGGTCCCCTAACAGGATGGCCAAACAGAAGTTCAAAGGGGATAAATCTTTCTGAGGCACCTGCCGGTAAGTGAAAGGCAAGCATGACAAAAGGACATCCCATCTCCTTTTGAGTTTTTCGCGGAGTGCCAAGATCATGCCTTTCAATGTCTTGTTAAATCATTCAACAAGACCATTGGTTTGTGGATGATAGGGTGTAGTAAACTTGATCCACATTCCACACTTATTCCACATGTGTTTGAGGTATGCAGACATGAAGTTTGACACCTGTCTGACTCCATCTCCTTAGGAAACCCTACCCTGGTGAAGACACCAATGAGGTAATTGGCTACTGCAGGAACTGTAGAAGTCCAAAGGGGAATTGCTCCAGGATACCTGGTGGCATTATCCACTACCACCAGTGTACGCTTGTTTCCTGAGGCTGTGGGAGGTTCAAGTGGACCCAATAGGTCAAAATAAGCTTTATTCGATATTCAAAGAGAAATATCATATAAGCAAACATAGTTATAACTGTTATAAAAATATAGAAATAGACATAAAATTTCGGTTTAAAATCATCAATTACACAATTGAAAAGTTTAAATTTCAGAAGTAAGAAGGACAAAAGGCAGTATTCAACACTCATCAAGCATTCAAAACAGCATCAATATCTCGGGTAGAAATCATGCAGATCCCAAACGAAAATGGAACCATCTTTTTCATGGGGTTTGCAGGATCGTAAGTAGGGGACTGTCTGTCTGTCCTTAAATTTAACTAAAATTAGGTCCCCGGGAATTTCTTTGGTTGATGACCCCAACCAGCCCACCCTTCTAACGCTTAGGATGCCACCGTTTTTATTGGGTGGGAGGGGTCTATTTTTTGATAGCCAAAACCGGACTTTGTGATATAGGTCCTGGTGGCTTTCAGGTTTCCCATGGGCAAGTGGAGGTACTCCTGCAAGAACAAGCACAAAGGGTGCTGCTTCTGGGGTCAAATTTATGCAAGGTGCTCTCTTAGGTTCTGGTCTAGTTATAGAGGAGCTAGATAACCCAGATTTACAAGGAATATTCAAAGTAGTTGAAGATATTCTCTTAGGAGGTCGCACTGATGTATGGGCGATTTTGGTACTTACAGTTGGGACAGTTTTTGTGATGAAAGGCACTTTGGGGACCGTAGGAGGAGTGGGACAAGTAGAAGTAGCAGATGAAGAAGAATTGGCTTTAATAATAGCCTCTAGGCTTGACAACCTATCCCCTAAGATGTTAATTTGGTCAAGCAGGGGTGATAGCACAGATCTTAACATCGATTCAAAGTGGGGCAATAGTGGTAGGTAGGAAGATGCTACTTCACTCTCCAATGTTCCAGTGTGCGCCTTGGGTGGGGTTGAAATAATAAGAGGCGATGGGGAATCAGTACAGTTTGTTTGGTTGTGCCTTCTTTTTACACAGTGACCCTCTGTAAGTCCAATAATTTGGCTGCTATCCTCCATCGGTGATCGGGATGTCTCACAATGTTTATCCGCACAGGGGTCGATAATAGAGTCTTTTACGGGGGAAGGGGCTATAACTGGGATAAAATTTGTCCCGCATAAGGCATTTAATTCCTCCCAATAGGATACTTTTTCTGTCCTGGCAGAGGGTTGTGGGAGGGTTTGGATTGGGTCTAGGAGTTGGCGGCAGTCATCGAAATCTGTGTCTCTAATGGTGAGGAGAGTCAGATGGCTCTGGGTGGACATGTCCATTTCCTTGTCCGGGTGATGTTTTTGGAAGAAGATGGGATAGGCCCCCTTAGAAGTCATACAGTATGTGGAGTATTGAAATTGATAAAACAGGATGGCCTTAATTCTTCAACAAACGCGAATGGACACTGTACCTTATTTGGTTGAAACCCAAGGGGTCTGGCCCGTCCCCGTCCTTCTCGTGCCGCTGAGGGCCCGCCCTTTGCCTGGGCTTCGCCCGGCGCGTCCCGCGCGCGTCCTGCGCGCGTCCTCGCGGGACGAGAGGCGTTCCGCTGTTTAGTAGCGCCCCCGGGCGCAGGCTGTGGTGTCACCGGTGCGCCGGTGAACTCCGGGGCACCTGGGAAATGAAGTCCCTGGCCGTTGCCCTCACGGCGCTGCTGGGAGAGCTGGTGTCGGTGTCGGTGTCTTTAGCCGTTCCCCTCACGGCGCGGTCTGTTGCCTCTGCTGTCGGGCTTGCCTAGCCCCCCACTGAGCGCTCGGCGCTCCGCTGTTTAGTAGCGCCCCCGGGCGCAGGCTGTGGTGTCACCGGTGCGCCGGTGAACTCCGGGGCACCTGGGAAATGAAGTCCCTGGCCGTTGCCCTCACGGAGCTGCTGGGAGAGCTGGTGTCGGTGTCGGTGTCTTTAGCCGTTCCCCTCACGGCGCGGTCTGTTGCCTCTGCTGTCGGGCTTGCCTTGCCTTGCCTAGACCCAATATGTCCACACCTACCCATTCAAAGGGAAACCCATACACTGGTGGGATTGAGGGGGCCTTTGGGTGTCCATCTGTTTTGCCACTGGCTTGACATGTGACACAGGAGCTGACAAACTCTTTTACTTTCTGTGACATCTGGGGCCAGTAAACATGGCTAACTAGCCTGTCCCATGTCTTGGTCTGGTCAAGATGCCCAGTTAGGGGGATGTCATGGGCCAAAGTGAGTAAAAACTCTCTGTACATCAGAGGCACTACCACTCTCCTAGTGGCACCAGGGTTGGGGCCTCTGGCCTCAGTATAAAGGAGTCCCTTCTCCAAATGTGCTCTGTGGGTACCATTGACATCTCCCTGTTCCTGTGCAGCAGCTTGCTGCCTCAGGTTTTCAAGAGTTGGATGGGTCTGCTGTCCAAGGCACAGCTGTTCACTAGTGGGTCCCCCTAGGACGAGGAGCTCAGCCTGGTAAGAGTCAAGTTCCATGAGCTTAGTTCTCTCTGGGGCTGACAAGTCCTATCCATGAGGAGAGGGGTCCTGACTCTTTTTGCTGTCCAGAAGCTGGTTACCCTGTTTTCTTGCCTTTTCTCGTGGAAGGTTGGCCCATTCTTCCAGGCTCCCACACTTCTTGTTCATCCTATGCTTATCTCTGTGCTCTAGTATTGATGCTCACAATCCCAGGGATGTCCAGCATTACTGCATAGGTGTTCAATTCTACTTAATCCCATGCTGAGGTCTCCAGGTCATTTTCAAGCAGACAGGCAGCTAGCCCTCTTGGAGAGTCTGCAACCTGTTACAGGTCATTAACACCCACCCCCAATGTAATGTCACCATAGCATGGCATTGTTAGTAGTAACACTGTCAGCGTTGGTGACTGGATATGACTTTCCAATCAGGTATTGCTCTAGGGAAACCAGTGTTTCTCTCACCATGGTGACACTGGCACATGTATCCCTCAGGGCTTCTATCCTAGACCCATTTATCCAGGGGTATTGCAAATACTTCTTTAAGTTGGCAGGACACACAGCTAAAGTGGCAAATTCAACTTGACCCTCAGTGACTAGAACTGCTTCAGTGTGAACCCTGATTTGCTCTGGGCACACTGTTGATCCCATCTGTAGATTGGCTATACTAGTACTAGCTGGAGGAGGACTAGGGGACTTCTTGTTAGGACAAGTAGCATCTCCAGTTAAGAGTCCCAGCTTCTTACAGTTGAAACACCATGCCTTCGGGGGATCAAAGATTTTCCATTTTTTACCTACCATTGAACTGGGAAGAGTTTTGGGACCAACCCACCTGAACAGGTTTTTGTGGCCCTTTTGAGGACTCTTGGTTTTTGTCTTTAGGGTTCTCAGCCCCTTTCCCCTAGGGAGGTTTGGTAACCCCTTTCTTTTGGTCGCACCAAGTGGCTGTTTTTGTTACCCTAGTCTTGGCCCAGTGGTCTGTCGTCTCTCCCAATTCTCGGGGAGGAAATAGACCTAGGTCTACCAGTTATTTATGCAACTTCTCATTAGTGCAATTACTCAAAATTTGTTCTGTCATAAAAAGATTTATAAAGTCCATTGAAATCATGCACATTATTTCCAGTTAACATCCATCTAGTGTCTTAACTGAGTAGTCAACTAAGTCAACCCAGGACTGGCTCTGGGTTTTGTGAGACCCCCTGAATCTAATTCTAAATTCCTCAGTTGTGAGCCCAAAGCCTTCAGTCAGAGTGTATTTCATGAGTTCATAAGACCCAGCATCTGCCCCAGTAAGGGTTATGAATCTGTCCCTACAGTTACCAGTGACCAATTCCCAAAGGAGAGACCCCCCAGTGTGACTTCTTCACTTTCCTCATTTCACAAGCCCTTTCAAAGGCTGTGAACAATTTGGTGAAGTCATCACCTTCCTCAAATTTGGGGACAATCTCTTTGGGGATCTTGGGATCATACCATTGCTCTCTGTCCCTATTTATTGAGTTGCTGCCACAACTGTATGGAGCTAAGCCCACCTCTGCTTTTTCGTTTTCTAGAGCTAGGAGTCTGGTATCTAGGTCTAATCTTTTGGCCAACCTTACTATATGGTTAGTCTCTTCATTGAGGCTGAGAGGTCTTCACCTTGCTCAGAGCGTTGGCCATTAGCATTCCCTGCCAACTGCTCCAGGAGCTTATTATTGGAGAGATGGGAACACATGGTAATGTTTTAAAGTTTACATAGAGACCTTAGCCCCCTGAATTCCAGATGAAGGTAAGGGGTGAGGTCGAGTTCATCAACCATGTTTTCTATGTCATTTGGTACGTTTTCACTAACAGTTGTGTTCTTATTAAAAGACATTCTAGAAAAAGAATCTAAGCCCTCTTAGCTCTAACTACAGTGAGTTTTTATTTAAAAAAAATTCTAAAGTGACGTGTCCAAGGCACTAACAAGACTTTTAGGAATTTTAAAAAAAATTGTCAATTCAAAAACATCAGAATTCTAAAGATAATTTAGGAGTTCTGTCATGTGATCAGGTGTTGACCAAGTCAGTCCAACAAATGCAAAGTTGTAGACCCCACAGCTGATCCACCAATGTAGAAAGCTGTCTCTGTATATACTATACCAAAGTAAGGTATAGTGTTCACAGAGTCCAGTGGATCCCCAAAGGCTTACAGAGGTAAAAGTAGGTAATCCCTTACTCTCTATTTTTGGTAGTGTGGGCGAGCAGTAAGGCTTTATCAGAGGTTAGGGTTAAGCATTTATTGTACACACTCAGGCAAGAAATTAGGTCACACACTCAAAGACTGAACTCTAACCAATTTGTTTTGTATAAAAATATTGTTTAGTTGTATTTTATTTCTCGAACCAAGCATGACCTGTCACAGGTAAGGGTAATAGTACTTTGCAAGAATAATACAGTTGAATACAGTTGAAATGCAGTTAAATGCAATTGGTTTAGTTACAGGTAAGTCAAATGTTCATACAGAGTTGTAATTACTGTACAGTTACTTTGTAATTACTTTGTGAAGTTTGTTGGATTACTTTTCAGATTACTTTTCTTACTCCGTGTGGTATACCTAGATACCACACTGGGACATTTCCTGGATAAAGGTAAGAAAATGCAATTTGTTATCAAAACACACTTTTCATAGAGTTTCCAACTCAACACTTAGAACTTTGTTCACAGAAAAGCAGTCAATGCAATACTATGGGAGAAAATGAAGCAATCGTTTTACAGGTAAGTACTTGCCTTTGGGAGTTGGGTGTCTGAGGTTAGAGTCAGGGTTCCCCCATGGTCAAGGATGCAGTCCAAGAGCACTCTCTGTGGCACTAGGGCAGCTGGGTGCAGAGTACAGAGGCCCAATGTTATCCAATGGGGTAGGGGGCCTTCATTTGATGGCTGCTCATGAGCAAGCCACAAGGTTGAGGGAGCAAAGCTCCTGGAGTTAAGCTCAGGGCAAAGGGGGGGTTCAAGTTAGCACTCAAAGTGCACTCACAGTGGTACAGGGGCGATCGGGTGCTGTTTTGGCTTTGGGTGCCCTGTTGTTTTCATGGGGAGTTGTCCGGTTTCAACAAACACTGCAGGCTTGGGGATTAAGATCTTCTCGAGGCGACCACTGGTTGGAGAGGTAACTTGAGATGTTGTGGGATGCCAGGATACTGTCGGTTGGGCCATCCAAGGCCGTGGGATGTCGGGTGCAGGGGTGTCTTTTAGCGTCTGGTTTTTCTTACCTGCTCCGGTTGGAGTCGAGGGATCCTCCAGAGAAGGGCTGCAGTGGTCATCGGGAGACTTGAGGTAGGTCAGGGATCCCCAGATCCCTGGTCGGGAGTGCCAGGGAGACCTAGTCGTAGTGTTGGGCCACTCAACCTTGGGCCATGGGCGTCGGGTGCAGAGTGGTGCAGACTCCCAGATTTGGCCGGAGTCAGAGTCCGTTGGTGAGCAAATCTGGTGCTCACAGGAGACAAAGTCTTTTCTGTGAAGGCAGGGCAGGTCTTTTGGGCTCTGGGTGGCTGATGCCTGCAGGACACCCCGGGATTCCACTGAGGCAGTTCGAGATCTGGACAGGCTGGTAGGGTTGGGGCTAAGTCAGTTGGTGTCCTCCTCTTCTTCCTTCAGCACGGCTCTTCAGTCCTTTTTCTTCTTCTCACTTCTTGTCTGAGGAGGCAAGTTTCAGCCAATGGTCCCTTCCTTGGGGTGGGTATACCTCCTATTATGCCAACCTCCCGTGGGAGGGGGCATAAGCCTCACTCTGGTTAGCAGAGTTGACCATCTTCAAGATGGCAGGGAGTAAGAGTTGTGCTTCACCTCACCTCCCCCACCTGAGGGGTGGGATTGTCAAAGGTGGGCACACCTCTCTTCCTATCTTGGTTTTCCCATTGATTCTCCTACCCAAAGTGGGGGTCAGAACTGGTGGGGTCCAGTTGCTGGGAGCAGCTAAAGGCTGTGGCAGCTCACAAAGGCATCACACCGTTGAAGCTTCCCCTTTGTGGACCCTCCCATCCTGGGGGACAAGGCTTGGCTCCTCTGCCCAGGATGTGCTTTGTTTCTAGAACCAGAAAGCGGGAGGTTATCTACCCAGGGGTCTAGACACATGTCTGGGGTGACAGCTGACGAGCAGCCAGTCAGCCAGTATATTAGAGTTATGACGTTTTTCAGGAGGCGTCTCTAACAAGCCCTCTGAGTGTATTTTACAATAAACCCACAAGTGTGGGTTTAATGTGCTGAGAAGTTTGATACCAAGCTTCCCAGATTTCAGTAAAGCCATTTTGATGCTGTGGAGTTCATAATGACAAACTCCCAGACAGACCATATACTCTTTATGTCTTTACTGCACTTACAATGTCTAAGAATAGACTTAGACTCTGTAGGGGTTAAGGGCTCAGGCACCTGTAACCTCACCAGTGGCATAGTGCACCCAGCTAGGGGGTGGCTGACAAATGCCATAGACAGTGGGTTGTGGGCTGTGGGCACTTTTCTCTGCACCGAAACATGCAGCCTGTAATGGCGGTGTGTGTGTGTGTTAAGGTACAGGACCTCTAAGGGTGGCACAATAAGTGCTGCAGCCCTTTGATGACTTCCCGTGGTCATAGGGCCCCTGGTACCTAGGGTACCTTTTACAAGGGATTTGCATGTGGCCAAAGAGGTGGCAATCTGGGAGTACACAGTATAGTTTTAGGGAAAGAACATAGGCGCTGGGTACCTGGTTGGCAGGAACCCAGGGCACACTCAGTCAAACATCAACATCAGGCAAAAAGTGGGGTAACCATGCAAAAAAGGCCAATTTCCTACAAGCACTAACATTTAAAATATGTTAACTAAACGGGCAAGCATTTATTTAAAGGCTAATTGAAGTTAAAGGAAGGGAGTGACTAGGGTGTTCTGCACTGCTTAACTGTAGAAACACCTTCACTTTTAAAGACATCTTGCAGCAAAATTATGAAAGTGTGATAAACTCTGTTCAAAATTCAAAATAATATTTCATTAGCATGCAGAACAGTTTCACCTTAGTACATCAAATTATAGCAGTGCATTGAGAAGCATTTTTTTTTTAAGTGGTAGTTTTCACACTTGACTTTAGAAACATTCATTCTCCCCCCCACAGCTCAGAGAACAATGTCAATAGTGAACTAAGAGGCAAATCAGTTGCTATGTGCACTCGGGGTGGCATGGGTTTCTCTTATACATGAGCAACATTATAGGTTATTAAATAAAACACAGGAGCAGGTTTTGTACAGTATACATCCTAAAGTCATGTATCTTGAGGTCCTCTTATATGTGATAATCAAGAAAAATGAGGGAAAGTGAAATAAAACAATTACATAGAATCACAAAATTTGATTAAGTGGAGAAGCTAGGATTAATCCCAGGTTTTCGTTTTCACATTATTCAATTTGCTAGGGGAAGTGAAGCCTATACATTCAGATGTATATGCTTCGCTTCCCCTAACACCAGCACATCAATGTGGCCCTATGTCTAATCACAGTCCAAACTTCGTGGCACCTTTGTAAAATGTTTGTGAGTCCCCAGGCTCTAGCTGCTGCCTTAAATGCATCCCAAATAAAATTCATCACTGTCTCAGTGGAAAGATTGAGCTAAAATGTCTGTGGTAAAGAGTGTACATTATTTCACAAAAAGTTTATCAGTCAATAATGCATTTTTAAATCTCCATCTATTAGTACATAAGTCAAATGGCAAGATGTCTAAAGAAGCTATAACAGGGCCATTGTCGGAAATAACAATAGAACTAATTTCAGTCTGTTCCATATATTTCAAGACACGGTGGGTTACAAATATGTAATCTATCCCCGAGCCAGAGTCATCTGCAAGGGAAAAAAATCATGAATTCCTAACATCAGGGTAAAAAATTTGTCACGGGTTAGCTAAGTCCCAGGAGAATATTGAGTGTTTAAAGGTGTGTTGAATTTTGTTGGGAATAAATGTAGTTTGTGAGTGTCTATCTATGAAAGGATCTTCCAGTTGATTGCACACACCTCCCACTATAAGATTTTCAGTAAGGCAGGAACGTAGGAGAGCAGATAAATGTTTCAAAAATTGTATATCAACGTCTGTGGGACCATGAATATTACAAATTGCAATGGGAACATTACTAATTTTAATAATTGATAACAGCCATCTGCTATCCTCATCAGGAACTATAGTTTCAAAATCAAGAGACAAGGAGTTATGACAAAGAATGATTACACCATTCTTGTTATGCTGTGTGGAGGAACAAAATACCTGACCAACCCAGCTTTTTTTTTTTTAAGATAAACAAAATCTTTTTCTTGACAGTGAATTTCTAGTAATAAGGGAATCTGGCATTTTAACTTTGATTAATGAGCCATTAATCTTTGATGTATCATTGGGTGTCAAAGAGCTTTGAAGTTCCAAGAAACCATATGTAAATTACTCATATTAAACTGTCAAGATAGGAGGGGATATATTAAAATTAAGTGCAAAATTTGTAAACAGAAAAAACCCAAAATAGAGGTTTACAATATTTGTAGAACACAAGGCAACAATTTGATGAAGTTGTGAAGTAAAAGTCAAAGCATAGTAAAATAATAGGTACAAAATAAGAGGAAATAGGAGAATGTTAAGAAGAGAAAATGGAATGAAATGACCTCCCTATGTTAAGGGAAGAAAACAATGATGGTGAAAAGTCAAAAGACGTTAACCATAACATGTAGTCAAGAAAAAGTGAGAACAATCCAAGTGAGAAGAGGTGGGGAGCAAAGTAAAAAGAGGCCAACCACATGCTGCTTTTTCGACATAGTAATAATATATAGAGAAGGGATATAAAGATAGAAAGTGAAGAAAATAATTATGAAAATAATAAAACTGTGGGGTTGCAAAGGGTGAGGTGGACCAACACTTACTGACAATAATAAGACAATGAAAACACACTGAGATAAGGGAAAAGAAACATGAGGATATGGGCACACGGAACACCTCAATCCAAGGGTCAAGGAGGCACCAATAAGGAAAGTGTTAAGCAGTATTAAATAATGAACGGGTACAAGTTTTGTTCAACAAATTAGACAACATAAGGGAACATGGCTTTAGTTACGCAATTTAAAATAGCGACAATCAAGTTTTGCCAAGATCCATATCCTCTCTTTTGTGGGAATGAAAAAATAGTTTTCAAATGTGGAAGTTTTGTCTTTGTATGTGACCTTAAAGAAGCAAAGGTGGATGAGGACAAATCTGGCATTCATGGATTTTAATGCTGGACGCAGTTCTAAAAAGTCCTTTCACCTGTTTGCTGTTTTATGGTTAATGTCTTGAGTGAGGGATATCTTCTGCCCTTATCAAAGCATTTGCTTACATTGCTTTGCAGCCAAACTTACTCTCATGAGGCTCGAGTACTGCAGAAAATAGGCAATGATTCTTCTTGGAGGCGTGAGAGTAGATCTGGATTTGGACATAGACCCAACTTGGCAAGCTTGTTGTATGTTTAGATCAGGTGAGTCCCTGAGTCCAACAATTTTAGAGAGATAGAGCGTAAGGAATCCAATCATATCAGAGTCTGTTGTGCCTTCAGGAATCCCATAATTTCTCAAATTATTTCATCTGTTGCTGTTTTACAAATCCTCAGTTTGTTTTCTTTGGACAATGAGTGAACTTTAGCCGCAAAACACTGGACATTGCTAATTCTTTGTTCGACCGCTGATATTCTAGACTCCCAAGTAGAGCATTTGTCTATATTTAATTAAAAGGCTGCATTTGTTTCTAACACAAAGGACTTTACATTTTTAATTTCATCCATAATGTTCTCTAATGTTAGAGGGAGCAGAGATTTTGTCGGGGAATCGGGATCTTTCTTGACCCTTTTATTAGCATTGACCATTGTCTCTTTGCAAGGATTAGGAGGGGGGGGGCGAAGCAAAGGTATTAGATGTGGAAGGGCCTGGTTATCCATTACAAAAATCTGACTTGTGTGGTAACCAGAGTGTCTTAAAAGTCAGACAGTGAAAGCCAAACAAGGAGCTGAAGACAGCAGCTCGATATTGCGGCAGCAATTATAGTTGTTTTTGGAGAAAAAGGAATTAGCACTAAAACTGTGCAGTATTGGTTACAAAAGCACCTTCTAAAGAAGGATGCCTCTCAGCCTCCGAAGCTTCCAGTTATAAAATTAATCTGAAAAAAGTGACCCAAGAAATGAAGCGAGATGAAAGGCCGTGCAATTGTGAGAGATATCTGCCAAGTTGACGGAAAAGAGCCATACTGTGAGCATTACGCTCCACATTGCAGTGGATACTGGATAATGGTCTAGTCACTCACCAAACCGCTCCCAAGGAACTCTGATAGCGGGAGCAAGGCATGACCTTGTTAGAGGTGAAGAAATCCGCAGAAAATCTGAAAAAGTAATCCGCCGAGGCCAAAGAACTACAGAACAGTAGCCACCTTGCAGGCGCTACTGTGCACCTCCTTTCCTTATTCGTTTCTGATGTGGATTGTTCAACTATGGAGATTGTAGATTGAATACATTTAAGCTCAGCTATAATGGATTTAAGTGTTACATCAGAGGCCATCGTAAGGGTAGTAGGATCAGCAAACTACTTTGGTCTAAGGGCCTCTCCAAAGGTAAGTTGGCCTTGCAATGTTTTACCAGACATCTGCGCTGCCCAGACAAGTATTAGGCACTTGAGGGAGCAGAAAGGAGTGACGAACTGTGCCCTCTTCTGTGTTAGTCAGTGATAGGTAGAAATCTGTGACAGGAGTATGGAGGGGCCTGATGTGTTGCAGGAGCGGGACTATCCTCTGCCTTCCAGGAATAGACAGCAATAATGATGGTAGATAGAGCACCAAGCAGTAGTGGGCGGAGACCCACACCCAGGAGCCAGCTTGCGGGTAGGTGGATAGACACATCACCACGACCTCTCCAGTGGGTGGCAGATGTACTTTCCTGTCAACTCCCAGAAAACAAGAAGAGATGTCTCACTTTAGCAGGGCTGACCTAGTAGAGAAGACAATGTGAAGGTAAACAGGAGGTGTGGGCCAAAGAGCTCAGGGGGTGCCCCAAAAGACCCAGGAGATGGCTTGCTGTAAATCAAGACAAGGGCAGCACTTCCTGATCCAACAAAGAACACAATTTGTATTTGTATTTGTAATGGGACTCATAAAGCGCAGGAATCACCCCCGAAGGGGTATCTCTGCGCTATTGGAGCAGTATAGTCAGATAAACATGGGCAGACAAGATTAAGCTCTGAACAATACTGGTTTCAGGAGTTCCCTGAAACAGAGTAAGTTGGAGCCATTGCGTAGTTCCTCGGGCAAGGTATTCCACAATTTGGAGGCTAGATGGACAATGGTTTTACCTCCGGTTCTAAACTTCTTAAACCAGGGAACCACTAGCAACCCTTTACATTCCGATCTAAGACAGTAGATTTTAAATGTATCTGCCAGGTAACTGGGGCTTTATGGGTGAGACAGCACAGCTTAAAATTAATTCTCTGGCAAATGGGGAGTCAGTGAAGTTGATGTAGCAATGGACCTGAAAAGGTGCGATGTGTTTTTTTTTAGGGCTAGTCGAGCTGCCACATTTTGTACAATCTGCAATCTGGTTAGTATGTATGTATGTATGTATTGCATACTTGTATAGCGCAGACTGTCACCCAAAGGGTATCCTGGCGCTTTGACTTATCCAGACCAACACAAAACACATCACTACACTGCCCTGGGCAATAGGTGGGACTTCAGGCCTTTTTTAAATGAGAAGAATTCCCCCGTGCTCCTTAGGGTCACTGGCAGGGAATTCCAAAGTTTGGCCGCAGTGTATCCAAAGGAACGGCCTCCCATCCGTATCCTCCGAATCTTAGGGATTGTGGCCAGATATGCAGATGAGGATCGCAGGGTTCTGGAGGTTGAATACCAGGAAAAAAGCTCTTGTAATGGGACAGGGCCCTGATCATGGAGGGCCTTAAACACTATACACAACGCTTTAAAACAAATGCGCTGGTGGACAGGTAACCAATGGAGGTCCTTAAGCCCCAGGGATGAAGAGGCCGAGCGCGGACGAGAAAGGGCCAGTTTAGCGGCCATGTTCTGGATACGCTGCAGTTTACCGATCAGAATACCAGGGGCACCCAGTAGCAGTGCGTTGCAGTAGTCAAGCCTACTGAGGATAATGCTACGCACTACTTCTGGTCTAGCTTGAGCCGGAAGCATAGGGAGAATTTTACGCAAAATGCGAAGCAGCATCATACATGTGGCAACGGTTTTATTTACAAAAACATTCAGCTGCAGATTGCATCCAAACATAACGCCCAGATTACGGGCGGAGTCTGCTGCCGCAACTGTACCCTGGAAAGCAGTAGGCCAAAAATCCACCGGCAAAGGCCGAGGAATGCGATCCAGGGAACAGTGCAACACCTCAGTTTTTGAGCCATTAAACTGAAGGGAGTTGGTACGCAGCCAATTCGCAGTGGCTGTCATGCAGCGATGAAAAGTCTCCTGAGACACAGCCTCTTTACCTTCCAATGAAAAAATAAGCTGCGTATCATCGGCGTAGTTAATGACCGAGATACCAAATGATTTAATCAGCTTAACTAAGGGGCGGAGGTAAAGATTGAATAAAATGGGACTGATGGCCGACCCCCGAGGTACCCCTTGCCCCACTCTTTTTGTGCCAGATCTAAAAGGCAGTAGAGCCACTACTTGGTGTCGATCCCAAAGATAGGAGACCAGCCAGTCTCTGGCCAGACCTGCCACCCCGGCCTCCTCCAATCTGCTGATGAGAATAGCGTGGCTGACCGTGTCGAACGCGGCCGACATATCAAGCAGCACTAAAAAAGCTGCATGACCTAAGTCGACACGCGAACGAAGATCGTCCGGGATAACCACTAGCGCAGATTCAGTGCCGTGGGCAGGCCTGAAACCGAACTGGGCCATGTCCAGCCAGGAGTTCGTTTCCAAAAAGCTGGACAGATGTTTTGTGACCCACCTTCCAGAATCTTAATAGGAAATGGAAGCAACGAGATTAGTCGGTAATTCCCCAGGCAGGAGGGGTCCAATGTTGCCTTCTTCAGGAGGGGGGAGACCACGGCAAGTTTCCAGCTATCCGGAACTGTAGCGGTGTTGAGAGATTGACAGCAGATGGAAAACAGAGGCGGAAACAGTTCCTCTCGAAACACCTTCCACAATCTATGGGGCAATGGATCCATAGGAGATCCGGAGGATACACCATTTGCCAATTGGCAAAACTCCTCATAGAGAGGGAGGGGGAAACTGTCAATCTGAGCCTGTTCCTTCACAACCTCCGGGGTCCCAGAGAAGGGACTCATTTGCAGATGCCAGCAGTGCATTGCAATAATTTAAGCGGCCCATGATCAAAGCCTGAATCAGGGTTCTTCGTACAGACAGAGGCAGCCACTGGAAAACTCTGCGCAAAAGGCTTAGTGTATGGTAACAAATCCCTGCGGTAGTAATCACTTGGTCCTTCATGGATAACAACACATCCAAGCATACTCCCAGGTTTTTTGCCACCAAGGTAGGAGTAGGAGCAGAGCCCAATGTTGCAGGCCACCACCAAAGGGACCAGAAATTCTGGGCTGACCCAAATAACAAGATTTCTGTTTGGGACGCGTTTAATTCCAAACAGTGGATCGTCATCCACTCTGCAATCGCTGACATCCCCTTAGTAAAACGCTGATCAATAGACTCAGAGTGCTTATCATAAGACAGGAGCAATTGGGTATCGTCAGCGTAGGAAAAAGGAGTGAAGCCGTACTCCCTAATAACCTTGGCAAGGGGGGCCACATTGATATTAATCAAAGTCGTGCTCAAACAGGAGCCCTGGGGCAGCCCCTTGGTGAGTTTCAAGATTTGGGAACGGAATGGACCAAAGTTGATGGTCTGAGTGCACTGGTCAAAGAAACTGACCAGCCAATTAAGTGCCTGTCCCTGCAGACCGGCTTCCCTCAGTTGCACAATCAGTTTCTGATGATCGATCGTGTCGAAGGCTGCTGTCAGGCCAATAAAACCAGTATCACTGCTTTATTAGCATCTAAAGCCATTTTAATATGATCTCTGACCCCAATGACGGTTGTCTCTGTGGAGTGGTTGGGTCTAAACCCTGACTGAGAGGGATCTAGAATGGTGTGTTTATCGAGGTATTCCACTAGCTGAGTGTTAATATAACTCTGCCATTTGACTCATCTACGGGAGGAGTGAAATGGGGCGGTAATCTGAAAGCACACCAGCGGGCAGTTAATCTTTTTTTTTAATCGGGAGTCCTTGAACTGACTTCCAGTCAAGAGGCAGAATACCTTCGCTTAAAGAGGTGTTCAGAATCTCAGTCATAGGGGCAGCTAGAAGAGGAGCAAGCAAAGGATATTTGTGTGCAGGTAAAACATCTAGAGGAGAGACGGATTTTGCCGTACTAAGCATGGCCTCCACCTGAGAAATCTGAAAATCTTTGAAACCAATCAGGCCTGCACCCAAATCCTTAACTATTAGAGAGCTATAGTCAGTGGGCTTTGCATAACAGGGATTTTGAGGAAATTGGTTATAGATCAAATTTATTTTTTCCTCCAGGTCCACAGCTATGTTGTCACACAGTTCCTGAGAGGGGATAATCTGTTGTGCGCAAGCTAAGGGCTTAGTGAAGGCGTTCAGGACTTCAGATAGTTCCTTTGTTGAAGTTCCAGCCTGGTTCAATTTTAGTATAATATGCTTTTTCCATGCTATTTTTAGATTCTTGTGAGAGCAAGAGCTAGTTTAAAGTTAGATTTTTCGCTATCAAACTGAGATTTGCGCCAGATTTTTTCCAGCACTTTACATCTGAATTTTTCCAGCCGTAACTCAGCAGTGTACCACTCTTTACGTCTTTTCTGAGATTTATTAGGTCGATGATTTAATGGAGCCAAATTGTCAATAATGTCACTAATCTTTTCATTAAAATCCGTTAGATTCATGGTGCAGTCCATATGTTCATAGAATATTGGGACATATATAGTTTGCTAAAAGAAACATACTTGACTTTGTGCCAATGTCTTTGAAGGGCCATCTGCGTGCCTCCAGATGATTGCTGTCTGAGGCAGCTAGTGATCTGAAATGGAATCATCGAGTCATCCGACCAAGTCAGTGAACACGTAGGATCAGCACTTATGAGAGGGTAATTGGTAAGTATAATATCCAGAGTGTGACCAGCCAGATGTGAGGGACCACTATTTATCTTTCCCAGGCCCAAAGTGGCCATGTCAGCTAAAAAGCTAGCAGCTTCAGAGTTTGCTTTGTCCTCGCTGCGGATATTGAAATCCCCTAACAGCAGAAAGTGGTTGGAGGCAATAATATGAGGGGCAATTTTCTCAATTATTTTAGATTTCAAATCTTTCAGTGGCCCCGGAGAGCGATATAACAGTGCACCCGTTAAAGTTTCCTGATGTGACCACTCCACTTTGAATATACAGATTTCCATCTTGGTATCTGAAACTGACTCAATGATAGTAGCTTTCAACTCTTCTTTAAAATTTATCGCAACTCTACCGGCCACTTTCCCTACTCTATCCAGTCTAAGAATCCGATAACTCTCAGGGAGAGCCAGGAAAATATCAGGTGTGGAGGTGGATTTCAACCAGGCTGGATCAGTTCCCTAAATGCGGAAGACTAGAGCGTTTCCCCGCAAAGATGGCCGCCCAAAGTGTTTCACCGGAAGTGAGGAGATTCTAAAGATCCTCACATTCACCCAAATAGCTCCCTCCACAACAAACAGCACAACCAGCTGCAGTGAAACAGGGAGTAAGCGGGCAGTGAAACTGAGTAAGTGGACAGGTGATCAATGGATTTTGGTAGAACCGTCGCACTCCATAGTATTGTGATGGTCGATATGTTAGACTCTTGTGTTTGGGTGCTATTTGGTGAACCTCCTGAGTAGAGGTAAATGAATCATCTGTAAGCGTCGATCAGTGCTTGAGCAACGTCTCCAAATGCACTCCTGTAGAATGTTTTAGTCAAAAAACACCTCGTAAACAATTTTTTCAATTTGTCAATAAAGTTCTTTTTATTTTGAATATGACTCGTATTTTTTCTTCATATTTTTTCTTCGATAGTTATTTTCAATTTTTTAGTTTTTGATGTTATATTCACATCTTATCGTTCTAGATATCCAATGTCATTTGGCCCAATGCATTTCGGGCTGTCTGCCCTTCGTCAGGGGCTTCAAATGGCTGTTTAGAAGAATATACACAACATTGTTCAAAAACAATTCTCAGTCTCATATTTGTACTTTGCGTTATATTTTTACATTGTGTTCTACAATTGTATCCTGAACCTTATATCCCCGTGGGTCTGTGTGCAACAGTCGGTGTCCTGTAATCAATGCGAGCGGTAAGTACTCTATTAGCTGCATGTGAAAAGTGGTAATGGTAACCCGACATGCGGTCCCCAATAATACATGGTGTGGTTGAAAAACGGGCATACCTGAAAAAAATGGACTGGCGGAGTAGCACGAAAGCTATGTATTGTAAGCTTTGTATTCACATTTCTTTTGATGACTGCTCCTATGTCTAGAATGTGATAAGCAAACAGTTTTAAAAAACAATGATTATCAGAGCAAACGGTGAAGATACGGTGAGTGACGGTGCAGAATGGACCTCGTGGTGAAAATTAAACACTTACATTGAAAGCGGGACGCTTTATACTTTCGGTATATCCGTAATATAAGGGTCGGTACGATCTGTTTACAAGAGAAAACTGATATCAGTTTTAAGTTTCATCTTGTTCGAAATATGCCAAACGAGGCGCATATAATATAAACTCACCGGTGGTTTTGTTCCGATGTGTAACGAAAATAGGAAGCCACATCGGAACAAAACCACCGGTGAGTTTATATTCTATGCGCCTCGTTTGGCATATTTCGAACAAGATGAAACTTAAAACTGATATCAGTTTTCTCTTGTAAACAGATCATACCGACCCTAAAAAATTGAAAATAACAATCGAAGAAAAAATATGAAGAAACAATACGAGTCATATTCAAAATAAAAAGAACTTTATTGACAAATTGAAAAAATTGTTTACAAGGTGTTTTTTGACTAAAACATTCTACAGGAGTGCATTTGGAGACGTTGCTCAAGCACTGATCGACGCTTACAGATAAGTGGACAGGTGAGTCACAGCAGTGACGTTTAAAACATCAGCGGTGCGTAGAGAACACAGTAAAACCCTTTAAAATAACACATTAACCCAGTGAAAACACAATAAAAAGTGCTTCAGAAAGCATAGTAATATCAAAATTCTAAAAAACGCTGTATTCAACTAAACGTTAAGGTGCCAGGAGAGGAATAATGTAACTGCACAAACATAGTCACCGTATCTGACTAACCCCATCTAACACTAATACCATCTGCCAATTATGCACCCAGAAGAGGTGATGCACGATGAAGGAGACCTAGAAGGTTGCTGACAGGTTGGCTAGCGAGTGCCCTGATGAGTTACTATTAAGCAGAGAGGGCCCAGGTGGTGGCTTGCTGGCTGGTAAAAGTGCAGCAGAACAAGCAGTCTCCGGATAGAGGAGCCACACTGTTGCATATCACTCCAGGCTTTGAGGCATGGAGAGTCATGAACCCCATCAAGAAACCGGCGTTGAAGTCAGAGGACACCTGTGCCATTTTAAGATGAACCAACCCCGGCTCTCGGTGTTGAGTTGCTTTCATGATCATCCATGGGGGAAGGAGGCAAGTGGTGGGAAACATCAACACATGGGGCCAGATGTAGGTAGCCCAATACCGGTCGGTAACGGCCGAAATTACCGAATTTCGGCCGTTACCGATCGGTATTAGGCATCTGAGATGTAGGGGCCATATTTAAGGATTCGGTAATTTACCCATGCACTATTCAGGGGTGCAACAGGGTGTCAATGTGACACCCTGCCACCCTTGTAAATGGTCTCCCTCCAGGCCCATAGGAATGAATGGGAATTACCGATTTGGTAAATACCGATCGGTAATACCGAATATTACCGATTCAATAAAATGTACCAAATCTTTATCTACATCCCATTTACCGATTCTGTAATACCGAATCGGTAAAATTCGGTATTTTAGAATCGGTAAATGGGAATTACCTACATCTGGCCCATAGTCCCATAGATCGAAGAGACACTTTAGAAATCGTGCGCCTGAATTGTGTGTGGCAGAAGGAAGGAACGAGGGTGACCAACCGTCCTTAAATTTCATGGACTGCCCGTAATTTGGGCCTCTTGTCCGTTGTCCGTGAACTAGTCTTTCACAGACGCCTTTTGTCCGTAATTCCAGACATTCCAGCGAGCTGCCCCCTGCAAGCAGCCTGAGAGTTCTGTAACTCTCACTGCAGGGGCCAGCTCGCACTACTGCTGTGATAAGTGGCCTGCAGCAGCCCCTCCCTGACCCCGCAGAGGCTGCTATCAGCCCATTATAATTCTGTATGTCGGCCTAATTATCACATACAGAATGATAATGGGCCAGTCACAGCATTGCTCTTTGCACGGATTGATCAAATGTGCAGCAGTATTGCTTAGTGGGTGTCACCAGCTACCACTGCGATACCACTTTCATTTTAAGGGGGTCCATGTATTGCTTCTGTTAATCAGGCATCAGGGGAGCTTTATATACTCCTGTTTATGCTGTATCTGCTCCAGGCCCGTTTTAGTTAGTCCTTGAGGGGTGTAGTGAAACTACTGCTCAGCAGATGACGGCAGAGCAGAGGTATGAATGAAAAGTTAAAGCGTTACCGTGGATTTTGCCACAAAAGCGTTTTTAGACGACAGTGCGGTTGTAATGCTGATAATCTCAGAATGGCACACTGTACCATGGAAAACAGGCTGTGATGCATTGTGATAAGTATTCAAATGCACATAAAAAAGGAACTCTTTCAGTCTAATGCAGGGCTTTCCTGTTTATGTCATTAAACGTCCTGCTTTTTTTATCCACCTGCTTAGGGAACAGCTCTGGGTTGTAGAAACAGCACTCCTGAGGCCACACACATGGACTTTTTTTTATTTATTTCAAGTCCTTTTTATTAAGTTTTCCAAAAATGAATGACAATGAATGACAATTTCACTACTGTTCGGCGGTAACTGTCATTGTTTGACACACATGGACTTTTGCACAGATTTGCTACTATGTGGGAGCACAGTCCTTATAAGTGGATAACGGTAATTACAATCAGTTCCATAACAATAAACAACTGGGTTTTGTCAAGAACGCCAAGAGGCAACCTCGAGGGTGAGCGTGCAGTACACAAGTAAAGGTAATATTGTGTTTAACAATATATAAAAGACAACAATAATTATCAGGTGCCTGTGATGGCAGAATTCACCCTCTCCGCTACTCTAAGTGAACAGATCTTTATCATTTGCAAGTGATTTTATCATCTAATCATTTGTTAAGTAAGAGCTTCACAGTCCTCATTTTTCAGCAGAAACAAACAGTTATCTCCTATGCACTCTCCTGTCAAGTCTTAACTAATGTACGCAGCTATTTGCTTGATAAGTTGCAAGCAACAACTCCAAAATGCAGCCACACATAATTTCTTCCAATAAGCAACACCTATTATTAAAGGAACACACACAATTAAATCACTCTGCATAAAACACATTTCCATCTGGGCTCAATTTTTTCCTTTTTTTTCCACGTTTTAAAATGTATAAACGTCAGAAAGCACTGCAGACCGCAAAAAAAAAAACATGTTGCCCTGTGTGTGAAGATTCAGACCAACTAGGCAGAGTGGACATACATTTTAATTTTCTGTGGCCTGAAATGGAATGCTTTCTGCTGCCTATTAGGGATCTTGGAGTTCTGACTGTTGAAAGGTAGGCTGAAAAGCCAGCTCTTTGAGAAAGAATGTCACCTATTATTTTAATACACTGCACCTGTTTAATATCGCTGGTAAAGAAATCATGAGGTCAGTCTCTGAAGTAAGTGCGCTTTATATGCACCCATGGAGTAACACCTTGCGAAAAAGAATAAATAAACTCTTAAAAGGTAGAAAAAATGCTCCTCGCTCAGGTAATCATCTTTAAAGCTCATGCTGAAAACCAAGAAAACTTGAGATAGAACAAAGTGATACCGGCAACTGGATCAATCACATGACCCCAGCTGCCCGCAAGTGTTTGCCATCTCACTACCATATCTTTAAAAAAGTGCCACTTATGGATAGCAAGTTTTGAATCAGCAGCAGATGGAACCATCTCTGTGGTATTGTTAGAGTAAAATATTTAGAAAGGTAATTAGGCGTCAGACCATGCAGTACTTTCCATACAATGCCTAGTACCATCATCTTAGTCTGGGACGTCACTAATAGCACAGACAAAGGCAGTGGCGGCTGGTGACATTTGAAAGTAGTAGCCTTAAATGAACAGATTCGACAAAATTTGCGTATGTTAACCTGATTAAAAATATGGTGTTATATAGCTTGCACCACATATGGAATTGTGTCATGAGCTTTGCGCAATATAGCTTCTATTACCCCACTGATAGTCATTTTGTGATACATGAAAGGGTGAAACGCTGAAAGGCACCAGCAAAGTGGCTGAAGTATTACTTGCAGGTTATTATGTAAGTCACTGCAGCATGTGCTAAGCTATTTTAATGAATAGAAGTAACACTGTGGAATGTTTATGTTGGTATGCGTAATAGGAAGCTAGAGTACACACTGCCTTGTTTCCTTAATTATGTTGCTTTTACTTATTTTACTCTTCTTTATATTTTGATGTTGTTGTTGCCTACCATTCTGTTGCCTTCTTTTGTGTGGCTACATAAAGAAGACGGACTAATGTAAGGAATGATGTAAGGTAGTCTATCCCACGGTGCATCTAGCCTATCCCACTAGCAAAAGGTATGTAAAGGCCTCACGTACAAGGCACTTTTGCGATTCACAAAATTGAATGCCTGTGTGGAGTAAGGGAGTTGGGAACAGAGAATTTTAAGGATAATGTAGATCAATTATGTCACTGTAGGAATGGTTCTGCAGGTTTGTCAGACAGTTCTCTGGATAGTTCTTTGCAAGTACAAGAGTTAGTGCGCGTTTGTTGTGAACAGAGTATTTTGGAATGATCTGGAGAATTCACTTACCGTAATGTTCTGGATCAGAGATTTGAGATTTCAGGAGGCTGGGGTTCAGTGAAGGAGAGAGGAGCAGGGAGGAGGGATTGCAGGACTAAAGCACTGGAGTCGAAGGATACCACAGGAGGCTGATGGTCCAGAGAGAGAGACAGAGCATCAGGAAGAGAGGGAGCATGCGAACAATGCAAAGGTGTCAAATGATACCACAGGAGACTTCTAGCACACAAACAATGTGCTGGTACCAAGGCAACACAAGCAGGCAGAACAAGGGGTCGACTGGGAACTTGGTGGAGATAAGGGAGAGCGCAAAAACAGTAGGTCCTGGCAAGAGGGAAGATAGAGGCTGGGGCTCGAGAGGAGCCAGAGCAGAGAGAGACGGGCAGCCATGTCAGACAGACTAACAGCTATGTGGTTATACTGAATAAGCAGCTCCCTACGTCATCATAATATGAATTCTGTTTTTTTGATGCAGTAACTACACTTTCACAATTGCTTTATTAACCTTCTTGCTTTCACAAATATTCTTGAAAAGGCACAATTTGCCCAATCTTTTTTCAAACTTGTCTCGGAAGAGAAAAACCCCCACTAATGACGTTCAGGCTCGCTCGCTGCGCTCGCCACTGGGCACTCATCACAAACTTTTATGCCACACCACTTGCAAATGTCACCAGCCGCCATTGCTCCTGCCAGAGCCCAGGGCATTGCAAACTGTTTTTGTTTATGGGCTCTTGTCACCTCACCAGGGCTAAGCTCTGGGGGGGCGGAGGTTTCATTTTGGTTCATGTTACCCAGGTGCATCCAATATGCAAACGCCGGTATATGAGTTTCAATCCTGCACACAAGAGATGCAGTGCAAAGTTCTCTCAATCTAATATAAACGTATTTTGACTTGTACTTATGTAGGTTGTCTATTTACTTATGTAATATTGCGCAACCTCCTCTGATGTGTCTGTAACATATACCTTTTGTCCCAAATTTTAGTCCTGAATTCTGACCTTCTGTCCTGAATTTTTGTCCTGAATTTTGACCCTTGGTCCTGAATTTTTACACTCACTGTCCAGGATTTTCACCCATGCCAGTTGGTCACCCTAGAAGGAACCAGAAGTCCCAGAAGCCATTGGGACTGCCCGCTCTGTCTATTCTCGATTTTGGAATTGCATGAATATAAGCCCCTTCCTTAGAGGGGGCAGATACTTGTCAATTTTGTTTATGAGCCGTTGGATTCGGGTTCGCCGTCTAGGATCTTCACTGCTGGCTGTGCGTTCACTTTCGGATGCTGCAGTCTCTCCAGCCGATCTGAATAGCTGGAGCACTTTTCAGTGCGTTCAAGACCGAACACTTTTGACCAAAGGGAAAACCCCTTCTTCCCGATGCTCAGCCGTGCTGTGCGTTCCCGACCCAATGCTGCAGCCACTCCGCAGACCCGGAGCGCTTTTCTGAGCATCCAAGAACGAACGCTCTCTTCCGAAAGGTAATCCCTTCATGCAGACTGGAGCTCTTGAGTCAACACGCTCCAGACTTAGGGGCCGATAAGGATGGACCGTCCGCCACAGGGGCGGAGGTCCCGTGCGGCGAATTAGGATGCACCCGCCACAGTGGCGGGTGCATCCCGCATTATTAACATTGCGGCGGGCGGTGCTGAAAGCACAGTCCCCCGCAATGCTAAAAATGCATGTTGTGCGTTTCAAAGCACAACATGACAGGAACCGCGCGGTGCCTGCCATGTTGTACTTTGAAATGCAGGGGGGTACTATAGGTACCCTCCATGTGCACCCCCAACCCCCCCTTCACCCTGGGGGCCCACAATGGGCCCCCAAAGCAAAGACCGTATGCCTTTCCACGGCGGCAATGCATAAGAAAAGTGGAAAGGCATAAGACGACCGGCATCATAATATGGTTGGCGGTGTCTCGCAGACACCGCCACCATATGTAGGCACTTTTTTCCACCGGTCGCGAAGGCGACCGGCGGAAAAGCGCGGGCGGTCTTGCCGTCCGCCGCGGACTTCCCCGCCATCCTAATGTGGCGGGGGGTCATTCATGTTAGGATGGCGGAATGATTGCCCCCGCCGGGCTGGCGGTGGCTACCGCCATCCCGGCGGAGGCAATCCGTCTGCCATCCTAATCGGCACCTATGTTTCTGGATTACGGGTCTATCAAGTAGCCCTTACTGTCACCAGTGCGTGCTCTCTGGACTCAGAGTGGGGATTGCGCCAAGACTTGCTTCTCTTTCCTTTTTCTGATGAAGTAGTTTACCTGCCTGCATTATTTTTGGTTCTTTCTTCGTGGTGGCAGGATGCTACTTACTGTCTCATTCACATATCGTCAACGAGACTGCGGTGATGCCTATCCTCCGTTATCTTTACCACTGGAGACTAAGTGGACTCAAAGAAGACCCCTTGTGGAGCAAGGCAGATAAGTCACAGCCTTAGTGGTTACTTGGTGTCTGTGACTGGCAAATACATGATTAGAAATAGTAGTTCGGGTATTACTCAGTTCCTGGTGATGAGTAATGGACCGCTGCCCTTTGTTGTTTTATCCCTTTCCCTTTTCCCCTGCGTGCTTCCATGCAGGGCAGGGTATAGCATACTCCCTGCGGGGTAGCGCTAGTGGGAACTGGGAAGCGTGCATCGCACCTGCTGGATTTGTTCCTGAAGGTTAGTGGCTGGTATACTCTGTTAACCAATCTAAACCTGACAGTTGCAATGAGCCGCGGGCTGAGCAAGGAGTCAGATGTGGCGTGGTCTGAGAAAATGGGGGCTTGGTTTGGAGTGGCTGATGAGTCTCCGCGCCTACTGTGCAGCAAAGGAAAAAATCCAGGCAGGTAAGTGAGCCAGGCGGGAGAGTAACTTGTGGGCACCCCATGGAAGTGCTGAAAGGGGAAAGGATCGTGCTGTATCGGAGACTTATGGGGAAGGGCTGCCAAAGCTGCACTAAAGAGCAGCGTTCTTCTTCATGGCTCAAATCTGCCACCTCAACACTGACATCTGAAGAATTGACTTTTCATTAAAAAAAAACGGTAATCTGAGGATGTGTGATTATCCTGACCAGTAGAATTTCATCTGTTCGTTTTTCCTCACATTTAATTCCAATTAAAGACACAAAAACAATGTAGCATTTTTACAGTTAAAAATACATCACTGTCTAAAAATACATCACTGTCTATTTTCACTAAGTATCTATCTAATATCACAAGCTTAGTTCCTGTGGCTGCTTTTAACTGTCTGCAGATAAGAATTAATTATGAAGCAATTAAACACTTGATGTTGGGCCCCAGATAGACATTCATAGGCTTATATGGATCAATTCTGTATATTATGATTTAACATTTGTTTAGGCAATCATCTTACACAGCTTTCCACCTACAACCGTTGGGTCGGCAGCATGATGTAATAGCAAACTTTTAACGAAACCCAACTTTTATCCCCGTCTCCTTGCAATAGTATAACACATGTTGGGCGGTATGCCATCTTGGGGGGGGGGGATTGAAAGGGGGATGAGGTTGGAGTGTGCCCTATCCTCTGTATGGCATCTCAGCTTGTCATTGGACTATTTTGAAGGGCAGCGTTGAGGGTGGCATCAAGTGTAGTAGTTTAAGATAGTTCTGACAGGTCAGCTCATTAAATTCTGTGGATAAGATATTGAGACATGGGGCTCACAGTTCCTGAAATGTGTCTTGCTTAAGCTCCGCTGTGAGTGTCAGTCATTCCATCCCTAGTATGAACCCGAGTTTATGTAGTCATGCTGTGTAGTCTGGGGTTTTGTCAGTGCCCCATAGTGAAAGTATAGCCTGATGGGCAGCTCCTAGGGCAAAGGCTATCTGCCGCCTTTGCATTGACTTTAGAGGGTAGGTGGGGGGATTAGGAAACCCCAGTACTGAGCATATAGAGAGCCTCTGGATTTTAGTGTTGAAGGCTCTATCAATGTTGTTGATTATTTTCCTCCAGCAGTGAACCAGCTTTGGGCAGTGCCACAGCAAGGGCAGTAGGGTGCCAGACTGCCAGTTCTGCCACAGCCCCTCCAGCTTTCCCCTGTGCGCTCCAGGCAGGATTTTTTGTCATGGGCAGAAGTTAGGTACCAGCACAAGGCTATTTATAAACTTCTTCCATACTAGCCATTGTGTGTACTGTATGTCCCATTCTTTGTGCTTGAGTGCGTGGCCTAGATCTGCTTACCATCTTCTCTGCCCTGAAGTCTTGTTTTGTAGGGGCAGTTGTCCTAACAATGCATAGATCTGAGTAATGTCTGTCGTCCCTCTTAAGAACTATCCATTTCTCAAAGGGTGTCTGGCGCCTCTCAGCATGTGGTTTGATGGAGAGGTTGTGTTGCCATGTGTCAGACTTGCAGGTACTGGATGTGAACTGCCTCCTCCTGCCCAAAATCTATTTTCATGTGGTCAAACAGAGTATTTCTGTGGGTATCGAATAGACAACATGTACATTTGAGCCCCCTTCCTGCCATCTGCGGAAGCCTTCACCCTGTAGACCTGCTGGGAAGTCTGGGTTGACCACTATGGGGACCATAGGGAAAGGAAAGAAGGTCAGCCCAGCTCGAACTGCCACTTCATCTCATACCATGAGGGTCTGCATCCATGTATGCATCAACCACATGGCTGTTCAGTGCCCACTCTCCCATGAAGCGAAGTTGCATTGCCTGATAAAATCTTACAGTCATAGGGGCATGCAAGCCTCCCCCTAGCATTGTATGGTAAAGGAGTTGCTTTTGCCTAGCGTCCCATATTAATGTATTCATCTCTAGTTGCAGGGACCTGAGGGTATTCTTAGGAGGTGTCAGTGAATGGGACTGAAATACAAAGAGAATCTCGGGGAGGACAGTCATCTTTATAACCGCTATTCTTCCAAGCAAGGAGAGCTGAAACCAATTCCATTTAGCCAAATCTGCCTGAACTTGTGAGATAAGGATAGAGTAATTGATGCCCACTGTCCTGTCTATGGTTCAGGCAAGTTGAATCCCCAGATATGGGATGGTTGAGCCAGCCCAGGCAATTTGAATTGCAGTGCGAAGGTGTTATTCATGAAGTGGGGAAACTGACAGTTTAAGTATTTTAGGATTTTCGGAGATTAAACTTAAACACAGATATGGCCCCAAATTGGTGAAGTTCCTTTACTAGGGTGGGTAGTGATGACATCAGCTCAGTAGGTAATATCATCGGTATGTACGCTGATAGTATGTGTGGTCCATCCAAAGGGAATTCTGGAGATGTTTGGGACTGTTCGCATCTCATTCCTGTTGGTGTCTCATATGGCATTGATGGTATTCTGTTGTGTTTTGGACCGGAGGTGATTTATTGCTCCCATTGTGAAAATTTCTGTTTTAGATGCGCTAGGGCATACTCTGCCCTACCAAGGTCCAAATACTTAAGGTGTTCACCTGGAAGTGGTTGCTTGCTGCCGTTTGGACCCACGCCATTCTAACTGTCCTGCTGCTGGGTTGTGTTTCACCGCTGTTTCACCGCTGCTCCTCGCCGCACCCGCTCCGCGGGTGCCGCTTCGCGGTTGAAGAAGGGAGAGGCGAACTGCGCGCTGCACCTGGGAGGCGCCTGGAAGCTCAATCTCACCGGCGCTAAGCAGGGACTCAGAAGACCAGGAGTCCCTGCTTCCCCAGACCGGAGAGCGGACGCGGCCACCTTCTGACACGCCCCCGCCTGCAACGCCCTCCATTTAACAAACTGCCCGACGCTTAGCGGGACGCGAGCGGGACGCCGAGCGAAGCCCGAGCAAAGGGCGGGCCGTCTGTGGCCGTCCGGGGCTGACAGAGGCTGGGCTGGGCCCCGTCCCTTTGCTCTTACCAACCACGACGACTTACGCTTGGTGCCTGTGGCCCTTCAGTTGCTCAAACTATGTCTACACGCTCTGGTAAGCCTCTCAGGGGTGAGGTTGAAAGGGGATCTAATGTCGCGAGCCCTGTCATAGGGTCAATGGACCGTTTCATTACCAGGGTAGCGGCGGTGATTGAAAAGGAGATAGCCATCTCTGAGCGGCGTCTATCTGAAGTATACCTCCCCGCAAGACGTTCATTATTGGGGGCAGACGCCCAGTCGCCCACGCCAGCCATTACCCGGGTTCAAGCAGGTACCCCGCCTAGTATGGACAGTGCTCCCTTAGAACCCCTCCTTCTGACTGGTATTGAGCAAAATATAGATAGGTTGGAAACTCAGGCCGTTCTTCTTCCTATAGTCGTAATGGAAGACGATGGCCCTAGTAACTGTTTCGTATCACTACCACCTATTCCATCAAGTGATGTCATTAGAGACCCCGAGTCCCCAAATTCCCCTGCACCTACCACAGATGTACTAGATGGAAAGCTAGTTGGGGCTTCACCTATTATCGTGACTCCTGATACTAGGCAGGAGTCTCCCCTCGTAGGTAAAAAATCACGTAAACGTAAGAAGGGTAGGCTAGTGAGACAGGCCGCCCTCTACCAAAGAGTAAGGAAGTCTCCTGTTCCTAACACAAGCATTACAAGGGGTGCCCCTATGCTGAATGAAACCGACACAGAAGGGGATGTACTGATTTCTCCAAAGGGCCCTTATACAACTAAGGTCCCAAAGAGAGCAGACTTAGTAGCGGTCGAAAATATTCTGGAGAAGGTATATACCCTCATGAAACCGTTACTAACTCAAGTGAAGGGTCTAGGGGAGAGGATTGACAAACTAGAGCAGTCAACTCTGGATGGGTTACACTCACTTAAAACAACAATCAAACAAGCAACTAGAGTGACTGTAAATAAGGATGTGGATGTTAAAGGGAATGATCTATCAGCGCAGAAAGGCCCTAAGCCCCCAACAACCCAAAATAAAGCTGCTCCTAATAATTTAGTAATCCCAACTCCCAAATCTCCTCCCCACCTGAAACCAGGTCCAAGCCACAAGGGACTCCCAACAAATAAAGAGCCTGAGAAAAATAAGCCAAAATGTCTTCCTCAAAAACAGCAGCAGACAACTGATGGTAATAAGGAAGTCCAACAAAAATTAGAAGGTAGCAGTAAACCTAGCGGGCCAACGACTAGGAAAGCCCCCAGGCCTGCAACACAATGTTCTGCCCCAACAATCTCCCCACTGGCCCCCAGTATCCCCCCACGACGGATCCCCCCAATTAATCTCCCACCAGACTGTCAACCATTTGTTGCAGTCATGGTTAATGTGCCTCCCCTAAAGGATGGCCAGTTGGAAAACCATCAATCACTTAAGAACAAGTGTATACACTGGCTGAAGGCAAATAAACCAATCCCCCCGGGTATGGACGGCATTATCCTAAGTGTCCGTAGAGTGGGATGGGTAGGGCAAGGGAAAAAATTGCTGGAGGGTGACTGTGTAATTATAAACTTTCAAGATTACAGAGTGGTGCCATCCATTTGTACTCCTATTAAAAATATGGGGGCTCCGGGGGTTAAATTGGTAGACCTCTCATATTTTTACCCTAGGCACCTTGTTAGCCCAAATGGAGGAAGTGAAAGTTCTCTTAATTCTGGCCAAAACTGGGCCGGGGTTGTAGGAGGCGATAGGGAGAAGCAAATGTGGGCAATTGGCCCCTGCTGACTGGAATCAGCGAGCAGAGCAGAACAAGTAGAAGCACCACCCACCCAAATAAACTTTGTAAGTGGAATAGGAGATCCTATAATAATTCCACAAGATCCCTGTTCTCCTCGGATATACAGAGGAAACCCTATAGATATGGGATTTCAAGCGCCCAGCGACCATCCAGCTGTGACGGACCTAGTCTTTAAGGTTCTCAGCTGGAACATCGCAGGGATTGCTGGAAAACTGGCCCTCCCAGACTTTACTGCATGGGTTGATAAGCACTCCTTGTGCCTCTTCCAGGAAACCTGGAGCCTGACACCGGTCCACAGGGTGGGTTTTTCCTCATACTCCTCTCCTGCGCGGGTCTCGGAATCCGGGAGAGGCCGCCCAGCGGGCGGCCTTCTTATTTGGGTCGCGGCTTCTCTAAACTGTAGAGTAGTGGACTATCCCACAGGTTCCCCAGATATACAAAATATTACCCTCATAGATCAAAGGGGAAGAATTGTTCTAAACATCTTTAATGTGTATGCTCGGGGTACAAAGGGTGGGAGAAAGTCTCCTGTGATAGCTCTTCTCGAGACCCTGTTAAACAACACCCCCTATAAGACCCGCACCCTGGTTGTAGGTGATATGAACTGTACGTTCGAGCCTTTGGGCTCGGACGTTTCCCTCGACCAAGATGAGGAGGATGCCAGGTGGGGGATCCCGGCTCTAGGCATCGCACCGATTAAAAGGTGGACAGAAGTGGCGCTCCAAATATACTCCCTTACTCTTGAATTTAATTTAAGGGCAGCGAATGGGAGGACTTCCTTGGATAGGGGGGGTGCACATACCTACAACAGACCAGGGCACACCTCTAGGCTGGATTATGCCCTAATAGACATGTGCTTATGGCCTTATGTAAAGGACATGCAGGTGGTCCCTTCGATAGAAAGCGATCACAACCCTCTCTCCCTAGAAATGGAACATTGGTGGCAACCCCTAAGGAAGGCCAACATTAAAGAGGCACTCGTACCACTAGATGAATCTGAAGTCTCCCCATGTGGTAGAAGAATTAAATGGGCGAAACTGGTCCTATCCGAGGCGAAGGTTGGGGAAATTCAATCCCATTTAAACCGCGCGGTTATATCTCTGGAATCCTCGCTAGAAGGGGTGGGTAAAGTGAGTGGGTTATTTCTCTCCCTGATTGAAGCCCTAACCAACGTGTTTACCCTGTACCCTAAAAAACCGGGCAATACAGGAACTAAAAAATCTGTTGAGGGGTGGTATACCCAAGCATGTAGGACCCATAAGGCAAAGCTAGTTGAGGCAGTTAAATCTAAATCACAAAGTGTGATCCAGGAAGCTAGGAGGGCTTACAAAAAGACCCTTAGTTTGGCTAGAAGGGAGTGGGAAGAAAATTACTGGGAAGACCTGCTCCAGGCTAGCAAAATTAGGGATTCAGGGGTGTTTTGGAATCTTATAAGGAAACGGAGTAAATCCGATGTAGCCATCAGACCCTGCAGTATCCCGCCTCAAAGTTGGGCAAAACACTTTGGGTCTTTATACCTCCCACCAGACGGGGAACTGTCTGCGGGGATGGATCTCACACTAGCAACCGAACCTCATGCCTATGACCTTTTCACTCCCTTAGAGATTGAGGGGGTTATAGGCTGGGTGGCACCACGCAAGGCACCGGGCCCGGACGGCCTTCCGGGTGATTTGATGAGGGCTTATCCAGCGGAATGGGGAAGGATCATAGCAGCTCTACTAAATGATATTATGAGGGGAGGAGTAGTACCAGAATCCTGGAAAGGGGCGGTGGTTGTCCCTATCTATAAAAAAGGGTGCAGGGAAACCCCGGGAAACTATCGCCCAATAAGTCTGATAGACTCCACCCAAAAGATAGCTGGCAAAGCTATCCTTGGTAGGATCCTCCATTGGGTGGAGGAGAATAAAATCCTATCAGACTTTCAGGCAGGTTTCCGGGCTGGTATGGGGACTATAGAGCAGGTGTTTAGGTTGTCCCTCTTGGGGTGGAAGGTGGTGGAACTAGGCAAGGGTAGTCTTTACTTAGCCTTTATAGACTTGAAGACTGCCTTTGATCTAGTTCCCCAGGAAGAGCTCTGGAGGGTCCTTCGTGAGTTGGGGCTACCACCTTACATCTTGTCCCTTCTTATAAGCCTTCATGCCCACACTTTTGCACAGGTCCGCTGGGGTAATAACGGAGAGCTTACGGAAAAAATACCAGTGTCTAGGGGCGTAAGACAGGGTTGCGTCCTGGCACCCACCCTATTCTCGTTATATCTGAATGGGGTGGTAAAACACCTTCAACAAGAACCAGCTGACGCCCCCTGTCTTGGAGGTGTCCGTATCCCAACCCTGCTTTTTGCGGACGACGCGCTCCTGATTTCGAAGACCCCACAAGGTCTACAGAAACTTCTAACACGATTCCAGGAGTTCTGTGTTGCAAAAGGGCTAACAATAAATGTGGACAAAACAAAATACCTAGTTGTTAACCCACCTAAAAAATTGGGTCGCCTACCTACACTTAACTCTATTCCCCTGGAGAAAGTAGCCGAATTCGACTACCTTGGCATTCGGATTACGGAAAGGATGACTTGGGCAAACCACATTGAAAAAATGGTCCTTAACCACAGGAGAGTAGGAGGAGCTCTCATGAGGGAATACAGGGCCTCAACTAGGAGATCACTTACCCCAGTACTTGACATCTACAAGGCCAAAGTAGCGACATCAGCCTTGTATGGGGCAGAACTGTGGGGTCACTGCCGTCTGGATGCCCTAGTTACTGCTGAGAGCAAGCTATTAAAATCCCTCATCGCTGTTCCTCTGAGCACACCGTCAGTACCTGTGAGGATGGACACGGGATGTAAAAACATTAAAGATCAGGCCCAGCTTCGCCCGCTCCTGTTGTGGACACGGATCTGGAGGTGCGAAGAATTAAAATCCTATGCTGATGCCCTGAGAGACATAATGAGCCAGGGGGGTTGGGCCAAGATAAAATTGTTAAAGGACACCAAAAAGCTGTTGGAGAATATAGGACTAGGGGATTGTTGGTCATCCCGCTCAGCCCCTCCAAAAGAAGTTGTCAAGGCGCTTTTTTGGAAATGGACTGCTGAGCGTCTAATCTCTAGCCCAAATCACTGCAGGTCCACTGCCACCTTTTTACAAATTAAAGACATTGTGGCCATCGAACCTTACTTGGACTTGATCACTCTCCCCTTTGACCGTGCTCTTTATTTTAAATTTAGAGTTGGCTCCCTCCCGTTAGGTGCATTGGTATCGAAATGGTCATCTGCGGATCGCACCTCTCCCAACTGTGCATGTTGCCCGAGTAAGATTGAGTCTATTGCGCACGTTTTATTTGAATGTCCGGATTATGCAAGGCCTAGGAGCTCTTGGCTGAAACCACTCTGCCGTAACATGGGCACACGTAGTCATTTAGTAGCCTTGCGTATCCTAAGCACGGACACTTCCCCCCCCCATAGTCTGTGGAATAGCAAAATTTTTAAAGCAGTTTTGGCATATTCGATGTAAGAGATTGTCAGTAGCTGTTTAATCCTTGTTTTAGCTAATTTATTAACGGACTTTATATCCTTTTATCACTTTTAATATTCCAATATTTCTTACTGACTTCTTATGGCATAAACTTTTTTGTATACTGTATTGATTGTATTATGTATGTGCTTATAAGATATCTCTGTGTATCGAATAAAAGCTTATGACTGACTGACTGACTTAAGGTGTGTCCTCGCCCGTCAAGCTTCTACCAGATCCTAGGGGCCCCTGTACATTTATGCATGGCTTCTAACTCAGTTTCTACCTTTTCAAACTGATTTCATTCCTCCCGTCGCCACTGATTGTCTGCTTCTGATATGGCGATCAGTTCCCCTCCAACCACCACCTTCCTCAGCTCCCAAAGGGTAGCCACTTGTGCCTCCCCTATTCCATTGTTCTGTATGAATGTAAAGATATCCACGTCTAGAGCTGTAATGTTATTTGTGTTCTGTACGAGGCAGTTGCAAAGTCTCCAACTTGCAGGGCCCATGCGTACTTTATCCACCTGGAGGACGAGTGCGAGAGGGGCATTGTCGGATAGTGGCATGTGGGCAATGCTCATTCTTTGACAAGGGCCTGAATGGTAAGGGTGGCTGGGTAGTAGTCAATGCAGGCATATGTTTTGTGGCTGCGGAGTGAAATATACAGTCTTTAACAGTAGGGTGAGATTGCCTCCACGCGTCTTCCAGGCTGCACTCGCTCATCCACCTCAAACCTCTAGCTGAGAAAGCTTCAATTTGATAGAAACGGTGGCCTGACCACTCCAGCTCATTGTTCATAACAAGGTTTAGATCGCCTCTTCCCAACAAAATGGCTGTGTCTGGGGATTGCAGCACTTGTGCCAGGGCATCCTCAATAAAGTGTTACTGCTGTACCTTAGGAGCATAAATGGAGGTAGTTGTCACATGAAAGTGTCCTATCTGTATGCAGTTTGCTGGCATCAGCCCCCTAATCTCTGCCTGTTAGAAATGGGGGTCTCTAGTTGGCCAAGGTGTGCACCTTTGCCCAAAAAGGGGCCCTTCCTTCTAGTCAGGAGAAGGGGGATACACTACTGAAATAACCCCTGCGCACCACCTTGGTAGCTTTCCATGAGCAGTCAGGCTTATCTTAGAGGCAGTGTGTAAAGCATTTGCACATAACCAACAGTAATACAGTGAAAACACCACAGCAGTAACCAATATTTTATCTGTGTAAACAAGAACAAAACCGATAAAAATCCACCCTACAGTTCCCAGAAATATCAATACTCATAAATAGACTTGAAATACAATTCCTATAAGTCGATAGCTCCGACCGGCGGCTAATTACGGTGCAGTGAACAACAAATCCAAACAGTTCTGGCTGACTGCTGCATCACGGGCCAGCTACGTTGTCGGTAAGACCACACAACAGTACCTTTAGAAATGCAGGGTGCCTGCGACCTCTCATTGAGCTCCAAAGAGCCGGCGTTGGCAGGCATTGGTTCCAGAGGTCGGTGCAGGAGTCGCCGGGCCCTTGAAGTCACATGCGTTTCAGATCGAACTCCTTGTAGTTGAAAGCAGGAGTGCCAGCAGGTGTCAGGGCTGCAGTGCAAAGTGTAGAAGTGCGGCGTTCGGTGCACTCAGGTCACAGTTCAGTCAGCAGCTCGGTGACCATCATCCAGCGGCTTTGGTGAGACCAGAGCTGCAGTGCTCGTTCCATTGCTGTCAGGTCACGGTGCAAGCAGCGTCGTCGTCGTTGCGGAAGCAATGTTGGCTGACGAACTAGAGCCGGTTTCGGTAGGCCAAGCTACAGTGCAGGATGAGGGTGGTGCATCGTGTAACTTATGAGGGGTGCCCTAGCACTACGGTGCAAGCAGTGGCGTCGATATCAGTGTGGTGCGGCATAGTCAGTGATACCAGGACGGCAGCATGAAGCAAGATGGTACGGAGTGCGGTGCCCACAGGTCGCAGTGCAAGCAGTGGCTCAGTGGCAGCGTCGGGTGGCATAGCTGGTGAGACCAGGGTTGCAGTACTAAGTGCGGCGGTCCCCTCAGTGGTACTTTCAGGACATGGAGTCGGCAGTTGATGGCATCAGGTTGCTTATTCTTCTGTCGCAGCACAAAACACACAGTTCCCACTGCTAGTAGGAGATTAACTTGAAGTCTTTGCTGTTCCTAAGATGTCTTAAACAGGGGGCAAGCTCTACCTAAATCCCTTGGAGAAACTCAAAGAATTCTTGGTCCCAAAAGAGTTATAAAGTTCTGGGGTCTGGACCCCAATAGTTATACTGCATTGCTCTTTGTTCTCTTGAGCAGAAAGGGTCTGTGCTTAGTCCAAACCAGGTAGGTCCTCTCTGGCCCAGCTTATCGGCAGGAGGCGGAGACAGCATTGTTGAAGGCAGACTAGGTTCATTCAGGTGCAAGGAAATCTCCTCCCACTACCCTAAATGCAGCCCAGGTCTATACAGCCCAGCCCTGACTCATCCAGGAAAGGCAGAACACACCTCGACCCTCCCCCAGTGGCTGTCTGAAGAGAATGCACATCCCCAACCCCCGTCACTCCAAAACCAGACAGTCAATCCACAACTCAGCAGAGGCACACAGGATGGCTAAGCAATAAATTGCCCACTTTCCAAAAGTAATATTTTCAACCACACACAATATAAAAATCATCTTTACTAAAAGAAGTATTTTTCTAGTCTGAGTTCAGGCATACTAAAGTCCATCTTCCCATCTTGTCCCAATAGGAAGTTATACTTATAAGATGTTATAAGTAAACACCCATTCTATCCTATGGGACCGATAGTCTTTCAATAGTAAAAAAACGCAATACCCCGAAGTTTACTAGCACGACATGCCACGCACACAGGACATGTCCTACCTTTTACATACAATGCACCCTGCCCATAGGGGTAATTTGGGCCTACCTTTGGAGTGACTTACATGAAATAAAAGGGAAGGTAAGGGCTTTGCAAGTGGGTGCACTTGCCAAGTTGACATTGCAGTAAAAACGGAATGCGGGCACTGCACTGGCAGGTCTGAGACCCCTCTGAAAGGCTGCTTGTCAATCAAATGCTGCTAGTGGACCTGCAGCAGGTCCACTAGCAGCATTTGATTGACAAGGCCTGGCACTTTCAGTGCACTTTACTAGGGACTTACCAGTAGATCAAATATGCCAATCACAGAAACACCAATCCATAATCCAATTTACAATAGGAACACTTGCACTTTAATACTGATCAGCAGTGAGAAGTGCACAGAGACACTAAACCAGCAAAAACAGAGTCAAAACCAAGAGGTAAGAAAGCAAAAAGACTAGGGAAATGCTAAAAAAGATGGCAGGTCTAACATGGCCACTTTACCCACTACCTCTTTCCGGGAGCCCTTTGAGAGCAGTAAAGCCACTCCTCCCTTCTTCACCTGCTCTTTGGACCAAAATTGGTGAGAGACCCATCATAACCCCATCCTACGCTTATCCCTGGCCAGTAAATGTGTCTCTTGAAGTAGTCAGATGTCACTTGCGCTATGCTCCAAGCAGTTCAGAAAGGCAGTCATCTTGATTTGGTTTTTCAGGTCTCTAACAATGAGACAGATGAACTTAACCTTTGTAGTCTCATGTTGAGATAAAAGTGGTGGCCTTTTCCCATGCCAGGGCACCAGCGAGGTTAGTATACTGAAGACTCAACGGCTGTTACTCCAGAGCCCTGGTGTCTCAATATTGTGCGATGTAAGTGGAATGTATGCCTTGGTGAAGAGCAGTGGGAAGATTCTGCTGGCAGATCCAAGATGCGTTGAACCTCCATAAGTTATTTGGGTTGGGGAATTGACCTTTACCAGCATATTACGATTCAGAATGAATGCCCCCATCCATATGAGATCTCCTTGCAGCACAGGAATTCAGTTATTGGTTTGAAGTCCCTGCGGTGTTGTAAGGTATGTGCAGACATGTGCTGGAAGTGTGACAGTTTATGTCCTTTAAATTGGAGAGGATGCAGGTCCCCGATGATTTCTTCTCTAAGCTGGAAGTCATGTGCAAAGCTGGAAGTCATGGACACATGCCAGGATATTTAGGGGCATCCCATGGTTGACCTACTCAGTTAACTCTGACAAGCTGTAAAGTTGCATCCTCGGCGTAGCCCAGGAAATAGTGACGTGGTGCCTGGACGTAACTCTGAATGTCCGCTCTCTCTGCTCCTGCTGGGACACCTCGTAGTTGAATATTATTGCGGCGTGATCTGTTCTCTAGGTTCTCCACATGGGCCTGGAGATCTCTGCCTTTCATTCTTGCAGGTGAGGAACTTCCGGCTACAACATTTTAAGCTATTCACCCCTGGCCTGCTCATTGTCTCCCAGCAAGGACACTCTGTCACTGAAGGAGACCAGGTCATCTCTCTCCTCCTTCAATTCCTGCGACAGGTCTCATTTGATTACTTGCAAGTCTGCTCTGAGGGAATCAAACAAAGATGCTAGAAAGGCCTGTGTCACTGGGGATGTATATTGTCCTACCTCGTCTGTAAGAGCTGGATATTGGGGCACCTGATAGGCTGTTGGGGGTTCTTTGGGAGCAAGATTAGTGGAGCGGGTGAGCATGTCATGCATGTTTGTGTTCCTTTTTGCCTTTAGTTGCCAACATCATGAGGGTATTCAGACCAGAACCTGCAGGCTTCTCCTGTGGTGGGCCGCGGTGCTAAGAGGCAGCCTCTGTCAAGTCCCACAATCGACTCTGTCTACATATTCCCATGGTGCGGGTCAGAGGTGAGTGTCCCCATATGTTTCCACCTGGCAACTAGCACTTTACTGAGAGCCCGCTATTGGGGACCCCGCCGTGGGGCAGCATCGTGCAAGACAAAGATGGTCTGGCATTGCAGTGAGATTCCCCACTCCTCCCCGGCCCCTCACCCTCCAGGCATGCATCCCCACTCCTCACCTGTCTGGGTGGCAATGAAAAAGTTCATCTCTGCTGTACCCCAAACCCCTGCCAAGTCTCCCAGCTCTGCAAATAGTGGGTATGTCAGCAGACCCATACCTAGAAGTATATTTTTAGGGGGGCTTGGCCAAATATTAAAGCTGTGCTGAATATGTGCATTTTTTCCCAAATACTAGTTGCACCATTAAATATCGACACCCAGAATATTGTGGTGCAAGAATATTGACAACAGAATATTGAAAAGTAAGTATATAGAGAAGTATGGATTTTTTATTCCTAACTCTACATACCTTGAAGATATATGTATCACATGGGTACATATATGTAGAAGTAGGGATAGAAAGAACGACATTACCTGTCAGTATTTTAGATTCATTTTGCTGCTCTCGATATTCTTTGCCTTCGATATTTATGTGCACACCGTGGGATTCTGTGTGAAGGAATCTGTGGCTTTTTATAAGTTATGTATTAAAGCAAACTCAATCAACTTTTCACAATCCAACTTTAAATTCTATCAATTAGATGGGATATTAAGTAGATGTGTGCAAAGTTGTAAAGTAGGCTGACTTGCAACTTTGTGTATTTTCTGAACTGTTCAAGCATTGTGCAATGCAAAGCTTATCAAGTTCTTTTTTGTAAAAAAAAAAAATAAGCTTGGCTAAGAGTCCTCCCTCCCACTCTCTTTTGGTAGATGTCCAGCTTACACACTCAAATTGTTTTGCTGGAGGATGTCCTATCAGGGATATTCTGCCTCATAAAATTGTCACACCTGGAAGTCCAAAAAGAATAAACCTTCTGTCACGTAAATCTAGGAAATTTCATCTGATTTGTAAGGTGTGGAATTTCCTAATCCTGACCAAATTCTGTGATGAAGTTTCAATATAACTTGTCACTAATTTGAACTAACTTTACAGAGCTTAGAGCATATTCATCCAGAACGCTTTAGGAAACTAGTCACAGTGTGTTTTAAACATTTTAGGTCTGCAACAAAGATGGAAACTAAATAGAATTTACAGGTGATGTTCGTAAGGTCCCACAATACATTTTATTATAAGGTTGTGATAAAAGATGGATAGTTCAATTATATTTGATCAAAAGCACAAGTCAAAATTGAATGGACTTGAAGCTTTCCCTGACATTGGCATACACCCCTTATAGTCACAGGCAAGTTGTGCGAAAGGTGTTGTACAAAAGGATACCTTCAATAGACTTCTCCTGCAAGACAGGTAGGCATGGTAAAGGATAGGGTATAGTGTGAGCCTGAGGCGGGTCTATTAGGCCTGTGGCCTGGCTGAGGACACTATTTTCACCACCAATTAGAGGAGCCGGAGGTTAGCAGGTATCAGCATAATTATGGACATTCTCTACACTTCACATGCAGAGGAATTCTTGCATAGAATCCTCAAGAATGTGTCTAACTTTGCTTGGACAAGCATGCACCTTTTTTAGTGGTGAATGTAGAAAGTATGGAACCCTGCCATTTCTATTAGAAATGTGAAATATCTATTTGCATAAGTTTTGTTCGGCATTACTACAGGTGCAGACAAAGGTCGAACTCTAGGTATAAGCTACCAACTTAGGGAGAACAAAACAAACATAAGGAGATGATGGATGGAGTGCAGAAAGTTACCTGGGTATGCCCAGACGTGGGTCCCTTGCTCACTTTGCCACTGGGTTCAAGCTAGCCTGGCTGATGAGGGGTGTTAAACTGAGACCAGACTCAGGATGCTCGTTTCCAGTCCAGGAAAGACTTGACTTGGCAGTTTGGGCTGGACTGTTCCCATGAGGAACAGGGTCAAGACTGATTTGCATATGGCTGCACTACTGGTGGCGTAGTGACCTAATGAATGATGATGGATTCAACCCGTTTCTGTGACTGGGGGTGAGTGTCTGAAAAGTTTCAGTAATCTGTCCATCATCTCCTTGTGTTTGCTTTGTTCGCCCTAAATTAGCAGGGTATGTCCAGACGTGGGTTCCTTGCTCACTTTGCCACTGGATTCAAGCTAGCTTGGCTGATGAGGTGTGTTACCCAGAAATAGGTCCCAGGATGCTTGTTTCCAGTCAAGAGAAGATCTTGCTTGGCAGTTCGGGCTGGACTGTTTCCATGAGGGTCAAAACTGATTTGCATATGGCTGGGTCTAAACTGGGGTGGCGAAGTGAGCTAAAGAAAGATGATAGATTCTAAATTGTAAATAAACCCAGATCTGTGACAGGGGTTGAGTGTCAGTGCTCCATCCATCATACCCTTGTGTTTGCGTTGTTCACCCTAAGTTGGCAGGGTATACCCAGATGTGGGTACCTTGCTCACTTTGGGATTGATTAGGATGGCGGGCGGACCCTAATGGAGATGGGGACTGCCCGACATAGTGTTGAGGGTCCCACAAGCCCAACTACAATGTGACCGTCACTGTGGCGGTCGCATTCTACATGTTTTCAATTGCAGCGGGTGCTGCTGGCTGCACCACCACCTTGTGGTGCCTGCGACATTGGTACAGGGAAATGTAGGGGGGGGGACCATAAATGCCCCCAAGTGCAAAACCAAAGTGCCCCAGGTCATGAGGGGCCAGCGACAGGCCACCAAAGTCCATCACCGCCAGCCTTTCCAAGGAGGATGAACTGCCAAGAAAGGCTGGTGGGGATCCAGCATCCTAATCTGGCGGACGGTGCCTGCTAGGCACCACCACATTGAGGATGCGGGCGGGTCTGACAGGCAATCGTAATGATTGCCTCTGTCGGACCCATGGTGGACAGGCTTTCTGCCCACCAAGCACACCACTTGCCATCCTTATCTGGCGGGTGGTAATTGGCCGCATGAAGGCAGTGAACCCACCACCGGCAGCCTGCCAGTGACATGTTCACCGCCATCATAATCACCCCCTTAGCTACTGGATTCAAGCTAGCCTGGCTGATGAGGGGTGTAATAGTGTTGGTGCAGTATTTTTGTAGTGGTATTGACTGACTCCAAATGGCTGTCTAACATGGATGTATGACGGTACAACGCGTGGTATTACCACGCGTACCGTTACAACGCAGGTTTTTCAACGCAAGTCGTTACAACGACTTGCGTTGGGGGGCGCTGGATAGTGAATAGTTTAATTTACTATTCCAACTCCAGTCCCCGTGGATAGTAGGGAAGGTGTTGGAAAGTAAATTAAACTATTCCCTATCCTAGAGCGTCCTCCAGCGAAAGTCGTTGTAACGACTTTCGTTCTAAAACCTGCGTTGTAATGATACCGCGTTGTTAGGGTTTCGTTGAAAAGGATGTTCCCCGTCTAACATGATTAACAAATAGCAATTATGAGGCCATGATAGCGTCAGGCTTCGGTTTGCTCTCTAGTCCTGACAAAAGCATGTAGAAAAACCTGCTACGGTAAAAAATGCTTTCTGCATAAAATACTTGTCTGAAATATAGAATTAAAGAAATTATAACTAAGTGTACTTTTCATATGTAGAATACTCCTTTGTGCATTTCAATGGAAGCTCATTTGAGGAGGCGGAAGGGTTCACCTAAAGAGCCAAAAGCATTAGATGAGAGATGAATACTCTTTCGGGACTCAGTGATTGCGTGGTTGGCAAAGTTTCAAGTCAATAGCTGAAAGAGGTTAAAGCCAGTGGTTAAAGGGGTGAACCCCAAAACACGCTAACTACATTAGAAAGAATAGGTCAAACCCAGACCTAAAAATGCAATTAATTATTTGGATGCAAAAATATGACCATGCATGAAAGAACAAAGGTGTATTCATATGTTTATTTCCCCAGATTTATGAATTAGGAGTCATACTAGATTGTCCTGAGTCATTCCTTTTTGTTCATTTCACACAGCTGTAAACTGTTTTCTTTGTCCCCGGTGCAAAAATAAGGCCGGAAGAATGATGGAATAGGACGACAGTAGATAGTGAAGAGCTTAGAGGTGTCCTCCTCGTTGTAAAATGTCACATTTCCCGCCTCACAATCCAGGAAAACCCCTATCACTCTGATGGGCACGCCTGAAATGAGAGGAGTGATTGAGGGGGAGGTGAAGACCTGGTACTCAAGACCATCGTCTAGTCCCAGGGCCCAGTATCTGTTGTCAGTAGTTGGTTGAAAAAAACCTTTCCTGATTGCGGAAGCATCACATACTCCGATGTCCCAGTTCTTGGTGCTCCTTATGGCCACTTCCCAGTAGTGACGACCGAAGGAGAAGCTCTCTTTACCCAAGACACAGAGACGTTTATCAAACCTTTCAGCTGTATTGGGAAGATCCAGCCACTTTTCCCCAACTTTAACATGTCTTCTGTCATCCGAAAAGGCGCACAGCGGGTGGGCTGTATCAAGATCAAAAGTAATATCTCCTGGAGAAATAAAAAGAGGGAAGCACAGCTAAGAGATGCTCAACATCAACAACTCATGTAAAGCAAGAGACATCATGAAAACATTATATGAGACCAGTAACTGATTACAATTCCTGCAAGGACTGTGCAGAGAGACCCATGGGATGGCATTGCAGTTGTATTTTAACAGTGTATGCATTACAAATTCTGTCTAAAAATGCTCTTCCTGTCGGTTGGACTGGCCATTCAGACACTGCCGTCTTTCCTGCTGGTCGACAGTCATGGGTGCAGACATCTAGGCTGGATGCACTGTCACGATCCAGACCTTAAGTCTCCAACAAGATCAGTCTTACACCCACTGCTTAAGCAGCATACGAGCAGCTGCAAACCCCACTGTGGTTGGACCTCACTTTTAGCTCACTGTGTGCGGTCTCAGCGGCTCTGGCAGCCATTACTGCCTGGGCCTCTGTGAGTCGGAGGGAGAGGAAAAGAGGCAAAGAGAGGTGAGATGGTGTTGGGTAAATACCTATTGGCAATAGTGTTTGCGGTTAAATCGGGGTTTATATACTAGGCCATTTTGCTTTCTGACAAGAAGATAGTGCTGGATAATGGTGCAAAGTGGATGCTGGCGCATCAGGGGTGCTGCACATATCCAGACAGGGGGACCTGGGTAGGTAATGGTGGTCTATGAACTGGGGCAAACATGTTTCTAAAATTGCAGTGGTATTCTACCTGCTAAGTAAATTAGAATGGAAATGTGTGTTGAGCATAATGAGCCATGTGGAAACTGGCAACCTCTAAACTAATGAACGCCTTGAATATCTGAGTCCCTAACCTAATAAATAAGTTTATTGCACCTATACCATCTGGCTAAAGAGACGCCCTGCCCCCATGATCAGCCTCACGAAGAAGGGAGTTGTCTCTTGTTATCATTCTTCGATCTTATTCCCCTCTCTGCCAGGAAAACAGTACAGTGGCATTGATACTCTCGCATCTGGACTATTGTAATAGCCTACTGGGGGGTACTAACAAATCTACCCTGAAGAGGCTGCAGGTAGTTCAGCACGCAGCATTCCGCCTGGTACTGAAACTTCCTCGTAAGGCTTCTGCTTCAGCTGCTTTGAAATCTCTTCATTGACTTCCGCTACATACGAGAATTTTATTTAAGTTTCTTGTCACCACCTTCAGAGCAGCGCACCGACTGGGTCCAGTATATCTCTCAGCAAGATTTACACCATATTCTACAACAAGGACACTTAGATGCCCATCGGCAAATCTCCTCAAATTGCCTGGTTTCCGACTTAAAACGTTGGGAGGGAAAACCTACAGCAGTGTTAGGGGCAAGAGCGTGGAAACTCATGCCAAGTAAATTGAGATTCCTAGAGGCAGAAATGCAGTTTAGGAAAGCCCTAAAAACCTGGATCTTTGGAGCCTCAGATAAACGTTGTCATGCCTTTTTCTAGGGTCCTAGGCCTCATGATCAGAGTCTGGGCTTGCCTCTATCCGTTCATCACCAGGAGGCTCCTTCCGGAGCGACAGTTGCGCTTTATAAGTAACCCATTCCATAAGCAGACTCACCTTTTTACCCTTCAGCGCATCAGTGTTTACTTCTGCCAGTCTGGCATTTCGAGCAGAACCCTTGGCAGGTTGGTGCACTGAACTTCATAATGTTAGCAGTATAAACTTGTTGAGAACTATTATTTGGACAGAAAGAGAGATGGACATAAAGGCCTGAAGCAGAACTTTAAACTAGTGTACTTTGTCCCAGAATGGGACATTTAAGGGCATTATTCGCTGGGGCACACAAGGTCGAGCAGACTGCCTGCTGTGTATCCCATATTGTGCTTCTGACAGATATATTCTTTATAGGCGCATACAAGATTTTGAGAAACATTGCTCCTGGGTATTGTGGTTGACCCTGAAGAACTTATGTAAGTCATTAGTGTAGACTTGCAGCACTTGGCTCTCTGCATGCTGGCTAAGGTGCCCACGTATCATTAAAGGAGACACACACCAGTAATATAGTTTGGGTGTTGACTTCCCCCGAGCGGGCACGCCCCTTCCTTTTATTATGCACGCTCTGCCTGCCAGCGGGAGAGTGTGGGTGCAACATATCCGGCAGCAGCCAGGTAACAGCTAGACCGCTCACTTATTACATTCCATCCCAACTCAGTCTCTTTTTCTTCTGCTGGAGGCTGGTCGCTCCTCCACTTTCAGGCGGGAACTTGGTCTGGGGTTCTCTCTTAGTCTGTATCTGGGGGGACCACCCTGGGCGGCAACGCAGGACTCTGGTTGCTCAGGGGTTGTCGCCGTCACACAGGTCCCAGGTGTTGGTGGTTCAGGCCCCTGGTGCACCTCGCTGTGTGCCGCTGGGGTTGTTGGCGGCACGGTACTCACAGGGGGTTTTTCTTGCTCGGTTCTGTTGTGTTCCCCGGTGTCTTGGGTACTGTCAGCTTCTATGATCGAGTAAGGTTCAGGCACACTTTTGAACCAGGAGATGTTCCGGGTCACATTCTCTCCTCTCTTCGCCACAGTTAGCATGGCCCTTTTCACATCAGCCACCGCCCAGTGGCCCGGTTTGTACCTGTTTCGGAATTTCCCCCCTGGCCTCCTGTCTTTCATGATTATGGAGTCTCCCCTTCATACTTCTCTGGGCGCTGCCCATCCGGTTCCTGCTTGTGGCAAGATTTTACTTCTTTCTCTGCTCGAGGACGTCTTCCTCGAAGTATGGGGGTGGGATCCATTCTGGGCAGGTAGGGAGTGTATCTTGGCGGACCCTGTTGAACATCAGCGCCCACGGTGTGCATCAGTGGGTGCTGGGGGGTGCTCCTGTACTCCCGGAGGAATGATTGTAGATATCGCTCAGATCTGCATTCTCCACCACCGCAATCTGTAAGCCCTTGTTGAGGATCCTCATGAACCTCTCAACCTCCCCATTGGCTTGTGGCCATTGTGGGGTGATCCGGCGATGCCGTATGCCGTGTTGCTGCATGAAGTCATGGAACTCATTCCCTTGGAAGGGAGGCCCGTTGTCACTCTCGATATCCTCTGGGCACCCGAACATTGCAAAGCTCAGCTCAAGCACTGGAACAACCCGAGAGAACGGGGGGGCTGACCACCTCTACCAGGGGATACTTGGAGTAGCTGTCGATCAACACCACGGTCCTCCGACCATTGGGGAAACTCCCGAAATCAATGCCCACTTTCTCCCATGAGGTTTTGCTCTGCTCTTCCATTTGGATGGGTGCAGGTCTCTCCGAAGCACTGGTCAACTGGCAGGCCGGGCATCTTTTCACAGTTTCTTCTACCTGAGCTTCAAGCCCCGAGAACCACACCTTTTCTCTCATCCGGGCCTTCATTCTCTCGCCTCCTTGGTGTCCCCCGTGAGACAGCTGTGTTGCTTGATGTTGTAGAGATGGTGGTATAACTATTTGGGACCCTCTTAGTAGAATCCCTCTCTGGGTTATGCTCAGCTCGTTCGTGATCCTCCACATCTTCAGGAGGCACTCCCTCTCCGGCCCGGCCCAGTCGTTGGCTGATTGCAGGAACTGGTGCCAGTGTCCCCCTTGGATGGCTGTCCACACCATGGATGGTATGGGATCACTTTCTGCAGCCGTAGCAATATCTTCCAACGTTAGGGCTTTTGGACACATGATCGTTGAGATCATGTTAAAGTTAGCTTCCAGTGCATCGACAACCGACTCATCTCCTTGTTCATCTTGGGGTGCTGGGTGTCTCGAGAGGAATACAGCGGGGTTTTTGGCACCTGGGCGGCAAGCCACTTCCATTTTGTACTGCTGGAGCCCGATGGCCCACCGCTTGATCCTCGGGTGGGTGTTGTGCTGACCCTCTGAACAGCGGCACTAAGGGTTGGTTGTCGGTAATGACCCTGAAAGGCTGGCCCCAGATGAACAAATGGAAGTGACGGCACGCCCAACGGATGCCAAGGCGAATGCCAGGGCCACCCACATTCTGGGTTCTTGCTCCTGGGTTAGTAATGCCCAAAGCCTACGGGGCTGGCGCCAACTAGTAGTCAACTAGTATTTCCGTCTGCTTGGCAGGGTCGAAGTACACCATGGTAGTGTGGTCGAGGAGGGCAGTCTTGATCCTCTGGAATGCTGTTTCTTCCAGGGTTCCCCACTTCCACATTGCGTCAACCCGGGTGAGGTTGCGAAGCAGCTCTGTAACGGTGACCAGGTCAGGGATGAGCCGGCCACAGTACGTGGCCATCCCCAGGAAGCTTCATACTTCAGATACTGTCAGTGGGGCTGGGGTGTCCTTGATCGTTTGGGACTTCCGTGGGTCCACTAGGATGCCTTCCTGATTAAACAAGTAGCCGAAGAACTCTATTTGCTTTTGGAAAAAGAGGCCCTTCTCCCTGTGTAGGATGACGCCATGGTCCTGAAGACGCTTCAGTGTGGCCCTTAGGTGACTGTAGTCCTCGTCAATGGTTTCTGAGTGAATGAGGACATCATCACTCACGTTCAGCACCCCTGGCAAGCCAGTTAGGATCTCCCTCACTGCGTCCTGGAACACCTCCGCTGCAGACGATATCCCATAGGCGTTTATATCTCCTTATTCCAAGGTGGGTACTGAACGTGGTTATGTAGCGTCTCTCTTTGGCTAAGACCAGCTGATGATAACCTGCGTTCAGGTCTAATTTTGAAATCCGGCTAGACCCGTTGACGTCAGCCACTATGTCGTCCATCGTTAGTGTGATGTGATGTTCGCCCGTGATAGCCTTGTTGGGGAGGGGCCTGTCTTTGCACAGCCTGATCTTCCCTGACTGTCTGGGGTTCTTGGCTCTCACCATGGGGGACACCCATGGTGTGGTTGCAGAGAACTTTTTGATGACCCCTTGGTCTTCCAGTTTTTGCAGTTCTTGTTCCACTAGGGGTCTGAGGTGGAAAAGAATCCTTCTGTGTCATAGTGCCACCGGTGTGATCGACAGGTCAATGTGTAGCTTGACTGGTGCTTTCTTAATCCGACCCAGGCCTTGGAACAAACTTGCGAACTGGTCTAGTAGATCTTTGGTTTGGTTTGCCTGCACACTTCTTGCAAACATTACTAGTCCCAGATCTTCGGCTGCATGCCTGCTCAGTAGAATGTTGGCCTTTTGGTTGATGACATGAATGTCGGTCGTGATCTCATTATCCTCCACTCGTATTAGTACTGTCATCTTGCCCCGGAGTGGCAGGGGTGAATCGCTTCCATACTCAAATATTTTTGCTTTGGATGGTTTGAGCTCTGGTTTGGGCCTCAGCCGGTTATAATGTTGGATCCCCATGACATTTACTGACGAGCGGGTGTTGATCACCGCTCTTACCTCTGACCCTGGCGATCTTTACTGTGCACGTGGGCTGTGGCCTCCTTTGTTTCTTTAGTGCCTGCTTGAATGACACGCGGTACATTTCTCCTTCTTTGTCCTCGGTGGATGAGTCCTCAACTTGGTAGGTGGCTCGCTCGGTCTTCCTTCCCCTTTGAGATGACATCAGGGACACACTCGACAGTTGTCTCACGAGTTTGCACATGAGCCTGGCTCCTCTGTTCTCCTTGCGTGGGCCTTTCCGATGGCACACGGATGTGAAATGGTTCGGAGTTCTGCAGTTGGTGCACGTCTTCTCTTGGGTGGGGCCCGTGTGTGTTAGATGTTCTTCATGCCAACGGTACCCATACAAGCCTCTCGGAGTCTGGGGTGGGCCGTCCCATGGCCTGCTCCTCTTGTCCCGAGTTGTGACGGCGTTGGCTCTCTCTGTTTTCATGGTTGCACTCTTTTTGGTTGTACGCGTCAATGCCAGGTCCATTTCATCTGCCCGTGCTGCTGACAAGTCGTGTGACCTGCCCATGAGCAGTATGCTATTTAGGGGTATGTTTGGCCGCCTTAGTATGAGGCCTCGTAGTACCTTGCTGCGCACGCATTAGATAAGCTGTGCTCGAATCTCTTCCATGGCCCATTTGAACTAGGTGCGTGCTCCCTAACTCCCTCAGTGTTGTGTGGACAGCGTCGATGGAATGGAATGGAATGGAAATGGATTTGTTAAGCGCGGTTGCTGCCCACAGGCGTCCAAGCGCTGAGTAAACAGAGATGAGACGGACCAGGGGGAGTAGGACTAAAGGGGTTTGGCAAATAGTAGTGTTTTCAAGTTTTTCCGGAATGAGAGCAGGTCAGGGTTGGAGCGAAGAGAGAGGGGGAGAGCATTCCAGAGTTTGGCGGTGTTCAGCGAGAACAACCTACCCCCGGTCCTGGCTCTTTTCACTCTAGGAACTACTGCAAGGAAAGCATCCGTAGATCGAAGGTTCCTGTTTGGATGGTAGGGGGTGACAAGGTTGTTGTTTATAGCCGATCCTGTCTTCCAAAAAGCCCGATGCGCAATACACAGCGCCTTAAATGTCACTCTTAGCCTCACTGGCAGCCAGTGCAGGCTTCTCAGTCCAGGTCTAGCTGACTGGGTTCGCGGGATCTGGAGTAGGGTTCGTGCAGCGCAGTTTTGTACCACTTGCAGCTTCCTGAGAGTCATCTCAGGGTCCCCAACGTATAGCGCATTGTTTGAGTCTAGGCGGGACTGGATGAGGCCTTGTACTGCCACCTTTTTGGCCTCCAGAGGCAAAAGTGGGAGGACCTTCCTCAGGACTCTAAGTAGGCCAAAGCAGGTGGCGGATAGCTTAGTGGCCTGAGTGGAAAAGGATAGCTTTTTGTCCAGCCATACTCCCAGGCTCTTGACACTATCCTTGGGGATAGGGGGAGTGCCAAGGCCACAGGGAGGTGAGAGGAACTGGAGATGCTGGGCCTAGGAGCATGAGCTCTGTTTTTCCTCCGTTCAGCTTAAGGGAGGAGTTGGTCATCCACTCCTTCACATCCTCCAGACATTTCAGCAGACCTGCCTGGGATTGCCTGTTGCTCTCTTGTGTCAATGATACCACTAGCTGAGTGTCGTCGGCGTACGACACGATTTTAATGCCGTACGGTTCGACTACCCCAGCCAGTGGCATCATGTAGACATTAAATAGCACAGGGCTCAGCGAAGAGCCCTGCGGTACTCCGCAGCTGAGCGGCTTACTGGGTGACATTGTATCGCCGTCGAAGATCTGAAAAGATCTATCAGACAGGAAAGAGTCGAACCACCTTAGAGCATCACCCGAGACTCCGATGTTATAGAGACGGTTCAGCAAGATAGAATAGCTGACCGTATCGAAGGCGGCACTTAGATCAAGGAGGATCACTGCCACTGATCCTCCCTGATCCAGTATCCTTCGGGATTCTTCGGTGACTGCTAATAAGGCGGTTTCGGTCCCATGCTTTGGTCTAAAACCTGTCTGGGACGTATGTAATAGAGAGTGGTTCTCTAGAAACTGGACCAGATGGGCATTTTTATATTTCTCCAACACCTTGCTAGCCCAAGGGAGGAGTGAAATGGGCCGGTAGCTGGAGTGGTCGATAGACTCCCCTTGCCTGGCTTGGCGCAACTTGAATCTCTCATAGTCCGGATTCAGTTGAGGGTCGAAATGCGCATTGAGCTCCGCCACCCCTGCGTTGAAGTCAGTTGGGCCCCTGGTGCCCGGGAGGTGCTTGAATAGCAAGTATATCTCCTCCCCTGCATAGAGAAGCAAAAGTAAATGATTAACGGCCCCATCCATCTACCTGGTGGCTATAAAGTAATTTTCTAGAAGCCCCAGCCACTTTTTCCACTGTGGGGACGCTGTTGTGGGGTCAGCTGCCTCACTGAACGGGGTCAGTATGGCTGTAGGTGCGTGCTAAGTGATAACGTGGACCTGGGCTGGTTGGCCATCAGGATTGTCTCCCATTTTCTTTTCTTTATGGGTGACATATCTGGGTCGCTGTGCTCACATCCGGCAAGGAGTAGCGCTTTCTGTGCCCACATTCCTAGGGGCTTGCTGCTGCTGTGGTGATATGTGGATGGACCCCCGGTGGTTTGTGGCGGAGTTGCCTTGGTCTCCCCCCCCTTTGGCGCGGGTGGCACTGCGCATATGCATGGCCTGCTCACTCTGGGGTCAACCGTGGTGGTCCCTTCTAGGCCGCATGAGTGGTGCTTCCTGGGGCTGCTTGGGCAGGCAGTCTTGTGGATGCTGCTGCATGTGAGCTTTGCTGCGGGAGCAGAGTTAGAGGCTGCACTGTAGATTTTTCAGCTGCCGCCCTGATCGCTTGAATGCCTCTCGTCTGGGGCTAGTTCATGCTGTGCAGTGACCACGTGTTTTCTAGCGGCGCGATCTGGGCCGCTATTTGGGCTGCATCAAGCCGCTGGCCAGTTCTCGATGGGGTGCGGGAGCGTGAATCCAGCACCCCTCATCACCAGTGTAGACTTGGGGCACTTGGCTCTCAACGGGCTGGCTAAGGTGCGGGCGGATCAGTTAAGGAGACACATACCAGTAATATAGTTTGGGTGCGGACTGCCCCCGAGCGGGCACAGCCCTTCTTTTTATTATGCGGCTCCTCCCCCCGGCGTGAGCTCGTGGGTATGACATAAGCAGCGGCGGCCAGGTAACAGCTAGACCGATCACTTATTACATCTAGCTCAGCAACATGGCTGTACGACCCACAACCTTTTATCCAATAGTTTTGAATCTGTGTTCTGTACAATGCACCATGTATCCCCACATTTTCTACATTTTATGGAGGCAGTCCTCCCTGCCCAAATATCTCTGGAGAGACTCATATCCTCTCTCTAGTCACTCTGCCACATGAGTGTGGTTTGGACATTTTTGCCACGACTGGTTTTGCTTCCCTGTCCCATCCTGTTTCCCTGGAGCACTCATCTCTACTGACATTCTCAGATGTTCTCCTGTGGAGGTTTTCTAGTTTATTGTAAACATGTGGCCCCCTGTCAGCAATGCCTTCACTAATGGGTATAAACCTGTATTTTTCTTCCCCCAAACATTAAGGTGATGGCTTGCCTGTCATTCGAAATGTATATAGCTAGTATCTGGAAAACTAAAGCACTCTATAAGGAAACACATACAATGTAATTGATTTACCTTACTTACTACAATTATTATCATATATGACCCCAATGAGTCCCTTGCGCTTGTTGGACGTTTCCAGTATTGCTATTGTTTCTGAAGTGGCAAGGCGATCATTAAACCATAATGTGCTCAAGGACATGTGAATGATTGGTGGGTATTGCCTGTCTCATTTTTGGGTCTTTTATCCTTCATAACAACATACACTATATATTTTATTCAATTTGTGTTATATCACCCTGCAAATTATTTTTAAATGGAGGTGTGGGGTTTTGCCTTTGACTAATTACTTTATTAAATGGGGGACCAAGTACTGCGGTTCTAACATACATCCTTCCTGTAACCAAGCTGTGGAAACCCCTCATCATTTTTTTCTCTATTTGTCCAGCCTTTACAAGACCACGTAGATCATGGATTAGGCCATGGTGTAAACTTTTTGTTTTTTACCATTGATTATGCACTACTCATCTTAGCTTGAATATGAGTGTAGTTTCAGTTTCATCAACTTTTATTCGATTATAGAATTTGAATAATCATAAAAAGTACATTTAAAAGAGTATTACACACAGAAGAAATTTAAATAAGTAAAGTCAAAGAGAATGAGATCACTGTACAAAGAAACTTTTTGAGACAGTAAAGTCAATTTGCTTTTTGCAAAAATATTTGTTTAACTAAGGATATTACGGCGTGCAATAATAACTGCCTTAAGAAAAGTCACTGTAAGTTTGGCTTCATGAGGAGATTTCGGAGATTGTAGATAGGAAAGAGCTGGGTAGGAGTGGATATGAGTGAAATAATTGTTGTTGCAATGAAAAAATATCTCCATGCCGCTTTTGTTAGATTATATATCTTTTTGTCTACCTGCTGCTATATTTCTGTCGGGGTTTCCTTTTTCCCCTTTTACTGTACATTTTTAGTGACTGAGATGTTGTTTTACTTTTGTGCTGTTGGTATTTATTGTTTTATTGTTGTGTTTTATGGATCTATGTATCCGAGAAAAAAAAAGATTGACTGATTGGTTATATTTCCTCCAGTCTTGAGAAAAGCTCATGGGCATAGACTGTCCCATCAAATGGCAACTACACTGACACCACGCTGGAATTTAGGATATTAATCCAACTCCCCTCGCCGAATATAACGAAAAACATACAACTTATCAGCCAGTGGGAATGCCTCTATTTCATGCCTTTAGACTGCTTCAACTCTATCCAGACAGGACAGTCCAGTGCACTGGGTGGGAGGGTCAAACACAGGAGATCTACCAGCACCATTCGATTTTGTTAAAATAGAATGTAAATTGTTTAGAGGCAGTTCCAGACTTTAAGGGCCCCCAATGGACCCTCGCAATTATCTGACATGTCTTCAACATCATGATGTACACATCACTCATTTCTACATTTCGTTGTTTACCGCACACATAGGACAATTGTAGGAGGTAAGTTCGCGGTATCTTTATTTTAGAGGACATGTATGTGTTCCGTCCCCCATTTCAGGCTATTCATAAAATCTCTGTTTATTGGGAAATCCTTGCATTTTTGTTAGTTCGGATCATAACATGCCTTTTATCTTCCTAAATGATGATCTATCTCCTAAAGAATCTGTCTCTAATCCGATTTCCCTACTTTTTCCAGCTTTTGCTTCATTTTCTTAAATGTATATTTATTTTCGATTAGCACTTCGATCAGGTTTGTTTGCTCTAGATGTATGTTTACTCTTGATGGTAAGAGTTTAATTCTCTTTGAGGTTTCTGTTTTCGTAGTTCATTTCTTGGGCAGGTGCACTTTGGAGATGACATACTAAGTGACGATGGGGTAGGGAGAAAATGCATCCTGGATGCTATTCTGCTGGGTACTGTACAGTTATAAAAACAGTCTCTATTCTTTTGTTTATGGACAAACATGACAAGAAAAAAAATCTCTTCACCTGTGAAATAATAGTTTCGTAGGGAATAAGGCGCACAATTTTCCATGGGCTGCGTGCAGATTGACTGCAGTTTCTCCTTTGGTCTCCAGTGTAAAATTTGCCAGGTGATGGTATTTTGTATAGGCCTGTTTGTAATTTCAATTATGCTGAAGTAATCTGAGTCAAAAAGTAAGGCAGGATTGTAGATAATCATGCAATTACTCCTGCTTGTGTAATTATGAGTAATTTGGGGGGTGTTAGAAGCCAGCGTTCCCAGGCGCATCGTTGTTGTCAAGTGTGCAACCCGAACCCCCCTGCTGCCACGTTAGGCCAGGAAAGGACACCGTCCGAGACAGCTCTGCTCACCACTTTAGTAGCTTGACACAAGCAGCTAGTTTATCTCCAAGGCACGAGTGTTCAGTATGTGCAACCATGCCCACAGCAATCCCAATGATGTCACCCCAAATGGACTCCACATGAGTTTGTATAAAACGAGTATACTTTATATAAAAAGAAATACGAAATGACAACACAATACAACTCCCACATATATACACTGGGTAAATTGTTTCTGGTGGGTTGGGCGGTAGTAATCCCCAACCACTGAGGTTCTTTAATTTTGACTCCATCTTACATTTGTCATCAATTTGTGTTGCCTTTACACAGGCTGCTCTATTCATGAAGTGTCTCTGCCCTTTGGACTGCAACGTGTTGAAAACCCCCCTCTGTCCTTGCTTTGAAATCAATCTCAGACACCAGCTGGCCTAACTGCATACAGACATGTTCTGCCATTACTGATTGACCTATAGGTGCTGTAATTAATTTACTTGTGGGTTGGGCAGAAACACGACGTAAAGGGGACGTTCTGGTTATATGATGCCTTTTTTTTAATGTTCTCCTATTGGCTAATATTTTGCAGATCTAGTATGTCCATATTAGGTATTTTGCATGCTTGCAAAAGCTAGGACTGCCCCTTTCTTTTGTGCTGAGTTTGTAACCCTAAGCATATAAAAGGCCTCTGTGTTTTATACTCTTTAGACTGCCTCATTCAGTTGCTAAAGGCTTCTGTGTGACGTAGTCTCACTTAATTAAGTTTAATAAAGATGTCTTTTTATATTCCAGCTTCTGTGTCAGATTCTTCTTTTGTATTAGTGAGACCCCTGAGAATGAAGATTACAGTTCTTCACCACCACTTCTAACCAATAGTTACGCTGACTTTTAACCGATCTCAACAGGTTATGTACGTCGTATCACTAGATTCACACACGGTGCAAAATACAAGGAATACTGCACTACTTAACGATGGGTTCCTGTACAGTGCCACAGTGAAACAATACAATGCGTAGCCTCAAGATCATGTACTGAGTCAATACACGATAATGCAACTCGGTTCGCTACCAGCATGCCCTGTTCAAGGAAGAAATACAGCAATGCGTCACGCTTTAATTACGTACAGTGTAATACGAAGACAATGCAATGCGTATCACCACCAGCGTGCCCTGTGCAAGGAAAGAATAAGGTAATGCGTCACAGTTCAATTCAGTACAGTGCAGTAAACAACCAATGCAGTGCGATCCTGTATCCTGCAAGAGAAACATAACGTAGTGCATAGCGCACTAACCCCTGAGTTTGGTAAGCACCTCTAGTGTCAGATGTTATCCAATAATCTGATAGTTCATTAGCAGCAAATATGCAAAGTGTTATACGACTGTTTTTAGAAGTTGTGCGACCAGTTGCCCCCAACACGGATGAACGAAGACACCCAAGTTCCACTCCGGGCCCTGGCCCCTGTACTGCCCCGTCCGGGACCAGCACGGACCGAGATCTGGGCCGAAGCAACAGGCGCACACAGCTGCCAGCAGCAAGAGGCCGAGAGTGTGTCCATCCAGGCCCGCACCCCGCCCCAGGCGATGATCCTCTTTACTTTCAGGGAGCACGACCCACTCCTCTCCTGCCGCAGCATCTTGGCCTCACTTCAGAACCTTGTCACCACTGGCAAAGCGCGTTCAGGCTGGTTGTTCAGCTCCTGCGGGGCTGCCAGTACAGGTCACCAACGTTCAGCACAAACTCCTTCCACAAAGCCTTCCACACAACGCTGGTGCTACCTCACGTTGCCTTCGAGGGTCCGATCACTTGGCCCTGCTCTCCAGTGCTGTTAGGACTTCTTCACTCCCTGGTGCTCACCGCTCCCCGGTACGCCTCACCAGCACCTCTGGTGGCACCATCGACACGCAACTCCAGCGCGTGCGAGACTCACTCCGTCTCCTGGTGCACACGGTCTTCAGGCGTGCTCCACTAACGCCCGGATCACAACATGGCATGCACACTGCGCGTCTGAGTCTCACCTCTCCTCCTGGTGCACACGAGGTACCAGGCGCTCTCCACTAACATCCTGGCTGCACCACCACACGCCGACCCGCGTGCCGGAGACTCACTCCTTCTTAGTGCCCACACGATGTCCTGGCACTTTTCACTAGTGCCTGGACTGCACTGCGACACGCACCCCCTGCACGTCCCGAATCTCGGCTCTCTTACATGATGCCCACAATCCACAGGCGCTCCAACACCTGTAGCCCCACTAAGACACGCAACCTGCATGTCAGAGTCTATATTCGCTCTGGGTGCCCACAATCACCCTCGGCACCCCTTTGGAGCTCTCAGGCTGCCACGACACAGTCCCATCACCGCGCCCCTTGAGACTTCTTGGAAACTTTTATGTTCCTGTGTTTCCGAACAGGGAGCCAGCTCACCTCGGGCCCTTGGGGTACAGGATGCCGCACACAGCAAAGTCCAGCTCAGGAAAAAGGGGGGACACAACCCACTGCAGCGCCCCTTCAGTCTCTCCTCGGTCAAGAGCTACAAAGTGCCCACAAGCCTCAGATCACGAAGCAAGGGTCAAGTGTCTCCCGCAGCCTATTCAGCAACTCTTCCTGAGGCAGAGGTTTTCTTCCCGATTGCGGACAGGTCAAAGCCGCCAGAGACTCGACCAGTCCACAGCTTCGTAAAAGCACTCCGAGCACTTCTCTGAACGATACCAAGACCGTTCTGGATTACATCATCAACATAACCAAACTCTTGGGGTTTCAGTTCTTCCAGTTATACCCCTCATTGTCTTTGAAGTTTCCTTGTGCTCAGGGGTCTCGACCCCTCCCAAAATCAGTCTTGCGTATCTTCCCCCCAGTGTCACCATCCTCTCTTTGATACTGGGGGCCTGGATCTTTAATCACTCAGAGGAAGATGGGTCTACTATTTTATGGCTTTGACCCAGGCCTCTTCACCTTGACGAGCCTCTCCTTCTCCCTGCTCCAGGTGCAAGGCAGCCTGGCGCTGTCTCCACCCCTCCCCCGGGCACGATCTCCCTCAGCCTTTCTCATTGCTCCCAAATCTAGGCAGGCAATTCACATTCTGCTGAGACACACAAAAAGGTCTAAAGCACAAACTCGGCAAAACAATCTACCCAAAAGGATGCGTTTTGACGCTGTGAGTTCAGACATACCAAACTACACTGTTCCCTTTTCAATTCTTGGGAAACTAGGCTAACAATACTACACCCAGCATCCCCCATTCTGTCCTATGGGCAGGATGGCCTTTCACAAGGGAAAATGAAATGAAGTATTTTCCACTGTCAGGGCCTAGCACCCACACTGGCACAGGTCCTGCCTTTTACTTACACTGCACCGTGCCTAGGGGTTACCCAGGACGTCCTAAAGGGGTGCCCCATGTGTATGTAAAAGGGAAAGTTAGGCCTGACAAGTGGTAGCACTTGTCAGGACAACATGCGAATTTAGCATAATGGGCATTTCTTTAGTTCTAGCTCTTGCAACACAGTGCACATCACTTAGGGATCTGCTAGTAAGGCAGCCATACCAATCAGAGACAACCAAACAACATTACAATTTATCCAGGGAACATCTGTACTTGCATGCTGATTAGCAGTGGCAAGTACCTACAGCATCTAACTTCACAGCTCTCTGTCAAGAAAACAGTCTAGGGGAAAAGCAAAAAGTTTAAGTGAACTTTAGCCAACAAGGCCAAGTTCAACAGGGGGGGAAATATCCTACAGCGAGAGCACAATTAGTGAGCGGGAGCGGCCACTCAAAATGTATGTTCTACTGCATTTAGAGCTATTTCGTAGGGCAAAATGCATCCTTGCATCCATTTGGGACACAAGGGTGCATATTGCAGTACACACATTGCTAAATGCAGGCATTAAGTTGGGAGAAAATCCTACCCCAAGGGCACATTTAATGTTACTTGTTAGTGCATAATGCCCCCTTGCGCCCATTTTGGACACAAGGGGTATGCTACACTAAGAAAAAGACCTAAATGCCTTGAGTAAGTTGGGGTAAAAACCTTCCCCAAAAGCACAAGTAGAGAGTGCCTGTGGCTCCTCACACCCGGTATGCGTGTTCTCTGGCATTTACACTTTTTCTTGGCGCAAAATGCATTGTTCGCCCATCATGGACGGAAAAAGGTATTTTTGCAATATGAAATAGCTCTAAACGAGGAATTACTCTTCTCGTTTAGTTAAGCTTAACCTCACACAATTCTCGGGTAATTCTGCCTGATTATGCTACACTGAATTATGCGACTTACTCCCAGCCCTAATTTTGTACATCCTGAAAACTCTGCGTGCTTGTGCCATTTTTCCACCGACCACCCATTTAATAAAAAAATATTTATACAAAATGCTGCATAGCACCTTAAACTGTATGTCCCACAGGATTTCCTGACAGGATTTCCTGATTGGCTTGCAGTGATTATAAAGGCCTCTGCAAGATAACACTCTTTTCATAGCCACAAAGCCCACGAGTTTGTCTTAAAGAAAGAGGGTTGCTTTACTCCAATTTTTGTACATTTGAAGAACAGTAGTTCATCTGGATTCATATTTGTTGCACAATTATTCACATTTATTGCACAAATAAGGGTGCACTAATCATCTGCAGTGCCTGTAGTAATTGCACTGTTTAACATCTTCACACAGCCAGTGTTAACATTATAAAATCCTCATTAAAGAGAGAATCAATATGAATATATGAGCAATCGATCGATCTGGCGAATCAGACAAGAAACACCAAGAAACAAATACAATAGTTCAATTGTTGTCTATACTGTTGGATGCACATTTTAAGTGTTTTAGGCAGCACTTTATTACACTTGAGTGTGATAACTAGGGGCCAGATGTAGGTTATCCAAATACCGGTCGGAAACGGCCGAAAATACAGATTTTCGGCCGTTTCCGACCGCTATTTGGACATTGGCATGAAGGGGTTGCAAAATCATACAGATTCGGTAATTTTACCGATCGGTAAAATTACAGAATCTGTAATTTCTTATGTAGGTAGCACTTTAAACAGTGCTACAGAGCCTTTAGAATTCGTTATTTACCACCTAATACCATTGGGTGGTAAATAACGAATTCCTGTGTACATGCACATCTGTGCATGCACTCCTGTGCCATGTGGCACACATACATGCCCTAAGGCCCTAAGGGCATGTATGTGTGTCACATGGCACACAAGCCAGAAACAGGGGTGTAACAGGGTGTCAAGGTGACACCCTGTCCCCCTTGGCAATTCGGTATTTTTACCGATTCAGTAATTACCGAATCGGTATTTGGTATTGATTCCTATGGGCTTCAAGGCCCATAGGAATCAATGGCAAATAACGATTCGGTAATTACCGAATCGGTAAATACCGAATCCTACTGATTCGGTAAAAATTACCGAATTGTTACCTTTTTTCTTATTTACCGATTCATAAATACCGAATCGGTAAAATTCGGTATTTATGAATCGGTAAATAAGATTTACCTACATCTAGCCCTAGATCACTGAGCCGCTCACCTATAACATATTTATTTCATTTATCAGGAATGAAAACCATGGAATTCACTCAACAAATAGAAAGAGTATCCCACAGTGCTCCAGCAGCCATCCAACACTGATAATTGCTGCTTATCCGATATCCTATTTCTACATTTCAATAATTACCAAAGTTGGGGGAAATATTTCGAGACGGACTGCTGCTGCCAGGACTCTGTGAGAAGCCCTCACGCTTCCTTGGAACCTTTATTCGGCTGTGCAACCTGCCCACCCGCCTCCCGCTGCCCGACCCCTGTGACATCTTGGGGTGAGGCCGCCGAGCGGAGCGCGGTGCTGGGGAGGGGAAAAAAACTACACTGCCCACCATCCTTTGCGGCGCAACCTGCGTCATTCGCGCGCCAGGAGGCGTTTAAATTCACAGGCACCCCGGTCGAGTGGGGGAAATATTTCGAGACGGACTGCTGCTGCCAGGACTCTGTGAGAAGCCCTCACGCTTCCTTGGAACCTTTATTCGGCTGTGCAACCTGCCCACCCGCCTCCCGCTGCCCGACCCCTGTGACATCTTGGGGTGAGGCCGCCGAGCGGAGCGCGGTGCTGGGGAGGGGAAAAAAAACTACACTGCCCACCATCCTTTGCGGCGCAACCTGCGTCATTCGCGCGCCAGGAGGCGTTTAAATTCACAGGCACCCCGGTCGAGTGGGAGAAATATTGCGAGACGGACTGCTGCTGCCAGGACTCTGTGAGAAGCCCTCACGCTTCCTTGGAACCTTTATTCGGCTGTGCAACCTGCCCACCCGCCTCCCGCTGCCCGACCCCTGTGACATCTTGGGGTGAGGCCGCCGAGCGGAGCGCGGTGCTGGGGAGGGGAAAAAAACTACACTGCCCACCATCCTTTGCGGCGCAACCTGCGTCATTCGCGCGCCAGGAGGCGTTTAAATTCACAGGCACCCCCGTCTCGCGGGACGCCGGGCGAAGCCCGTTCAAGACCGGGTAAGACTGGACTGGGCTACCCCATTGACATTTTGTGGTTGCTATTAATAAGTGGACATTTGCTTGTTATCTTATTGTCGTGGTCTGTATACACACTGCTGTAGCGTCTACCATAGCTTACAGATTAGCATATAGTAACCATGTCACCCAGGAACACCAGAAGCACTAAACCATCCCGCGCAGCCCAAAAAACAGGCCCCATTGACCAGTTCATTGCGAAAGCCAACGACGCAATTAATCAAGGTGTATTACTGTTAGAAAGGAGGGTCTCCCAGGATCTTGCTTTAGCCAGGCGATCCTCCCTGGGATTACTGGCTACAGCTATAACCCCCCAACGTAACCCTGACCCCGGAACTCCATTAGTTACCACCATGGCTCCGGGAACGGTGGACCTATCAGTAACTATAGACCTTTCTGCTACCCAATTATCACTCCCCTCTCCTTCACGTTTAGCTCTATCACTTGAGAGAACACCACCCCTCTTTACGATTCCCACCCAGGAGGATTTTCCCTCCCCTAATACTAGGGGGCAGAGGGAAGGGGCGATTCCAAAAAACAGGAGGGAACATAAAATTAACCATCATTCGCCTCAGGCCATCTCTCCCAGCCAATCCACGGTTCAGCCCGCTACAGCCGACCAAGCTATTAGCCATTTATCGCCACTTCAACAACATGTGATTGCTAACACGGCTGATACGCCAAATTCTCCAACTAATACTAATAATTCTCTCATCTGCAGCAATATGGGGGATGACAATTCGCAATTATTGGCTTCGTTACAGTCACTAATCAAACTTCACTTGAAACCCATTCAAATTGCTTTACAAAACATAGAAAAAACATTAGTAACATTACTATCTAATTCAAACTCCAAGAATAACCCAACTCCAGCTCCTATTCCTTTAGAGGCCCAAACCTCAGCACCAACGCGCGTAAGCACGAATAAAGCAGGGCCCTCTACAACTCATCACTCCCTTCAACAGCATAAGCATGTAACTATCATAACTCAGCCGAAACAAAAATCTACGACCCCGAGCACGCAACAAGCGCGACCCCCAGTACCCACAAAAGGGTCCGTTTCTAATCCACCTTTACCAGTACAATTATTGCCTTCAGTCCCAACAAACCCGCACCCACACTCAACAAATCTGCCAAGAACACCTGCCACAAAAAACGCAGCCTACAACACCAAACAACACGGTCGTCGCCCAGCACATCTCCCACCTGAGGCAACGCCATACACTATCATTATGACTGGGGTTCCTGAGTTGCATTTAAACTCAGAGGAACCAGGATGGTCCTTAAAGAATAAAGTCCTACACTGGCTATCGACCAATAGGCCCCTCCCCCCGTATGCCAACAACAGAGTCACATCTGTCCGCAGGGTCCCTTGGGTGGGAAAGGAATCAAAGACAATCTCCGGGGACTGTGTTATAATTACTTTTGAAGACCCCCAAACGGTTGAATATATTTCGTCAATCGGGGGTTCCCAAACATCCCTGGAAGGTATAGACACCAAAAGATTAGCTTACTTCTATCCTCCAGCAAAAAGTTTTGTATCAGGCCCAGAATGGAACTGGACCCAGGTTGGAACCTGGAACAGAAAACCAGACTGGGTTCCACGGGTGGGTTACGGAGCCGGAGATAAGAGGCCATCCCATGATTGGAGAGGTATCCCTATGTATAACAGATTCGATTGCCTCGAGATGGTGGATTGACCACCATCGATCAACATCCAGGCAAAAAATAACTCCCCCATTTCACGTCCCCCATCCCCTATAGCATTGACATCCCCATCCCCCCTAACTCCACCTCCTAGACTAGCGATACCCCCTTCCCCTGTAGAGCCTAAGGTCCCAAATGATATTCTGTCACAACATAATGTGAAGGTTTTGCAACGATGTGATATTGCAGCCAACCACTCCTCTGTCCATGCACAGCCCACAACAAAAATAAGAACACCACGTTTGAAACATGTAACAGTACCATCTTTGCGGGTATCCGTATTATTTTGGAACGTGGCTGGACTCCGATCCAAGATCAAATCAGAATTGTGGCTGAAATTTGTTACCACTAATCAGATAATCTGCCTGCAAGAGACATGGACAATCTCCCCACTCCACATACAGGGTTACAAAACATTTCACTCCTCAGCGAGCCCCTCCACCCATGGCAGACCCATGGGCGGTTTAGCAATATATGTGTCAAATAACCTGCAAGTCCAGAATATTTCCACCCTCCAGTCTAATTCAAATTACCAAATACTTTTGGTCCTTTTTAAGAATGGTACTTCATATTGTTTTATTAACTTTTATAATAATTTGTCTGCTGTAGAATGTGTAAGGATAGTTTCAGGTCTATCCCTGTTTATAAACGAACAACGTCTAAAGAAATTACCTCCTGAGTGTAATCTAGTATGGGGAGGGGACTTCAACGTCCCAATATGCCACACACACAAAAATGGCACCTGTGGCATTCTAGACGAACAGGATAACCCAATGACTCATTTTGCCCATTCCCTCGTAGGTGAATGTCTTAACGATAGTATAGTGACCTTAGAACTGTCATACGCTAACGAACTCGTAGATCCCCCGGTGGAATTTAAACCTACTTTCCACGGCAGGGACTGCTCTAGTACGATAGACTTTATTTTATGTTCATACTTTTTAAAAGGTACAATTTTTAATTTTACCACAGGTTCAGAAATTTCAGGCGATCATTTCCCAAATAGTTTCACTTTTAATTTAACCTCCATCGACCCTAATCCTATAAGGTTAAGTCAATTAACTCAGAAATCGTTGACCATGGATAAAACCAACGGTTTCTCCGTGAAATGGTCAAAAATTGACTCAACTCTAACCACTACTAAGGTAGTATCGAAAGCATCTGAATGGATCAACAACTGTTTGTCGTTGGACTCTACCCCCGAGCTAACTATTTTTAGCTTCAGGGAAATCTTAAAAATAATTCAGGCGGAACTACGACGTACCCATAAACCTGATACCCAACGAACACCGAGCTGGTTTAATACCGCTTGTCGGAAAGCATTGAACGCACTTAAGAAAGCTCTCCATAACAAACCCAGAATTAAAAGCGAGGTGGCTAAACTTAGATCGGAGTACAATCAGGCCCGAAACAAATGCAAAAAAGATTACAAGAAAAATTTGTGGGCCCAATTACACGAGAGCTCAAGAAATAGGGATAGTTCTCAATTCTGGCAGGTTATCAAATCTCCCTTCTTGGCTGCCAATAATCATCATCAACATCTGGATGTGGCGGTGACTGCAGACGAATGGGTGACTCATTTTTCAAAGATCTTTAGTGATCCCCACTCGGACTGCCCTAGCCAAGTTGAATCACTAGCCGATAACCTCACGGTGGCTCCATATCCGATTGATCTGCATTTTTCACTTAGTGAGATAAGGCATGCACTAACTACCTCAAAAACCGGAAAGGCCCCCGGCCCTGACGGCGTCCCCCTCGATTTATTTGTTGCCAATATTGATCTATGGTCCCCAATAGTTGCCCGATTGATGACAGCAACCTTACAAACTGGTCTCTTGGAATCTTGGTCATCTTCCATCCTCCTCCCTATTTTTAAAAAGGGGGATAGAAATAACCCCGCCTGCTACAGACCCATCTCCCTCCTGGATTCACTGGGGAAAGTAGCGGGTCGCCTTATCCTGGAACGTCTCCAGGATTGGGTGACAGATAAGAACATCATTACCGACCTCCAGTACGGATTCCGGGAGGGACTGGGGACTGTGGAACAGGCGTTAAATCTCACCCTTTTGATAGGAAAATATGCGAGGGTAAAACGTGGTAACTTATTTTTGGTCTACGTCGACCTTAGTGCGGCGTTTGATTGTGTGATCCATGCCAGGTTATGGGCCATCCTGGAAGAAATGGGCGTTGACCCCCCACTAATTAAGTTCTTGCGTGAGCTATACTCTGACGCATCTGCTTGCGTGAGGTACGGCTTGGGTGGTGAACTGTCATCCTCATTCCCTATTACAAGGGGAGTCAGACAGGGTTGTGTCCTGGCACCCTTCTTGTTTAATCTTTACACCAACGGGCTGGAAACAGCCATGCTAGAGGGGTGCCAGGACCTACCCACTATTAATCGTCGCCCTATTCCGGCATTATTATATGCCGATGATTCCGTCATACTTGCCAGAACCCTGGTGCAGCTCCAAAAACAGCTTGATAAATATTGTAAGTACATGTCAACACTGGGCCTAAAAGTGAACAAAACTAAGACCTTTGTCATGACTATAGGCCCAAAGGTAAAAACTTCTAAACATCTACATATTGATCATATCAAACTGGAGCAAACCAGGGAATACCCATATCTTGGTATTTTAATAGATGACCAGCTAACCTGGAAAAGGGCGCTGGCAAGTAGGAAACTACTCTTCCAGAGAGCAATTTCGGCCCTTCGCTCTTTTTCTAGTAAATTGGGCAAACCGGCCCCACCTGAACTGATTAAGATCTATCAATCCAAATGCCAGAGCATTGCTACCTACGGATCAGGTGTTTGGGGCTATATAAACATTGAAGACCTCCAAAAGATTCAAAATCACTTCACAAAATATCTTCTGGCACTTCCACAGAGCGCGCCTACTTACGGTAGCCATATTGAACTGGGTATGGACTTTATATCGGATGTCATCAAATGCCAACCAGTTCTTTTATGGCACCGTATATGGTCCAAGCCAGAATGCCACCTAACACGCGCATTAATCTCTGATTGTTTGAAAATGTCGGCCTGGAAAAGAATTCCATGGTTAGCATATGTAGCCAATTTGTTGAAGGACTTGAATCTATTTCACCATTTTACTGAGCCATCTTCCATGGACCCAATAAGTAGAAAGACATTGAAACAACTATGTATAAATCATCTGAGAGAACTACGTTTAACCTCTGAAGCACACAAAACGACAAATACCCACTTACTGATGGTTCAAACGTCCCTAGAAATACAGCCTTACCTTACCTTTTATATATCGAATCATGAGAAATTCCTATTAACCAGATTTCGTTTTAATTTGTTTCACCGCCTTGTTTCCTTTCCAACAGTGTTAATTTGGTCTCACGATTTAATAAATTGCCCCTGCCATCACGTCTCCCCCCAAACGACTATCCACGTTACATTATTCTGCCGCTACTATGTACAAGCGCGCAAACGTTGGATTATGTGCTTATTACGCCAATTGGGGTTGAGGACGTGTCGCCCAGCTATGTTAGCACTCCAACAACTGGACTCCCAATATATGGCCAAAAATGTAGCAATGTTTTTGAAATCATGTTTAAAGGTTCGTAACGCCATGGTGATATCGCCCAACTGATCCCTTTTTATCTGAAACAAATTTATTTGTATCATAATATAATAATCTGCTTTTATGTATATGTATGTATTTATTTTGTCTATGATGTACTTTTTATGATTATCAAACCGATTAATCGAATAAAAGTTTTTGACTTTGACTTTGACCAAAGTTTACATATCAGGGTGCTAACACTCATTACAACGATGGGGCCTTTCGACACAAGATTACACAGTTCAGTCAAGTATTATTTACAACATACGTTTGCCATTAAATTGGTTGCTGTACAATGGTTTATAGTGCATTTCTTCAAATGTATTTAATTGACTAGCAAAACTTGAGAAAAGCTAAGTAGTGTGGTCAAATTTTAACTATAAACCAGGTAGGGACTTTAGGATTGCCAGGATTAGGGAATTTCCCCAGTGTGGACCTTTTCTTTGTATGTTTCATTTGCCTGTTGTGGTGCGCATTTGTTTAGGCACTTCGAAGTCCAAAGTCGATCAATTTGTTCTTAGTGACATAATTAAATCAAATATATCATTGAGAGCACCCCAAACCCTGTGACTATCCTCTTTGTGGTAATGAAAGGACCAGTTTAAGGATGTGTCTGTCATCCTGCATATCATTTTAGTACTTCCAGCTCAAAGGCCCCAGCACAATGCACGTTTCAAATGATTATTTAAACATAATTTCCTTTCTTTGAATTTAGGGACCGGACCCCATTATCTTCTTTGTTGTTTCATTTTGTTATTTTATTTATGTATTTAGTCTCCCACTTATTTTAATTATCAGTTCTTTATTGAGCTATTTCCACTCCCCTTCTGGTTGTCTTCATTGTTATATCTCAATAGCCATTTGAAGGAAGGGAGAGTGTCCTCGCAGCAGGAGTAGCTGGGCTTCTTTTGTGTTTTTTGGGTCCCTCCAATATTTCTTTTATTGTCTCAGGAGGGTGACTGTGACTGGTCTTCATAACAACGTGCAGCCCTCCTCTTTCTTCAGATGAGTTTGGTGTGCATAGTACTTACCTTGAGGGCGACAAAGTCATACCTAATCATCTGAATTCCAGCAGATCTCTCACCTCGTTCCGTGGTAGCAAAGACTGCCAGTACACTTGTGGGGAGACCCTTAATTTGTGCACCGTAATTTCTACAAAAATGTGCCATTCACCTACACCAGAGTTCTTTATAAAGTTCTCCTAATCTTCCTGCACATCTACTCTTCAGTGCATTTGTTATACTCTTTAAGTAAACACACCTTGGACATAATGGATCCCATCTCAGATACCTAATTGTATTTACTGTTCATCACTGATACAAGGCTTGGGGGACCTATTGTAGTCCTGGCGTAGCCACTGCAGTCCCTGGCGCTCTCAAAAGAATGTATCTTGACCATATCTCCCACCTCAATAATATTTAAATCACAGCTTATAAATTACTCTGCTTTCTATGTCCTCATTTAGCAACTGCACGCTTGTCAACATTAGTGCATCTGCCTCCTGTACCTCCTTTTGCTTAGTGTACCATTCTCAAGCTCGGTTTTCAATTTTGGAATTGCCTTTTTGATTCCTATGCCCTTAAGGCCTTCACATGACCTTAACACCAGGGCATAGATACGGATCACCCCGAGTCACCAAACCTCTAGTTACCTGACCCTCCACTGGCCTAACTCTGAGTGTCTGGCTCCATGCACTAGGTGGCTGTCCTATCGACCACATGTACTATTCCATTAACTCTTTTACTTGTATACCCAATGACCTTCATACCTTTCACATCCATTGAAGGCTTTTGTCGTGCAAATTTCCTCCCTAATATTCCACTGCCCATTCTGACTTAGCACCCATCTAATCACTGGTCCTTAGTCTCCACCACTAATCTCACAGCTGTATTGGATTCGTCTTTGACACTCTCTGCCACTGTTGTGGCTACCACCTAAATATTTATTCTCGGGTTGGCTCACCAACACACCCACAGACTGTCCAGTTTCTGGGATCCAACACCTTTCAATCTCGCCCAAGTGCTCCCTGATTTTGGGACATTCTAATAAGTCTTAAACATTTCTGCAAGAAAATTGAAAGCCATAGGAGTAAAACCACAAGTGATGAGTTCAGAGCATTCTACATTCAGTCTAGATACATCTGCAAATCTGCTTGAAAAGCCCGCTCACTCTACTTTCATTAGCAATTCAGCAAGGCATCTAGGGCCAGATGTAGGTGGCCCATTACCGGTCGGTAAACCCGAAATTCGGTCAATTTCAGGTTTACCGACCGATATTGAGCCATTTGCTATGTAGGGGAGATTCGGTAAATACCAAATCGGTATTTACCGATTCTGTATTTACCGAATCATCATTTACCGATTCGGTATTTACCGAATCGGTAAATGACATGTAGGAAGCACTTTGAAGAGTGCTTCTGTGCTTTAAGGATTCGTTATTTACCACCAACTATTAGTTGGTGGTAAATAACTAATACCTCTGTAAATGCAAATCTGTGCATTTACACCAGTGCCATGTGGCAGACATAGGGAATGTATGTGTGCCACATGTGCACACAAGCACTATTCAGGGGTGCAACAGGGTGTCAAAGTGACACCCTGCCACACTTGACTCTTTCCCTAGGCCCATAGGAATGACTGGCAATTACCGAATCGGTAAATACCGATTCGGTAAATACCGAATCTTAACGATTCGGTAATTTTCACTGAATTATTTGCTACATAGCATTTACCGATTCTAAAATACTGAATCTGTAAAATTCGGTATTTTAGAATCGGTAAATACTATTTACCTACATCTGGCCCTTAATTCCTCCAAGGAGCTCTTTCAACTCACAAATCCCAACTGTTGTACAATGAGCATGTCTGCATCTTTTTGTGAAGATCTTTCTCAGTTTTCTTTTCCAAAATTGAACTGATCAGTTATCTTCCCTTCCTCCACCCCCTACCCACTCACCAGCCTATTTTACTTTTCTTCCTCAGCTTCTATTAGGATCCATCCTCAACATATTTTCCTCACTGATACATTTTCTCACTTGAGCCATGCAGATCATTAATTATGTATCTCCTCTTGACAGGCGCGTAACACAGGCCCCCACAGCCCCCCTCAGCCCCTGCGGTGCTGGGGGCCCCCCAAGCTCCAGGGGGCCCCTCAGCACAGTACTCCAGCTGAAGAGCTCCTGATTGAGGATGGAGGGTGTCCTTCCACGTACCTTGCAGGGGGGGGGGCTCAAGTTTCGTTACACTCTTGACCCTACCCTATAAGAATCATTAACCTGATAACAAGCAGCATTGAATTTCACTACTGCATCTTCATCTACGGTTGTTCAGATCAAAATACAGTTCTGAAATGTATGACAAACAAGTATCTAAAAGGTGCATGTTAATTTCCTCTACGTCCATTTTTCAAAACTAACACATGAAGAATTATAATGGCTGTGGAGTCCTTCCCTCGGAGAAGTTATCAATGCTTTGTACACACCTAAATCAAAGCGGCATGTTTTTCCATCAATAACTTTTCAAAGGGGCTAGAGTGGCCCAACTTCAAAATATGTCTAGCTGTGAGAACAAGTCATGGTCAAGAAGTGCTTTGCAAATCCATTTTTTTGTGGTGGAAAAACCTTTGAGATGGACAGCATCACCTTCTACAAAGGTGACAGTGCAATGAAGCATTTCTATTCATCTTGTTGGCTCTTGGCTGTGACGGGGTGAAACATTTGCAACAGTTCAGTCTGCATTAGCTATGATAACAGCTTTGTTACTGAAAGTCAGGTACCCTTCTCGTGCCTAATTAAGTATATCAAATGACGTATCAAGGTATAATACTTACTAGCAAACTTTCTGGCATGTCTCCACACTAAAATCAAGAAGACACAAGATGGGATTCAGAAGTCAAGTTCAAGAACAAAGGAGGGAAATAAAGAAAATAATTACATTAGATTGAATTCTGGCTTACACATTGACGCATGGCAGTTTGCATATCATAAAAAGACAAATGACTACCAAACGTCGTTAAATATTGCCCTTTCACACTTATTATAAAAGAAATTACTGGTATAGAGTGTTGTGTTCTGTGTATCCTTTACCTTTCCAGTCAATTCATGGCTTTTTTACTGAACAATGAACTTACAGGCTTACTGGTTGCCTTTCTATGTTATAGCAAATTGTCAATAGCATATGGTCATCTTTCTCTCCTCAGTAACGTGCGCAGCATCATGTGGCTAGGACCCCCAGTAAAATAGAGATGATGTAGCATTTCCATTTAAAAGGACTGGACCTCAAGTGCAGGATGAAGTCGGACTGGACCTCAAGTGCAGGATGAAGCCATCACAGTTTGATTAAGCTCCTTTGGATGCACCCTTATGCTGTGGCTACATTATGTTAGGGGTGGGCGCCATCATGACACGGACATCCACATCATGGAATGAGGTGGATCCAATCATGCCATAGATGGTCTAAGTACGCCATGGGTTGTGTGAAAATACATTTAATCCATCAAGGATTGTGCTTATTGTTCTTGTCCTTAATTGGTTTTGTACTTATTTTTCTTCTCCTGGCTTAGCAGACAAGGCTTTTTTTCTACCCCTCTGCCAACCTCCCACCAGTTCCAGATTACTAAATAGGCAAAGTAGGCACCGGCTATGGGCTCCCCTCCTTTTAGGGGCCCCGGGACAACAGATCAATATAATATTGATTTGATCATGAAAGAAAATTACAATCAAGCTTTCATAAATTGTTTCCAATTCATTTTTTTTTAATAACATGAATAATTGTTTAGTTTTGTGTAATAAAGTTCGTTTATAAAAATTGTTGGTTGGTAAAATTAAAAATGTATTAGGAGATAATTTGCGATCGGGCGGGCCCTAAATTCAGACTGCCTAGGGGCCTCCACAGGGTTTAATCCGGCACTGACTCCCACCCACTGGCCAAAAGCAAACCCAGAGAGCCATCCAGGATGTGAGTGGGCAGACAGGACGCAAAGATGGCCAGACGACCTGATTAGTCATTGAGGTGATAGTTGCCCTACAGGAAAATCAGTGTGAAAAAATCATTTGGAGCCCTAGAGACCTTTACTGTAGCCTCTCTGACGGTTATGATCAACTGCAGAGGTTTGATCACAGTTGCAGTCACATGATCTAACCCACCTTATTAGGTGTGAGATTCAGTCTGGTGTGAGTGAGAGTCCATACCATGGGTACTCACAAACTTTCCCTCTGGGGACAAATTTACAGTAAGGTTTGTGGCCGAGGGCCTCACCGGTGGGGGCGGGATCAGAGGGGGAGGGGGTGGGGCTAAAGCAAAAAAATAACTGTGACCATGAGGTTAAACACAGGTCACTGCATCAGATGCCTTCGTCCACTGAGCCACCGGAACCGGCATACACACGTCTCTCTCTGTCTCTTTTGTCTCTCTGTCTCTGTGTCTCTCTCTCTCTCTCTATCTTTCTACCTCCCTCTCTCTATCTCGCTCCCTCTGTCTCACTCACTCTGTCTGTCTCCCCCTCTATCTCTCTCTCCCTCCCTCTCTGTCTACCTCGCTCTCTCTCCCTCTGTCTGTCTCTGTCTGTCTCCCTCTGTCAGTCTCGCCCTATCTGTCTCCCTCGCTCTGTCGCCCTCCTCCCTCTGTATTTCTCCCACCCTCTCTCTGTCCCTCTCTATGTCTCCCTCTGTTTCCGTCCCTCTGTCCCCATCCCTCTGTCTCCATACATCTGTCTCCCTCTCTCTCTATCTCCCTCCCCCTCTGTTTCCTTTCCTCTATGTCTTCCTCCCTCTCTGTTTCCCTCACTCTCTCTCCCTCCCTCTGTCTCATCTGTCTCCCTCCCTTTCTCTGTCTCCCTCTCTCTGTCTCCCTCCCTCTGTCTCCCACTCTCTCTGTCTCCCACTCTCTCTGTCTCCCTCTCTCTCTCTCTCTGTCTCCCACTCTCTCTGTCTCCCTCCCTCTCTGTCTCCCAATCTCTCTGTCTCCCTCTGTCTCCCACTCTCTCTCCCTCCCTCTGTCTCCTCTGTTTCCCTCCCTCTCTATTTCCCTCCCTCCCTCTGTCTGTCTGTCTCCCTCCCTCTCCCTCCTTCCCTCTCTCTCCCTCTGTCTCCCTCCATCTGTCTCCCCCCTCTCCCTCTCTACCTCCCTCTCTGTCTTCCTCTCTCTGTCTCCCTCTCTGTCTCTCTCTTTATCTCCCTTCCTCTCCCTCCCTCGGTCACCCTCTGTCTCCCTCCCTCTGTCACCCTCTGTCTCCCTTCCTCAACCTCTGTCTGTCTCCCTCCCTCTCTCCCTCTCCCTCCCTCTCTGCCTCCTCCATCTCTGTCTCCCTCTCTCTGTCTCCCTCTTTGTCTCTCTCTTTATCTCCCTTCCTCTCCCTCCCTCTGTCACCCTCTGTCACCCTCCCACAACCTCTGTCTGTCTCCCTCCTGCCCTCTGTCTCCCTCTCCCTCCCTCTCCTTCCATCTGACACCTCACCCTGCATGTGTTTCAGCCCGGCTGAGACAGTTTTCCCAGCGCGCACACACACAGCCGCACCCAAGTACTTCACAGGTCTTTAAAAGACCATTTACATGTCAATAAAGCTTTGTCTTCTTAGTGCCCCTGCATCTCCACTCTGACAATCACTGGAATTGCCCGCCCCCATAGAGCAGAGTCCGCGCTGCTGCAACAGGCAGTGTTTGCTGACCCTCTTTAAAAACAAAACCACAGGTATAATGTCTGCAAGGTCCGCGGGCCGCCAAGAAAGGCTTGCCGGGCCGCTGGCGGACCGCGGGCCGTACTATGAGAACCGGTGGTCCAGACCTATCTCCAAATGAATATTACGAGTGAGACTTAAGCAAATTGTGATTAAGAGGACCATGGTCAATTGCTAAAAGCAGAAAAGGAATTTTGCAGCGGGATCGGGAGATGCTTTTCAAAATTTGTGACAGCTAGGCTTCAGGTTCGGTAAGGACCAGAATGGGGGAGAAGGTAATTATGACTTCAAACACTCTAACTTATATTATCTTGATAAAAGATTGTTAACTTAGAAAGCAGTAAAACTGGTACAACCAGGATCGGACTGGGAACCAAAACCGGCCCTGGCAAAGTGCCCCAGGGTTTGGGGGTGCCGCCGAGCTATTTGCGAGGGCCAGTTTTCGGCTTATTTTGTTACAAGGCCGATTTTGCAGCTATGCTGCAAAAACGGCCCTGTAACAAAAACGGCCCCCAGGGGCCCAAAACCGGCCCCCACCCGTGCGGCGCACCGGGGGATTGCCCGGTGCCCACTATCGCCAGTCGGCCCTGGGTACAAAGAACAATAGACAAAAACCCCAAAACCCCAGAGATATAAAAAGCTTTGAAATTACAATAGAAGAAACAGAAATAACAATGAGAATCATATTTACTTACGATAACATGGATATAATTTTTCATATAGTGTTTCTGAAACAGAAAAACATATATTTTAAAATTACATTTTTGCTTTTTTGCCTTATGCAGTTTCTATTTTGCAGGGAGTGATTTTTTTTTCATTCTCAATTACTTTGAGACTATTACGCAAAGTTGTATATTGAAATGTGTATTTGCTATGACAGGGATTATGGAGGATTGAGAGATGCCAGCCTGGAGTGTGCTTCCCCTGTCAATGTTCTGCCTAAAGTCTTCAGTGCAGATGAATAGATTGGCTTTGAAAAGCAAGTGAAGATAGAAAGAAGGCGATTTTTATCAGCTTTGCCATCACCATGTGGTCCTGAAGGATGAGGTGACAATCCAGTATTACATCTAATAATTTTGTGACCCACATAGATTTAGGAGCGATGACTAGAAGTGAGGCTGAACATAGGGATTAATGTTGATGGGTGGTCATTTTCGCTGCACACAAGCAAGCATTGCCAACGCCACCAGGTCTCCCCTTTGGAACCTATGATTTTGCCAATGGCTTTAGAAATATGTTATTGTATATACATTGCATATTTTATATAAATAAAGAGTTTGAAATTGTTCAAATTTGTACACACTCTTTAATTTATTGAAATTTTGTATAGCAATTGTATTTAATTTACTGTGTATTGGCAAAGCCAAGAGGTTTCGGCTCTAAAAGACTGAGCTATAGGGTTTTCCAGTGCTTGTGTGATACATGAGCTGAGTCCGGATGAGTTTGGCTTATGGAAGGGTGCTCATGATGGGGAATGACTGAGAGCTGTGGGGCTAAGGGTGAAACCAATGTGAGTCAGTGGGCAATAACGTTCAATTCTACACCTTGCTCGCATCCACGTATAGTGATGGTCACATATATACCATTTATAATTCCCAATTCTAGTAGTTTGAGTAGGAACTAATTTATATCAAACTACTAACACGTATTCACAAAGTTGATAGTCCTTTGTTTGCTTTAGGCATATCTTTGTTGTTGGGTGCAATTGCAGAAAACTCACAGAGAAACACCTATCTGTTGGTCAGGCAGTATTAAATCTCATGATTGTAGCTCACACGTTTTAAGCTACGTCCTTAATTATTTATGCCATGCCCTTTTTGGAGACCTCCGCCTACCTGTTTAGTCTCACTTAAAGAACTGTGGTTTTGCCTACAAAGAGGTAAATGCTATCTCATGGGCAAGATCTAAAGAACAAGTGACTCACTTTCGGTAATGCCTTATCTGATAAAGGCTCTATTATGCTGTAGATTCCTTACCTTCAAATTATCCCCAGGAGTCAGACTGGATCCGGAAGATTTTCGAGCAGTACCCCTGTATGCTGGTAGGTGGCATCGTTCAGCTCAGCGTGGTGTCATTTATGTCAGAGGTGATGTGAGCAGAACTTATATAGGGGCCACTTCAGCGTGCTGATGTCAGTTTCTTTCACAACTTTCCACACCAGGACTGCGGAGCCCCAATGAGCACTGACCACTGATGTGATCAACTAAAGCTCTTAAGAGGGTGTTCCTTATACTGTAATCAGTTCACAGAGTGGGGAGGATGGGTGGGTCTGTAAGGAATCTGTGGCTAGATGAAGTCTCTACCAGATAAGGCATTGCCAAAGATAAGTAACTTGTTCATCTGATAGAGACTTCTAGCCACAGATTCCTTACCTTACAAGAGATACCCAAGCAACACCTCAATTGAGGTTGAGCTGCAAAACCAATTAGACCAGAAAGTTCTATAGACCTAACAGTTGAAGTGTCCAGCATGATAGACATGAGGTAGAGAGCTACAAATTGTATACACCCTCATGGAGTGTTGGAAGAAAAACGAGCAAGCGTTGGCAAAGCGTTTGAGTTACTTTAGTTAAATGTGTTCTTGTGATGACTGTATGCTGGGTCAGTGGAAATGCTTCATTATGGTAGAGATGCAGATTCAGATTGAGATGAATACTATCAGTGAGATGTGACACTCTGAGACCTTTGTAACTCTGTCTCCAAGACAACAGAGACATATGCACTGGTACAAGATGGCACAGATTTTCCTCAAGAAATACTCTAACTTGATTACTATCTCAGTCCTCACACAGCAATATCTTGCATGTGTCAATTCCTGAGTAGAAAATTTACCGGTCAGGTTCTTTGAGCATCCAGTCTTCAGATGCACCCTGGATACCCAGCATGGTAGGAGGAAGAGGTGAATCATTCTTTCCCTCTTGGAACCAAGTGGCTCTTTGGGCATGCAGCATGTGAATGGGAATTTTTATATGGACTCACGGTAAAACCTTCTTGCGTTGTGAACCTTTCTAGAATTATTTTTTTTTTTTTACATTACCTGCCCTTTTCTTCTTTTCAAAGTGTGTGTGGTTGGTGTGAATTCACTGTATGTATGCTGGCATATAGAAGTTACACTTATCTGGTGTTCCTGTCCTAGGCGCTGGAAGGCAATAGGACAGATCAAATGAGCCACTCACTTTTCAGAGAGAATCTGACAACTGGCAATTTCCGAAAAACACTCAACATACTCTAGCAAGATCATTAATCGTCCTAATGAGATGGAGTCCTGCTGCCAGAAATTGTTGAGCAACAACATATATAAAGTTTCATAGACCCAGTTAGTATATATCTCCTCTGATTACACCAAACCAGGACTCTTGTCTCCACGGCGAAAGAAGTATTTCTTACGCTTTAGCAAAGTATGAACACGGAATGTCAATCATTACCGTTAACAAAGCTTGACATCAGTTCATCAACAGTTTATTGCAAAGCTCCAGGGAGCAACAGCAAGATACGTGTTCAATAAATAAATATATCAGCGTGGAGTTTTTATATTGTGGGAAAATGCATTAGTGAGGATGCAGCGTACATCCTATGATTCTTGATAGTTCACTCTATGTTAAATTCCTGCCTTTATTTTTGGGCCAGGTATCAGTGAGCACAGGCATGCACAGAGGCCTTAAAGACTGATGCACTGTATAATGTCTTGGCGGCCACAGAGACACGGACACTGGGGAAACTGTTGGACCTTCTTTATTGCACGTCTGCTCACTACCAAGCTCATGGGCTAACTGCCGTCCTACTCCCCGGCTCCTCCCTTTCCGCCGGCCTTCGTCCTTCCCCTGGGCAGGTCCTAGTGCCCTTGTGTGTGCGCTCACGTCGCTACATCTCCCCCCTCTGTAAAGAAAAACAAGAACACAACAATGCAATCAACATCTTTTCTTTCACGTCGCTGACGATCTCCACTTACAGTTCTTCAATGAGGCGAGACAGTTTTCTAATGGTCCGTCTGGGGCACAACTGAAGATCAGGGGTACCTGACTCTTGCTCATCAGGAACCCGCATCGACACCTGACTGCTACTGACCGGTGTCTCAGACCCATTGTCCTCAGAGATTGGTTCAGTCAATAGTTCTTTTATGCTAGGACTGCACTTCTTAAAGTGCTTCACATTCCTGGCGACTCTTCTTCCATCCGTTTCCGCGGTGATCATGGTTCCTTTTTGCTTCAGGACCTTCAGCGGGGTCTCATGATACTTGCAGTCAGTCTTTCTCTGCTGCTCTTGCCGTACCAGCACCCAGTCTCCTTCACGAATTTCCGCGTGGGAGGCTTTTCGACGTTCGTCCGCATAACCCTTCATCTTTTCCTTCTTTAGTTTATCCACTGCCGCAATTTCCTCGTGATCAGTATCAGGATACAGCGCACTCGCAGGGGGGTTCATCATGGGCAGTCTGGTGCGCACTGGCCTACCCAGCATGAGGGTGGCCGGACACTTGCCTGTGGTGGAGAGAGGCGTGTTACTCTATGCACGTAACACTTCATTGAGCGCTGTTTGTATGTTCTTTTGAGTGAGCTCCGCCTGTTGAGTGGCTTTCTTGACCGTGGCCATGAATCGCTCCACCATTCCGTTCGCCTGCGGCCAGAGAGGTGTAATTTTGCGATGTTTGAAGTTTAGGTGGCGAGCGAAATCGGCAAAGTATTGGCTATTGAATGGGGGCCCATTGTCAGATTTTACCACTTGGGGAATGCCCCAGGCGGCGAAGACTTCATCTAGAATTGGTATGGTGCTGGATGCTTTGGTGGACGTGCTGAGTTGCACAATCGGGAATCTGGAGTATTCATCCATGATGACAAGGACATATGGCCCCGACTTGAACGGCCCAAAGAAGTCAACTGCAACATGTTGCCAGACACCATCCGGCAGTGGAGACATTTGCAGTGGTGCAGGAGGATCTGGACGGCTCACTAGTTGGCATTGTGGGAAATCTTTCAACGTTGTTTCAACCATTAGATCCAGAACATCTTTTCGTGGCTACTATGCCCCGGTGGCCTTTGTGGGCTAGGTTGATGACCCCTAGTCTTAGTTGTTTCGGAATCACAATTCGAGTGTCTCTTAGGATGAGACCATTTGCCGCTATTGACAATTCATCATGGACGTGCTTGAATGCAGACATCTCTTGATCATTATTCTGATTGCCTTGTCCCTTGGCTTCTGGGTGTCGCCAGCTATTGGTCTGTATGCGGCGTTTGACTTCCTTCAGGGTGACATCTGAGTGTGTGGCCTCGTGAATCGCTTACAGCGGAACAGCAGGGGGTCTGGCCTGATCCACCACGAAATGTATGTATTCGTCCGCAATCGACCGTCTGGATTTGCTGGTCAGATTTGGGTGTCTAGACATGTAGTCGGCGGGGTTTGCTGCCTTCCCCGGCTTATGCACAATGGTGTACGTGTATTCTTGTAACCTAAGGCCACATCTCTCTATTCGGGGCCGCATCTTGGCCTGGGGGTTTCCAAAGATAGTGATCAAAGCTTGATGGTCAGTGACCAGGGTGAAATGCTTCCCAAATATGAAGATATGGAAGTGTTCGCAGGCCCAAACCACAGCCAGACTTTCCTTTTCGGGCTGTGAGTATGCCCTCTCCGTGTCTGTTAGACTCCGACTGGCGTACGTCTCTGTCATATTGCGCTAGAATGGCTCCTATCCCCACAGGGCTTGCGTCCACCGTTATTTCTGTCTTCTTTTTTGGATTGAAGTAGGCCATGTTTTCAGCCGACTCCACTGCTTTCTTGATGTCTCTGAAAGCGCGTTCACATTGTGTTGACCACTGAAATGGCTGCCCCTGTTTGGTGAGAGTTCTCAGGGGGTAGCTTATCGTGGCATAGTCCTGTATGTACCTGGCGCAGTAGCTGGCCATGCCCAGGAATGAGCGCACGTCCCCAACGTCACTTGGGCTCGGGGTATCATTGAGTGCAGCTACTTTATCGGGATCAGGTTTCATGCCCTTTCCAGAAAAGATGTGGCCGAAGAATTTCATCGTTGGTTTATGAAATTCACATTTGTCCTGATTGAGCGTGAGGTTGGCTTCCATCAGGGCATGGCAGACCTGATCCAGCGCTGTGTCATGCTCTTGAGTGGTGGCCCCATATACCAAGATGTCATCACTATAGTTCAGTACATGGGGAACATGATGGATTGTTCTACGAATTGCTTCCTGAAAAATTTCAGCGGCCGAAGACACCCCAAAACTGAGTGTTTTGTATCTGAAAAGCCCCAAATGTGTTGAGAATGTGGTGATGTATCGAGATCGCTCATGCAGCTCCAGTTGATGGTATCCTTTGTTAAGGTCCAATTTTGAGAATATTTTGGCTCCCTTGAGTGACGCGATCATGTCACTAATGTGGGGCCTGGATGGCCCTCCCTCTCTATCGCGGTGTTAGGCGCTCTCATGTCAACAGATAGATGGACTCTGTCCGTCTCTCCTTTCTTCGTAACCACTACAACCGGAGAGACCCAGGGTGTCAGTCCATCTGTCCTCTCGATGATGTCGGCCTCGAGTAGGTCTTGAAGCTCTTTCTCCACGGCTTCTTGCAAGTGAAATGGGATTTTCCTGTGGTGTTGGGCCACTGGCGTGTTTTGTTCGTTGATGTGAAGCCTAATTTGGCAATTTTTCATCTTCCCAAGACCTTGGAAAAGCTTAGGGAATTTCTGAGTGATGTCCAGTTTGTCGTCGACTTTATATAGTATGTCCCCAAGTCTTAGTTGTTCTGCTGTGGGCAGACTCAATAGGCAGTCAGCTTCAGGCCCATCAATTAGGTGGATGTAGGCTTGGATGGTGCGATCTTGATATGATAGATCTGTCGGAAACTTCCCAAGACAGGGAAGTGGCTTCTTTGACATCCACGTGTATACTCGCACATGGGCATTGATCAATTTGGGTGGTGTCCTCATTCTTTGATATTCCGCCACTGGTATATAATTGAGGGACGCTCCGCTGCCCAACATGAACTTAGCATGGTGGGAACCAATTTTGATGTCGAGTCGTGGATATTCCTTTATACGGTCAGGATCCGCTACAAAGCATATGTATTTGTCGCTGTCTTGTGAGATGGGTGACAGGGATCTGGACTCTCTTGATGAATACCGGTGAGATCGATACGTTCGGCGAGAGTGACAGCTGGGGTGTGACGACCCAGTGGATGAGTCTCGTCTATCTTGTACTGCTCTGGCCTGGTGACGGCTGCTTGAGGGGCGAAACTGCCTGGTGGGCTCTCGTTGATCCTTATTGTGAGGAGTTTCACACACGCTTTCAAAGTGATTGTCTCTTCCACACTTCCGGCACCTTTGACCTAGAGCTGGGCACGTGTCTGCGTGTGGGAAATCATAGCCGCATCTGTAGCACTTAAGTTGTCGTTCTGATCTTTTCTTGGTGTGGCTTGAACTTCAGCGCCGACGACTTGAGGGATGGTGCTGTTTTTTGGATCTTGAGGAGCGAGCTTGTGGTGGGGTGCGTCTATCGAGACTGTATTCTGAAAGCTTGCTCACGTTTCTCGCTTCTCCCGGCCTCCATTTTCTTCGCATGCTCATCGGCCTGATCGTTGACTCTCGTCATTTCCTCGATCTCATCTAGTGAGTAACTTTTCTTAAGCAGTTTGCGTCTCAAAGATTCTGACAAGCAGCCTTCTATAATTCTCAATCTGAGTGCATCCTCTGTGGAGAAAGCGTCAAAGTCACAGTATCGTGCTAAGCGTCTCAGACGTGTGATGAATACACTCATTTGCTCGCCTTTCTCCTGTGATGCCAGGTTAAACGTATATCGCTCATAATCGACATTCTTCTTGTGTAAGAACTTGCGATTGAGCGCCTCACAGACATCAGCGTATGAAGCAGCGGACACAGCAGGCAATTCTTTTAAGATTTGTCCAACTTCTTTGCCTAGTAGGTTCCTCAGAGCGATCAGTTGCTGTCCTGCATCAGTCACATGGGACCCCTTCATGAAGTCTGTGAAGTCCTCTAACCATTCTTGCCACCGAAGACCCATACCCCCACCAGACTCAAGAGTGAGGGGCTCCGAGGGCGCAAGAATGACACTCCCAGCACACCCATGGGACCGGGTTCGGCGTTTTCCTGATGAGATCCAGACATCGTGGGACCCTGTCAATCAGTCACGCACTGGTGAATCCCTTCTGTTAGTTACTCTGGTTGGATTTGCCACTGCTTGTTTGTGTGTTTCACAGCACATGCACCAATGCTGCTTGACTTTAATCTTCACCTGTATTTGTTTATTTTTTTTAAATTTACCAATGCTTGTTTAATTGTCTCGTTGCATCCGCCAATGCTCGTCGAATTCTCTTCTTGCAATCGCCAATGCTTGTTGTTTTATCTCATTGCACTCGCCAATGCTTGTGTGCGTTTCTCCGTGCAATCGCCAATGCTTGCTTCTTTATCTTCTTGTATTTACCAATGCTTGTATGCTTTTCTCCTTGTACTCGCCAATGCTTTATGGCCTTTGGGCTCTCTGCCTGACCCTAAAATGGCCGCCGATGATCTTTGACAGGGGATTGGACGCGGTGCCTGACCCCAAGACGGCCGCCGCGAGAGTCTCGTGTAGGCCGAGATTAGGCCTTTTGCAGCCTGTGGTGAGATAACTTCCCTCCAACTTCCAGCTAGGATCGCCGGTACCGGCAGGCACTCAGCCGCTCACAGGGGGCAGCGTCGCAGGAGCATCAGGTGAGGGAGGCTCTGCAGGCAGCCTCAGACGATGACTTCAGGCAGCCTCAGACACAGACAGTAGCGCCGGGGTGGGCTCCCGGCAGGCAGGCAATTCGCAGCGCTCCAACCCCATAACACGCCACACGCACGCGGTGCAGCGGGGTGAGCTCCGGGCAGGCACACACACCTCCGGACAGCTGGGGTGGCTCCCAGCGCGCGAGGACACTCGCGCAGCGACCCAGCAACAACGTGGTCAGGCGGCCCACCACACTGGACTCGTCCCAACTGCTGGGCAACCAGTAACGTGCACCGACACGGTTAGCCGCTTTCCGCACACCGCCGGCCCCGTGACCACCCTTGTCGCCAGATGTAATGTCTAGGCGGCCACAGAGACACAGACACTGGGGAAACTGTCGGACCTTCTTTATTGCACGTCTGCTCACTTCCAACTCATGGGCTAACTGCCGTCCCACTCCCCGGCTCCTCCCTTCCGCCCGCCTTTGTCCTTTCCCTAGGCAAGTCCTAGTGCCCTTGTGTGTGCGCTCACGTCGCTACACACTGTTCATTTCAAAATGGGAAGGATCTTAAAAAGAAATCTAAAAGGCTACCAGCAAATGATCCCATGTGTTGTATAATACCGTCAGCCAGCCCTGGATTTGTACCTGGAGTCTTGGGGTGTGGATTTTCACTTCTACCAGTGTATGCGTGGGTTTACAAATAGGCCTCAGCCTTAAATTCCGTTATGCCCATGAAGTTTGCGGAGTTTTTCCCACTCCGCGCTGTGCACGAAGTTAAATAAAAATCTGCTCGCTCTGCTCCGGAGTTTTTTCTTCGCTCGCTCTCGCCGACATTAAGTTGGTGAGGGAGGAAAATCTTACTCCAGACCACCTCTCGGTGGGATTTCTCAACACAGGCGGTCTTGGATGGCCGCTCCTGCTCGCGTTGAGAAACCTTCCGTTCGCGTTGAGGAAGCTGCCGCTTGAGTGACAGAAAGAAGCAGCGCACTCATGTTCTAAACATTTTGCCAATTGTGCTGATTTTTCAGCATGGGACAAACACCCGCAGAAAAAAAGCAGTATGAGAATTGCGACGCGACCTAACGCCCTACGCTGCTTGCAGAACTTCTGCATAGCGCAGCGGAGTATTTACACGAAACTCTGACAACTCCACCCATGCCTATTTAAAAATTGTATCATGCACAATATAATGAACTAAAAAATACACAATGGAAAACCAGTTAAAGGGCTGAGCGGACAGTTGAAAGGCTTTTATTATTCAAGTCAAGTCAAGTCAAAGGCTTTATTTCGATAAGAAAATTATCATAAAAGCTTCACGTAAAATTCATGGGTACAATAAAAGAAGCCAAGAATAAAACAAATTGCAGAGAGAAACTATACATAAACAATTAATTACACATCATAAGTTAAAAGAGAATTAAACAATTGATTTAAGCCTTTTGGCTCGGATTGACCAGGCCCATGATAAAAATTTAGCGAGGGCACAAGCATAGGTAATACGGCTGTCAGACATTAATATACGAATTGCGTCTGAATGGCACCTAGTACCCAGTTGGCGACATAGATGTTTAAGCCATATTTTCCTAGGTAAATTGTACTCTCCACATTCAAACATAAAATGTGCCAATGTTTCCGGTTTAGCAAAGCATACTGGGCAAAGCTCTACAGTTTGTGAAGGCGGTTTCCAATTTGAGGAAAAGGTATACAATGGTAAAATTCCTGCTCTAAATTTAAAATACAGAGCCCTATCAAAAGGTTTGCCAATAGCGTCCAGATAAAGTTCACATTTTGGAGAGTCCTTAAACTTTAAGAAGTCTTCAGTAAGTCTGCCCATAGAAGCATTATTGTTTCGTTGTGACAAAATCCAGTTCCAATAAAGTTTCTTAAGGATTGCCTTTGCAGGAGAAGATCTGTTAGCCCATGAATCTTTTAGGCCCAAATTAAATAGCAAGATTTTAATATCACTCAGCCATTTAATTTTGTGCCACCCTGGCAAGGACATAATTTCTGCGAGGCCTTGCGCATATTTACTAAGTTCGGGCCCTCGCCACAATCGTGCCCATAGTAAGAGTGGACGTAATCTTGCTAGATCTTCAATAGGGCGACAGCCTAAATCAAGCATTAATGGGACCGTAGGGGTGCCCTGAGGAAGTGACATGATCGCCCTACAGAACTTCCTTTCGGATTTTGGCAATTCATTGGTAATGGATGAGCCCCAAAGTTCCGCCCCATATAGAGCAGAACTAACCCCTTTAGCTTCATAAATATCAAGGACAACCGCTATTGGTCTAATTACACAGGAGCGTTGCTCTTTAAGAATAGCTCCTGTTATCCTTTTGTGGGATAATAGCATTTTATCCAAATGTGGAAACCATTGCATTTTGTGAGATAAACGGATGCCAAGGTAATCAAACACCTCTACTCTCTCCAAGGGTTCAGCATTCAGGATTGGAGGACGTGCTAATTTTTTGGGGGGATTCAACACCAGATATTTAGTCTTTCCTGTGTTAATTACGAGGCCCCGTTTGGTACAAAAGGATTGGAAATTATTCAAAAGCCTTTGAAGGCCTATCGGGGATTTCGATATTAAGAGCGTGTCATCCGCGAAGAGGAGGGTGGGTATACGTTCTCCAGCCAGGGATGGTTCATCTGAGGGATGTTCTAAAAGATGCTCCACCACCCCATTAATATAAAGAGAAAACAGGGTGGGAGCAAGAACGCATCCCTGGCGGACACCACTCTCTCTACCGGGATACTACTAGTTTTCTCCCCTCCTGGACCCCACCTAATCTGGGCAAAACTGTTTTCATGCAGCCTAACCAGTAATGTGAGTAAATAGTGTGGCAACCCCATGTCGGTCAGGACTCTCCACAATGTCTCCCTCGGTACAAGGTCAAAGGCAGTCTTTAAATCGATGAACGCGAGATAAAGACTGCCCTTGCCTATGACCACAGTCCTCCAATACACCATCATGAGCCTAAAAACTTGTTCGACTGTCCCAGTACCCACTCTAAATCCTGCCTGATAGTCGGAAAGGATTTTGTTTTCTTCTATCCAATCCAGTATTCTGACCAGTAGAACCTTGCCAACTACTTTTTGAGTGATATCCAGCAGACTGATCGGTCTGTAATTGGACGGCTCATCTCTGGCACCTTTTTTAAAAATGGGGACCACCTCCGCCCCTCTCCATGATGAAGGAATCGGAGCACCCTTACAGATGGCAACAAGTAGGGAGTAAATGAATTTGCCCCACTTTGTGATATCTAGTCTCAAAAGATCGCCAGGAATGCCATCCGGGGCGGCGGCTTTTTGGGGCTTGATGGTACCTATGGCGTATTCCACCTCTCTGATTGTAAAGCCAAATTCGTCGGGAACAGTACTCCCAACTAATAAATTCATTGTTGGAACCACGGACCTCCCTTCAACATCAATGGGAGCCTCAATAGGTGGCAGGTCATCATGTCGGGAGTATAGCTTTGAGAAATGATTAACCCACGCTTGGCTTGAAATGTTACATGAAATAAGATCTGTATCCGGCCTGTTTCTGGCTCTAATCGTGTCCCAGAAACATTTAGGGTCTTTTTTGAGACTGGCTTCTTTAAGAGTAGACCAGTACTCTTCTACCCATTCTTTTTTTGCATGTGCCAGTATAGTCTTATATTTCTTCCTAGCAGTCTGTATCAAAGATTGGGATTTACTTTTAACAGCCTCAATTAAAAGGGACTTTGCCCGTCTACATGCTGGAGTATACCAATCATGTTTCCCCCTGGGTTTAGGATGGAACAAGTTCCTCCCTTCAGAGCCCCTAACCAGAAAGACTTCCCCTATGGACTTAACAACTGCTTCAAAAATAGGTGTTGCCTTTTCAGTTAGTGAAGCTGTATTGATGTTATCCAGTTCTATTTGAGAGGCCATAAGTAATTCGTCTATGGTGGAAATCTTAGTAGCGTCCACAACAATTTTGTTCCATTTTAGACGTCTTCCACAGGAGGAAACAGTGGTTGTATGGGGGCATTTAAATGGGACTACAGGTTCATTACTAAGCCAGGGGTTCGTTAGAGATAGAGAAAGTGAGTTATGATCACTCTCAACAGTAGCTATCACTACCATATCATGAACCAAACCCCAGAGTTTTAGGTCCAACAGAATATAATCAATCCTTGAGGAATGATCTACTCTGTTGTACGTATGAGCACCCAGGCGGTCTGAGGCTGTGCGACCATTAGTAGCTCTTAGACCGAATTCTAGTGTCAGCGCATTAAGCTGTATTGCGCTACCATCTTTTTATCGGGGGAATAGTGAGTGCAGGGATACCCCATTTGCTGTCCTCATCACCAAGATCTGAGTTATCTTCCATAGGAAGTGGCTCATAGGTGCAATTAAAATCACCTGCTACCAAAATATGGTCAGCTTCTTCGTGGTCTCTGAGTTGTGTTTCCAAATTGGAGAACACCATGGAAGTACACCCATTTTTAGTGCCTCTGGCATAAATATTATATAAGGCAAGGGATAAGCCCAAACTAGGATTAGTTAATAAAACTGCTAATATATCTGGGCTATTAACCTGCCTAGATGTTATGCAGCAGTTAAGGGAGATACTTATCCAGATGAGAAGTCCCCCTGAGGGACGTCCCTTCCCTTGCGTTGCTTTCAGAGCTGGAATAAAATGGGTTACAAAACCAACCCGATGTAGCGGTTCTGTGCTCCAAGTCTCCTGGAAGAGGCAGATTTTATGTGCCTCTACCAAGTCATTCCATTCGGGGAGTGCCAGTTTCCTATGGATACCTGCAAGGTTCCAACTGAGAATTTTAATTGGTTCCTTGTTAGGTATATTATTATGGTTACTAATTATATTGAGGGTTTGGGGTTTCAGGCAATCGCTTGCCAGAGTAAAAGGTATTTGCTCAATATCTGAGACTCGGGACAAGTCTACCTCGATCTCTTGAGTCCCACTAGAAGATATTTGTTGTACCAGGGGAGTTTGCTGGTCAGGTTCCAGTATCGAATCCCCTGTATTTGCAACTAATATAGGTTCCTTTCCCATTGTGTTAGTGTAACAACCCATATGTCAATCAACCCCCTCAAGTCCACTCAAGCAACTAAATCGATTGAAACCATAAAATGGTAACACCGGGCCATGAGAGACTGGTCGAGCATTAAGATCGCAGTGTCTACCCCTCCGGGGAACCCTCGTCCAGATATCATGGGCTTGATTGGGATGCTTAGGGATAGGGGGGAAGAAAAATGACACATGTAGGGTCTGAATTGTTGACTCAAGTGATCTATTCTTCCCTTGACATATATGAGTAACAGTCCCAGCATCACGAAAGCTCACCAAGATACAATCCCCTGTTATGGTTTTGTTTGTTTTTCCCACCCAAGGGACCCTTCTCACCATAAGGATTTCATTGTTAAGGTGTACCGGAAGGGGCCTGTTCACATTCAGCCACTTAATAACCTTGCTTTTCAGTGTGCAGAAGTTCTCAACTTCGCCCACTTCGAGCAGGGGAACACCGGCCATAACGACCATAAGGTCGTTTGCCTCTGGAGGGAGATTGGGTCTACGAGGCCTAATATAAGGCTTAACTGGGGGTGGAAAAACAGTGCTACCATTGATTGGTTTAGAAGGAGCTAAGTCTACAGGAGGAGGTGGCTTATTAAAATTTAATGGGTGAGCTGGAACTATGTTAGCCATAAGGGGTTGTAAAGGATGAGCAACAGTGATAATCGGGGGAGGTACTGAAATAACTTGCCCATTGGAGGAGTTTGTAGGGACCATGGGTGGAGAAATAGTCTCAAGAGGTCTAACCTGGGTACCAGCCACCGATTTCATGCTGTTTAATGTAGTTTCCAATAAAGTGAGTCTAATTTCAACCTTTTTTATACTCTCACTAATGGGCAGTAATAGAGACCTAAGCAAGAATTCAAGACTTCCCAATGGGACAACAGAAGGAGGGGCATTAGTAGCATTATTTACTGTAGCATCGGCCGTATCAATAGCAGTAGTTACCTTTTCTCGAGATGTTGACTGTGCGTCTTCCACTGGCCTCTCAGTAGAGGTGGGGGGTTTTGATATCCTACCAAACTCAGAGTGGGGGATTTTTGTTTTGCTTTTTCCTTGGCCACCCCTCGACTTCCTCCTGCGTTTATTTGGTGGGGGCCCATATATCCCTTTAGCAGAGGTTTGTTTGGTTTTAACGTTAGCTTTCCTAGCTTTAGTAGCCAATGGAGGTTGGGAAATTAGATCTATAGTCACACTACTTGGATTAGAAGAGGAGGCTAAGTTAGTGGTTGGCTCAGTCGGGGTATTACTACAGTCCCTCAGGAGAAGTGGGACATCATCCGATGCTAGTGTTTCCTCACTTAGTAATATGGAGTTTTCTGCAAAGGGCCTATTTTTCAGGTTTTCTATTGAGCGTCTGCGCTCCGCCCTAAGCTTAATCAAATTACTTTCCTTGTCCCCTTCTCCCACAGCCCTGGAAAAATAATTATCGAGGGTCCTGTTTTGTACCCCTCCCAGCCTCGTAGGAGTCCCCTCCCTAACCGGGGACGGCATAACTAACCGTAATGGGTACGGAACCTACAATACTTTTACAATGTAATGAACCTGTATACAGGGGGCAAGCTAAAGAGGGTAGGCCCAGCCCAACCTTGTCCGGCCTATGACGGCCTTAGACGGTCCCGCCCTTGTCCTGGGCTTCTCCCGGCGCGCTCCCGCGAAGCGGAAGCTCTGGTCACCTAAAAACAAGACTGATGATGGTTCATAGGCTGACAGGCGGGGAGGCGTGTCCAGCGGGGAGAGCAGCCCAGGTGTGGCAAATTGGGCGCGCAGGGGCTCCTGGACGCTGGAGTCCCTGCCTATCTGCTCGCAGCCCCGCCGGTAATATCGCCTGCCCTGCGCTCCTCCCAGCAGTGTTCAAAGCAGCCAGCAGCTTCCCAGAGACACGAAGCGCTGCGGGACCCGCGAAGCGGGTCCGGCGAGGCGCTGGGGTAATCCTCTCTGCAAGACAAGCAGAGTCACAGCATACAACCAAGGACCAAGTAAGAGCTGCCAAATAATCACCAGAGGGGTCCCGGTGGGTCGTGGATGAGATCCGCTTATCACTCCGTTGGCGGGGGGGCGTGTCCAGCGGGGAGAGCAGCCCAGGTGTGGCAAATTGGGCGCGCAGGGGCTCCTGGACGCTGGAGTCCCTGCCTATCTGCTCGCAGCCCCGCCGGTAATATCGCCTGCCCTGCGCTCCTCCCAGCAGTGTTCAAAGCAGCCAGCAGCTTCCCAGAGACACGAAGCGCTGCGGGACCCGCGAAGCGGGTCCGGCGAGGCGCTGGGGTAATCCTCTCTGCAAGACAAGCAGAGTCACAGCATACAACCAAGGACCAAGTAAGAGCTGCCAAATAATCACCAGAGGGGTCCCGGTGGGTCGTGGATGAGATCCGCTTATCACTCCGTTGGCGGGGGGCGTGTCCAGCGGGGAGAGCAGCCCAGGTGTGGCAAATTGGGCGCGCAATGGCTCCTGGACGCTGGAGTCCCTGCCTATCTGCTCGCAGCCCCGCCGGTAATATCGCCTGCCCTGCGCTCCTCCCAGCAGTGTTCAAAGCAGCCAGCAGCTTCCCAGAGACACGAAGCGCTGCGGGACCCGCGAAGCGGGTCCGGCGAGGCGCTGGGGTAATCCTCTCTGTCTTACTGATGACCATGTGGAGTTTATAGGGAGCACTGAGGAGCTGTCAATCGTCCTCCGTCATCATGGTATCCGACTGCTTTTATTATTGCCTAATATGATCACGAGTTTTAAGAACTCAGAATGAAGTCCTCTGCATTTCTATGTGGTAAGTAAGGGGATTTCCGCTGAAAGCAACCTCTTTATTTGAGAGAAGCCTGTCAGGGCGTTATCTAGGAATATCTTATATGAGAACTAACAAGGAACGTCGAACCATTCATCCTTCTATCGCCTAAAGAACTGCAAATGTGCAGTCCTGCTTTTGTACTTTGAAGCTGGACTAAGAAAGTCTGTTTTAAAATAATTCACTAAGCACATTTTGTTTACTCCCTACCGTTTGTTTAAAAGTCTCCCTGGCAGCCGTTTCTGAGCTCAATTACATACTGAAAGAAATGTGGAAAACATACATTTTATTTATAAAGATGAAAACCAAAACGGGCTCTTCTCACGTTTTGTAATATTGGACCCGTTCCGCAATACAGGTGAGGAATATTATGCATGAATAAGGATTAGTTACTTACCTGTAATCCTAGTTCTCTTCCAGGGATATACTCATCAAAGTCATAAGCACTGAATAGTCCCGCCCACGTGCCGGACCCCGGAGCAATAGCCAATAATATGCATATATCTACACATATATATATATAAATACATATAAATACGCATAAAATAACCATATATATATAGATCATATACATATACATATGCAGCCCAATATAAACATACTAGGCTCAAAAAAACTGCCACAATAGCCTGTAAAATCTTCACATTTGCTAAATAAAGACATATAAAACACATTATATGATAATGTAAAGAAGAAAACACTGCCTAGGTTTTCTTTGAAACACACAACCTTTATTTTCAAAGGTAAAAACAGGCAGGATCATAGAGGCAGCTTTAGCCTAGATAGGCTGCATTGTAACAATAGAAAAATCTGGCGCCGTGCCTTTAAGACCTCTGTGAGCCTCCAGGCTCCCATCATGCACCACAGGTGACAGTTAGGTCAGTTCTTTTGTACGGCGTATAACAGTGTGATAACTGCATGGGTAACATGTAAAAGAGACAGTTCTGGTATTCGTCCGGGGAGGCGGGTGGGTGTGCTTATGACTTTGATGAGTATACCCCTGGAAGAGAACTAGGATTACAGGTAAGTAACTAATCCTTCTCTTCCAGGGGATACTCATCAATAGTCATAAGCACTGAATAGAGTAGCAAGCCCATCCCATACCCTGCGGACCAATACCAGACTCTCTAAATGGTACACTCATATAGATATTACCCAAACAAATTCCTTAGGGATGCCTGACCATTTGGGCATCCGCTTGAGTATCAAAATCAAGGCAGTAATGGCGAGAAAAGGTGTGAACCGAACGCCATGTAGCTGCCTTATAAATTTCATGAACAGGAACATTTTTAAGCATTGCTATAGTAGCAGCCTTTCCTCTAGTGGAGTGAGCTCTCGGTCTACCCGGGAGCTGTTTTCGTGCCAACTGATAACATAACAAAATGCATGACACAATCCATCTAGAAATGGACCTCTTGGATGCAGGCAAGCCCGTATTCAGAGGACCGTAGTTCACAAACAGATGATCAGTCTTTCGAACATTCTTAGTTTTATCAAGGTAAAACTTCAAAACTCTTTTCAAATCCAAAGAGTGTAGAGCTTTTTCAGCTGAAGAGCTCGGATTAGCAAAAAACATAGGTAGTGTCACTGATCGGTTAATGTGAAAATCCGAGACTACCTTGGGAAGGAATCTGGTATGAGTCCAAAGCACCACTCTATTCGCATGGAAAACGAGATAGGGTTCTGTAGCACAAAAGGCCTGAATCTCGCTCACCCTGCGCGCAGAAGTGATCGCTACAAGGAAGGACACCTTCCACGACAGATGTTGAAGGGAAGCCTTATGTATAGGTTCGAATGGAGGACCCATCAATTTAGACAAAACCACATTAAGCTCCCAAGGAGGTGAAGGAGCCCTCACGGGAGGATACACTTTCCTGAGACCATCGAGAAAATCCTTCACAACTGGCATTTGAAAGAAAGACACCTGGGTAGGGGACTTTCGATATGCTGTTATTGCTGCCAGATAGACCTTAATAGAGGAATACTGTAAACCTGCTTTGGCCAAAGAAAGTAAGTATGGTAACAGTACCTGTTCCTGACCTCGAATCTGGTCATGTCCTTCAGCAGCACACCACATGAAAAACCGCTTCCACTTGAAAGCATACGTCATTCTTGTAGAAGCTCTCCTTGCCTCTCTTAAAATGTGCATACAGTCCTGCGAGAGGCCTAGATGTCCATACTGGGCGAACTCAGGAACCATACTGCTAGCTTCAGGGACGGCAGGTTGGGATGGAACACTCTGCCGTTCTCCCTCGTCAGCAGATCCGGACAGCAAGGAAGCCTCCTGTGCGGCACTTTGGATAGATGCAGGAGATCCGGGTACCACCATTGGCGAGGCCAATCCGGAGCCACCAGAATCATGTCTGTCTTCGACTTGTACAGTTTCTTGATCACCAAGGGAATGAGTGGAATCGTTGGAAAAGCGTAGAGTAATGTCTCTGACCAGTCCATCCATAGAGCATTCCCCTTGGACCCTCGTTGTGGGTACCTAGACGCGAAGACGCGGCATTTAGCGTTGCCGGCGTCCGCGAAGAGATCGATTTCTGGTGATCCCCAGGCCTGGAAGACATCTCTTATCACTTCGTCTTTTAAGACCCAGTCGTGTGCTTCTGCGAAGTGTCTGCTTAGGTTGTCTGCTTGGACGTTGAGGACGCCGGGCAGATGGACAGCTGAAAATTGTCATACCCCGAGCCAGAAGCCACTTCCAGATTGCTTGCGCTTCCAGCGACAGAGGTCTGGATCACGTTCCGCCCTGCTTGTTCAGATAGTACATCGTTGTTGTATTGTCCGTCTGAACAAGCAGAGAGGATGACGTGAGAGCTGGAAAGAAAGCCTTGAGAGCCAGATGGACCGCTCTGAGTTCCAACATGTTTATGTGATACAGCCTTTCTTTCTCTGACCACACTCCTTGAACTTGAAGGGACCCCAGATGGGCGCCCCATCCCTGCAGGGACGCATCTGTCACCAGCGATGGTCTGGGCATGTCCTCTTGAAAAGGCACTCCCACTACCAGAGGACTCCGCTGCATCCACCATCGAATGGAGATCCGTACTGACAGAGGTCGTGACAGCTTGTCCTCCCAACGGTTTGAAAACTGGGACCACTGATCCTCCAGCGACTGCTGCAGAGGTCTCATGTGCAGCCTGGCGTTCGGAACGAGGAAAATGCAAGACGCCATGGACTCTAGCAGAGACGAGATCTGTCTGGCCGTTGGTCGAGGATTCTTTAGTAAGTTTTGACACTTGAGGAGAATAGAGGATAGTCTCTCCTCCGAAGGATACGCTTTTGCGTCCTTTGAATCTAGAAGTGCGCCCAGATAGTGTATCCTCTGTGTGGGGTTGAGGATAGACTTTTTGAAGTTCGCGTGCAGGCCTAACCTCCGCAGCTGATGAATGCAGAACGTGAGATGTTTCTGAAGCAGACTCGGGGACGCACTCTTTAGCAGCCAATCGTCTAGATAGGGATAGACGAAAATGTTTCTCTTCCTTAGGAAAGCCGCTACGACTGCCATGCACTTTGAGAAAGTGCGAGGAGCTGACTTTAGCCCGAAGGGCAAGACTGCGTACTGGTAATGACTGGTTTGTATGCAAAACCTTAGAAATTTCTGATGCTTTGGGGCGATGGGAATGTGAAAATAAGCATCTTGAAGATCTATGGAGCACATCCAGTCCTTTTGATGCAGAAGTGGAATTATTTGATGTAACGCCAGCATTCTGAACTTTTCTCGCCGAATGAACTGATTGAGGCGCCTGAGATCTAGTATGGGCCTGAACTCCTTGTTTGGACCTTTCTTTGGAACTAGAAAGTATCGGGAGTAAATGCCTTGCCGACGCTGTGCCCTCGGGACCTCCTCGATAGCTTTCTTCAAGAGTAACGTAGACACCTCCTGCTTTAAGAGATGAAGTTGATGGAACACAGACTTTTGAGGAGGAATGGAAGGTGGAGGAGACTTGAACCTGATTGCATATCCATTTTGCACAACATTCAGCACCCATTTGTCGTTTGTGATGTTTTTCCACTCGTCCAGGCAAAAACGAACACTTCCCCCCACCGGAGTGGGTAACGGGCTCAGGGGAAGCAAGCACTCACTATTTTTGTTGCTGCTGCTTGTTTCCAGGTGCAGACTGTCTGGAAATGCCACCTCTTCCTCTACCAGGACGACGCTGGGAGAATTGAGACCTTCCCTGATTCTGCTGTGATGACCATTGAGGGGTTTGAACCCTCTGCTGGTTCTATCTCCGATCATAAGGACGGTATTTTTTCTTAAAGCTGTCCTTTCTCTTCTTGAGACCAACAGCTCTCACAGTATCGAGCTCCGTCTTCATTCTTGACATCTCATCGTCAGCATGAGACCCAAAGAGCGATTTACCATTGAACGGCAAATTCAGAATTCGGTGTTGCGCTTCAGGTTCAAGACCCGTAAGCCTTAGCCAAGCAGAGCGTCTTGCACGGAGTCCATGGGCATAGCCATGTGTGGACAAATCGGAAGCATCTGCAGCTGCGCTAATCACCAGGTTAGCCACTAGCCCACCTTCATGAAGGATTTCCAGAAAATCATGCTTGTCTTCTTTTAGAAGTTTTTCTGCAAAGCGAGACAAGGAATCCCATAGAGAACGGTCATAGCGACCCAGCAAGCAGAAGTGGCACACATTTTCTTTCCTACTGAGTCCATAGCTTTGCTGTCTTTATCGGGAGGCACAGAGGATGATGCCGCTCCTGTCTGATTTTTACGAGCTGCTGAGACGATGACTGAATCAGGTTGTGGCTCAGACCTCAGAAATAACTGATCATTGTCCAGAGCGTTATATTTCTTTGCGATCCATGAAGGAACCGCTCCCAAGGATGCCGGGGTTAAGAATTTGTGCTCCGCAGGTTCCAACAGACCTGGAACCAGAGGAAGTAAAGGCCTTGAAGATAACTTCTGATGTAAGGTCTCGAAAATGACCGTTGTCTTGGCAGTAGAGACAGGCATCTCGATATGAAGTTTCGCTGCACCACGACAGAGAACCTCATTAAAAGTAATCACGTCATCAATAGGTGAAATCCTACTCGGAGGAGTTGATGACAGCGTTGGAGAGTAGTTCCTTTTTGAATTCGTAGACCTTATCGAAGATCTAGTATTGCGTCTTCTAGAAAAATTATGACGAGAAGACATAGGAGATGGTGAAGCTCGCCTCCTCTCCGATGGAGACTTTCTCGGCGGAGTACGCTCACTTCTTCTTGGAGAGTGTACCACCCGTACAAGAGGTGACCTTGATCTTACAGACACTGGAGACCTGGAACGAGACCTTGGAAGGTTAATTTTTCTTACCTTCCAGTCTCTGGGTTCTCCCAGCCATCGTGGCGAGATATTAGCCCCTGTAGGTGAAGGCGCTCTTGAAGGCTCTGGAGAGATTTGTACAATCCGCAGCCCAGGGGAGGAAGAGGACCTTCCAGAAGACACAGAAACCTTAGACCGGTCTTTAGATACCGTTCTAGGTCTCTTTGCAGCAGGAGACGTCGACGACATCCTCTTCGACGTCGATTTTTCCAACGGCAACTTCCTTGACGGCGATCTCCTCGACGGCGATCTCCTCGGCGGCGACCTCCTCGGCGACGACCTCCTCGCGGGGCGACCTCCTCGGCGGCGACCTCTTCGATGACGAATGCCTCTTCGGTGTCGACATCAGGCGCCTCGACGGCGATGATTTCCTCGGCGTCGTGTGCCTCGACGTCGCCTTACTGGGGCTCTTTGACGTCAAAACCTCTACTGCCCGGGTCGACGTCATGTCACCTCTCAACGGCGACCTCGACTGACGTTTGGAGCCTCTCGACGGCGACCGTCGACGGCGATGAGACGACGTCGAGTCCCGTCCTCTTGCAGTCATAGGCGAGCCAGACCGGGACCGCCTACGCTCATGTCGCTTCTCACCTTGCTTCGACGGCGAATTCTTCTTCGACGGCGAGGGATGCTTCGACGTCGACGTATGCCGCGATGGTGATTTCGATGCTGATTTGGAGCACACAGGTACCTTGGAAGAAGATCTGTCCCTCAAAGTTGAAGGAGACCGATGTTTTCTCTTCTCCCCTTTGTCCTTGCGCTCTTTGTGCTGAGAAGAAGGCTTCCTGGAGTGAACATCTTCTCTTCCACTCACAGTTTCTCCTCTGTCATGCAGGGACTGAAGCCTGCTCTTCTCTCTCTCTCTCAAAGTTCTACTTGAAAGCTTGCTGCAGTGGTAGCAAAGTTCTGGCTTGTGAGAAGATGGTAGACAAGCTACACAGACCGAATGAGGGTCTGTCTTAGCCATTTTTTTTACCACAGGCCGGACACTTAGCAAATAAGGCCGGCATTGTGACTGGAAAAATAGCCAAAAAACAGCAAAAAATTGTTGGATTAGTCAGATAATGACTAAAGACGTTGAGTAAAGACGAAAAAATTAGAGAAAAACCAGAAGAAAGTGAAAATATATCACCAACTGGCGAGCTCAATGCTCCAGGATCCTCACAGAAGGAGCCGGAAAAAAGAACTGACCTAACTGTCACCTGTGGTGCATGATGGGAGCCTGGAGGCATGGCGCCAGATTTTTCTGTTGTTACAATGCAGCCTATCTAGGCTAAAGCTGCCTCTATGATCCTGCCTGTTTTTACCTTTGAAAATAAAGGTTGTGTGTTTCAAAGAAAACCTAGGCAGTGTTTTCTTCTTTACATTATCATATAATGTGTTTTATATGTCTTTATTTAGCAAATGTAAAGATTTTACAGGCTATTGTGGCAGTTTTTTTGAGCCTAGTATGGTTACATTGGGCTGCATATGTATATGTATATGCATATTATCTATATATATATGGTTATTTTATGCGTATTTATATGTATTTATATATATATATATATGTAGATATATGCATATTATTGGCTATTGCTCCGGGGTCCCGCACGTGGGCGGGACTATTCAGTGCTTATGACTATTGATGAGTATCCCCTGGAAGAGAACATTATTTATTGTGATGTCAACTCCTATGACACTGATTTTCTAATGACATAGCCAGATAAAAAGTCTCAGTATCTCATTTTAGATGAATTCAGGTTTCATGTGACAATCTGGGAAAAGTCTGAGACTGACATTCACCTGAATGGTTATTGGGTTGTTTCCAAAATTAATATTATATAAATATGCAGAACAACGTCAAGTGCAAACCTGCATGCTGGTAGAAACAACTTCCTCTTCTGTGCAGAAAGACAATAATGTAAAAAAGAACATGAATGTGCTCTGCATAGTGCAGGAAGAGTGAAGTTTGAGTTTTGGGGTAAGTGTTTGTAAGTAGAGGGAGATGGAGGTACTCGGATATTACCTCCAGAATACACATGTCCTTGAGAGAGAGTGTGACAACAATCACACAGACACTTGGCTCTGCTTTGTCACTCACAAGAAAGGAGAGATATCAACGTCTGGAGCAAGTGAACCATATTTGAATGGCAAGGAACTGGATCCGAGCATCCTCTGGAACAGGACTGCAATCCCCCTCTTGAAGTGGAAACTGAAGACAGACTAGAGGGGCAGCCGCACAGCACCCAGGAGACCGAGGTAACTGTACTGTCAAATGAAGAGAATCTTAAATAAAAAGCGCCAAAGAATTAATTGCTTTAAGTTTTATCATCAATATTTTAAGTTAATCACTGGAATTTTGGATACTTGCCTTTACATACTAGGGCACTGTAGAGAAGGTTTAGGCTGTAGAATTATGCACACTGAGTCTATATTCTCTCCCAGCTATGGTACTTTACATGCGGAGATCTTGGAATAGTTCATCAGTTATCTTTGAGAATTGCCTCTAAAATGTATCTTTTATAGACAATATATTTTATCAATTGTGCTGAAAAATGAGCCCACAAACAGCTTCAATGCCAGTTGAGAACTATTTGCTCTCCCCAGAACAGATTGGTGTATTCCAGTGCTCTGCATGCAAATATGAGAACTACTACTATTACTTGAAAACTGCTTTTTTTCATCTCACAAGTTCATCTACCAGTAAATTAACTTTAAGAAATGCTCTCAATCTTACAAACTTTGAGCATCTTAGATCACTGTCTTCCATATGCACCCCATCCAAGCATCTAGAATCTCTGCTTTAAACTCTCTAGTTGTTTCGTAAATAAAATTCTGAAGATAACACAAGATTTGAAATCAAATGGGGAGAAATAATTTTGTTCTTCCTAGGTTTCTTTTACTACTAACACAACTCTACTCAAAAATTCTCAAAGGAGAGGATGTCTACTTAAGAACCTTGCCTTTCTAAGTTCCTAAAATTGCTTACTCACATCCTTGCTCCTTCAGCAGTTGCATTTTTTATTTAATCATTCACTATGTTTAGGAAGTTTTTTCTGATACAGTGGAAAAAGGTTTGTGCCCTTCCCTTGTTGAAGAAACCTAATGCCGTTCCCATGGTCCTTTCTAATTATAGACCGATTTCTTTTCTGCCACATCTTTCAAAGGCTCTTGAAGCACATATTAATGAAATCTTGTGAAATATCTAGTAGACTCAAATGCTTACGATGACAACCTGGTTTGAGATCCGGTTACAGTGCGAACACCATCCTATTTACAGTCCTTGAAGAGATCTACCTCTGTCTATATTTCAGTAAATTTAGCCATTTGGGTCCTCCTGGAATTGTCTGTTCTGTTCAAAACGGCCTTCCACCCAATCCTTCTCTAGATGTTGGAGAAGGTAAAGTGATTCCCTTCTTTTCTAGAAAACAGCAAAACAGATCTCAGGTGGCCCCCTTCAATGCCAAATTGAAACACTTCTCTTATAGTGTGTTTTATGGTTGTATCCTGACCCCTCATTTTTCAATCCCTATGTAGCTCCTTTGGCTGCAATCATCCAATCCTAATGTTTCCTTTTTTTTGTATATGCAGAAAACATCCAACTCATTTTCAAACAACAAGAAAATATATCTTCCATAAAAGCTAGGTTTAGAGACAGCATGTTGCATATTGGGACATCATTGCGTGAAAATGCCCTGACTTTAAACTCCTCCAAAACTGAAGTCTTTGTTTTTTTGTGCAAATCCATCCGGCATTCAGATTGGTAGCCGTCTTCTCTTGGACCCCTCCTCACACATCCAATGCAGTGAGAAATCTTTTTGTCATTTTCAATACTTGCCACATAAGGTTCATCATGTATGTTCCAGCTTGGAGTGTTAGGGAAAGCCCTTATTTTTCTACAGAGCATTAATTCAAGCTACAGTTTATCAAGACTTTCTTCCTGGGTCTTCCTCTAAATTAATTTAACAGACTACAGTGCATTCTCAAGAGCATAGGAGTGTCCAGCAAGGCTCTATTATGGCTCCAATCCTTCCCGGAAGACAGGTGTTTCCAGATTTTTGAAGGTGACACCGTCTCAAAACCAATTCCCCTTGAATGTGGAGTACCCCAGGGCTCACCCTTGAGCCTGCCCCTTATTAATGTCTTTATGTCCCCATTGGCGGATATTATTTCCCCCTTTGGGATTAATATAGTCACATATTGAGCCAGGACAACTACATGCCCTCTGATCTCCACTCTTGTTTGGAGGAAGTCACCAAGTGGGTGGTTGAGTTTGTCCCATTTAAAATTAAATGGAGATAAAACCGAGCTCATGCTTCTTGGCAACTAGCTAAATTTCAAATGAAGTACCATGTGACCTGTCTGCATGAGCCCGGCACCATCCCCGAAAACCGAGATAAAAAGCTTGGGCGTCTGGCTAGATCAAGATCTTACTTTTAAAGTCCAAGCCAGGAATACTGCTGCTTCATGTCACGGCATGTTAAAAATGATTCACAAAGTGTTGCCTCTCTTACCGGACCACGTAAAAAAAAAGTTGGTCCATGTGCTCATTTTCTCTAGGATTGATTATGGGAACACCCTTTACAGGGGCACCCCAAAGACAGTGACCATGAAACTGCAGACAAAATTCCGCTGCAAGACTGCTCACAGGAACCCACAATCGCTGTTCTGCTAAGCAGGCACTACGCACCCTTCATTGGCTACCGCTGCAGGAGAGAATTTTTTTAAAATCCATTTGCCTTGCCTTCGGAGGTAACGGACCCCCCATATTTAAATCCATGATCTGCCCTTACAAGGCCAACAGAAGTCTCCGTTCAGATGAAGTTTACCTTGCAGTGGTACCTAGGATTAAGATGGCCAAAAGTGGCGGACGGCATTTTTCATACAACGTCTCGAAACTCTGGAACACCTTCCCGCTGTATCTTTGTAGGGACCCCAACCATCTATCATTCCGGAAACAACTAACGACCTGGCTTTTTCCATAAAGGTCCTGTTTGATTCTAGTAATCACTACAGGGCTGGAATGCCATGCGATATACAAACATCTTTCCATTCCAGTCCATTCTAAATGCTGCTGCAAGATTGCTGTCAAGAATCAGACAGTTTGGGATGATCTCATAACATCTTTGCACCCAGCATTGCTTGCCCATTAGGAAGACGTATCCTTACAGCCTTGTCCTACAATAGCCCCTCCTACATTAGAGATATATTCTCCAAATACTCTCCATGATCTTTTTTAAGACCTGCATCCACTAAGCTGCTTTCACACCCATACATATAGAAGCTGAGAGCAGGTGGACGCTCTTTTCAATATCTTACATCGTTCGTTAGGGTTAAGCTGCCTATCCCTCTACTGATTCTAACACAATACTATGTCTTTTGAGAACATCTAAACGTTTTTTTATTTTCTGAAACCTACTTCAGGGAGTCACATTTGTTTCTGCTTTTTCTTAGCACCAGAACGTCCTCTGAGGTAGCTGCGTACTGTATAAAAGTTCAATCAATTGTCTGGCCACATGATTCCTCAACGGTTCTTGAGGGTGGTATCCCCCAGCACCTCTTGGAAGGAGTTGGGTTCTGACATTACACTCACTTCTCAAACAAAATCAACCACATGACCAAGGGATCCCATGACACGTCATAGAGAACACCAGTTTTACTTTCGTGTTCTGTATCATTCAAAATGCCTTGCTGGTGTTTATGCACCCTAAGTTTTATTTATTGTTCATCAGCCAGAATTAAGCGTTATCTGGAAAAGAAACTTAAGGGGCCAGAGGTAAAGCTGCTAAGAGTGAATGTTTAGATTATACATCTTGAGAACTTCAGTTTTGGTTATTTTATTGATATAAAAGTTGTTTGTAGATTTTTTCAAAAAATATCTCCGCTAGACCCCCACCTTGGGAAACACAGACATCATAGAATGGGGAGAGCATTAGAATTTAGGGATATTAAGTTTCGTTCTGAAAGGGAACTGTTAGTCTGCATTACATGAAGCCACAGAATAGTCCAATGAATGTGTACAGCCCCTGAGATCCTGAGATACAGCTGAATGAAAGTGGTTATCCTGGAATGTATAACTATTTGTTTTTTCACTTAAATGTAAGGACACGCTGGAGTGTAGATTCACACATGACAGACACTTGTGAAGGCAATTTATATTGAAGTCACTGAAGATTTCCACCAGGAGCACTGAAAACTATTTTGGGTTGTCTTTACTTGTGGTTCTGCTGCCAAATAATCAGCAACGTTTTTTGACTTAGGTGATGTAATCAATTTGAATGGGATGTACGGTCTGTCCATTGATTAATGTATCATATTTAAAAATGTACCGCCCTCCTAGATAAGACCATCTCGGCACCTAAAAAATCATGCCACATTACACAACAGAAAAGCCTTTAACATTCTGGGGAAAAAATCAGATTTTCATCAGTTCTCACAAGAACAAGGATTGACAAATGCAATACGCCTACCTTTGGTGGGTGAAATTATGTAAAGAGCATTTTTGCGTATCAGTGTGGGGTTATTAAAGCCAACCCTGCTGACTTAGCCAGTGCTCTTTTTAAGTGTATAAAGTACGTCCCTGCAGGCAAAATTTAGATTATGGCTAAAACATCGTCTAGCACCAAGAAAAAAAAGTAACTACTTTCTCTATATGCTGCATGCATTACCTATATATTATATATTTACACTTAACATGTCATCATTCTGTTTACATGTTAGACCTGGCATCATTAGCATGAGTCTCCCATCCATTTTGACGGATTGCCTCCTCTGTTTTGATATGTTTTTGCTGGTTATATGCCTTGGGCACTGTGCCACTGCTGTTAAGTGCCACAGTGCAAGTGCTCCCTATGTTAAATTGATGTACTAATTGGTGATTCCATGATTGGGTTATTTGATTTACCTGTCAGCCCCTAGTACAGGGCACCATGTGTGCCCAGGGCCTGTAAATCAAATGCTGCTGGTGGGCCTGCAGCACTGGTTCTGCCACCCACAGAAGCAGCTTGTAAAGTGTCAGGCCTGCCATTGCAAGGCCTGTGTGCACTCTAGTACTGCCATGTCGACTTGGCAAGTGTGCCCTCCTGCCAGTCCCTAAACCTTCCCTTTGCTTCATATTAGACACCCCTACGGTAGGCCCAAGGGCAGGGTGCATTGTAAGTATAAGGTAGGACATGATCTGGTGTGTGTAGGATGTCCTAATAGTGAATTACAGCCCTTTTCGTTTTTCACTATTGCAAGGCTATCTGTTCTCCATAGGCTAGAATTGGCAGTTAAATTATTACATTCTTATAATCCTAACTGACTCAGGGAACATGGTAGAAATTCCAATTTAGTATGCCTGAACTCAGAATGATAAAATACATCTTTTAATAAAGTTGGTTTTAACATTCTGTGTTTGAAAATACCACTTTGAGAAAGTAGGTATTTTTTTGCCCAACTGTCCAGGCCTGCCTCTGCTAGGTTGTGTATTCCTTGTCTGGGTTTGTGAGTGACATGGCTGGGGGATTCCAGGAGATAGGCTGGGGCAGCCCAGTGGTGAATAGAGAGATCTGCATCTAGATGAGAGGGAGGAGTTGCACCTGGGACCTGAATAGGGCAGGGCCTTCCCTCTACAATGTTGGCTCCACCTCCTGTGGTGTGTCTGATGTCTCTGTCCTGCACTGTGAGAGGAGAGAAGGAATCTTGCCAACAAAGTGCTCCAGGGCTGTACCTTCCCTCCCCTGTGCTGGCTCCACCTCCTGTGGGGCATCTGATGACTCTGCCCTGCACAGTGAAAGGAAGGAGAGAGTCATGTAAACAAAGTGCTCAGGAACTGCTTTGGACTAGGCAGAGGCCTCTCTGCCTTCAGAGAACAAAGGATTCTGAGATATAAATATTTGAACCCTGATCCCAAGAAATTAGATCACTTCTGGAGCAAGAAACCTTTTGCTAAGGTGAAGAACTAAGGAAGCTGCAGGAGTCTGACTGCCCCTCTGCCAGTGTGCTGTTTGCTGGGTTGGCCTGCAGTGGTTTCTTCATTGCCAAGGAAAGGAGAAGGAAGTTTTTAGGGACTTTCATAATCTACAGAATATTCTCCAAGGGCTTGAACTGTGTTTGCCTCCTGCTGAAGTCTCAGGGACAAAAGACTTCACCTCCAGCTCCCCCTGTGAATTTCCTTGCTGGGAATTCTATCTACAAACATTTGCGTGTCGCTGGGAGCTGGAAGCGTGACGTATCAAGAAGAAGCGTGTCGCCGACGCAGCTGAAATTGTCGCATTGCCCGATCGAGCCTTCGCCGCATCTCCCTGGAAGCGTGTGTTCATCGAAGCTGACTGCTGTCGCATCACCGGAGAAGCGTGACGCCATCGAGAGAGTCGCCATCGCATCACCAGAGAAGCGTGTCGCAGGATCTGTCATGGCTCCAAAGTACAGAATCGTCCCAAGGTTGCCAGGGCGCCTACGCATCATCATCGCAGCGCCATCGCATCGTCGCATCAAGGGTGCCATCTTCTCGCATCACAACCGCATCATCGCATCGCATCAATGCGCCATATTGCGCACCGCAACGGGCACGCAGGCCGAGAATCTATGCATCACCACCGCATCGGTAAGGATTACAACGCATCCCCTACTCTGCACAACCATTGAGGCACGACGCGTCATTTCCCCCGGTTCACTGAACCGACACATATCCCCTTTTGTGAGCCTTTGTTTACTTTGCGTAACGCATCCAGGTACTTTGTTGAGAACTTTGTCGCATTTATCATAAACTTGAACTAAGTAACTTTTATCATCTTTAAAGCAATCTTAAGTGTAGTATTGTGGATTTTTGCCATTTGTGGTCTTGTGTTAAGCCTATTTAAAGAATACTTATTTTTATAAAACCTGTGTTGTGTCCATCTGTAGTGTTTTCACTGTATTGCCGTGTATATTCACAAATGCTTAACACACTGCCTCTGAGATAATCCTGTCTGCACGTGCCAAGCTACCAAGGGGGTGAACAGGGGTTATTAAGGAGTGTAATCCCCTTATCCTGACTTAGAAGTAAGGGTCCCTATTTGGGCAAAGGTGAATACCATTGCCATCTAGAGACCCCCAGATCTAACAGTACATTTGAAATTTAAAATATTCCCTAATTCATTTCAAAGCAAGCGGTCCTTAGGAGGCAAAAGGGTTCACCAAGCAGCCAGTAGCATTTGGTGAACCACAACAACTGTTCTGTGAGGAGCAAAACACACTCTATGTTAAGGAATTGATAGAAATAAGTCTCGTGGACAGCTGCACTGTCATACCAGACCCAAAGACCCTGCAGTCACCTTCTCGACTGGTCATTGACATTTAAACAAAAATTACCCATAAGTCCATGAGTGTTTTAGGACTGACTTGTATGTAATGATCACATTCAACATGATTGCATGCCACTTATGATATAAGAGCACAGGTGCTCTCAACACATAGCGGCATATTAACAAGCGACATAACGCTGCTTTTCGGGCATATAACGCCGGAACAGCAGCGATTATTTTAACCCATTATTAACAATGCGCCGCTAACATGCATTAGCGCATGTTAGCAGCCGTTTCATTAACGCCTCGCATCGCTAATGAGATGCAAAGTAGGCGTTGCTTCCCAGAAACAACAGGGAAAAACTCGCTAACCAGACATCGCGGTATTTACAAGCCATCCCCGGACACGCGTAACGATAATAAAAGCCACGATAATTGCGGTTATTGCTGGTATCTAACGCCTGCTTTATTTCCGACTTAGCTATCTGTATTATGGGAGTTGGATCGCAAGGTTAAGTCCACAGCTCCCTATTATCAACATTTTCATTAGCGCAGTTCTCTTATCGCAGGATTTCACATGCTGAAGATCATTATCAACGTCTATCACCGGATTTCACATCGCCTGTTAGCAAAGCGTTGCAAACACGCCGCTAACACGGCGATATAATCTGGCAATAGACGACGATAATGAAAAACGTGCTAAAAGTGTTTAGAGATAATTATCACGTGTTGTTGTTGATATGCCCCATAGAGTTATTTTAGTGCGTTGATCAAAAGGAACGACACCTGAACATAATTGGCAAAGCCAATAGGACAGGCCATGGCAAGCAGGTGTCATGGTTATTTTATTTTATCGTATTGCAAGCATACGCCACAACAACAGAAACAAGAAAACACACTACCACCTAAAAATGTCTGGATATGTTTACAATAAAACATTTTTTTATTAAACATTCACTTATGTAGCTGTTTTATTAGTGTTATTGTAATGTATAATTATTATTATCATTATTACTTGTGAAGTAGGCAAGAATAATTCACCATCTAATTAACCACACAAATTGCAGACTGCTACAAAGTTACAACGTCCCTTAAACACTTTCCAACAATATTTTTAAAAGGAGTCGGAAAATAGAGCGTAACTTAACTGGACTTCCTAAAAAGTGTCGGGCTGGCCTATAGGCCAAATGGCTGGTCTGACAGGTCACTGTTTTATCTGCTGGGATGATTTTTTTAACAGTTGATTTTCCAGATATTAAAACAAACATTCTTGCAGCAAGCTCAAGTTTTGGGGTACTTTCTCCAATATCCAAATAAAGGCCGCTTTTTCAGCCTTCTAATTCACAAATGGGGGCTACTTTTATTTTGGTGCCTGGGCCTATTTTCTGCCCCAATCGGCCCCGAACCCAAAGAGCAGGGAAATAAATAGTGGCTCTTTAAAGTTGGTTTAAAAAATAACTGAAATAAAACAGTTTGTACCCGATGTCTCACTGAGAAAAGCAGGCCATTTTACAGTGTATGCATTGTATTGTATTGTATTCCAATATTTATATGGCATGTATTACCCTCATATGGGGGACAGAAGCATTTGCCTCCATGGGTAGCATACTACATCGCATAGGATGTTGTCTTTGTTTTCATCCTATGTTTAACCCTTTTGCCGCAGCGCGAATTCTGCCGCGACGCAGGAGGGGTTAGGGGGTTGGGGTGGCCCTCCCGTACTGTTGACGGCTCCACGCCGTCATGAGTCATGGGCGGCGTATGCTCTTGATGGCGTGGAGCCGTCATGACCCCACCTACTCAAAAATTTGTGGAGAATTAGTGCTGCGTGGGCTGAGCGGCAGCGGCATGGCGGCAACATGCCGTCATGAGCACACGCCGCACTTGACTCATGACGGCGTGGAGCCGTCATGAGCACGCAACAAGTTAAAGTGTTTCCATGTCTTGTATGATGAGCAATGAGGTGTGATTATCGTATTTTTGGATGCAGCACTTAGAAGTGTAATGGATGAAGACGTGTGAGAGACAGGCACCCAGTTTATAGTTTTAAGTAAGCTGGCAACTTTGAGCAGCTCTGCAGATCCTTAATTTCCATAGTTCACTTTGCAGCTTACTACACGAGGTTGTCCATTCTCAGATATCTTGTTTACCGACTGAAGTTTATGGTCCTAAGAGGGCATAGGTTGCAGGAAGACATGGGTCAGAGAGCTACTGGGATGTACTTTGTTACTATCATCCCATATCTGATTGCCATTGTCAGATGTGGAGAAGCGGTCATAGTATGCAAACAACTAAAGCTGTCTCAAAGGCGGGACCTAATAAATATGCACCACTAATAAAAGTTAATTAGAGGGACTACACTAAATCACATTTATATATTTATTTCTGGGTTGTTCAGTATTATTACCATAATGTAGCAAAACTGACATGAGAAAATAACTATTTACTGCCTCACTGGTGCATGTTACAAATGCATTTCTCAGGGAAGCATCACTGATTATAGTTGTGAGGCTTCTTAAGTGTGATTTTAAATTATTGAGCAAATGTAAAATAACAACCTGGTTTTGGTTAAACGCCTGTATTTTAAATAAATAAACAGGAAAAAAGCATTTTTAAAGCCAATAGTCATGGCCTTTGCGGTCTGGTGCGATTATTCTTTTACTGTCTACGCTGCTAACATAAAAACAAAATTGGAAAAATGCTGCTGTCAAAACACTGAAGCCATATGCTTGTTGTAATAATACATTTATATTAAAAAAATTATTAACCGTTGCATACAGTTTTAATAGAACAGTATGGTTGCTTCCTAATGGACTGTTATTGTTTGAACAGGTGTAGAATCTCTTTTTAGTTGCAAAGCATGTCACAGAAAAATAATTTTTGTATTGCTTTAAAGAACATTTACTATTTGCTTTGAATCAAAATGCCTTGATCACATCATTTAAAAATGCAAGATGACTGAAGAGTTTAAAGCAAAAAAGACACTGGCAAACGTATTTGCTCATCAGCCCTGATTCTGAAGTGCACTTTTCTTGAGCTGACAGACACACATGATTATGCTACATGCTGTCTATGACAGTGCAAGGCAGACAATGATTGACTGATTGAAGGGGGTTGACGCATTGCCCTATGTAGTATGTAGTGGTAGGTAGCACTAACTTGTGAATGGCGTCTGAAAAGACCAGTGAATTGAAATGGGATGAGCCAAATATCTTCTAAGTGTGTTTGGATATATATTAGTGTGTGTCTATATACATATATAAATATAGAGAGAAAGAGAGTCAGCGAGAGAAAGAGAGATTCACAAGGTTTTTTAGTTTTACTGTGTGAGCATGGCGAGATGGTAAACGGCTAAAGGTATCTCCAAGCCATACCCAAATAGCGGGACTCACTGGTTTTGCCAATACCTATTTGCTTGTTGGCCTAAGGCAGGGTAGGAGAAAGTGCTATGAGAGACAAATGTGAGAGACGTAAGGTGGGTCCTCAAAGTTCCTTGCTTTTTGTTATTAAATAAAAGCGAGGAGAAATAGTCAGAGGACTTCATTACGGTAAACAACCTTTACAACGCAACTTTTACATCGCAGAGCCTTTCCAACGCAACCATTACAATGCAAACTATTACAATGCATTGCTCTGGGGGGCGCTCTAGGATAGGAAATAGGTTAATTTACTATCCAATAACCTTCCCTAGTGTCCACGGGGACTGGAGTTGGAATAGTAAATTAAACTATTCACTATCCAGCACCCCAAAGCACTATGCGTTGTAATGGACTGCATTGTAATACTTGCGTTGTAAAGGCAAGTGATGTAATGTCATACATCCCTTCATTACTGCCCATGTTAACGAGAGGAAAGGAATCACAACCTTATTGTCATTCGCACAACATGTTTGAAGACATGCATACTGATGATGCATGACAAACCACGAACAGTAATACTACAACCTGACTCTACGTATTAAAAAAATCCTACTTTGCAATTATTATTGTACTAGATGATCCAACCTCATTTACCTGAAGGGAAAGAATGTAGGTCTTTGTTCATCGTAGGCGTGAGTCGGACCACCCTCATAGAGATATCAGCAGGCCCATAGGCCAAAGCATCAGCATGTAGAGACCTCGCCAATGACAGCAGAGCAGTCCTCTGCCAACACTGGAAAACAGATGTCATTGCGTGAGAGCGAAGGCAACTTAATGAAGAGACCTGCGTATATGTAAAAATGGCAGGGTTTACCTCTAGGACTAACTGGGGCACATGACCACTTGACAGCTAGCTGGGCAGTAGAATACAGAAATTACTAAGGATCAACGGGCTTCTCAAGTATTTGGGCCCTGGTGACACTGCTCCTGCTGCATTATTGATGCCTATGCACCTAGCCTTCGAGTTTGATCAGACACATTTATCTATACTCAGTGTAAGACTTTGAACAATATTCTTTCTAGTGAAACAATCCATTCGATCACTGTAACAATGAAGTGTTTCCAATTACATTTGGTTAATGTGCCCTAGAATCCCTTCATATGCTGTTTATTTGAACAATTACAAAAGTAGTAAAGGTTACACTTACTAACTGGGTTGACTAACAATACAGACGTAAAACGCAAAGACACAACAGACATGGAGAAGTGCACAGGGGGGACTTTCACTGTTGACTTTGTAGGTCAGACACCTGTTTTCACAATACACTGCGAGTCCGAATGACCCTAAATGTGCAGGTCAGCAGGCATCAGTTATCGCTACATTTTGTACAAACATAATTTAAGTACTACATTGTCTGTAGTGTCACCCTGACCATCAATGCCTTCACTAAAGATGCCAATCAAACCACCAACATGCCTTTTTGGAATCTGATATAAGCAGGCAGAGCCCAAGGAGGGGTGAGTACAAGGCTGAGCAGGCGCCTGTTAACAGGCAGATTACCACAAAAGTTTCATTGGTGCAGTGAATGTAAATTTAAAACAAGCACTGAAATTATTATTATAGCGGTGCATGTTATTCTTCCATATGCTTTAAATCGTTCCTATGAACTTTTAAAATAATCGATGCATGCAGTAAAGCACCTTGTAGTATCACATGGGTAGAAAGATTGGCTCCACACAATGTCAGCTCCCAATAGCAGGTATTTTTACAATGTGTTCTTGGTAATACTAAACTCACTCTTTGACTGAGGTTGGAGCAGGGAGCAAAAGAATCATGCATACAGTTAACCGAGGAGAGTTATTATGATCACTCTCCCGGGCTGTTATCTCCCGCCAGGATCACCAGGAAGGGACATAGGTGAGCTGCGGGAGGTTTTGAGGCATTGCAGTCTGACAGGGTATGAAAGATAAAAGAAGTAAGAAAAGGCATGCACTGCATGTCCATTTTCATTTATTTAAAGTGACAGTTGAACATTCTCAACCAATGCATATTAGACAGTGCGTGTTTGGGGACAGCCCTACCAAGTACCACGCATCAGGCATTAGACTAACGCTCTTCAGTGTGTTTGTCAGCATCACCGCACTGAAATGCAAAGTATCGCATTAAAGTGCCTCCTCAGCTTTCAAGCCGGAATGCTGCTAATGCACCATACTGACTGAAAGCTGGAGTGGCAGCACATGGTGTACACTGCTCCCTGCAGGCTTGTTGGATGGCTCAGCCTGTTTGCAGCTCGAGCTGCTACAGTGCTACAATGTAACACAGAACAGGATTCACCCGACACCGCACGGCATTACTGATACATTCACTGATGTCAGGAGCCAGTGCCCAATGGCTACTACAGAGACAGTGTCAGCCAGATGAGGTCAGGACATAAGTTTGTTAGACATACTTTAATAGGTGGGTCCTGCCAGCCATTGGGCGAGTGGGCAGCAGTTCATGAGAATATGGCTTTAGCTGCTGGCAGTGGCAGCACAGCTCACCGCTGCTGGCACCTCAGCAGTAATCTAAATGATCCCGCAACCGGACCCAACACCACCAGCGGCGGATGAAGTGGTTCCCCAGCAGCCCAGAGCATACCAGTCCACTGTGCAGCTGAGCCTCAGAATCATGACCGTCATTGCCATGAGTCCGAGTCGTTGGGGCCTGCAGGCCTGTATCGGATTGTGGCTTGCCTCACAAAAATTAACTGCTTAAAGTGAGGTATCTCCTAGTTGCTTTTTTTAGAGTTAGCATGCGGTCATGATCATCATTCGCTATCCTCTGATCTGCCTGCCCTGTGTTACAGCTGAACTCTGCAGTCACATTGCAGTTTGTTTACTCACTGTAGTTTTCAGTGTTACTGGTCAGTCACACTCAGTATGGGCCGGGGCTGAGCCACTGTGGTGCCAGTCCAACTACTTTTTCAGCACACAGTGCCACTAAGTCAGCAAAGCCTGTAGCTCTCTGGCAGGCTGAAACTGGTGTGATCTGGTGCTGCTGTGGGGCTGGGCAGGTAGTGATGCGCTGAACGGGATGGACAGCTCGGCTAGGTAATAATTTTTATTAGGGTTGACCCAAACTTTTAGACGCAGAAAAGGCGTTCCACAGGGTCTCCTGGGACTATCTATGGCAGGTTCTGAGGTGGTGTGGTATTGGAAAAGGCTTTATAAAGGCCATACAGGCTTTATATAATGAACCTACCGCCAAGATTAGAGTTAACAGGGGGCACTCTGCAGCAGTGAAGAACGGAAGGGGGACGAGGCAAGGGTGCCCTTCGTCCCCATTGTTGTTTGCATTGTATTTAGAGCCACTCCTCCGTAGGTAACCCTGATATTTCTCCGATGAGGGTAAATGGCTGCACGTTTAAAACACTAGCGTATGCCGATGACGTGGCCATATTGACACCAGCCCAGTTATTGGCTATTAGGGAGGTAGAAGCTGAGGCCGAGTTGTTTGGCCAAGTCTCCGGATATAGCCTGAATAGATCAAAGACGCAAATTGTAGAAAATATGTACTCCAGCTGTGATGATGTATGGGTGGTTACCTCAGCAGTATACTTGGGGGTGGCAATTTCAGCAGACTTGGATATGATTGTAGAGAATAATATGTCTCCATTAATTTCTAGGATAAAGGCGAATTTGGAAAGATTGAATAATTTACATCTGTCTCTGGTGGGCACTACTAATGTTATAAAAATGCTGATCCTCCCCAAGTTCCTTTACCTTTTTAGATCTATCCCACTATTTTTTTTAATTAAATGGTTTAACTCATTAGAGATTATATTGAATAGATTTATTTGGGCTCAGGGTAAGACCCGGAGGTCCTATAGATTTATGTCCTTATCTAGAGAGAGAGGGGGGTGGGGTGTGACGGATTTTAGATTTTATTATTTCGCTGCTGCCATACAGTATATGCAGGGTCTGATAGGAGGGGGTGGTGTTGAGCAAAAAGTGACAACTATGTCTACGGAAGTGTATGCAGCAGTTCTAGGAGAAGAGGCAGAAAATTGTTTTTTGAACTGTACTGAGTATGGATATTATAAGAGGACCAGATTTAAAACGCTTAATGCAGCAATCAGGATTTGGAATGCCTTTTTGAAAAAAGCAGGATTGGGAAGATATAATAGGTATACCAGGTTGTATAAGAACAGATCCTTCCCTGCGGCAGTTTTTGCTGATTCAACAATGGCTAGATGGGTTGAAAAGGTGATAGTACAGATTGGTAATCTGAGGGATTCAGAAGGGATAGTACAATTTACAGGTCTTATAGTTAAATATGACATTGATAGAAGGGATTTTTTTTAAATACCTGCAGGTTAGGAGTTTCCTGAGTAACAAGCAAGGAGGGCCTGCAGGTTATGATAGCAATGTAATTATGGAGAAAATAAAGCTATGCGCGGATTGTACAATTAGATCTTTCTATGCATGTTTGGGACAGGGGAAAATCGACGACATGGATAAGTATAGTAATAAGTGGGTCGAGAAGCTGGGTGGAGCACCAGAAGGGTTTCATGAATCACTAGAATTGGGCCGCACCATTTTGTGTTCAGCTCCCCTCCAATCCCAGCATTATAAAACCTTGTATTCATTATATTTCACCCCAGCCAGAATAGCAAAATGGGGAGGCACCACGGGTATCGCTTGTCCACGTTGCAACTCTTTGGAGGCAGACATTGTACATATCTTTGCCACTTGCCCTCAACTGCATACTTTGATTAAAAATATAGAAGGCTTCCTTGATAGGTCATTAGATATACAAATAACTCTAACCCCTACCCGGCTACTGCTGGGGGTAGGCCCAGATGGGGGAAACCCACAGAGAGAATTTATTTTTATGGCCACCGCAGTATATAGATTAACTATAGCCAGGGAATGGCTGGATAGAAACCCTCCGGTTATGCAAAATTGGCTGGCTAACCTCTTAGCCGCCTATAATTTGGAGAAACCTATATATGCTCGGAAAGGTATAAGGGGTAAGATGCTAGGATTAAGAATATGGGAGCCCATAGCTAGTTGGAAAGGCGCTTTGGGGTCGCATTAAGCTTGTTCGTATCTGATTGCTGCTAATAGTGTACAGTTCCGTTGTTTGTGTTTTGCTTTTACCGTCACCTTTTTTTTTTTCTTTTTTTTTTCTTTTTTCTTCCTTTTTCTTGTTTTTCCTTTTTTGTGTTTTGAGTTTGGTTATTTCTCTAAATTAAGAGGGGCATTACGTATATGTACTGTATATATATAAAGACATTTTGTAGCGCTTGAAATTATATGAAATGCTTAAATGTACAATGTGTATAAATTGGGAAAATAAAAAGATATATAAAAAAAAAAAAGGGTTGAGCTAAACTAGTCCTTTTGAAATAATACAACCTGGTTGTGACGTATGTGTGCCTCAGTCCCATTCTCCTGAGGCTTGCTCAATGCCAGTGCTCTCTGCGGCGGCTGTTGAGTCTGCGAGTCAGCAGTTGACTCTCAGTATAATTAAATAATTTATGATATTATGCAGGGATTCGTGTTGTGGTCTCTCGCATCCTGTTTGGTACAGACTCAGCCCGGGTCCCAAGTGGGACAGAGAGCGGCCTGGTGTCCAGACTGATGCTCTGCATTATTTGTATGATTGCCAGGGAGGAGCCGGAGTAGACTGCTTAAAGATATGTCTCTGAAACACTTGTTTAATATCATGGTTACACATTTGTTTAACAGTACGATCAGGTTACAAGGGCTCTAGGTTAGTACCTTTCCATTTGTGGTGCTTTGTAGCAGTTTTAAGATCTTTTTAGATTTCTCGTTGCTCAAAGGGCTGTAATTTCTGTTATTTATATGTTTTCCTCATCTTCACTGCTTGATTTTGCTTGTGAGAAAGTGTCACTCATGATCGTTGATTGTCACTCATAATTACTCTGAACTTAAAAAATGTCACACATAAGCAATCTGAAAGCTTGGCAGCTATGTGGGGCCCAGGCACCTTCATAGCGCTGCAGAAATAATCGTCTTCATATGAAAACAAAAATCACAAGGATGCAATATGTAAAGAAACAGCTTTGCTAGCATTTAAAAAAATAGAGTGGGTCAACAACCCTGGCACACTAGGCCTGGTACCACAGTACACTCCTTTTTAGGTCTCGTCCTACGCAGCGCGCATGAACCTAGCCTGTAGACATCTCCAGTGCAGCCCAACCTAAACATTAGTAATGTGGGCCAACATGTCTGTCTCTCAGTGTCTCAGATCTGGCAGTGACTGACTGTATGGTGAGGGGTGCCGCGGACGAAAGCACAGCAGTTGCACATGTATTCTCTCTGAGACTGGAACTGTGTGCCCCAGCTCCATTTGTGTTATGCTTGTGATTGTGTACAAACAGGTTGCCGGCTCGCACACTACGTCCCTCACAAGATCGCTTTATTCCCCAGGACCTTGGATGACCACCGAGGGCATGCCTGAGGAGCCATACCAAGTCAAACTAATACACTACAAAGTCTTAACGTCTTTGTGAAAGTAGGGGGTCTTTCTTAGTGAATATCTCGTTCTTTCTCTTCTTGACAACCCCCCAACTGTGTTTATGCAGGATCGGTGACCTCTACATTCCTGGATCGGAAAATAGAGTGTGTGAGCAGGTGGGAAGGAAGATGAAGCGGGAAAAGGGAGAGAGGGCAAGGAAAAATATGCACTGTCATTAACAAATACACAAATAGTAATTTCCATCAGAATTTACAAATTAGATTTGATTGCTGGAAAAACTAGTACTCTCCTGAGTATTTGACTTTGCTTATATTTAGGTCTTATCGAGCCATTTCCCTTGTAGCTTCAGATGGTATATAAATGACAGTGACATTATGCAGAACAGTAACAATTAAGATAAAAACACAAAACTAAACGTCTCATCAGTACTGCTGCAGATACAACATCCTCCAAACATATTCATTGTGCTTACATGGTTAGACCCTATACTGCAGTTAATACCAGGTTCACAGTACGTCTATGTGTGGTCCGTAGGTCTTGAGTTCTTAATAATCTCCGAAAGACTTCAGGATTTAGGGTCTTTTTGTGAGTGTGGCAGAATGGAAGTGCTGCCATAAACTGGTGGTACTCTCGGGCCCCAAAACTCTTGGTTACCCCACAGTATGTAGAGATGGGTTAACCCAAGGGATTCCAATGACAGAGTGCCAGATAGTTCTTCTGTCTATGGAAACCTGTGACTTGGTGGCCCACCGATCACTGGAGAACCAAGCCACTGTGGTGCTTGCCCCGCCCTAAATCTCGCCCCGCCCTAAATCTAGCCCACATTATTCAGAAACTGATGCCTTCTTCGCGAGATCACAATGCGAGGCCTAGGAAGGAAAATTCGAGACTGACCTTAAACCACAGAGAGAAAAATCCCTGCTCATCAGGGACATTTGTGTTTTTATTTTCAGGAAGAACCCCCTGCTTTGGGCTTTATTGCTGAAAAGTAAAATAAAATGGACGGCAGACTAGCAAACATGATGACATCATATTGTGATATAGTGAAACCATAGCACCTACAGCTGCTCTTCCATCTGAAATGCTGCAAGCCAGATGGGACTCTCTAAATGTTGCTATGCGGACATTCCTCTGCCAATAGTGCATGTCGAGGAACTCCTCTGACCTGGCGAGCTTGCAGGCTGCCTTGCACACCACAAATCACCCTGTAGCATATTTTCATGAGTCAAGAGCCTCAACAAATGTGTATTGAATGTGTACATTGAGCTGTGATATGCCTGACATTTTTCATTGTTTTTCGAATGACCTGGGGTTTGATAGTCAGATAACTCGGTGAATCTCTCTCCCTATGTCCAGGTGTGAGAGAAAACGCCAAAAAGTTAAAGCCCTAAACATCGCTACCCCGACTGAACGTGCTTGTTAAAAAGAAAACTGTCCCTGAGTCAGTCCTAATCTCCACTTCACAGGACTCGGGATTCATTGGTCAGAGAAAGGGGCAGCAGGAGCAGTTTAGGTGACAATATTTATTTTTTTAAGTTCAAGTTTATTGAAACCAATCAGAAAGTACAAAATAAAAATGCATTAAGAAAGAATAATATACAAGAAATAATGGAATGAAACAATGCCAAAGAATAAGCAAGCGGAATCAATAAACAAATCACTCTCCTCATGAAAAAAAAAAGAAGGAGAGAGAAAAGATACAAAAATAAAAATGAGACAATAAGAGTAAAAAGAGCTTGATTAATGTGTGCACAACTTACATTGAATGCGAAAAAGCATGTGAGTATATAATACAGTTGAAAGTGTAGAACTGCAAAATGATATGCAAAAAGACAACTTTAAACCTTCAAGGGGGTTTACGAACCTCATCGGATGAGTTAATGGGAACAGTGGCAATAGAGGGGGAAGAGGGAGAGGAATGGGAAGAAAGGTATTCGGTAAGTGGAATCCAGAGCAGGTCACGTTTAATGGCAAGGGAAACGGGAAACATAATTAGTGTCAAGTCTGTGATTAAAACAAATAGCGTTCCACCAGGCGGAATATGTAAGGTTTGAAAAATCTTTCCAGTTGGAGGTAATCAGATGGAAGGCAATTACAATAAAAAGATCTAATAATTTATCATGAGATGGGGGTTGAGGCAGGTCCGGGGAAAGGGAGCCTAGAAGAATGGTGGAAGGGGAAAAGGGGAGTCGAAAGTGGAAGATAGTGGAAATACGCGACCAAATTGCACGCCAAAAGGAAGCAACCTTAGGGCAATGAAATAACATATGAGATAGGTCAGCAGAGGGGAAGGAACAGGACCAACAGGCCGGGGAGAGATCAGATGAGAAGGAGGACAATTTAGACGGAGAAAACAACAGTCTTTGATAAACAAAATAAAGGGTTTGCGTGGTATTGGCAGCACAAGAGGTTTTGTAAATTTTAATCCAAAGTTTATCCCATAAAGAGACGGGCCATGTGGTTGACAAATCCCGTTCCCAGGCCAGTTCAGAGCGTGATTTAGTGCGTTCAGAGGGTGTGATCAGACAGGAATAAATGCGTGAAGCTGAAGGTGAGGAGTGTAAAAGAGGAGATAAAAGAGGATAGAGAGGAGGGAAGACAGAAGAGGGTGGGAGGGACTGAAGGAAGGAAAGGAGTGCAGGAAGTAAAAGTTCATACTGTTTCCGAAAGGAGTTAGGGAGAAGAAATTGAGACTGAAGTTCAGGAAAGGAAAGGGGCACTCCGCCGGAAAGCAATTGTGAAATCCAGTGTAAGCCTTTGGAACTCCAGGTTTTCCAGCAGAAGGAGCGATTTTTGATGCGAAGGAGTTTGTTATGCCAAATGGATTGGTGAGATAGAGAAGCAAGGGAAGGGTAAGAAGAGGGTATAAGAGGAGCGAGGATGTGGCATGAATGTGCAATAACAGGAGATCGTAAAAAGGAAGTGTGAGCCGAAAAGGCCAGGACTTCCGAAAAATCAAAGGGGGAAATGAGAGATTTCTCCAGAGATAGCCATACCGGTGGATAGGTGATAGGATCTGTAGACAGCCAACGAGCCGTTTGCTTTAGAGAGAAGGAATAATGGTAAGATTTGAAGTCAGGGAATTTCAGTCCTCCGTGAGATTTGTCTTTTTTAAGGAAGGTCAATGCAATCCGAGGAGGTTTATTTTGCCAAAGAAATTTAGATAAGAGAGAGTCTAATCTTTTAAAATAGTAGTGAGGAATGCGGACAGGAATCATGGAGAGGGAGTATAATGCAATAGGAGCCAGCATCATCTTTATTGAGTCTAATCTCCCTTACCAAGAAAGGAACAGAGGATTCCATTTAGTGATAGAGTCATAAAGTTTCTTGGAAATATAATCAAAATTAAATTTGAGAGTATCCGAAATGGAGGGGGAAAACCAGAGGCCTAAATATTTAATTTTGGAAGGTTGCCAGGAGAAACCCGTGTGAACAAAATCGTGACGAAGGCATGAGACATTAAGGGGTAAGATCTCACACTTATCACGATTAAGGCGGTAACCAGAAACCAAGGAGAAAGCATCGACTTGCCGGAGAAAGAAGGGAATAGTGGAATCAGGGTTGGAACAATAGAAAAGGATGTCATCTGCGTAGACTGAGAGTTTGACTTTATTGGGACCAGGGTTATAACCAGTAATAAGACTGTCCTGTCTAATCTTAGTTAAAAAGGGCTCTAGCGCAACAATGAATAATAAAGGGGATAAAGGGCACCCTTGGCGGACACCCCTAGAAAGAGAAAAATTGTCTGAAACTTTGCCATTGGCGAAGATAGAAGCTCTAGGGCCAGAGTACAGGCGATTTTGGAGGAAAGCCAATCCAAGAAAGGGCGCGAAACATAAACTCCCAACTGATCCGGTCAAATGCCTTTTCGGCGTCTAGTGCAATAGCTGCCAAAGGATAGTGAATGGAAGAAGCCTTGCTGAGGATATCAAAGAAAACTCTCGAGTTATCAGATGATAAGCGACCTTTGACAAAACCGGATTGTTCTGATTGATTGATTGATTGATAGAAAATTTATAATGCGCAAAACAATAACCCGCAGGTATCAAGGCGCCTAACAATAACATCTAAAAATGGAAACATGCATCCTTACACATAGGCTTGCAGGAAGAGCCGAGTTTTTAAAGGCACTTCGGAATTTCTGTAGGGAGGGTAGGGACCTGAGATCCAGAGAGAGATCATTCCACCATTTAGGGGCCAGGGTGGAGAAGGCCCTGCCACCCCACTTGGCTCTTCGTATGCGGGGAACTGTCAGGAGCAGTTTCCTGGAGGAGCGCAAGTCCCTTCCAGGAGTGTAGTGGGAGATGATGGAACCAACTCCCGTGTCGCTGTTCTTTGCAATGGCTCTGTAGGTCATGCATAGGACTTTAAACCGTACTCGGTGCTCTACCGGTAGCCAATGCAGCGCTTTCCTGGCCAACGTGGCCGAGGAGTCTGGGAACATCCAGAACAAATCTGGCTGCGGCATTCTGGACTACCTGCAAGCGCTGCAGCAGGCTCCTGTTTAGCCCCGCGTACAGCGCATTACAGTAGTCCAGTCGTGAGCCGATAAGTGTGACAGCTATTTGCTTTCTGGATTGCTGAGAGAGATATTTCCTGATTCTTCGCAGGGTGTGGATTAAGCCCCAACAGGTGGAGATGGTTCTACTAACCTGTCTGCCCATATCCAGGGCAGGGTCTATCATCACCCCAAGATTCTTAGCAGATGTTGTGGGGGAAGGGCACTCTCCTAGCGAGTCAGGCCACCAGCTGGCTGACCAGATGTTCTCTTTCCCTCCAAACACCATCACCTCAGTCTTCTCCCCATTCAGTTTGAGTGAATTCTGGATCATCCACTGACCAACCGCCTCCATGCAAGATCTAAAGTTGGAGGCAGTTGGTACATCTGAATGGGAAAGAGAGACGAGGATTTGGGTGTCATCTGCATAAGAAACTACCTCCATCCCGAAAGTTCTAATTAGTCTGGCTAGTGGGGTCACGTAGATGTTAAATAGGGTCGGACTAAGAGCCGACCCTTGCGGGACCCCACACAGCACCGGTCGGGATGGAGATAGGAACTCCCCCAGTTTGACTCTTTGTTCCCTTCCGTCAAGGAAGGAGGTCAGTAGATCTAGAGCTGCGTCCTTCACCCCCACTTCCCTCAGACGAGATGTAAGTACTGAGGGGGAGAGGGTATCAAAGGCCGCAGTTAGATCTAATAGGACCAGGAGGGTGGTCTGGCCCCCATCCACTTTCGTGCGGATTTTATCAAGCACAATAGTGAGGGCCGACTCAGTGCTGTATTCCCTCCTGAATCCGTGCTGGGAAAAGTCCAGACAGCCCGAGTCTTCCACGAAGGCAGCGAGATGCTTGTTTAGATGTGCCTCAAGCATCTTCGCAGGGGCTGGGAGCAGTGAGATCGGACGGAAGTTTTTTAGGACCTCCGGATCAAGGGAGACCTTCTTTAGCAGGGGTTTCACTACTGCACTCTTCCACTCCGAGGGGAAGACACCGTCTCTCATAGCTAGATTCATAATTTCTAGCAGAGGCGGTAGGAAGGTTTCCCTACACTGCTTAATGATTTTCAGTGGGCAGATATCTAGGGGGGAGCCATATTTGGTCTTTTTAAGCAAGATCTCCAGATCTTGTAAGACCAGCGGGGGAAAGGAGTCCAGGGTGCTCAGAAGGGAGATATCTGTGGTGGTCATGTTCATCTCAACCCGAGCAGGGGGTCCACTGATAGATGCTCTTTGTTCCTCAATAGCCAGGTAGATATCCTGTATTTTGGTGTGAAAGAAGGAAGCAATTTTATCACATAGATCTTGCGAGGGTACAACAGGGTCAGGAGTTTGTAGGTTGACTAAGGAGTCAACGATTCTGAAAAGCTCCTTCGGCGAGGAGAGCGAGGTTGTCATGGCCACAAAGTAATCTTGTTTGGCTTGCACAATCTTAGCCTTGTATTTCCTGACCAGGAGTTTGTGAGCTTCCTTGTTCTTGAGGTCCCAGCCTGAGTGCCAGAGCCTCTCCATCCTCCTCACTTCTTGCCTGAGGAGTCTGAGGGATTCAGAAAACCATGGGGCAGATGGTCTTTTTCTGGCTCGGCGGCGGGTCTGTACTGGGGCTAGTTCATTCAGGGCCTCAGTAATAACCTGTTCAAAATGACCAACCGCGGTCTGAACACTGTCCATGCCAGTGGTAGAAAGACTGACAGCCCATGGCGCAAAGGAGTCATTGCTGATATTCCTAAAATTTCTGGCAATTTCCACTGAGTGTTTCCCTATTTTACTTCCATCCATCCTATGGCATTCCAAAAGGAAAGGGACCGCAAGGTGATCGGACCAAGACAGATACACCGGATCCTTGATGGTCAAACGATGGTCATTAGAGAAAATACCATCTAGTGTGTGGCCCGCACGATGGGTAACCCCACTAACTCGCTGCGTGAGTCCACAGGACGCCAAGGCCTCAATAAGACATGAGGTATCAGATAGATCATGCCGTTCTAAATGGTAATTAAAATCACCTAAAATGGAAAAATTTTCTCGACCAAAGTAGGGTTCCAAGGACTGGAGGAAGTTGTGCGTGAAGTCGGTCCTCGGGCCAGGAGGTCGGTACAGCAAAATTCCGTTGAAAAAAGGGCATTGCACTTCCTTTATGATGAAATAGAAAGCTTGAAAGTTATCCGGAAAGTCGGGTATAGGTACTGTGTGGCATTGCAAGTGGTCTTTGAAGAGGATCGCTATACCCCCTCCCACTCGTCCCTGTCTGTCCAGTCTGGCCAGGCAGTACCCTTCCGGGACCGCTTCGATCAGATCAGGACCAGATGAGTCTTTAGCCCAAGTTTCAGTGATGAACACTAGGGCAGGCTTTCTGTCTAAGACCATCTCCCTAAACATTATCTTGTTTTTGACAAGGGAGCGGGCATTGATCAAAATGCCTTCTACTCCCACTGTCCTGGGTCTACAGACGGCGGGGTGGTCAGAGGAAAGGTGACGGGGAACAGGACTAACAGGCCCACGCGTGTGGTAGCAGCCACATCGTAAAGGGAAATGAAGTTCGTCAGGTTCACAGGAGTGCGAGCACCACAAACTTCGGGGTTTCAGGCGTAGCATCTCCTGGTGAGAATATCTACACGAGGAGGCAAAAGCTTCGTCTAAGTCCAGAGTCCAGCCGCCTAGCGCGTCCCCAGCGCGGACGGGCGCAGACGGGCTGGACTCTGGCGTGACTCCGGCGTGGCTGCGGCGTCCACGATGCGCGTACACGCTGCGCGTCATATCCAGCTAATTAAGTAGGGCTCTAGCGAGTCCACGTGTCGGCTCCAGCGAATGGCTGAGGAGTGCTTCTTAGACCCACCCAAGATGGCGCCCCAGGTAAACAGAGCGCGGGGACCGGGCCGCCCAAATGGCGGTGAATGCAGCAGAATTTTAAAGTGCAGGAGATGCGGTCCGGGTCTAAGTTTTTTGTGGGTAACAAGGACCCCCTGATTTGGATCGTGCTCCTGGGTCAGGGAAAACAATTTTTGTGCAAAGGTAACAACCCAGGCAGACAATTAAGGACAAGCGAAGGCTATTGAAAGAGACATATGATCATAAACAATTCATTAAAAACTCATAAAGAAGCAATAGACTGTAGTGATATCAAAAGGGAGTGATTTTTAATATAATTATAAAAAATATATATATAAAAGAGGATACATCCGGTACAATAAAGAAATTATTATTACATGATATAAATCGATATGGGTTGATTCAAATAATGCATATCAAACAAACATATCAGTGCATATAAAATTATTTCTTAAAACTAATATCTCCAATATGGAAAGTGTATAAGGCTGTAAGTCTACGCGTTTCGACAAACACAATTGTCTTCCTCAGGACAAGATGATAGCAGCCATTATTTCTAAAAAGAGATAAAAGAAAATCACAACCACATAACAGTACATTGTAGATGCAGTTATTCACATTTGTCAGTGATGAGTCTGTCTAGAGCATGCTTCTTCTTTTTTTACTTTTTGATATTCAAAAATTCCTTTTTTTTCCTTTAAATAGCCAGGCTTTATGCCTAAGAACAAACATGATATAAAAACATACAGTTGGAAAACATTGACATATTTGATAAATCTCATATTTTAACATAAACTTAAAAAGAATCCCTGAAATGCTATTATAACAGAAAAGGGCGTAACATTTGTCATTGAATGGTCTCTATGGGAAATTTTATAATTCCAAGAATTACCTATTTGTTATGGATGCATATATCACATCCGGATGTAGTGTCGTACGGACAGGAGGAATTAATTCCTAATCGTACTAGTGCAAATAGCGTTATTATCTTCTTTGTTGGGCAACTTGAATAAATCACATATGATTCTCACTCGTGATTGACTACTTAACTTGACCAAATCAGGAAATAGCTACTACATTTAAAATGACGACACTACAACAATTCGTTTACGTACTGAGGTTTCATTACTCAAAAAGCCTTACCTAGAATAGAGATAGTATTGGTTAAAAGATACGTGGTAGTGAGGGCGGGTAAGGCACCTCTCCCTTTAATGCTGGAGACGGTATGTGATAGCTGGTTAAAATAGAAGAGAAGTGTTCATTGGAATATTGTGATAAATTTCTTTAGTCTAATCAAGTAAGTACAGCAAGTAGTAGTCTCACCTGTTTACACAGAGTTCACTGCTGACTTCCTACCGCTGCCCACAATAACGCTTCACGCTTTATTTCATTAAAATTATAAGAGACAGAATTCCATGTTGATTTCTTTAAAAGAGCGATGTTTTCATTTAGACTAAAGAGGAAAAATATAAATATTTATTATCACAATAGCCTTTTGGGAAAGGTTGTGACCTTGATCTACTCACTAGCCATTAATAGGGATACCAAAATATTATTAATTAATTACCTTTTGGCCGGTGATTTTAGCAGGGCACAGACTAAAGTCAAACAGAAAGGTGTGCTTCCTTTTTTGATTCTCTCGAATGGACAGCTCCGTTTCATGCACCAACTATAAAATGCAAAATGAGGTCCAAAGATAGTATTTTGAGAATGTGCCTAAAGTCGCATAAAAAATGTTAATTCTGCTATTCAGATAGCGTTTACCTTTTGAATAATGCTAATAAGGGGGTCTAAGGACACAGGTAGGGGTGACTATGAAATCTAGGCAAATCTAAACTAATTATTAAAACCGAGGTATAAGTGAATAAAATTAGAAAACATAGACGACAAAACGGGGCTTTTTTAAAATTACAACAGGCTTCTAGCGAGTAGCGCTATGTGCGAGGCGATATCCAAACAGGAGTGAAGCTCCCTCCTACCCGCCTTAAGTACACGCTCCAGGTACAGCCTCTAGCCAGTCCACGTGTCGGCTCCAGCGAATGGCTGAGGAGTGCTTCTTAGACCCACCCAAGATGGCGCCCCAGGTAAACAGAGCGCGGGGACCGGGCCGCCCAAATGGCGGTGAATGCAGCAGAATTTTAAAGTGCAGGAGATGCGGTCCAGGTCTAAGGACACAGGTAGGGGTGACTATGAAATCTAGGCAAATCTAAACTAATTATTAAAACCGAGGTATAAGTGAATACAATTAGAAAACATAGACGACAAAACGGGGCTTTTTTAAAATTACAACAGGCAATAAGTTCAGGTAAGATGGGATCCATAGGCAGGGCAAGTAATTTGGCAAAAATGTTGTAATCGGTATTCACAAGGGAAATGGGTCGATAATTTTTACAAAGTGTAGGGTCTTTATTGTCTTTGGGGATGAGGCAGATCATTGCTTCCTGAAAGGTACCCTGGGAGGAGCCATCATTGATAAAGGAATTGAAAAGAAGAAGTAATTGGGGTAAGAGTTGTCTGGAGAAGTGGTTATAGAATTCAATAGTAAATCCGTCAGGACCAGGGGCTTTACCTCGTTTAAGCACTGAAACCGCGTGGGAGATTTGCGCTAGTGTAATGTCCACTTCAAGTGGGGAAAAGTCAACATGGGAAGAAGAAGGGGGAGGAAGAGAGTGGAAGTAAGAGGCCAAGTCATCAGGAAGAGGAGGGGATTCTGGAGTATAAAGTTGTTTATAAAAGGATTCAAAATTCTGTAGAATATCTTCATCCTTAAAATGGGAATCGCCATTCGAGTCAGTTATGGAGATAATCCTAGTCCGATCTTGACGTGTTTTTAGGTAGGTGGCTAAGAGTTTACCCATTTTGTTTTGACCCCCGTAATAACGGGTGCTGCATTTCAGTAGAGGACTTATTAAAAGCAACTTTAGCTGAGATAAGATCTTTAACCGCATGCGTGCGGTCGATATTCTGCTGCTGCGCTGGGATTTACAAAAACCCATTATTCATGACGAGCTGGGCTCGTCATGAGCGTGCGAGGAGGCTACCTCATGACGAGCCCAGCTCGTCATGAGCGTCGAAGGGGTTAAGAGAGGAATCGGAGGGGGATCGATAATAGGAATATTCCAATTTTTTAATGTTTGCGAGAAGAAGGGAAGATTGACGTTCAAAACCTTTTCTTTTTTTAGAAACATAATTAATTACAAATCCTCTAGCTGTTGCCTTGAAGGAGTCCCAAATCATGACAGGAGAGGAATCAGGGGTGGAGTTAGTATTGAAAAAGTCTGAGATAAAGGCACTAAACTGGTCGGTAAACTTGGAATCAGTTAGGAGGGAGTTATTAAAACGCCACCTACAGGCGAGCGAGAGAAGGGTATCAGGTCAAAATCTACCAGGACAGGGGCATGATCGGAGATGAGAATGGAACCAATTTCGGATGCAAGGACACATTGGGTAAGGGATTTCCTAAGGAAGAGGTAATCGATACGGGATTGAGTTTTGTGGGGGGGGAAAGTAACTGTGTTCTTGGAGGGAAGGATGACAGAGTCTCCAAATATCCGTTAAGGAGGCATGGCGAATAGCAGAGGTGAATTGATTATGCATTTTGCATCGGGTAAAGGTAACTGGGGAGTGTCTGTCAAGGAAGGGGTCATGGATCTGATTGCAATCGCCACCAAAAATAATGTAATGGTCGCTGAGGGAGACCAATTTATCCGAGATAAGGGGCCAAAAGGAGTGATCAACAGTAACTGGTGCATAAACATTGAAAATAACAAGAGGTACATTATCTATAGACAGTTTTAAGATCACAAAACGACCATCAGAATCAATTTCAAGGTGAGTATCAGAAACAGCAAACTTTTTATGAACCAATATGACTACGCCATTCTTTTTCCCCAAAGAAGGGGAGGAGAAAACATGACCGACCCAAAGTCTCTTTAATTTAGAAGCTTCAATGTCGTTAAGGTGGGTCTCTTGTAACATGGCAACGTCAGATTTTAATTTAGCCAAATGAGCTAATACTCGTTGTCTTTTGATTGGATTATTCAAACCTTTAACATTCCATGAGGTAACTCTGAATGATATACAGTAAAAATTATTAAATGCAAAAATGACGCAAACAATGCAGTAATAAGTGCAAAAATAAGAGCTAGTACTGAAAGAAAATGCAATTCATGAAAACAAGAAAGGAGAAAGAGAAAGAGAGAAAAAGAGATCAAGAAGGAGGGAGAGAAGGACAGGGGAGGAAGAAGAAGGAAGAAAGAAAGAGAAGGGGAGAGAAACATGCTGAGGAAGAGAAGTAAAGAAAATAGATAAACTGGAAAGGGCAGCAGCTGATAAAGAGACAGAAAAGAGGGAGGAAGGAAGAGAGAACAGAGAGAGAAAGAGAGGACAACATAGGAGAATAACCAGATAATAACATGAGATCGAGACATACCTACAGGGGAAGGATTCAACAGAACAAGGGGAAGGGAGGAACCAAACGGGATGGGGAAGGGACGAACTGTGGAGAAAATAAGGAAGCAATGGTCACAAAAGAACAACAGAGAAAACATGTGGCAACAATAAATAAATTAGCAAACGCAACAAGGCGAAAAAGTGAAACAATTAAGAGCAGAGCACAGATTCAGCCAGCGTTTGATGAGGAGGCATCCATGGGAGCAGAATGATGGGCGTTGATGAAACTGCGAAGGCGAAGAGGGTCCTCATATGTTGTAGTCTTATTATTAAAGGTAACCTTGAACAGACACGGATGGAAAAGACCATAACGAGCACCCATGTCCCGAAGAGCAGGTCGTAAGTCCAAAAAGGCCTTCCTCCTGGCAGCGGTGGCCTTGGCGTAATCCTGAGCGAAGAAGAGAGTAGAGCCGGACCAAGTGACTTGTTGAGATGATTTTGCTGCTGGGAGAACTTTTAACAGGTCCGTGTACTCCAGGAAATACAGGATTACCCCTCTAGGCTTCTGTGAGGGGGAGGTCGATGAGGGAGGACGACCCAACCTGTGTGCTCTCTGAATATTAAGCAGGGTGCCTTCTGGCATATGGAGGACCTTGGGTATGAAGGACTTGAAGAATGTAATAGGGTCAGACCCCTCCTGTCCTTCCTCAAGGCCGTAGATACGTAGGTTATTGCACCTGTTGCGGTTTTCAAGTTCCTCCACTCGGCGCTGAAGGGTAGAAACTTGAGAATGAAGAGGAGAAATCTTCGCACAATCAACCGCCAATGAAGAAAGCGATTGCTCCACAGTAGTAACTCTGCCATTGAGTTGCGACCAAGAATCCGTGAGAACTTGAAGTTTCGCATTAGTGTCCTCCATGAATGGACGCAGAGCTCTAATTTCCTCCAATAATAGTTCCATCGAGACAGGAGAAGATGATTTTGGAGGAGAAGGGGGATTTTGTCTGAGGCGTTTAGTGAGAGATTTAGCAGTAATCGCTGACGAAGACTCAGACGCCGCCATGATGTCCTCAGGAGGAGGGGATGGAGTAGTGTGAGTCCGGGAGAACTCGGAAAATAACTTCGAGTTTTTGATATAAATACGCTTGGTAGGAGGATTTGAAGACGAAGTGCCTTTGGATCTACCCATAAATAGCGGTAAGGAGATAGAAAGCGGCAAATTGTCGATAAGATGTGGGGTAGACAAAATGGCCGCCAAAATAAAGTTAGTCAGAACAGGCACAAAAAATGCTCAAAAATGAGCGTAGAGTGGGTATAGACCTCCAAAAGCAGAGAGAAAAGTGCAGTTGAAAGAAAAATCGCCACAGTAGTCCAGGAAAATCATTGATGCAATGTCACAGCGCAGCCGGGGAAAAAACAAAATGGCGGTCGCAAGGTAGCGACGCAGCTGAGGGACTTACATAGTTCGTAATTCGGAAATGCCGCAGCCAAACGAAACCACGAAGGTCGAAGAAGAAGGAGCAGATGTTCCGACGTCCTTACATCTCAAAAATTGGCGATGGACGGCTCAGGAAAGATGCCGTAATCCGGGCACACCGAGGAGCTTCACCCAGACGCAGCCATCCACGTCGGGCGCCAAGCCACGCCCCCCAGGTGACAATATTTTATAGCTACAGCTTTCCTTCAATGGAAACAGGTGGACTACTGCTGGGGATTGACTTATCACTTAGAATAGGCCCCCCTGTGAACACCAACATTTAGAGACATGTATCTCTAAAACAGAGTATTGAGGTTTAGAAAGTGTTGTGGCCCACGAGCTCTCAGGACTTAGGTCACTAATTGCTTCGCACCAGCAACTGGAAGAACTAGTATTTAGGCTTACAATACAACCACACCTTTAAAATGCAACACCCCTTGAACTGTACAAGGACGGTTCAACAGATCACGACACACAGCACAAGGGCCGAAGGTGAAAGGAGAAACTCTTGTTGCTTTTTAGGTCTCGCCTACGCAGCACACATGCGCTGACAGGAGAGAGACTTAATTTTGGTAGCACCAAAGCAATATTAACATTAATAAATAAAAAACATAAAAATTCTTAAACTAATTTAAGGCGAAAAAAACTATAATTAAAACAACACAAAAATCAGTTAAGAATCAGGAGTTACGAATTTTTAAGAACATGTCAAAAAATGCAATAGAAAACAACGGGGGCTGAAATCCATCCTTGGCCAATTGGTATGGTAGACCAGTACTTAAGCATCCTCCTTGGCTGACTGTTGAGGGATAGAGATTGGGTAGGCTTTCCATCTATTACTTTTAATTAAATCCTGACCCTACTCGCCACTAAAGAGCCTCCCACAGACTCTCACAGACACTCTCTCACAGACTCTCTCACAGACATTCTCAGAGACTCTCTCTCACAGACTCTCTCACAGACTCTCTTTCACAGACACTCTCTCACAGACACTCTCTCACAGACACTCACAGACTCTCACACTCTCAGACACTCTCTCACAGACACTCTCACAGACACTCTCTCAAAGACTCTCACAGACTCTCTTACAGACAGTCTCTCACAGACACTCTCTCACAGATACTCGGAGACTCTCTCACAGACACTCTCTCACAGACTGTCACAGACACTCTCTCACAGACACTCTCACAGACATTTTCTCACAGACACTGTTACAGACACTCTCATAGACACTCATAGGCACTCTCATAGACACTCATAGATTGTCACAGACACTCCAACAGACAGTCTCACAGACACTCTCTCACAGACACTCTCACAGACTCTCTCTCACAGACTCTCAAAGGTTCTCTTGCAGACTCTCTCACAGACACTCTCACAGACACTCTCTCACAGACTGTCACAGACACTCTCTTACAGACACTCTCTCACAGACTCTCTAAGACACTCTCACAGACTCTCACAGGCACTCTCACATACACTCTCTCAGAGACACTCAAGACACTCTCTCACAGACTCACACTCTCTCACAGACACTCTCTCACAGTCTCTCTCACATACACTCTCCCAGACTCTCTTACACAGACTCTCTCTCACAGACTCTCTATCACAGACTCTCTATCACAGACTCTCTCTCACAGACACTCTCACACAGACACTCTCACACAGACACTCTGTCACAGACTCTCACAGACACTCTCTCACAGACTCTCACAGACATTATCTCATTGACACTGTCACAGACACTCTCATAGACACTCATAGGCACTCTCATAGACACTCATAGACTCTCGCAGACACTCTCTCACAGACTCTCTCTCACAGACTCTCTCTTACAGACTCTCTCACAGACTCTCTTGCAGACTCTCTCACAGACACTCTCACAGACACTCTCACAGACACTCACTCACAGACACACACTCACAGACACACACACAGACACTGTCACAGCACTGTCTTAGACACAAATAGACACTCTCATAGACACTCATAGACACTCATAAACACTCATAGACACTCTCACAGACACTCTCCCAGACACTCTCTCCCAGACACTCTCTCACAGACACTCTCTCACAGACTCTCACAGACTCTCTCTCACAGACTCTCTCACAGACACTCTCTCACAGACCCTCACACTCTCACATACACTCTCACATACACTCTCTCACAGACTCTTTCACAGACACTCTCTCAAAGACTCTCATAGACACTCTCACAGGCTCTCACAGCCACTATCTCACAGACACTCTCACAGACACTCTCTCACAGACACTCACACTCTCACATACACTCTCACAGACACTCTCTCAGACTCTCAAGAATACTCTCTCACAGACACTCAAAGACACTCTCTCACAGACTCACACTCTCTCACAGACACTCTCACAGACACTCTCTCACAGAGTCTCTCTCAGAGACACTCTCTCAGACTCTCTTACACAGACTCTCTCTTACAGACTCTCCATCACAGACACTCTCACACAGACACTCTCACACAGACACTCTCTCACAGACTCTCACAGACACTCTCTCACAGATTCTCACAGACATTTTCTCACAGACACTGTTACAGACACTCTCATAGACACTCATAGGCACTCTCATAGACACTCATAGATTGTCACAGACACTCCAACAGACACTCTCACAGACACTCTCTCACAGACACTCTCACAGACTCTCTCTCACAGACTCTCTCCCACAGACTCTCAAAGGTTATCTCGCAGACTCTCTCACAGACAATCTCACAGACACTCAGACACTCATTCACAGACACTCACTCACAGACACTGTCACAGACACTCTCTTAGACACAAATAGACACTCTCATAGATACTCATAGACACTCATAAACACTCATAGACACTCTCACAGATGCTCTCTCACAGACACTCTCTCACAGACACTCTCTCACAGACTCTCTCTCACAGACACTCTCACAGACACTCTCTCACAGACCCTCACACTCTCACAGACACTCTCTCACAGACTCTCTCACAGACACTCCCTCAAATACTCTCACAGGCACTCTCACAGACACTCTCAGACACTCTCTCACAGACACTCTCACAGACTCTCAAAGACACTCTCACAGACTCTCACAGACTCTCAAAGACACTCTCTCACAGACTCACACTCTCTCACAGACAATCCCTCACAGACTCTCTCCCACATACTCTCTCTCATAGACACTTTCTCACAGACACTCACAAACACTCTCTCACAGACACTCTCACAGACTCTCACAGTCACTCTCCCACAGACTCTCACATACACTCTCACAGACTCTCACAGGCACTCTCACAGACTCTCACAGACACTCTCACAGACTCTCAAAGACACTCTCTCACAGACTCACACTCTCTCACAGACACTCCCTCACAGACTCTCTCTCACAGACTCTCTCTCATAGACACTCTCACACAGACACTCTCTCACAGACACTCTCTCACAGACACTCTCTCACAGACACTGTCACAGACACTCATAGACACTCTCATAGAGACTCAAAGACACTCATAGACACTCTCACATACACTCCCACATACACCCTCTCACAAACTCTCTCCCACAGACTCTCTCACAGACTCTCACAGACACCTACTCACATACAGTCTCTCACAGACAGTCTCTCAGACTCTCTCACACAGACTCTCTCTCACAGACTCTCACTGACTCACTATCACATACTCTCTCTCACAGACACTCTCTCACAGACTCTCACAGACACTCTCTCACAGACTCTCACAGACACTATCACAGACACTCTCATAGACACTCATAGACACTCTCACAGCCACGCTCACAGACTCTCTTTCCTCAGAATCTCTCTCACAGACTCTCTCTCAGACTCTCTCACAGACACTCTCACAGACACTCTCACAGACACTCACTCAGACACTCACTCACAGACACTCTCTCACAGACTCTCTTACAGACCCTCACACTCTCACAGACACTCTCTCAGACACTCTCTCAAAGACTCTCACAGACACTCTCTCACAGACACTCTCTCACAGACACTCTCTCACAGACACCAACAAACACTCTCTCACAGACACTCTCACAGACTCTCACAGACACTCTCTCACAGACTCTAACAGACTCTCTTACAGCTCCTCACACTCTCACAGACACTCACTCACAGACACTCTCTCACAGACACTCTCTCAAAGACTCTCACAGACACTCTCTCACATATACTCTCTCACAGACACTCACAAACACTCTCTCACAGACACTCTCACAGACTCTCACAGACACTCTCTCACAGACTCTCACAGACACTTTCACAGACACATTCACAGACTCTCGAAGACACTCTCTCACAGACACTCTCTCATGGACACTCCCTCACAGACACTCTCTCACAGACACTGTCACAGACACACTTATAGGCACTCACAGACACTCTCATAGACAAGCATAGACACTCATAGACACTCACAGGCACTCTCACAGACACTCTCACTGACACTCTCGCAGACTCTCTCTCACAGACACTCACTCACAGACACTCTCTCAGACTCTCTCTCCAGACTCTCTCTCACAGACACTCTATCACAGACTCTCTCTCACAGACTCTCTCTCACAGTCACTCTCACACAGACACTCTCTCACAGACACTCTCTCACAGACTCTCACATACACTGTCACAGACACTCATAGACACTCATAGACACTCTCATAGACACTCTAACAGACACTCTCACAGACAACTGCTCACAGACTCTCTCTCACAGACTGTGTCTCAGACTCTCTCACAGACTCTCTCACAGACACTCTCACAGACACTCTCACACTCACTCAGACACTCACAGTCACTCACTCAGACACTCACAGTCACTCACTCACAGACACTCTCATAGAAACCAATAGACACTCATAGACACTTATAAAAACACTCAGAGACTCTCACTGACTCTCTCACTGACTCTCTCTCAAAGACTCTCTCTCACAGAGTCTCTATCACAGACTCTATATCACAGACTCTCTCTCACAGACACGTTCACACTGACACTCTCTCACAGACTCTCACAGACACTCTCTCACAGACTCTCACAGGCACTCTCTCACAGACACTGTCACAGATATTCTCATAGACACTCTCACATGCACTCTCACAGACACTCTCTCATAGACTCTCTGTCATAGACTCTCACTGACTCTCTCTCAGACTCTCTCACAGACAATCTCAGAGAAAATCTTACCGACCCTCACTCGGACACTCACTCACAGACACTCACTCACAGACACTGTCACAGACACTCTCATAGACACAGATAGACACTCTCATAGACACTCATAAACAATCATAGACACTCTCACAGACACTCTCTCACAAACTCTCTCTCACAGACCCTCTCTCACAGACACTCTCTCACAGACTCCCACAGATATCTCTCACAGACACTCTCTCATAGACTCTCTCACAGACTCTCACTCTCTCACAGACACTGTCTCACAGACACTCTCTCAAAGACCCTCACAGACACTCTCTCACAGATACTATCTCTCACAGAGACTCCCTCTCACAGACACTCTCTCACACAGACACTCTCTCACAGACACTCACAGACACTCTCTCACAGGCACTCTCTCAAAGACTCTCATGGACATTCTCTCACAGACTCTCACAGACACTCTCACAGACACTCACAGACTGTCAAAGACACTCTTTCACAGACTCACACTCTCTCACAGACACTCCCTCACAGACACTCTCTCACAGACTCTCACAGATCCTCTCTCACAGACTCTCACAGACACTCCCTCACAGGCACTGTCACAGACACTCTCATAGACACTCATAGACACTCGCACACACACTCTCAAAGACACTCTCCCAGGCACTCTCACGGACACTCTCTTCCAGACACTCAAAGACACTCTCTCAAAGACTCACACTCTCTCACAGACACTCTCCCAGACACTCTCACAGACTCTCAAAGACACTCTCTCACAGACTCACACTCTCTCACAGACACTCCCTCACAGACTCTCTCTCACAGACTCTCTCTCATAGACACTCTCACACAGACACTCTCTCACAGACACTCTCTCACAGACACTCTCTCACAGACACTGTCACAGACACTCATAGACACTCTCATAGAGACTCATAGACACTCATAGACACTCTCACATACACTCCCACAGACACCCTCTCACAAACTCTCTCCCACAGACTCTCTCACAGACTCTCACAGACACCCACTCACATAAACACTCTCACAGACAGTCTCTCAGACTCTCTCACACAGACTCTCTCTCACAGACTCTCACTGACTCTCTATCACATACTCTCTCTCACAGACACTCTCTCACAGACACTCACAGACACTACCTCACAGGCACTCTCTCACAGACTCTCATGGACATTCTCTCACAGACTCTCACAGACACTCTCACAGACACTCACAGACTGTCAAAGACACTCTTTCACAGACTCACACTCTCTCACAGACACTCACTCACAGACACTCTCTCACAGACTCTCTTACAGACCCTCACACTCTCACAGACACTCTCTCAGACACTCTCTCAAAGACTCTCACAGACACTCTCTCACAGACACTCTCTCACAGACACTCTCTCACAGACACCAACAAACACTCTCTCACAGACACTCTCACAGACTCTCACAGACACTCTCTCACAGACTCTAACAGACTCTCTTACAGCTCCTCACACTCTCACAGACACTCACTCACAGACACTCTCTCACAGACACTCTCTCAAAGACTCTCACAGACACTCTCTCACATATACTCTCTCACAGACACTCACAAACACTCTCTCACAGACACTCTCACAGACTCTCACAGACACTCTCTCACAGACTCTCACAGACACTTTCACAGACACATTCACAGACTCTCGAAGACACTCTCTCACAGACACTCTCTCATGGACACTCCCTCACAGACACTCTCTCACAGACACTGTCACAGACACACTTATAGGCACTCACAGACACTCTCATAGACAAGCATAGACACTCATAGACACTCACAGGCACTCTCACAGACACTCTCACTGACACTCTCGCAGACTCTCTCTCACAGACACTCACTCACAGACACTCTCTCAGACTCTCTCTCCAGACTCTCTCTCACAGACACTCTATCACAGACTCTCTCTCACAGACTCTCTCTCACAGTCACTCTCACACAGACACTCTCTCACAGACACTCTCTCACAGACTCTCACATACACTGTCACAGACACTCATAGACACTCATAGACACTCTCATAGACACTCTAACAGACACTCTCACAGACAACTGCTCACAGACTCTCTCTCACAGACTGTGTCTCAGACTCTCTCACAGACTCTCTCACAGACACTCTCACAGACACTCTCACACTCACTCAGACACTCACAGTCACTCACTCAGACACTCACAGTCACTCACTCACAGACACTCTCATAGAAACCAATAGACACTCATAGACACTTATAAAAACACTCAGAGACTCTCACTGACTCTCTCACTGACTCTCTCTCAAAGACTCTCTCTCACAGAGTCTCTATCACAGACTCTATATCACAGACTCTCTCTCACAGACACGTTCACACTGACACTCTCTCACAGACTCTCACAGACACTCTCTCACAGACTCTCACAGGCACTCTCTCACAGACACTGTCACAGATATTCTCATAGACACTCTCACATGCACTCTCACAGACACTCTCTCATAGACTCTCTGTCATAGACTCTCACTGACTCTCTCTCAGACTCTCTCACAGACAATCTCAGAGAAAATCTTACCGACCCTCACTCGGACACTCACTCACAGACACTCACTCACAGACACTGTCACAGACACTCTCATAGACACAGATAGACACTCTCATAGACACTCATAAACAATCATAGACACTCTCACAGACACTCTCTCACAAACTCTCTCTCACAGACCCTCTCTCACAGACACTCTCTCACAGACTCCCACAGATATCTCTCACAGACACTCTCTCATAGACTCTCTCACAGACTCTCACTCTCTCACAGACACTGTCTCACAGACACTCTCTCAAAGACCCTCACAGACACTCTCTCACAGATACTATCTCTCACAGAGACTCCCTCTCACAGACACTCTCTCACACAGACACTCTCTCACAGACACTCACAGACACTCTCTCACAGGCACTCTCTCAAAGACTCTCATGGACATTCTCTCACAGACTCTCACAGACACTCTCACAGACACTCACAGACTGTCAAAGACACTCTTTCACAGACTCACACTCTCTCACAGACACTCCCTCACAGACACTCTCTCACAGACTCTCACAGATCCTCTCTCACAGACTCTCACAGACACTCCCTCACAGGCACTGTCACAGACACTCTCATAGACACTCATAGACACTCGCACACACACTCTCAAAGACACTCTCCCAGGCACTCTCACGGACACTCTCTTCCAGACACTCAAAGACACTCTCTCAAAGACTCACACTCTCTCACAGACACTCTCCCAGACACTCTCACAGACTCTCAAAGACACTCTCTCACAGACTCACACTCTCTCACAGACACTCCCTCACAGACTCTCTCTCACAGACTCTCTCTCATAGACACTCTCACACAGACACTCTCTCACAGACACTCTCTCACAGACACTCTCTCACAGACACTGTCACAGACACTCATAGACACTCTCATAGAGACTCATAGACACTCATAGACACTCTCACATACACTCCCACAGACACCCTCTCACAAACTCTCTCCCACAGACTCTCTCACAGACTCTCACAGACACCCACTCACATAAACACTCTCACAGACAGTCTCTCAGACTCTCTCACACAGACTCTCTCTCACAGACTCTCACTGACTCTCTATCACATACTCTCTCTCACAGACACTCTCTCACAGACTCTCACAGACACTCTCTCACAGACTCTCACAGACACTCTCTCACAGACAGTCTCTCACAGACACTCTCTCACAGACACTCTCTCACAGACACTTTCACAGACTCTCACATACACTGTCACAGACACTCATAGACACTCATAGACACTCATAGACACTCTCATAGACACTCTAACAGACACTCTCACAGACAACTGCTCACAGACTCTCTCTCACAGACTGTGTCTCAGACTCTCTCACAGACACTCTCACAGACACTCTCACACTCACTCAGACACTCACAGTCACTCACTCAGACATTCACAGTCACTCACTCACAGACACTCTCATAGAAATAAATAGACACTCATAGACACTTATAAAAACACTCATAGACTCTCACTGACTCTCTCACTGACTCTCTCTCAAAGACTCTCTCTCACAGACTCTCTATCACAGACTCTATATCACAGACTCCCTCTCACAGACACGTTCACACTGACACTCTCTCACAGACTCTCACAGACACTCTCTCACAGACACTGTCACAGATACTCTCATAGACACTCTCACATGCACTCTCACAGACACTCTCTCATAGACTCTCTGTCATAGACTCTCTCTCACTGACTCTCTCTCAGACTCTCTCACAGACAATCTCAGAGACAATCTTACCGACCCTCACTCGGACGCTCACTCACAGACACTCACTCACAGACACTGTCACAGACACTCTCATAGACACAGATAGACACTCTCATAGACACTCATAAACACTCATAGACACTCTCACAGACACTCTCTCACAAACTCTCTCTCACAGACACTCTCTCACAGACACTCTCTCACAGACACTCTCTCATAGACTCTCTCACAGACTCTCACTCTCTCACACCCACTGTCTCACAGACACTCTCTCAAAGACCCTCACAGACACTCTCTCACAGATACTATCTCTCACAGAGACTCCCTCTCACAGACACTCTCTCACACAGACACTCTCTCACAGACACTCACAGACACTCTCTCACAGACACTCTCTCACAGACTCTCATGGACATTCTCTCACAGACTCTCACAGACACTCTCACAGACTCTCACAGACACTCACAGACTCTCAAAGACACTCTTTCACAGACTCACACTCTCTCACAGACACTCCCTCACAGACACTCTCTCACAGACTCTCACAGATCCTCTCTCACAGACTCTCACAGACACTCCCTCACAGGCACTGTCACAGACACTCTCATAGACACTCTCTCACAGACACTGTCACAGACACTCTCATAGACACTCATGGACACTAGCACACACACTCTCACAGACACTCTCACAGGCACTTTCACGGACACTCTCTTCCAGACACTCAAAGACACTCTCTCAAAGACTCACACTCTCTCACAGACACTCTCCCATACACTCTCTCACAGAGTCTCTCTCACAGACACTCACTCACAGACACTCTCTCAGACTCTCTTAGACTCTCTCTCACAGACTCTCTATCACAGACACTCTATCACAGACTCTCTCTCACAGACTCTCTCACAGACACTCTCACACAGACGCTCTCTCACAGACTCTCACAAACACTCTCTCACAGACTCTCACAGACACTGTCACAGACCCTCTCATATACACTCATAGACACTCTCATAGACACTCATAGATTCTCTCAGACACTCTAACAGACACTCTCACAGACTCGCTCTCACAGACTCTGTCTCAGACTCTGTCACAGACACTCTCATAGACACTCACTCAGACACTCACAGCCACTCACTCACAGACACTCACTCATTGACACTCACAGACACTCTCATAGAAACAAATAGACAGCCATAGACACTCATAAAAACACTCATAGTCTCTCTCTCACATACTCTCAAAGCTCTCTCTCACAGACTCTCTCTCATAGACTCTCTATCACAGACTCTCTCTCACAGACACTCTCACACAGACACTCTCCCACAGACTCTCACAGACACTCTCTCACAGACTCTCACAGACACTGTCACAGACACTCTCATAGACACTCTCATAGACACTCATAGACTCTCACAGACACTCTAACAGACACTCTGACACACTCTCTCACAGACTCTCTCTCACAGTCTTTGTCTCAGACTCTCTCAAAGACACTCTAACAGACACTCACTCAGACACTCACAGTCACTCACTCACAGACACTCACTCACAGACACTCACAGACACTCTCATAGAAACAAATAGACACTCATAGACACTCATAAAGACACTCATAGTCTCTCTCACAGACTCTCTCAAAGCTCTCTCTCACAGACTCTCTCTCACAGACTCTCTCACACAGACACTCTCACAGACTCTCACAGACACTCTCTCACAGACTCTCACAGACACTCTCTCACAGACACTGTCACAGACGCTCTCATAGACACTCTCACAGACACTCTCACAGAACTCTCACAGACACTCTCATAGACTCTATCATAGACTCTCTCTCACAGACTCTCTCTCAGACTCTCTCACAGACACACTCACAGACAATCTCACAGACCCTCACTCAGACACTCACTCACAGACACTCACTCACAGACTCTCAAAGACACTCTCTCACAGACACTGTCACGGTCATTTTCATAGACACTCACAGACACTCTCATAGACACTCAAAGACAAGCATAGACACTCATAGACACTCACAGACACTCTTACAGACACTTTCAGACATTCTCAAATACACTCTCACAGACACTCTCTCCCAGACTCTATGTCACAGACTCTCTCTCACAGACTCTCTCACAGACACTCACTCACAGACACTCTCTCACAGACACTCTCTCACAGACACTCTCTCACATACACTCTCACACAGACTCTCTCTCACAGACTCTCTCTCACAGACTCTCTCTCACAGACTCTCTCTCACAGACACTCTCACACAGACACTCTCAAACAGACACTCTCTCACCGACACTCTCTCACAGACTCTCACAGACACTCTCTTACAGACTCTCTCTCACAGACACTGTCACAGACACTCTCATAGACACTCTCATAGACACTCATAGACACTCTCACCTCACAGACACTCACTCAGAGACACTCACTCAGAGACACTCTCTCATAGACTCTCTCACAGACTCTCTCACAGACTCTCTCTCAAACTCTCTCTCAGACTGTCTCACAGACACTCTCACAGACACTCACTCACAGACACTCGCTCACAGACACTCACTCACAGACACTCTCATAAACACTCATAGACACTCTCACAGACACTGTCTCACAGACTCTCCCACAGACTCTCTATCACAGACACTCTCTCACAGACTCACACAGACACTCTCTCACAGACTCTCACAGACACTCTCTCAAAGACTCTCACATACACTCTCACAGACTCTCACAGGCACTCCCACAGACACTCTCTCACAGACTCTCAAAGACACTTTTTCACAGACTCACACTCTCTCACAGACTCTCTCTCACAGACTCTCTCTCAGAGACTCTCTCTCACAGACACTCTCACAGACTCTCACAGACACTCTCTCACAGACACTGTCACAGACACTCTCATAGACACTCATAGACTCTCTCACAGACACTCTCACGGACACTCTCTCACAGACACTGTCACAGACACTCTCATAGACACTCATAGACTCTCTCACAGACACTCTCACAGACACTCTCTCACAGAGTCTCTCTCACAGACACTCACTCACAGACACTCTCAGACTCAGTCAAACAGACTCTCTCTCACAGACTCTCTATCACAGACACTCTCACACAGACACTCTCTCACATACTCTCACAGACACTGTCACAGACACTCTCATAAACACTCATAGACGCTGATAGACTCTCACTGACACTCTAACAGACACTCTTACAGCCACTCTCTCACAGACTCTTTCAAAGTCTTTGTCTCAGACTCTCTCACAGACACTCTAACAGACACTCACAGTCACTCACTCACAGACACTCACTCACAGACACTCACAGCCACTCTCATGTAAACAAATAGACACTCATAGACACTTATAAAGACACTCATAGTCTCTCTCACAGACTCTCTGAAAGCTCTCTCTCACAGACACTCTCTCACAGAGTTTTTACAGACACTCTCTCACAGACACTGTCACAGACACACTCATAGACACTCTCACAGACACTTTCACAGACACTCTCATAGACTCTCTCAGACTCTCTCTCACAGACTCTCTCTCAGACTCTCTCACAGACACACTCACACACAATCTCACAGACCCTCACTCAGACACTCACTCACAGACACTCACTCACTCACAGACTCTCAAAGACACTCTCTCACAGACACTGTCACAGACACTCTCATAGACACTCACAGACACTCTCATAGACACTCATAGACAATCATAGACACTCATAGACACTCACGGACACTCTCACAGACACTCTCAGATATTCTCACATACACTCTCACAGACACTCTCTCCCAGACACTCTCTCACAGACTCTCTGTCACAGACTCTCTCTCACAGACTCTCTCATGGACACTCACTCACAGACATTCTCTCACAGACACTCTCTCACAGACACTCTCTCAGACTCTCTCCCACAGATTCTCTCTCACAGACTCGCTCTCACAGACTCTCTCTCACAGACTCTCTCTCACAGACACTCTCACACAGGCACTCTCTCACACTCTCACAGACACTCTCACAGACACTCTCTCACAGAGTCTCTCTCACAGACACTCACTCACAGACACTCTCAGACTCAGTCAAACAGACTCTCTCTCACAGACTCTCTATCACAGACACTCTCACACAGACACTCTCTCACATACTCTCACAGACACTCTCACAGACACTGTCACAGACACTCTCATAAACACTCATAGACACTGATAGACTCTCACTGACACTCTAACAGACACTCTTACAGCCACTCTCTCACAGACTCTTTCAAAGTCTTTGTCTCAGACTCTCTCACAGACACTCTAACAGACACTCACTCAGACACTCACAGCCACTCACTCACAGACACTCACTCACAGACACTCACAGCCACTCTCATGTAAACAAATAGACACTCATAGACACTCATAAAGACACTCATAGTCTCTCTCACAGACTCTCTGAAAGCTCTCTCTCACAGACTCTCTCTCACAGACTCTCTCCCACAGAAACTCTCACACAAAGACTCTCTCACAGACTCTCAAAGACACTCTCTCACAGAGTTTTTACAGACACTCTCTCACAGACACTGTCACAGACACACTCATAGACACTCTCACAGACACTTTCACAGACACTCTCATAGACTCTCTCAGACACTCTCTCTCAGACTCTCTCACAGACACACTCACACACAATCTCACAGACCCTCACAGACACTCTCTCACAGATACTATCTCTCACAGAGACTCCCTCTCACAGACACTCTCTCACAAACTCTCTCTCACAGACCCTCTCTCACAGACACTCTCTCACAGACTCTCACAGATATCTCTCACAGACACTCTCTCATAGACTCTCTCACAGACTCTCACTCTCTCACAGACACTGTCTCACAGACACTCTCTCAAAGACCCTCACAGACACTCTCTCACAGATACTATCTCTCACAGAGACTCCCTCTCACAGACACTCTCTCACACAGACACTCTCTCACAGACACTCACAGACACTCCCTCACAGGCACTCTCTCACAGACTCTCATGGACATTCTCTCACAGACTCTCACAGACACTCTCACAGACACTCACAGACTGTCAAAGACACTCTTTCACAGACTCACACTCTCTCACAGACACTCCCTCACAGATACTCTCTCACAGACTCTCACAGATCCTCTCTCACAGACTCTCACAGACACTCCCTCACAGGCACTGTCACAGACACTCTCATAGACACTCATAGACACTCGCACACACACTCTAACAGACACTCTCCCAGGCACTCTCACGGACACTCTCTTCCAGACACTCAAAGACACTCTCTCAAAGACTCACACTCTCACACAGACACTCTCTCACAGACACTCTCTCACAGACTCTCACATACACTGTCACAGACACTCATAGACACTCATAGACACTCATAGACACTCTCATAGACACTCTCCTAGACACTCTCACAGACTCTCAAAGACAATCTCTCACAGACTCACACTCTCTCACAGACACTCCCTCACAGACTCTCTCTCACAGACTCTCTCTCATAAACACTCTCACACAGACACTCTCTCACAGACACTCTCTCACAGACACTCTCTCACAGACACTGTCACAGACACTCATAGACACTCTCATAGAGACTCATAGACACTCATAGACACTCTCACATACACTCCCACAGACACCCTCTCACAAACTCTCTCCCACAGACTCTCTCACAGACTCTCACAGACACCCACTCACATAAACACTCTCACAGACAGTCTCTCAGACTCTCTCACACAGACTCTCTCTCACAGACTCTCACTGACTCTCTATCACATACTCTCTCTCACAGACACTCTCTCACAGACACTCACAGACACTCCCTCACAGGCACTCTCTCACAGACTCTCATGGACATTCTCTCACAGACTCTCACAGACACTCTCACAGACACTCACAGACTGTCAAAGACACTCTTTCACAGACTCACACTCTCTCACAGACACTCCCTCACAGACACTCTCTCACAGACTCTCACAGATCCTCTCTCACAGACTCTCACAGACACTCCCTCACAGGCACTGTCACAGACACTCTCATAGACACTCATAGACACTCGCACACACACTCTAACAGACACTCTCCCAGGCACTCTCACGGACACTCTCTTCCAGACACTCAAAGACACTCTCTCAAAGACTCACACTCTCACACAGACACTCTCTCACAGACACTCTCTCACAGACTCTCACATACACTGTCACAGACACTCATAGACACTCATAGACACTCATAGACACTCTCATAGACACTCTCCTAGACACTCTCACAGACTCTCAAAGACAATCTCTCACAGACTCACACTCTCTCACAGACACTCCCTCACAGACTCTCTCTCACAGACTCTCTCTCATAAACACTCTCACACAGACACTCTCTCACAGACACTCTCTCACAGACACTCTCTCACAGACACTGTCACAGACACTCATAGACACTCTCATAGAGACTCATAGACACTCATAGACACTCTCACATACACTCCCACAGACACCCTCTCACAAACTCTCTCCCACAGACTCTCTCACAGACTCTCACAGACACCCACTCACATAAACACTCTCACAGACAGTCTCTCAGACTCTCTCACACAGACTCTCTCTCACAGACTCTCACTGACTCTCTATCACATACTCTCTCTCACAGACACTCTCTCACAGACTCTCACAGACACTCTCTCACAGACTCTCACAGACACTCTCTCACAGACAGTCTCTCACAGACACTCTCTCACAGACACTCTCTCACAGACACTGTCACAGACACTCTCATAGACACTCATAGACACTCTCACAGCCACACTCACAGACTCTCTTTCCTCAGAATCTCTCTCACAGACTCTCTCACAGACTCTCTCAGACTCTCTCACAGACACTCTCACAGACACTCTCACAGACACTCACTCAGACACTCACTCACAGACACTCTCTCACAGACTCTCTTACAGACCCTCACACTCTCACAGACACTCTCTCAGACACTCTCTCAAAGACTCTCACAGACACCAACAAACACTCTCTCACAGACACTCTCACAGACTCTCACAGACACTCCCCCACAGACTGTAACAGACTCTCTTACAGCTCCTCACACTCTCACACACACTCACTCACAGACACTCTCTCACAGACACTCTCTCACAGATACTCTCTCACAGACACTCACAAACACTCTCTCACAGACACTCTCACAGACTCTCACAGACACTCTCTCACAGACACTCTCTCACAGACACTTTCACAGACACATTCACAGACTCTCGAAGACACTCTCTCACAGACACTCTCTCATGGACACTCCCTCACAGACACTCTCTCACAGACACTGTCACAGACACACTTATAGGCACTAACATACACTCTCATAGACAAGCATAGACACTCATAGACACTCACAGACACTCTCACAGACACTCTCACTGACACTCTCGCAGACTCTCTCTCACAGACACTCACTCACAGACACTCTCTCAGACTCTCTCTCACAGACTCTCTCTCACAGACACTCTCACAGACACTCTATCACAGACTCTCTCTCACAGACTCTCTCTCACAGTCACTCTCACACAGACACTCTCTCGCAGACACTCTCTCACAGACTCTCACATACACTGTCACAGACACTCATAGACACTCATAGACACTCATAGACACTCTCATAGACACTCTAACAGACACTCTCACAGACAACTGCTCACAGACTCTCTCACAGACTGTGTCTCAGACTCTCTCACAGACACTCTCACAGACACTCTCACACTCACTCAGACACTCACAGTCACTCACTCAGACATTCACAGTCACTCACTCACAGACACTCTCATAGAAATAAATAGACACTCATAGACACTTATAAAAACACTCATAGACTCTCACTGACTCTCTCACTGACTCTCTCTCAAAGACTCTCTCTCACAGACTATCTATCACAGACTCTATATCACAGACTCTCTCTCACAGACACGTTCACACTGACACTCTCTCACAGACTCTCACAGACACTCTCTCACAGACTCTCACAGACACTCTCTCACAGACACTGTCACAGATACTGTCACAGATACTCTCATAGACACTCTCACATGCACTCTCACAGACACTCTCTCATAGACTCTCTGTCATAGACTCTCTCTCACTGACTCTCTCTCAGACTCTCTCACAGACAATCTCAGAGACAATCTTACCGACCCTCACTCGGACGCTCACTCACAGACACTCACTCACAGACACTGTCACAGACACTCTCATAGACACAGATTGACACTCTCATAGACACTCATAAACACTCATAGACACTCTCACAGACACTCTCTCACAAACTCTCTCTCACAGACACTCTCTCACAGACACTCTCTCACAGACTCTCACAAATATCTCTCACAGACACTCTCTCATAGACTCTCTCACAGACTCTCACTCTCTCACAGCCACTGTCTCACAGACACTCTCTCAAAGACCCTCACAGACACTCTCTCACAGATACTATCTCTCACAGAGACTCCCTCTCACAGACACTCTCTCACACAGACACTCTCTCACAGACACTCACAGACACTCTCTCACAGGCACTCTCTCACAGACTCTCATGGACATTCTCTCACAGACTCTCACAGACACTCTCACAGACTCTCACAGACACTCACAGACTCTCAAAGACACTCTTTCACAGACTCACACTCTCTCACAGACACTCCCTCACAGACACTCTCTCACAGACTCTCACAGATCCTCTCTCACAGACTCTCACAGACACTCCCTCACAGGCACTGTCACAGACACTCTCATAGACACTCTCTCACAGACACTGTCACAGACTCTCTCATAGACACTCATAGACACTAGCACACACACTCTCACAGACACTCTCACAGGCACTCTCACGGACACTCTCTTCCAGACACTCAAAGACACTCTCTCAAAGACTCACACTCTCTCAAAGACACTCTCCCATACACTCTCTCACAGAGTCTCTCTCACAGACACTCACTCACAGACACTCTCTCAGACTCTCTTAGACTCTCTCTCACAGACTCTCTATCACAGACACTCTATCACAGACTCTCTCTCACAGACTCTCTCACATACACTCTCACACAGACGCTCTCTCACAGACTCTCACAAACACTCTCTCACAGACTCTCACAGACACTGTCACAGACCCTCTCATATACACTCATAGACACTCTCATAGACACTCATAGATTCTCTCAGACACTCTAACAGACACTCTCACAGACTCGCTCTCACAGACTCTGTCTCAGACTCTGTCACAGACACTCTCATAGACACTCACTCAGACACTCACAGCCACTCACTCACAGACACTCACTCATTGACACTCACAGACACTCTCATAGAAACAAATAGACAGCCATAGACACTCATAAAAACACTCATAGTCTCTCTCTCACATACTCTCAAAGCTCTCTCTCACAGACTCTCTCTCATAGACTCTCTATCACAGACTCTCTCTCACAGACACTCTCACACAGACACTCTCCCACAGACTCTCACAGACACTCTCTCACAGACTCTCACATACACTCTCTCACAGACTCTCACAGACACTGCCACAGACACTCTCATAGACACTCTCATAGACACTCATAGACTCTCACAGACACTCTAACAGACACTCTGACACACTCTCTCACAGACTCTCTCTCACAGTCTTTGTCTCAGACTCTCTCAAAGACACTCTAACAGACACTCACTCAGACACTCACAGTCACTCACTCACAGACACTCACTCACAGACACTCACAGACACTCTCATAGAAACAAATAGACACTCATAGACACTCATAAAGACACTCATAGTCTCTCTCACAGACTCTCTCAAAGCTCTCTCTCACAGACTCTCTCTCACAGACTCTCTCACACAGACACTCTCACAGACTCTCACAGACACTCTCTCACAGACTCTCACAGACACTCTCTCACAGACACTGTCACAGACGCTCTCATAGACACTCTCACAGACACTCTCACAGAACTCTCACAGACACTCTCATAGACTCTCTCATAGACTCTCTCTCACAGACTCTCTCTCAGACTCTCTCACAGACACACTCACAGACAATCTCACAGACCCTCACTCAGACACTCACTCACAGACACTCACTCACAGACTCTCAAAGACACTCTCTCACAGACACTGTCACGGTCATTTTCATAGACACTCACAGACACTCTCATAGACACTCAAAGACAAGCATAGACACTCATAGACACTCACAGACACTCTTACAGACACTTTCAGACATTCTCAAATACACTCTCACAGACACTCTCTCCCAGACTCTATGTCACAGACTCTCTCTCACAGACTCTCTCACAGACACTCACTCACAGACACTCTCTCACAGACACTCTCTCACAGACACTCTCTCACATACACTCTCACACAGACTCTCTCTCACAGACTCTCTCTCACAGACACTCACTCACAGACACTCTCAGACTCAGTCAAACAGACTCTCTCTCACAGACTCTCTATCACAGACACTCTCACACAGACACTCTCTCACATACTCTCACAGACACTGTCACAGACACTCTCATAAACACTCATAGACACTGTGAAGGACTGGACTTTTAACAGTACCAGCGGTGCCAGGGAACAACACCTATAACCTTCATGGGATACCTGTTTCGGCGCACAAACTACAGAGACACGGGACACTTCCTTCGGCGTCAAAGATCAGCTTTTATTACTGCAGGGAAACAGGAGTCATAAGAAGTACATGAACATGTAGGTTCTGCGAGTCTGCTTCAAATTGTATTGTAGGTCGCTCTCTTTTATACAGAAAGTTGCCATTGCATAACATGTGGACAAAAGATTACAATCCGGTTCTCACAGTAGACTTAAAAAGGGTCGCTTTCATGTGTTCAGAATCCCGGAACATAATTACAATAGCCATGCCGGTTCCCAACTGTCTTCCCACCATTAGGCACACCCATTAGAGTTGTAAATGACAAAGAAGGAGAGACAAGAGCAGCTGTAAGGAAGTCGGACACGTGTAGAGAAAAGAGTGTGGGGGTAATATCGGAAGCATGATCGCGAGATCAAAAGATTTGGATCCATTGCCTGTAAGGCTGTCACAATAGACCTGTACAACCAGATTACCCTCAAGCTGTGCCATCTGCCTTTGCTGTGTCATTCCTCCGGCCATAAAGACGCATGAAAGGAATATGCGTCTTCCGCAAGGCTGGGGAACTAGAGGGTCAAGGGGCGAACAGTTACCTGCTCGCTGACTATGTGAGGGCAAGAAACAAAATGGATGCCGTATCTAAAATGGAACCCGAGGGTTCAGATGAAGAACACGTAATATTAGGTTAACCCTGGCAGGTAGTGTAGCGAAAATTCGCACACTTGCCGAACTCATCATTTGCGGTTCGTAGATACCAAACTTATCCATATTCGGCAATGCCCAGAACATCATAATAATTTTTACGGAACCTCAGACGGTCCTTTTGCCCTCATGTAGGCAAGCACTAGTCGGAATCATAATCGATTTCGATACTCATCAGATCACTCAGATGTTGTTGATACATTATTCGATCCTTCAATGCCTCTTTGGTGACAATGGGCTGTCTTATACACGTCGTAGCACAAAGGCCACATAAGGCAGGACCACATTGCACACAAAGACAACATGAGAACAGAAATGTCACAACAATTCCTATGATCATCAGAATCTTCCAACCCCAAGTCGATATCAGACCCCAAAACCATCCCAGAAGCGTCCAATTTCCTTCGTCCACGTGTATGGACTCCGAAATTTTATGCAACTTAGAGATGGCTTGATAAACCGTTGGAGCGTTATCAGGTATGAATATGCAGCAGCTCGAATGGATGACTTTACAAACCCCACCTCTATCTGCTAGAACGATATCTAGAACCATACGGTTCTGCAACGTCATCAGTCTATCCGCTTGGAGCTCGGCTGTCAAATTACCAAGGGCATTTGCAGTTATGTTGGCAGTTGATTCTACTACACGAGTTAACTGCCTCAAGTTCCTGCTATTAACCATCGGTCCCCAGAACGGTAGGAAACCCTTAAAGAAGTCTCCCGCTTCTTGTCCGGAAGTATCTTCTTTGCTAATCACACCTCTTACAATTCTATTCCTGTGATAATCTGAGGCCACAGTGAAAGTCGGAGGCAAAAGATTTGCAATATAGCAGGTACCCGAGAAGTCATGAGGTAACCACGTATAGGCTCGATCATAACATACAAAGTAGGTACCCTTGGCAGGCAGGAAAACAGGGGAAGAGAGCGTCGGTAAGACATACGTCTCGGTACAAGCACTCTCCCCAAACTGAGCTCTCGGATTTCGACCAAGACCTTTCAAGCAGAAATTACCAAGGTGAGGTACAATCCATATCGGTGGCGAGCTTTTAAGCTGCCTCTCACCCACTGATAAGCTGTACTCAGCCTCACTTAGTTCCTTATATGCTCGCACCTCTTCCTCTGGGATGAGCGATGCGTCAAAAATATCTCTATCTAAGTCTGCAATAGCTCTCGCCAGAGTCTTGTGGTACGGGCCAGGACCAGAGTTTGCTGAGCGTGGTTCTCGATGGGGGTAGGAATCTAGTGCGCTACGGAACATAGTTTGTAATGCTCGAGCTGACCCTTGTGCACTATAAGGCAGAACTAGGTACGGAATACCTTTATCCATAGTATGTGGCATTAACCCACACACCCAACAGTTGGTAGTGTTTACCACTAACTGATGCTGATGCAGGAGTTGTATAAAAGAGTTGTTTCTGAATTCCGCACGTCTGATTTGTTCGTGTTGAGGCAGAGGATAAAAGGAATGTGGAGAAACAGTAGAAACGAAATATTGATCATGAGATGGAAGAGTAGGTGTAGCAGAAGACAATAAGAACTGAGACCCATAATATATTCCTCCTACCAATAGCATAGATATGGTGAGGAACAGTATGATTACTTGTGAGAAAAACCATTTTGTATGACATTTTTTCTGCAATGTAGATCTTTGCGCCAACATTTCTTCTCTTTCCGACAGCTTAGACAATGATGATTCCATCCCCTAACGACCGTCCGCGACGTTCTTGACGCACTTCGTTCTGAGTAGCGGTTATCAATTTCCAGGAGTTCCCAGAAATCGATAATAGAAACCAACCTTGTGTCGATAGCTGCTAAACAGAAGGAAGTACCCGCACGGCCTTACGGTCAACCTGGATGGTAGGTTCTAGCTAAATAATGTTCTTGGCTGTACGAAAAAGAAAAAGATACACAATATATAATGTCCACTGTTTTCAGAGCAATGTAGAACCTAGAAACAAAAAATCTTTTTATTTATGGCTTGTTCGTGGACGAAGAAAATATCGGCTACTTCCAGGGCGAGTCTGATCTTCAAACAATGGATTGGACGGCAAAGGAGTGTTCAATTGTTCAGGCAATTGTTCAACAGTCACATTTTCCAAGGTTGATGTGGAGGAAATTGTTTGAGAGGAATCAGCAACGGTGTCAGATACAAGCCGTGCTTCGCTGAATGGAACGAAATGTGGTGGAGTGTCAGTCTCAGATGAAGAAAGACCTCTTCTCATCCAGGTGTCCGACGGCAGAGGAAGCGGGACTCTTTTCGTGTGGGTAGCATGTACCCAGTTCCGGCGTCCGTGTAATCGAACCGCCGTCCTCGTGGCCAGCTGTACTTGAAACGGACCCACAAATCTTGGTTCTAGGTTTCGTTTTCGTCCGTAGTTTTTAACAAGGACCCAGTCCCCTGGTTGAAGTCGATGACCAGGACCCTCTGTTTGTGACGGCAGAGACTCAAAGACCTGTTGATGAATCAAACTCAATTTAGCAGTCAGATCATAGAGATAATCAATCAACATAGGGTATTCAATTCTGTCAAATTCCTTTGGTCTTGGGACTCCCCATACATTAGCAGGACGACCGAAGACAATCTCATATGGGCTGAGCCCTACTCGAGAGTGTACAGTTGCCCTGGTCGACAGGAGAGCCAGAGGCAAAGCGTCGGGCCATGATAAACCAGTTGTTGCCTGAATTTTAGCCAATTTCAGTTTTAAAGTGCCATTATATCCTTCCACCAATCCTGCTGATTGTGGATGATTTGCACTATGAAATTTTTGTACAATCCCTAAACCGCGACACACACTCTTCATCACACTCCCAACAAACTCACTTCCGTTGTCCGACCATACGACCCGAGGCATTCCGTAGCGGGGAAAATATTCTTTGAGCAAAATTTTTGCCGTGGATAAAGCCGTATTATCCTTAAGGGGGTAGGCCTCAATCCACCTAGAGAATGCACACACCACAACCAACACATACTTCAAGTTGTTACATCGGTCCATGTGGATAAAGTCCAACTGGATAACTTCGAAGGGGTACGTAGGAGGGGCAAAATGGCCAGGTGGAGTGGGGGTGCCCTTACCAGGATTGTGCATCAAACACACCATACAATTCTTAACCACTCTCTCGGCGCACTTAGTAATCCCATCATTCTTCCATACATGAGACAACAACTTGCATATGCCTTTAGTGTTGATGTGTGCCATACCATGAGCCATTGTAACAACAGCGAGCACATACGCATCCGGTAACATCCATCTCTGCTTCTCTGATAAATCAACCCAACATCCATTCTCATCCAATCTTCCCGTGCTCTCTCTCCATTTAGTTCTTTCCGTCTCAGTGGCTTTATTCTGTATTCCTTTCACACTTTCAAATGTGTCTTCACACATACCAGTCTCTGTTGGCCATCTCACTGAGCTCGTAACATACATTCTGTTCGTTAAATCTTTAGCCGTTTCTTTAGCCGTTTCATCTGCAAACGCATTTCCACGACCCACATCATCTGTTACTTTCTGATGTGCGCTACATTTGACTATGGCCACTTGTTTAGGCAATGTGAGTGCATCTAAAAGATCATTTACAAGCTGACCATGTTGAATCTTCGTGCCATGCGACGTAAGGAATCCTCTCTCTCTCCACAATCGTCCAAAACTATGTGCCACACCAAACGCGTACTGGCTATCTGTAAACACATTCACCCGCTTATCTTTAGACAATACACACGCTCTCGTCAAAGCGATTAACTCGGCAGCCTGAGCCGAATTCTGACTTAGTCTTTCGCTTTCCACAATCGTTCTCAATGTATCTACAGCATACGCAGTCGTCACATCACCGTTCGGCAACTTGAAACAAGAACCATCCACATACAAAGTACCATCGGGATCTGTCAATGGAGTATCTTTTAGGTCAATACGACCCTTAGTTTCCTCTTCAGTTCTGAGATAGCAGTCATGTACTGCTTCACCACTTGATTCTGTGTCGATCGGCAGCAATGTTGCTGGATTCAACACATTACATCGTTTTATCCGTATGTGACTGGCCAGCAACGTCAACTCATATCCAGACAATCTTGCGCTCGTCAGATGTTGAGTTTTCGTTCGATTCAATAGAGTGTCAACTGCATGCGGAACCATTACCGTGAGCATATTATTCATGACTAAACCTGCGGACTGTCGAATGGACGCCGCAGCTGCCGCTGTTGCCCTTAAACAACTTGGCAAGGCTCTTGCTACTGGGTCTAAAGTCGAAGAAAAATAGGCACATGGGCGTTGCTTACCACTAAAAGGTTGTGTCAGAACACTCAACGCGCAACCGTCCCTCTCGTGAACGTATAGTGTAAACGGCTTACTGTAGTCAGGAGTGCCCAACACAGGAGCCGAACACAACGCATCACGTAATTCAGAAAAACTTTTCTGACACTCTTCAGTCCAAGGCAATGGGGATGAAACATCCTTGCACGTAAGGGCTATCAATGGTTTCGCCAACAATGAAAAATTTGGAATCCATTGTCTGCAATAGGACGTAATACCTAAAAAGGCACGAACATCTCTCTGGGTTTTTGGCACAGTCATCCGGGAAATCGCTGCAATTCTCTCTGGGGTCAACCTTCTCCCTTCTCTTGACAATAAGTGACCTAGATAGGTAACTTCTTGACAACAATACTGTAGCTTTGAAGGCGATACCTTGTGGTGTAAGTTATGTAAATAGTGTAACAATGATACTGTAGCCGTTTTGCAAATAGCTTCTGTATCAGCTGCCACTAAAAGATCATCAACGTATTGAATCAAAGCTGCACCTTTAGGTAATACAAAGGCATCAAGTTGACCTTTAAGTGCTTGGCTGTAGATTGACGGACTCTCACAGTAGCCCTGTGGAGCGCGTTTTAGCCTAAAACTGCGACCACCTAATGAGAATCCGAATAGGTCTCTGCTTTCCTCGGCAATCGGGATGCTAAAGAAAGCATTCTTTAGATCGATCACTGTGAACCAGGAGGCAGATGCCGGAATCATTGTTAGTAAGGCCGTAATGTCGGGCACTACAGGAAATTGTGGAACCACTATTTTGTTTACTTCTCTTAAGTCTATTACGAAACGATACACAGGAGCTTTAGTTGGGTCAGTTCGTTTTAGAATTGGTAATACAGGGCTATTACACACATTTCCACGAGTTTCTTCAACAACACCCTTTCCAATGAGATCATGAACGATTGCTAACAGTGCTCGTTCGCCCTCAAGAGAAATACGATATTGAGGTAAACGCGGTAATCGCGCATTTGGTTTCAATTGAATCACATAGGGTGGAATGTCTAACAAGCCTACATCATTAGGACCTGTGGCCCATAAGGACGCAGGGAGGGAACTCAATTCCGGTGGGAATTTGTCGACTGATAAATACATTGGAGAGATCACTCTCTGTCCCAATGTAAGCTCCACTCCTTCGGGGGAACAATACAATGTTGCATATAATCGTTTCAACAAATCCAGGCCCAAAAGATTTTCACCACAACCTGTAGATAGAATCAGTGGAGCCGTTAGCTCACGAGGACCAATCATAAGAGGCAAAGGACTAGAGACTGGGTTGCTAACAGGAGCGCCAGAGAATCCAACGGAAACGTTCGTTAAGCCAGACAAAGGTGCGCCAGGGAGTTTCGAATGCATGATGGAACTTTTCGTCGCACCAGTGTCTAACAGAAAAGGCTCAACTACACCCGATGTAGCCACTGCAACGTAAGGCCCACTCTGATCGACCGGAACTGACACTACTCCCTCTCTTTGTCGTTGGCTGTCCTAGTAATGGTCATTTACAACAGTCTCATGCTCTACGTAATAATCGTCCACATTATACTGTGCAGATCGGACTGACCCTGCATTTCGCTGGTCAAAACAATTATTTGCATCTGATTGATTTTGATAACGATCACTCTGATTGTGGGATGAACCACGACCTCTACCTCGTGATGCCTGTTGGGGACCACTACCACGATTTCCTCGTGCTGACACACCATTTAGGCGATCCCGTAAGGCAAGACAATCATATTTTAGGTGTCCCTCTTTCTTACAATATGCGCACTGATTATACCCAAGGGAAAATCTATAATCAAAATTGTCAGAACGCTGCTGTGTCCTATTGGGCTGTGCTCGTGGTCGATACTGCTGTTGTGAATCAGTTTGGTTTGATCGTGGAGGGTATGCTTGCTGTAACAAAACCTTCGTCTTGAGCTCCTTCGTTTTCTTCTCTACACGATCACTTTCTTCCTTTTCCCTATTCTCATAATACTGGGCTGTTGCTAGTATTTGCGCAGGGGTTGAAACTGCCCACGCACTCTCTGAATTCTTTAATTTGTTGCATAGCTCAGGCAGCAAATTCGATACGAACTTGTCAACGAATAACCGCTGGCCTCCCTCAGCGCCCATGTCCTGGCCGCTGTGGTCGACAAACGCTTCCTCAAACCTTGTAAAGAAATCCGAGACACTCTCGTCTTTCTTTTGCTTACAAGCTGATAACTTATCCCAGTTCACCTTCATCGCTGGCATGATAGTTTTCATGAGCGTAATGATTTTCTGCGGCAAGTCTAAGATTAGCTGGTCGGGCTTAGCCCCACCAACTTGTAATGCATCAGCCGCTAGCAGTGCAGCCCAATCACCGCCTAATTCAACTGCGTGATTGGCTTGACGAATTTTAGCCCAAACTGGTTGCGGTACAACATTGCCAAACAACATGTCGATATCGGCAAGGTTCATAATAGAAGCTTCCACCAGTTGTGATAACTCCTTATAATAACCAGCCGGGTTTTTACGCGGATCAGGTAAGGATTGCTTCACTTGCAAAACTTCCGATCGTTTCCATGGAAGATGTATCCATACCCTTCGAAAATGTGGTAGAACCACAGGGTTTGCATTAGGATCACCAGGCACCCACAGTGGCGGAACCTCTCTCATGGGATATTGACCAGGAACCGCTTTCCAATTCTTGGTGGTATCATCTACTGATACCCGAGAATGTGCTGTGGATCTAAACGCTAATAAGCGTTCCACGGCACGTCGTACATCGTCTCCTATAATCATACCGTTCGAAAAGTGACTCTGAAGTTCAATTATGTCGGACGGTACATTATCTACATCATCATTATACCATTCTTCCCTCAAAAAGTTACACATTTCCTCAAACACGAATCTCTGCGTAGGCTCATTAAACTGAGAAAATGTATCAAAGACTACACGTGGAGTGTAATTAGCAGGATGTTTCATCCACCTATGTGCCATGGTTATTAACGTCTCTTTCTCCCTACCACTAGGGATCTGACTCCGTCTCTGAGGAGTTTCAGATGAATCAGACGAAAATAATGGACCAGAAAGAGGTGAATAAAGGGTAGCAACAGAGTTAGGAACACGCTTACGAACAGAAGGAGAAAGAAAAACAGGGGCAACAACACTGGAGGTGAAGGAAGGCATAGTAGGAACGGACAAGGTAGTCGGAGTAGCAGAAACAACAGTCTGTGAAGGTACAGGTACAGGAGCAGTAGGAACAAGGACAGGTGGTGGAACAAACGTAGGGTTAACAGCGGGCTGACCTGCAGCCGCTGGAGCAACAAGGGGAGCAACAGGAAGTACTACAGGAGGAGCTACAGGAGCAGTAGCACCCTGTACGTAAGGAGGTGGTGATTTCATTAAATATGATAACAAGGAATCCTCCTTCAAATCTTCTTCTTTCTTTTCTAGATTATTCGGTAAAGCTGGGTAACATTTATCTATTTTCATATGATGCAATCTAGTAGAGATTTCCATTTCCTTTTCTTCTTTTTCCTGTTTACATTCTCGTATAGTTTGCATTATCGGAACAAACCCTTGCTTTTGATCCTTTTTAAGTTGTTTGATTTCTTTCTGTTTGGCCTCTTTACGCCATATCCGAAAGGAATCAAACATAGCTGGCCTAGCTTTCTTTAAAAATAATTTAGCCTCAAGATTATCTAAAATCGAAAGTTCAAAAGTTCCATGTGGTGGCCATCTAAGGTCACCGTCTTTCTTTGTATAACGGACCCAGTAATCATTATAGATTATAGGACCTACACCATGTCGACTATAAAGATCATGTATCGGAGTTCCAACTGGAGGTATCGGACACGAGTCCTCCAACCGGGAATCCATTGCGCAACATTTGAAAATACGAAACAAACCACTATGGCTAGGCATCGTCGTGCACACTAACCTAGTATCAAACTTCAAGGATTACCGAAGCAATAAAACTTCGTGTAAGTCAAAACCCTTGGTTTTTGGCAATTGCAACTGTCAAATAATACTAAGGACCAATACTAAGAACCACAAATGCAATGGAACCATGCAATACAACAAAGCCTTAAAGGCTAACAACAAAGCTTTCAAGAAGCTAGAACAACCACTAAGGACTGGGAGCGACCCACAAATACTTAACTCAGAACTTCAATGGCGTCACCAGGAAGGCCCGTCTATCGTCTCGCTTGTACATAAGGTCTGCGCCGGGCGTCGAAGACAGGTCGACAGTCAGGGCATCGGTCCGTCGCAGCCGTCAGGAGGCGGGAATCTTCGCAGGGAAAAACTTCGGGCCACTTATTTCGACAACAGGATCGATGAAGCGGGGTGCACCTTCCCTCGGAGATTTCACACGAAGTTCCTCACGATCATCAGGCTTTGGACCGGTACCGCTGAAGTCGAGCCCAACGTTGGGCGCCAACTGAAGGACTGGACTTTTAACAGTACCAGCGGTGCCAGGGAACAACACCTATAACCTTCATGGGATACCTGTTTCGGCGCACAAACTACAGAGACACGGGACACTTCCTTCGGCGTCAAAGATCAGCTTTTATTACTGCAGGGAAACAGGAGTCATAAGAAGTACATGAACATGTAGGTTCTGCGAGTCTGCTTCAAATTGTATTGTAGGTCGCTCTCTTTTATACAGAAAGTTGCCATTGCATAACATGTGGACAAAAGATTACAATCCGGTTCTCACAGTAGACTTAAAAAGGGTCGCTTTCATGTGTTCAGAATCCCGGAACATAATTACAATAGCCATGCCGGTTCCCAACTGTCTTCCCACCATTAGGCACACCCATTAGAGTTGTAAATGACAAAGAAGGAGAGACAAGAGCAGCTGTAAGGAAGTTGGACACGTGTAGAGAAAAGAGTGTGGGGGTAATATCGGAAGCATGATCGCGAGATCAAAAGAGTTGGATCCATTGCCTGTAAGGCTGTCACAATAGACCGGTACAACCAGATTACCCTCAAGCTGTGCCATCTGCCTTTGCTGTGTCATTCCTCCGGCCATAAAGACGCATGAAAGGAATATGCGTCTTCCGCAAGGCTGGGGAACTAGAGGGTCAAGGGGCGAACAGTTACCTGCTCGCTGACTATGTGAGGGCAAGAAACAAAATGGATGCCGTATCTAAAATGGAACCCGAGGGTTCAGATGAAGAACACGTAATATTAGGCGAACCCTGGCAGGTAGTGTAGCGAAAATTCGCACACTTGCCGAACTCATCATTTGCGGTTCGTAGATACCAAACTTATCCATATTCGGCAATGCCCAGAACATCATAATAATTTTTACGGAACCTCAACTGATAGACTCTCACTGACACTCTAACAGACACTCTTACAGCCACTCTCTCACAGACTCTTTCAAAGTCTTTGTCTCAGACTCTCTCACAGACACTCTAACAGACACTCACAGTCACTCACTCACAGACACTCACTCACAGACACTCACAGCCACTCTCATGTAAACAAATAGACACTCATAGACACTCATAAAGACACTCATAGTCTCTCTCACAGACTCTCTGAAAGCTCTCTCTCACAGACACTCTCTCACAGAGTTTTTACAGACACTCTCTCACAGACACTGTCACAGACACACTCATAGACACTCTCACAGACACTTTCACAGACACTCTCATAGACTCTCTCAGACTCTCTCTCACAGACTCTCTCTCAGACTCTCTCACAGACACACTCACACACAATCTCACAGACCCTCACTCAGACACTCACTCACAGACACTCACTCACTCACAGACTCTCAAAGACACTCTCTCACAGACACTGTCACAGACACTCTCATAGACACTCACAGACACTCTCATAGACACTCACAGACACTCTCATAGACACTCATAGACAAGCATAGACACTCATAGACACTCACAGACACTCTCACAGACACTCTCAGATATTCTCACATACACTCTCACAAACACTCTCTCCCAGACACTCTCTCACAGACTCTCTGTCACAGACTCTCTTTCACAGACTCTCTCATGGACACTCACTCACAGACATTCTCTCACAGACACTCTCTCACAGACACTCTCTCAGACTCTCCCACAGATTCTCTCTCACAGACTCGCTCTCACAGACTCTCTCTCACAGACTCTCTCTCACAGACACTCTCACACAGGCACTCTCTCACACTCTCACAGACACTCTCACAGACACTCTCTCACAGAGTCTCTCTCACAGACACTCACTCACAGACACTCTCAGACTCAGTCAAACAGACTCTCTCTCACAGACTCTCTATCACAGACACTCTCACACAGACACTCTCTCACATACTCTCACAGACACTCTCACAGACACTGTCACAGACACTCTCATAAACACTCATAGACACTGATAGACTCTCACTGACACTCTAACAGACACTCTTACAGCCACTCTCTCACAGACTCTTTCAAAGTCTTTGTCTCAGACTCTCTCACAGACACTCTAACAGACACTCACTCAGACACTCACAGCCACTCACTCACAGACACTCACTCACAGACACTCACAGCCACTCTCATGTAAACAAATAGACACTCATAGACACTCATAAAGACACTCATAGTCTCTCTCACAGACTCTCTGAAAGCTCTCTCTCACAGACTCTCTCTCACAGACTCTCTCCCACAGAAACTCTCACACAAAGACTCTCTCACAGACTCTCAAAGACACTCTCTCACAGAGTTTTTACAGACACTCTCTCACAGACACTGTCACAGACACACTCATAGACACTCTCACAGACACTTTCACAGACACTCTCATAGACTCTCTCAGACACTCTCTCTCAGACTCTCTCACAGACACACTCACACACAATCTCACAGACCCTCACAGACACTCTCTCACAGATACTATCTCTCACAGAGACTCCCTCTCACAGACACTCTCTCACAAACTCTCTCTCACAGACCCTCTCTCACAGACACTCTCTCACAGACTCTCACAGATATCTCTCACAGACACTCTCTCATAGACTCTCTCACAGACTCTCACTCTCTCACAGACACTGTCTCACAGACACTCTCTCAAAGACCCTCACAGACACTCTCTCACAGATACTATCTCTCACAGAGACTCCCTCTCACAGACACTCTCTCACACAGACACTCTCTCACAGACACTCACAGACACTCTCTCACAGGCACTCTCTCACAGACTCTCATGGACATTCTCTCACAGACTCTCACAGACACTCTCACAGACACTCACAGACTGTCAAAGACACTCTTTCACAGACTCACACTCTCTCACAGACACTCCCTCACAGACACTCTCTCACAGACTCTCACAGATCCTCTCTCACAGACTCTCACAGACACTCCCTCACAGGCACTGTCACAGACACTCTCATAGACACTCATAGACACTCGCACACACACTCTCACAGACACTCTCCCAGGCACTCTCACGGACACTCTCTTCCAGACACTCAAAGACACTCTCTCAAAGACTCACACTCTCACACAGACACTCTCTCACAGACACTCTCTCACAGACTCTCACATACACTGTCACAGACACTCATAGACACTCATAGACACTCTCATAGACACTCTCCTAGACACTCTCACAGACTCTCAAAGACAATCTCTCACAGACTCACACTCTCTCACAGACACTCCCTCACAGACTCTCTCTCACAGACTCTCTCTCATAGACACTCTCACACAGACACTCTCTCACAGACACTCTCTCACAGACACTCTCTCACAGACACTGTCACAGACACTCATAGACACTCTCATAGAGACTCATAGACACTCATAGACACTCTCACATACACTCCCACAGACACCCTCTCACAAACTCTCTCCCACAGACTCTCTCACAGACTCTCACAGACACCCACTCACATAAACACTCTCACAGACAGTCTCTCAGACTCTCTCACACAGACTCTCTCTCACAGACTCTCACTGACTCTCTATCACATACTCTCTCTCACAGACATTCTCTCACAGACTCTCACAGACACTCTCTCACAGACTCTCACAGACACTCTCTCACAGACAGTCTCTCACAGACACTCTCTCACAGACACTCTCTCACAGACACTGTCACAGACACTCTCATAGACACTCATAGACACTCTCACAGCCACACTCACAGACTCTCTTTCCTCAGAATCTCTCTCACAGACTCTCTCACAGACTCTCTCAGACTCTCTCACAGACACTCTCACAGACACTCTCACAGACACTCACTCAGACACTCACTCACAGACACTCTCTCACAGACTCTCTTACAGACCCTCACACTCTCACAGACACTCTCTCAGACACTCTCTCAGACTCTCACAGACACCAACAAACACTCTCTCACAGACACTCTCACAGACTCTCACAGACACTCTCCCACAGACTGTAACAGACTCTCTTACAGCTCCTCACACTCTCACAGACACTCACTCACAGACACTCTCTCACAGACACTCTCTCACAGATACTCTCTCACAGACACTCACAAACACTCTCTCACAGACACTCTCACAGACTCTCACAGACACTCTCTCACAGACTCTCACAGACACTTTCACAGACACATTCACAGACTCTCGAAGACACTCTCTCACAGACACTCTCTCATGGACACTCCCTCACAGACACTCTCTCACAGACACTGTCACAGACACACTTATAGGCACTCACATACACTCTCATAGACAAGCATAGACACTCATAGACACTCACAGACACTCTCACTGACACTCTCGCAGACTCTCTCTCACAGACACTCACTCACAGACACTCTCTCAGACTCTCTCTCACAGACTCTCTCTCACAGACACTCTCACAGACACTCTATCACAGACTCTCTCTCACAGACTCTCTCTCACAGTCACTCTCACACAGACACTCTCTCACAGACACTCTCTCACAGACTCTCACATACACTGTCACAGACACTCATAGACACTCATAGACACTCATAGACACTCTCATAGACACTCTAACAGACACTCTCACAGACAACTGCTCACAGACTCTCTCACAGACTGTGTCTCAGACTCTCTCACAGACACTCTCACAGACACTCTCACACTCACTCAGACACTCACAGTCACTCACTCAGACATTCACAGTCACTCACTCACAGACACTCTCATAGAAATAAATAGACACTCATAGACACTTATAAAAACACTCATAGACTCTCACTGACTCTCTCACTGACTCTCTCAAAGACTCTCTCTCACAGACTATCTATCACAGACTCTATATCACAGACTCTCTCTCACAGACACGTTCACACTGACACTCTCTCACAGACTCTCACAGACACTCTCTCACAGACTCTCACAGACACTCTCTCACAGACACTGTCACAGATACTGTCACAGATACTCTCATAGACACTCTCACATGCACTCTCACAGACACTCTCTCATAGACTCTCTGTCATAGACTCTCTCTCACTGACTCTCTCTCAGACTCTCTCACAGACAATCTCAGAGACAATCTTACCGACCCTCACTCGGACGCTCACTCACAGACACTCACTCACAGACACTGTCATAGACACTCTCATAGACACAGATTGACACTCTCATAGACACTCATAAACACTCATAGACACTCTCACAGACACTCTCTCACAAACTCTCTCTCACAGACACTCTCTCACAGACACTCTCTCACAGACTCTCACAAATATCTCTCACAGACACTCTCTCATAGACTCTCTCACAGACTCTCACTCTCTCACAGCCACTGTCTCACAGACACTCTCTCAAAGACCCTCACAGACACTCTCTCACAGATACTATCTCTCACAGAGACTCCCTCTCACAGACACTCTCTCACACAGACACTCTCTCACAGACACTCACAGACACTCTCTCACAGGCACTCTCTCACAGACTCTCATGGACATTCTCTCACAGACTCTCACAGACACTCTCACAGACTCTCACAGACACTCACAGACTCTCAAAGACACTCTTTCACAGACTCACACTCTCTCACAGACACTCCCTCACAGACACTCTCTCACAGACTCTCACAGATCCTCTCTCACAGACTCTCACAGACACTCCCTCACAGGCACTGTCACAGACACTCTCATAGACACTCTCTCACAGACACTGTCACAGACTCTCTCATAGACACTCATAGACACTAGCACACACACTCTCACAGACACTCTCACAGGCACTCTCACGGACACTCTCTTCCAGACACTCAAAGACACTCTCTCAAAGACTCACACTCTCTCAAAGACACTCTCCCATACACTCTCTCACAGAGTCTCTCTCACAGACACTCACTCACAGACACTCTCTCAGACTCTCTTAGACTCTCTCTCACAGACTCTCTATCACAGACACTCTATCACAGACTCTCTCTCACAGACTCTCTCACAGACACTCTCACACAGACGCTCTCTCACAGACTCTCACAAACACTCTCTCACAGACTCTCACAGACACTGTCACAGACCCTCTCATATACACTCATAGACACTCTCATAGACACTCATAGATTCTCTCAGACACTCTAACAGACACTCTCACAGACTCGCTCTCACAGACTCTGTCTCAGACTCTGTCACAGACACTCTCATAGACACTCACTCAGACACTCACAGCCACTCACTCACAGACACTCACTCATTGACACTCACAGACACTCTCATAGAAACAAATAGACAGCCATAGACACTCATAAAAACACTCATAGTCTCTCTCTCACATACTCTCAAAGCTCTCTCTCACAGACTCTCTCTCATAGACTCTCTATCACAGACTCTCTCTCACAGACACTCTCACACAGACACTCTCCCACAGACTCTCACAGACACTCTCTCACAGACTCTCACATACACTCTCTCACAGACTCTCACAGACACTGTCACAGACACTCTCATAGACACTCTCATAGACACTCATAGACTCTCACAGACACTCTAACAGACACTCTGACACACTCTCTCACAGACTCTCTCTCACAGTCTTTGTCTCAGACTCTCTCAAAGACACTCTAACAGACACTCACTCAGACACTCACAGTCACTCACTCACAGACACTCACTCACAGACACTCACAGACACTCTCATAGAAACAAATAGACACTCATAGATACTCATAAAGACACTCATAGTCTCTCTCACAGACTCTCTCAAAGCTCTCTCTCACAGACTCTCTCTCACAGACTCTCTCACACAGACACTCTCACAGACTCTCACAGACACTCTCTCACAGACTCTCACAGACACTCTCTCACAGACACTGTCACAGACGCTCTCATAGACACTCTCACAGACACTCTCACAGAACTCTCACAGACACTCTCATAGACTCTCTCATAGACTCTCTCTCACAGACTCTCTCTCAGACTCTCTCACAGACACACTCACAGACAATCTCACAGACCCTCACTCAGACACTCACTCACAGACACTCACTCACAGACTCTCAAAGACACTCTCTCACAGACACTGTCACGGTCATTTTCATAGACACTCACAGACACTCTCATAGACACTCAAAGACAAGCATAGACACTCATAGACACTCACAGACACTCTTACAGACACTTTCAGACATTCTCAAATACACTCTCACAGACACTCTCTCCCAGACTCTATGTCACAGACTCTCTCTCACAGACTCTCTCACAGACACTCACTCACAGACACTCTCTCACAGACACTCTCTCACAGACACTCTCTCACATACACTCTCACACAGACTCTCTCTCACAGACTCTCTCTCACAGACACTCACTCACAGACACTCTCAGACTCAGTCAAACAGACTCTCTCTCACAGACTCTCTATCACAGACACTCTCACACAGACACTCTCTCACATACTCTCACAGACACTGTCACAGACACTCTCATAAACACTCATAGACACTGATAGACTCTCACTGACACTCTAACAGACACTCTTGCAGCCACTCTCTCACAGACTCTTTCAAAGTCTTTGTCTCAGACTCTCTCACAGACACTCTAACAGACACTCACAGTCACTCACTCACAGACACTCACTCACAGACACTCACAGCCACTCTCATGTAAACAAATAGACACTCATAGACACTCATAAAGACACTCATAGTCTCTCTCACAGACTCTCTGAAAGCTCTCTCTCACAGACACTCTCTCACAGAGTTTTTACAGACACTCTCTCACAGACACTGTCACAGACACACTCATAGACACTCTCACAGACACTTTCACAGACACTCTCATAGACTCTCTCAGACTCTCTCTCACAGACTCTCTCTCTCAGACTCTCTCACAGACACACTCACACACAATCTCACAGACCCTCACTCAGACACTCACTCACAGACACTCACTCACTCACAGATTCTCAAAGACACTCTCTCACAGACACTGTCACAGACACTCTCATAGACACTCACAGACACTCTCATAGACACTCACAGACACTCTCATAGACACTCAGACAAGCATAGACACTCATAGACACTCACAGACACTCTCACAGACACTCTCAGATATTCTCACATACACTCTCACAAACACTCTCTCCCAGACACTCTCTCACAGACTCTCTGTCACAGACTCTCTCTCACAGACTCTCTCATGGACACTCACTCACAGACATTCTCTCACAGACACTCTCTCACAGACACTCTCTCAGACTCTCTCCCACAGATTCTCTCTCACAGACTCGCTCTCACAGACTCTCTCTCACAGACTCTCTCTCACAGACACTCTCACACAGGCACTCTCTCACACTCTCTCACAGACACTCTCACAGACACTCTCTCACAGAGTCTCTCTCACAGACACTCACTCACAGACACTCTCAGACTCAGTCAAACAGACTCTCTCTCACAGACTCTCTATCACAGACACTCTCACACAGACACTCTCTCACATACTCTCACAGACACTCTCACAGACACTGTCACAGACACTCTCATAAACACTCATAGACACTGATAGACTCTCACTGACTCTCTAACAGACACTCTTACAGCCACTCTCTCACAGACTCTTTCAAAGTCTTTGTCTCAGACTCTCTCACAGACACTCTAACAGACACTCACTCAGACACTCACAGCCACTCACTCACAGACACTCACTCACAGACACTCACAGCCACTCTCATGTAAACAAATAGACACTCATAGACACTCATAAAGACACTCATAGTCTCTCTCACAGACTCTCTGAAAGCTCTCTCTCACAGACTCTCTCTCACAGACTCTCTCCCACAGAAACTCTCACACAAAGACTTTCTCACAGACTCTCAAAGACACTCTCTCACAGAGTTTTTACAGACACTCTCTCACAGACACTGTCACAGACACACTCATAGACACTCTCACAGACACTTTCACAGACACTCTCATAGACTCTCTCAGACTCTCTCTCACAGACTCTCTCTCAGACTCTCTCACAGACACACTCACACACAATCTCACAGACCCTCACTCAGACACTCACTCACAGACACTCACTCACAGACTCTCAAAGACACTCTCTCACAGACACTGTCACAGACACTCTCATAGACACTCACAGACACTCTCATAGACACTCATAGACAAGCATAGACACTCATAGACACTCACAGACACTCTCACAGACACTCTCAGATATTCTCACATACACTCTCACAGACACTCTCTCCCAGACTCTCTCTCACAGACTCTCTGTCACAGACTCTCTCTCACAGACTCTCTCTCAGAGACTCTCTCTCACAGACACTCACAGACACTCTCTCACAGACACTGTCACAGACACTCTCATAGACACTCATAGACTCTCTCACAGACACTCTCACGGACACTCTCTCAAAGACACTCAAAGACATTCTCTCACAGACTCACACTCTCTCACAGACACTCTCACAGACACTCTCTCACAGAGTCTCTCTCACAGACACTCACTCACAGACACTCTCAGACTCAGTCAAACAGACTCTCTCTCACAGACTCTCTATCACAGACACTCTCACACAGACACTCTCTCACATACTCTCACAGACACTGTCACAGACACTCTCATAAACACTCATAGACACTGATAGACTCTCACTGACACTCTAACAGACACTCTTACAGCCACTCTCTCACAGACTCTTTCAAAGTCTTAATCTCAGACTCTCTCTCAGACACTCTAACAGACACTCACTCAGACACTCACTCACAGACACTCACTCACAGACACTCACAGCCACTCTCATGTAAACAAATAGACACTCATAGACACTCATAAAGACACTCATAGTGTCTCTCACAGACTCTCTGAAAGCTCTCTCTCACAGACTCTCTCTCATAGACTCTCTCCCACAGAAACTCTCACACAAAGACTCTCTCACAGACTCTCACAGACACTCTCTCACAGAGTTTTTACAGACACTCTCTCACAGACACTGTCACAGACACACTCATAGACACTCTCACAGACACTTTCACAGACACTCTCATAGACTCTCTCAGACTCTCTCTCACAGACTCTCTCTCAGACTCTCTCACAGACACACTCACACACAATCTCACAGACCCTCACTCAGACAATCACTCACAGACACTCACTCACAGACTCTCAAAGACACTCTCTCACAGACACTGTCACAGACACTCTCATAGACACTCACAGACACTCTCATAGACACTCATAGACAAGCATAGACACTCATAGACACTCACAGACACTCTCACAGACACTCTCAGATATTCTCACATACACTCTCACAGACACTCTCTCCCAGACTCTCTCTCACAGACTCTCTGTCACAGACTCTCTCTCACAGACTCTCTCATGGACACTCACTCACAGACACTCTCTCACAGACACTCTCTCACAGACACTCTCTCAGACTCTCTCCCACAGATTCTCTCTCACAGACTCTCTCTCACAGACTCTCTCTCACAGACACTCTCACACAGACACTCTCTCACACTCTCACAGACACTCTCTCATAGACACTCTCATAGACACTCTCATAGACACTCATAGACACTCATAGACACTCTCACAGAGACACTCTCACAGACACTCTCTCAGACTCTCTCCCACAGACTCTCTCTCACAGACTCTCTCTCACAGACTCTCTCTCACAGACACTCTCACACAGACACTCTCTCACACTCTCACAGACACTCTCTCACAGACACTGTCACAGACACTCTCATAGACACTCTCATAGACACTCTCATAGACACTCATAGACACTCTCACAGACACTCTCACAGAGACACTCTCACAGACACTCTCTCATAGACTCTCTCACAGACTCTCTCTCACAGACTCTCTCAGACTCTCTCTCAGACTGTCTCACAGACACTCTCATAAACACTCATAGACACTCTCACAGACTCTCCCACAGACTCTCTATCACAGACACTCTCTCACAGACACTCACAGACACTCTCTCACAGACTCTCACAGCCACTCTCTCACAGACTCACATACACTCTCACAGACTCTCACAGGCACTCTTACAGGCACTCTCTCACAGACTCTCAAAGACACTCTCCCACAGACTCACACTCTCTCCCACAGACACTCTCTCACAGACACTCTCTCACAGACTCTCTCTCACAGACTCTCTCTCACAGACTCTCACAGACACTCTGTCACAGACTCTCTCTCACAGACACTCTCACAGACACTCTCTCACAGACTCTATCACAGACTCTATCACAGACACTCTATCACAGACTCTCTCTCACAGAGTCTCTCTCACAGACACTCTCACAGACACTCTCTCACAGACTTTCACAGACACTGTCACAGACACTCTCATAGACACTCATAGACACTCTCATAGACACTGATAGACTCTCACAGACACTCTAACAGACACTCTTACAGACACTCTCTCACATACTCTCTCTCACAGTCTTTGTCTCAGACTCTCTCACAGACACTCTAACAGACACTCCCTCAGACACTCACATCCACTCACTCACAGACACTCACTCACAGACACTCTTAGAGAAACAAACAGACACTCTCGTAGAAACAAAGACACTCTCATAGACACTCATAAAAACACTCATAAACTCTCTCTCACGGACTCTCTCTCAAAGACTCTCTCTCACAGACTCTCTCTCAGACTCTCTCTCACAGACTCTCTATCACAGACTCTCTATCACAGACTCTCTCTCACAGACACTCTCACACAGACACTCTCTCACAGACTTTCACAGACACTCTCTCATAGACTCTCACAGACACTCTGTCACAGACGCTCTCATAGACACTCTCATAGACACTCTCACAGACACTCTCACAGACACTCTCTCAAAGACACTTTCTCAGACTCTCCCACAAAGACTCTCTCTCACAGACTCTCTCTCACAGACTCTCAAAGACACTCTCTCACAGACACTGTCACAGACACTCTCATAGACACTCACAGACACTCTCATAGACACTCATAGACAAGCATAGACACTCATAGACACTCACAGACACTCTCACAGACACTCTCACAGACACTCTCAGATATTCTCACATACACTCTCACAGACACTCTCTCCCAGACTCTCTCTCACAGACTCTCTGTCACAGACTCTCTCTCACAGACTCTCTCTCAGAGACTCTCTCTCACAGACACTCTCACAGACTCTCACAGACACTCTCTCACAGACACTGTCACAGACACTCTCACGGACACTCTCTCAAAGACACTCAAAGACATTCTCTCACAGACTCACACTCTCTCACAGACACTCTCAAAGACACTCTCTCACAGAGTCTCTCTCACAGACACTCACTCACAGACACTCTCAGACTCAGTCAAACAGACTCTCTCTCACAGACTCTCTATCACATACACTCTCACACAGACACTCTCTCACATACTCTCACAGACACTCTCATAAACACTCATAGACACTGATAGACTCTCACTGACTCTCTAACAGACACTCTTACAGCCACTCTCTCACAGACTCTTTCAAAGTCTTTGTCTCAGACTCTCTCACAGACACTCTAACAGACACTCACTCAGACACTCACAGCCACTCACTCACAGACACTCACAGCCACTCTCATGTAAACAAATAGACACTCATAGACACTCATAAAGACACTCATAGTCTCTCTCACAGACTCTCTGAAAGCTCTCTCTCACAGACTCTCTCCCACAGAAACTCACACAAAGACTCTCTCACAGACACTCTCTCACAGAGTTTTTACAGACCCTCTCTCACAGACACTGTCACAGACACACTCATAGACACTCTCACAGACACTTTCACAGACACTCTCATAGACTCTCTCAGACTCTCTCTCACAGGCTCTCTCTCAGACTCTCTCACAGACACACTCACACACAATCTCACAGACCCTCACTCAGACAATCACTCACAGACACTCACTCACAGACTCTCAAAGACACTCTCTCACACACACTGTCACAGACACTCTCATAGACACTCACAGACACTCTCATAGACACTCATAGACAAGCATAGACACTCATAGACACTCACAGACACTCTCACAGACACTCTCAGATATTCTCACATACACTCTCACAGACACTCTCCCAGACTCTCTCTCACAGACTCTCTGTCACAGACTCTCTCTCACAGACTCTCTCACGGACACTCTCTCACAGACACTCTCTCAGACTCTCGCCCACAGATTCTCTCTCACAGACTCTCTCTCACAGACTCTCTCTCACAGACTCTCTCTCACAGACACTCTCACACAGACACTCTCTCACACTCTCACAGACACTCTCTCACAGACACTCTCTCACAGACACTGTCACAGACACTCTCATAGAAACTCTCATAGATACTCTCATAGACACTCTCATAGACACTCATAGACACTCTCACAGAGACACTCTCACAGACACTCTCTCACAGACACTCTCTCAGACTCTCTCCCACAGACTCTCTCTCACAGACTCTCTCTCACAGACTCTCTCTCACAGACACTCTCACACAGACACTCTCTCACACTCTCACAGACACTCTCTCACAGACACTGTCACAGACACTCTCATAGACACTCTCATAGACACTCTCATAGACACTCATAGGCACTCATAGACACTCTCACAGACACTTTCACAGACACACTCTCACAGACACTCTCTCATAGACTCTCTCACAGACTCTCTCTCACAGACTCTCTCAGACTCTCTCTCAGACTGTCTCACAGACACTCTCATAAACACTCATAGACACTCTCACAGACTCTCCCACAGACTCTCTATCACAGACACTCTCTCACAGACACTCACAGACACTCTCTCACAGACTCTCACAGCCACTCTCTCACAGACTCACATACACTCTCACAGACTCTCACAGGCACTCTTACAGGCACTCTCTCACAGACTCTCAAAGACACTCTCTCACAGACTCACACTCTCTCACACAGACACTTTCTCACAGACACTCTCTCACAGACTCTCTCTCACAGACTCTCACAGACACTCTGTCACAGACTCTCTCTCACAGACACTCTCACAGACACTCTCTCACAGACTCTCTATCACAGACTCTCTATCACAGACACTCTATCACAGACTCTCTCTCACAGAGTCTCTCTCACAGACACTCTCACAGACACTCTCTCACAGACTCTCACAGACACTGTCACAGACACTCTCATAGACACTGATAGACTCTCACAGACACTCTAACAGACACTCTTACAGACACTCTCTCACATACTCTCTCTCACAGTCTTTGTCTCAGACTCTCTCACAGACACTCTAACAGACACTCCCTCAGACACTCACATCCACTCACTCACAGACACTCACAGAGAAACAAACAGACACTCTCATAGAAACAAAGACACTCTCATAGACACTCATAAAAACACTCATAAACTCTCTCTCACGGACTCTCTCTCAAAGACTCTCTCTCACAGACTCTCTCTCAGACTCTCTCTCACAGACTCTCTATCACAGACTCTCTATCACAGACTCTCTCTCACAGACACTCTCACACAGACACTCTCTCACAGACTTTCACAGACACTCTCTCATAGACTCTCACAGACACTCTGTCACAGACACTCTCTCATAGACACTCTCATAGACACTCTCACAGACACTCTCACAGACACTCTCTCAAAGACACTCTCTCAGACTCTCCCACAAAGACTCTCTCTCACAGACTCTCTCTCACAGACTCTCTCTCACAGACACTGTCACAGACACTCTCATAGACACTCATAGACACTCTCATAAACACTCATAGACACTCTCACATAGACTCTCTCTCATAGACTCTCTCACAGATTCTTTCTCAGACTCTCTCACAGACGCTCTCACAGACACTCTCACCGACACTCACTCACAAACAGTCACAGACACTCACTCACAGACAGTCACACACACCCTCTCACAGACTCTCACAGACACTCTCACAGACTCTCACAGGCACCCTCATGGACACTCCTTCACCGACACTCAAACACTCTCTGTCACAGACTCTCTCTCACAGACACTCCCTCACAGACACTCCCTCACACAGACTCTCTCACACAGACTCTCACACAGACTCTCTCTCACAGACTCTCTATCACAGACTCTCTATCACAGACTCTCACATACAGACACTCTCACACAGACACTCTCTCACAGACTCTCACAGACACTCTCTCACAGACTCTCACAGACACTCTCATAGACACTCGGACACTCTCATAGACTCTCATAGACACTCTCACATACACTCTTACAGACACTCACAGCCACTCACTCACAGACACTCACTCACAGACACTCACAGACACTCTCATGTAAACAAATAGACACTCATAGACACTCATAAAGACACTCATAGTCTCTCTCACAGACTCCTCACAACTCTCTCTCACAGAATCTCTCTCACAGATTCTCTCCCACAGAAACTCTCACACAAAGACTCTCTCACAGACTCTCACAGACACTCTCTCACAGAGTTTTTACAGACACTCTCTCACAGACACCGTCACAGACTCTCACAGACACTCTCTCACAGACTCTCACATACACTCTCTCACAGACTCTCACAGACACTGTCACAGACACTCTCATAGACACTCTCATAGACACTCATAGACTCTCACAGACACTCTAACAGACACTCTGACACACTCTCTCACAGACTCTCTCTCACAGTCTTTGTCTCAGACTCTCTCAAAGACACTCTAACAGACACTCACTCAGACACTCACAGTCACTCACTCACAGACACTCACTCACAGACACTCACAGACACTCTCATAGAAACAAATAGACACTCATAGACACTCATAAAGACACTCATAGTCTATCTCACAGACTCTCTCAAAGCTCTCTCTCACAGACTCTCTCTCACAGACTCTCTCACACAGACACTCTCACAGACTCTCACAGACACTCTCTCACAGACTCTCACAGACACTCTCTCACAGACACTGTCACAGACGCTCTCATAGACACTCATAGACACTCTCACAGACTCTCTCATAGACTCTCTCATAGACTCTCTCATAGACTCTCTCTCACAGACTCTCTCTCAGGCTCTCTCACAGACACACTCACAGACAATCTCACAGACCCTCACTCAGACACTCACTCACAGACACTCACTCACAGACTCTCAAAGACACTCTCTCACAGACACTGTCACAGTCACTCTCATAGACACTCACAGACACTCTCATAGACACTCAAAGACAAGCATAGACACTCATAGACACTCACAGACACTCTCACAGACACTTTCAGACATTCTCACATACACTCTCACAGACACTCTCTCCCAGACTCTATGTCACAGACTCTCTCTCACAGACTCTCTCACAGACACTCACTCACAGACACTCTCTCACAGACACTCTCTCACAGACACTCTCACACAGACTCTCTCTCACAGACTCTCTCTCACAGACTCTCTCTCACTGACTCTCTCTCACAGACACTCTCACACAGACACTCTCAAACAGACACTCTCTCACCGACACTCTCTCACAGACTCTCACAGACACTCTCTCACAGACTCTCTCTCACAGCCACTGTCACAGACACTCTCATAGACACTCTCATAGACACTCATAGACACTCTCACCTCACAGACACTCACTCAGAGACACTCACTCAGAGACACTCTCTCATAGACTCTCTCACAGACTCTCTCACAGACTCTCTCTCAAACTCTCTCTCAGACTGTCTCACAGACACTCTCAAAGACACTCGCTCACAGACACTCACTCACAGACACTCACTCACAGACACTCTCATAAACACTCATAGACACTCTCACAGACACTGTCTCACAGACTCTCCCACAGACTCTCTATCACAGACACTCTCTCACAGACTCACACAGACACTCTCTCACAGACTCTCACAGACACTCTCTCAAAGACTCTCACATACACTCTCACAGACTCCCACAGGCACTCTCACAGACACTCTCTCACAGACTCTCAAAGACTCTCTCTCACAGACTCACACTCTCTCACAGACACTCTCTCACAGACACTCTCTCACAGACTCTCTCTCACAGACTCTCTCTCAGAGACTCTCTCTCACAGACACTCTCACAGACTCTCACAGACACTCTCTCACAGACACTGTCACAGACACTCTCATAGACACTCATAGACTCTCTCACAGACACTCTCACGGACACTCTTTCAAAGACACTCAAAGACACTCTCTCACAGACTCACACTCTCTCACAGACACTCTCACAGACACTCTCTCACAGACACTCACTCACAGACACTCTCAGACTCAGTCAAACAGACTCTCTCTCACAGACTCTCTATCACAGACACTCTCACACAGACACTCTCTCACATACTCTCACAGACACTCTCACAGACACTGTCACAGACACTCTCATAAACACTCATAGACACTGATAGACTCTCACTGACACTCTAACAGACACTCTTACAGCCACTCTCTCACAGACTCTTTCAAAGTCTTTGTCTCAGACTCTCTCACAGACACTCTAACAGACACTCACTCAGACACTCACAGTCACTCACTCACAGACACTCACTCACAGACACTCACAGCCACTCTCATGTAAACAAATAGACACTCATAGACACTCATAAAGACACTCATAGTCTCTCTCACAGACTCTCTGAAAGCTCTCTCTCACAGACTCTCTCTCACAGACTCTCTCCCACAGAAACTCTCACACAAAGACTCTCTCACAGACTCTCAAAGACACTCTCTCACAGAGTTTTTACAGACACTCTCTCACAGACACTGTCACAGACACACTCATAGACACTCTCACAGACACTTTCACAGACACTCTCATAGACTCTCTCAGACTCTCTCTCACAGATTCTCTCTCAGACTCTCTCACAGACACACTCACACACAATCTCACAGACCCTCACTCAGACACTCACTCACAGACACTCACTCACAGACTCTCAAAGACACTCTCTCACAGACACTGTCACAGACACTCTCATAGACACTCACAGACACTCTCATAGACACTCATAGACAAGCATAGACACTCATAGACACTCACAGACACTCTCACAGACACTCTCAGATATTCTCACATACACTCTCACAGACACTCTCTCCCAGACTCTCTCTCACAGACTCTCTGTCACAGACTCTCTCTCACAGACTCTCTCACGGACACTCTCTCACAGACACTCTCTCAGACTCTCTCCCACAGATTCTCTCTCACAGACTCCTCCTCACAGACTCTCTCTCACAGACTCTCTCTCACAGACACTCTCACACAGACACTCTCTCACACTCTCACAGACACTCTCTCACAGACACTCTCTCACAGACACTGTCACAGACACTCTCATAGAAACTCTCATAGACACTCTCATAGACACTCTCATAGACACTCATAGACACTCTCACAGAGACACTCTCACAGACTCTCTCACAGACACTCTCTCAGACTCTCTCCCACAGACTCTCTCTCACAGACTCTCTCTCACAGACTCTCTCTCACAGACACTCTCACACAGACACTCTCTCACACTCTCACAGACACTCTCTCACAGACACTGTCACAGACACTCTCATAGACACTCTCATAGACACTCTCATAGACACTCATAGGCACTCATAGACACTCTCACAGACACTCTCACAGACACACTCTCACAGACACTCTCTCATAGACTCTCTCACAGACTCTCTCTCACAGACTCTCTCGGACTCTCTCTCAGACTGTCTCACAGACACTCTCATAAACACTCATAGACACTCTCACAGACTCTCCCACAGACTCTCTATCACAGACACTTTCTCACAGACACTCACAGACACTCTCTCACAGACTCTCACAGCCACTCTATCACAGACTCACATACACTCTCACAGACTCTCACAGGCACTCTTACAGGCACTCTCTCACAGACTCTCAAAGACACTCTCCCACAGACTCACACTCTCTCACACAGACACTTTCTCACAGACACTCTCTCACAGACTCTCTCTCACAGACTCTCACAGACACTCTGTCACAGACTCTCTCTCACAGACACTCTCACAGACACTCTCTCACAGACTCTCTATCACAGACTCTCTATCACAGACACTCTATCACAGACTCTCTCTCACAGAGTCTCTCTCACAGACACTCTCACAGACACTCTCTCACAGACTCTCACAGACACTGTCACAGACACTCTCATAGACACTCACAGGCACTCTCGTAGACACTGATAGACTCTCACAGACACTCTAACAGACACTCTTACAGACACTCTCTCACATACTCTCTCTCACAGTCTTTGTCTCAGACTCTCTCACAGACACTCTAACAGACACTCCCTCAGACACTCACATCCACTCACTCACAGACACTCACTCACAGACACTCTCAGAGAAACAAACAGACACTCTCATAGAAACAAAGACACTCTCATAGACACTCATAAAAACACTCATAAACTCTCTCTCACTGACTCTCTCTCAAAGACTCTCTCTCACAGACTCTCTCTCAGACTCTCTCTCACAGACTCTATCACAGACTCTCTATCACAGACTCTCTCTCACAGACACTCTCACACAGACACTCTCTCACAGACTTTCACAGACACTCTCTCATAGACTCTCACAGACACTCTGTCACAGACACTCTCTCATAGACACTCTCATAGACACTCTCACAGACACTCTCACAGACACTCTCTCAAAGACACTCTCTCAGACTCTCCCACAAAGACTCTCTCTCACAGACTCTCTCTCACAGACTCTCTCTCACAGACACTGTCACAGACACTCTCATAGACACTCATAGACACTCTCATAAACACTCATAGACACTCTCACATAGACTCTCTCTCATAGACTCTCTCACAGATTCTTTCTCAGACTCTCTCACAGACTCTCTCACAGACTCTCCCACAGATGCTCTCACAGACGCTCTCACAGACACTCTCACCGACACTGACTCACAAACAGTCACAGACACTCACTCACAGACAGTCACACACACCCTCTCACAGACTCTCACAGACACTCTCACAGACTCTCACAGGCACCCTCATGGACACTCCTTCACCGACACTCAAACACTCTCTGTCACAGACTCTCTCTCACAGACACTCCCTCACAGACACTCCCTCACACAGACTCTCTCACACAGACTCTCACACAGACTCTCTCTCACAGACTCTCTATCACAGACTCTCTATCACAGACTCTCACTTACAGACACTCTCACACAGACACTCTCTCACAGACTCTCACAGACACTCTCTCACAGACGCTCACAGACACTCTCATAGACACTCGGACACTCTCATAGACTCTCATAGACACTCTCACATACACTCTTACAGACACTCACAGCCACTCACTCACAGACACTCACTCACAGACACTCACAGACACTCTCATGTAAACAAATAGACACTCATAGACACTCATAAAGACACTCATAGTCTCTCTCACAGACTCCTCACAACTCTCTCTCACAGAATCTCTCTCACAGACTCTCTCCCACAGAAACTCTCACACAAAGACTCTCTCACAGACTCTCACAGACACTCTCTCACAGAGTTTTTACAGACACTCTCTCACAGACACTGTCACAGACTCTCACAGACACTCTCTCACAGACTCTCACATACACTCTCTCACAGACTCTCACAGACACTGTCACAGACACTCTCATAGACACTCTCATAGACACTCATAGACTCTCACAGACACTCTAACAGACACTCTGACACACTCTCTCACAGACTCTCTCTCACAGTCTTTGTCTCAGACTCTCTCAAAGACACTCTAACAGACACTCACTCAGACACTCACAGTCACTCACTCACAGACACTCACTCACAGACACTCACAGACACTCTCATAGAAACAAATAGACACTCATAGACACTCATAAAGACACTCATAGTCTATCTCACAGACTCTCTCAAAGCTCTCTCTCACAGACTCTCTCTCACAGACTCTCTCACACAGACACTCTCACAGACTCTCACAGACACTCTCTCACAGACTCTCACAGACACTCTCTCACAGACACTGTCACAGACGCTCTCATAGACACTCATTGACACTCTCACAGACACTCTCACAGACACTCTCACAGACTCTCTCATAGACTCTCTCATAGACTCTCTCTCACAGACTCTCTCTCAGGCTCTCTCAGAGACACACACAGACAATCTCACAGACCCTCACTCAGACACTCACTCACAGACACTCACTCACAGACTCTCAAAGACACTCTCTCACAGACACTGTCACGGTCACTCTCATAGACACTCACAGACACTCTCATAGACACTCAAAGACAAGCATAGACACTCATAGACACTCACAGACACTCTCACAGACACTTTCAGACATTCTCACATACACTCTCACAGACACTCTCTCCCAGACTCTATGTCACAGACTCTCTCTCACAGACTCTCTCACAGACACTCACTCACAGACACTCTCTCACAGACACTCTCTCACAGACACTCTCACACAGACTCTCTCTCACAGACTCTCTCACAGACTCTCTCTCACTGAATCTCTCACAGACACTCTCACACAGACACTCTCAAACAGACACTCTCTCACCGACACTCTCTCACAGACTCTCACAGACACTCTCTCACAGACTCTCTCTCACAGCCACTGTCACAGACACTCTCATAGACACTCTCATAGACACTCATAGACACTCTCACCTCACAGACACTCACTCAGAGACACTCACTCAGAGACACTCTCTCATAGACTCTCTCACAGACTCTCTCACAGACTCTCTCTCAAACTCTCTCTCAGACTGTCTCACAGACACTCTCAAAGACACTCGCTCACAGACACTCACTCACAGACACTCACTCACAGACACTCTCATAAACACTCATAGACACTCTCACAGACACTGTCTCACAGACTCTCCCACAGACTCTCTATCACAGACACTCTCTCACAGACTCACACAGACACTATCTCACAGACTCTCACAGACACTCTCTCAAAGACTCTCACATACACTCTCACAGACTCCCACAGGCACTCTCACAGACACTCTCTCACAGACTCTCAAAGACTCTCTCTCACAGACTCACACTCTCTCACAGACAATCTCTCACAGACACTCTCTCACAGACTCTCTCTCACAGACTCTCTCTCAGAGATTCTCTCTCACAGACACTCTCACAGACTCTCACAGACACTCTCTCACAGACACTGTCACAGACACTCTCATAGACACTCATAGACTCTCTCACAGACACTCTCACGGACACTCTCTCAAAGACACTCTCTCACAGACTCACACTCTCTCACAGACACTCTCACAGACACTCTCTCACAGACACTCACTCACAGACACTCTCAGACTCAGTCAAACAGACTCTCTCTCACAGACTCTCTATCACAGACACTCTCACACAGACACTCTCTCACATACTCTCACAGACACTCTCACAGACACTCTCATAAACACTCATAGACACTGATAGACTCTCACTGACACTCTAACAGACACTCTTACAGCCACTCTCTCACAGACTCTTTCAAAGTCTTTGTCTCAGACTCTCTCACAGACACTCTAACAGACACTCACTCAGACACTCACAGTCACTCACTCACAGACACTCACTCACAGACACTCACAGCCACTCTCATGTAAACAAATAGACACTCATAGACACTCATAAAGACACTCATAGTCTCTCTCACAGACTCTCTGAAAGCTCTCTCTCACAGACTCTCTCTCACAGACTCTCTCCCACAGAAACTCTCACACAAAGACTCTCTCACAGACTCTCAAAGACACTCTCTCACAGAGTTTTTACAGACACTCTCTCACAGACACTGTCACAGACACACTCATAGACACTCTCACAGACACTTTCACAGACACTCTCATAGACTCTCTCAGACTCTCTCTCACAGATTCTCTCTCAGACTCTCTCACAGACACACTAACACACAATCTCACAGACCCTCACTCAGACACTCACTCACAGACACTCACTCACAGACTCTCAAAGACACTCTCTCACAGACACTGTCACAGACACTCTCATAGACACTCACAGACACTCTCATAGACACTCATAGACAAGCATAGACACTCATAGACACTCACAGACACTCTCACAGACACTCTCAGATATTCTCACATACACTCTCACAGACACTCTCTCCCTGATTCTCTCTCACAGACTCTCTGTCACAGACTCTCTCGCACAGACTCTCTCACGGACACTCACTCACAGACACTCTCTCACAGACACTCTCTCACAGACACTCTCTCAGACTCTCTCCCACAGATTCTCTCTCACAGACTCTCTCTCACAGACTCTCTCTCACAGACACTCTCACACAGACACTCTCTCACACTCTCACAGACACTCTCTCATAGACACTCTCTCACAGACACTGTCACAGACACTCTCATAGAAACTCTCATAGACACTCTCATAGACACTCTCATAGACACTCATAGACACTCTCACAGAGACACTCTCACAGACACTCTCTCACAGACACTCTCTCAGACTCTCTCCCACAGACTCTCTCTCACAGACTCTCTCTCACAGACTCTCTCTCACAGACACTCTCACACAGACACTCTCTCACACTCTCACAGACACTCTCTCACAGACACTGTCACAGACACTCTCATAGACACTCTCATAGACACTCTCATAGACACTTATAGACACTCTCACAGACACTCTCACAGAGACACTCTCACAGACACTCTCTCATAGACCCTCTCACAGACTCTCTCTCACAGACTCTCTCAGACTCTCTCTCAGACTGTCTCACAGACACTCTCATAAACACTCATAGACACTCTCACAGACTCTCCCACAGACTCTCTATCACAGACACTCTCTCACAGACACTCACAGATACTCTCTCACAGACTCTCACAGTCACTCTCTCACAGACTCACATACACTCTCACAGACTCTCACAGGCACTCTTACAGGCACTCTCTCACAGACTCTCAAAGACACTCTCCCACAGACTCACACTCTCTCACACAGACACTCTCTCACAGACACTCTCTCACAGACTCTCTCTCATAGACTCTCTCTCACAGACTCTCACAGACACTCTGTCACAGACTCTCTCTCACAGACACTCTCACAGACACTCTCTCACAGACTCTCTATCACAGACTCTCTATCACAGACACTCTATCACAGACTCTCTCTCACAGAGTCTCTCTCACAGACACTCTCACAGACACTCTCTCACAGACAGACACTCATAGACACTCTCATAGACACTGATAGACTCTCACAGACACTCTAACAGACACTCTTACAGACACTCTCTCACATACTCTCTCTCACAGTCTTTGTCTCAGACTCTCTCACAGACACTCTAACAGACACTCCCTCAGACACTCACATCCACTCACTCACAGACACTCTCAGAGAAACAAACAGACACTCTCGTAGAAACAAAGACACTCTCATAGACACTCATAAAAACACTCATAAACTCTCTCTCACGGACTCTCTCTCAAAGACTCTCTCTCACAGACTCTCTCTCAGACTCTCTCTCACAGACTCTCTATCACAGACTCTCTATCACAGACTCTCTCTCACAGACACTCTCACACAGACACTCTCTCACAGACTTTCACAGACACTCTCTCATAGACTCTCACAGACACTCTGTCACAGACACTCTCTCATAGACACTCTCATAGATACTCTCACAGACACTCTCACAGACACTCTCTCAAAGACACTTTCTCAGACTCTCCCACAAAGACTCTCTCTCACAGACTCTCTCTCACAGACTCTCAAAGACACTCTCTCACAGACACTGTCACAGACACTCTCATAGACACTCACAGACACTCTCATAGACACTCATAGACAAGCATAGACACTCATAGACACTCACAGACACTCTCACAGACACTCTCAGATATTCTCACATACACTCTCACAGACACTCTCTCCCAGACTCTCTCTCACAGACTCTCTGTCACAGACTCTCTCTCACAGACTCTCTCTCAGAGACTCTCTCTCACAGACACTCTCACAGACTCTCACAGACACTCTCTCACAGACACTGTCACAGACACTCTCATGGACACTCATAGACTCTCTCACAGACACTCTCACTGACACTCTCTCAAAGACACTCAAAGACATTCTCTCGCAGGTTCACACTCTCTCACAGACACTCTCAAAGACTCTCTCTCACAGACTCTCTATCACAGACACTCTCACACAGACACTCTCTCACATACTCTCACAGACACTGTCACAGACACTCTCATAAACACTCATAGACACTGATAGACTCTCACTGACTCTCTAACAGACACTCTTACAGCCACTCTCTCACAGACTCTTTCAAAGTCTTTGTCTCAGACTCTCTCACAGACACTCTAACAGACACTCACTCAGACAGTCACAGCCACTCACTCACAGACACTCACAGCCACTCTCATGTAAACAAATAGACACTCATAGACACTCATAAAGACACTCATAGTCTCTCTCACAGACTCTCTGAAAGCTCTCTCTCACAGACTCTCTCTCACAGACTCTCTCCCACAGAAACTCTCACACAAAGACTCTCTCACAGACTCTCACAGACACTCTCTCACAGAGTTTTTACAGACACTCTCTCGCAGACACTGTCACAGACACACTCATAGACACTCTCACAGACACTTTCACAGACACTCTCATAGACTCTCTCAGACTCTCTCTCACAGGCTCTCTCTCAGACTCTCTCACAGACACACTCACACACAATCTCACAGGCCCTCACTCAGACAATAACTCACAGACACTCACTCACAGACTCTCAAAGACACTCTCTCACAGACACTGTCACAGACACTCTCATAGACACTCACAGACACTCTCATAGACACTCATAGACAAGCATAGACACTCATAGACACTCACAGACACTCTCACAGACACTCTCAGATATTCTCACATACACTCTCACAGACACTCTCTCCCAGACTCTCTCTCACAGACTCTCTGTCACAGACACTCTCTCACAGACTCTCTCACGGACACTCACTCACAGACAGTCTCTCACAGACACTCTCTCACAGACACTCTCTCAGACTCTCTCCCACAGATTCTCTTTCACTGACTCTCTCTCACAGACTCTCTCTCACAGACTCTCTCTCACAGACACTCTCACACAGACACTCTCTCACACTCTCACCGACACTCTCTCACAAACACTCTCTCACAGACACTGTCACAGATACTCTCATAGAAACTCTCATAGACACTCTCATAGACACTCTCATAGACACTCATAGACACTCTCACAGAGACACTCTCACAGACACTCTCTCACAGACACTCTCTCAGACTCTCTCCCACAGACTCTCTCTCACAGACTCTCTCTCACAGACTCTCTCTCACAGACACTCTCACACAGACACTCTCTCACACTCTCACAGACACTCTCTCACAGACACTGTCACAGACACTCTCATAGACACTCTCATAGACACTCTCATAGACACTCATAGGCACTCATAGACACTCTCACAGACACTCTCTCATAGACTCTCTCACAGACTCTCTCTCACAGACTCTCTCAGACTCTCTCTCAGACTGTCTCACAGGCACTTTCATAAACACTCATAGACACTCTCACAGACTCTCCCAGACTCTCTATCACAGACACTCACAGACACTCTCTCACAGACTCTCACAGCCACTCTCTCACAGACTCACATACACTCTCACAGACTCTCACAGGCACTCTTACAGGCACTCTCTCACAGACTCTCAAAGACACTTTCCCACAGACTCACACTCTCTCACAGACACTCTCTCACAGACACTCTCTCACAGACTCTCTCTCACAGACTATCACAGACACTCTGTCACAGACTCTCTCTCACAGACACTCTCACAGACACTCTCTCACAGACACTGTCACAGACACTCTCATAGACACTCACAGGCACTCTCATAGACACTGATAGACTCTCACAGACACTCTAACAGACACTCTTACAGACACTCTCTCACATACTCTCTCTCACAGTCTTTGCCTCAGACTCTCTCACAGACACTCTAACAGACACTCCCTCAGACACTCACATCCACTCACTCACAGACACTCACTCACAGACACTCTCAGAGAAACAAACAGACACTCTCATAGAAACAAAGACACTCTCATAGACACTCATAAAAACACTCATAAACTCTCTCTCACTGACTCTCTCTCAAAGACTCTCTCTCACAGACTCTCTCTCAGACTCTCTCTCACAGACTCTCTATCACAGACTCTCTATCACAGACTCTCTCTCACAGACACTCTCACACAGACACTCTCTCACAGACTTTCACAGACACTCTCTCATAGACTCTCACAGACACTCTGTCACAGACACTCTCTCATAGACATTCTCATAGACACTCTCACAGACACTCTCACTGACACTCTCTCAAAGACACTCAAAGACATTCTCTCGCAGGTTCACACTCTCTCACAGACACTCTCAAAGACTCTCTCTCACAGACTCTCTATCACAGACACTCTCACACAGACACTCTCTCACATACTCTCACAGACACTGTCACAGACACTCTCATAAACACTCATAGACACTGATAGACTCTCACTGACTCTCTAACAGACACTCTTACAGCCACTCTCTCACAGACTCTTTCAAAGTCTTTGTCTCAGACTCTCTCACAGACACTCTAACAGACACTCACTCAGACAGTCACAGCCACTCACTCACAGACACTCACAGCCACTCTCATGTAAACAAATAGACACTCATAGACACTCATAAAGACACTCATAGTCTCTCTCACAGACTCTCTGAAAGCTCTCTCTCACAGACTCTCTCTCACAGACTCTCTCCCACAGAAACTCTCACACAAAGACTCTCTCACAGACTCTCACAGACACTCTCTCACAGAGTTTTTACAGACACTCTCTCGCAGACACTGTCACAGACACACTCATAGACACTCTCACAGACACTTTCACAGACACTCTCATAGACTCTCTCAGACTCTCTCTCACAGGCTCTCTCTCAGACTCTCTCACAGACACACTCACACACAATCTCACAGGCCCTCACTCAGACAATAACTCACAGACACTCACTCACAGACTCTCAAAGACACTCTCTCACAGACACTGTCACAGACACTCTCATAGACACTCACAGACACTCTCATAGACACTCATAGACAAGCATAGACACTCATAGACACTCACAGACACTCTCACAGACACTCTCAGATATTCTCACATACACTCTCACAGACACTCTCTCCCAGACTCTCTCTCACAGACTCTCTGTCACAGACTCTCTCTCACAGACTCTCTCACGGACACTCACTCACAGACAGTCTCTCACAGACACTCTCTCACAGACACTCTCTCAGACTCTCTCCCACAGATTCTCTTTCACTGACTCTCTCTCACAGACTCTCTCTCACAGACTCTCTCTCACAGACACTCTCACACAGACACTCTCTCACACTCTCACCGACACTCTCTCACAAACACTCTCTCACAGACACTGTCACAGATACTCTCATAGAAACTCTCATAGACACTCTCATAGACACTCTCATAGACACTCATAGACACTCTCACAGAGACACTCTCACAGACACTCTCTCACAGACACTCTCTCAGACTCTCTCCCACAGACTCTCTCTCACAGACTCTCTCTCACAGACTCTCTCTCACAGACACTCTCACACAGACACTCTCTCACACTCTCACAGACACTCTCTCACAGACACTGTCACAGACACTCTCATAGACACTCTCATAGACACTCTCATAGACACTCATAGGCACTCATAGACACTCTCACAGACACTCTCTCATAGACTCTCTCACAGACTCTCTCTCACAGACTCTCTCAGACTCTCTCTCAGACTGTCTCACAGGCACTTTCATAAACACTCATAGACACTCTCACAGACTCTCCCAGACTCTCTATCACAGACACTCACAGACACTCTCTCACAGACTCTCACAGCCACTCTCTCACAGACTCACATACACTCTCACAGACTCTCACAGGCACTCTTACAGGCACTCTCTCACAGACTCTCAAAGACACTTTCCCACAGACTCACACTCTCTCACAGACACTCTCTCACAGACACTCTCTCACAGACTCTCTCTCACAGACTATCACAGACACTCTGTCACAGACTCTCTCTCACAGACACTCTCACAGACACTCTCTCACAGACACTGTCACAGACACTCTCATAGACACTCACAGGCACTCTCATAGACACTGATAGACTCTCACAGACACTCTAACAGACACTCTTACAGACACTCTCTCACATACTCTCTCTCACAGTCTTTGCCTCAGACTCTCTCACAGACACTCTAACAGACACTCCCTCAGACACTCACATCCACTCACTCACAGACACTCACTCACAGACACTCTCAGAGAAACAAACAGACACTCTCATAGAAACAAAGACACTCTCATAGACACTCATAAAAACACTCATAAACTCTCTCTCACTGACTCTCTCTCAAAGACTCTCTCTCACAGACTCTCTCTCAGACTCTCTCTCACAGACTCTCTATCACAGACTCTCTATCACAGACTCTCTCTCACAGACACTCTCACACAGACACTCTCTCACAGACTTTCACAGACACTCTCTCATAGACTCTCACAGACACTCTGTCACAGACACTCTCTCATAGACATTCTCATAGACACTCTCACAGACACTCTCACAGACACTCTCTCAAAGACACTCTCTCAGACTCTCCCACAAAGACTCTCTCTCACAGACTCTCTCTCACAGACTCTCTCTCACAGACACTGTCACAGACACTCTCATAGACACTCATAGACACTCTCATGAACCCTCATAGACACTCTCACATAGACTCTCTCTCATAGACTCTCTCACAGATTCTTTCTCAGACTCTCTCACAGACTCTCTCACAGACTCTCCCACAGACGCTCTCACAGACGCTCTCACAGACACTCTCACCGACACTCACTCACAAACAGTCACAGACACTCACTCACAGACAGTCACACACACCCTCTCACAGACTCTCACAGACACTCTCACAGACTCTCACAGGTCCCCTCATGGACACTCCTTCACCGACACTCAAAGACTCTCTCTCACAGACACTCTCTCACAGACACTCCCTCACAGACACTCCCTCACACAGACTCTCTCACACAGACTCTCACACAGACTCTCTCTCACAGACTCTCTAACACAGACTCTCTATCACAGACTCTCACTTACAGACACTCTCACACAGACACTCTCTCACAGACTCTCACAGACACTCTCTCACATACTCTCACAGACACTCTCATAGACACTCGGACACTCTCATAGACTCTCATAGACACTCTCACATACACTCTTACAGACACTCACAGCCACTCACTCACAGACACTCACTCACAGACACTCACAGACACTCTCATGTAAACAAATAGACACTCATAGACACTCATAAAGACACTCATAGTCTCTCTCACAGACTCCTCAAAGCTCTCTCTCACAGACTCTCTCTCACAGACTCTCTCCCACAGAAACTCTCACACAAAGACTCTCTCACAGACTCTCACAGACACTCTCTCACAGACTCTCACAGACACTGTCACAGACACTCTCATAGACACTCTCATAGACACTCATAGACTCTCACAGACACTCTAACAGACACTCTGACACACTCTCTCACAGACTCTCTCTCACAGTCTTTGTCTCAGACTCTCTCAAAGACACTCTAACAGACACTCACTCAGACACTCACAGTCACTCACTCACAGACACTCACTCACAGACACTCACAGACACTCTCATAGAAATAAATAGACACTCATAGACACTCATAAAGACACTCATAGTCTATCTCACAGACTCTCTCAAAGCTCTCTCTCACAGACTCTCTCTCACAGACTCTCTCACACAGACACTCTCACAGACTCTCACAGACACTCTCTCACAGACTCTCACAGACACTCTCTCACAGACACTGTCACAGACGCTCTCATAGACACTCTCACAGACACTCTCACAGACACTCTCACAGACTCTCTCATAGACTCTCTCATAGACTCTCTCTCACAGACTCTCTCTCAGACTCTCTCACAGACACACTCACAGACAATCTCACAGACCCTCACTCAGACACTCACTCACAGACACTCACTCACAGACTCTCAAAGACACTCTCTCACAGACACTGTCACGGTCACTCTCATAGACACTCACAGACACTCTCATAGACACTCAAAGACAAGCATAGACACTCATAGACACTCACAGACACTCTCACAGACACTTTCAGACATTCTCACATACACTCTCACAGACACTCTCTCCCAGACTCTATGTCACAGACTCTCTCTCACAGACTCTCTCACAGACACTCACTCAAAGACACTCTCTCACAGACACTCTCTCACAGACACTCTCACACAGACTCTCACAGACTCTCTCTCACAGACTCTCTCTCACTGACTCTCTCTCACAGACACTCTCACACAGACTCTCACAGACTCTCTCTCACCGACACTCTCTCACAGACTCTCACAGACACTCTCTCACAGACTCTCTCTCACAGCCACTGTCAGAGACACTCACATAGACACTCTCATAGACACTCATAGACACTCTTACCTCACAGACACTCACTCAGAGATACTCACTCAGAGACACTCTCTCATAGACTCTCTCACAGACTCTCTCACAGACTCTCTCACAGACTCTCTCTCAAACTCTCTCTCAGACTGTCTCACAGACACTCTCAAAGACACTCGCTCACAGACACTCACTCACAGACACTCACTCACAGACACTCTCATAAACACTCATAGACACTCTCACAGACACTGTCTCACAGACTCTCCCACAGACTCTCTATCACAGACACTCTCTCACAGACTCACACAGACACTCTCTCACAGACTCTCACAGACACTCTCTCAAAGATTCTCACATACACTCTCACAGACTCCCACAGGCACTCTCACAAACACTCTCTCACAGACTCTCAAAGACACTCTCTCACAGACTCACACTCTCTCACAGACACTCTCTCACAGACACTCTCTCACAGACTCTCTCACAGACTCTCTCTCAGTGACTCTCTCTCACAGACACTCTCACAGACTCTCACAGACACTCTCTCACAGACACTGTCACAGACACTCTCATAGACACTCATAGACTCTCTCACAGACACTCTCACGGACACTCTCTCAAAGACACTCAAAGACACTCTCTCACAGACTCACACTCTCTCACAGACACTCTCACAGACACTCTCTCACAGAGTCTCTCTCACAGACACTCACTCACAGACACTCTCAGACTCAGTCAAACAGACTCTCTCACAGACTCTCGTATCACAGACACTCTCACACAGACACTCTCTAACATACTCTCACAGACACTGTCACAGACACTCTCATAAACACTCATAGACACTGATAGACTCTCACTGACACTCTAACAGACACTCTTACAGCCACTCTCTCACAGACTCTTTCAAAGTCTTAATCTCAGACTCTCTCACAGACTCTCACAGACACTCTCTCACAGAGTTTTTACAGACACTCTCTCACAGACACTGTCACAGACTCTCACAGACACTCTCTCACAGACTCTCACATACACTCTCTCACAGACTCTCACAGACACTGTCACAGACACTCTCATAGACACTCTCATAGACACTCATAGACTCTCACAGACACTCTAACAGACACTCTGACACACTCTCTCACAGACTCTCTCTCACAGTCTTTGTCTCAGACTCTCTCAAAGACACTCTAACAGACACTCACTCAGACACTCACAGTCACTCACTCACAGACACACACTCACAGACACTCTCATAGAAACAAATAGACACTCATAAAGACACTCATAGTCTATCTCACAGACTCTCTCAAAGCTCTCTCTCACAGACTCTCTCTCACAGACTCTCTCACACAGACACTCTCACAGACTCTCACAGACACTCTCTCACAGACTCTCACAGACACTCTCTCACAGACACTGTCACAGACTCTCTCTCAGACTCTCTCACAGACACACTCACAGACAATCTCACAGACCCTCACTCAGACACTCACTCACAGACACTCACTCACAGACTCTCAAAGACACTCTCTCACAGACACTGTCACTCTCATAAACACTCACAGACACTCTCATAGACACTCAAAGACAAGCATAGACACTCATAGACACTCACAGACACTCTCACAGACACTTTCAGACATTCTCACATACACTCTCACAGACACTCTCTCCCAGACTCTATGTCACAGACTCTCTCTCACAGACTCTCTCACAGACACTCACTCACAGACACTCTCTCACAGACACTCTCTGACAGACACTCTCACACAGACTCTCTCTCACAGACTCTCTCTCACAGACTCTCTCTCACTGACTCTCTCTCACAGACACTCTCACACAGACACTCTCAAACAGACACTCTCTCACCGACACTCTCTCACAGACTCTCACAGACACTCTCTCACAGACTCTCTCTCACAGCCACTGTCACAGACACTCTCATAGACACTCTCATAGACACTCATAGACACTCTCACCTCACAGACACTCACTCAGAGATACTCACTCAGAGACACTCTCTCATAGACTCTCTCACAGACTCTCTCACAGACTCTCTCTCAAACTCTCTCTCAGACTGTCTCACAGACACTCTCAAAGACACTCGCTCACAGACACTCACTCACAGACACTCACTCACAGACACTCTCATAAACACTCATAGACACTCTCACAGACACTGTCTCACAGACTCTCCCACAGATTCTCTATCACAGACACTCTCTCACAGACTCACACAGACACTCTCTCACAGACTCTCACAGACACTCTCTCAAAGATTCTCACATACACTCTCACAGACTCCCACAGGCACTCTCACAGACACTCTCTCACAGACTCTCAAAGACACTCTCTCACAGACTCACACTCTCTCACAGACACTCTCCCACAGACTCTCTCTCACAGACTCTCTCTCAGAGACTCTCTCTCACAGACACTCTCACAGACTCTCACAGACACTCTCTCACAGACACTCTCATAGACACTCATAGACTCTCTCACAGACACTCTCACGGACACTCTCTCAAAGACACTCAAAGACACTCTCTCACAGACTCACACTCTCTCACAGACACTCTCACAGACACTCTCTCACAGAGTCTCTCTCACAGACACTCACTCACAGACACTCTCAGACTCAGTCAAACAGACTCTCTCACAGACTCTCTATCACAGACACTCTCACACAGACACTCTCTCACATACTCTCACAGACACTGTCACAGACACTCTCATAAACACTCATAGACACTGATAGACTCTCACTGACACTCTAACAGACACTCTTACAGCCACTCTCTCACAGACTCTTTCAAAGTCTTTGTCTCAGACTCTCTCACAGACACTCTAACAGACACTCACTCAGACACTCACAGCCACTCACTCACAGACACTCACTCACAGACACTCACAGACACTCTCATGTAAACAAATAGACACTCATCGACACTCATAAAGACACTCATAGTCTCTCTTACAGACTCTCTGAAAGCTCTCTCTCACAGACTCTCTCTCACAGACTCTCTCCCACAGAAACTCTCACACAAAGACTCTCTCACAGACTCTCACAGACACTCTCATAGACACTCTCACAGACACTTTCACAGACACTCTCATAGACTCTCTCAGACTCTCTCTCACAGACTCTCTCTCAGACTCTCTCACAGACACACTCACACACAATCTCACAGACCCCCACTCAGACACTCACTCACAGACACTCACTCACAGACTCTCAAAGACACTCTCTCACAGACACTGTCACAGACACTCTCATAGACACTCACAGACACTCTCATAGACACTCATAGACAAGGATAGACACTCATAGACACTCACAGACACTCTCACAGACACTCTCAGATATTCTCACATACACTCTCACAGACACTCTCTCCCAGACTCTCTCTCACAGACTCTCTGTCACAGACTCTCTCTCACAGACTCTCTCACGGACACTCACTCACATACACTCTCTCACAGACACTCTCTCACAGACTCTCTCTCACAGACACTCTCACACAGACACTCTCTCACACTCTCACAGACACTCTCTCACAGACACTCTCTCACAGACACTGTCACAGACACTCTCATAGAAACTCATAGACAAGGATAGACACTCATAGACACTCACAGACACTCTCACAGACACTCTCAGATATTCTCACATACACTCTCACAGACACTCTCTCCCAGACTCTCTCTCTCAGACTCTCTCCCACAGATTCTCTCTCACAGACTCTCTCTCACAGACACTCTCACACAGACACTCTCTCACACTCTCACAGACACTCTCTCACAGACACTCTCTCACAGACACTGTCACAGACACTCTCATAGACACTCATAGACAAGGATAGACACTCATAGACACTCACAGACACTCTCACAGACACTCTCAGATATTCTCACATACACTCTCACAGACACTCTCTCCCAGACTCTCTCTCTCAGACTCTCTCCCACAGATTCTCTCTCACAGACTCTCTCTCACAGACTCTCTCTCACAGACTCTCTCTCACAGACACTCTCACACAGACACTCTCTCACACTCTCACAGACACTCTCTCACAGACACTCTCTCACAGACACTGTCACAGACACTCTCATAGAAACTCTCATAGACACTCTCATAGACACTCTCATAGACACTCATAGACACTCATAGACACTCTCACAGACACTCTCACAGAGACACTCTCACAGACACTCTCTCACAGACACTCTCTCAGACTCTCTCCCACAGACTCTCTCTCACAGACTCTCTCTCACATACTCTCTCTCACAGACACTCTCACACAGACACTCTCTCACACTCTCACAGACACTCTCTCAAAGACTCTCACATACACTCTCACAGACTCCCACAGGCACTCTCACAGACACTCTCTCACAGACTCTCAAAGACTCTCTCTCACAGACTCACACTCTCTCACAGACACTCTCTCACAGACACTCTCTCACAGACTCTCTCTCACAGACTCTCTCTCAGAGACTCTCTCTCACAGACACTCTCACAGACTCTCACAGACACTCTCTCACAGACACTGTCACAGACACTCTCATAGACACTCATAGACTCTCTCACAGACACTCTCACGGACACTCTCTCAAAGACACTCAAAGACACTCTCTCACAGACTCACACTCTCTCACAGACACTCTCACAGACACTCTCTCACAGACACTCACTCACAGACACTCTCAGACTCAGTCAAACAGACTCTCTCTCACAGACTCTCTATCACAGACACTCTCACACAGACACTCTCTCACATACTCTCACAGACACTCTCACAGACACTCTTACAGCCACTCTCTCACAGACTCTTTCAAAGTCTTTGTCTCAGACTCTCTCACAGACACTCTAACAGACATTCACTCAGACACTCACAGTCACTCACTCACAGACACTCACTCACAGACACTCACAGCCACTCTCATGTAAACAAATAGACACTCATAGACACTCATAAAGACACTCATAGTCTCTCTCACAGACTCTCTGAAAGCTCTCTCTCACAGACTCTCTCTCACAGACTCTCTCCCACAGAAACTCTCACACAAAGACTCTCTCACAGACTCTCAAAGACACTCTCTCACAGAGTTTTTACAGACACTCTCTCACAGACACTGTCACAGACACACTCATAGACACTCTCACAGACACTTTCACAGACACTCTCATAGACTCTCTCAGACTCTCTCTCACAGATTCTCTCTCAGACTCTCTCACAGACACACTCACACACAATCTCACAGACCCTCACTCAGACACTCACTCACAGACACTCACTCACAGACTCTCAAAGACACTCTCTCACAGACACTGTCACAGACACTCTCATAGACACTCACAGACACTCTCATAGACACTCATAGACAAGCATAGACACTCATAGACACTCACAGACACTCTCACAGACACTCTCAGATATTCTCACATACACTCTCACAGACACTCTCTCCCAGACTCTCTCTCACAGACTCTCTGTCACAGACTCTCTCTCACAGACTCTCTCACGGACACTCTCTCACAGACACTCTCTCAGACTCTCTCCCACAGATTCTCTCTCACAGACTCTCTCTCACAGACTCTCTCTCACAGACTCTCTCTCACAGACACTCTCACACAGACACTCTCTCACACTCTCACAGACACTCTCTCACAGACACTCTCTCACAGACACTGTCACAGACACTCTCATAGAAACTCTCATAGACACTCTCATAGACACTCTCATAGACACTCATAGACACTCTCACAGAGACACTCTCACAGACACTCTCTCACAGACACTCTCTCAGACTCTCTCCCACAGACTCTCTCTCACAGACTCTCTCTCACAGACTCTCTCTCACAGACACTCTCACACAGACACTCTCTCACACTCTCACAGACACTCTCTCACAGACACTGTCACAGACACTCTCTCACAGACAAACTCTCATAGACACTCTCATAGACACTCTCATAGACACTCATAGGCACTCATAGACACTCTCACAGACACTCTCACAGACACACTCTCACAGACAAACTCTCACAGACACTCTCTCATAGACTCTCTCACAGACTCTCTCTCACAGACTCTCTCGGACTCTCTCTCAGACTGTCTCACAGACACTCTCATTAACACTCATAGACACTCTCACAGACTCTCCCACAGACTCTCTATCACAGACACTTTCTCACAGACACTCACAGACACTCTCTCATAGACTCTCACAGCCACTCTATCACAGACTCACATACACTCTCACAGACTCTCACAGGCACTCTTACAGGCACTCTCTCACAGACTCTCAAAGACACTCTCCCACAGACTCACACTCTCTCACACAGACACTTTCTCACAGACACTCTCTCACAGACTCTCTCTCACAGACTCTCACAGACACTCTGTCACAGACTCTCTCTCACAGACACTCTCACAGACACTCTCTCACAGACTCTCTATCACAGACTCTCTATCACAGACACTCTATCACAGACTCTCTCTCACAGAGTCTCTCTCACAGACACTCTCACAGACACTCTCTCACAGACTCTCACAGACACTGTCACAGACACTCTCATAGACACTCACAGGCACTCTCGTAGACACTGATAGACTCTCACAGACACTCTAACAGACACTCTTACAGACACTCTCTCACATACTCTCTCTCACAGTCTTTGTCTCAGACTCTCTCACAGACACTCTAACAGACACTCCCTCAGACACTCACATCCACTCACTCACAGACACTCACTCACAGACACTCTCAGAGAAACAAACAGACACTCTCATAGAAACAAAGACACTCTCATAGACACTCATAAAAACACTCATAAACTCTCTCTCACGGACTCTCTCTCAAAGACTCTCTCTCACAGACTCTCTCTCAGACTCTCTCTCACAGACTCTATCACAGACTCTCTATCACAGACTCTCTCTCACAGACACTCTCACACAGACACTCTCTCACAGATTTTCACAGACACTCTCTCATAGACTCTCACAGACACTCTGTCACAGACACTCTCTCATAGACACTCTCATAGCCACTCTCACAGACACTCTCACAGACACTCTCTCAAAGACACTCTCTCAGACTCTCCCACAAAGACTCTCTCTCACAGACTCTCTCTCACAGACTCTCTCTCACAGACACTGTCACAGACACTCTCATAGACACTCATAGACACTCTCATAAACACTCATAGACACTCTCACATAGACTCTCTCTCATAGACTCTCTCACAGATTCTTTCTCAGACTCTCTCACAGACTCTCTCACAGACTCTCCCACAGATGCTCTCACAGACGCTCTCATAGACACTCTCACCGACACTCACTCACAAACAGTCACAGACACTCACTCACAGACAGTCACACACACCCTCTCACAGACTCTCACATACACTCTCACAGACTCTCACAGGCACCCTCATGGACACTCCTTCACCGACACTCAAACACTCTCTGTCACAGACTCTCTCTCACAGACACTCCCTCACAGACACTCCCTCACACAGACTCTCTCACACAGACTCTCACACAGACTCTCTCTCACAGACTCTCTATCACAGACTCTCTATCACAGACTCTCACTTACAGACACTCTCACACAGACACTCTCTCACAGACTCTCACAGACACTCTCTCACAGACGCTCACAGACACTCTCATAGACACTCGGACACTCTCATAGACTCTCATAGACACTCTCACATACACTCTTACAGACACTCACAGCCACTCACTCACAGACACTCACTCACAGACACTCACAGACACTCTCATGTAAACAAATAGACACTCATAGACACTCATAAAGACACTCATAGTCTCTCTCACAGACTCCTCACAACTCTCTCTCACAGAATCTCTCTCATAGACTCTCTCCCACAGAAACTCTCACACAATGACTCTCTCACAGACTCTCACAGACACTCTCTCACAGAGTTTTTACAGACACTCTCTCACAGACACTGTCACAGACTCTCACAGACACTCTCTCACAGACTCTCACATACACTCTCTCACAGACTCTCACAGACACTGTCACAGACACTCTCATAGACACTCTCATAGACACTCATAGACTCTCACAGACACTCTAACAGACACTCTGACACACTCTCTCACAGACTCTCTCTCACAGTCTTTGTCTCAGACTCTCTCAAAGACACTCTAACAGACACTCACTCAGACACTCACAGTCACTCACTCACAGACACTCACTCACAGACACTCACAGACACTCTCATAGAAACAAATAGACACTCATAGACACTCATAAAGACACTCATAGTCTATCTCACAGACTCTCTCAAAGCTCTCTCTCACAGACTCTCTCTCACAGACTCTCTCACACAGACACTCTCACAGACTCTCACAGACACTCTCTCACAGACTCTCACAGACACTCTCTCACAGACACTGTCACAGACGCTCTCATAGACACTCATTGACACTCTCACAGACACTCTCACAGACACTCTCACAGACTCTCTCATAGACTCTCTCATAGACTCTCTCTCACAGACTCTCTCTCATGCTCTCTCAGAGACACACACAGACAATCTCACAGACCCTCACTCAGACACTCACTCACAGACACTCACTCACAGACTCTCAAAGACACTCTCTCACAGACACTGTCACGGTCACTCTCATAGACACTCACAGACACTCTCATAGACACTCAAAGACAAGCATAGACACTCATAGACACTCACAGACACTCTCACAGACACTTTCAGACATTCTCACATACACTCTCACGGACACTCTCTCCCAGACTCTATGTCACAGACTCTCTCTCACAGACTCTCTCACAGACACTCACTCACAGACACTCTCTCACAGACACTCTCTCACAGACACTCTCACACAGACTCTCTCTCACAGACTCTCTCTCACAGACTCTCTCTCACTGAATCTCTCACAGACACTCTCAAACAGACACTCTCTCACCGACACTCTCTCACAGACTCTCACAGACACTCTCTCACAGACTCTCTCTCACAGCCACTGTCACAGACACTCTCATAGACACTCTCATAGACACTCATAGACACTCTCACCTCACAGACACTCACTCAGAGACACTCACTCAGAGACACTCTCTCATAGACTCTCTCACAGACTCTCTCACAGACTCTCTCTCAAACTCTCTCTCAGACTGTCTCACAGACACTCTCAAAGACACTCGCTCACAGACACTCACTCACAGACACTCACTCACAGACACTCTCATAAACACTCATAGACACTCTCACAGACACTGTCTCACAGACTCTCCCACAGACTCTCTATCACAGACACTCTCTCACAGACTCACACAGACACTATCTCACAGACTCTCACAGACACTCTCTCAAAGACTCTCACATACACTCTCACAGACTCCCACGGGCACTCTCACAGACACTCTCTCACAGACTCTCAAAGACTCTCTCTCACAGACTCACACTCTCTCACAGACACTCTCTCACAGACACTCTCTCACAGACTCTCTCTCACAGACTCTCTCTCAGAGATTCTCTCTCACAGACACTCTCACAGACTCACAGACACTCTCTCACAGACACTGTCACAGACACTCTCATAGACACTCATAGACTCTCTCACAGACACTCTCACGGACACTCTCTCAAAGACACTCAAAGACACTCTCTCACAGACTCACACTCTCTCACAGACACTCTCACAGACACTCTCTCACAGACACTCACTCACAGACACTCTCAGACTCAGTCAAACAGACTCTCTCTCACAGACTCTCTATCACAGACACTCTCACACAGACACTCTCTCACATACTCTCACAGACACTCTCACAGAAACTCTCATAAACACTCATAGACACTGATAGACTCTCACTGACACTCTAACAGACACTCTTACAGCCACTCTCTCACAGACTCTTTCAAAGTCTTTGTCTCAGACTCTCTCACAGACACTCTAACAGACACTCACTCAGACACTCACAGTCACTCACTCACAGACACTCACTCACAGACACTCACAGCCACTCTCATGTAAACAAATAGACACTCATAGACGCACTCATAGTCTCTCTCACAGACTCTCTGAAAGCTCTCTCTCACAGACTCTCTCTCACAGACTCTCTCCCACAGAAACTCTCACACAAAGACTCTCTCACAGACTCTCAAAGACACTCTCTCACAGAGTTTTTACAGACACTCTCTCACAGACACTGTCACAGACACACTCATAGACACTCTCACAGACACTTTCACAGACACTCTCATAGACTCTCTCAGACTCTCTCTCACAGATTCTCTCTCAGACTCTCTCACAGACACACTCACACACAATCTCACAGACCCTCACTCAGACACTCACTCACAGACACTCACTCACAGACTCTCAAAGACACTCTCTCACAGACACTGTCACAGACACTCTCATAGACACTCACAGACACTCTCATAGACACTCATAGACAAGCATAGACACTCATAGACACTCACAGACACTCTCACAGACACTCTCAGATATTCTCACATACACTCTCACAGACACTCTCTCCCAGACTCTCTCTCACAGACTCTCTGTCACAGACTCTCTCTCTCACAGACTCTCTCTCAGAGACTCTCTCTCACAGACACTCTCACAGACTCTCACAGACACTCTCTCACAGACACCGTCACAGACACTCTCATAGACACTCGTAGACTCTCTCACAGACACTCTCACGGACACTCTCTCAAAGACACTCAAAGACATTCTCTCACAGACTCACACTCTCTCACAGACACTCTCACAGACACTCTCTCACAGAGTCTCTCTCACAGACACTCACTCACAGACACTCTCAGACTCAGTCAAACAGACTCTCTCTCACAGACTCTCTATCACAGACACTCTCCCACAGACACTCTCTCACATACTCTCACAGACACTGTCACAGACACTCTCATAAACACTCATAGACACTGATAGACTCTCACTGACACTCTAACAGACACTGTTACAGCCACTCTCTCACAGACTCTTTCAAAGTCTTAATCTCAGACTCTCTCACAGACACTCTAACAGACACTCACTCAGACACTCACTCACAGACACTCACTCACAGACACTCACAGCCACTCTCATGTAAACAAATAGACACTCATAGACACTCATAAAGACACTCATAGTCTCTCTCACAGACTCTCTGAAAGCTCTCTCTCACAGACTCTCTCTCACAGACTCTCTCCCACAGAAACTCTCACACAAAGACTCTCTCACAGACACTCTCTCACAGAGTTTTTACAGACACTCTCTCACAGAGTTTTTACAGACACTCTCTCACAGACACTGTCACAGACACACTCATAGACACTCTCACAGACACTTTCACAGACACTCTCATAGACTCTCTCAGACTCTCTCTCACAGACTCTCTCTCAGACTCTCTCACAGACACACTCACACACAATCTCACAGACCCTCACCCAGACAATCACTCACAGACACTCACTCACAGACTCTCAAATACACTCTCTCACAGACACTGTCACAGACACTCTCATAGACACTCACAGACACTCTCATAGACACTCATAGACAAGCATAGACACTCATAGACACTCACAGACACTCACTCACAGACACTCACAGACACTCTCATAGAAACAAATAGACACTCATAGACACTCATAAAGACACTCATAGTCTATCTCACAGACTCTCTCAAAGCTCTCTCTCACAGACTCTCTCTCACAGACTCTCTCACACAGACACTCTCACAGACTCTCACAGACACTCTCTCACAGACTCTCACAGACACTCTCTCACAGACACTGTCACAGACGCTCTCATAGACACTCATTGACACTCTCACAGACACTCTCACAGACACTCTCACAGACTCTCTCATAGACTCTCTCATAGACTCTCTCTCACAGACTCTCTCTCATGCTCTCTCAGAGACACACACAGACAATCTCACAGACCCTCACTCAGACACTCACTCACAGACACTCACTCACAGACTCTCAAAGACACTCTCTCACAGACACTGTCATGGTCACTCTCATAGACACTCACAGACACTCTCATAGACACTCAAAGACAAGCATAGACACTCATAGACACTCACAGACACTCTCACAGACACTTTCAGACATTCTCACATACACTCTCACGGACACTCTCTCCCAGACTCTATGTCACAGACTCTCTCTCACAGACTCTCTCACAGACACTCACTCACAGACACTCTCTCACAGACACTCTCTCACAGACACTCTCACACAGACTCTCTCTCACAGACTCTCTCTCACAGACTCTCTCTCACTGAATCTCTCACAGACACTCTCAAACAGACACTCTCTCACCGACACTCTCTCACAGACTCTCACAGACACTCTCTCACAGACTCTCTCTCACAGCCACTGTCACAGACACTCTCATAGACACTCTCATAGACACTCATAGACACTCTCACCTCACAGACACTCACTCAGAGACACTCACTCAGAGACACTCTCTCATAGACTCTCTCACAGACTCTCTCACAGACTCTCTCTCAAACTCTCTCTCAGACTGTCTCACAGACACTCTCAAAGACACTCGCTCACAGACACTCACTCACAGACACTCACTCACAGACACTCTCATAAACACTCATAGACACTCTCACAGACACTGTCTCACAGACTCTCCCACAGACTCTCTATCACAGACACTCTCTCACAGACTCACACAGACACTATCTCACAGACTCTCACAGACACTCTCTCAAAGACTCTCACATACACTCTCACAGACTCCCACGGGCACTCTCACAGACACTCTCTCACAGACTCTCAAAGACTCTCTCTCACAGACTCACACTCTCTCACAGACACTCTCTCACAGACACTCTCTCACAGACTCTCTCTCACAGACTCTCTCTCAGAGATTCTCTCTCACAGACACTCTCACAGACTCACAGACACTCTCTCACAGACACTGTCACAGACACTCTCATAGACACTCATAGACTCTCTCACAGACACTCTCACGGACACTCTCTCAAAGACACTCAAAGACACTCTCTCACAGACTCACACTCTCTCACAGACACTCTCACAGACACTCTCTCACAGACACTCACTCACAGACACTCTCAGACTCAGTCAAACAGACTCTCTCTCACAGACTCTCTATCACAGACACTCTCACACAGACACTCTCTCACATACTCTCACAGACACTCTCACAGAAACTCTCATAAACACTCATAGACACTGATAGACTCTCACTGACACTCTAACAGACACTCTTACAGCCACTCTCTCACAGACTCTTTCAAAGTCTTTGTCTCAGACTCTCTCACAGACACTCTAACAGACACTCACTCAGACACTCACAGTCACTCACTCACAGACACTCACTCACAGACACTCACAGCCACTCTCATGTAAACAAATAGACACTCATAGACGCACTCATAGTCTCTCTCACAGACTCTCTGAAAGCTCTCTCTCACAGACTCTCTCTCACAGACTCTCTCCCACAGAAACTCTCACACAAAGACTCTCTCACAGACTCTCAAAGACACTCTCTCACAGAGTTTTTACAGACACTCTCTCACAGACACTGTCACAGACACACTCATAGACACTCTCACAGACACTTTCACAGACACTCTCATAGACTCTCTCAGACTCTCTCTCACAGATTCTCTCTCAGACTCTCTCACAGACACACTCACACACAATCTCACAGACCCTCACTCAGACACTCACTCACAGACACTCACTCACAGACTCTCAAAGACACTCTCTCACAGACACTGTCACAGACACTCTCATAGACACTCACAGACACTCTCATAGACACTCATAGACAAGCATAGACACTCATAGACACTCACAGACACTCTCACAGACACTCTCAGATATTCTCACATACACTCTCACAGACACTCTCTCCCAGACTCTCTCTCACAGACTCTCTGTCACAGACTCTCTCTCTCACAGACTCTCTCTCAGAGACTCTCTCTCACAGACACTCTCACAGACTCTCACAGACACTCTCTCACAGACACCGTCACAGACACTCTCATAGACACTCGTAGACTCTCTCACAGACACTCTCACGGACACTCTCTCAAAGACACTCAAAGACATTCTCTCACAGACTCACACTCTCTCACAGACACTCTCACAGACACTCTCTCACAGAGTCTCTCTCACAGACACTCACTCACAGACACTCTCAGACTCAGTCAAACAGACTCTCTCTCACAGACTCTCTATCACAGACACTCTCCCACAGACACTCTCTCACATACTCTCACAGACACTGTCACAGACACTCTCATAAACACTCATAGACACTGATAGACTCTCACTGACACTCTAACAGACACTGTTACAGCCACTCTCTCACAGACTCTTTCAAAGTCTTAATCTCAGACTCTCTCACAGACACTCTAACAGACACTCACTCAGACACTCACTCACAGACACTCACTCACAGACACTCACAGCCACTCTCATGTAAACAAATAGACACTCATAGACACTCATAAAGACACTCATAGTCTCTCTCACAGACTCTCTGAAAGCTCTCTCTCACAGACTCTCTCTCACAGACTCTCTCCCACAGAAACTCTCACACAAAGACTCTCTCACAGACACTCTCTCACAGAGTTTTTACAGACACTCTCTCACAGAGTTTTTACAGACACTCTCTCACAGACACTGTCACAGACACACTCATAGACACTCTCACAGACACTTTCACAGACACTCTCATAGACTCTCTCAGACTCTCTCTCACAGACTCTCTCTCAGACTCTCTCACAGACACACTCACACACAATCTCACAGACCCTCACCCAGACAATCACTCACAGACACTCACTCACAGACTCTCAAATACACTCTCTCACAGACACTGTCACAGACACTCTCATAGACACTCACAGACACTCTCATAGACACTCATAGACAAGCATAGACACTCATAGACACTCACAGACACTCTCACAGACACTCTCAGATATTCTCACATACACTCTCACAGACACTCTCTCCCAGATTCTCTCTCACAGACTCTCTGTCACAGACTCTCTCGCACAGACTCTCTCACGGACACTCACTCACAGACACTCTCTCACAGACACTCTCTCACAGACACTCTCTCAGACTCTCTCCCACAGATTCTCTCTCACAGACTCTCTCTCACAGACTCTCTCTCACAGACACTCTCACACAGACACTCTCTCACACTCTCACAGACACTCTCTCATAGACACTCTCTCACAGACACTGTCACAGACACTCTCATAGAAACTCTCATAGACACTCTCATAGACACTCTCATAGACACTCATAGACACTCTCACAGAGACACTCTCACAGACACTCTCTCACAGACACTCTCTCAGACTCTCTCCCACAGACTCTCTCTCACAGACTCTCTCTCACAGACTCTCTCTCACAGACACTCTCACACAGACACTCTCTCACACTCTCACAGACACTCTCTCACAGACACTGTCACAGACACTCTCATAGACACTCTCATAGACACTCTCATAGACACTTATAGACACTCTCACAGACACTCTCACAGAGACACTCTCACAGACACTCTCTCATAGACCCTCTCACAGACTCTCTCTCACAGACTCTCTCAGACTCTCTCTCAGACTGTCTCACAGACACTCTCATAAACACTCATAGACACTCTCACAGACTCTCCCACAGACTCTCTATCACAGACACTCTCTCACAGACACTCACAGACACTCTCTCACAGACTCTCACAGTCACTCTCTCACAGACTCACATACACTCTCACAGACTCTCACAGGCACTCTTACAGGCACTCTCTCACAGACTCTCAAAGACACTCTCCCACAGACTCACACTCTCTCACACAGACACTCTCTCACAGACACTCTCTCACAGACTCTCTCTCATAGACTCTCTCTCACAGACTCTCACAGACACTCTGTCACAGACTCTCTCTCACAGACACTCTCACAGACACTCTCTCACAGACTCTCTATCACAGACTCTCTATCACAGACACTCTATCACAGACTCTCTCTCACAGAGTCTCTCTCACAGACACTCTCACAGACACTCTCTCACAGACAGACGCTCATAGACACTCTCATAGACACTGATAGACTCTCACAGACACTCTAACAGACACTCTTACAGACACTCTCTCACATACTCTCTCTCACAGTCTTTGTCTCAGACTCTCTCACAGACACTCTAACAGACACTCCCTCAGACACTCACATCCACTCACTCACAGACACTCTCAGAGAAACAAACAGACACTCTCGTAGAAACAAAGACACTCTCATAGACACTCATAAAAACACTCATAAACTCTCTCTCACGGACTCTCTCTCAAAGACTCTCTCTCACAGACTCTCTCTCAGACTCTCTCTCACAGACTCTCTATCACAGACTCTCTATCATAGACTCTCTCTCACAGACACTCTCACACAGACACTCTCTCACAGACTTTCACAGACACTCTCTCATAGACTCTCACAGACACTCTGTCACAGACACTCTCTCATAGACACTCTCATAGATACTCTCACAGACACTCTCTCACAGACACTGTCACAGACGCTCTCATAGACACTCATTGACACTCTCACAGACACTCTCACAGACACTCTCACAGACTCTCTCATAGACTCTCTCATAGACTCTCTCTCACAGACTCTCTCTCATGCTCTCTCAGAGACACACACAGACAATCTCACAGACCCTCACTCAGACACTCACTCACAGACACTCACTCACAGACTCTCAAAGACACTCTCTCACAGACACTGTCACGGTCACTCTCATAGACACTCACAGACACTCTCATAGACACTCAAAGACAAGCATAGACACTCATAGACACTCACAGACACTCTCACAGACACTTTCAGACATTCTCACATACACTCTCACGGACACTCTCTCCCAGACTCTATGTCACAGACTCTCTCTCACAGACTCTCTCACAGACACTCACTCACAGACACTCTCTCACAGACACTCTCTCACAGACACTCTCACACAGACTCTCTCTCACAGACTCTCTCTCACAGACTCTCTCTCACTGAATCTCTCACAGACACTCTCAAACAGACACTCTCTCACCGACACTCTCTCACAGACTCTCACAGACACTCTCTCACAGACTCTCTCTCACAGCCACTGTCACAGACACTCTCATAGACACTCTCATAGACACTCATAGACACTCTCACCTCACAGACACTCACTCAGAGACACTCACTCAGAGACACTCTCTCATAGACTCTCTCACAGACTCTCTCACAGACTCTCTCTCAAACTCTCTCTCAGACTGTCTCACAGACACTCTCAAAGACACTCGCTCACAGACACTCACTCACAGACACTCACTCACAGACACTCTCATAAACACTCATAGACACTCTCACAGACACTGTCTCACAGACTCTCCCACAGACTCTCTATCACAGACACTCTCTCACAGACTCACACAGACACTATCTCACAGACTCTCACAGACACTCTCTCAAAGACTCTCACATACACTCTCACAGACTCCCACGGGCACTCTCACAGACACTCTCTCACAGACTCTCAAAGACTCTCTCTCACAGACTCACACTCTCTCACAGACACTCTCTCACAGACACTCTCTCACAGACTCTCTCTCACAGACTCTCTCTCAGAGATTCTCTCTCACAGACACTCTCACAGACTCTCACAGACACTCTCTCACAGACACTGTCACAGACACTCTCATAGACACTCATAGACTCTCTCACAGACACTCTCACGGACACTCTCTCAAAGACACTCAAAGACACTCTCTCACAGACTCACACTCTCTCACAGACACTCTCACAGACACTCTCTCACAGACACTCACTCACAGACACTCTCAGACTCAGTCAAACAGACTCTCTCTCACAGACTCTCTATCACAGACACTCTCACACAGACACTCTCTCACATACTCTCACAGACACTCTCACAGAAACTCTCATAAACACTCATAGACACTGATAGACTCTCACTGACACTCTAACAGACACTCTTACAGCCACTCTCTCACAGACTCTTTCAAAGTCTTTGTCTCAGACTCTCTCACAGACACTCTAACAGACACTCACTCAGACACTCACAGTCACTCACTCACAGACACTCACTCACAGACACTCACAGCCACTCTCATGTAAACAAATAGACACTCATAGACGCACTCATAGTCTCTCTCACAGACTCTCTGAAAGCTCTCTCTCACAGACTCTCTCTCACAGACTCTCTCCCACAGAAACTCTCACACAAAGACTCTCTCACAGACTCTCAAAGACACTCTCTCACAGAGTTTTTACAGACACTCTCTCACAGACACTGTCACAGACACACTCATAGACACTCTCACAGACACTTTCACAGACACTCTCATAGACTCTCTCAGACTCTCTCTCACAGATTCTCTCTCAGACTCTCTCACAGACACACTCACACACAATCTCACAGACCCTCACTCAGACACTCACTCACAGACACTCACTCACAGACTCTCAAAGACACTCTCTCACAGACACTGTCACAGACACTCTCATAGACACTCACAGACACTCTCATAGACACTTATAGACAAGCATAGACACTCATAGACACTCACAGACACTCTCACAGACACTCTCAGATATTCTCACATACACTCTCACAGACACTCTCTCCCAGACTCTCTCTCACAGACTCTCTGTCACAGACTCTCTCTCTCACAGACACTCTCTCACAGACTCACACAGACACTATCTCACAGACTCTCACAGACACTCTCTCAAAGACTCTCACATACACTCTCACAGACTCCCACGGGCACTCTCACAGACACTCTCTCACAGACTCTCAAAGACTCTCTCTCACAGACTCACACTCTCTCACAGACACTCTCTCACAGACACTCTCTCACAGACTCTCTCTCACAGACTCTCTCTCAGAGATTCTCTCTCACAGACACTCTCACAGACTCTCACAGACACTCTCTCACAGACACTGTCACAGACACTCTCATAGACACTCATAGACTCTCTCACAGACACTCTCACGGACACTCTCTCAAAGACACTCAAAGACACTCTCTCACAGACTCACACTCTCTCACAGACACTCTCACAGACACTCTCTCACAGACACTCACTCACAGACACTCTCAGACTCAGTCAAACAGACTCTCTCTCACAGACTCTCTATCACAGACACTCTCACACAGACACTCTCTCACATACTCTCACAGACACTCTCACAGAAACTCTCATAAACACTCATAGACACTGATAGACTCTCACTGACACTCTAACAGACACTCTTACAGCCACTCTCTCACAGACTCTTTCAAAGTCTTTGTCTCAGACTCTCTCACAGACACTCTAACAGACACTCACTCAGACACTCACAGTCACTCACTCACAGACACTCACTCACAGACACTCACAGCCACTCTCATGTAAACAAATAGACACTCATAGACGCACTCATAGTCTCTCTCACAGACTCTCTGAAAGCTCTCTCTCACAGACTCTCTCTCACAGACTCTCTCCCACAGAAACTCTCACACAAAGACTCTCTCACAGACTCTCAAAGACACTCTCTCACAGAGTTTTTACAGACACTCTCTCACAGACACTGTCACAGACACACTCATAGACACTCTCACAGACACTTTCACAGACACTCTCATAGACTCTCTCAGACTCTCTCTCACAGATTCTCTCTCAGACTCTCTCACAGACACACTCACACACAATCTCACAGACCCTCACTCAGACACTCACTCACAGACACTCACTCACAGACTCTCAAAGACACTCTCTCACAGACACTGTCACAGACACTCTCATAGACACTCACAGACACTCTCATAGACACTTATAGACAAGCATAGACACTCATAGACACTCACAGACACTCTCACAGACACTCTCAGATATTCTCACATACACTCTCACAGACACTCTCTCCCAGACTCTCTCTCACAGACTCTCTGTCACAGACTCTCTCTCTCACAGACTCTCTCTCAGAGACTCTCTCTCACAGACACTCTCACAGACTCTCACAGACACTCTCTCACAGACACTCGTAGACTCTCTCACAGACACTCTCACGGACACTCTCTCAAAGACACTCAAAGACATTCTCTCACAGACTCACACTCTCTCACAGACACTCTCACAGACACTCTCTCACAGAGTCTCTCTCACAGACACTCACTCACAGACACTCTCAGACTCAGTCAAACAGACTCTCTCTCACAGACTCTCTATCACAGACACTCTCCCACAGACACTCTCTCACATACTCTCACAGACACTGTCACAGACACTCTCATAAACACTCATAGACACTGATAGACTCTCACTGACACTCTAACAGACACTGTTACAGCCACTCTCTCACAGACTCTTTCAAAGTCTTAATCTCAGACTCTCTCACAGACACTCTAACAGACACTCACTCAGACACTCACTCACAGACACTCACTCACAGACACTCACAGCCACTCTCATGTAAACAAATAGACACTCATAGACACTCATAAAGACACTCATAGTCTCTCTCACAGACTCTCTGAAAGCTCTCTCTCACAGACTCTCTCTCACAGACTCTCTCCCACAGAAACTCTCACACAAAGACTCTCTCACAGACACTCTCTCACAGAGTTTTTACAGACACTCTCTCACAGAGTTTTTACAGACACTCTCTCACAGACACTGTCACAGACACACTCATAGACACTCTCACAGACACTTTCACAGACACTCTCATAGACTCTCTCAGACTCTCTCTCACAGACTCTCTCTCAGACTCTCTCACAGACACACTCACACACAATCTCACAGACCCTCACCCAGACAATCACTCACAGACACTCACTCACAGACTCTCAAATACACTCTCTCACAGACACTGTCACAGACACTCTCATAGACACTCACAGACACTCTCATAGACACTCATAGACAAGCATAGACACTCATAGACACTCACAGACACTCTCACAGACACTCTCAGATATTCTCACATACACTCTCACAGACACTCTCTCCCAGATTCTCTCTCACAGACTCTCTGTCACAGACTCTCTCGCACAGACTCTCTCACGGACACTCACTCACAGACACTCTCTCACAGACACTCTCTCACAGACACTCTCTCAGACTCTCTCCCACAGATTCTCTCTCACAGACTCTCTCTCACAGACTCTCTCTCACAGACACTCTCACACAGACACTCTCTCACACTCTCACAGACACTCTCTCATAGACACTCTCTCACAGACACTGTCACAGACACTCTCATAGAAACTCTCATAGACACTCTCATAGACACTCTCATAGACACTCATAGACACTCTCACAGAGACACTCTCACAGACACTCTCTCACAGACACTCTCTCAGACTCTCTCCCACAGACTCTCTCTCACAGACTCTCTCTCACAGACTCTCTCTCACAGACACTCTCACACAGACACTCTCTCACACTCTCACAGACACTCTCTCACAGACACTGTCACAGACACTCTCATAGACACTCTCATAGACACTCTCATAGACACTTATAGACACTCTCACAGACACTCTCACAGAGACACTCTCACAGACACTCTCTCATAGACCCTCTCACAGACTCTCTCTCACAGACTCTCTCAGACTCTCTCTCAGACTGTCTCACAGACACTCTCATAAACACTCATAGACACTCTCACAGACTCTCCCACAGACTCTCTATCACAGACACTCTCTCACAGACACTCACAGACACTCTCTCACAGACTCTCACAGTCACTCTCTCACAGACTCACATACACTCTCACAGACTCTCACAGGCACTCTTACAGGCACTCTCTCACAGACTCTCAAAGACACTCTCCCACAGACTCACACTCTCTCACACAGACACTCTCTCACAGACACTCTCTCACAGACTCTCTCTCATAGACTCTCTCTCACAGACTCTCACAGACACTCTGTCACAGACTCTCTCTCACAGACACTCTCACAGACACTCTCTCACAGACTCTCTATCACAGACTCTCTATCACAGACACTCTATCACAGACTCTCTCTCACAGAGTCTCTCTCACAGACACTCTCACAGACACTCTCTCACAGACAGACGCTCATAGACACTCTCATAGACACTGATAGACTCTCACAGACACTCTAACAGACACTCTTACAGACACTCTCTCACATACTCTCTCTCACAGTCTTTGTCTCAGACTCTCTCACAGACACTCTAACAGACACTCCCTCAGACACTCACATCCACTCACTCACAGACACTCTCAGAGAAACAAACAGACACTCTCGTAGAAACAAAGACACTCTCATAGACACTCATAAAAACACTCATAAACTCTCTCTCACGGACTCTCTCTCAAAGACTCTCTCTCACAGACTCTCTCTCAGACTCTCTCTCACAGACTCTCTATCACAGACTCTCTATCATAGACTCTCTCTCACAGACACTCTCACACAGACACTCTCTCACAGACTTTCACAGACACTCTCTCATAGACTCTCACAGACACTCTGTCACAGACACTCTCTCATAGACACTCTCATAGATACTCTCACAGACACTCTCACAGACACTCTCTCAAAGACACTTTCTCAGACTCTCCCACAAAGACTCTCTCTCACAGACTCTCTCTCACAGACTCTCAAAGACACTCTCTCACAGACACTGTCACAGACACTCTCATAGACACTCACAGACACTCTCATAGACACTCATAGACAAGCATAGACACTCATAGACACTCACAGACACTCTCACAGACACTCTCAGATATTCTCACATACACTCTCACAGACACTCTCTCCCAGACTCTCTGTCACAGACTCTCTGTCACAGACTCTCTCTCACAGACTCTCTCTCAGAGACTCTCTCTCACAGACACTCTCACAGACTCTCACAGACACTCTCTCACAGACACTGTCACAGACACTCTCATGGACACTCATAGACTCTCTCACAGACACTCTCACTGACACTCTCTCAAAGACACTCAAAGACATTCTCTCTCAGACTCACACTCTCTCACAGACACTCTCAAAGACTCTCTCTCACAGACTCTCTATCACAGACACTCTCACACAGACACTCTCTCACATACTCTCACAGACACTGTCACAGACACTCTCATAAACACTCATAGACACTGATAGACTCTCACTGACTCTCTAACAGACACTCTTACAGCCACTCTCTCACAGACTCTTTCAAAGTCTTTGTCTCAGACTCTCTCACAGACACTCTAACAGACACTCACTCAGACACTCACAGCCACTCACTCACAGACACTCACAGCCACTCTCATGTAAACAAATAGACACTCATAGACACTCATAAAGACACTCATAGTCTCTCTCACAGACTCTCTGAAAGCTCTCTCTCACAGACTCTCTCTCACAGACTCTCTCCCACAGAAACTCTCACACAAAGACTCTCTCACAGACTCTCACAGACACTCTCTCACAGAGTTTTTACAGACACTCTCTCGCAGACACTGTCACAGACACACTCATAGACACTCTCACAGACACTTTCACAGACACTCTCATAGACTCTCTCAGACTCTCTCTCACGGGCTCTCTCTCAGACTCTCTCACAGACACACTCACACACAATCTCACAGGCCCTCACTCAGACAATCACTCACAGACACTCACTCACAGACTCTCAAAGACACTCTCTCACAGACACTGTCACAGACACTCTCATAGACACTCACAGACACTCTCATAGACACTCATAGACAAGCATAGACACTCATAGACACTCACAGACACTCTCACAGACACTCTCAGATATTCTCACATACACTCTCACAGACACTCTCTCCCAGACTCTCTCTCACAGACTCTCTGTCACAGATTCTCTTTCACAGACTCTCTCTCACAGACTCTCTCTCACAGACTCTCTCTCACAGACACTCTCACACAGACACTCTCTCACACTCTCATCGACACTCTCTCACAAACACTCTCTCACAGACACTGTCACAGATACTCTCATAGAAACTCTCATAGACACTCTCATAGACACTCTCATAGACACTCATAGACACTCTCACAGAGACACTCTCACAGACTCTCTCTCACAGACTCTCTCTCACAGACTCTCTCTCACAGACACTCTCACACAGACACTCTCTCACACTCTCACAGACACTCTCTCACAGACACTGTCACAGACACTCTCATAGACACTCTCATAGACACTCTCATAGACACTCATAGGCACTCATAGACACTCTCACAGACACTCTCTCATAGACTCTCTCACAGACTCTCTCTCACAGACTCTCTCAGACTCTCTCTCAGACTGTCTCACAGACACTCTCATAAACACTCATAGACACTCTCACAGACTCTCCCAGACTCTCTATCACAGACACTCACAGACACTCTCTCACAGACTCTCACAGCCACTCTCTCACAGACTCACATACACTCTCACAGACTCTCACAGGCACTCTTACAGGCACTCTCTCACAGACTCTCAAAGACACTTTCCCACAGACTCACACTCTGTCACAGACACTCTCTCACAGACACTCTCTCACAGACTCTCTCTCACAGACTCTCACAGACACTCTGTCACAGACTCTCTCTCACAGACACTCTCACAGACACTCTCTCACAGACTCTCACAGACACTGTCACAGACACTCTCATAGACACTCACAGGCACTCTCATAGACACTGATAGACTCTCACAGACACTCTAACAGACACTCTTACAGACACTCTCTCACATACTCTCTCTCACAGTCTTTGCCTCAGACTCTCTCACAGACACTCTAACAGACACTCCCTCAGACACTCACATCCACTCACTCACAGACACTCACTCACAGACACTCTCAGAGAAACAAACAGACACTCTCATAGAAACAAAGACACTCTCATAGACACTCATAAAAACACTCATAAACTCTCTCTCACGGACTCTCTCTCAAAGACTCTCTCTCACAGACTCTCTCTCAGACTCTCTCTCACAGACTCTCTATCACAGACTCTCTATCACAGACTCTCTCTCACAGACACTCTCACACAGACACTCTCTCACAGACTTTCACAGACACTCTCTCATAGACTCTCACAGACACTCTGTCACAGACACTCTCTCATAGACACTCTCATAGACACTCTCACAGACACTCTCACAGACACTCTCTCAAAGACACTCTCTCAGACTCTCCCACAAAGACTCTCTCTCACAGACTCTCTCTCACAGACTCTCTCTCACAGACACTGTCACAGACACTCTCATAGACACTCATAGACACTCTCATAAACACTCATAGACACTCTCACATAGACTCTCTCTCATAGACTCTCTCACAGATTCTTTCTCAGACTCTCTCACAGACTCTCTCACAGACTCTCCCACAGACGCTCTCACAGACGCTCTCACAGACACTCTCACCGACACTCACTCACAAACAGTCATAGACACTCACTCACAGACAGTCACACACACCCTCTCACAGACTCTCACAGACACTCTCACAGACTCTCACAGGTCCCCTCATGGACACTCCTTCACCGACACTCAAAGACTCTCTCTCACAGACACTCTCTCACAGACACTCCCTCACAGACACTCCCTCACACAGACTCTCTCACACAGACTCTCACACAGACTCTCTCTCACAGACTCTCTAACACAGACTCTCTATCACAGACTCTCACTTACAGACACTCTCACACAGACACTCTCTCACAGACTCTCACAGACACTCTCTCACAGACTCTCACAGACACTCTCATAGACACTCGGACACTCTCATAGACTCTCATAGACACTCTCACATACACTCTTACAGACACTCACAGCCACTCACTCACAGACACTCACTCACAGACACTCACAGACACTCTCATGTAAACAAATAGACACTCATAGACACTCATAAAGACACTCATAGTCTCTCTCACAGACTCCTCAAAGCTCTCTCTCACAGACTCTCTCTCACAGACTCTCTCCCACAGAAACTCTCACACAAAGACTCTCTCACAGACTCTCACAGACACTCTCTCACAGACTCTCACAGACACTGTCACAGACACTCTCATAGACACTCTCATAGACACTCATAGACTCTCACAGACACTCTAACAGACACTCTGACAAACTCTCTCACAGACTCTCTCTCACAGTCTTTGTCTCAGACTCTCTCAAAGACACTCTAACAGACACTCACTCAGACACTCACAGTCACTCACTCACAGACACTCACTCACAGACACTCACAGACACTCTCATAGAAATAAATAGACACTCATAGACACTCATAAAGACACTCATAGTCTATCTCACAGACTCTCTCAAAGCTCTCTCTCACAGACTCTCTCTCACAGACTCTCTCACACAGACACTCTCACAGACTCTCACAGACACTCTCTCACAGACTCTCACAGACACTCTCTCACAGACACTGTCACAGACGCTCTCATAGACACTCTCACAGACACTCTCACAGACACTCTCACAGACTCTCTCATAGACTCTCTCATAGACTCTCTCTCACAGACTCTCTCTCAGACTCTCTCACAGACACACTCACAGACAATCTCACAGACCCTCACTCAGACACTCACTCACAGACACTCACTCACAGACTCTCAAAGACACTCTCTCACAGACACTGTCACGGTCACTCTCATAGACACTCACAGACACTCTCATAGACACTCAAAGACAAGCATAGACACTCATAGACACTCACAGACACTCTCACAGACACTTTCAGACATTCTCACATACACTCTCACAGACACTCTCTCCCAGACTCTATGTCACAGACTCTCTCTCACAGACTCTCTCACAGACACTCACTCACAGACACTCTCTCACAGACACTCTCTCACAGACACTCTCACACAGACTCTCACAGACTCTCTCTCACAGACTCTCTCTCACTGACTCTCTCTCACAGACACTCTCAAACAGACACTCTTTCACCGACACTCTCTCACAGACTCTCACAGACACTCTCTCACAGACTCTCTCTCACAGCCACTGTCAGAGACACTCTCATAGACACTCTCATAGACACTCATAGACACTCTCACCTCACAGACACTCAGAGATACTCACTCAGAGACACTCTCTCATAGACTCTCTCATAGACTCTCTCACAGACTCTCTCACAGACTCTCTCTCAAACTCTCTCTCAGACTGTCTCACAGACACTCTCAAAGACACTCGCTCACAGACACTCACTCACAGACACTCACTCACAGACACTCTCATAAACACTCATAGACACTCTCACAGACACTGTCTCACAGACTCTCCCACAGACTCTCTATCACAGACACTCTCTCACAGACTCACACAGACACTCTCTCACAGACTCTCACAGACACTCTCTCAAAGATTCTCACATACACTCTCACAGACTCCCACAGGCACTCTCACAGACACTCTCTCACAGACTCTCAAAGACACTCTCTCACAGACTCACACTCTCTCACAGACACTCTCTCACAGACACTCTCTCACAGACTCTCTCTCACAGACTCTCTCTCAGAGACTCTCTCTCACAGACACTCTCACAGACTCTCACAGACACTCTCTCACAGACACTGTCACAGACACTCTCATAGACACTCATAGACTCTCTCACAGACACTCTCACGGACACTCTCTCAAAGACACTCAAAGACACTCTCTCACAGACTCACACTCTCTCACAGACACTCTCACAGACACTCTCTCACAGAGTCTCTCTCACAGACACTCACTCACAGACACTCTCAGACTCAGTCAAACAGACTCTCTCACAGACTCTCTATCACAGACACTCTCACACAGACACTCTCTCACATACTCTCACAGACACTGTCACAGACACTCTCATAAACACTCATAGACACTGATAGACTCTCACTGACACTCTAACAGACACTCTTACAGCCACTCTCTCACAGACTCTTTCAAAGTCTTAATCTCAGACTCTCTCACAGACTCTCACAGACACTCTCTCACAGAGTTTTTACAGACACTCTCTCACAGACACTGTCACAGACTCTCACAGACACTCTCTCACAGACTCTCACAGACACTGTCACAGACACTCTCATAGACACTCTCATAGACACTCATAGACTCTCACAGACACTCTAACAGACACTCTGACACACTCTCTCACAGACTCTCTCTCACAGTCTTTGTCTCAGACTCTCTCAAAGACACTCTAACAGACACTCACTCAGACACTCACAGTCACTCACTCACAGACACCCACTCACAGACACTCACAGACACTCTCATAGAAACAAATAGACACTCATAGACACTCATAAAGACACTCATAGTCTATCTCACAGACTCTCTCAAAGCTCTCTCTCACAGACTCTCTCTCACAGACTCTCTCACACAGACACTCTCACAGACTCTCACAGACACTCTCTCACAGACTCTCACAGACACTCTCTCACAGACACTGTCACAGACGCTCTCATAGACACTCTCACAGACACTCTCACAGACACTCTCACAGACTCTCTCATAGACTCTCTCATAGACTCTCTCTCACAGACTCTCTCTCAGACTCTCTCACAGACACACTCACAGACAATCTCACAGACCCTCACTCAGACACTCACTCACAGACACTCACTCACAGACTCTCAAAGACACTCTCTCACAGACACTGTCACGGTCACTCTCATAGACACTCAAAGACAAGCATAGACACTCATAGACACTCACAGACACTCTCACAGACACTTTCAGACATTCTCACATACACTCTCACAGACACTCTCTCCCAGACTCTATGTCACAGACTCTCTCTCACAGACTCTCTCACAGACACTCACTCACAGACACTCTCTCACAGACACTCTCTCACAGACACTCTCACACAGACTCTCTCTCACAGACTCTCTCTCACAGACTCTCTCTCACTGACTCTCTCTCACAGACACTCTCACACAGACACTCTCAAACAGACACTCTCTCACCGACACTCTCTCACAGACTCTCACAGACACTCTCTCACAGACTCTCTCTCACAGCCACTGTCACAGACACTCTCATAGACACTCTCATAGACACTCATAGACACTCTCACCTCACAGAGACTCACTCAGAGATACTCACTCAGAGACACTCTCTCATAGACTCTCTCACAGACTCTCTCACAGACTCTCTCTCAAACTCTCTCTCAGACTGTCTCACAGACACTCTCAAAGACACTCGCTCACAGACACTCACTCACAGACACTCACTCACAGACACTCTCATAAACACTCATAGACACTCTCACAGACACTGTCTCACAGACTCTCCCACAGACTCTCTATCACAGACACTCTCTGACAGACTCACACAGACACTCTCTCACAGACTCTCACAGACACTCTCTCAAAGATTCTCACATACACTCTCACAGACTCCCACAGGCACTCTCACAGACACTCTCTCACAGACTCTCAAAGACACTCTCTCACAGACTCACACTCTCTCACAGACACTCTCTCACAGACACTCTCTCACAGACTCTCTCACAGACTCTCTCTCAGTGACTCTCTCTCACAGACACTCTCACAGACTCTCACAGACACTCTCTCACAGACACTGTCACAGACACTCTCATAGACACTCATAGACTCTCTCACAGACACTCTCACGGACACTCTCTCAAAGACACTCTCTCACAGACTCACACTCTCTCACAGACACTCTCACAGACACTCTCTCACAGAGTCTCTCTCACAGACACTCACTCACAGACACTCTCAGACTCAGTCAAACAGACTCTCTCACAGACTCTCTATCACAGACACTCTCACACAGACACTCTCTCACATACTCTCACAGACACTGTCACAGACACTCTCATAAACACTCATAGACACTGATAGACTCTCACTGACACTCTAACAGACACTCTTACAGCCACTCTCTCACAGACTCTTTCAAAGTCTTAATCTCAGACTCTCTCACAGACTCTCACAGACACTCTCTCACAGAGTTTTTACAGACACTCTCTCACAGACACTGTCACAGACTCTCACAGACACTCTCTCACAGACTCTCACAGACACTGTCACAGACACTCTCATAGACACTCTCATAGACACTCATAGACTCTCACAGACACTCTAACAGACACTCTGACACACTCTCTCACAGACTCTCTCTCACAGTCTTTGTCTCAGACTCTCTCAAAGACACTCTAACAGACACTCACTCAGACACTCACAGTCACTCACTCACAGACACCCACTCACAGACACTCACAGACACTCTCATAGAAACAAATAGACACTCATAGACACTCATAAAGACACTCATAGTCTATCTCACAGACTCTCTCAAAGCTCTCTCTCACAGACTCTCTCTCACAGACTCTCTCACACAGACACTCTCACAGACTCTCACAGACACTCTCTCACAGACTCTCACAGACACTCTCTCACAGACACTGTCACAGACGCTCTCATAGACACTCTCACAGACACTCTCACAGACACTCTCACAGACTCTCTCATAGACTCTCTCATAGACTCTCTCTCACAGACTCTCTCTCAGACTCTCTCACAGACACACTCACAGACAATCTCACAGACCCTCACTCAGACACTCACTCACAGACACTCACTCACAGACTCTCAAAGACACTCTCTCACAGACACTGTCACGGTCACTCTCATAGACACTCACAGACACTCTCATAGACACTCAAAGACAAGCATAGACACTCATAGACACTCACAGACACTCTCACAGACACTTTCAGACATTCTCACATACACTCTCACAGACACTCTCTCCCAGACTCTATGTCACAGACTCTCTCTCACAGACTCTCTCACAGACACTCACTCACAGACACTCTCTCACAGACACTCTCTCACAGACACTCTCACACAGACTCTCTCTCACAGACTCTCTCTCACAGACTCTCTCTCACTGACTCTCTCTCACAGACACTCTCACACAGACACTCTCAAACAGACACTCTCTCACCGACACTCTCTCACAGACTCTCACAGACACTCTCTCACAGACTCTCTCTCACAGCCACTGTCACAGACACTCTCATAGACACTCTCATAGACACTCATAGACACTCTCACCTCACAGACACTCACTCAGAGATACTCACTCAGAGACACTCTCTCATAGACTCTCTCACAGACTCTCTCACAGACTCTCTCTCAAACTCTCTCTCAGACTGTCTCACAGACACTCTCAAAGACACTCGCTCACAGACACTCACTCACAGACACTCACTCACAGACACTCTCATAAACACTCATAGACACTCTCACAGACACTGTCTCACAGACTCTCCCACAGACTCTCTATCACAGACACTCTCTGACAGACTCACACAGACACTCTCTCACAGACTCTCACAGACACTCTCTCAAAGATTCTCACATACACTCTCACAGACTCCCACAGGCACTCTCACAGACACTCTCTCACAGACTCTCAAAGACACTCTCTCACAGACTCACACTCTCTCACAGACACTCTCTCACAGACTCTCTCTCACAGACTCTCTCTCAGAGACTCTCTCTCACAGACACTCTCACAGACTCTCACAGACACTCTCTCACAGACACTGTCACAGACACTCTCATAGACACTCATAGACTCTCTCACAGACACTCTCACGGACACTCTCTCAAAGACACTCAAAGACACTCTCTCACAGACTCACACTCTCTCACAGACACTCTCACAGACACTCTCTCACAGAGTCTCTCCCACAGACACTCACTCAGAGACACTCTCAGACTCAGTCAAACAGACTCTCTCACAGTCTCTCTATCACAGACACTCTCACACAGACACTCTCTCACATACTCTCACAGACACTCTCACAGACACTCTCATAAACACTCATAGACACTGATAGACTCTCACTGACACTCTAACAGACACTCTTACAGCCACTCTCTCACAGACTCTTTCAAAGTCTTTGTCTCAGACTCTCTCACAGACACTCTAACAGACACTCACTCAGACACTCACAGCCACTCACTCACAGACACTCACTCACAGACACTCACAGACACTCTCATGTAAACAAATAGACACTCATCGACACTCATAAAGACACTCATAGTCTCTCTTACAGACTCTCTGAAAGCTCTCTCTCACAGACTCTCTCTCACAGACTCTCTCCCTCAGAAACTCTCACACAAAGACTCTCTCACAGACTCTCACAGACACTCTCATAGACACTCTCACAGACACTTTCACAGACACTCTCATAGACTCTCTCAGACTCTCTCTCACAGACTCTCTCTCAGACTCTCTCACAGACACACTCACACACAATCTCACAGACCCCCACTCAGACACTCACTCACAGACACTCACTCACAGACTCTCAAAGACACTCTCTCACAGACACTGTCACAGACACTCTCATAGACACTCACAGACACTCTCATAGACACTCATAGACAAGGATAGACACTCATAGACACTCACAGACACTCTCACAGACACTCTCAGATATTCTCACATACACTCTCACAGACACTCTCTCCCAGACTCTCTCTCACAGACTCTCTGTCACAGACTCTCTCTCACAGACTCTCTCACGGACACTCACTCACATACACTCTCTCACAGACACTCTCTCACAGACACTCTCTCAGACTCTCTCCCACAGATTCTCTCTCACAGACTCTCTCTCACAGACTCTCTCTCACAGACTCTCTCTCACAGACACTCTCACACAGACACTCTCTCACACTCTCACAGACACTCTCTCACAGACACTCTCTCACAGACACTGTCACAGACACTCTCATAGAAACTCTCATAGACACTCTCATAGACACTCTCATAGACACTCATAGACACTCATAGACACTCTCACAGACACTCTCACAGAGACACTCTCACAGACACTCTCTCACAGACACTCTCTCAGACTCTCTCCCACAGACTCTCTCTCACAGAGTCTCTCTCACATACTCTCTCTCACAGACACTCTCACACAGACACTCTCTCACACTCTCACAGACACTCTCTCACAGACACTGTCACAGACACTCTCATAGACACTCTCATAGACACTCTCATAGACACTCATAGACACTCATAGACACTCTCACAGACACTCTCACAGAGACACTCTCACAGACACTCTCTCATAGACTCTCTCACAGACTCTCTCTCACAGACTCTCTCAGACTCTCTCTCAGACTGTCTCCCAGACACTCTCATAAACACTCATAGACACTCTCACAGACTCTCCCACAGACTCTCTATCACAGACACTCTCTCACAGACACTCACAGACACTCTCTCACAGACTCTCACAGTCACTCTCTCACAGACTCTCACATACACTCTCACAGACTCCCACAGGCACTCTTACAGGCACTCTCTCACAGACTCCCAAAGACACTCTCCCACAGACTCACACTCTCTCACACAGACACTCTCTCACTGACACTCTCTCACAGACTCTCTCTCACAGACTCTCACAGACACTCTCATGTAAACAAATAGACACTCATAGACACTCATAAAGACACTCATAGTCTCTCTCACAGACTCCTCAAAGCTCTCTCTCACAGACTCTCTCTCACAGACTCTCTCCCACAGAAACTCTCACACAAAGACTCTCTCACAGACTCTCACAGACACTCTCTCACAGACACTGTTACAGACTCTCACAGACACTCTCTCACAGACTCTCACATACACTCTCTCTCAGACTCTCACAGACACTGTCACAGACACTCTCATAGACACTCATAGACTCTCACAGACACTCTAACAGACACTCTGACACACTCTCTCACAGACTCTCTCTCACAGTCTTTGTCTCAGACTCTCTCAAAGACACTCTAACAGACACTCACTCAGACACTCACAGTCACTCACTCACAGACACTCACTCACAGACACTCTCACATAGACACTCTCAAACAGACACTCTCACAGACTCTCACAGGCACTCTCTCACAGACTCTCTCTCACAGACTCTCTCACACACTCTCACAGACTCTCACAGGCACTCTCTCACAGACTCTCACAGACACTCTCTCACAGACACTGTCACAGACGCTCTCATAGACACTCATAGACACTCTCACAGACACTCTCACAGACACTCTCACAGACTCTCTCACAGACTCTCTCATAGACTCTCTCTCACAGACTCTCTCTCAGACTCTCTCACAGACACACTCACAGACAATCTCACAGACCCTCACTCAGACACTCACTCACAGACACTCACTCACAGACTCTCAAAGATTCTCTCTCACAGACACTGTCACGGTCACTCTCATAGACACTCACAGACACTCTCATAGACACTCAAAGACAAGCATAGACACTCATAGACACTCACAGACACTCTCACAGACACTTTCAGACATTCTCACATACACTCTCACAGACACTCTCTCCCAGACTCTATGTCACAGACTCTCTCACACAGACTCTCTCACAGACACTCACTCACAGACACTCTCTCACAGACACTCTCTCACAGACACTCTCACACAGACTCTCTCTCACAGACTCTCTCTCACAGACTCTCTCTCACTGACTCTCTCTCACAGACACTCTCACATAGACACTCTCAAACAGACACTCTCTCACTGACACTCTCTCACAGACTCTCACAGACACTCTCTCACAGACTCTCTCTCACAGCCACTGTCACAGACACTCTCATAGACACTCTCATAGACACTCATAGACACTCTCACCTCACAGACACTCACTCAGAGGCACTCACTCAGAGACACTCTCTCATAGACTCTCTCACAGACTCTCTCACAGACTCTCTCTCAAACTCTCTCTCAGACTGTCTCACAGACACTCTCAAAGACACTCGCTCACAGACACTCACTCACAGACACTCACTCACAGACACTCTCATAAACACTCATAGACACTCTCACAGACACTGTCTCACAGACTCTCCCACAGACTCTCTATCACAGACACTCTCTCACAGACTCACACAGACACTCTCTCACAGACTCACACTCTCTCACAGACACTCTCTCACAGACACTCTCTCACAGACTCTCTCCCACAGACTCTCTCTCAGAGACTCTCTCTCACAGACACTCTCACAGACTCTCACAGACACTCTCTCACATACACTGTCACAGACACTCTCATAGACACTCATAGACTCTCTCACAGACACTCTCACGGACACTCTCTCAACGACACTCAAAGACACTCTCTCACAGACTCACACTCTCTCACAGACACTCTCACAGACACTCTCTCACAGAGTCTCTCTCACAGACACTCACTCACAGACACTCTCAGACTCAGTCAAACAGACTCTCTCACAGACTCTCTCTCACAGAAACTCTCACACAAAGACTCTCTCACAGACTCTCAAAGACACTCTCTCACAGAGTTTTTACAGACACTCTCTCACAGACACTGTCACAGACACACTCATAGACACTCTCACAGACACTTTCACAGACACTCTCATAGACTCTCTCAGACTCTCTCTCACAGATTCTCTCTCAGACTCTCTCACAGACACACTCACACACAATCTCACAGACCCTCACTCAGACACTCACTCACAGACACTCACTCACAGACTCTCAAAGACACTCTCTCACAGACACTGTCACAGACACTCTCATAGACACTCACAGACACTCTCATAGACACTCATAGACAAGCATAGACACTCATAGACACTCACAGACACTCTCACAGACACTCTCAGATATTCTCACATACACTCTCACAGACACTCTCTCCCAGACTCTCTCTCACAGACTCTCTGTCACAGACTCTCTCTCACAGACTCTCTCTCAGAGACTCTCTCTCACAGACACTCTCACAGACTCTCACAGACACTCTCTCACAGACACTGTCACAGACACTCTCATAGACACTCATAGACTCTCTCACAGACACTCTCACGGACACTCTCTCAAAGACACTCAAAGACATTCTCTCACAGACTCACACTCTCTCACAGACACTCTCACAGACACTCTCTCACAGAGTCTCTCTCACAGACACTCACTCACAGACACTCTCAGACTCAGTCAAACAGACTCTCTCACAGACTCTCTATCACAGACACTCTCACACAGACACTCTCTCACATACTCTCACAGACACTGTCACAGACACTCTCATAAACACTCATAGACACTGATAGACTCTCACTGACACTCTAACAGGCACTCTTACAGCCACTCTCTCACAGACTCTTTCAAAGTCTTAATCTCAGACTCTCTCACAGACACTCTAACAGACACTCACTCAGACACTCACTCACAGACACTCACTCACAGACACTCACAGCCAATCTCATGTAAACAAATAGACACTCATAGACACTCATAAAGACACTCATAGTCTCTCTCACAGACTCTCTGAAAGCTCTCTCTCACAGACTCTCTCTCACAGACTCTCTCCCACAGAAACTCTCACACAAAGACTCTCTCACAGACACTCTCTCACAGAGTTTTTACAGACACTCTCTCACAGAGTTTTTACAGACACTCTCTCACAGACACTGTCACAGACACACTCATAGACACTCTCACAGACACTTTCACAGACACTCTCATAGACTCTCTCAGACTCTCTCTCACAGACTCTCTCTCAGACTCTCTCACAGACACACTCACACACAATCTCATAGACCCTCACCCAGACAATCACTCACAGACACTCACTCACAGACTCTCTCTCACAGACACTGTCACAGACACTCTCATAGACACTCACAGACACTCTCATAGACACTCATAGACAAGCATAGACACTCTCACAGACACTCTCAGATATTCTCACATACACTCTCACAGAAACTCTCTCCCAGACTCTCTCTCACAGACTCTCTGTCACAGACTCTCTCTCACAGACTCTCTCACGGACACTCACTCACAGACACTCTCTCACAGACACTCTCTCACAGACACTCTCTCAGACTCTCTCCCACAGATTCTCTCTCACAGACTCTCTCTCACAGACACTCTCACACAGACACTCTCTCACACTCTCACAGACACTCTCTCATAGACACTCTCTCACAGACACTGTCACAGACACTCTCATAGAAACTCTCATAGACACTCTCATAGACACTCTCATAGACACTCATAGACACTCACAGACACTCTCTCACAGACACTCTCTCAGACTCTCTCCCACAGACTCTCTCTCACAGACTCTCTCTCACAGACTCTCTCTCACAGACACTCTCACACAGACACTCTCTCACACTCTCACAGACACTCTCTCACAGACTCTCTCAGACTCTCTCTCAGACTGTCTCACAGACACTCTCATAGACACTCTCATAGACACTCTCATAGACACTTATAGACACTCTCACAGACACTCTCACAGAGACACTCTCACAGACACTCTCTCATAGACCCTCTCACAGACTCTCTCTCACAGACTCTCTCAGACTCTCTCTCAGACTGTCTCACAGACACTCTCATAAACACTCATAGACACTCTCACAGACTCTCCCACAGACTCTCTATCACAGACACTCTCTCACAGACACTCACAGACACTCTCTCACAGACTCTTACAGCCACTCTCTCACAGACTCACATACACTCTCACAGACTCTCACAGGCACTCTTACAGGCACTCTCTCACAGACTCTCAAAGACACTCTCCCACAGACTCACACTCTCTCACACAGACACTCTCTCACAGACACTCTCTCACAGACTCTCTCTCATAGACTCTCTCTCACAGACTCTCACAGACACTCTGTCACAGACTCTCTCTCACAGACACTCTCACAGACACTCTCTCACAGACTCTCTATCACAGACTCTCTATCACAGACACTCTATCACAGACTCTCTCTCACAGAGTCTCTCTCACAGACACTCTCACAGACACTCTCTCACAGACTCTCACAGACACTGTCACAGACACTCTCATAGACACTCATAGACACTTTCATAGACACGGATAGACTCTCACAGACACTCTAACAGACACTCTTACAGACACTCTCTCACATACTCTCTCTCACAGTCTTTGTCTCAGACTCTCTCACAGACACTCTAACAGACACTCCCTCAGACACTCACATCCACTCACTCACAGACACTCTCAGAGAAACAAACAGACACTCTCGTAGAAACAAAGACACTCTCATAGACACTCATAAAAACACTCATAAACTCTCTCTCACGGACTCTCTCTCAAAGACTCTCTCTCACAGACTCTCTCAGACTCTCTCTCACAGACTCTCTATCACAGACTCTCTATCACAGACTCTCTCTCACAGACACTCTCACACAGACACTCTCTCACAGACTTTCACAGACACTCTCTCATAGACTCCCACAGACACTCTGTCACAGACACTCTCTCATAGACACTCTCATAGACACTCTCACAGACACTCTCACAGACACTCTCTCAAAGACACTTTCTCAGACTCTCCCACAAAGACTCTCTCTCACAGACTCTCTCTCACAGACTCTCAAAGACACTCTCTCACAGACACTGTCACAGATACTCTCATAGACACTCACAGACACTCTCATAGACACTCATAGACAAGCATAGACACTCATAGACACTCACAGACACTCTCACAGACACTCTCAGATATTCTCACATACACTCTCACAGACACTCTCTCCCAGACTCTCTCTCACAGACTCTCTGTCACAGACTCTCTCTCACAGACTCTCTCTCAGAGACTCTCTCTCACAGACACTCTCACAGACTCTCACAGACACTCTCTCACAGACACTGTCACAGACACTCTCATGGACACTCATAGACTCTCTCACAGACACTCTCACTGACACTCTCTCAAAGACACTCAAAGACATTCTCTCACAGACTCACACTCTCTCACAGACACTCTCAAAGACACTCTCTCACAGAGTCTCTCTCACAGACACTCACTCACAGACACTCTCAGACTCAGTCAAACAGACCCTCTCTCACAGACTCTCTATCACAGACACTCTCACACAGACACTCTCTCACATACTCTCACAGACACTGTCACAGACACTCTCATAAACACTCATAGACACTGATAGACTCTCACTGACTCTCTAACAGACACTCTTACAGCCACTCTCTCACAGACTCTTTCAAAGTCTTTGTCTCAGACTCTCTCACAGACACTCTAACAGACACTCACTCAGACACTCACAGCCACTCACTCACAGACACTCACAGCCACTCTCATGTAAACAAATAGACACTCATAAAGACACTCATAGTCTCTCTCACAGACTCTCTGAAAGCTCTCTCTCACAGACTCTCTCTCACAGACTCTCTCCCACAGAAACTCTCACACAAAGACTCTCTCACAGACTCTCACAGACACTCTCTCACAGAATTTTTACAGACACTCTCTCGCAGACACTGTCACAGACACACTCATAGACACTCTCACAGACACTTTCACAGACACTCTCATAGACTCTCTCAGACTCTCTCTCACAGGCTCTCTCTCAGACTCTCTCACAGACACACTCACACACAATCTCACAGGCCCTCGCTCAGACAATCACTCACATACACTCTCTCACAGACACTCACTCACAGACACTCTCAGACTCAGTCAAACAGACTCTCTCACAGACTCTCTATCACAGACACTCTCTCACATACTCTCACAGACACTGTCACAGACACTCTCATAAACACTCATAGACACTGATAGACTCTCACTGACACTCTAACAGACACTCTTACAGCCACTCTCTCACAGACTCTTTCAAAGTCTTTGTCTCAGACTCTCTCACAGACACTCTAACAGACACTCACTCAGACACTCACAGCCACTCACTCACAGACACTCACTCACAGACTCTCAAAGACACTCTCTCACAGACACTGTCACAGACACTCTCATAGGCACTCACAGACACTCTCATAGACACTCATAGACAAGGATAGACACTCATAGACACTCACAGACACTCTCACAGACACTCTCAGATATTCTCACATACACTCTCACAGACACTCTCTCCCAGACTCTCTCTCACAGACTCTCTGTCACAGACTCTCTCTCACAGACTCTCTCACGGACACTCACTCACAGACACTCTCTCACAGACACTCTCTCACAGACACTCTCTCAGACTCTCTCCCACAGATTCTCTCTCACAGACTCTCTCTCACAGACTCTCTCTCACAGACACTCTCACACAGACACTCTCTCACACTCTCACAGACACTCTCTCACAGACACTCTCTCACAGACACTGTCACAGACACTCTCATAGAAACTCCCATAGACACTCTCATAGACACTCTCATAGACACTCATAGACACTCATAGACACTCTCACAGACACTCTCACAGAGACACTCTCACAGACACTCTCTCACAGACACTCTCTCAGACTCTCTCCCACAGACTCTCTCTCACAGACTCTCTCTCACAGACTCTCTCTCACAGACACTCTCACACAGACACTCTCTCACACTCACAGACACTCTCTCACAGACACTGTCACAGACACTCTCATAGACACTCTCATAGACACTCTCATAGACACTCATAGACACTCATAGACACTCTCACAGACACTCTCACAGAGACACTCTCACAGACACTCTCTCATGGACTCTCTCACAGACTCTCTCTCACAGACTCTCTCAGACTCTCTCTCAGACTGTCTCACAGACACTCTCATAAACACTCATAGACACTCTCACAGACTCTCCCACAGACTCTCTATCACAGACACTCTCTCACAGACACTCACAGACACTCTCTCACAGACTCTGACAGACACTCTCTCACAGACTCTCACATACACTCTCACAGACTCCCACAGGCACTCTTACAGGCACTCTCTCACAGACTCTCAAAGACACTCTCCCACAGACTCACACTCTCTCACACAGACACTCTCTCACAGACACTCTCTCACAGACTCTCTCACAGACTCTCACAGACACTCTGTCACAGACTCTCTCTAACAGACACTCTCACAGACACTCTCTCACAGACTCTCTATCACAGACTCTCTATCACAGACACTCTATCACAGACTCTCTCTCACAGAGTCTCTCTCACAGACACTCTCACAGACACTCTCTCACACACTCTCACAGACACTGTCACAGACACTCTCATAGACACTCATAGACACTCTCATAGACACTGATAGACTCTCATAGACACTCTAACAGACACTCTTACAGACACTCTCTCACATACTCTCTCTCACAGTCTTTGTCTCAGACTCTCTCACAGACACTCTAACAGACACTCCCTCAAACACTCACATCCACTCACTCACAGACACTCACTCACAGACACTCTCAGAGAAACAAACAGACACTCTCATAGAAACAAAGACACTCTCATAGACACTCATAAAAACACTCATAAACTCTCTCTCACGGACTCTCTCTCAAAGACTCTCTCTCACAGACTCTCTCTCAGACTCTCTCTCACAGACTCTCTATCACAGACTCTCTATCACAGACTCTCTCTCACAGACACTCTCACACAGACACTCTCTCACAGACTTTCACAGACACTCTCTCATAGACTCTCACAGACACTCTGTCACAGACACTCTCTCATAGACACTCTCATAGACACTCTCACAGACACTCTCACAGACACCCTCTCAAAGACACTCTCTCAGACTCTCCCACAAAGACTCTCTCTCACAGACTCTCTCTCACAGACTCTCTTACAGACACTGTCACAGACACTCTCTTAGACACTCATAGACACTCTCATAAACACTCATAGACACTCTCACATAGACTCTCTCTCATAGACTCTCTCACAGATTCTTTCTCAGACTCTCTCACAGACTCTCTAACAGACTCTCCCACAGACGCTCTCACAGACGCTCTCACAGACACTTTCACAGACACTCACTCACAAACAGTCACAGACACTCACTCACAGACAGTCACAGACACCCTCTCACAGACTCTCACAGACACTCTCACAGACTCTCACAGCCACCCTCATGGACACTCCTTCACCGACACTCAAAGACTCTCTCTCACAGACACTCTCTCACAGACACTCCCTCACAGACTCTCCCTCACACAGACTCTCTCACACAGACTCTCACACAGACTCTCTCTCACAGACTCTCTATCACAGACTCTCTATCACAGACTCTCACTTACAGACACTCTCACACAGACACTCTCTCACAGACTCTCACAGACACTCTCTCACAGACTCTCACAGACACTCTCATAGACACTCGGACACTCTCATAGACTCTCATATTATTATTATTATATTTGGGTTTGTAGAGCGCACAGATACCCAGGGGTTTCCCGGCGCTAACAGAGCAAAAGAAGCAGGGAGACAAAGAAGAGACGAATTAGGCAGAGAAAAGCCAGGTTTTCAGGATTTTCCTGAATTTCAAATAACAGGTTTCAAATCGCAAAGAGATGGGGAGTGAATTCCAGAGTGATGGCGCCAAATAAGAGAAGGAGCGACCACCAACTCTGGTGCGTTTGAAACGGGGCACAGAGAAAGTGCCAAGAGAGGAAGATCTGAGAGTACGCACTGGACAGTACGGATGAACCAAACTGGAGAGGTAGGGGGGGGAGTTGCCTGTTTTAATCCGGTGCATATAACAGAGGGCTTTGAATTTTGCTCTTGATTCGATGCGCAGCCAGTGAAGGCTGCGCAGGGAAACAGTGGCAGAGGCAGTTCTGGGCAGGTTGCAAAGCAGGCGAGCTGCCATGTTTTGCACCACCTGTAGTTTCCGTGTTACCTCCTTGCTAGCCCCAAGGAGGAGCACGTTGCCATAATCTAACCTGGAGGTTACTAAAGCCTGGACCACAGTTCTTTGAGTGTCTGGCGGGAGCATCCATGCTATTTTCCTCAGCCACCGCATGATGTTAGTACAGGTGGCTGAGACTTTCACAACATGCTGCTTCATGGATAATTGGTTGTCAAAAGTGACTCCCAGGTTGCGAGCCTTAGTGGATGGAACCGGCAGAGGACCCATTTGCTGCGGCCAGTGCTTAGGGCCCCAGAGAGAGGTGTCAGGACCAAATAGAAGGAGTTCGGTTTTGTCACCGTTTAATTTTAATTTATTGGTCTGCATCCAATTGGCAATATTAGTAAGCCCAGATCGAAGAGATGAAGTTGGGGCGTGTTTATTAGAGGAGAGAGAGAAAATAATTTGGGTGTCGTCCGCATATGAGAATATAGAGAGACCAGATTGTTCTGCCAAGGAGGCAAGAGGACTGACATAAATATTAAAGAAAAGGGGGCTTAAGATAGAACCTTGGGGTACACCGTGTGGGGACGGGAGGGCAGTGGAGGCAGAAGTGGGGGAAAAAACCTGAAAAGTGCGTGCGGACAAAAAGCTAGCGATCCAGGCTAGAGCCGTGCCATGGATGCCAGCGGCCTTTAGGGTGGAGAGGAGGATGTCATGGGAGACGGTGTCAAACGCAGCGCTTAAATCCAACAGGATAAGCGCCACCGTCTCCCCTCTGTCCACCTGCTGTCTGATAGCCTCTGTGACACCTAAAAGGGTGGATTTAGTGGAGAATCCCGCCCTGAAGCCAGACTGGGATGGGTGTAGGAATTTCGTGTCCTCAATGTGAGAGGAGAGGCAGAGGTTAATGTGTTTTTCTAATACCTTGGACAGGCAAGGGAGTAAAGATATGGGTCGGAAATTGGAAGGGTTATTGGGGTCAGCGTTAGTTTTTTTGAGAAGGGGAACCACCATGGCATGTTTCCAAACTGCAGGAACGGTGGCTTCCGACAAAGATGCGTTCAGGAGAGCTAAAATGGGTAAAAGAACGGAAGTGTCAAGGGTGCTTAAAATTTGAGGGGGCAAGGCATCAAGTGGGGAGCCAGATTTGATTTTAGCCATAAGTTTAAAAAAAAAGTTCTAACGAGATAGGGTCCCATTTGCCAATGGAAGTGTGATGGGCAAGGGTAGAAGTATCCTGGGGGGAGGTGGTGTCAGGGTCTGTACTAGGGGGGTTGTCCAATGCTCGTGGGGAGGCGTCAAAACCGGCATAGATGTGGTCGATTTTCTCCCTGAAAAATTCAGCAAGTGTATTGCATTGATCTGTGTCCAGACAGGGGGCTTTTGGTGAATTAGTTTGTCCAGAAAGCTCTTGGACTGCTCTAAACAAAGCTTTTGGGCGATTTTGAGCTGATAAAATAGAGGTGTTTACATAACTTGCTCTGGCAGTTTTGCACAGGGAGTGATAGTATCGAAGTTCCATTTTATAAATTTCTTTATCATTGGGGGAATACTCAGATCTCCATCTACGTTCAAGTTTCTTACATTTAGATTTGGCGCATTTAAGTTGGTCATTAAACCAGGGGGCGGGGGGGTGGGTAAAGTTTAGTTTTCCATTTCGGGCTGTTGAAAGTTGGACTGAGACCGTCAACATTATCGGCGCCCTCTTGCTCTCCTTAACCTTTTTGTGCGCGTAAAACAGCCGCCATTTTGAACACCATGGCTTCCCTGCTCCCGCCGAGAGCCAGCGCGCCTCTCTCCCACTCCTAGCTTCGCCGGCATCCCCCGCATGCTGACAACCCCCCTGCCTGCACCTGCTGCGAATCATAAAACCCCTCTTCAGCGCTGCTCTGCCCCAGGCCCTCGTCCTGTTCCCAGCGCGACACCTCCCTTCTTTCCATTTATGATCCCCGGCCCTTTGATGCAAACCCCCTTTTCCCCGTGTGCCCGTTCGTCTTCCTCGTTCCCAGGCCGACACCCAGCTCTGCCGATACTGTTCCTTGCCCCTCCCCGTGCAATAGAAAGTTTCCCCCCAGCAAGGGATCCCCGGGTTGATCAAAGCCCCCCGCCCTACGAGATCCGATCAAACCCCACACACTCCGTGAATCGGCGGAATATCCAGCTGCGCGATGATCATCACCTGTTGTGAACGGGGCGGGGACTCCCACTGTAACCTTGCGTGGGAACGGGCTGGGAAGGGGGGATTCTGAGGATGTCTTTCCGTACATCAAAGTATCGACGAGAATGTGTTACATGCAATAAAAAGATAAACTTGTGTATAAGAGGCCAGGCCTCAGGGATGCAGTTAGAGCACCTCAGAACGATACCTTCTGTCCGTTTCGTTGTGTTCTCCTCCGGAGAAAATAAAAACCTTGTTTCCTGCCTTCCAGTCTCCAGCGCCTGCCTCTTCAATAGTTTAACTTCTTTGTGGGTTCAAGAGGCGACACCGCCGGGCAATACTTAAGGATCTTATATTCTGGTTGGTAGTGCCCCCCATTTATTTTCTACAATTGGCGTCCCAAGCGTGGGGCCCATCAGCGACCCATGGATCCAGTGGGAGAGGTCCTGACGACAAAGTGAACGACTGCAACGATCGGGAACGCGTCTGTCCGATAGACCCTCGTCTGACAGCCGATCATCCGAACTTCACTGGTTCCGAACAGACCTCTCTCTCGAGTGATCTACGGTCCTGACTGGGAACCATCAGGAGTGCCGCGAGGATAACGAAGAAGAGAGGACGATCGGGCGCTGGATTCGGAAGACAGGAAACTGTCCATGCAGTCCGGGTAAGGTCGTGTAACCACGACAAGTCGCGAAATAATTGCTTGATTGCTTGTTTGTTTAAAAATACTAGTATTGCTCTTTTTATTTATTTGGAGATTCACTGTCTGCAAACGGAGAAACAACGGGCTCTCTCTTTGCAAGCAGTGGAGGATAGGTAGGGCAGCAGCCGTGCTTATTTTTTCTCCCCCACTCAATAATCACTTGAAACTGAACTGTTGTTCGCAAAACTATTGTTTCCTGGAGATTCCCTGTCTGCAAACAGGGAAGAGACCACCCTTTTTGCAGATAGTGAAAAGGGTAGGTAACGCAGATCTTTGCGGACCTACTCATTCTCCCCATTGTTATTTATTGGTCTTTTGTTATTTTGATCCATGAGGTATTCACTGCCTGCAAACAACGTAGAATAGAAATATTCTGTCCGGTCTTTGCACCTAGTGATAAGATAGGCAGTGCTGACTTTTTAGTCCCTCGTTACGAGCCGTCATGTCTGTCTTCTCCCCACTGATTAGTAGCCTGTTTAGCCCGGACCGCCTATTAGAGATGGACCATCCAGCCCCACTGGAAGGCACCCCTAATAAGGACATGTTCATGAAGCATGGATTGACCGCTATAGCCTATAGTAAACTATGGCATAAATATACAAAAAAGGGTCAAGAAAGTCAATGGCCCCTGATAGGATCCTTCGATGATGATAAAATAAAAACGCTAGAAACTGCCCTGGGTAAAAACAAGACAACACCTACTATGCTTGACAGCTTCGGCATGTGGCGAAAAGAAACTGAACAACGTAAAAAGAAAACTGAGAGTAGGTTGGAAAAAGAGCTGCGAAAAGCAGCCCACCTAGCTGCTCAGAAACTAGAAAAAGAGATAAAGGAAAGAGAGAAAGCTAAACAGAAACTAGAAATGGAAACGCCAAGCCAGTGTCCGGTTAGAACCCCCTCCATGCTCTACCCTGATTTACCCTCGAAACGACAAGCCAATGAGGACTTGCTGTTAGGTCCTCCTATCATCTACATGCCCCCTCCATATGCCCCTTCTCAACCCTTGGCGCAGCACGCGCCACCCCCAGGTACAAACGAAGGTACCGCCACAGCGTCGGCCCCAATGGCCTCTGTGCCAGCCGAACCCCTTGTATTAAAACCCGTATCAACAACAACGTTAGACGACCATGAGACTCGAGGGGCTGGCCCTGCAAGAACAAACAGACTAGACAAAGATGAGCGAGCGGGGATCGACAAAATAGCAAGGACACTGGTAGAAAGGAAGGATGATGAAGAGTACATCACAGATATGTTCAGCTCGTATACAGGGAGTCACAGACGACATTTTACCGTACGACTGTGTTATCATGTCTTGAATGCATACGAGGACCGATATCGAGACAAAGGTCCCGAGAGCCTAAGGACTCTGTACCGGAAGGTCGATATCGGGGATGAGGGCGAGTGTGATGTGTCGGACCTCCTTACGCGTACGCTTGAGGTTTTCCGCCACCTCACTGAACAAAAGCCGGGAGCTAAACCCGCAGCCTCAGTAGTGACCGAACCACAAACCGAGCAATCTAACACCATGATGCCGATACGTGAGGCTGCCCCTTACTGGGTTCCTCCTCGGGGTACAGGGACTCACGATGATGCAAACAACCAAGATGCGAAGGGAAGGGTAGTGTACAACTGGGTCTACCAGCCATGGGACCGGCAAGAGATACTGACATTCCGGAAATCTCTACCCGACCTACGTAAAAACCCCACTGCCTTCTATACTGAATTGGGTACAGCCCTGGGTTCAACGATCATGACCCTGGCTGACATCGACTTGTTCTTCGGGTTATGTCTACCAGCTGATGTGTGGAAGCAAATCCGGAAAGTCGACCACCTTGAGCTGTTTGGACATACCTGGTCACAACTCGATGACCTGGACAAACAACGGGGACCAGGACAAAAGCCGTTGAAATCCATTCTAGACCTCCCAGATAAAATCGTAGAGAAATTAAAAACCCTAATCCCAGAAAAGAAAGTGGACTGGTCGATAGTAACAGCCTGTCGCCAAAAACCCCAGGAGGATGTATCGGAATACTTCTCCCGGTTTGAAACGGTGTTCTCCGATTACAGCGGCCAGGACATGACCACTGCAACCGGACACCATCTGTTTGTCCAGAATTATGTTAAGGGCCTATCATCGGAAATCTCCCAGAAACTACAGGCCAGCGAGAGTAGTTGGGCAGCCTCCAAACCTACAGCGATTCTCCAAATGGCCCAATATTATGAGCATCAGAAAAATGAAAACGATAGGGCGACAGAGAAAAAGAAGAAGGACTTAAAAGAGAGGGTGATGATTGCCAAACTGCAAGGGGTGACTATAGGACGAGACCAATACCGGGGAAACTACCAGACAAACGTCCCTAAGACTACATTTCCCCAGGACCGCACTCTGACTTCCTACAGTGGACGCACAGACCTTAGAGAAGACCAGTGCGCTTTCTGCAAAGGGACTGGCCATTGGAAATCCCAGTGCCCAGTTCTTCTGGAAATGATCAGAAACAAAGACCCCAGGGATGTAGCAAACGGACCGAGACCTAAGGGACAACAACGAGGGCCCCCAAATGACGCGACTAATGACAGATCAAGCAGACCAAATACGTTCGATCGACCCAGGCAGAATCAATATCAACAATCTGACTATGACGACTCTCACACCTTCGCATAGGACAGCCAAGGGCGAGGGAGGGATCCAGTCGAGCTCTATGTTGACCAGCAGGGCCCTTATGTCACTGCTAAGGTCCTGGGTACCAAGTCTCCATTTCTGGTAGACACTGGCGCAACACGTAGCGCGTTATCTAAACGACTGATTCCAAGGGCACCCTTGTCTGGCTCACTCATAACATCGACAGGTTTCGATGGAACGCCCTCCACCAACCCTTTGTCTGCCCCGATTCTCTTTGACGTAGAAAACAACACCACCGACACCACATTCTTGCTTTCCTCTAATAGCCCTGACGCCATTATGGGACTTGACTTACTGAAACACTTCCGAGCGACGATCAGGTGTTCTCAAGACGGAGTTCGAGTGTTTCTTTACGACAACCCCGTTCTGCTTAGACATTGTTCCCCCGACACATGTTTTCCATCACCGACGTTGACGCGTCCCTACTTGACACTCTACCTCCATATCTGTGGGCCAAAGCGGATTCGGACGTAGGGCGTATGTTAATTGACCCAGTGCACATTACTGTCCGACCAGACGCAACACTCCCAAAACTCCCACAATATCGGATATCGCCAGAGGGCGAGAAGGCATTGGTAATGATTATCCAGTCACTGATAGACGCAGGTGTGGTAGAGGAAGTGGTTAGCAACGTTTGCAACATCCCTATCTTGCCCATTATCAAGAAGCAGGGAGAGGGAGATGAGAAAGCATACCGTTTCATCATCGACCTCCGAGAGATCAACAAAGTGGTGGTACCCCAGTACCCTGTGGTCTCAGACATCACCACCATCCTGACCTTGATTCCATCCACTGCCACCACCTTTTCCGTCATCGACCTCAAGAACGCATTCTTCTCCATCCCCATCCACCCGGACAGCCGATATCTCTTCGGCTTTACCCTAAAAGCCCGCTCATATAGGTTTTGCCGAGCTCCTCAAGGCTACACGGAAAGCCCTAGCATCTACAGCCAGGCCCTCAAAAGACAACTAGACCAAGTCCAGTTACCCGACGGGGTGGTATTGGTACAATATGTCGATGACATCCTTTTGGCAGCCGACACCACCCCTCTAGCGGTCACCGCCACCATTCAACTCTTGCACTTCCTTGCGGAAAATGGCCACAAGGTCTCCAAGAAGAAGTTGCAATTCTGCCTACCCCAGGTCACTTACCTAGGCCACCTTTTGTCCAAAGATGGAAGAAAACTCACCCCTGATCGAATCCAAACCATTCTAGATACCCCTGTCCCTAAAACCCAGAAGCAGGTTCGCTCCCTATTAGGCCTCACCTCCTTCTGCCGACAATGGTTACCAAACTTCAGCCTCATTGTAAAACCACTGCTTTCTCTGCTAAACAAAGACGTCCCTTTCCCACTCCCTTGGACCCCTGAGTGTCAAACTTCCTTCACAGAACTGCGAGATGCCCTTTGCTCAGCCCCTGTCCTGGGTACCCCTGATTACAAAAAGCCCTTCTCCCTTTACACTCACGAAAGGGAGGGGTGCGCTTTATCTGTCCTGACCCAGGCCATCGGCCCTAAGCAACGACCGTGCGCTTACTTCTCTGCCACTCTTGACCCTGTCGCCAGAGCCTTGCCTGCCTGCCTTCGAGCTGTAGCTGCTGCTGCAGTCTCTATCCGACAGAGTGAGGGGATTGTGCTCTCGAATTCCCTCACGGTACTGGTACCCCATGCAGTCGACACCCTCCTGAACCAAACCAAGACGCAACATCTGACGAGTGCACGACTGACTGGATACGAACTGACCTTGCTTGCCCCCCATATCACCCTGAAAAGATGCACCACACTGAACCCAGCAACTCTGTTACCCTTGCCAGAGAACGATCCCAATGTGCACCCCGTACATGACTGCGTGACTCTTACGGACGAACAGACCAGGAGTAGGGTCGATCTCAGAGACACGGCTTTCCCTGACCCCGACGGGGAGCTGTGGGTGGACGGTTCTTGCATCAAACTCTCCGATGGTACCACTTCCGCTGCCTATGCAGTCACCACGGCTCGAACTGTAGTAGAAACAGCCCGCATCACCCAGCGATCTGCCCAGGCAGCGGAACTGATTGCTTTGACGCGAGCCTGCATCCTGGCAACAGGAACCACAGCGAACATTTACACCGACAGCCAGTATGCCTTCGGGGTGGTTCACCATTTTGGGCTCCTCTGGAGGGAGAGAGGATTCTTGACCTCACACGGCACACCCATTTTGCACGGGGATCTAGTCTCCGCCTTAATTGAAGCTGTCCTCCTCCCCAACAAACTTGCCGTTATCAAATGCCAGGCACACAAGAAAGTGACAGACATTATTGGACAGGGAAATGCACTAGCCGACATCACCGCCCGAACGACAGCTGAAAATAGAACGACAACACATATGTACGTGACCAGGTCACAAGCAGAAAACTGGACTGACGCCAAGGACACAATTAGAGACATACAAACGACTAGCACACAACACGAATTGACTGAATGGACACGGGTGGGATTGAAAGACGATGAAGGCTGCTGGCGGACAAAAGACACGAACAGATGGTTGCTACCTGATTCGTACTTGATTCCCATATTAACCATGGCACACTCCCCTGCCCACATAGGATCAGCCCCCATGATCGAACTTGTCTCCAGGGTTTGGCACAATGACAAGATCCCAGATTCCGCCAAACGCCTGGTCCAACAATGCTTAATATGCCTGCAACACAACCCCGGGAAGGGAACTGTAGTACCCCGGGGGGGATTTGGGGTCCCGAACCACCCATTTGAAGTCCTGCAAATGGACTACATCCAGCTAGACAGATGCCAAGGCCTGAAATATGTACTCGTCGTGGTGTGCGCATTTAGCAAGTGGGTGGAAGCATATCCAACCCGTGACAACACCGCTATGGCCACTGCAAAGGTTCTGTTAAAGGAGTTTTTCCCCCGTTATGGCCTCTGTCGTGTTTTATGGAGTGATAAAGGCCCCCACTTTGTAGCCAAAGTTATCCAGCTCATCCTAAATGGGCTGGGTATTAAACAGAAATTCCACGCAGTCTTCCACCCTCAATCTGCTGGGCTTGTCGAACGACACAATGCCACACTAAAGCTTAAACTGGCCAAAATAGTGGCTACGACGGGCCTGAAATGGCCAGACGCCCTCCCATTGGCATTGCTATCGATGCGCTCTACCCCCACCCGACATCACTTAACCCCTTATGAAGTTGTCTTCGGTCGACCCATGAGCGTCTGGTCTGCCCCGAAACCAACTTCCATTCATGACGTTCCGGATGTCCTAATGTCTGATTATCTGTACAAATTGACTGAAACTTTGTCTGTCCTTCATCAGCAGGTGCAGCAGGCCATCCCCGATGCTTCCAGGGGTCCGGGTCACGCCATCCAGCCGGGGGACTTCGTGCTGATCCGAAATTTTCAGCGATCAAAGAGTTTGGAACCCCGGTGGACGGGCCCCTGGCAAGTGCTGATCACCACTCGGACCGCACTTCGAGTGGAGGGGAAGAAACACTGGCTGCACGCTCATCACTGCAAAAAGGTCTCTCCAGCCCTGGCCACGACAGACACCGTCAACACCCAAGAAGAGCTCCTGAACCAGGACCGACCATCGTTGAACTGCTACCCTGATACTGAGACACTTGAACTTTCAAAACATCCTGACCCCACTGTGCCATCTCGAGAAGGGTATTTCCTGCGTCGAAAGGAGGGAGCTTCGGCTAAGTAGGCCACGGACTAGGTTAAAGAATCTCAGAACGGTGACCCAAACTACCAAGGGTTACCTGGAGAGAAGCTAAAACTAAGTCTGTGGTCCTGCCCACTACCGAGCACCTTGAAGACGAAGATGATGGAAGCGCCAGATAAGAAGATGATGGAAGCGCCAAATAAGAAGCCGACGGAGACAGCAGGAAATACCCACTACAGAAATCCGAGAATAGACAGACTCCATAGCTCAAAGACAATTGCACTCTTCATCGTAATCCTCCTCTGTTTTCTCCTCATGACTACGCTCTGGATTGTGGAAGAACACGCACCTGCTCACGAAACATTCCTAACCACTGCTCAGCCTACCACCATGAAGGAACATCTTCTAATTTCGCTCTCTCCTCAACTAAGAGAGAGGCGAAAGGAGTTTTGGAACAACTCTTTCGTGCAGCTACTTCACCAGCACAATCTTGCCACCAACTCCACCAACTGCTGGATCTGTGGGTTGCTACCCCATGCCACTGGACATTCAATACCGTTCATCCCTTCACCCTTCTCCGTCCACGGCTCCTGCCTTGCCTGGCTGATCCTCCTGCAAGAGAGCTATACGGGCAATGCCACCTCCAGCAGAACTGCAGCACATTCTTCTCATGGGGCCGGGCGAAACAAGACAAAGACACACTTCTGCCCGCTGACTCCCAGCGACTCGATCCAAATGGACATCCCGGCCAAAGAACGAATCGAAATGCAGGTGTTCAACAATCCAACCAGACCCACCTTCTCCTATCTGCGGAAACGAACGGCTGCCACTCTGACTGTGGCCCTGACGGTCATCAACGTCACAGGCCACATGTGTGTAGAAGGACTTGGGACACAGCTGGTGGGTCGCAGCGCTTGCCGCTTTACCAGCACTCTGGATTCCACGGATCCACCTTCCTTTGTGTCATCCCCAAACATGTATTTCATCTGCGGCACGAAAGCATACACCTGGCTCCCCAAAGGCTGGGGGGGCACTTGCTACATCTCCTTCGTCCTTCCTCCAACTTATGTGGCCCCAGCGAATCACCACAGACAAAAACGAGCCAAAGACGTTGAGCAAGCCGACTCAACAGGGGCGCAGTTCCTCGATGCTATGAAAGGACTCGTCCCCCTCTGGGGCCCGATGGCAAACAGCCGTGCCATCCGACATTTGACTCAGGCAGTCGAGACAACCATGAACATCACAGCGGGCATCTTTGCCAACAACACTGCCGAACTCCAAGCGGTCCGTTTGGTGGCTCTTCAGAACCGCCTCGTTCTAGATGTGGTTCTGGCGGACCGTGGAGGAGCATGCCGCATTATTGGGTCCAGCTGTTGTACATACATACCGGACAACTCACCCTCAGTGTACAAAGCCATCGAACATCTTCACAGACTCTCTTCGGAAGTTCACCAAGAGCAAGAAGAATGGTCGCTTGGTGGTTGGTTCTGGGACACCGTCAAGAGCTGGGGCTGGAGACTGCTCACTATTATCCTGATTCCCGTAGTTGTAATATGTGGCCTATGCTTAGGAATTCAATGTTTGCCACCTATGTGTTCTTTATGTGCGAATTGTATTTTTCCCAAAACTGTGGACATTGGAAGCGAACATATGAGAGCATTGTATGACACCGAAGTTAGGAATTTGATGAAAATTGACATTGAGTAAGCAAGTTGGCTAGATATGTTGAAAAGGGAGGACTGTTGAAAGTTGGACTGAGACCGTCAACATTATCGGCGCCCTCTTGCTCTCCTTAACCTTTTTGTGCGCGTAAAACAGCCGCCATTTTGAACACCATGGCTTCCCTGCTCCCGCCGAGAGCCAGCGCGCCTCTCTCCCACTCCTAGCTTCGCCGGCATCCCCCGCATGCTGACAACCCCCCTGCCTGCACCTGCTGCGAATCATAAAACCCCTCTTCAGCGCTGCTCTGCCCCAGGCCCTCGTCCTGTTCCCAGCGCGACACCTCCCTTCTTTCCATTTATGATCCCCGGCCCTTTGATGCAAACCCCCTTTTCCCCGTGTGCCCGTTCGTCTTCCTCGTTCCCAGGCCGACACCCAGCTCTGCCGATACTGTTCCTTGCCCCTCCCCGTGCAATAGAAAGTTTCCCCCCAGCAAGGGATCCCCGGGTTGATCAAAGCCCCCCGCCCTACGAGATCCGATCAAACCCCACACACTCCGTGAATCGGCGGAATATCCAGCTGCGCGATGATCATCACCTGTTGTGAACGGGGCGGGGACTCCCACTGTAACCTTGCGTGGGAACGGGCTGGGAAGGGGGGATTCTGAGGATGTCTTTCCGTACATCAAAGTATCAACGAGAATGTGTTACATGCAATAAAAAGATAAACTTGTGTATAAGAGGCCAGGCCTCAGGGATGCAGTTAGAGCACCTCAGAACGATACCTTCTGTCCGTTTCGTTGTGTTCTCCTCCGGAGAAAATAAAAACCTTGTTTCCTGCCTTCCAGTCTCCAGCGCCTGCCTCTTCAATAGTTTAACTTCTTTGTGGGTTCAAGAGGCGACACCGCCGGGCAATACTTAAGGATCTTATATTCTGGTTGGTAGTGCCCCCCATTTATTTTCTACAGGGCCGGAAGACAGATGTCAATGGCTGAAGATAGCCATGTGTTAATTAAACTTTCATCTTTGGTAGTGACTTTATTGGGTAGAGAGGGTAGGGTTGTGGCAAGCTGGCGATTCAGCTGTAACAAATTGAGTTTTTTCCAGTTTCTATTCGGTCTAAGGGTCTGGATGTAAACTGGCGGACCGACAATAACACTCGTCAAGATGTTAAATTCGACAATGTAGTGGTCGGACCAGGTAATGGATTTAGAAGGGAGGCAGGTAAGAACGTCAAGGTTCGAAAAGATGGGGTCGAGTAGATTACCTGCTTTATGTGTAGGGCCAGTGTTATGAAGATGAAGATTAAGAGCGGCCAAATCTTGGAGAAGATGAGTACAAATAGGACAAAGTGTATTATTAAAATGAATGTTAAAATCGCCAAGGAGAAGAAAATTCGAAGTTTGCATCAATAGAGGAGCTATATTTTCCGATAAAGAAGATACCCATGCGCCAGCAGCGCCAGGAGGACGATAGAGTAGAACGCCCGAGAGGGTGTAGTTGGGATTCAATAATAGTTTGAAGCAACCAGCTTCGCAATTGGGTATCACTAAATCCTCCCACTTGCATGAGTAAATCCGTTTGTAAATGATGGCAATGCCACCTCCCTCTTTGCCCTGTCTATTGCGGCTCACATAGGTGTAGTTATTAGGGAGAGCTGTGGCAATGTCAGGTCCCGTACAGTCGTTCAGCCAGGTCTCTGTCAAGAACAGGGCTGCCGGACTGTCGGAGACCAAGAGATCAAAAATGTCCCTCTTATGCTTAGGCAGGGACCTGCAATTCAAGCTCATAAAAGTAAAATAGGTAGAGTGATGCGTTGGGGAGGAGATGACTTGACATGGAGAAGGTTTCCCAAATGTGGAACTGGGGATATGGGTTAGTGAGGTTACTGAGGTAAGAGTCAAGGAGCAGACCTGGCAGGATGTGGGGGCGTCCATAGCCCGAAGGCAGGGACAAGTGTTATTAGTAGGGAGACGGAGAGATCGCAAGGCATGGCTAGAGTAGTAAAGCCTGGGGTTTGTGGGGTGCGGAGCAGGGGGGATGGCCCCTGGTCCCGTCTGGTCGCGGACGGGCGCAGACGGGCTTAACTTAGGCGCAACTTCGGCGCGAAGTCGGCGCCCCCGCTGCGCCCGTCCGCTGCGCCTCCGCCACTCCCCCATATTAAATAGTCCGCTGTAGAGGGTGGCTAGTCCAATCACCTTCCCCGTAGCGCTGAGGGCGGAAGTGCCGCTTTCAGGGACTCGCCGCTCTAGGGCACAAACTGAGGCGGATCGAGTCCAGGCGGGATGAGGAAACAGACAAGTAATCTCGCAGTCAGATTACATAAAAACACAGTATGCAATTTTAAAAGTTCAATTTTTAAAAATATCAGCTTCCTTTACAAACGAAGTAGCGTGGCAGCCTGCGCTGCTTCTCAATCTCTAGATCATAGACACTCTCACATTCACTCTTACAGACAATCACAGCCACTCACTCACAGACACTCACTCACAGACACTCACAGACACTCTCATGTAAACCAATAGACACTCATAGACACTCATAAAGACACTCATAGTCTCTCTCACAGACTCTCTCAAAGCTCTCTCTCACAGACTCTCTCTCACAGACTCTCTCCCACAGAAACTCTCACACAAAGACTCTCTCACAGACTCTCACAGACACTCTCTCACAGAGTTTTTACAGACACTCTCTCACAGACACTGTCACAGACACACTCATAGACACTCTCACAGACACTTTCACAGACACTCTCATAGACACTCTCAGACTCTCTCTCACAGACTCTCTCTCAGACTCTCTCACAGACACACTCACACACAATCTCACAGACCCTCACTCAGACACTCACTCACAGACACTCACTCACAGACTCTCAAAGACACTCTCTAACAGACATTGTCACAGACACTCTCATAGACACTCACAGACACTCTCATAGACACTCATAGACAAGCATAGACACTCATAGACACTCACAGACACTCTCACAGACACTCTCAGATATTCTCACATACACTCTCACAGACTCTCTCTCACAGACTCTCTGTCACAGACTCTCACAGACTCTCTCACGGACACTCACTCACAGACACTCTCTCACAGACACTCTCTCACAGACACTCTCTCACAGACACTCTCTCACAGACACTCTCTCACAGACACTCTCTCAGACTCTCTCCCACAGATTCTCTCTCACAGACTCTCTCTCACAGACTCTCTCTCACAGACTCTCTCTCACAGACACTCTCACACAGACACTCTCTCACACTCTCACAGACACTCTCTTGTGGAAAAGTAAATTTTGTCATGTTCTGTGTCCCTACGCCTCATCCATCATATGTTATGTGTGCATGACCAATATGCATATGTTATTCCTCATGTCTGATTAATGACGCAATTACAGTTGTGTCCACCTCTAGTATGCCAGTTTCCAGTCCTCGTGAATACTACGAATATCAGGCCTATGTAAAGCTACGTTGCCACGTTTCTCAGTGTGCACGTTATTCCATTATAAAGTCCCCGTTTCCAGGCCTCAACAGGGCCCGGACACTAGATTCAGCTCCTGTCTCCTGAAGCCTCGTTGAGGAGCGATACAGCCCCCACCTGTATCCTCGACCTTTCACTTGCTTCCTGCCTCACAGTGCCCGGTGCAGCCTGGCTCTGCCTCTGAGTCTGCCAAGAGTATGTTATGATTCCAGCTATCAGTTTAGTCCTCCTTCTCTGCATTCCTAAGCTACTGAACTGCATCAATAGTTTCCGTCATTGTCTAGCCTTCAGGGCTCCATGTTAGAGAATACTGCATTTAATGGTCATTTAATATTCTTCATCACGCACTACATGTAGAATAATGCATGGTCCAGTCTTAGAATCAAGTTAGCCTTTCCCCTCTTGACTTCTAGTTTATATCAACATGTTCCCTAAACATCAGATACTAGATAGGGTTTAGGTACATGTCGCTCCGACTCTCCAGACTTTAGTCTCTGCTCCTAGCACAGAGTTCATAGCCCCCAGCTTCTCCTAGTAACACGTCATTGCCAGTTTGCGCGCACCATCAGGTTAGAGGTCCCGGCTCCTTAGGTAGCCCCCTCCAATGTTTCCGCCCCATTCATGACATATTCTGTTTCGTTTGCACCACATGTCTATGTATACGCCCAGTTACACCTACTTTTACTGTTATCTTTCGCGACTGCTACGCGTCACGCCTTCTGCTCCACCCACTGCTACGCCTACTGCAATGTAATGCTATGTGTTTGCGTTATGTATATAAGTTCATGTATTGTTATTAAAAGTTAGCGCGCTCATCCCAGACCTAGCCCCGGCAGCTGCCGGGCCACTCTAGCCCTGCCATTCTGTTCCTATGCAGGTTGTCCTGATCCTGTCCTTATGCTGTAATAAACCTGCAGAAACTCCTACTACCTCGAATCTTGACTCTTATTTATTGAGCTATCTGTTATGATATATGCCTAGTCAAAAATAGGGTATTATTTATTTATTTACCACATAATGGCGCCCGAACAGGGACTTGCCCTTTCCCCACGCGTCGGTGAAGCCACGCCGACCCCCTGACCCTCTGCAGTCGTGACGGAACCATACTGGCCAAGGGCAGATATTTCTGCTTCAAGTATCCCTCAGGCCCACGGAGGAGACGGAGGAGGCGGTCCAGCATCCAAACGAGACGGTGGAGGAACGCGGCGAGTCCCGACCAGAGCCCAAGCCAAGAGTCCAAGGTCCGAGGTATCCGGAGGCCCACCCGTAACTGAAGTCCGAAGTTCGTCGTCCGTCGTCGTAGCAGTCCAGTCCAGTCCGAAGCTTCCGTTCTTGCTGCCCGGTGAGTACCATTACTGGGGTAGTATCTAGACAGGACCAATCTAAATTGACTCCTGGTCCGTGGGTTGGTGGTACCCAGACTCACAAACGAAGTGTTCACCTAGGTGGATACGGGTCTTGATGCGTCCCTTTATGGGACCGGTATGTTCCGTACTGTTACAGCAGTGCATCCAGTAACTCTAGTCTGTTCCGTTCTCGAGAAAATTCTTGTATTTCTGTTCTCAGTATTCCAGGTAATATTCTGTTCGAACTGTTATGTTATGATATTGTTTAATGTATTTTCAATGTCGTGGTATGCCTGAATTGTTTTCCCAATTGTTATTGTTCTTTGTGTATTGTATTGTGTTCCGATTCAAGTTTACAATGCCGCTCTTTTCCAAGTTACGTCAGTTAAAAACTAGAAAGGGTTTATTAGAAGAAGCAGTTCCTGTTCCGCCGAGGGACAGTCCAGGTCATTTTATGTATCAGAAACATGGCATAAGCGCCATATTGTATCTAGATTTATGGGTAGATTATACCAAACAGTTAGAAGAAAAGTATAGATGGCCCGTATCGGGTACATGGGATGCCGAATGTATCATGCGAGTAGAAGAAGCATTATGGAAAAAGAAAGCCAGACAGTCACAGAAAGATGCCATCGAGTTATGGCGTAAAGAAGCGCATAGAAGAACCGAAAAGGAAGTCAGAAAGTCAGAGTTAAGTAGAGAATCCCAAGAACGAGCCCAAGAAAGAGAATTAATCGAGATAGGTGAACAAGTCAAAGCCGAACAGTCAGACAGACAGAGGCATGCCCTTATTAAGGGTATGTATCCTCTTCTTGCCGAGGGCTTGCCAAAAGCGACCCCAAAGGCATCCAGTAATTTCCCGCCACCATTAGTTCCGACCAAGCTACGTCACAAACCGACCGCAGCTGATATTTTTATTTCGTCCTATTTGGTCGACACAGTCCCAGAATATGCAAATCCTGTTCGCGCTCCGCCAGTCCCTGTAAATCAGGTAATTCCTGCTCCTCCAGACACCGGGGTGCCCTTAACAGCTCCCCCGGGTCAGCCCGCCATACAAGTCCAGCCCACGTTACAATTACCGACCCTGCCAGGTCGGAAAGCATCAGTTGATGATTCTAGTTTAGGGGCCGCAGGAGGAGGTCTTCCTCAAACCCCGCCGCCACACAAGCGTTTATCAGCACTCGAATTACATGCTCAAGCATCACAGCGTACTCCTAAAAGTAATAAGTCTGTTACAGAAATCAGGCAAACCCTTGGCGAATGTGCCTATGATCCAGTCCCAGGCGAGGATAATATGGTTTTATATTCGTTCCGCGTAAGAAAGGTGGCCGAGTATCTAGTCACCTTACCAAATATGAAAGAAGATCTAGACAGAATATATCGTTTTATCCGTACAGGGGATGATCCAGAAAGTATTCACGAAGCCATGTCTCAAAGGAAAGCCGAGATCCAGCTCATGATATTAAAGTTTCTGATCAATTGTCTAATAAGAGAACAAGATTACCCGTCTAAAGATTCTGCCGAAATGAGAATCCTGACAAGGTGGAGTGATAATATAGCCGAGGGTAAGCACAAGACCGTCGGTGCCATGGAAAGTATGTACAAGAAAATCCGTAAAGAGATAATAAAGATACACGAACAGCGTAAAGCAGCACAAGTAAGCGAGAAAGAAAGTATCTCCGATCCTGAAGAGGAAGACGACGAGAATAATGCCAGAATAGCGTACGTAGGAAAATCTAGATTTCCAGATCGCCATTTACGTCTAGAACCCAAGTCTATTTTCCATCATTCAGTACCAGAACAAGGTTCTCTAGAACAAGTGTTCCAAGCTACCGATCACATTCTGAAATCACGAATCGGTTACAGTGAATTAAGTACCATGCATGAACAGGAACTAGCCCGATCAGCAGTCCGATGGATTACTGATTCTACCACTTTTCCAGACGAAATAGTGGCACAAATGTTCCTGAAATTGCCCCCAGCCGAGCAGCGACTGGTGGGTATGTATATGATTCAGCACCTCATTACTTTGTATGAGGGTCAACACTCTGATCCAGGTCCGTTACATGATATCCTGAACGAGTTACTCCAGTACAGATGGAAAGGTCTAGGTACCGATTTAATTAGTGTCATTCTAGAACAGCGTCACAAATATAGAACGTTTCTGAACCCGCATTTTGTTCATGTCTCACCTCCAGCAAGTAAACCATTCTACATAGACAGACAGAATCCGTTACGAGAAGTCCACCCAGTCAAAGGAACGGGTGGCGAAATGCAACGAGTGTTTGTATACACTCCAATCACAAAGATGGAACTCCTTGAAATGAAGAAATTAATTCCCTGTCATGACAAAGATCCAGCAGGGTTCCATAGAGAATTAAAAGACATGCTCCGTATGGGAGAATACACTTACCCAGATATCATTAAAATGTTAAAGGTTCTGCTACCCGCAGGGGTGTATGAAAAGCTAAAGGAAAAAGAATGGGAGGTGGGAGAGAAAAAGATCGATTGGACAGTTCTAGAAGCTGAAGACAAGGCACGAGTACCAGGTACTGGTCTTGGAGATAAATGTAAAGAGTTACCAGAATTATTAATACAAGTTTTACCCAGATTATTGACAACGAGAAAAGAAGACTGGGATGCAATCTCAGCCTGTAAACAGAAACAAGATGAAGATATTAGTGATTTTTATTCTAGGTTTGAAAAGTGCTTTAGTATCAACAGTGGTCTCAAGACAAGTAGTGAGTCATACCCTCACCTTTTCGTTACTAAATTAGTCGAGAATTCAAGTCCACAAATTAAAAATCGAGTTTTGAAAGTCGAAAGCACCTGGCAAGCTAATACTCCGTCCCAGATGCTCCAGATGCTCCAGTATCACCAGAATAGAATCAGAGAAGAGCAAGAACACGAGAGAAAACGTATGAAAGACACGAAAATGAAAGTGCTAGTTGCACAATCTGTTCCTCAAGACAGTCAGAAGAGGGGTCCGAATCAAGCCAGTCATCCTGCAGCTCCCGTTAAAGGGAACTGCAATTATTGTAAACAGCCAGGTCATTTTATAAACGAGTGTGCAGTTCTGAAACATAACATAGCTACTGGTAAGACTAAAGAAAGACCACGCCCGCCTAGACAAGAACAAGTTTCACAGATTCCTCAGTCACAGAATGCACCACAGACAGTTACAGCACCGCAGCCTATTGCTGCAACACAGCATGTCACATCACAGATGTACCAGTATGCACAGTCTGAGTATCCAGAGTACCAGCCATATTCATGAAACAGCCTAGAGAGGGAGGTAGGCTTGCCTCTCATCGAGATACCTGTAGATCAAGAAGGTCCCTATGTTCACAGTCAAGTATTAGGGAAAGACAGAAAGTTTCTGATTGATACAGGGGCAAGTAGGACCACAATTAGTCATGCCGAAGTTCCAGGGGCTCCGCTCTCAGGCTCAAGAAATGTTTCCCTTGGATTTTCAGGAAAACCCATTGTAAATGAAATATCAAAGCCAGTTACTTTAGAAGTAGGTCCATTGTCCCGTACTACTGATCTGTTACTTACTAAGTCATGTCCAGAAAATCTATTAGGCATTAAGACACTGAAAGAATTAGGTGCAGTCATTTGCTGTTCCCCAGAGGGAATACGTCTGTTTCTACGTGACTTTAAGGGTCACTATGTATTACGAGATTTTGATTCCAGACTGTCTAATGTTCCGCAGCATCTATGGGCACAAGGTCCAACAGATGTAGGTTATATGCAAATCACACCCTATCGTGTGACTCTCAAGCCAGGTGTAGTGTTACCACGAATCAGACAGTACAGATTGCCACCTGAGGCTGTAGCAGCCTTATCCAAAATTATTGACGAGCTCATTGTTCAAGGAGTAGTTGTAGAAACTGACTCCAATGTATGTAATTCTCCGATCATTCCAGTCATGAAACGTACTGATCCGAATGCACCCCCAGTATATCGATTAGTGATTGATTTACGAGAGCTTAACAAATGTATTATTCCGCAGTATCCAGTTGTCCCAGACATCTCTTCCCTATTGACAGCTATTGATTCCGAAGCCATGTTCTTCACTGTCATAGACCTTAAGAATGCATTTTTTAGTGTTCCAATTCATCCAGACAGCCAGTTTCTTTTCGGATTTTGTTTAAATGGAAGGAGCTATATGTTCACACGCGCTCCTCAAGGTTTCACAGAAAGCCCTAGTATTTACAGTCAAGCACTCAAGAGACAACTAGACAATATTCACATGCCAACTGACACTGCCCTGCTCCAGTATGTCGATGATCTACTGATCACAGCCCGTTCTGAACGTGCTTGCGAGCGGGCATCCCTTACAGTTCTGTATTTCCTAGCCGAGATGGGGCACAAGGTGTCCCCTTCGAAGCTTCAATTCTGTGTCCAGCAAGTGGTATACTTAGGACACTTGCTGTCCAAGAGGGGTAGGCAGTTGACACCAGACCGTATCCAGTTAATAGCGAGTCTTCCCCAGCCCAGAACCCAGAAGGAGGTACGTGCCTTTATTGGCCTTACTTCTTATTGTAGACAATGGATTCCCCAGTATGCATTTTTAGCCAAGCCACTGATACAGTTAACGACACAGGAGGCAGCCGTATCGACTGTCCTCCCTTGGACATCTGAACATACACTTAGTTTCAACGAGTTAAAGAAAGCTTTATGCCAAGCTCCAGTTCTAGCTACACCGAACTACAGTAAGCCTTTTACACTTTTCGTTACTGAACGTGAAGGTACAGCATTATCTGTTCTCACACAAGATCAAGCAGGTCAATACAAGCCCTGTGCTTATTTTTCGAGCACATTAGATCCAGTCGCCCAGGCTTTGCCTGCGTGCCTCAAGTCAGTTGCAGCCACAGCACTAGCTATTAGACAAAGTGATTCCATAGTTTTAGGACACTCCCTGACAGTACAAGTTCCACACTCCGTGGAAGTTCTTTTAAACCGAACACAAACTCAGCACTTGACAATTGCACGTTTAACAGGTTATGAATTGACACTGTTCCAGCCACACATAGAAATTAGACGCTGCAACGTCCTGAATCCTGCTACACTGTTACCATCAGTTAGTTCAAATCCTGCCACACACGACTGTGTGGAAGTAGTCAACATTACGACAAAGCCAAGACAAGACCTGACAGACATTCCGTTACCAGATCCTGACCTGACACTTTATGTGGATGGTTCATGTATGAGAACTAGTACAGGAGAACTAGTCGCCGCGTATGCAGTGACTACTGACACCGAAGTTATTGAAACACACCGTATTGATACCCTGTCCGCTCAAGCAGCAGAGCTAGTTGCTCTGACACAAGCCTGCATACACGCCAAGAACCTGAAAGTTAATGTTTACACAGATTCACGTTACGCATTCGGAGTCGTACACGACTTCGGAGTACTCTGGCAGGAGAGAGGTTTCATGACTTCTCATGGAACCAAGATTCAGCATGGTCTCCTTATTCAAGCTCTGTTAGATGCAATACATTTACCGACATCTATCGCTATTATGAAGTGCAAAGCACATACAAAAGTTACTGACATTATTTCCCAAGGTAATGATCTAGCAGACCGCACAGCCAAGCTTACAGCACAGACTCCAGACATTCCAGTTAACCTGACACATACTCCAGATCCGATTACATGTATGACAGTTAAGGACCCTACACAGGATGTCATAGACATCCAGTTACATGCTACTCCCGATGAAATCAAGAAATGGTCCGAACAAGGAGGGGTCCAGACAGATCAAGGATGGTTAACAAAGGGTAGAGCCACATGGTTTCTCCCCGACTCTATGGTTCAAGTCATTATTAATACCGCACATAGTCCAGCACATTTAGGAGAAAAAGCTATGTTAGACAGTATCCAGAACATTTGGTTCAACAAGCATTTACGAGCTGCAGCCAAGCAGAAAGTCCGTACCTGTATGATATGTTGTCAGTTTAATCCAGGTAAAAGTGTCCCGGTGGAACAAGGTGGTTTCCAGCCTCCTGACCACCCTTTTGAAGTCCTCCAGATGGATTATATTCAGATGGAGCGATGTCGAGGTTTCAAGTATGTCCTTGTAGTTGTATGCGCTTTGTCCAGATGGACAGAAGCATATCCAGTCCCAGATTACACAGCCGCGACCACTGCCAAGCAGTTGGTTCGTGAATTCCTCCCTAGATATGGACTCCCTAGAGTCGTATATTCTGATAACGGTCAGCCATTCTCATCTGAACTCATGAAGCACGTTTCCCTTTTGTTAGGGTACCAGTGGAAGTTTCATTGTGTACGCCATCCTGAAGCAGCCGGTCTAGTCGAGAGACATAATCAGACTCTGAAAATCCGCATCGCCAAAGTATGTAAAGATAAGGGTGTGGACTGGCTAGTAGCTCTGCCAGTCGCTTTATTTTATATGCGCATGGTCGCACATTCCAGATCAGGTCTGTCCCCGTATGAGGTCGTTTTCGGCCGCCCCCCTAACATGTGGGGTACTCCTAGACCCCGAAGTATTACCGATGTTTCATGTAATATGCTGACAGATTACCTAGCTTCCTTGATGTCTGCCCTCAACTCATGTCGTTCACAGGTTGCCGCCGCATTTCCAGACAATACCGAGGTGGCACCGCATGAAATCGTTCCAGGTTCGCTGGTGATGATCCGAAACTTTGACAGATCAAGTCCGCTGGAACCTCGTTGGAAGGAACCCCGTCAGGTCCTCCTCACCACCCGTACAGCCGTGAAGTTGGAAGGCCGGAAAGGATGGATACACCTTTCTCACGTTAAACTTTTTAAAGGACTGAAACCCGTCTTTAAAAACATTTCCCAGGATTCGAAGGACTGCCGAAATATTGTTCCTAAGGACTGTCCCGCAAAAGACATTGACACAACCCCTCCCTTGGTAGAGAAAACTCCGCAGCAGGAGTATAAGCAAAAGTTAAGGTCTAGTAAAATAAGTCAGTCAGTTTGATTGTATAAGTCCTCCCCTAGGTGAAACGGTTAGACTGTTTCTGACATGTATAAAATAGACCCCCATAGTGAGAGAGTCAGTCAAAGCTCAATTCAATGTATCGTTTTTCTAAGTTTCATATTATTCATCAGCATAATGATTTCTTGCATCAGCTATGCATTTTTTCTGTATTTTCCAGTTCCTCATGTAAATAAGTCTGCTAATGCTACAGCAGAGCACACGTTTAGTGATCTGCCTCCTCACGAATATTCATACCGCCTCGCTATGCGTAACAATTCATTTATCCGCATGTTACATTACTCACACCAGACCAGCAATGCCACTAATGGGTAGGCAGTTGACACCAGACCGTATCCAGTTAATAGCGAGTCTTCCCCAGCCCAGAACCCAGAAGGAGGTACGTGCCTTTATTGGCCTTACTTCTTATTGTAGACAATGGATTCCCCAGTATGCATTTTTAGCCAAGCCACTGATACAGTTAACGACACAGGAGGCAGCCGTATCGACTGTCCTCCCTTGGACATCTGAACATACACTTAGTTTCAACGAGTTAAAGAAAGCTTTATGCCAAGCTCCAGTTCTAGCTACACCGAACTACAGTAAGCCTTTTACACTTTTCGTTACTGAACGTGAAGGTACAGCATTATCTGTTCTCACACAAGATCAAGCAGGTCAATACAAGCCCTGTGCTTATTTTTCGAGCACATTAGATCCAGTCGCCCAGGCTTTGCCTGCGTGCCTCAAGTCAGTTGCAGCCACAGCACTAGCTATTAGACAAAGTGATTCCATAGTTTTAGGACACTCCCTGACAGTACAAGTTCCACACTCCGTGGAAGTTCTTTTAAACCGAACACAAACTCAGCACTTGACAATTGCACGTTTAACAGGTTATGAATTGACACTGTTCCAGCCACACATAGAAATTAGACGCTGCAACGTCCTGAATCCTGCTACACTGTTACCATCAGTTAGTTCAAATCCTGCCACACACGACTGTGTGGAAGTAGTCAACATTACGACAAAGCCAAGACAAGACCTGACAGACATTCCGTTACCAGATCCTGACCTGACACTTTATGTGGATGGTTCATGTATGAGAACTAGTACAGGAGAACTAGTCGCCGCGTATGCAGTGACTACTGACACCGAAGTTATTGAAACACACCGTATTGATACCCTGTCCGCTCAAGCAGCAGAGCTAGTTGCTCTGACACAAGCCTGCATACACGCCAAGAACCTGAAAGTTAATGTTTACACAGATTCACGTTACGCATTCGGAGTCGTACACGACTTCGGAGTACTCTGGCAGGAGAGAGGTTTCATGACTTCTCATGGAACCAAGATTCAGCATGGTCTCCTTATTCAAGCTCTGTTAGATGCAATACATTTACCGACATCTATCGCTATTATGAAGTGCAAAGCACATACGAAAGTTACTGACATTATTTCCCAAGGTAATGATCTAGCAGACCGCACAGCCAAGCTTACAGCACAGACTCCAGACATTCCAGTTAACCTGACACATACTCCAGATCCGATTACATGTATGACAGTTAAGGACCCTACACAGGATGTCATAGACATCCAGTTACATGCTACTCCCGATGAAATCAAGAAATGGTCCGAACAAGGAGGGGTCCAGACAGATCAAGGATGGTTAACAAAGGGTAGAGCCACATGGTTTCTCCCCGACTCTATGGTTCAAGTCATTATTAATACCGCACATAGTCCAGCACATTTAGGAGAAAAAGCTATGTTAGACAGTATCCAGAACATTTGGTTCAACAAGCATTTACGAGCTGCAGCCAAGCAGAAAGTCCGTACCTGTATGATATGTTGTCAGTTTAATCCAGGTAAAAGTGTCCCGGTGGAACAAGGTGGTTTCCAGCCTCCTGACCACCCTTTTGAAGTCCTCCAGATGGATTATATTCAGATGGAGCGATGTCGAGGTTTCAAGTATGTCCTTGTAGTTGTATGCGCTTTGTCCAGATGGACAGAAGCATATCCAGTCCCAGATTACACAGCCGCGACCACTGCCAAGCAGTTGGTTCGTGAATTCCTCCCTAGATATGGACTCCCTAGAGTCGTATATTCTGATAACGGTCAGCCATTCTCATCTGAACTCATGAAGCACGTTTCCCTTTTGTTAGGGTACCAGTGGAAGTTTCATTGTGTACGCCATCCTGAAGCAGCCGGTCTAGTCGAGAGACATAATCAGACTCTGAAAATCCGCATCGCCAAAGTATGTAAAGATAAGGGTGTGGACTGGCTAGTAGCTCTGCCAGTCGCTTTATTTTATATGCGCATGGTCGCACATTCCAGATCAGGTCTGTCCCCGTATGAGGTCGTTTTCGGCCGCCCCCCTAACATGTGGGGTACTCCTAGACCCCGAAGTATTACCGATGTTTCATGTAATATGCTGACAGATTACCTAGCTTCCTTGATGTCTGCCCTCAACTCATGTCGTTCACAGGTTGCCGCCGCATTTCCAGACAATACCGAGGTGGCACCGCATGAAATCGTTCCAGGTTCGCTGGTGATGATCCGAAACTTTGACAGATCAAGTCCGCTGGAACCTCGTTGGAAGGAACCCCGTCAGGTCCTCCTCACCACCCGTACAGCCGTGAAGTTGGAAGGCCGGAAAGGATGGATACACCTTTCTCACGTTAAACTTTTTAAAGGACTGAAACCCGTCTTTAAAAACATTTCCCAGGATTCGAAGGACTGCCGAAATATTGTTCCTAAGGACTGTCCCGCAAAAGACATTGACACAACCCCTCCCTTGGTAGAGAAAACTCCGCAGCAGGAGTATAAGCAAAAGTTAAGGTCTAGTAAAATAAGTCAGTCAGTTTGATTGTATAAGTCCTCCCCTAGGTGAAACGGTTAGACTGTTTCTGACATGTATAAAATAGACCCCCATAGTGAGAGAGTCAGTCAAAGCTCAATTCAATGTATCGTTTTTCTAAGTTTCATATTATTCATCAGCATAATGATTTCTTGCATCAGCTATGCATTTTTTCTGTATTTTCCAGTTCCTCATGTAAATAAGTCTGCTAATGCTACAGCAGAGCACACGTTTAGTGATCTGCCTCCTCACGAATATTCATACCGCCTCGCTATGCGTAACAATTCATTTATCCGCATGTTACATTACTCACACCAGACCAGCAATGCCACTAATTGTTGGGTGTGTGGTCGACTCCCCCCTTTCCAGACCCCGAAGGGAGTTCTGCCACTCTTTCCTTATCCATTCTCACATAATGGTTCATGTGGAGCATGGTCCACGTTAACGTCATCCTCAACAGATATGTCTTTTCTTAACAGTACATGTTTTCCAGACAAGCAAGGTCTCCCCCACAGAACAGGTTTAGATCTAGAAAATGAAGTGTATAATTTAGGTAATTATTCGTCGAATTTTATGGTCCTGAATGTTCAGTCTGATACTACTCCAGACTCACCTGCTATTTCAGTACTACCAGTCAAAGGCGAATTATGTGTCCGAAATAAGGGTTCTGTACATGTAGGACATAGTGATTGTACTACTATTATCAAGTATAGTGACAGTGGGAAATCTATTTTCAAAGCCTCACGTCATTCTTATTTTGTTTGTGGTCAAACCGCATATGTTCGTCTGCCCCTCGATTGGGAGGGAACCTGTTACATTGCCTTCCTACTGCCACCTGTTTTTCTAGCCCCACCTGATTACCATAGGAATTCCTTCCTAGTACACACTAGACACAAGAGATATCTCCCGATTGTCGATTATACTGAAACTGCCGCAGAGCAATTCATTGATATTGATAAAGGTGTTTTCCCTTATTTAGGCACAGTTGTAAACAGTAAGCTAATCCGTAGGTTAACAAGAACCCTTGAAGCTGTAGTAGATGAGACTGCCTCCGCTCTAGGTAACTTAACCGAAGAGCAATCCTTTATGAGAATTGTTGTGCTCCAGAATCGTCTCGTCCTTGACGTCATACTGGCCGATAGGGGCGGGGCCTGTAGAGTTCTCGGATCCAGTTGTTGCATTTTCATTCCTAATAACGCGCCGTCTGTTTATTCAGCTATAACCAGACTCCATAAAATTGCCCATCTGTTACACCAAGATCCAGGCACCTGGACATGGTCCGGTTGGTTCTGGAATATAATTTCCGCATGGGGATGGAAAGTCCTGTCCTTTCTAGGTATTGCAGTAGCGATCATATTTAGCTGCTGCCTCTGTATACAATGTGGCCCTGCGATTTGCGGCATTTGTGCTACCTCTTGTATTCCTAGTCCCAAGCCCCGTTCTAAATCCCGTTCCAAGACAATTCGAGATGAACAAATAGTACTGTATGAAATGATAGATGGTATCATGAATATTGATGTTTCCTGATGGAAACGTAGTGACAAGGAGGGAATGTGGAAAAGTAAATTTTGTCATGTTCTGTGTCCCTACGCCTCATCCATCATATGTTATGTGTGCATGACCAATATGCATATGTTATTCCTCATGTCTGATTAATGACGCAATTACAGTTGTGTCCACCTCTAGTATGCCAGTTTCCAGTCCTCGTGAATACTACGAATATCAGGCCTATGTAAAGCTACGTTGCCACGTTTCTCAGTGTGCACGTTATTCCATTATAAAGTCCCCGTTTCCAGGCCTCAACAGGGCCCGGACACTAGATTCAGCTCCTGTCTCCTGAAGCCTCGTTGAGGAGCGATACAGCCCCCACCTGTATCCTCGACCTTTCACTTGCTTCCTGCCTCACAGTGCCCGGTGCAGCCTGGCTCTGCCTCTGAGTCTGCCAAGAGTATGTTATGATTCCAGCTATCAGTTTAGTCCTCCTTCTCTGCATTCCTAAGCTACTGAACTGCATCAATAGTTTCCGTCATTGTCTAGCCTTCAGGGCTCCATGTTAGAGAATACTGCATTTAATGGTCATTTAATATTCTTCATCACGCACTACATGTAGAATAATGCATGGTCCAGTCTTAGAATCAAGTTAGCCTTTCCCCTCTTGACTTCTAGTTTATATCAACATGTTCCCGAAACATCAGATACTAGATAGGGTTTAGGTACATGTCGCTCCGACTCTCCAGACTTTAGTCTCTGCTCCTAGCACAGAGTTCATAGCCCCCAGCTTCTCCTAGTAACACGTCATTGCCAGTTTGCGCGCACCATCAGGTTAGAGGTCCCGGCTCCTTAGGTAGCCCCCTCCAATGTTTCCGCCCCATTCATGACATATTTTGTTTCGTTTGCACCACATGTCTATGTATACGCCCAGTTACACCTACTTTTTCTGTTATCTTTCGCGACTGCTACGCGTCACGCCTTCTGCTCCACCCACTGCTACGCCTACTGCAATGTAATGCTATGTGTTTGCGTTATGTATATAAGTTCATGTATTGTTATTAAAAGTTAGCGCGCTCATCCCAGACCTAGCCCCGGCAGCTGCCGGGCCACTCTAGCCCTGCCATTCTGTTCCCATGCAGGTTGTCCTGATCCTGTCCTTATGCTGTAATAAACCTGCAGAAACTCCTACTACCTCGAATCTTGACTCTTATTTATTGAGCTATCTGTTATGATATATGCCTAGTCAAAAATAGGGTATTATTTATTTATTTACCACACTCTCACAGACACTCTCTCACAGACACTCTCTCACATACACTGTCACAGACACTCTCATAGAAACTCTCATAGACACTCTCTTAGACACTCTCATAGACACTCATAGACCCTCATAGACAATCTCACAGACACTCTCACAGAGACACTCTCACAGAGACACTCTCACAGACTCTCTCTCACAGACTCTCTCTCACAGACACTCTCACACAGACACTCTCTCACACTCTCACAGACACTCTCTCACAGACACTGTCACAGACACTCTCATAGACACTCTCATAGACACTCATAAACACTCATAGACACTCTCACAGACACTCTCACAGAGACACTCTCACAGACACTCTCTTATACACTCTCTCACAGACTCTCTCTCACAGACTCTCTCAGACTCTCTCTCAGACTGTCTCACAGACACTCTCATAAACACTCATAGACACTCTCACAGACTCTCCCACAGACTCTCTATCACAGACACTCTCTCACAGACACTCTCTCACAGACTCTCACAGACACTCTCTCACAGACTCTCACATACACTCTCACAGACTCTCACAGGCACTCTTACAGGCACTCTCTCACAGACTCTCAAAGACACTCTCCCACAGACTCACACTCTCTCACACAGACACTCTCTCACAGACACTCTCTCACAGACTCTCTCTCACAGACTCTCACAGACACTCTCTCACAGACTCTCTCTCACAGACACTCTCACAGACACTCTCTCACAGACTCTCTATCACAGACTCTCTATCACAGACACTCAATCACAGACTCTCTCTCACAGAGTCTCTCTCACAGACACTCTCACAGACACTCTCTCACAGACTCTCTCTCACAGACACTCTCACAGACACTCTCTCACAGACTCTCTATCACAGACTCTCTATCACAGACACTCAATCACAGACTCTCTCTCACAGAGTCTCTCTCACAGACACTCTCACAGACACTCTCTCACAGACTCTCACAGACACTGTCACAGACACTCTCATAGACACTCATAGACACTCTCATAGACACTGATAGACTCTCACAGACACTCTAACAGACACTCTTACAGACACTCTCTCACATACTCTCTCTCACAGTCTTTGTCTCAGACTCTCTCACAGACACTCTAACAGACACTCCCTCAGACACTCACATCCACTCACTCACAGACACTCACTCACAGACACTCTCAGAGAAACAAACAGGCACTTTCATAGAAACAAAGACACTCTCATAGACACTCATAAAAACACTCATAAACTCTCTCTCACTGACTCTCTCTCAAAGACTCTCTCTCAGACTCTCTCTCAGACTCTCTCTCACAGACTCTCTATCACAGACTCTCTATCACAGACTCTCTCTCACAGACAGTCTCATACAGACACTCTCTCACAGACTTTCACAGACATTCTCTCATACACTCTCACAGACACTCTGTCACAGACACTCTCTCATAGACACTCTCATAGACACTCTCACAGACACTCTCACAGACACTCTCTCAAAGACACTCTCTCAGACTCTCCCACAAAGACTCTCTCTCACAGACTCTCTCTCACAGACACTGTCACAGACACTCTCATAGACACTCATAGACACTCTCATAAACACTCATTGACACTCTCACATAGACTCTCTCTCATAGACTCTCTCACAGATTCTTTCTCAGACTCTCTCACAGACTCTCTAACAGACTCTCCCACAGACGCTCTCACAGACGCTCTCACAGACACTCTCACAGACACTCACTCACAAACAGTCACAGACACTCTGTGGTAAATAATATATTTGAATATATTAACAATAACAGATAGCTCAATAAATAAGAGGCAGGATCCGATGTGTCCGAGTTGAACAGGCTTTATTCAGGCAAAAGGGAAGGGACTGGAACGGGACAGCCTGAAATAAAATAGGAAGGAAGGAAGGCAGCTGCACCATTTCATTAACAGTGCAGCGTATATATAGTAAGACATTTCAAATACATTACATACAGTAGGCGTAACTTGTGACAAGCGTAAGATAAGAACACATGGGTGGAAACAGAAGGCGTGTACAGGGCGTGCACGTAAACATGTGATGTGAAACGTCATAGAAAATGTCATGAGTGGGCGGAAACATGGAGGGGGCTACCTGAGAGCAGCTGGGACCTTTAACCTAGTGGTGCGCGCAAACGGGCAATGACGTGTTACTAGGGGGAACTGGGGGCTATGACTTCTGCACTAGAAGAGGAGACTAAAGTCTGCGGTGTCAGGACGACATGTACCTATATCATATCTGGTATCTGGTGTTTGGAGTACATGTTGATAGAATCTAAAAGTTATCAGGGCAAAGGCTACTTTACACTAAGACTGGTGCATGCATATATTCTGCATGTATTGCGTGTGCTAGGAATATTCTATGAATATTAATACAGTATTTCTCTTACATGGAGACAGAAAGACTAGACTATAGCTGAACTGTTTATGCGGTTCAGTAGCTTAGGAATGCAGAGAAGGAGAGCTGGACTGATAACTGGAAGCATAACATATTCCTGGCAGACAGGCAGGCAGAGCCAGGCCGGGCACCGCGCTGCGAGGCAGAAAGTAAGTGAAGGGTCAGGGATGCAGGTGGGGGCTGCATCGCTCCTCAGAGTGGATTCAGGAGACTGGAGCTTGAATCTGGTGTCCGGGCCCTTTGAGGCCTAGAAACGGGGACAATGTGGTGAATTAACGTGCACACTGTAAAACGTGGCAACATAGGCCTAATACTCGTTGCTTTCACGAGAACTGGATACTGGCATACTAACGTTGGACACAACCATAATTGCGTCTTAAATCGATCAGAAGGGGATATACGCATATCGATCATGCACATATAACATAGGATAAGGAACACGTAGGCACATATAACAAGGCAAAATATAATTTTCCTCATTCCCTACTTGCGACCTACGTTTCCATCAGGAAACATCAATATTCATGATACCATCTATCTGTTCATATAGCATCATTTGCTCGTCTCGAATTGTCTTGGAACGGGACTTAGGACTAGGAATACAAGAGGTAGCACACAAGCCGCAAATCGCAGGGCCACATTGTAAACAGAGGCAGCAACTGAATATGATCATTACTGCTATACCTAGGAATGACAATACTTTCCATCCCCAGGCAGATATGATATTCCAGAGCCAACCGGACCATGTCCAGGTGCCTGGATTCTGGTGTAACTGATGGGCAATATTATGAAGTCTCGTTATAGCTGAATAAACAGACGGCGCGTTATTAGGAATGAAAATGCAGCAACTAGATCCGATGACTCTACAAGCTCCTCCTCTATCGGCCAGTATGACGTCAAGAACGAGACGATTTTGGAGCACGACAAATCTAATGGCAGATTGCTCTTCGGTTAAATTACCTAGAGCGGAAGTAGTCTCATTCACTACTGCTTCAAGGGTTCTGGTTAGCCTACGTATTAACTTACTATTCTGGACAGGACCTATGAAGAAAAAGAAACCTTTATTGAAGTCTTGATATTGTTCTAGAGTAGTTTCAGTTTGATCGACAATTCGGGACTCAGTCTCCCTTCTATGTCTAACGTGTACTAGATGTGTGTTTCGGTGATAATCAGATGGGGCTAGAAAAACTGGTGGCAGTAGGAAGGCAATGTAACATGTTCCATCCCAATCTAGGGGCAGACGAACATATGCGGTCTGACCACAAACAAAATAAGAATGACGTGAGGCTTTGAAAATAGATTTCCCACTGTCACTATACTCGACTACAGTAGTACAATCACTATGTCCTACATGTGCGGAACCATTCTTTCTGACACATAATTCGCCTTTAACTGGTAGAACTGAAATAGCAGGCAAATCTGGAGTAGTATCGGACTGAACATTCAAAACCATGAAATTCGATGAATAATTACCTAGATCATATACTTCATTTTCTAGATCTAACCCTGTTCTATGGGAAAGACCTTCCTTGTCTGGGAAACATGTTCGATTCAGAAGGGACATATCAGTTAGGGATGACGTTAACGTGGACCATGCTCCACACGAACCATTATGTGAAAACGGATAGGGAAAGAGTGGCAGAACTCCCTTCGATGTCTGGAAAGGGGGGAGTCAACCACACACCCAACCATTAGTGGCATTGCTGGTCTGGTGTTAATAGTGCAGCATTCGGATAAAAGTATTATTACGCATAGCAAGACGATAGGATAACTCGTGAGGAGGCAGGTCACTAAATGTGTGCTCTACTGTAACATTAGAAAACATATGTACATGTGAAATAGGAAAACATAAATGCAACGCATAACTTATGCATGTAACCATAAGGCTTAAAAATAATAAAAAGAACAGAGTAGCTATACATCGACTGCAAAGATTCTTTCGATAGCGTATTCTCTTAGAGTTTTGACTAACTCTTTCACTGTGTGGGTCTATCTCATACATGTCAGGAACCTGTCTAACCGTTTCACCCGAGAGGGACTTAGACAATTAAACTGGCTGACTTACTAGACCTCAACTTGGATTTATACTCCTGCTGCGGAGTTTTCTCTAACAGGGGAATTTTAGATTCAGTTTCTGGGCAGTCCTTGAGAACGGGGCAGTCTTTGAGAAAAGTTTTTGTTTTAAGTCCATGGAATTTCTTGACGTGGCTGGCGTGTAGCCACCCTTTTCGGTTTTCAATCTTCACTGCTGTCCGGGTGGTGAGGAGAACGAGGCGGGGCTCCTTCCAGCGGGGCTGCAGCGGACTTGAACGATCAAAATTTCTCACGAGGACGAAGTCGCCTGGTATGACTTCGTGCGGTTTCACTTCGGTGTTGTCTGGAAATGCAGCGGCAACCTGTGAACGACAAGATTGTAGTGCAGACATCAAGGAAGCAAGGTAATCTGTCAGCATATTACTGTCAACATCGGTAATGATACGGGGTCTAGGTGTACCCCACATATTGGGGGGACGTCCAAACACTATCTCATACGGGGACAGACCTGAACGGGAGTGAGCGACCATTCTCATATAGAAAAGGGCGACTGGCAGTGCTACTATCCAATCTACACCTTTCTCTGCACACACTTTAGCAATGCGGATTTTCAGAGTCTGGTTATGTCTCTCTACGAGACCGGCTGCTTCAGGATGGCGTACACAATGGAACTTCCACTGGTACCCTAACAGAAGGGAAACTTGTTTCATGAGCTCGGATGAGAATGGCTGGCCGTTATCTGAATACACGACCCTAGGTAATCCATAGCGGGGAAAATACTCACGAACCAACTGCCTGGCAGTGGTCGCGGCTGTGTAATCTGGAACTGGATATGCTTCTGTCCACCTGGACAAAGCGCATACGACTACGAGGACATACTTGAAACCTCGACATCGCTCCATCTGAATATAATCCATCTGGAGGACTTCAAAAGGGTGGTCAGGAGGATGGAATCCACCTTGTTCCACCGGGACACCTTTACCTGGATTGAACTGACAACAGATCATGCAGGTACGCACTTTCTGCTTGGCTGCTGCTCGTAAATGTTTGTTAAACCAGAGGTTCTGAATACTGTCTAACATGGCTTTTTCTCCTAAGTGTGCTGGACTATGTGCGGTGTTAATAATGACTTGAACCATAGAGTCGGGGAGAACCCATGTGGCTTTTCCCTTCGTCAACCATCCTTGATCTGTCTGGACCCCTCCTTGTTCGGACCATTTCTTGATTTCATCGGGAGTAGCATGTGACTGTATATCTATTACATCTTGTGTTGGGTCCTTAACTGTCATACAAGTAGTCTGATCTGGAGTGAGTGTCTGTGTCGTGTTAACTGGACTGTCCGGAGTCTGAGCTGTGAGCTTGGCTGTTTGATCTGCTAGATCGTTACCTTGGGAAATGATGTCGGTGACTTTCGTATGTGCCTTGCACTTCATGATAGCGATAGCTGTCGGTAAATGTATTGCATCTAACAGAGCTTGAATGAGGGGGCCATGCTGAATCTTGGTTCCATGAGAAGTCATAAAACCTCTTTCTTGCCAGAGGACTCCAAAGTCGTGTACGACTCCGAATGCATAACGTGAATCTGTGTATATGTTAACTTTCAGGTTCTTCGCTCGTATGCAGGCTTGGGTCAGAGCGACGAGCTCTGCTGCTTGAGCAGACAGGGTGTCAATACGATGTGTTTCTATAACTTCGGTGTCAGTAGTCACTGCATACGCGGCTACTAGTTCTCCTGTACTTGTTCTCATACATGAACCATCCACATAAAGTGTCAGGTCGGGATTAGGTAATGCAATGTCTGTCAAGTCTTGTCTTGGCTTTGTCATAGTGTTAACAACTTCCACACAGTCATGTGTGGCAGGATTAGAGGTAACTGACGGTAACAGTGTAGCTGGATTTAAAATGTTGCAGCGTTTAATTTCTATGTGTGGCTGGACCAGTGTCAGTTCATAACCTGTTAAACGTGCAATTGTCAAGTGCTGAGTCTGTGTTCGGTTTAAAAGAACTTCCACGGAGTGCGGAACTTGTACTGTCAGGGAGTGTCCTAACACTATGGAATCACTTTGTCTGATAGCTAGAGCTGTGGCTGCAACTGACTTGAGGCACGCAGGCAGCGCCTGGGCCACTGGATCTAATGTGCTAGAAAAATAAGCACAGGGCTTGTATTGTCCTGCTTGATCTTGTGTAAGTACAGATAATGCAGTACCATCACGTTCTGTAACAAAAAGTGTGAAAGGCTTACTGTAGTTCGGTGTTGCTAGAACAGGTGCTTGGCATAAAACTTTCTTTAACTCATTGAAAACAAGTGTATGTTCCTGAGTCCAAGGGAGGACAGTCGATACGGCTGCCTCCTGTGTCGTTAACTGTATCAGTGGCTTGGCTAGATATGCGTACTGGGGAATCCATTGTCTGCAATAAGAAGTGAGGCCGATAAAAGCTCGTACCTCCTTCTGAGTCTTGGGCTGTGGAAGACGTGCTATTAACTGGATACGGTCTGGTGTCAACTGCCTACCCCTCTTGGACAGTAAGTGTCCTAGGTAGACCACTTGCTGGACACAGAATTGCAACTTGGAAGGGGACACCTTGTGCCCCATCTCGGCCAGAAAATACAGGACTGTAAGTGACGCACGTTCGCAGTCACGTTCAGAACGGGCTGTGATCAGTAGATCATCGACATATTGGAGCAGGGCAGTGTCAGTTGGCATGTGAATATTGTCTAGTTGTCTTTTAAGTGCTTGACTATAAATACTAGGACTTTCTGTGAAACCTTGAGGAGCTCGTGTAAATTTATAGCTTCTTCCATTTAAACAGAATCCGAAAAGGAACTGGCTGTCTGGATGAATGGGGACACTAAAGAATGCGTTCTTGAGATCGATAACTGTAAAGAACGTGGCTTCAGAATCAATGGCTGTCAAGAGTGAGGAAATATCAGGGACCACTGGGTACTGGGGTATGCTACATTTATTAAGTTCTCGAAGGTCAATCACTAATCGATATACTGGAGGTGTATTTGGATCAGTACGTTTCAGGACTGGAATGATAGGAGAATTACATACATTGGAGTCAGTTTCTACAACTACTCCTTGAGCAATGAGTTCGTCAATAATTTTGGATAAGGCTACTACAGCCTCAGATGGCAATTTGTACTGTCGGATTCGTGGTAATACAACACCTTTCTTCAGAGTGACACGATGGGGTGTGATATGCATACAACCTACATCAGTTGGACCTTGCGCCCATAAATGCTGCGGTACATTCAATAATCTTGGATCAAAATCACGTAATACATAATGACCTTTAAAATCACGCAGAAACAAACGGACCCCTTCTGGGGAGCAGCATATAACTGCTCCTAGTTCTTTCAGTGTCTTAATGCCTAACAGATTCTCTGGACAAGATTTCGTGAGTAACAAGTCTGTAGTTCGGGACAATGGACCAACTTCTAGAGTAACTGGTTTCGATATTTCATTAACAATGGGCTTTCCTGAAAATCCAAGAGAAACATTTCTAGAGCCTGAGAGCGGAGCCCCTGGAACCTCGTCATGACTGATGGTAGTCCTACTTGCCCCTGTATCAATCAGAAACTTTCTGTCTTTCCCTAATACTTGACTGTGTACATAGGGACCCTCTTGATCTACAGGAATCTCGATGAGAGGCAAGCCTACCTCCCTCTCTAGGCTGTTTCATGAATATGGCTGATAATCTGGATACTCTGACTGTGCATACTGGTACATCTGCTGTGTAACGTGTTGTGTTGCAGCGATAGGCTGCGGTACTGTAACTGTCTGTTGTGCATTCTGTGGTGGCTGGGAATTCTGTGAAACTTGTTCTTGTCTAGACGGACGTGGTCTCTCTTTAGTTTTACCAGTAGCTATGTTATGTTTCAGAACTGCACATTCGTTTATGAAATGACCTGGCTGTTTACAGTAATTGCATGTCCCTTTAACAGGAGCTGCAGGATGACTGGCTTGATTCGGACCCCTCTTCTGACTGTCTTGTGGAACAGATTGTGCAACTAGTACTTTCATTTTCGTGTCTTTCATACGTCTCTTTTCGTGTTCCTGCTCTTCCCTGATTCTGTTCTGGTGATACTGTAACATCTGGAGCATCTGTGACGGAGTATTAGCTTGCCATGTACTTTCGACTTTCAGTACTCGATTTTTAACTTGTGGACTTGAATTTTCGACTAGTTTGGTGACAAAAAGATGAGGGTACGATTCACTACTTGTTTTCAGACCACTATTAATAATGAAACATTTCTCAAATCTAGAATAAAAATCACTAGTATCTTCGACTTGTTTCTGTTTACAGGCTGAGATGGCATCCCAATCTTCCTTTTTCGTGGCTAGTAATCTTGGCAAGACTTGTATTAACAATTCGGGCAAAGCTTTAGCTTTATCCCCAAGACCGGTACCTGGTACTCGTGTATTATCTTCGGCTTCTAATGCTGTCCAATCTATCTTTTTCTCTCCCACCTCCCATTCTTTTTCTTTGAGTTTTTCATATATGCCCGCAGGCAACAGGACCTTTAACATTTTAATGATATCAGGATACGTGTATTCTCCCATACGGAGCATGTCCTTTAATTCACGGTGAAACCCTGCTGGATCTTTATCATGACAAGGAATTAACTTTTTCATTTCTAAGAGTTCTATTTTCGTGATAGGGGTGTAAACAAATACTCGTTCTAGACTACCATCTTCTCCCTTAACTGGATGCACTTCCCGTAACGGATTCTGTCTGTCTATGTAGAATGATTTTCTTTCTGGGGGTGAGGCGTGAACAAAATGTGGATTCAGAAACGTTCGGTATTTGTGGTGCTGTTCTAGAATGACACTAATTAAATCGGTACCTAGACCTTTCCATCTGTATTGGAGTAACTCGTTCAATACATCATGTAGAGGACCTGGATCAGAATGTTGTTCCTCATACAGTGTAATGAGGTGCTGGATCATATATGTACCCACCAGACGTTGCTCGGCTGGGGGCAGTTTCAGAAACGTTTGTGCCACTATTTCATCTGGAAACGTGGTAGAATCACTAGTCCATCGGACTGCTGATCGGGCTAGTTCTTGTTCATGCATGGTACTAAGCTCGCTATAACCTATTCGTGATTTCAGAATTTGATCGGCGGCCTGGAATACTTGCTCAAGAGAACACTGTTCTGGTACTGGAGGAGGAAAAGCTTTCTTGTAATCTAGGCGTGAATGTCGGTCGGAAAGTCTAGTTCTACCTACATACGCTATTCTGGAGGGATTCTCGCTGTCGACCTCTTCGCTAGAAGAGTCACTCTTTTTCTCGGTTGCTCTTTTTGCTTTTCGTTCCTTGTGTATACGTATTATTTCCTTACGAATTTTCTTATACATACTCTCTATACAACCTTGTGTCTTGTGTTTTCCATCGGCTATATTGTCACTCCACCTGGTTAGGACTTTCATCTCGTCTTGATCTTTATCTGGATAATCTTGCTCTCTTATTAAACAGTTAATCAGGAACTTTAAAATCATAAGTTGAACCTCGGCTTTCCTTTGTGACATAGCTTCGTGAATACTTTCTGGATTCTCTCCTGTACGGATGAAACGATATATTCTGTTCAGATGTTCCTTCATATCGGGCAGGGTGATCAAAAAGCTGGCCACCCGTCTTAAACGTACTGAATATAAGATCATGTGATCTTCGCCTGGAACTGGATCATATATACAGTCAGTAAGAAGTCGCTTGAGATCTGTGTATGTCGCCACTTTTGGCGTACGCTGTAACGCTACGTCGTGCAGCGTCAGACGTTTCGGTTGAGGCGGGGTGCGAGGAGCACTTCCCCCCGCGGCTCCTAAACTAGAATCGTCGGTGAATACTGTACGGGCTGGTAGAGTGACTGGCATAACGGGTACATTTACTGTGGGCTGGTCCGGGGGTGCTGGAACATGAACTTGACCCCCGGGAACAGTAGTTGGCGGGACAGGAATTACATTATTAACGGGAGCAGGCGGAACAGGCAGAACATGATTTGCATATGCTGGGACTATGTCGTCCAAATAGGACGAAAGAAAAATTTCAGCTGCGGTCGGTTTATGACGTAGCTTAATCGGGACCATTGGCGGCGGTAAATTACCGGGTACTTCCGGGGTTGCCTTCGGCAAGCCCTCGGCAAGAAGAGGATACATACCTTTAATAAGGGCATTTCTCTGTCTGTCTGACTGTTCTGCTCTAACTCGTTCACCTTCTTCTATTAATTCCCTTTCTTGGGCTTTTTCGGCGGATTCCCTACTTAATTCTGTTTTTCTGAATTCTTTTTTGGTTCTTTTATGAGATTCTTTGCGCCATAACTCGATGGCATCTTTCTGGGACTGTCTGGCTTTCTTTTTCCATAATGCTTCTTCTACTCGCATGATGCACTCGGCATCCCATGTACCTGATACGGGCCATCTATATTTCTCTTCTAGTTCCTTAGTATAGTCCACCCATAAGTCTAGATATATTATGGCATCTAAGCCATGCTTGTGATACATAAAATGTCCTGGACTGTCCCTAGGAGGGACAGGAACTGCTTCTTCGAGTAACCCTTTTCTGGTCTTCAACTGACGTAATTTCGAGAACAGAGGCATTTCGGTAGTACACTTGGGACACAATACACAATAATCACAGTAATAGAATAGCAAACAAAACACTCATACCACGACATAAAAATACATTGATAACAGTTCGAACAGAATACTACCTGATACACTAAAAACAGAACACATGAATTTCTCGAGAACGAAACTTACTAGAATTACTAGATGCACTGCTAAAACAGTACAGAACATACCGGTCCCATAAAGAGACACGTCGGACCGTATCCACCTAGGTGAATACTTCGGACTGGATCTGCGTACCCAAACCCAACGGACCAGGAACAAACTAATGATCCTGTCTAGATACTTCCCCCGCGACGGTACTCACCGGGAAGCAGAAACTGGAAGGCCTTGGACTGGACTGGACTGCTACGACGTCGGACTACGAACTTCGGACTTCCGAAACAGGTGGGCCTCCGGATACTTCGGACCTTGCTCTCTCGGCTTGGGCTCTGGTCGGGACGAACCGCATTCCACACCGCTTCGTCTGGATGTCGGACCGCAGTCTCCGTCTCCTCCGTGGGCCTGAGGGAGACTTGAAGCAGAAATATCTGCACGTGCACGGTATTGTTCCGTCACGGCTGCAGAGGGTCAGGGGACCGGCGTTGCATCGCCAGCGAGTGAGGAAGGGGTACGTCCCTGTTCGGGCGCCATTTATGTGGTAAATAAATAATTAATTACCGGTACTATTTTTGAATATATTAACAATAACAGATAGCTCAATAAATAAGAGGCAGGATCCGATGTGTCCGAGTTGAACAGGCTTTATTCAGGCAAAAGGGAAGGGACTGGAACGGGACAGCCTGAAATAAAATAGGAAGGAAGGAAGGCAGCTGCACCATTTCATTAACAGTGCAGCGTATATATAGTAAGACATTTCAAATACATTACATACAGTAGGCGTAACTTGTGACAAGCGTAAGATAAGAACACATGGGTGGAAACAGAAGGCGTGTACAGGGCGTGCACGTAAACATGTGATGTCAAACGTCATAGAAATGTCATGAGTGGGCGGAAACATGGAGGGGGCTACCTGAGAGCAGCTGGGACCTTTAACCTAGTGGTGCGCGCAAACGGGCAATGACGTGTTACTAGGGGGAACTGGGGGCTATGACTTCTGCACTAGAAGAGGAGACTAAAGTCTGCGGTGTCAGGACGACATGTACCTATATCATATCTGGTATCTGGTGTTTGGAGTACATGTTGATAGAATCTAAAAGTTATCAGGGCAAAGGCTACTTGACACTAAGACTGGTGCATGCATATATTCTGCATGTATTGCGTGTGCTAGGAATATTCTATGAATATTAATACAGTATTTCTCTTACATGGAGACAGAAAGACTAGACTATAGCTGAACTGTTTATGCGGTTCAGTAGCTTAGGAATGCAGAGAAGGAGAGCTGGACTGATAACTGGAAGCATAACATATTCCTGGCAGACAGGCAGGCAGAGCCAGGCCGGGCACCGCGCTGCGAGGCAGAAAGTAAGTGAAGGGTCAGGGATGCAGGTGGGGGCTGCATTGCTCCTCAGAATGGATTCAGGAGACTGGAGCTTGAATCTGGTGTCCGGGCCCTTTGAGGCCTAGAAACAGGGACAATGTGGTGAATTAACGTGCACACTGTAAAACGTGGCAACATAGGCCTAATACTCGTTGCTTTCACGAGAACTGGATACTGGCATACTAACGTTGGACACAACCATAATTGCGTCTTAAATCGATCAGAAGGGGATATACGCATATCGATCATGCACATATAACATAGGATGGGGAACACGTAGGCACATATAACAAGGCAAAATATAATTTTCCTCAACTCACTCACAGACAGTCACAGACACCCTCTCACAGACTCTCACAGACACTTGCACAGACTCTCACAGGCACCCTCATGGACTCTCCTTCACCGACACTCAAAGACTCTCTCTCACAGACTCTCTATCACAGACTCTCTATCACAGACACTCTATCACAGACTCTCTCTCACAGAGTCTCTCTCACAGACACTCTCACAGACACTCTCTCACAGACTCTCACAGACACTGTCACAGACACTCTCATAGACACTCATAGACACTCTCATAGACACTGATAGACTCTCACAGACACTCTAACAGACACTCTTACAGACACTCTCTCACATACTCTCTCTCACAGTCTTTGTCTCAGACTCTCTCACAGACACTCTAACAGACACTCCCTCAAACACTCACATCCACTCACTCACAGACACTCACTCACAGACACTCTCAGTGAAACAAACAGACACTCTCATAGAAACAAAGACACTCTCATAGACACTCATAAAAACACTCATAAACTCTCTCTCACGGACTCTCTCTCAAAGACTCTCTCTCACAGACTCTCTCTCAGACTCTCTCTCACAGACTCTTTATCACAGACTCTCTATCACAGACTCTCTCTCACAGACACTCTCACACAGACACTCTCTCACAGACTTTCACAGACACTCTCTCATAGACTCTCACAGAAACTCTGTCACAGACACTCTCTCATAGACACTCTCATAGACACTCTCACAGACACTATCACAGACACTCTCTCAAAGACACTCTCTCAGACTCTCCCACAAAGACTCTCTCTCACAGACTCTCTCACAGACTCTCTCTCACAGACACTGTCACAGACACTCTCATAGACACTCATAGACACTCTCATAAACACTCATAGACACTCTCACATAGACTCTCTCCCATAGAGTCTCTCACAGATTCTTTCTCAGACTCTCTCACAGACTCTCTCACAGACTCTCCCACAGACGCTCTCACAGATGCTCTCACAGACACTCTCACAGACACTCACTCACAAACAGTCACAGACACTCACTCACAGACAGTCACAGACACCCTCTCACAGACTCTCACAGACTCTCACAGGCACCCTCATGGACACTCAAAGACTCTCTCTCACAGACACTCTCTCACAGACACTCCCTCACAGACACTCCCTCACACAGACTCTCTCACACAGACTCTCACACAGACTCTCTCTCACAGACTCTCTATCACAGACTCTCACTTATAGACACTCTCACACAGACACTCTCTCACAGACTCTCACAGATACTCTCTCACAGACTCTCACAGACACTCTCATAGACACTCAGACACTCTCATAGACTCTCATAGACACTCTCACATACACTCTTACAGACACTTACAGACACTCTGTCAAGGACACTCTCTCACAGACACTCTCTCACAGACACTCTCTCACAGACACTCTCTCACAGACTCTCTCTCACTCAATCAATCAATCAGCAAATTTGTAGAGCACGCTACTCACCCGCTAGGGTCTCAAGGCGCTTGGAGGGGGGGAATCACTACTGCTCGAACAGCCAGGTCTTGAGTTGCTTTCTGAAGGAGAGATGGTCCTGGGTCATCCGAAGATGGGTGGGGAGGGAGGTCCATGTCTTGGCTGCTAGGTAGGAGAAGGATCTTCCTCCGGCGGTGGATTTGCGGATTCGTGGGACGGAGGCGAGGGCGAGGCTGGCGGATCGGAGCTGGCGGGTGGGTGTGTAGAATGTGAGGCGGCTGTTGAGGTATTTTGGGCCCATGTCGTGGAGAGCCTTGTGTGCGTGGGTGAGGAGTCTGAACGTGATCCTCTTGGTGGCGGGGAGCCAGTGCAGGTCTTTCAGATGGGCAGAGATGTGGCTGTGGTGAGGGATGTCCAGGATGAGTCGTGCAGAAGCGTTCTGTATGCGCTGGAGTTTGGCTGTGGTTCCGGCGTAGAGGGTGTTCCCGTAGTCCAGACGGCTGGTGACGAGGGTCTGTGTAACCGTCATCCTGGTTTCAGTGGGGATCCACCGGAAGATCTTTTGGAGCATGCACAGGGTGTTGAAGCAGGAAGACGAGACGGCGTTGACTTGCTTGGTCATCGTGAGGGAGGAGTCCAGGATGAAGCCCACGTTACGTGCATGGTCCGTTGGCTTGGGTGCGGTGCCCAGTGCAGGGGACCACCAGGAGTCGTCCCAGGTGGAAGGGGATAGTCCGAGGATGAGGACTTCTGTCTTGTCTGAGTTCACTTTCAGACGGCTGATCTTCGTCCATTCCGCGATGTCTTTCATTCCTTCCTGGAGGCTGGCTTTGGCGGTGGCGGGGTCATTGGTGAGGGAAAGGATCAGCTGGGTGTCGTCGGCGTAGGAGATGATGTTAAGGTTGTGTTGGCATGTGATGGCAGCGAGAGGGCTCATGTAAACGTTGAAGAGGGTGGGGCTGAGTGAGGATCCTTGCGGGACGCCGCAGATGACTTTGGTGGCCGCGGATCGAAACGGGGGAGGCAGACTCTCTGGGTTCTTCCGGCGAGGAACGAGATGATCCACTCCAGGGCCGCTCCTTGGATTCCGGTGTTGCTGAGGCGCTGTATCAGGGTGCGGTGGCATACGGTGTCGAAGGCTGCTGAGAGGTCTAGGAGGATGAGGGCAGCAGTTTCCCCATTGTCGAGCAGGGATCTGATGTTGTCGGTAGCTGCGATGAGAGCGGTCTCGGTGCAGTGGTTTGCTCAGAAACCGGACTGTGATGGGTCGAGGGATCCGTTGGTCTCGAGGAAGGCAGAGAGTTGTCTGTTGACGGTCTTCTCGATGACTTTGACTGGGAAAGGGAGGAGCGAGATGGGGCGGAAGTTCTTGAGGTCCGTGGGGTCCGCGGTGGGTTTCTTCAGGAGGGTGCTCAGCTCGGCATGTTTCCAACTTTCCGGGAAGGTGGCGGATGCGAAGGAGCTGTTGATGATGTTCCGGAGCTGGGGGGCGATGATGGAGTCGGCTTTGTTGAAGATGTGGTGTGGGCAGGGGTCGGTTGGGGAGCCGGAGTGGATGGTGTTCATCAGGCGGGTGGTGTCTTCGGTGCTGACAGGGGTCCAGGTGCAGAGGGTGGAGGTGGGGGGCGTTGGTTCGGTGGTTGGGTGCGTGGTCTGTGCCCCGAAGCTGTTGTGTATGTCGGCGATCTTGCGATGGAAGAACGAGGCGAGTGAGTCGCAGAGGTCTTGCGAGGGTGTGATATCGTTGTTGCAGGCGCTGGGGTTGGAGAGCTCTTTAGTGATGCCGAAGAGTTCCTTGCTGTTGTGGGTGTTGTTGTTCTGTCGTTCTTTGAATGTTGTCCTTTTGGTGGTGCGGATCAGCTGGTGGTGTTTGTGGGTGGCGTTCTTGAGGGATGTCATGGCGCCAGGCTTTCTCGAGGGTGCGGCAGGTTTTCTTGGAGTTTTTGAGGTCGTTGGTGAACCACGAGGCTTTCCTGCTGCCGGATCTGCTGGGAGGGTTCTTCAGTGGTGCGAGGTCGTCAGCGCAGGTGGTGAGCCACTGTGTGAGGTTGCGGGCTGCTTCGCTGGGGTCCGTCGTGTTGGTGGGTGGGTTCTGGCTGAGGGCGGTGGTGAGCTGGTCGGCGGTGATCTTGCTCCAGTTTCTGCGGGGGACCTGCTGTGGGTGGTGGTGGGTCGTGGTTCTCCTGAAGTTGAAGTGGACGCAGCTGTGATCTTTCCAGTGTAGTCCGGAGGAGTGGCTGAAGGAGATGTGCTTGCTGGAGGAGAAGACGGGGTCAAGCTTGTGGCTGGTGTAGTGGGTGGGGGTGTTCACCAGTTGCTTGAGTCCGAGGTTGGCAAGGTTGTCCAGCAGGGCGGCGGTGTTGCTGTCATTGTTGTTCTCCAGGTGGAAGTTGAGGTCCCCTAGGAGGATGTAGTCTGATGAGGTGAGGACGTGTGGACTGATGAAGTCTGCGATGGCTTTGCTGAATTGTGTGCATTGTCCCGGGGGTCTGTAGATGAGAGTGCCTCTGAGGGTGGTCTTGGGGTCGGTGTGTATCTGGAAGTGAAGGTGCTCGGCGGCAGTGAGGGTGTCGTCGGAGTTGGTCGTGATGCGGATGGTGTTTCTGTGGACGATGGCGATGCCTCCTCCGGTTTGGTTGACGCGGTCCCTCCGGGTGATCTTGTAGCCATCCGGGATGGCTATGGCGATTTCGGGGGCTGAGGAGGCGTTCATCCAGGTTTCTGTGAGGAAGGGGATGTCTGGTGATGCTGTGTCGAGGAGGTTCCAGAGTTCGACGGCGTGCCTGTGGACGGAGCGGGTGTTGAGCAGGATGCACTTGAGGTGGTTGTTGCTGGTGCTCGGCTTGGCGGGTGCGGTGCAGGTTCGGAGGCAGGTGAATTGGCAGGTGAAGGGTCCATGGGTGCGTTTCGGGGTGGCTCGGTAGCAAGCGGGGTTACGGCCGGCGTTGAGTGCATGGAGGGTGGCGGCGTCGTAGGTCCGTCGGGTGGGCTGGCATTGTTGGGGCCCAGGGTTCCTGGCGCTGGGCGCGGTCCAGGCGTGGACGGGTGTAGACGGGTTTGCCATTGGCGCGCCTTTGGCGCGCAATCGGCCACCCGCTGCGCGTGGCCGCTGCACGTACGCACGGTCCCCGCCGTTTATGGCGAAGTGGGAGGGAGGAGCAGCTGGGAGGCGGAAGTAGGGTGGCGAATGGTGAGCAGGAGACAGGAGAGGGGGGCGGGGCTGCAGGAGAGCAGCAGCGGGGAGCAGAGGGGGGGAAAGAGCGGGAAAGCTGAGCGGGGGAGAGCGAGGGCAAGCCTGGGCAAGCCTGGAGATCGGGGCAAGCCTGGGCAAGCCTGGGGAGCGAGGGCAAGCCTGGAGAGAAGGGACCCTAAGAAGAGGTGGCAGCAAGAGGGCCAAACAGGCAGCGGCAGCAGAATCCGGGCACACAGGGGCCGTGCAGTAGTGGAGTGACCGGGTCAAGTGTCACAGACTCTCTCTCACAGACTATCTCTGACAGTCTCACAGACCCTCTCAGACACTCACAGACACTCACTCACAGACAATGTCACAGACACTCTTATAGACACTCATAGACACTCTCATAGACACTCATAGACACTCATAAACACTCATATACACTCTCACAGACGCTCTCTCAGACACTCACTCACAGACACTCACTCACAGACACTGTCACAGAAACTCTTATAGACACTCATAGACACTCTCATAGACACTCAAAGACACTCATAGACACTCATAGACACTCTCACAGACTCTCTCTCACAGACACTTACTCAAAGACACTCACTCATAGACACTCACTCCCAGACACTCTTATAGACACTCATAGACACTCATAGACACTCATAAACACTCATAAACACTCATAGACACTCCCACAGACTCTCACAGACACTCTCTCACAGACACTGTCAGAGACACTCTCGTAGACACTCATAGGCACTTTTAGACAGGCATAGACACTCATAGACACTCATAGACACTCACAGACACTCTCACAGACACTCTCAGACACTCTCACATGCACTCTCACAGACACTCTCTCACATTCTATCTCTCACAGACTCTCTCACAGGCACTCACTCACAGACACTCTCTCAAAGACACTCTCTCAGACTCTCCCACACAGACTCTCTCTCACAGACTCTCTCTCACAGACACTGTCGCAGACACTCTCATAGACACTCATAGACACACTCATAGACACTCATAGACACTCTCACAGACACCCTCACAGCCACTCTCTCATAGACTCTCTCTCATAGACTCTCTCTCATAGACTCTCTCTCACAGACTCTTTCTCAGACTCTTTCTCAGACTCTCTCACAGACTCTCTCACAGACACTCTCACAGATACTCTCACAGACACTCACTCACAGACACTCACTAACAGACACTCACTCACAGACACTCACTCACAGACAGTCACAGACACTTTCATAGACACTCTTATAGACACTTTCATAGACACTCTCATAGACACTCTCACAGACACTCTCACAGCCACTCTCTCATAGACTCTCTCTCATAGACTCTCTCTCATAGACTCTCTCTCACAGACTCTTTCTCAGACTCTTTCTCAGACTCTCTCACAGACTCTCTCACAGACACTCTCACAGATACTCTCACAGACACTCACTCACAGACACTCACTCACAGACACTCACTAACAGACACTCACTCACAGACACTCACTCACAGACAGTCACAGACACTTTCATAGACACTCTTATAGACACTTTCATAGACACTCTCATAGACACTCTCTTAGACACTCATAGACACTCATAAACTCTCATAGACACTCTCACAGACGCTCTCACAGACTCTGACTTACAGACACACTCACACAGACACTCTCTCACAGACTTTCATAGACACTCTCTCACATACTCTCACAGACACTCGCACAGACTCTCACAGGCACCCTCATGGACACTCTCTCACTGACATTCAAAGACTCTCTCTCACACTCTCTCTCACAGACACTCTCTCACAGCCACTCTCTCACAGACACTCTTTCAGACTCTCTCACACAGACTCTCTCTCACAGACTCTATCACAGACTCTCTATCACAGACTCTCTCTCACAGATTCTCACTCACAGACACTCACTCACAGACACTCACTCACAGACACTCTCATGGACACTCATAGACACTCGTAAACACTCATATACACTCTCACAGACTCTCTCTCAGACACTCTCTCACACAGACTCTCTCACACAGACTCTCTCACAGGCACTCACTCACAGACACTCTCTCAAAGACACTCTCTCAGACTCTCCCACACAGACTCTCTCTCACAGACTCTCTCTCACAGACACTGTCGCAGACACTCTCATAGACACTCATAGACACACTCATAGACACTCATAGACACTCTCACAGACACCCTCACAGCCACTCTCTCATAGACTCTCTCTCATAGACTCTCTCTCATAGACTCTCTCTCATAGACTCTCTCTCACAGACTCTTTCTCAGACTCTTTCTCAGACTCTCTCACAGACTCTCTCACAGACACTCTCACAGATACTCTCACAGACACTCACTCACAGACACTCACTCACAGACACTCACTAACAGACACTCACTCACAGACACTCACTCACAGACAGTCACAGACACTTTCATAGACACTCTTATAGACACTTTCATAGACACTCTCATAGACACTGTCATAGACACTCATAGATGCTCATAAACTCTCATAGACACTCTCACAGACGCTCTCACAGACTCTGACTTACAGACACACTCACACAGACACTCTCTCACAGACTTTCATAGACACTCTCTCACATACTCTCACAGACACTCGCACAGACTCTCACAGGCACCCTCATGGACACTCTCTCACTGACACTCAAAGACTCTCTCTCACACTCTCTCTCACAGACACTCTCTCACAGCCACTCTCTCACAGACACTCTTTCAGACTCTCTCACACAGACTCTCTCTCACAGACTCTATCACAGACTCTCTATCACAGACTCTCTCTCACAGATTCTCACTCACAGACACTCACTCACAGACACTCACTCACAGACACTCACTCACAGACACTCACTCACAGACACTCTTATAGACACTCATAGACACTCTCATGGACACTCATAGACACTCGTAAACACTCATATACACTCTCACAGACTCTCTCTCAGACACTCTCTCACACAGACTTTCTCACACAGACTCTCTCTCACAGACTCTCTCTCAGACTCTCTCTCACAGACTCTCTCTCACAGACTCTCTCTCAGACTCTCTCACAGACTCTCACAGACACTCTCCCACATACTCTCACAGACACTCTCTCACAGACACTCTCACAGACTCACTCTCACAGACTCACTCTCCCACTCTCTCTCACTGAGTGACTCACTCTCCCTGACTGACACACTGTCTCTCACTGACTGACTCTCTCTCACTGACTGACTCTCCCTCACTGACTGACTCGCTCTCACTGACTCTCTCTCTCTCACAGACTCTCTCTCACGGACTCTCTCTCACTCTCTCTCTCTCTCACGGACTCTCACTGACTGACTCTCTCTCACTGACTGACTCTCTCAACGACTGACTCTCTCTCACCGCCTGACTCTCTCTCACTGACTGACTCTTTTCACTGACTGACACTCTCTCTCACTGACTGACTGACTCTCGCTAAAAGACTGACTCTCGCTAGAAGACTGACTCTCGCTAAAAGACTATCGCTTATTTCTAGGTGCACCAGCAGTTGTGCACCTAATCAGGAAAATGTAGTCACTCAAAGTGCAAGGGAGCGATTGGATGAAGAAGGCTGACCCCTTGCCACATGCTACATACTGGGGTGAGCAGAAGCAAGATATGAATGAAGAAATAGGTAACAGGTAAAAGGGCGCTCTGCAAATGATTTTGGCTCTGTTAAGTTCACAGATTACTCTGATTGCTACTAGGCAGAATAGGAAGGTTACCTAACTCCCTAACTTATCACCCGATTTCAGGTGATTGAAAAAATTCAAAATTCCTGCCGAGCAAAATTGTGTATAGTATTTACACTATCATACAGTAAAGTCACAAAGTCCGTATATAGTCCATTAGCCAGTAAGACACCAGAGTCCTAGTATAAGTTGATCCGTATTTATTCTCAACTCATTTATTCTCAATTTAGCTTCACACGGTTCAATTATTCTGTCGTCAAATTCACAATATTCTTTGAAGTCAGATCAGCCTTGTGAACAGATCAGCCAACACGTGTTTCGTTGTAAAAACAACTTCATCAGGGCTGCAAGCCAAAAAGCAAAAATATATTGTATAACTACACACACTTAGTGTTATATAGAAGAGTATTAATGTTAATTAATCTAACACCTCCTAAGTGAAAGTAGAGGTACATAGTTCCCAATGCATTTGTGCTTGTAAAATAAAATAAGTATGACTCCCGGTGTCAAGTAGCAATACACAACAAAAACATTCGGGTCTATCGCCTTCAACAAAGGACCAAGTAATATGTTACCTAAGTTCACCAGTTCATCTTCTGTTCAATCTACAGTTTTTCAGGAAAAGTCTTTTCTCAACATTTAAAATCTCTGGAATGATATAAGGATACCCCCCACTCTGCACTAATAGTAACCGCCATTTAAACTTCTTCTAATAATATCGCTAATATCTTTAATAAAATTTCTATTTGTAAACTAGATTATATTATATAGAACATACATGCAAGCGGCTCCCACTCAATGTATATATTAGAGAGTCCACTTTGAGTCTTTAAACTCATTCACTAACATGATCACTTTCTTACTATAGAGGTACAGGTGATACTGTATTACCTCTCTAATGTTCACGTAGTCCATTCAGTAACGAAATCCTTCAAACTTTTTTTAAGTTTATTGTTGCGTTTCTCCTGCAGGTTCTGTAAAGATATACGGAATTGACTATACGTATATGTCCTCTGCGTAATAGATATTTTTAATAGCCATACCGTAAAGGGTTGCTTACCGATCAAACCGCTAAGTCTCGTCTATCATGTATCCGAAGTTTCACGTGTACCTTTCATAAGCGCGATATCACTTATTTCTTTATCTCAGGCTATTAAGAAAAGGTTCAAAAAATCGAGCTATAAAGCTGTATTCTACCTTGTAGTTATAGGTGAAAAAACCGTATTCTCCACTTTTAATACTATAGTGCTCACCTTATATAAGAATGTGTCACTTTTTCAACGTTCTCCCGTGTATGGCTCACGTATATTATATATCAGCGCGTTGCCTCGTATTTGTATATCTGAATCTACAAAGGAATATTTTAAGAGCCGATCAAGGTCTATATTCTATATTGTGTTTAAATTTTACAACTAAAAGACACTTATAAAGGCAATAGCGCTCACCTTGTAAGAGTGTATATCTACTCTTACTTCTTCCTGTGTTCTTTGTTACCGGCGTCTAGTTTAAGCGCCATCTTAAGTAAGTAGTTGAGAATCTCGTCAATACCGCATGTATCTGATTAAAGCAGCCATCTTGTGTAAGTAATACCGCGGTTTGGTGCATCGCAGTAAAAATCATTATAAAGGCATATATAATCGCACTATTTTATGCTACCACTGCACAATTATTTTTATTTTTAAAATTAATAAATTGTAAGTGAATTGTCAATATCGCTATTTGATTTATTTTCATTACGTGTGTTATTTTGAGTACAATGCCAGTCTCGCTAAATTAGCGTTCTCTGTATATAAGAGGTTATCTATTGCCAGAACCTACTAACGAAGTCCCTGATTTTGTGCCGCCATATTGGAATGGTATCCTAGTTTCGTACTGCTGTTTAATTATGTGTTTCCTTAAACAGCCTCTATTGCCCGAACCTACTAACGAAGTCCCTGATTTTGTGCCGCCATATTGGAATGGTGGGTCTATCCATATAGGTCTATGCCTTATCCCTAAGGATTATACGTAGATTAGAAATTCATAAGTAAATTGAAGTTTTCGCGGGGGCGACCATCAGTGTCAGAGCAGGGCAATAGAGGCTGTTTAAGGAAACACATAATTAAACAGCAGTACGAAACTAGGATACCATTCCAATATGGCGGCACAAAATCAGGGACTTCGTTAGTAGGTTCTGGCAATAGATAACCCCTTATATACAGAGAACGCTAATTTAGCGAGACTGGCATTGTACTCAAAATAACACACGTAATGAAAATAAATCAAATAGCGATATTGACAATTCACTTACAATTTATTAATTTTAAAAATAAAAATAATTGTGCAGTGGTAGCATAAAATAGTGCGATTATATATGCCTTTATAATGATTTTTACTGCGATGCACCAAACCGCGGTATTACTTACACAAGATGGCTGCTTTAATCAGATACATGCGGTATTGACGAGATTCTCAACTACTTACTTAAGATGGCGCTTAAACTAGACGCCGGTAACAAAGAACACGGGAAGAAGTAAGAGTAGATATACACTCTTACAAGGTGAGCGCTATTGCATTTATAAGTGTCGTTTAGTTGTAAAATTTAAACACAATATAGAATATAGACCTTGATCGGCTCTTAAAATATTCCTTTGTAGATTCAGATATACAAATACGAGGCAACGCGCTGATATATAATATACGCGAGCCATACACGGGAGAACGTTGAAAAAGTGACACATTCTTATATAAGGTGAGCACTATAGTATTAAAAGTGGAGAATACGGTTTTTTCACCTATAACTACAAGGTAGAATACAGCTTTATAGCTCGATTTTTTGAACCTTTTCTTAATAGCCTGAGATAAAGAAATAAGTGATATCGCGCTTATGAAAGGTACACGTGAAACTTCGGATACATGATAGACGAGACTTAGCGGTTTGATCGGTAAGCAACCCTTTACGGTATGGCTATTAAAAATATCTATTACGCAGAGGACATATACGTATAGTCAATTCCGTATAACTTTACAGAACCTGCAGGAGAAACGCAACAATAAACTTAAAAAAAGTTTGAAGGATTTCGTTACTGAATGGACTACGTGAACATTAGAGAGGTAATACAGTATCACCTGTACCTCTATAGTAAGAAAGTGATCATGTTAGTGAATGAGTTTAAAGACTCAAAGTGGACTCTCTAATATATACATTGAGTGGGAGCCGCTTGCATGTATGTTCTATATAATATAATCTAGTTTACGAATAGAAATTTTATTAAAGATATTAGCGATATTATTAGAAGAAGTTTAAATGGCGGTTACTATTAGTGCAGAGTGGGGGGTATCCTTATATCATTCCAGAGATTTTAAATGTTGAGAAAAGACTTTTCCTGAAAAACTGTAGATTGAACAGAAGATGAACTGGTGAACTTAGGTAACATATTACTTGGTCCTTTGTTGAAGGCGATAGACCCGAATGTTTTTGTTGTGTATTGCTACTTGACACCGGGAGTCACACTTATTTTATTTTACAAGCACAAATGCATTGGGAACTATGTACCTCTACTTTCACTTAGGAGGTGTTAGATTAATTAACATTAATACTCTTCTATATAACACTAAGTGTGTGTAGTTATACAATATATTTTTGCTTTTTGGCTTGCAGCCCTGATGAAGTTGTTTTTACAACGAAACACGTGTTGGCTGATCTGTTCACAAGGCTGATCTGACTTCAAAGAATATTGTGAATTTGACGACAGAATAATTGAACCGTGTGAAGCTAAATTGAGAATAAATGAGTTGAGAATAAATACGGATCAACTTATACTAGGACTCTGGTGTCTTACTGGCTAATGGACTATATACGGACTTTGTGACTTTACTGTATGATAGTGTAAATACTATACACAATTTTGCTCGGCAGGAATTTTGAAAGATGTGAATGACACCTGAACTGACCAGTCAAAGAGGATTGACTAAAAACCCCTCTATGTATGTATATATGTGTGTATGTATTTTTTAAAACATGAGTCTGGTGAGAGTCTCTAGCTCAAACCATAAATAAAATCTTTACAGCAACATGCATAGAAACTCCTGTTCCTAAAACAGCGTAGGCAAGAATTTATGGAGGCATATTACATTGAAATGCTGAACCTAGTATTAATCTGTGGCAAAGGTGAGGTGTGTTTATCTGGGCAACGTCTCAATTAAGGCAGGAACACATGGAAGAGCAAAGCATTGTGACCTCTTGCCATAAGGTTTGAGCATTCAGGTAGCCACTAGCCTTTCTTGTGGACATTTCACAATTCTTTTTAAAGACTTGTTAATTTATCTCAGAGTGCTGCACTTATACACTTCACAGAGGTGTTGTGACTGGACATTTGATTCACTCAGCACAACAGACTTTTTTGTGAGCATTGAGCACTCATTGAGCACATCTTTCTGTTCATGGTCAAATAATAGCTGTGTGAAAATACATGTACTGGATATTAGAACATACATGTGTGGAGTCCTAGGGGTGCAGGGCAGAAAGAAATGCCCCCAAATGGACAGGCCAGTCTGAATAACAGACTGAGCACAGTACTACTGACTTAACTCAGGTTTTGCTAAGGGCTAAGACTGATTGCTTATGGTTGGTTCTTGTCTGTAATGTCTTTTAAGCCAGGAATTATGGAATGGAATGTGATCAGTTGCTCAGGTTGATTCAAGTATTTCCATCTAAAACGTTCTTGTGTTCAAGCCGGTCTCTCCGAGTTGGAGAGCTTGCTATAATATAGGGACTCACAATACCCTGAAATAAGTGCTTCCTAACCTTTTTAGAAACACGACTCAATTTTTAGAACAACAAACGTTTGCACCTCCGCTTGCTCTAATGGATATGATGGGGGGAGGGGCAATTTTTAATGTTATAGTTGACATGCTTGCAAAAAACTGTGAAATACCAAATGACATTCTCTTTACAATTTGTTGTAATGGTGAACTGCTCTGTAGCTGCAATACTTTTCAGAGTGTGATGCTGGCCTGTGGCATCTGTTCACTAAAATTACAAGGCTTCTGCAAAATCTTGGTGTTGATACCAGTGATTTTACCAATTTTGGAAAAACCAATCTCTGTGCAGGTCGTGAGTTATAGTTACCTTAAGGCACAAGTTATGTTTACTTGACATAACTATACCTATAACTGGTGAATTCCTGAGTTTTTTTTGTTTAAAACATTATGTTGTTACTGACCTATTCACCTAACTATAAGGTCACATTACCCTTTGGTTTTTTCAGTGAATATATTTATATATATATTCACTCAGGGCCAGATGTAGCTAATTCTATTTTACCGATTCATAAATACCGAATTTTACCGATTCGGTATTTATGAATCAATAAAATAGAAGGGGGGAAATTTAGGTAAATTCAGTAATTGAATTACCGAATCTGTAAAATTCGGTATTTACCGAATCGGTAATGCCCATTGATTCCCATGGGCCTTGAAGCCCATAGGAATCAATGGGCAATACCGAATCGGTATTTACCAATTCGGTAAATACCGATTTTGGCAAGGGTGCAGGGGGTGTCACTTTGACACCCTCTAGCACCCCGAATACAGGCATGTGTGCCATGTGGCACACAGACATGCCCTAAGGGCATGTCTGTCTGTCACATGGCATAGGTGTGCATGCACACATGTGCATGCACACCTGGATTCGGTATTTTACTACCCAATTGAATTGGGTGGTAAAATACCGATTCTGTAAGGCCTTTGGGACTCAGAAGAGTCCCACTTACATTTGGATTTACCGAATCGGTAAAATTACCGATTCGGTATTTTACAGAATCGGTAAATTTACCGATTCGGTAAACTTACCGATTCTGTAAAATAAATGCACCTACATGCCAATTCTTAAATACCGGATCCTACATCTGGCCCTCAGTGTGTTGTCGTTGTCCCTTAGAAGTTTACAAGGGGGGAGTGCCGTCTCTGAAATATTCTTTTTAAGGTTTTCTTGCAATATATATATATATATATATATACACATATATATATATATCTATACTAATATAATAAAGAGAGAGTCCAAACCTTTGAGGCGGGTAATCTCAGGAACCACAGCACCAATCACAACACCCAATACAGTGTTGGAAAGGGCAGTTGCAGCAGAAGGACATAGGCTATGCAGACGACCACCATATACATTTAAAAGGTAAAAGAACCGTGCCAGCAAAGTAGTCCCTTGTCGGCGTGTCTGCGTTGTGCTGTGGGCGTGTGCTGGGGGCATGACAAACGCTGGGGGCGTGTAGTACGTTCCGCCCTTCATGCCATGTCTCATATCGTGTGCTAACCCCACCCTGCTCCCTTTAAATACCCCTGCACTCCATAATCATAACCCACCCTTAATCCTAAAAATACCCCAACACCCTTAAACATTAACCCATCTCAACCCTATAAATATACGCTGTACCCCAAAACCCAAACCTATCCCTAAACACTAAAAATACCCCTGTACCCCAAAACCCAAACCTAGCCCTGAACACTATAAACACCCCTGTACCTCAAAACCCAAACCTACCCCTGAACCCTAAACATACCCCTGTACCCCAAAACCCAAACCTAGCCCTGAACCCTAAAAATACCACTGTACCCCAAAACCACCCCTGAACCCTAAAATACCTCTGTACCCCCAAACCCCAAACCTAGCCCTGAACCCTTAAAATGCCCCTGTACCCCAAAACCCAAACCTACCCCTGAACCCTAAAAATACCCCGTACCCCAAAACCCAAACCTAGCTCTGAACCCTAAAAATAACCCTGTACCCCAAAATCTAAACCTACCCCTGAACCCTAAAATACCCCTGTACCCCAAAACCCAAACCTAGCCCTGAACCCTAAAAATACCCCTGTACCCCATAACCCAAACCTAGCCCTGAACCCTTAAAATACCCCTGTACCCCAAAACCCAAACCTACCCCTGAACCCTAAAAATACCCCTATACCCCAAAACCTAAACCTAGCCCTGAACCCTAAAAATACCCCTGTACCCCAAAACCCATACCTATCCCTAAACCCTAAAACTACCTCTGTACCCCATAACCCAAAACTATATCTGAACCCTTAAAATACCCAAACACACCAAAACATATACCTCAGTACCCCAAAATATATACCCCTATACCCATACTTACCTTATCCAAACATTAAAAAAAACATGCTTTTACCATTCATGCATTTACAACGAATTTCGTTGTAAATGTATGCGTGGTAAAAGCATATAAAATGTAATGCCATGCGTTATAATGGCATTGCGGAGTCATGGTACTTGCGTCATGAAAGTATGCGGAGTGATGGTATGCGGAAAGAAAGTTGCGGAATAATGGGTGTTTACCCTCCCCGGTAAGTACATTGGTGGCACGGCGGCCCACATCTCCAGCAACATACTCATATTTTTTCACCACCCATTTGAAAAATGCACAGGTCTCGCTCATTGATGGCCAGCACCGACATACACTTTTAGACACACCTCCCGCCACAAGTTCTAGAATTGCGAACTTTAGAGCTGGGGAGCTACGTTCGAATCTTGGCATCAGCTCAACATCCTGTGATTCCAGGCAAATCGCTTTGTCTCCCCGTGCCTACCACAAATTAATGTGTTCTTCTGTTATGTAAATTGTGCTCATGCCATGTTGTCGAGTTTGTGCTATATAATATTGCAAGGAAAAATAAAGTAGGGAATCTCGAGTTCACACACTACTGAACGCGCACTCTTAAGTGCATCAGCAGTGCACTGTGAATCGGAGCGTTTCGCAGGCCTGTCAAGGATAAGAAATGCTATCAAAACGAAATCCTACAAAACAATATACTACTGGCCGGCAGCAATTCATACCCGGACAACGTCGGGACGGGCTGCTAGTATATATATATATATATATATTCACTGAAAAAACCATAGGTTATAGACCATATATAGTTAGGAATTAGCATTTAAAAAACCTTATTTTACTCACACAAAACCATTGAAATTCCATATATAGTTAGTTGCACTAACTATATATTGCGCACCCGCAATCCACTGCTGATGATGTCACATATTACATCATTCATGACATGGTCAGTGACATCACTGATGACATCACTGATGACATCTCAAATGACATCACTGATGACATCACTGATGACATCATCCAGTGACTGTGTGTTTCTGTAAAGTTTAAATATGTTTTAGATATTGAAGAATGAGTAGATGTATAACTGTCTGGACGAAGGATTTAGTAGGTGCATGACTGAATGTATGAGTGAGTGATTAAATGTGTCTCACTGAGTGCATGGGTTAGTGACTAAACTGTCTTAATTTGTGCATCATTATGTCTGTTGTTCTGTAAACTACTGCATGTGTTGATCAGTAGCTATATGATTAACTATATGGGTTATTGATTGATTGTCCAAGTATTTGTATGGGAGACTGAGTGTGTGTGTGGCTGGCTGGGAGGTGTGTGACTCTGTGCAGATCAGTATCAATGATTGTATAAGAAAGTAAGTATGTGTTACTATATGTTTGAAAATGTAAGGTGCTCTATGTTTAACTGTATAGACAAGAAAATGGAAGTGTGATTGATTCTTTACAGGACTGACTAGGTGTGTGAGTAACTCCATGGATGAGTGGCAGAGTGTGAGTGTCTGTATAGGTTTATGAGTGCATATGATAGTGTTGTAAAGATGAGTGATTGTATGTATGAATGATTGTATGGGTGAATGAGTGAATGTGTGTGTAGACGTAGGAATCAGTGAGTACGTATGTAGTAACTAGTATTGGTGTGTCAATGGTTTCAAAAATTATACTCTGTTTTTAACACTGGGTGAAACAGAGGTTATATTAAAATGTGAGGAGATGCATTGTATTGTCACATGAATGATATCATCAGTGATGTGGTCATTGATGTCAAATGAGATGTCATCAGTGATGTCATCAGTGATGTCATTTGAGATGTCATCAGTGATGTCATCAGTGATGTCACTGACCATGTCATGAATGATGTAATATGTGACATCATCAGCAGTGGATTGCGGGTGCGCAATATATAGTTAGTGCAACTAACTATATATGGAATTTCAATGGTTTTGTGTGAGTAAAATAAGGTTTTTTAAATGCTAATTCCTAACTATATATGGTCTATAACCTATGGTTTTTTCAGTGAATTTTCAAGGTTTTGTAAATGCTAATTCCTAACTATATATGGTCTATAACCTATGGTTTTTTCAGTGAATTTCAATGGTTTTTTAATAGCAAATATCATAAGCTGTCGAATGTCAAGTACGTGGTAAGAAATTTTTTTCTTCGTGTTTATGCACACTGATCTGCTTTGATTGCTGCCCCCCACCCCTCATTTCTATTAGGAGTACTCTCTCTTTGCAGATAGTGAAGGGTAGTTAACGCAGCCCTTTCCCCCTTTGTAATCCGTCGTGCCTGCTTCTCTCTCCATTTGATTGATTGTTCTCTTTGGTTCATTCTCTATTTACAAACAAGCACAGAGTCGCAATACTCTGTTTAGTCTTTGCAGATAGCGAAAAATCGTGTAAAAAAACAAAAGGAATCGAGCAAAATCAGTAGGCCACTAATGGGATCTCTTTTGACCTCGCTAAAATAGAAACATTAGGAACAACCTGTTGAAAATAGCAATGCGTATGTATATAAGCGGCGTTCATTTGTGTTCACAGTACCCCTTGTTGATTGTTTCAATCGAGCATTGAATTGTTCGAAGTTAATTCTCTTAACGATCTTCTCTACCTGCAAACGAGGAAGAATAGGAATATTCTATCTCCCTTTGCAGATAGTGAAGGGTAGGTAACGCAAGCCTTTAACACGTCGTACCTATTTCATTCCTCATTGATTGATTGATTGTCCGAACATTGACTGTTTGGGAATTAGTTCTTTTTGGAGGTATTCCCTGTTTGCAAATAAACGTAGGAAAATCTTTGCAAGTAGTGAAAGGGTACGTAATGCGGACCTTTCTCCCCCGTTGTAATCTGTCATGCCTATCTACTCCCCACTGATTGATGCACCTTTTTCACCCGGACCATTTACTAGAGATACGTCATCTGGCCCGACCAGAGAGCACCCCTAGTGAAAAGGACATATGCAATAATAACGAAGTGATCACTGTATCCTGTTAACAGAAACTTTACCATGAAACAACCTGGAAAGAAAAAAATAGGAAAACGAAAATCAGTAGGCCACTGATGAACATGAACTTTTATTAAACAACAAACAAAGAAACGATAACATAACGTAATGATAAAACCTATTAATGTCCTAGAAACAAGAAAACGTTAAAGTATGCCAGTGGTGAGAGACCAGAAAAACAGTCCGAGAAACCAAATCACCCCTCGCTGTCCCAACTCATGCACTCTGAAAGTTCAAAGTTTTGAGGAGTGCTTGTAACATTGTCTGAAGCCTATTTGCAATTGCTTCATCTTCACTATTCTTAAAGTAAGTGGGGGCTGTTGTGATGCGGTGCCACCCTGAACCGCTTGACGGAGGCCCCCGAGGGACGGTGTCATGTCGCGGACTCGGAGGGGGCGCTTGGCTCCGGCCCCCTCCCCAAGTCGTGTTGCCCTGGTTTTGCCTGAGATCGCCCCCGACATAGGTGGCCGGCTCCCGGGGTCAAGCGGAACTTTTTTCCTTTTGGTGACTCTTCCATTCTTCACCTTGTCCCACAATCCGTTTCACCTAAAGACACGCTGTAGTGGGGCACCCCTTTTCCGTTTCATTTGCCATTCAGCCCGCTTTTGCTACACTGTGCCTCTTCCGCTATTCAGCTGTTTACCGCCCGCTCTTTCGACTACAGCGTCTCGCTCACCATGTACTTGAGTTGCTCCCGCTCTTGCGGTGCAGCGATAGGCGGCTGCCACAGGACTCTCAAAATGGCGGCCATCTCTTCAGATTTGGGCGTGGTCCACTAAATGGGCCTGCGACACCTTGGAACTCGGACGCTTGTCTGCTAGAGCTTGGGCTCCATTCTCGAAAGCGTCCCCTCATCCTTGAAGATTCTACAAAAGTCTTGGGGGCCCCCGACTCCCGCAGGCTTCTGGTGGGGAGCGCCTAGCATGATTGCTCGTGGAATGGCCACGACGGAGCTACGTAATGGTGGTGCTCTCATGCTAACGCCAGCTTCAGTCTGAAACATCCAGAAACACTGTAGACTACCAATTCGATCAGTTCCGGTAGCGCTCCAACGTCACCCGGTAGAGAAGAACTTGCCCTCCCCTCTTTGACTGATGGTTCTTGTTGCCTGTCCCTTCTGTTGTCATTTAACAGAACTATTTAGCCTGCTGAAAGGGGTTGTGTGCCGTCCGCTGGTTGGTGGAGACATTTTGACTATATTCTGGACCTGCGTTGTCGCGTAATGCGTCATATGACGCGCCGCGTTAGAAAGTTTAATAAATTATGAAACACAATAAACAATCCTTAAAAAATAAAAAAAATAAAAAAATAATCAACAAAAGCAACAGCTAGGTAATACACATATAATTTTATCTCCGCGAAGCGGAGTGCTGTTACAGATATATATCTTGTTTCTGAACGTTAATTTCTCAAAATGCACTGAAGCACATATATTGAGACCTAGCAAAGGCACATCGGGCTACCAGTCCCTACAATTTTTCCAAGTTTCGTGCAAATCCATTCAGCTGTTCGATCCTACCGAGAGACAAGATGGCGGCCGCTACGGACTGTTTGGAATGTTTACAGACACCGGAGAGCCAATCAGCTTCGCTTCGCAAAGCTCCGTAACGCGAAAAGTACGCGAAGCGGTGCGCTGTTACAGATATATACTTTTTTTTTAACGTTAATTTCTCAAAATCCACTGGAGCACATATATTGAGACCTAGCAAAGGCACATCGGGCTACCAGTCCCTACAATTTTGCCAAGTTTCGTGCAAATCCATTCAGCCGTTCGATTATTATTATTATTATTATTTTTTTTTGCCCCGCGGGGCCCTTTTAAAACCTCCACATCAAACCTAGGGGGTCAGCGAGGATCTACTATGCCCCCTTATAGTTATTTCCCCCTTTGTTTTGACCTCCTCTTGTCTCTCGATCCTACCGAGAGACAAGATGGCGGCCGCTACGGACTGTTTGGAATGTTGACAGACGCCGGAGAACCAATCAGCTTCGCTTCACAAAGCTCCGTTGCGCGAAAAGTCCGCGAACCAGTGCGCTGCCTGGTCCGCGCTTACAGATATATATCTTTTTTTAAACGTTAATTTCTCAAAATCCACTGGAGCACATATATTGAGACCTACAAAAGGCACATCGGGCTACCAGTCCCTACAATTTTGCCAAGTTTCGTGCAAATCCATTCAGCCGTTCGGGCTAAAAGTGAGGCCAACCGCCCTATGGAAATTAACATGGGAAAAACGCGTTTTGGGACCCCCCTTTTTTCTCGGCCCCCCCTTGACGAACCCCCCCCAAATTTTCAAAGGCTGCTCAGAAACAAAATGTGCCATTTTCCTGAAAATTTCAGCCAATTCCGTCCACAAACGGCAAAGTTATTAGACATAGAATTTTCAAAAAACCCATAGAGAAAAAATCCTAACTATATATACCTACTGGCGACCGCCAGTAGGTAATTCACTGAAAAAAACATAGGTTATAGACCATATATAGTTAGGAATTAGCATTTAAAAAACCTTATTTTACTCACACAAAACCATTGAAATTCCATATATAGTTAGTTGCACTAACTATATATCGCGCACCCGCAATCCACTGCTGATGATGTCACATATTACATCATTCATGACATGGTCAGTGACATCACTGATGACATCACTGATGACATCTCAAATGACATCACTGATGACATCACTGATGACAACATCCAGTGACTGTATGTTTCTGTAAAGTTAAAATGTGTCTTACATATTGAAGAATGAGTGGAAGTATAAGTGTCTGGACAAAGGATTTAGTAGGTGCATGACTGAATGTATGAGTGAGTGATTAAATGTGTCTCACTGAGTGCATGGGTTAGTGACTAAAGTGTCTTAATTTGTGCATCATTATGTCTGTTGTTCTGTAAACTGCTGCATGTGTTGATCAGTAGCTATATGATTAACTATATGGGTTACTGATTGATTGTCCAAGTATTTGTATGGGAGACTGAGTGTGTGTGTGGCTGGCTGGGAGGTGTGTGACTCTGTGCAGATCAATGTGTACTTATATCAATGATTGTATAACAAGGTAAGTATGTGTTAGTATATGTTTGAAAATGTAAGGTGCTCTATGTTTAACTGTATAGACAAGAAAATGGAAGTGTGATTGATTCTTTACAGGACTGACTAGGTGTGTGAGTAACTCCATGGATGAGTGGCAGAGTGTGAGTGTCTGTATAGGTGTATGAGTGCATATGATAGTGTTGTAAAGATGAGTGATTGTATGTATGAATGATTGTATGGGTGAATGAGTGAATGTGTGTGTAGACGTAGGAATCAGTGAGTACATATGTAGTAACTAGTATTGGTGTGTCAATGGTTTCAAAAATTATACTCTGTATTTAACACTGGGTGAAACAGAGGTTATATTAAAATGTGAGGAGATGCATTGTATTGTCACATGAATGATATCATCAGTGATGTGGTCATTGATGTCAAATGAGATGTCATCAGTGATGTCATCAGTGATGTCATTTGATATGTCATCAGTGATGTCATCAGTGATGTCACTGACCATGTCATGAATGATGTAATATGTGACATCATCAGCAGTGGATTGCGGGTGCGCGATATATAGTTAGTGCAACTAACTATATATGGAATTTCAATGGTTTTGTGTGAGTAAAATAAGGTTTTTTAAATGCTAATTCCTAACTATATATGGTCTATAACCTATGGTTTTTTCAGTGAATTTTCAAGGTTTTGTAAATGCTAATTCCTAACTATATATGGTCTATAACCTATGGTTTTTTCAGTGAATTTCAATGGTTTTTTAATAGTAAATATCATAAGCTGTCGAATGTCAAGTACGTGGTAAGTGAAAACATTTTCGTGTTTATGCACACTGATCTGCTTTGAATGGTGCCCCCCCCCCTCATTTCTATTAGGAGTACTCTCTCTTTGCACATAGTGAAGGGTAGTTAACGCAGGCCTTTGCCCCCGTTGTAATACGTCGTGCCTGCTTCTCTCTCCATTTGATTGATTGTTATCCAAGTATTTACTGTTTTAGAATTGGTTCTCTTTGGTTCATTCTCTATTTACAAACAAACACAGAGTCGCAATACTCTGTTTAGTCTTTGCAGATAACGAAAAATCATGTAAAAAAAAAAAAAAAGGAATCGAGCAAAATCAGTAGGCCACTAATGGGATCTCTTTTTGACCTCGCTAAAATAGAAACATTAGGAACAACCCCTCATGACAAATACAAAACTAGTGAAATGAACTGAACTCCACACAATGATGGCTGCAAAACAGCTCGGCTCCGCCACCCACCCCGCCCAAAATAACGATAAAGAGCGGCTGCCATGATTGGTTGCGGAATGGCCACGACGGAGCTACGAAATGGTGCTGCTCTCATGCTAACCCCAGCTTCAGTCTGAAACATCCAGAAACACTGTAGACTACCAATTCGATCAGTTCCGGTAGCGCCCCAATGTAACCCGGTAGAGAAGAACTAGCCCTCCCCTCTTTGACTAATGGTTCTTGTTGCCTGTCCCTTCTGTTGTCATTTAACAGAACTATTTAGCCTGCTGAAAGGGGTTGTGTTCCGACCGCTGGTTGGTGGAGACATTTTGACTATATTCTGGACCTGCGTTGTCGCGTAATGCGTCATATGACGCGCCGCGTTAGCGCATCCGGAAGTCATCCGGGGCGCGCAGCGCGTAACGTAAGCATAACAAGTCATGTGACTTGTTAATAAAACTTTTCATTGGTTCATTTTACTTTTCTTATTCTAATGATGAAAGGCTTGGTCATATGACCTAAAAATTATGCTTTTTATTACTTCCGAACATTATTTTTTCTTAAATATATGTTATAATGTTCCAGGCTAATGTACTTTCCCGGAAAATTTACAACTGTCCTGCAAGTAAAATATATTCTTTTTTCAAGAAAAAGAGCGTTTCTTCGTCCCATGACGGAGCCGTTGAGCAAAAGAGGGTCGACCTGCTGTCTTAGTCGCCGATACGCCTGAATATGAGATTCTTATCGATCACTTTATGTTGCAGGAATAGAAAACACAACAGCCCTTGACCATTTATCTTTACTGCGTTCCTTCGTATTATACCTTTTACCCTTCATGTAATTGGTCTGCTTTATTTCACTTGCCTTTTAATGATTCTAAAACAGTGACTATTATTAAAAACTTTACCAATGTATATACTACTACCATGTTTTCTTTTAAAAACCTTTATTGTGAAAATTTCATTATACAAATACGAGCCTATAACCACGTGCGCCGGCCACGGAGCAAACTGTAATCGTATATGATGAGGAGACATTTACACTGTAGAGGAACGTAACGGGCGGGCCATTAGGTTGCAAGAACTAAGGTGTCTAACAGTTGCGGAATCGGTGGACGTACATTTTATAATTAAAATACGACAGGGCCAGTTACAATAAAATTATCTAGATATACATTTGCGGGCAAGTACCATGGGTGACGTTAATTCGAACTTTCAATAGTACAGTAATCAATAACACATCACAACTTAATATCAATAGAGATGTCGAAATATTCAATCTATTCTCGTCCCCGCCCGCCATGTGCTTCAAAACTGCATACGTATCTCGTGATATCAAGGTTGTACAACAAGTACACAACAAGGAGTTACGAGCGCCATTTTAGGCGAGGACGGGCAGGTCCAGGATATAGTCAAAATGTCTCTACCAACCATCGACTATGATGATGTTCATATGCTGTATTTATTAGAGTAACACTCATCTGTCCACATGAAATTAATTTGCCACAATCTAAACATGTCATTTTAATCTTTCCAAAGTTCTTCTAAATATTTGGGACCGTTTCCCTTGCCTCTGATGCTGTCAGTGCCACTTCTTTGATGAATATACTAGCAGGTCAGGGGTTCTCCTCCAAATCTCTCTTTTATGCAGCACTATAATTAATTGGTGCCACCTCTCCATATGACGATGCATGGTATAGTTACCATAACTATATTTTTTTTCGGTTCCTCTGGAGAGTTCATCGTGGCAGATGTAGCGTGTAACGTACCGGGCATTTACCTTTTTTTGCATGTACAGGAAAGGAAAAAAAAAACGAGCGTCCGAGTTCTAAGGTGTCCCAGGGCCATTTTAGTGGACCAGGCCCAAATCCAAAGAACAGGCCGCCATTTTGAGAGTCCTGTTGCAGCCGCCTGTCGCTGTAGCATCAAGAGCAGCCGAAACTCAGCTGAATGGCAACTGAAACGGTAAAGGGGCGCCCCACTACAGCAGACGAGCCTCCACCTAGGAAGGCCCGTTCACGCCGCCTCCCCCCCCCCTTCGGGCACCCCACGCCGTTATTCGGAGCAGTATTGTAGGATGGCCACACCAGTGCGGCAACTTGCTAGACATCACCTCGGTGGTAACCGAATCTCAGCACCTTGTGGTGTCTTCTATTCAGAAAACATTGTTATGCTGCCTTCGACCTATTCGCCGCAAGTGCGCACGCAACTCAGCTGCATAGCTTGCTAGACACCACCTCGGTTCTAACCGAATCTCAGCGCCTTGTGGTCTCTTCTATTCCAAAAATATTGTTGCGCTGCCTTTGGCCCCATTCGCACATCGGTCCGCTACTGCCGCCATCTCACAGGCCAACGGGGCGCCCCACGCCGACTTTCAGCATTGTAGGATGACCACACCAGTGCACCTTACTAGACACCACCTCGGTGCCATCCGGATCTTGGCATCTCAGCGCCTTGTGGTGTCTTCTATTCAGAAAATATTCTTGCGCTACCTTTGCCCCATTCACACATCGGTCCGCTACTGACGCCATCTCACAGGCTAATGGGGCGCCCCACGCCGAGTTTCAGCATTGTAGGATGACCACACCAGTACAGCAACTTGCTAGACATCACCTCGGTGCCATCCGGATCTCGGCGCCCCACTGCAGATGAAGTGCCTCTCAACTATGAAACCACCACGGTGACATCCGGATCTTGGCGCCTTGTGCTGGTTCCGGCCTATTCACACATCGGTCCGCTACTGACGCCATCTCACAGGCTAATGGGGTGCCCCACGCCGAGTTTCAGCATTGTAGGATGACCACACCAGTACAGCAACTTGCTAGACATCACCTCGGTGCCATCCGGATCTCGGCGCCCCACTGCAGATGAAGTGCCTCTCAACTATGAAACCACCACGGTGACATCCGGATCTTGGCGCCTTGTGCTGGTTCCGGCCTATTCACACATCGGTCCGCTACTGACGCCATCTCACAGGCTAATGGGGCGCCCCACGCCGAGTTTCAGCATTGTAGGATGACCACACCAGTACAGCAACTTGCTAGACATCACCTCGGTGCCATCCGGATCTTGGCATCTCAACGCCTAGTGGTATCTTCCATACAGAAAATATTGTTGCGCTGCCTTTGGCCCCATTCGCACATCGGTCCGCAACTGACACCATCTCACAGGCCAACAGGGCGCCCCACGCCGACTTTTACCATTGTAGGATGGCCACACCAGTACAGCAACTTGCTAGACATCACCTCGGTGCCATCCGGATCTTGGCATCTCAGCGCCTTGTGGTGTCAGTCAGAAAATATTGTTGCGCTGCCTTTGGCCCCATTCGCACATCAGTCCGCTACTGACACCATCTCACAGGCCAACAGGGTGCCCCACGCTGACTTTTACCATTGTAGGATGGCCACACCAGTGCCACAACTTGCTAGACACCACCTCGGTGCCATCCGGATCTTGGCATCTCAGCGCCTTGTGGTGTCTTCTATTCTGAAAATATTGTTGCGCTGCCTTTGGCCCCATTCGCACATCGGTCCGCTACTGCCGCCATCTCACAGGCCAACGGGGCGCCCCACGCCGACTTTCAACATTGTAGGATGGCCACACCAGTGCGGCAACTTACTAGACACCACCTCGGTGCCATCCGGATCTTGGCGCGTTGTGCTGCCTTCGGCCTATTCGCACATCGGTCCGCTACTGACGCAAACTCACAGGCCAACGGGGCGCCCCACGCCGACTTTCAGCATTGTAGGATGGCCACACCAGTGCTGCAACTTGCTGGACACCACCTCGGTGCCATCCGGATCTTGGCGCGTTGTGTTGCCTTCGGCCTATTCGCACATCGGTCCGCTACTGACGCCGCCTCACGTGCCAACGTATTTTCTCCGCATTTTATACCCTATGCCGCATAACAGGTCATGTGACTTGTTTATAAAACTTTTCATTGGTTCATTTTACTTTTGGTTTCCTAATGATGGAAGGCTTGATCATATGACCTAAAAACAACACTTTTCATTGGATGAAAACTTTTTTTTTTTCCCAAACGATGAAAGCCCCACCTTGTTTCTGGATGTTTCAGACTGAAGCTGGCGTCAGCATGAGAGCACCACCATCTCGTAGCTCCGTCGTGGTCATTCCGCGAGCAATCATGGCAGCCGCTCCCCACCAGAAGCCTACAGGAGTCGGGGGCCCCCAAAACTTTTGATGAATCCTCAAGGCGGAGGGGACGCTTTCGAGAATGGGGTCCAAGACCTAGCAGACAAGCGTCCGATTTCCAAGGTGTCCCAGGGCCATTTCAGTGGACCAGGCCCAAAAAGGAAACAGCCTGCCGCCATTTTGAGAGTCCTGTGACAGCCGCCTATCGCTGCACCACAAGAGTGGGCGCAACTCAGCTGAATTGCGGCTTTTGACACAGTGGACCAAAAACGGACGGAATGGCAACTGAAACGGTAAAGGGGCGCCCCACTACAACAGATGACACTCCACCTGGAGAGGCCCGTTCACGCCGCCTCCCCCGGGGCGCCCCACGCCGTTATTCGGAGCAGCATTGTAGGATACCAAAACCAGTGCGGCAACTTACTGGACATCACCTTGGTGCCATCGTTCTGCTGCCTTGGAACTATTCGCACAACAGTTTGCTACTGATGACCCACCCCCCGCGACGCCCCACGCCGGAAATCTGGACGTTGTGCTGCGTTGGGACTATTCGCACAGCCTACCGCTACTTCGTTGTTTTTCCCTAAAAATGTTTATATGTTATTACTGTTTTTGTTTTCTTGTATATCTTTATAAGTTATTAAAGTTTTATAATCCTACTACTTTGTCGGAGTGCTATATATTTTTAATGTCTTTTCAAAAAACAAGGGAACCCAAAGAAGTACCAAGGACCTTGGGCAATAGATTATTAAAGAAAACAATGGTCCTTAGAATAAGGAATTTATCAGTTCAATATAACATATAGACTCCAATCAGTGCTATATCTCAGAGTTTTTCAGTGCCCAGCCGGGCCTGAATTTTACTTCAAGTATAAAAAATAATTACAATGACCACAGGGTCTGATTCAAGAGTTGATAGGGTACAAGCCTGCACCTATCCAAAGTACACTCGAACAACGTTCGGGGAAGGAAAATAAGAAATAGACAAAGAGAAAGCAAAGAAATTCAGGCAAAAAGAACATGGGAGCCAATTGTCCCTTGCATCATTAATACCAATCAAAAGCAATTTAGGACAAACAATAACTGTAACAAAAATAACATAATAGACAGGTTACAGAATTGTCGAAAAGTGTCGACGGCGTTTCGATCCCCTGGCTCCTAGTGAACTGGGATCATCATCAGGACTTTCTAATTTTTTGCCTGTAAAAATTTTTTGTCATAAGCCTTGTAGAGCGTAGAATACTCTTTTGTAGCGAGTTGGGGTGACCGGAGTGTACAATGCCTCCGTTTCAATTCGGTAAACAACAACCTTGCAGAGCACAATTTACTCTCTTGCAGCGAGTTGGTATCCATCCATGCCGCAAATTAAATGATTTCGGGTCTTGTGGGGGCAGAGTTTCAATTTTACGCACTCTTTTTGATGCAGACGATACTGCCTTGCTCTACAGTCGAGCAGATTCCACTCGGCGTGCACAATGGCAGCGAGCCGACTTCTCAGCAATCCCAAGGTGGGGCTTTCATCGTTTTTTGTTACAGTTATTGTTTGTCCTAAATTGCTTTTGATTGGTATTAATGATGCAAGGGACAATTGGCTCCCATGTTCTTTTTGCCTGAATTTCTTTGCTTTCTCTTTGTCTATTTCTTATTTTCCTTCCCCGAACGTTGTTCGAGTGTACTTTGGATAGGTGCAGGCTTGTACCCTATCAACTCTTGAATCAGACCCTGTGGTCATTGTAATTATTTTTTATACTTGAATTAAAATTCAGGCCCGGCTGGGCACTGAAAAACTCTGAGATATAGCACTGATTGGAGTCTATATGTTATATTGAACTGATACATTCCTTATTCTAAGGACCATTGTTTTCTTTAATAATATATTTTTAATGTGACACATAATTGTAAAAACTTTGATGTACAAAGAGTCATCCCTGGAATCTTCCGCTTCAGGCTCAGTCCCCTCCCCAATCACAATACAGGATGGTTTTCAGATAATAGGAACGCGTCTGCTGTGACAGATCTCATCGAGTGTGGGCCTTGATCTACTATAACTCCTTTGAAGAGGGGTGATTCTTTACAGCTGGGGCCATAAACTACATCTGCAGGGCTAGCTGATACCCTAGGACCGGCCTGGACAATCGGACACAGAGGAAAAGGAGTGTCAGAGGGTGCGGTAGTGAATAGGGCGAAAGGGAGGTGTCGGGCGGGCACAGGGTGTGATTCTCAGGGAAGAGCAGCGCAGATGGGGGGAGGTTTATTACCCATGCATAAGACAGAGAGCGGGGGTGACCACTGCCTGGGGGAGATGCTTGCGAGGGTGGGGAGCCATGCTAAGGATCGACAGCGTGCACAGAGTGGGTCTGGTCAAGGCATCTAAAATGACTGCCGTGCACGACAAAAGTGTGGCATTTGAAAAAAGACAAGATGGCGCAGACAATGTTTTTCAACACTTCCTGATTTCCTTCGAATCGAACGTTAACAGACGTTGGGGCATATTACCAAAGTTAAGCGATATTTATCCCTAACGATGCTTAGCAACGATTTTTTTACCGCTAAGCATCGTCAGAAATTATCGCAGATAAACCTTGCTATTATCAAGGTTTATCGCAAATACGATAAAAAACGACCGCAATGCATTAATATCGCTGAAAACTCAGCGATATTCATGCATTACCGAGCTAATGCTCTTAGCCATGTTATCCACCTCCCATTGGATAACATGGCTAAGAACTGCTCAGGGCAGGTGCTAGCTTTTGGAGATATTCGCGCTTATCGCGAATATTTCCAAAAGTTGATAATAGGAGATAGCGATGTTAGCGACTGTTTCCAGTCGCTAACATCTTGGCATGCCCACTTTGCATGTCATTAGTGATAAATATCACTCACATGCAAAGTGGGGCCCAAGATGGTCGCTATCTCCTACTAGCCGTCGCTAACTGGTGTTAGCAACAGCTAGGTAATACAGATATAATTTTATCTCCGCGAAGCGGAGCGCTGTTACAGATATATATCTTGTTTTTTAACGTTAATTTCTCAAAATCCACTGAAGCACATATATTGAGACCTAGCAAAGGCACATCGAGCTACCAGTCCCTACAATTTTGCCAAGTTTCGTGCAAATCCATTCAGCCGTTCGATTATTATTATTATTTTTTTTTTTGCCCCGCGGGGCCCTTTTAAAACCTCCACATCAAACCTAAGAGGTCAAGGAGGATCTACTATGCCCCCTTATGGTCATTTGCCCCTTCGCTTTGGCCTCCTCTTGTCTCTCGATCCTACCGAGAGACAAGATGGCGGCCGCTACGGACTGTTTGCAATGTTTACAGACGCCGGAGAACCAATCAGCTTCGCAAACCTCCGTTACGCAAAGCGGAGCGCTGTTACAGATATATATCTTTTTTTGAACGTTAATTTCTCAAAATCCACTGGAGCACATATATTGAGACCTAGCAAAGGCACATCGGGCTACCAGTCCCTAATATTTTACCAAGTTTCGTGCAAATCCATTCAGCCGTTCGATTATTATTATTATTATTTTTTTTTGCCCCGCGGGACCCTTTTAAAACCTCCACATCAAACCTAGGGGGTCAGCGAGGATCTACTATGCCCCCTTATGGTCATTTGCCCCTTCGCTTTGGCCTCCTCTTGTCTCTCGATCCTACCGAGAGACAAGATGGCGGCCGCTACGGACTGTTTGGAATGTTCACAGACGCCGGAGAACCAATCAGCTTCGCTTCACAAAGCTCCGTACCGCGAAAAGTCCGCGAACCGGAGCGCTGCCCGGTCCGCTGTTACAGATATATATCTTTTTTTGAACGTTAATTTCTCAAAATCCACTGGAGCACATATATTGAGACCTAGCAAAGGCACATCGGGCTACCAGTCCCTACAATTTTGCCAAGTTTCGTGCAAATCCATTCAGCCGTTCGGGCTAAAAGTGAGGCCAACCGCCCTATGGAAAACTCAATGTTAAAAACACGTTTTGGGACCCCCCTTTTTTCTCGGCCCCCCCTTGACGAACCCCCCCCAAATTTTCAAGGGCTGCTCAGAAACAAAATGTGCCATTTTCCTGAAAATTTCAGCCAATTCCGTCCACAAACGCCAAAGTTATTAGACATAGAATTTTCAAAAATCCCATAGAGAAAAAATCCTAACTATATATACCTACTGGCGACCGCCAGTAGGTAATATATATATATATATATATATATATATATATATATATATATATGTAAATATTTACAAGGTTTTTTAAATGCTATTTCATAACTACAATGTCACTGTAACCTTTGGTTTTCTCAGTGATTATATATGGGAAAGTGAGAGGAAAGCAGCCACTCTATCATTGTTTAACGAGGATCATGATATGAATAGCAGTGGACCGTCTGGGAGCACAGCGGTGGCAGGGATTGAGCCTTCAATTAAACAAAAGCTATTCTTACTGGAGAAATTAAGCAAACGCGAAATTAATAAATCGTGGGAGGTCACTTCACTGATGTACCTCGTGGAGGTGGGCTGTATGTCCAGAGGTCTTAGGATATCCTTTGTGCCAACCTATGAGAATCCCAACCAGGATTTGCTAACTTAATGGGTGGAATTCATGGCTAAAGCATCCAAGGGCATGTTAGAAATACTGATCAAGTATGCACAGATTGATCTTGATTCCACCAGAAAAGAACTGTCAGCCTTGAGAGCAGAGCTTGAGAAAAATAAAACCGACAAATCTGTATTGGAATTTTTCACATCATTGCCTAATAAACTAAAGGAGTACGATGATACAATTAAAATTAAGAAACAAAGAAAGTCCCTGAGAGATAAAAGAGACTATGCCGAAGGGTGGATGCTAACTTACATGAAGCGATTTGATTGGGCTCATAGGGCCTCCTACAACAATCGGCAAGGAGTAGCACTCTCGACCGGATCATGTTCAGATCTATGCACTGACTCTGAGGACTGCAGCGCAGGTGTCCCTTTAGGTGCGTGTTCACTAACATTCCTCCACGAATTCCAGATTCTAAAACAGGAAAAGGAACAAAACCAATCAGACAAACCCCCAGCAAGGGGCAGGGGAAGAGGCAAGGGTCCAAAAAGAGGAAGAGGACAAGGAACAAAAAAAGACTCGGAGGAGAGGGCGAAGAACTCAATAGACCAAACAAGAAATGGGAGATCATATGCAAAATAAATCTGTCATCAAGTATTCATCAAGAGTATTAACGGCTGAGGAAACATCGGTAATACAGTTGGGATTGTCATTTTGTCATTTTGTCCAACAAATTATCTGAATTACACCGACACTCGGATAGATCTGTTCTTATTTATCCAACAACTTAATATAATGAAATTATTCCAAATGACAATTGGATCCAAGAAACCAATGAGAGGGCTAGATGATATCATGGCCCATACTGATTTGAACATAAGAGACGTTGACTTAATGAGGGACTTACATGATCTGGAGACTGGCAACGAACAAAGACAAGAGGGAGAAGTCTACACCAAGTTGGAACATTGGGGTGTTCCCACCAACCAAGCCAGTCACAGCAGATTAAAAATAAAATCGAGGTACAATCTGAATGTCCCCAATGATAAGATTGAGGCATACAGTTGAGCAGTCACAGTTGAATTGATGAAGATGCAAAATGAAACCAATTTTAATAAACGGGACACTTTGTCTAAAATCCAAAGAAGAGCAAATAATGGTTTGGAGAAAGATTCAAATATCATCATCAAGCCCTCCGATAAGGGGGGCAATGTTGTCATCATGGACATAAGCAGTTACAGAGCTGAGGTAAAGAGACAGCTAACCTATGAGGCATGTTACGAATTGATCAATTGGGAGATGTACAAACAAACTATAAAAGAATATCATGGCAACTTGGAAAATTGACATCAAAGAGGATTTTTGGACATTGACGAATACAGATCCTTGAGAACAGAGAATCCATGAATGCCATGTTTGTATATTCTGCCGAAAATACACAAAGATGCCACTAATCCACCAGGGCACCCAATAGTTTCCTCCAATGGCGAACTATTATGCAATACCTCTATTTTTTGTGATGTGTTCCACTCCCAATATGTTTTACATTTAAGATCATATTGCAAAGACAGTTCAGACTTTCTGCACAGAATACAAGATGTCCAGGGGGAAGATAGTTATCTCATGATAGTGTTAGATGTGTGCTCCCTTTACACGTGTATTGAGCAAACAGTGGGGTTGGCAGCATACATGTATTTTCTTAAGAGCAGACACATCAGCCTATCGCAACACAATAAAATGTTAGAGGAAATGATGCTTTTCTGCTTACAGCAAAACATTTTCCTCTTCGAGAAATCTGTCTACCGACTGCAGTCTGGTAACGCAATGCGCACGTTTCGCCCCCAACCTAGCGAACATGTTCCTAGGCTGTCGGGAGGAAAAGATTGTCTGGACTGACAAATACTTTATTATATAGAGCAAATTTCAAACATGAATTTTCAAACGAGTATGCCGGTAACGCCTCGCCCCGGACAAGATTATTCCCTTTGGCCCCCAATGGGATGGGCTTTTGTTAATGTGTAATTGTTCATCAATGGGTACATAACCTATTTGGGGGGTTGGTGTGGGAGGGGGGAGGATGTGGGGGTGTCTATAGGTTTATGTTTATACTGCAATGCATAACAAGATGAACATCTCTCAATCTGTATAGGAAACAAAGGTTACTTAAGGAAGAATGTGAAACTAACAGTCCCAATGGTTCCCATCAAGACAGACATAGTGTGCATAGTGATACCGTGCCTAAATGCCACACACTCATATTATTGGAACTACTACCTAATGCTATTGACACTGTAGTGTATGTCCTATATTCCTAATAGGCTCTGCACATTGGAATAATATATCTTATAGATTTGACGTAGGACTTATGTCGACTAGGTCTCTATCGAATATGCTAAACTTAATTGTGAGTGCCAGCTAGCTCAGAGTTCAGTAGAAACTTTCTTGAATTCACAAGAAGGGATTAGTTTCTGACAACCGCATAAACATGACAATTTTGTTTCCCCAAGAATAAACGTATCTTCAAAGTCATGGAAGTAGATATTTTACTCAGTCAATCGTGCATAATTCGTTTCATCAGAGGTGCAGAGAAAATAGAGAGACGGGCGTTTTCAATAAAAGGGTTTATTGAACAGTCTTCTTTCTCATGCAAGTAAAGTGAACCGCTACAATCGAAATGCAGGCTGCAAAGTATAATGCGTACAGCGAGAAAAGAATTATAAAATAATACTGTAAAAGCATTGTATGGTTTCTAAACCATAGATAAATACATACATAAATAATGAAGGGTAAAAGTACTCAACTGGTGCTTCTAAAATACGCCTACCCCAATGTACCGATCCTAAGTCTTAATACTAGGGAAGAAGTAAGTGTGGTGTAGCATAGGTTTAGTTTCTTTGCCAAGAATCTATCCAAGATTTCTCTTAGTGTCTAATCAGCTCCATACCTTAGTTTAGAATGAAGGAGGTCTGGTATCTCTGTCTCGGGACTCGATTTCCCAACACCCCACGAGGGGAGCTTGGAAACACTTGAGCTGGATTCTCAGCGAGGAAAAGGACAGCTTCTCAATCAGTGCGTCACCTGGAGGGTCAGCTTCCTTCGGCACTTGCTGTAGCGAGCTGTGTTGGGCAAGTAGATAGTCGAACTGCTCCGAAACACTGTGTCTTGCTAGAGCAAGTGAAGGCATATTTATACCTTGAAGGTGTCTAGTTTGACGTAAAGTTGGGTATAATAACGTCAGTAAAGAACCCTAAGGGAACAGTAGTTCTTTGTAAACTCCATGAGTTCTTGGACAAATCAATATTCAAGCAAGGGGAGGTCCCTGACTGCTTAAGCCGATTTTCCAAGAAATCGTTGTGACGTTTTGGTACGGGTGGAAGTTGCCATGCCTGTATTTGGACTGCATGGGCTATGTCTAAATATGGGTAGGATTTCTATGCCTATATTAGGGCAATGTGAATTAGAACCTATATAAGAGCATGAATTCCGGAAATTTCGCTCGGATCCTAAAACGCCGTACAACACCCACTCCACTTTATTATGTTCGACATTACTAAATTCTAACCACATAAAACATATCTGAAGCATGATGTGTTAAAACCCCACCCAAAATACATAAAAATGCATTCAAAGTGGTTGTACGCGAAAGGAGCATTTGTGCAGTACGTATTTTAAAAGCAATGTTTTCAATCAAAGCATATAGTATGATATTGGAAATGCTATCTGAATGAATCATGAAAAATACATTTATGAAATGGCTCCTAAATACAAAAGAAAAAAGTCGAGACCATTCCATGACAGAATATATAAATTGTTTTGGTCGAGGACAAGGTCAAATATTGTTTCTTTGAAGTTTTCACAGAAGTCTTGTTCTCTATGAATAGTTCTACTTTAAGCAGATTACTTTGCGCCAAAAAAGTTCAATTTTTGGAAAAAAGTCAAATCGTAGAAAAATAGAGTTCTAAAGTTAGAAGGTTTGTTTTGAAACATGGCGAACGCCATGACACCTCACGGTGATATGTGCGCTATATAAGAACGTTTGACATTTGACATTTGACAAAAGTGAAGGTCGAATACAGAGTCCATAGAATGCTGTGTGCTAATTTCATAAGTCATTCTCATTGTTTGGAGAAAACATTAAATCTTCTAAGCTGGTAAAGAATTCGTCTACCACAGTAGGTGAAAGTTGGACCACTTTGTTATGTAGGTTGATTGCACAAAAATGTGAAGCATCACCATCTGCGTTAGCCGCATTAGCAATGTTCGAAGGAGATGGAGATGGTACCTGTGTGCCTGTCGATCCACGTATCTCACCTTCAGCAGTTTGCGTCTGTGAGACCTCAATGAATGCCGTCATCAGGATTGGTAACTGCAAACACAACAATGATGGACAGAATGTGGATCAATGTCACACATTCACCCCAGTCAAAAGATCTGGGCCCAAATCCATCGTTTTTCCACTCCACACCACCCTGGGTTAGACAATAGCGATATGCAAATCAGCGCTGACCCTGTTGCCCCATGGGAACAGTCCAGTCCGAACTACAAAAGCCATGTCCTTTCCAGAACGGAAACAAGCATCCGAGGACCGGCCCGGTTTCGAGGTAACACCTCTCATCAGCCCGGCTAGCTTGATTCCAGTGGTGTGGAGTGTCTGGGACTCACGTCTGAGCATCCCCAGTACGGTGCAGAGCGGGAATATCGTCGTAAAAATATCGACGAACCTTAATATCGCCGCAGAAATATCTACAAGAAGAAATATCGATGTCAAAAATATAGTTTGACCAGAATATCGACAGACAGGTAAGTAATATCGTTAACATTAATATAGTTGTAATAAATATCGTTTACAAAAACATAGTTTACAAAAATATCGTTTTTTAAATAATAATAAGTAATTAAGTGTTTTTAATGAGTATTGGTTGTCAAAGTAGTATTTTTTGTAGTATTTTATTAGTTAATAATGTATTTTATGTTGAATTTAGTGTTAATAGTTCCGTAGCGGGTTGTGGGTTTATAGGGGAGTAGGGTGGGAAGTAATTTAAATATAATAAAATAATTGATTAGTTAATGTGTTAATTGAATATAAATAGTGTAATAAATAATAGTTAATTCATTTCAATTAGTTAATTGATTAATAATTATGTAAATTAATTATGTTAATTGTTTAATTAAGTTTAGGTGTGTGTAGTGGAATTTTTAATTGAAAAAGTAGTGAATTAATTACATTTTAATTGAATAATTATTTAATTAATGATTAATTAAATAAAAATAAAGATTTGTTAATTTTTAAACAATGTAAATACATTTAGTAATTTTTACCCCTACACTATCCAACACCTTCCCTACTGTTGCAACCTCTGGAGTGGGAATAGTAATTTTTACCCCTATGCTATCCAACGCTTTCCCTACTGTTGCACCCTCTGGAGTGGGAATAGTAATTTTTACCCCTACGCTATCCAACGCTTTCCCTACTGTTGCACCCTCTGGAGTGGGAATAGTAATTTTTACCCCTACGCTATCCAACGCTTTCTCTACTGTTGCACCCTCTGGAGTGGGAATAGTAATTTTTACTCCTACACTATCGAACGCTTTCCCTACTGTTGCACCCTCTGGAGTGGGAATAGTAATTTTTACCCCTACGCTATCCAACGCTTTCCCTACTGTTGCACCTCTGGAGTGGAAATAGTAATTTTTACCCCTACGCTATCCAACGTTTTCCCTACTGTTGCACCCTCTGGAGTGGGAATAGTAATTTTTACCCCTACGCTATCCAACGCTTTCCCTACTGTTGCACCCTCCGGAGTGGGAATAGTAATTTTTACCCCTACGCTATCCAACGTTTTCCCTACTGTTGCACCCTCTGGAGTGGGAATAGTAATTTTACCCCTACGCTATCCAACGCTTTCCCTACTGTTGCACCCTCTGGAGTGGGAATAGTAATTTTTACCCCTACGCTATCCAACGCTTTCCCTACTGTTGCACCCTCTGGAGTGGGAATAGTAATTTTTACTCCTACGCTATTCAACTCTTTCCCTACTGTTGCACCCTCTGGAGTGGGAGTAGTAATTTTTACCCCTACGCTATCCAACGCTTTCCCTACTGTTGCACCCTTTAGAGTGGGAATAGTAATTTTTACCCCTACGCTATCCAACGCTTTCCCTACTGTTTCGCCCTCTGGAGTGGGAATAGTAATTGTAACCCCCTACGCTATCCAACGTTTTCCCTACTGTTGCACCCTCTGGAGTGGGAATAGTAATTTTTACCCCTTCGCTATCAAATGTTTTAACTAATAATATATTTTATATTTTAATTATATGTATGTATTATTGTTGTTATAAAAAGTAATGTGTTAAATATATGTATATGTACACATTTATTAAATGTAAAATGAAAAAGTGTAGTTAATTTGTTTTCAATAGTCAAAAAATAAAAGTAATGTAATGTATTTTGTTAATAGTACTTATATTTATTTATTATTTAATGTAATTTTAATTAATTTAAAAAGTCGATATTTTTTACATCTATATTTATTACAACGATATTTTTGAGTCGATATTTATGTACTTACCTGTTTAGGTATAGGGTGTCGATATTTTTGTAAACGATATTTTTACAACTATGTTTTTGTAAACTATATTTTTGTAATCGATATTTCAACACCCTACCCCCAGTACACTTAGAGCGGTAAATGCAAACACAACAATGATGGACAGAATGTGGATCAATGTCACACATTCACCCCAGTCAAAAGATCTGGGCCCAAATCCATCGTTTTTCCACTCCACACCACCCTGGGTTAGACAATGGCGATATGCAAATCAGCGCTGACCCTGTTGCCCCATGGGAACAGTCCAGTCCGAACTACAAAAGCCATGTCCTTCCCAGAATGGAAACAAGCATCCGAGGACCGGCCCGGTTTCGAGGTAACACCTCTCATCAGCCCGGCTAGCTTGATTCCAGTGGTGTGGAGTACCTGGGACTCACGGATGCTTGTTTCCGTTCTGGGAAGGACAACAGGGTCAGCGCTGATTTGCATATCGCCATTGTCTAACCCAGGGTGGTGTGGAGTGGAAAAACGATGGATTTGGGCCCAGATCTTTGGACTGGGGTGAATGTGTGACATTGATCCACATTCTGTCCAGCATTGTTGTGTTTGCAGTCATCAGGATTGGTAGCCGCTGGGGACAACACAATGCATGGGCCGTTACCGAACCAAGCAAAGTGTAAGACAGATGTCTAACACGCATTCTTCTCCACATAGCAGGCATCGTAGATCAGGTAAGATGCAATCTTGCCAGATTGGTCAGAATAATAGAAACCATGTGGTATTCAGATCTCTTAAACGAGCCAAGCCCAAAATCTGTATAATGCGCTCACAACACTTCATTGCCAGGAGAGTGTTCTCCAAGTTAATCTGGGTGTCGCTGGTGACTGGACTTGCCATATCGGAGCAGAAGGAACAAGAATAGTATTCCTGCTACGAGTCCCAAAATGAGAGGCAGGCCGCCGAACACAGAGTGCATGAAGTTTGGAAATATGCCGAGGACTGCTTCAAATGGTGCTAACAGTCAAGAAAAAACTGTCTTAAATACATGTACAATACCACTGGTATCAGACATGTTTAAGATACAGCCCAACATTTCTACGAAATGTATAGGGCAGTTTGTTGATAAAAGGGCATGTATCTCTGTAGAGGACCTTGCAACTTGTAGTTCATACGTCTCTTTGGACAAGTTCAGTGGCACAGTTTTGTAAAAGAATGGCTTTCATTCTACTTAAAGTATCAATACGTATAGAAGAGATGTTCAGTGAAGGCCATAATGGCGACTCCCCGCCTGTCTTACTTTTAGGAAACAATACTTGCATACAGCAAGTGACCCTTGCTGACACAGTTACGAGATAGGCTATTCCTGGCAACATGCCACAGCAGCTGTGATCATTCAACATAATAAAGCTTCCATTAGAAAGCTGCCTAAAAATTGGATCTATCACTGCAGCTGGAGAACCTTGCAGGTGGCAGGATAAGTTGGTTGAAGAACCATCGCAGGCCCCATGTAAGTTAATACACTGACATAAAAGTATACCGCTTAGTGTGCTTTTCCAATTTGTACCACTAAGAAATACTTCTTTTTCCCCCACTCCAACATCTGTGTGTATATGGTAAATCCCAGGTTGACTTGATGTATTCTTTACCCAACCTTTCATATACGCCAGCTGGTATATGTTTCAAACAATATTGAAAATGGAAAATGGTGACAGGCAGAGTGATTGTCCCGTGTATTAGCCACTTTGTTGCAGGTTTTTCTGAAACAGTTAATGGTAATCCATCCAGTTTCTCAATGCTCAGCACCGTATAGTCTGCTCCTCTTTGTGCCAAAGTGATTTGTTTATCTGTAAGGTTAAATTCAGAAAACAATGACGTGGTGTTGATTAGACACCATGGCACATACCCAGAATGAAGATTTTGTAACGTCCAGCCTAAAAGCATTATAGAACGCAATTGTGACTGTCCATGCTAGAGCATGAGCAAGTCCTGTTCCATTATGGCTATGGCAGAGGATACTATGCTGTCCAAAGAATAAATTCTGGATGACAGAGTCGTTAACCCATTGTCAACTACAGAGAGAGATTTCTCTAAATTAATATGGTCAATTTCTCGTATTCGTTCTGCAGTCTCTGCTTGTGTCACTTTCCAAGCTTCATTATAAATGGCATATATACCAGCGTATATAAAACGTTTATGGCGCGGTTTAGCAGGTCCTTGTAAGAAGTTCCTTAAATCAACGCCATCTTTAAGTAAAGATAAGTGTTGTTTTACCTCTGTTAGTGTGGATTTTTGTAGCCAATCAAGGCACAGTTTTCCTACACTGTAAGTTGTTACTATCCGTGGATGTTGTCTCTGGACATATCTTGGATCTGGTCTAGTGAATGTAAACCCTTGTATCTTTTTCAGGAATCTATCTTGACAGTTGTTTGCGTCTGTGGGCCGATTAACCATTTCTTCCAAACAGGATCAGTTCTGTTTTTAAGTAAAAGTGTTTTACGTAGACCACCCCCTTTGTAATGTTCTTACTATCAGGTGTAGGTATGGATGGTTTGTTCAAAACTTTTATCTTAGCCAGGCCAAGACAGGATGTCTGTTGGACAGTGTCGTTCAAAAACATTATTTGTTCGAGAATAATGCAGGCTCAAAATAAAGCTTTTATTCCCAGCATGTGCCAGTCTTTTGTGCCCCAGACAGTTTTTGTGTCAATGTTGTCTCTCCAAAAGTCAAAAGCTAATGTGGACAGCTGAGCATAAAAGGCTGCAGAATAAATTTGCTTAGCATTAGTCAACATACTTTTCGTTCCTGTCTTATTAACTTTTTTAAAGTAAAATGTTTCTGCATTTGAGACATTAAAACCTGAGAAGTATGGACATTTTTCATAGAATGTTTTTGAGCTACCCTTTGATGGCATTGGACAATGTTCCCATTAGTTAAAAGTATAAACATTTCTAGGGTTTGCAGATTTGTGCAAATAATGATGACCAAAGAGATTATAACAGTACATTTGTTCGTAATCTGATGAACCTTCTAAGTATTCATGTTTTGTAAATTTTGCAGACATCTCTAAGTCTGACATCATATTATTAACAGTCTCAAAGTCCCAATCATCTGAGAATGTGCTGGGTGAGACAAAGTCACTCAAGGAAACCTTGAATTGGTGAACAATCTTCAACAGCTCTGCAGGGCCATAGATGTCATAATCAGTTCTGTCCCAAGCTATACCACCAGGAACGGCTGTGGTATTCACTGATGTCAAGTCTCTTTGTTCATGATAAGATGATTTGTTTGGCTTGAGGAGTAAGTTGATGTTCTTACTTGCTGTGCACATTTTACTATATCTTCCATTTATCAGCATTCCCAAACTTAATACAAGAATTAGCCAAAGTAGGAGAAAAAGTACGCCTAGCACAATCCAAGTTCAACCCATGGTGAAACCAGATAAGTTTTTTCAAGTTGCTGAAAAAGTTCTGTTGCTTGTTTTTTGAAAGTTTTATTTGCTGGCATCATTTCAGGCTCACTGGGATCCTCTGAAAACGTATCAAAGTTAATGAAATAGCCAGAGGCAGTTCTCTCAATGGTAGGTATTGCATCCGGATTACTTGAAATCATTGGAGCTACTGGATCCCTTGTCATATTAGTATAGTGAGATGCTACATCATTGGAGACAGGTATTTCTTGATGAACTGTTATTTGGGTTCTCAAGAGGCACAAGTTCCATGGCTTAATTGCTTAATTATTCTTTTCGCACTGCAGATTCTTCAAAGGTGATGAGTCTCTCAGTTTGAACCTCTTGGATAGTAGCTAGATTTGGTCGTCTGCTACATCTTTGGAGTTCACCTGGCCTACTACTTATGATTTGCCATATGATGTGGTTTGACCAGGTTGATGGATATGAACCTGTTCTTCTTTCTTCCAGCAAGGGACGGCAGTAACACTGTTCTTGGTCCATGGATTGCTAGCACAGGTTCTGGTTGTCTGTAAGAAGGTCCAAATTCCTTCTTATCCGCGATCTTGTCTCTGACTAGATCCCCAATCTTTGGAATCCAGGCAGACCTTGATGGGACGGGTGGTTCCCCTTCAGTGGTCGTTGGCTTCTGCAATGTGTTGCTTTGACTTCTCCTTGTTTCATTTAAGTCCTGCAAAACAGCCAAACTGTCTTTGATATCAAAAGGTTTTTGTTCTACCACTAAAGTGTGATGATCAAGGTCCTGGACAATCATTCTAGTACCAAAAAAGATTTCATATGGAGTGATTCCACCCAGAGAACTTCTTGGTAGATTATTTAGACTACGTTGGACACTTATTAGATGTTTGACCTACCCGAGCCTAATACCCTAGCTGTTATAGATTGCTTTATGTCCCAGTGTTTTCTGTCCACTACAGAATTTCCCTCAGGATGGAATGGACTAGAATACTGCAATGCAACGCCCAGATTGGCCATGGCCTCCTTGTAAGCTTTGGAGCTAAACGCAGGACCCTAGTCAGAATGTAGCGTGCAGAGTGCGTAAGTGCTGATAAAGACTCACAAATCTTTTATAACAGTTCGGGTGTCAGCCGAGCGCTGAGGCCACATCCAAATGAATCTGTCCTAATAGTTGTGGGACCGCATTTGTCCATAGTGACGTTTCCGTGTAGATAGTATAATGCTGTCTAACAACGGTGTCTGTACTGGGCTTGCTACACTGTAGTCAGGTATATGGCGGCGTTCTTTGCTGCGATCTCTGTTGCAGTCATGGAAATTAGTTGCAAATTCATAAATGTGGGCATTCATCCCTGGCCACCAGTATGTCTCTTTTAATTCTAGTATAGATTTAGAGATCCCTTGATGTATCAAACACTCTCCCAAATGTGCTTCGTGTATCAACGCTACTCTATGTCTCCTGTTTGGAATTACTCTATCCCCCACTCCAGGGATTCGAGCAAAAGGAACGGAGTTGGCATCAATTATAGATGAATATTGGAGTGGATATTTTTGAAGTAACTTTTGCCGTCTATTTATGTTTTCGAACGAGTGATTGCAGCTACGGAAGCGGAAGCCATTTGCACAGCTGCCTTCGCGGCTCCATCAGCCAATGAATTCCCTGCAACGTGAACGCCATCACGCTGATGACTCAGTGTATGGATCACGTGAGTCTTTTGTAGTTCTTTCTGTAATTGAACCACTTGTTCCCAAAGCAACTTATGCTTGATTGTGCCACCTTTTGCATCTTTGAAACCGTTTTGAATCCAGTTCTGCAAGTATTCATTGTAAGATTGAATACAGTAATAGGAATTGCACACTATGAGTGAGGGGAATTTGCGATCAGTATTTTCAAGCACCATCTTGAATGCTTGTAGTTCAGCTCGCTGAGCTGTACAATCTCCGAGAAATTGCGTTTTTGTTACCATAGGTCGGAATTTACCATTGCCCCAGCGACCTTTAACGATTGCGCATGCAGCACTATAAGCTTGTGTACCCCCAACTGCAGTCTGTGCTGATCCATCTGTATAAATTATACATTCATACTGTTCTAGAGGCAGAACCTCTGCGGGCAGAGGACATTCTTGTTCGTATTGTAGAAATTCTTGTGTTTACAAGTAAGGGTCAAAAACGTATTCAACGTCTGTTGCAGCAAGAGAATTAACCCATTGTATCCATCTTGGATGTAAAGTCTTTGCATTCGGAATGCTTGCTTTTGTCACTGCCTCTAAGGCAGGTACAGGAGTTACGACCATTATGCGTTTTCCCTGTGCGAGGGCTCTCTCTTTTGCTACTGCAGTTTGAACCGCTGTCAGAACTTTTTCTGTAGAAGTGAATTTCTTTTGAGCTTGTGTGTACAAGTGTGATTTATAAGCAATTGGTATTTTCTACCCTTCATTGAAGGTTAAGTACGTGAATCCGCATCTTCCTGGGATGATTCGGATTACAAGATTGCGTACGTTTACGTCTGTCTGTAAATGTGTTGTTGCTAACATGTCTGTTTGCACTGAACGTTAAATTTCTGTATGTTTTTGAGTCCAATTAGTTGTTTTGAAATCAGGTTTGATTAATTTGTAGAGAGGTTTAACCCTTTCTGCGTAATTTAGAATGAATGTTCTTCCAAAATTTAGGAAACCTAGAATTGACTGTACGTTTTTCAGCGTTTTTGGAGGTTTTTGGAGGTTGGAGCAGCACACATTTTTCTAAAAAGTTGGCTGCCAGGCTTTTGTCTTCACTTGATAACTCGTATCCTAGGAAAAGGACGTTGAGGTGGGCAATTCTTGATTTCTTAAAGTTGAATTGATACCCTTCAGAGGCAAATCCAGGTATAATGGTATTCACTCTGTTCAAGTGCCTGCCCAAGTCATCGTCTGTTAGATAGATGTCATCGACATAAGAAAATGCCTCATTATCATACGTTTCTAGTAACTCTGTTACTCTAGCTGAAAATAACCCTGGACTATTCTTGAATCCCTGGGGGAGACAACAGAAGTGACGTTGTGTCCCCATAATTGAGAAAGCAGTCAAGTACCTGCTTTCAGGTGCAATGTTTTGACAGAAGAAACGTTAGAAATATCTAATGTGGTTTTATATTTTTTACGCACAATGTTATTCATTAGTGCTGCACGGTGTGCATTTTGTACTGGAAAGGTTTTGCAACAAGAGTTTAAATGTCTGTAGTCCAAAACTAGACGATATGTATTGTCTGGTTTGGAGACAGGAAACAAAGGATTGTTCATTGACGAGGTGCATGTTTCAATCACCCCTTAGTATTCAAGTTGATCTAATATCTACCTGACCTGTTTTTTAGCTTCTTGCTTAAGTGGATACTGCTTTTGTGCAGTTGGTTGTGTTTTTAACTGGATTTTATGGTGAGGACAATGCTCATCCCATCCTACATGATTTTTATATAATGCTGGAGCTTGGGCTACAGCCCATTTTCTGGCACAGGTGTATTTTAAGTGAATTGGAATATGATTGGAAAAGGCTGGCATAATGATGTCTTTGCCATGTGGGCACTCCCTGACAATTTTTGGTGGCCAGTCTTTTTCAGCTAGAAGAATGTCATAACCCTTAGAGAGCTTCTCCCAAAGAGAGATCTTATTTTCCTAGTTATGTCTCCCTCCATCCGGAGCATTACTTCATATAAATTATGGGGTACACTAACCCTGGTATCAGCTGTTTCAACTTGGATGTACTCATTCAAGTCCACTGTCTCCAGATGATCCTTCAAGATCGTGCGAGCTATGGTGACTTCTGCTGCGCTGTCCAGCATTGTCTGGGCCCACTCCCCGTTCTTGAGTTGTGTCTCCAAGATCCTCGGCATGTCTGATTTTTAGACCTGCTACCTTCTTTTTGGTGAATTGACTTTTCTTATTTTTTGGAACGTATTGATCATCTTTGGACTTTACGCGTTCTTCTTTGTATTCAGACCGTCGTCTTCTTTCCGATTTCTGTGAGGAAGTCTGGAAGGTACGAGAGGAACGTGTATCAGTATCTTGATATCTATCAGGTTTTTTAAAAGTTATCCCTGTTCCTGAGGTTATACCTCTTTTCAGAGGGCTCCTTTTGAGGAGACCTAAGACCTACCTCGGGATTGAGAACGCTTCTCTTTAGAAGTTTGTTTAGTGTTCTCCCACTTCTTTTTACGAACAGTGAGAGTGTTTTTATTAAAGACCTTTTCAGGACTTTCAGTTAGTTGGGGTTTAACTGGTTTCCCACCCAAACTATCTCTACCTAATACTTCATAGGATTTTTCAATTATTCTGGCCAGGTCATATGGTTGCTCAGTTACATCAAATTCTCTTAATTTTTGGAGGATCACCACAGATGCTGCCTCGCCTTTAATGTTAGCTAATATTATAGCTGAGACCTGGCTGAAATCTCTCAGTAGTTTCATACCCAGATTTAAAGCAGGCTCTGCCACGTATTCATTTTGAATCTGTTCCATACACTTCGGAATATTACGGCCAGCCCCCGCCTTTTTTGCCTACACGGTCTTGTCTGCACATAGTGTACCCAGATGGGACCGCCGTGGCTAAATCGGGATCTGAGGGGGCCTCCCCCCATGTTTCGGTGATAAAAGCAATGTCGACAGCATGTGACTAGACAAACAAAGCAAACTCAGAGGAACCGCTTGTTAAGCTAGTGAATGGCGTGCCCATGAAAAACAAATATATCTGTCTGGAACTAGTGGATGTAAAGAAGGTGAAGAAAGCTACAATATATCTTAAATACAATAATGAGTACTTTAAAGATGTAGATGTTGTCTAACATGGAGTTTGCATGGAAAAGGAAATGTTACCTTTAAGTGGACAGTGTGAAAAAGTGGACACAAGTAGATCTGAAGAAATATATGAACATTACAGTAGCTATCTACTACATTTAAAAGAGGTTATGGGGATGCCATTGAACCGTATCTCATAAAACAAGCTAAAAGAACTCCAATGAGCATTGGAGAAAAGTTCTTCAAGTTGCTTCTTCCCAGTTCTCTTTGAAAAAAGAGAAAAAGTATAAAACTGTTAGAAACACCTTCTTAACAAACATTTTAAAAGTACCCCAAAAAATCCGCCCAGAAGTAGTGACACAGTTTCTGACTAACCCTGACTTTCAACCTGCACTCCTTGGAATTAATTCATACTTAATAGCAAGGACCTTCTTTATAGTGGGATACCTCAACCTCTTCCCCTCCTCTAGAGAAAGAATGTTGTCCATCCTATCTCTACAAATATGACTCCAAAGTCATCTCTACAATTCTCCTCAGAGCTCCTCTGTACCTCTCCAGATACGTCTTATGCCAAAAATAACCTTGTGCAACTCTTTTACACTCCAGCCAGAGAGACCCCCTTCTCCTCCAATGCTCTCTTTCTCTTCTCAGCACCAAGCTGGGCCAGCTGAGGCCTCAGGCCCCACTCAGCCTGTCTGTCCTTGAGGTCATCCGGGGACTGGGTTGGGAGGAGGCAGTACTTCATCCAACATATTCAATAGAGAAGGCTCTCGCTGGGAGATCGCCTCTGTCCTCTGGAGACTTTACTCACTTATTTCTCCACTCCTCTCTCTCCTTCTGAAACCCACTAGCTTTTGAGGCCCTCCTTCGGAGGTCGATTATGATCGGAGTTCTCGCTATTCTAGAGTGCTTTAGTAGTCTTATTCAAACTCTTCTTGTGGTGCAGGTTTCATTCTGTGGATGTTCCCCCTCAGGCTCTAACAGCAAACTAGTACTCAAACGTGGACGCACACATGAGTAAATGGGTGTGTGAATGGTCTTATGGGTGTGTGAGTGAGTGAGTGAGTATGGCAGTCACTGTCTGGTTATATGAGTGATAGGTACTTAGCTGCTTTTCTGAGAGCGTACCTAGGTCTGTAACTGCCTCCCTAAACGTGTGAATGTGTGCAAATTACATACTATTAAATGACATACTATAAGCAAACACCCACTTCTAATTTCAAAAGCATTCATTCATATAAGCTTAATAAAATTAAAATGCATTCAGTATAGCAATTCCTCTTCTTCTTTCTCCTTTCCTTCTCTGTATTGTAAGCCTTCTATTTTCCCTTCTGGTACACTGTCTAGAAGCTACACTTTTTCTTTCACCTTACATAAACTCACAATTCTTTTCTAAATATACTTTTATGTACTACAGCCTAATTAACATACCTGTAAAAGTTCTTTCCTGCTCTTTCAGTTTTATTTCTGTGTCTGGTAACATCTGTTTTCATTTGAAATCTCCACTCAGAACCCCTATAAACCTCCTCCTCTCATAGTAGAAAAGCAGGTAACATGGCTACCCCTCACCTTGCGCTCTCACTTATGCTGCTCTAGTTAACAAATCACAGGCTTATTTTCATCTTTATTTTGGTTATATCACTTCTAAATGGTCAGTATTTCTTTAACCCTGTCCATGTTTCCTGCACAGAAGCCCATTTGGTTGGGTTTTTTCATCACTCCGCGGATCCACCGCATTGCTCAGCGTGGGCCCCCATGTATCTTCACAGTGAAGTATGCAGATTTACATGGGGACTGCACTTAGCCTGTGACAGCACCACAGATTTCATGTGTGGCCAAAAAAAACAACTTTCTGATATTCTACTGCCCAATACACATGCTTACCTCTCCTTTTAACACAAGGGGTAAGGAAAGATCCCACCTGACCCATTCATTCTCTATACAAGGAAAAAATAATAGCAAGGTTTATCTGCGATAATTTCTGACGATGCTTAGCGGTGAAAAATTCGTTGCTAAGCATCGTTAGCGATAAATATCGCTTAACTTTGGTAATATGCACCAACGTCTGTTAACGTTCGATTCGAAGGAAATGAGGAAGTGTTGAAAAACATTGTCTGCGCCATCTTACCTTTTTTGAAATGCCACACTTTTGTCGTGCACGGCAGCCATTTTAGATGCCTTGACCAGACCCACTCTCTGCATGCTGTTGATCCGTAGCATGGCTCCCCACCCTCGCAAGCATCTTCCCCAGGTACTGGTCACCCCCGCTCTCTGTCTTATACATCGGCAACAAACCTCCCCCCATCTGCGCTGCTCTTCCCTGAGAATCACACTCTGTGCCCGCCCGACACCTCCCTTTCGCCCTATTCACTACCGCACCCTCTGACACTCCTCTTCCTCTGTGTCCGATTGTCCAGGCTATCAGCTAGCCCTGCAGATGTAGTTTATGGCCCCAGCTGTAAAGAATCACCCCTCTTCAAAGGAGTTATAGTAGATCAAGGCCCACACCCGATGAGATCCGTCAAACCACACGCGTTCCTACTATCTGAAAACCATCCTGTATTGTGATTGGGGAGGGGACCGAGCCTGAAGCGGAAGATTCCAGGGATGACTCTTTGTACATCAAAGTTTTTACAATTATGTGTCACATTAAAAATATATAGCACTCCAACAAAGTAGTAGGAATATAAAACTTTAATAACTTATAAATATATACAACAAAACAAAAACAGTAAAAACATTTAAACAATGAAGAGACCGTGGCAATTTCTTTTGAATTATCCACTACATTTAATGAAATTGACAGCACCAATAATGAAATATTCTCACAAGGAGGAGATGACTTGAATGATTTTTTTGATCAATCTCTTGATGGCGAATTTATCGAATGTTTGGAGACCATAGAGTTACAAGAATCATCATTGCAGACTTTTCATGAGGAGATTCCTGATGAGATGATTGAAGAGGAAATTCCTGATGAGGACATGTTACTAGTTCTTTCAAATTATGAAAATTCAGAAGATGTTGCCTGGGTGCCGCACTGATTTGGGTATCCGGCGTGGGGCGTCCCGGGGGGTGGGTTGTCAGTAGCGGTCTGTTGTGCGAATAGTTCCAAGGCAGCAGAACGCGCTGAAATCTGGATGGCACGAAGGTGATGTCTAGTAAGTTGCCGCCCAGCAAATAACGGCGTGGGGCGCCGCGGGGGGGGGGGCAGTCTAAAGTTCCGTTAAAAGGGCAAAGGAAAGGATCGGTGGTTTGAACCATCAGTCAAAAAGGGGAGGGGGTGCAACAATTTTTCCTACCGGGTCACACTGTGCTTTCACCGGAACTGAGGTCTGCAGGTTTCTAGTCATTCAAACTGAGGCTGGCACCAGCATGGGAGCGCCGACGTCCCGCGGCTACAGTTTCGTCACTCCACGGGTGATCATGGCAGTCATTCCCCATCGGGGGTGTCTGCGGGGGTCGGGGACTCCCGCGGCTCCTCTAGAATCTTCAAGGTCGTGGAGGACTACGGTGGTGGAGTCAACCAGTGACCGGGCCATTTCTTCATGCTGGGCCCGCTCTTGCCAGGTCGACCGCCATTTTGAGAGTTCGGTAGCTACTGGCGATCGCGGGGTCAAATGAGCGGACGGGCTCCACCCTGCCGGGCGAGACGTTGCAGCATCGCCACAGTGGAAGAACCCTTTTCCGGGCGCCTGGAGCGCTGAGGGTGCAGCTGGGAAGCCTCCACCTGGGGAGGCGGGAGAGGCCTGTTCGCACCGTCTCTCCCACCCAGTGCACCCCACGGCGTCTCGCTTGACATTTGTTATGGCCGGACCAGGCGATGAGGACGAGGGGGGGGGGTCGGAGGCATGTGCAAGACATCCCCCCCCAGTGTTGTCGCAGCCATTATAAAAGAAAGAAGAAATGTCCCGTTCGTCTTTGGGCCGGACCTCCGGTGGATGGCGGCCGGACGCCCTTTGCTCTGGCCCCATGAACGGGTTCCTTGGCTCATCCGGTGGGGCAGGCCTTGGCGTGTGGTGCCTCTCCTGGGCCTTTCGTGCAGTGGCCTCTCCACTCCCAGGCCCTCTATGGATGCTGGCCCAGACTGGGAGAGAGAGGGTCTAACCTGCAATTCTCCAGGGTTACCGCCACCGCGGCCGGATCCCGTCGGCCTCGGCCTCTGGTTGATGGTGGCCGGACTGGGAGAGAGAGGGGAGGGTCGAGGACACGGACATTCCCCCCCCTGCAACTCTCCAGGGTGGTCGTAGCAATCCCCCTGGCCGGGTCCCGCTGGCCTCGGCCTCTCCTCCGGCTACACCCTACGTGATGATCTCCTGGCCGACGGTTGGCAGCAGGACCCGCCTTATATGTGTTGCTTCCGGCTGGGCGTAGCCGGAAACCTGTTTCTCAAACAAAGGATATTGAGGCAAATGTGGCGCATACTCTCTTCTTAACCTATTGTATTCCTTAACACAATCTAGATCCGCACAAATGTTTGTGACATCACACTCAATCAAGTACAATCCCGATAAAGTTTCCAGAATGGGGCGGATGTCTGCTGACTTGTATCTTTCCCAGTTTGCCGTTATTTGGGCGTGGCAGGCGGTGGGACAGACACGTTTTGGGGCAGTGAGGGGCGATGAAGCCTCGTTGCCTTGTGGCCGTTGCAATGTCACACTTGGTTTCTCTTACTGTTTTCAGGTTTCTTATTACGGGCTTACTTCTAACGTTTCTTGTTTCTAGGACAATAATAGGTTTTATCATTACGTATTGTTATCGTTTCTTTGTTTGTTATTTAATAAAAAGTTCATCAGTGGCCTACTGATTTTCGTTTTCCTATTCCTTTCTTTCCAGGTTGTTTCATGCTAAAGTTTCTGTTAACAGGATACAGTGATCACTTCGTTATTATTGCATATGTCCTTTTCACTAGGGGTGCTCTCTGGTCGGGCCAGATGACCTATCTCTAGTAAATGGTCCGGGTGAAACAGGTGCATCAATCAGTGGGGAGTAGATAGGCATGACAGATTACAACGGGGGACAAAGGTCCGCATTACCTACCCTTTCACTACTTGCAAAGATTTTCCTACGTTTATTTGCAAACAGGGAATACCTCCAAAAAGAACCAATTCCCAAACAGTCAATGTTCGGGCAAACAATCAATCAATGAGGAACGAAATAGGCACGACGTGTTAAAGGTTTGCGTTACCTACCTTTCACTATCTGCAAAGGGAGAGAGAATATTCCTATTCTTCCTCGTTTGCAGGCAGAGAAGATCCTTAAGAGAACCAACTTCGAACAATTCAATGCTCGATTCAAACAATCAACAAGGGGTACTGTGAACACAAATGAACGCCGCTTATGTACATACACATTGCTATTTTCAACAGGTTGTTCCTAATGTTTCTATTTTAGCCAGGTCAAAAAGAGATCCCATTAGTGGCCTACTGATTTTGCTCGATTCCTTTTGTTTTTTTACATGATTTTTCGCTATCTGCAAAGACTAAACAGAGTATTGCGACTCTGTGCTTGTTTGTAAATAGAGAATGAACCAAAGAGAACAATCAATGAAATGGAGAGAGAAGCAGGCACGACGGATTACAACGGGGGCAAAGGCCTGCGTTAACTACCCTTCACTATCTGGAAAGAGAGAGTACTCCTAATAGAAATGAGGGGGGGGGGCAGCATTCAAAGCAGATCAGTGTGCATAAACACGAAAATGTTTTTACTCACCACGTACTTGACATTCGACAGCTTATGATATTTGCTATTAAAAAACCATTGAAATTCACTGAAAAAACCATAGGTTATAGACCATATATAGTTAGGAATTAGCATTTACAAAACCTTGAAAATTCACTGAAAAAACCATAGGTTATAGACCATATATAGTTAGGAATTAGCATTTAAAAAACCTTATTTTACTCACACAAAACCATTGAAATTCCATATATAGTTAGTTGTACTAACTATATATCGCGCACCCGCAATCCACTGCTGATCATGTCACATATTACATCATTCATGACATGGTCAGTGACATCACTGATGACATCACTGATGACATCTCAAATGACATCACTGATGACATCACTGATGCCAACATCCAGTGACTGTATTTTTCTGTAAAGTTAAAATATGTCTTGAGTGGATGTATAAGTGTCTGGATGAAGGATTTAGTAGGTGCATGACTGACTGTATGAGTGAGTGATTAAATGTGTCTCACTGAGTGCATGGGTTAGTGACTAAACTGTCTTAATTTGTGCATCATTATGTCTGTTGTTCTGAAAACTGCTGCAAGTGTTGTTCAGTAGCTATATGAGTAACTATATGGGTTATTGATTGGTTGCCAAAGTATTTGTATGGGAGACTGAGTGTGTGTGTGGGTGGCTGGGAGGTGTATGCATAGATGTGTGAGCAGTTGATTCACTAGATGTATGGGTTCAAAAGTGCATGTGGAAACAGCTGTATGGGCGGTTGACTGTGTGCATCAGTGTATTGGTGAGTGAATGGATATCTCAGTGCTACATGTCAAAGTAAGTACATATGTAAAACACAGTACATGTGAGACTTGACATATATAAATAACTGTGCATAAGAGCCAGTGAATGTGTGAGTGGCTGTATGCATCATTGTGAACTTGTATCCGGGATTGTATAAGAGAGTAAATATGTTTTAGTATATGTTTGAATAAGTAAGGTGTGTATAACTGTATAGTTGGGAAAATGGAGGTGTGATTGATTGTTTGCATGACTGACTAGGTGTGTGTGTAACTTCATGGATGAATGACAATCTGTGAGTCTGTGTTTACACTGAGTGTATCTAAGGTTATATTAGAGTCTGAAGAGGTTCATCGTATTATCACATGAATGATGTCATCAGTGATGTGATCAGTAATGTCAAATGAGATGTCATCAGTGATGTCATTTGAGATGTCATCAGTGATGTCATTTGAGATGTCATCAGTGATGTCATCAGTGATGTCATTTGAGATGTCATCAGTGATGTCATCAGTGATGTCACTGACCATGTCATGAATGATGTAATATGTGACATGATCAGCAGTGGATTGCGGGTGCGCGATATATAGTTAGTACAACTAACTATATATGGAATTTCAATGGTTTTGTGTGAGTAAAATTAAGGTTTTTTAAATGCTAATTCCTAACTATATATGGTCTATAACCTATGGTTTTTTCAGTGAATATATATATATATATATTGCAAGCCAGCTCCAAAAAGAATATTCCAGGGGCGGCACTCCCTTGGTACGCCAAATGTATTCTTAAAGTAAATAATGCGTATCACAGACCAACGCTTACGCGTTTCGGCTTTACAAGCCCTGTTCATGACGTTTGGCAGTCCATACAGCAGTCATTTTGAATAATCTAGTTGCACAAACATAGAAAACGGCTTTGCCATGATGACACTAGATTCAAAACACGTAGGCCATCTTGTAACATGTTAACTTCACAAAATTCAATACTTTATAACACATATTGCAGTATTGTATGTTGTGCCTAAGAAAATATATTATTAATCCAGAGTAACACAGAGGTCATACTATCATAGCATGTACAAAATGTGTTACTAATCCATCATGTATAGCTTTTATCTTTGCAAAATGATGTATATAATAAAATACATTTTCGATCTTAAGTAAACTGCTGTATATTGTGTAAATCATACCTCAGCAGAGCTATATTAGGCTAATGTGGCAACACGTCGGCCATCTTGTAACATATTGAAACATATTAAAATGTTAGAAACCCCTAGGCCCAATAAATAAACTAATTTATAAGGACTTAATTTTTGAATGAATATTTTCAAATCAGTGTACAGATATTGTGCACTAAAGTCAACTGAAATCCCAGTAGTCAAACTAACGAAATGTTACAATACTAAAAATGTCCAAAATATCAAAGTGAATACACAAGAAGTGTAAACCAAAGAAATTGTAATGATATCTGTTTTGAAGTTAATGATGGAGCTTAAAGAACTGGGCATTTTGAAAGAAGTTACAGAAACGTCATTAAAAGATGCTATGCAATTGAATTCATGTGGTGATTTCAGTGCTCCATTCACACCAGCATCAGCATGAGTTCCCATGTTATAGAAAGATAACATTGACGTGTTCTCAGACAATATTGAGCAAGAGTTAAGCTTATACATACAATAATGTCATAGGATTAAGGAAAGAACAAGTGACAATCATAAGAAATATTTAGATTTTATTGAACAAGCTCAAAAGCAAATCCAATTGTGTAATACGTACCATTTGATAAATGAGGAAATACTGTATTGTGGTCAATGCATATGTATAAAAAGGAAGCATATCACTAATTAAAAGATGTAAAGTGTTATGTATAATGCAGTAAGGATGAAGGCAATAGAACAAAATGCGGAGTACTACCTAGTGTTAATGGAGTGGCCAAACATCGGGTTATTTAGCCAATATTAGTACCTTTTCCTTAGGAACAACCACCCGAAAACACTGGTGATGTACTTAATTCTGAAGGTACACAAGAACGAAAGTGCACCCTCAGGTAAGCTAATAAGATCAACCATTGACAGTATTTTTTAAACTACTCCAAAATAGGTTTAATTTTTCTATCAGGACCATGTAAAAAAGTTTACCATCATACATAAAGGATACACGGGATTTCCTGAAATTAATATTAAATATTCTTTGGGAAGAGGCCTATATATTGATGACACTCGAAGTCTCTACATTATTTTCTAGTATATAGCACCAAGATGGACTCCATGCAGTAAAACATTTTCTGAATGCCAGACCCCTGAAATTGTTAAAACATACAGATATGCTTATTACAATGGTTACATAGGGCTTGAATAACAATTTTCCATGTTTGATAAACAGGTGTTCAAATGCATAAGGAGGGCAGTAATGGGCACCTGCTTCTTCCCCAGCTATGTTCATTTCCATATGAGCTGGTGGGAGGAGCAGGTGCTCCAAACTGAAAATGGTGAAGAGTGGCAAGAAAATATGATTGCATGGATGAGATATATTGATGACCTTTTCATAGTTTGGAATAGGTCATTGGAAAGTGCTAATCAGTTTGTCAACAAGATCACTGTTATCAAATTCGAATCTACAGTTTAGGAGCACTATCAATACAGCTGAGATAAAATGTTAGACCTCACCATGTATGTAAAAAATAGCATACTAGAGACTAAAATGTTCAGAAAACCAATGGCTGGCAACACTTCACTGCATTAATTGAGCTTTCATCCACAAAACCTAAAAGCCAGCATTCCCTATGGTAACGTTTAATGGTATGTAGAAATTGTAGTGAAGGGGAGAAATTGGAAAAAGCCCAACATGAGATGACAGAAAGATTTCAACAGAGGGAATATAGGCAAGAAAGGATACAAAAGGCCATCAATCAGGCTAATCATAAAAATAGTGACTTTTTGGCCTTCAACGAGTTAAGAAAAAGAAAACAAATAAGGTAGCTCAGACACAACCAATCATAAGATATAATAAAGAAAAGCAGGTGATTATATAAATAGTGAACAAACAATGCCATTTAATAAAAAGAATCCTATAATAGCAAAGCTGATGCTGAGCAGACAAGGAATCACTTTTAGAGGGGCCAGGTCAATGCATGATGAATTGGAGAAAAGTGGCCCGGAAGCCATTGAAACTACTAATTGGCTTGGGAAAAGAAAGGTTTTCCTAAAATGCAATACATGAAGGGCATGCAAACGAGGCATACATAAGCATCTTTTCAAAAACATCAAAAAAAATCAAGAGGGCCTTCCATAGTAAAATAGAGTATGCAATATACATACTGCCATGGCTATGTGGATTGGACTATCTAAGAAGTACTGCCCAACAAGTGTACATGAAAATCCTACATGTAAGGGCAATAAAAAACAAAGGCAAAATCTACCCAGTGGCTAGACACTTTAAAGAGTGGCATAGCAGATGAGATACAGAAAATGGTGAAGTCTAGAAGTTTAATATATTATTGAATTAAATAACAACACTCTGTGTGGTCTGAATATGCAGGAGGGTCAGTACACACACCTATAATAAGTTATTTTCCCATGACATATTATGCTCTCCTTCAAACTGAGACAGCTGTTTGTTTATTTCTGATTTTACAATTTTTCTATTGTCTAGGTAATTATGAACAATAATGCCTATTAGAGGAGGCTTGTCATTGAAGACAATGAGGTGAGAGTTTAGCTGTGGAGAAATAAAATAGACAATGAATTAACACCAGTTAGGGCAGAATTCACTATGTGAATAAAGGAGTTGTGCCAGAATAGCTAGACTCATGACAGGTATAATAAGGTTTTAAAAATGTAAATAGTTACATGAATTGATAAATGATTTGTATGACATTATGTGAAAACCGTCAAGCATTGAGTAAATGAATGTGTACAATGACAATTTTAAACAGCCAAAAGTATACTTTTACTTTATTCTATTTGAATTTTTCACAATAGTTTACTAAATAATGCCACAGATGTACTTTAAAAATTATTTCAAGATGGCGCCCTGATATGTGAGCATGGCTTTTCTGAAGGGCCAACATGAGTCATGGCAGACAATTTGAGATTGTGAAAAAAGGATCACAGAACACCTTTGAGCTTCACACAAAGTGTAGCAAATGTATACAGCAAGAGAGGGGTAAGGGTGTAGTATGTAGCTGGTGGTGCATTTTGGAGGGCACTGTTGCAAGAATAATACTAAATCATCGTGCAATAACGTGCTGTCATTTACAGACAAAGTGATACAAAAGGGGGGGATGATGGACGGAGCGTTTGAGCAAATCAAACACTCACCCCCAGTCAACTGATCTGGGTTTAATCCATCACCATTCTTTAGCCCACTCAGCCACCCCATTTCAGACATGGCTATATGCAAATCAGTCTGACCCTTTGCCTCATGGGAAAAGTCCAGCCCGAACTGCCAAGCCATGTCTTCCATGGACCGGAAACAAGCATCCTGGGACCGGTTTCGGATTCATAATCCTCATCAGCCAGGCTATCTTGAATCCAGTGGCCAAGTGAGCAAGGGACTCACGTCTGAGCATACCCTGCCACACTTAGGGCGAACAAAGCGATACAAAAGGGGATGATGGACGGAGCGTTTGAGCAAATCAAACACTCACCCCCAGTCAACTGATCTGGGTTTAAACCATCACCATTCTTTAGCCCACTCAGCCACCCCATTTCAGACATGGCTATATGCAAATCAGTCTGACCCTTTGCCTCATGGGAAAAGTCCAACCCGAACTGCCAAGCCATGTCTTCCATGGACCGGAAACAAGCATCCTGGGACCGGTTTCGGATTCATAATCCTCATCAGCCAGGCTATCTTGAATCCAGTGGCCAAGTGAGCAAGGGACTCACGTCTGAGCATACCCTGCCACACTTAGGGCGAACAAAGCGATACAAAAGGGGATGATGGACGGAGCGTTTGAGCAAATCAAACACTCACCCCCAGTCAACTGATCTGGGTTTAATCCATCACCATTCTTTAGCCCACTCAGCCACCCCATTTCAGACATGGCTATATGCAAATCAGTCTGACCCTTTGCCTCATGGGAAAAGTCCAGCCCGAACTGCCAAGCCATGTCTTCCATGGACCGGAAACAAGCATCCTTGGACCGGTTTCGGATTCATAATCCTCATCAGCCAGGCTATCTTGAATCCAGTGACCAAGTGAGCAAGGGACTCACGTCTGAGCATACCCTGCCACACTTAGGGCGAACAAAGCGATACAAAAGGGGATGATGGACGGAGCGTTTGAGCAAATCAAACACTCACACCCAGTCAACTGATCTGGGTTTAATCCATCACCATTCTTTAGCCCACTCAGCCACCCCATTTCAGACATGGCTATATGCAAATCAGTCTGACCCTTTGCCTCATGGGAAAAGTCCAGCCCGAACTGCCAAACCAATTCTTCCATGGACCGGAAACAAGCATCCTGGGACCGGTTTCGGATTCATAATCCTCATCAGCCAGGCTATCTTGAATCCAGTGGCCAAGTGAGCAAGGGACTCACGTCTGAGCATACCCTGCCACACTTAGGGCGAACAAACCGATACAAAAGGGGATGATGGACGGAGCGTTTGAGCAAATCAAACACTCACCCCCAGTCAACTGATCTGGGTTTAATCCATCACCATTCTTTAGCCCACTCAGCCACCCCATTTCAGACATGGCTATATGCAAATCAGTCTGACCCTTTGCCTCATGGGAAAAGTCCAGCCCGAATTGCCAAGCCATGTCTTCCATGGACCGGAAACAAGCATCCTGGGACCGGTTTCGGATTCATAATCCTCATCAGCCAGGCTATCTTGAATCCAGTGGCCAAGTGAGCAAGGGACTCACGTCTGAGCATACCCTGCCACACTTAGGGCGAACAAAGCGATACAAAAGGGGATGATGGACGGAGCGTTTGAGCAAATCAAACACTCACCCCCAGTCAACTGATCTGGGTTTAATCCATCACCATTCTTTAGCCCACTCAGCCACCCCATTTCAGACATGGCTATATGCAAATCAGTCTGACCCTTTGCCTCATGGGAAAAGTCCAGCCCGAACTGCCAAGCCATGTCTTCCATGGACCGGAAACAAGCATCCTGGGACCGGTTTCGGATTCATAATCCTCATCAGCCAGGCTATCTTGAATCCAGTGGCCAAGTGAGCAAGGGACTCACGTCTGAGCATACCCTGCCACACTTAGGGCGAACAAAGCGATACAAAAGGGGATGATGGACGGAGCGTTTGAGCAAATCAAACACTCACCCCCAGTCAACTGATCTGGGTTTAATCCATCACCATTCTTTAGCCCACTCAGCCACCCCATTTCAGACATGGCTATATGCAAATCAGTCTGACCCTTTGCCTCATGGAAAAAGTCCAGCCCGAACTGCCAAGCCATGTCTTCCATGTACAGGAAACAAGCATCCTGGGACCGGTTTCGGATTCATAATCCTCATCAGCCAGGCTATCTTGAATCCAGTGGCCAAGTGAGCAAGGGACTCACGTCTGAGCATACCCTGCCACACTTAGGGCGAACAAAGCGATACAAATCCGAAACCGGTCCCAGGATGCTTGTTTCTGGTCCAGGGAAGACATGGCTTGGCAGTTCGGGCTGGACTGTTCCCATGAGACACAGGGTCAGACTGATTTGCATATAGCCATGTCTGATCTGGGGTGGCCGAGTGAGCTAAAGAATGGTGATGGATTAAACCCAGATCAGTTGACTGGGTGTGAGTGTTTGATTTGCTCAAACGCTCCGTCCATCATCCCCTTTTGTTTTGCTTTGTTCGCCCTAAGTGTGGCAGGGTATGCTCAGACGTGAGTCCCTTGCTCACTTGGTCACTGGATTCAAGATAGCCTGGCTGATGAGGATTATGAATCCGAAACCGGTCCCAGGATGCTTGTTTCTGGTCCAGGGAAGACATGGCTTGGCAGTTCGGGCTGGACTGTTCCCATGAGACACAGGGTCAGACTGATTTGCATATAGCCATGTCTGATCTGGGGTGGCCGAGTGAGCTAAAGAATGGTGATGGATTAAACCCAGATCAGTTGACTGGGTGTGAGTGTTTGATTTGCTCAAACGCTCTGTCCATCATCCCCTTTTGTTTTGCGTCATTTACAGACAGGCACATTTTCCATTGACCTGGACACTAAACTTGCCCAGCTATTCCCAAAAAGGAGCCAAGAGGGAAAAAGGGAACCAGGGTTGCCCCCACTCATAAACTGACAATATCACAAAAACCCTGTACCCAGGACGTTCAATATTGGTACTCGTATTCATGCAATGGAGAGACAAGCGATCAAATTCCACTGCTACACCACCTGTATATGAACATTTTTGTTTGAGTGTATTTAGCGTATTTTGTCCAGAATTCTTAACGTAAAAATAAGGGAAATTCCTAGTAAACTTCAAAAAGACAGTCAATCAGAGCACTAGATGATCTCTGAATCAGTCATGTACACAGTACATCCGCCCACATAAATGTGAAAAATATGTGTGGAGAACAGAATGACCCCTCACGGGCGCACCACCCTCGGGGCAACTGGCAGGTGTTCACCAGTCATACAGTTTTCTTGATAAAACTATATAGCACAATAAAGATAATGGCGGAAATCGAGTTTGAGAATATTTATCATTTGTGCATCACCAAGTAAAAGTGTCTCAATTTGTTTTGATCCTACTAACATCTTTGTTTCAATCTCACTTCAGAATTACACAAAAAGTGTTTCCTTTTTGCTTTCCTAACTGCTGATTTAGTCTGAAATATGTGTACAGTTCATTCACGGGTCTTTTCATTTTGGGGGGGGGGGGTGTTACAAAAAATGACATCCTATAGCCTTTCCTTTCACACTCCATTAACCCAGAAAGATTCTCATATAGTTCACTTTACTCGACTCACTTTGCAGGCAAACAACGAACAGCAAACATTATGAGCCATGTTAAAAGAATAAGATTACATTTTTAAGAAGACATAGCCAGACATTGGACCTCTGCCTTTGATACACAGCACATGGGCACAGCACATGGGACAATACAAATACAAAATATAAAGGCATGTTCATGTATTGCTCTTTCACAACCCACCAAAAATCGGCTGGTGAATGACCAGTAGGCTGCAACCGACAGTTTGGGAAAAACGGCCTAAAATACATCTGAGGTTCCTGCGATTCCCGCCCACAGAGGGTGAGATCTAGCAGTATACACCTTTGTTATTTATAGAGTGGGGAAAAGACTGGTTTCCGTATTATCATTGCATGACTGCAAATGGCAAAGATCAGCTGGAAATAAACTGAGTGAAATTCAGCCCGAAGATCTACCAATGGATAAGACTAATACAAGCCGGACCTTTTCTTGCAGGTAGCATGGGTAGACCAGCCTCATTCAAACTATGCTGTTGGTCCACAGCCTATGTCTTTCACAACTAGACAGAATGTTTTTTAGCAAGTCTTTCCAAGAGCCTGTGCCCAATCACTTTACTAGCACAAGAGCCAGAAATGAACAAGTGTTAGGAGATAGTTTGGAGGATGGCAGGGATGAAAACTTGTGTTAAGGCATGTTTTTGTCATACCCTCTAAAGAGGGTGGCATGCAACAATTTCACTCAAACAGAAAGCAATTCAAGGGAAGCAGGCAATGATATAACACAATCTGCCAGGGACTTCTCATCCGAAAACACAGTAGATAAAAACATATGTGAAATTAAAGCATACATTTTACTAGTGGTTTGTTGTATCTTTTTAGTTATGTGAAGGCAATCCATGCAGGTATATGAGTACCTGGCTGGGGAGTGGTTTGAATCTTTCAGCAGATCCATCAAACTCTGAAATAAGCAATGCTTCAGTTGAGCATGCATAATTGTTCTTCCCTCTCAATGTTTGGCAGGTTTACACACTATGTAATCCATCCAGCCAACAAAGATCCCTTTAGCTGATAAAACTCCCGAACCTAAGATAAATCATTGAGTAAATTATAATTGTATTTGTATTCATATAGCACTTAATACCTCTGACGAGGCGCTGAAGTGTGTTTCGTGAGAAGCACACTCCGGAACCCAAAGGTGTATTAGGAAAGGGGAAAAATAAATTGTTATTGTGAGTGGTGGACATGTGAACCGTTTGGTTGGATGAATAGGATAAAGGATGGATAGATCAGGGAAAAGTTCTGATAGGGTTATTTGGGAGTTCACAGTAGTAAAAGAGGTTTGGCATGAGTCATAGAGTCTGTTACTTGGATGAATAGGATACAGGATGGTTTAAGGAGCGAAGAGTTTAGAAAGAGTTATGTGGGAGTTCATAGTAATAAAAGAGGTTTGGGATGAAGCAGATGCTGGAAGTATAGGATATTTAGAAAGCGGAATATAATAATTCCTAGGGTAGTGGTTTGGGGAGATTATGTCATTTTCTGTATTTAAAAAACTGCTGTCTTACACCCTGATCTAGAAAAATAATTTGCCTCAACCTCAGGCTAAGAGAAACCAACTACTTCATCATTGGTTCCACAAACCCACAGCCTCAACACATTCCTCAGGGCACCTATGTGCCTCATCTTCTGTGCCATAGCAACTGCACTAAAAGGCCCACCTGCACCACAACAAAGAATACCGCCTGTCGGAAGAAAGCCTCAGATTTTTCACAGCCTCCTTCCCCCCCATGGATACCACTCTCATCACGCCATCTGACCCACCCAAGACATAAAAGGCAACATCTACTTAATCTCTTGCTAGCTCGTCCTCTGCCCCAAGCACCTATGGCCCCAATCCCCACCCACACCACAACTAAAAGCTTCAACTCCCTGCCCCAGAGAGAACACATGCCATATTCTCAGTCTAGAGACCATCAGAGAAATCACCATCCTCCTACTCTGCCCCAGAAAAATCATTATTTTTTTCTGGAGACAGTTAATATACCACACCCTTGTCCCAGTAGAACTGCTGTCTAGACTTCTTACTTATCCCTTGCCCCTGAGAAATCATCTGCCTTATTGGCAGCTGTGATGAAACCTCACACCTCAGCATCTGGTCCAGAAAAAAACCTCGTAACTTATGAAATATTGTCCATCCTGACAAGCATTTTCCCTATACTCGCCCTTTTGAAACACTGTCCACCGTGAGAAGCACTGTCCCATAATCTCCCTGGAGAAAAACTGTCCACCCTGAGAAGCACTGTCCCATACTCTTCTCTACGGGAAAAGCTGTCCATCCTGAGAAGTATTGTCCCATAGTCTCCTCCGGCAAAACACTGTTAATCCTTAGCAGCACTGTCCCTGCTCTCCCATGGAGAAACACTGTCCACCGTGATAAGCACCAACTCATACTTACGCCCAGAGTGTCCACAGTCCACCCTGACAAGCACTGTTCCATACTTACCCCTAGAAAACACTGTCCTTCCTGACAAGCACTGTCCCATACTCTCCCCCAGAGAAACACTGTCCATACTGCTGACAAGCAATGTCCCACAATCTCCCGGGAATAATACTATTCATCCTAAAACAATCTGTTACATGCCCCCCTCCCACACTCTAGAGAAAAACTGTCCTTCCTGACAAGCACTGTCCCATACTCTCCCCCAAAGAAACACTGTCCATCCTGCTGACAAGCAATGTCCCACACTCTCCCCCAGAAAAGCAGTTCTCATCCTGACAAGCTCTCTCCCATTGCACCCGCCCTGGAGAAACACTGCCCATCCTGAGAAGCACTGTCCCACCGACTCGCAGAACAGACTTACTCCTATTACGTTCAACTGACAACTACCTCCTCCAACACTATAAATATAATGTCAGATATAGATGCCACACCGAGACAGACTCTGTAGGTAGCAGATAAAGCTCTCTGTATCCTTGATGATGGCTCCTGCTGGTGAAATTGGATCTTTACATGACTTTTGCAGTCATTATGGGCTACGAGTGAATGGTACTAGGATCATTCTTTACTTATGTTTCAGGTATACCCTTTTGTGCAAATTGATTTCTCAATAACTTCCTCAATGCCTTTGAAACATAGTCTTTCTGGGCATTTGATTATCTCTAGTACTTTGTTTACTTAATACATTAAGCAAGTGGTAGCCATGATATCAGGTCTAGTAGTTTAAATCATTAATATATCGATCACATTCAGCCTTGTCTATGGTTCACCTTCCCTGATTAGATCAACAGCCTAAAATGAGCACTCTCTTGATGTCAACAGGGGATGCACTCAACTTTGCTAAACCTAAATCCTCAGATGACTGACTTGCTTCTCCACAGCCCTAATAATCCATGTGCCAATAGTCTAACTGGGTTCCCTCGGGCAGCCCAAGCGCTCTCACTCTAAGCACTGCCATGATAAATCATTTGTAGTCACCATAGTCTTTCATCAGTTAAATCAGCTTTCTAAAAAACACCTCTACTGTAGCAAATCAAACCTCCATTTCCTGCCCAAGCCTTCAGAACAAAGAAGAAGGTCTGATCATATCACATCTAGGGGGAGAATAAAGATTTATTTAAATGTTTCCTAGTTTTCAGTTCAGCACTAAACAGTCAAAAGCCATCCTCTGCCAAGCAGACAACTAGTCATGAAATTGAAGAAATTAGACTACATTTCCAGTTTGCTGTGCCTTCTGTTCGAGTCTCCACTCCATACTTGCTTGAATTTAAAATCTGCTACATTACACACAAAGGGTCCGATTCACAAAGGTAAACTGAGAAGAAGGTCTTACTTTAAGACTTTCGGTATTCACAAAGGGCATTTACGAGTAGTAAAGTTAGACTTTTGTCTTAGTTGGACTTAAGTTTAGTCTTAAGTTTAACTGAGACTAAACTTTTGTTCTAAGTTAAACTTAAGACAAAAACTTAAGTTTAACTGAGACAAAGGTCTAACTTTCCTACTCGTAAATTACCTTTGTGTATACCGAAAGTCGTAAAGTTTGGCTTTCATCTCAGTTTACCTTTGTGAATCGGGCCCAAAGTAATACATTTAGTTCAACTCCTTGTAGAACCCGCAAATACCCTCTCACAGCTGGCACAATACAGAAAAGAAGCAAAGGTTCACAATGCCTAAGCGTTCGAAAGGTAAAGGTGTTGGAAACAACAAATAAAGTCTTCATTCTGCAGATTGGCGAGCCTTGAATTCACTGCCTTCAGAGGTGTCCTTGCTTTGACGACTACAGTTTAAAAATCTAATAAGTGTCTTCGACACATGTTTCATGTTTTATCTATTGATTATGAATTACCATGCCCAATGTTCATCTGAAGCACTTGTAAGATGACTACGTTCCTATGGGGTAAAACTTTCTGAATAATACCTTAAAAGTTAATCAAATAAAACCAAGAAATGAACACCCACAATGTTATTATAGTTGTGGATATTCACATACCCTTTTTTGTGTGTTGGGGTGGAATGATACATTTCCAAAGATGACACAGTTAGGAAACATTCCTATATTTACTTGGGCTGTCGCAGTAGGGATTTTTTCTCATGGTACTTTCTATGTGGAGAAATATACTTACATACGTAAATGCATATTAGAATTTAATTTCAGGACGAAGACTATCACACTTTCTGGAAATTTTGCATGTTCATTTATGAAACAAGTTCCACAGGATTAGAGAGTTCGAATGAGCGTTTTATGCTCACAAGGGGAGCATAGCAAAAAATAAAGAAACATATTATTGTGAAATAATGTTTCTACTCTCCCCACAGTCCCACAATTACCCCGAAGGCACTCTATACAATATAGTTTTAGGAGACCCCTTAGCACATTAACTTTAAAAGGCAGAATTATGAAGGGTGTGGAGGAAAGCTAGATCCATCAGAATAAAAGAGGAGGAGAGAAAGAATCTTCTGAGGATTTTAAGACACCACGATGCTTTAAATAAGTAAGTATGACACTGGGCAAACATAATACACACATCGTTAAACAGGTGAGGTAGATGCCAAAGTCAATTTTATAAAACAAGACTTTTCTGCATTAGCTGAGAAAGCCGCAGATAATGTTTGCTAATCAATTATTTAGAATATTACTTGGAAACTATGAAGATGACCCAGATGGCTATTGATGAATTAAAATGTAAACTAGGAATAAATGTTGTATGTACCAAAAGATTAAAAGAAAATTCTAGAGGAAAATGTACTATTCGTACCTGAAAATAACAAACGGGAAAAGATTGCCGATTTTATCTAAGATTTGGCAATAGCATGTAGAGGTTGGAAGGAGGATATAGATGCACCAGATGAGATGTACACTACGGCATTCACAATAAAACTAATATACAAAAGTCTCAAATTAAGGAAACATCAGTTTCTTACACTGGCTGAAACACAAGGCTTCAAATGTGAGAGCTTCAGGTTACACATTTTCGCTGACTATACCAGCGTGGAGTAAGAAAAAGTTCTTATGAGATGAAACATTGCATACTAAGGAACCTCTGAAAGTAACTAAATCCGACAAGCAACTTAAGCCCTATAAAGAAAGGAAGTGCACTGTAAACTGTGAGTTATTGGTTGTGGGTCTACGCATCCACTAACTGACTTATATTCACCCACACACTCAAAAAGCACATTCAATATAAATGTAATGACTGACGTATTGACAATCAAGTCAAAACACATGTGTCCTCAATGCCTTTGCTCAGATAAACGTTGGAATGTTTCTAATTCACCCATTTGTCCTGTCCAGTGCCCTAGTGGAGCTTGAAAAAAATTGGTTTACATTTTGCTGGTCCATTTTCTGTGCGGGGCACAGATAAGAGGTATTTCATTGTTGCTGTTGACTATTTTTCAAAATGGATTTATTTTGCCTTTGTCAAAAATGCTGATGGTGTGGTAAGTTGTTATGTTGTTCCTATTGTGCTATTTTACTTTAAAGATGTTGGACCTCTATTATTCCATGTGACATCCTTGTAATCCAGACTGTTCAATCTAGTAGTCAGATGAATATTGGATTTTTACATGATCAGACGTGGGTCCTGCTATGAGAATAAACTGATTATTTTATTCTCTAACATGTTTCCTTGGATTCATTGGTTTGCTAGCATAGATCTTACTACAGGCGTGCGCTCCATGTTTGAGAGGCCTTAATCTATTCCATATATAAAGTTGCAGCGACACAGACAGGGGCTTGTATCTAGGAAGTAGCCTCTCCCTTGGGCTGGAAGTCCTCCTCTCATGACCACCAAAATAACTTAGGCATCATGACATCATGCTTATATTGTACTTTGTTTATATTTGTTTTCCTTTTTTTTCCTTTATTTTGTTCTGCTTCTTGGAGGTATGATTGGAGGTATGATTGGCACACATCTACAGAATACCAATTGTGACATGTTTCAACTGCACCTACCAGTAGGCTTCGCACGCCCAAGATCTTGTGAATATGCTGTAACCCTCATGTGATACCTGTAACTCTTGGCATACAAGAACATTGTAACAAATGTGCTATATCTCCGTATTGACTTTGAAACTCAAAAAAAGAATTTGAAATAAATGTAATAACTAAAAGTAGAAAAAAAGAAAATATGCCTATTGTGGGCTGCTATACGTAGCACAGGCTGTGGGAGTCCTGGCACAGTCTGAGACCACATTTTAGAGTTTAGAACATTTGGAGGAATTGAGTAATGCCAGCTGGAATACATCATATATACTCTGCTGTATGAGAGGTGGCCTTTTTATCTACATTTAATCTGACTAAAAGGATTCAAGGAACACTTTGCTGTGTTGTGGCATGTTTGGGAGGCACATCCCAACAGTGCCAGTGCATAATGGAGGAAGTCAAGTACTTGCAGTCAAAATAAGTAAAAAATTAAACAAAGCCGTGGGAGGCCATCTTGTAATGCTATTGTGTATCCATGCTCTACTAATTCAAGAGGGCCAACTTGCTGCTTCTTACCAGGGCATCTCCCTTGGCATGGTACGCAAATTTCACACTATGGGCAATACCATTCCAAGATGGGCATTGTGTTTAGAAACAGTTGCTGTGCGGGATGTGGAACATTCCAGAAGAAATTAGCAAATGAGTGGCTTGATAGTACTGTCAATGTGCTCCAAATGAAAAACACAAACAAACAAAACAAAGAAAGGAAAAGCAATGAAAAACAGAAAATATGGAAATCTGAAAGGACTGGGTGCAAGTGATGGAGCGGGGTGAAAACAAAAATGTTTGTGTACCCCAGCAAAATTGAGACCTCATAACAATAATATATACTAAATGTGTGAAGCATGAAAATTAATAAATTAAAAATATACACAGAAAAGAATTACACGTGGGAATAGTAACTTGCGGTTTGGCAAAAACTAATATAATAATAATGTGAAGAAGTCATACTAATAAAGTGCAATAATGTTTTAATGAATAAAGGTGAGTATTTGTGCTTTTGTACGTTTTTGTGTGGCAAAACAAATTCATTTGGTAAGTAATTTATGCCTATGTGTTGCTCTAAGCTAGGTAATAGCTAACAGGGAAAATTTAGAATTTAGATTATGTGAGACTCCTGGAAGTATGGCTCTGTGCATGAGTGACTGTGCTTGGGCAAAAGATGTTGTGCCAAAGAATGCCTAAATTTTGAAGTCTTGGAAAGTTGCGTGCTGTAACTACATGATGTATAAAAGATTCACGGACAGGATGACTGCTTACGGAATGGACAAATTTGACCTTGTGAGAATGGGTAAAGATGACAAGGCAAACCGAAAACCAGTTTGGACGAGGAGGACATGAGGTGATCATCACGACCCGTCTTATGGACCAAAAAAAATTGACAATGGACCCTAAATTTACATGTTTGAGTTAGTTAGATAGTTAAGGGAAAAGGGTATAAAAGAGCCTGTACGAAAGTAGGAAAAAAGTTGGTTCCTTGATTTTATTGCGCACCACGACATGCTGTTGTGTTGAATGACATTTGGTGCGGAAAGACTTCGAAATTTTTGGACTTTAATTTTGATGAAGCAGAGATTTGAAAGCGGAGACCTGATGGGAGGTCGACATCGAGGAGGTTAGAAAGACAGTCAGCTGGGGAACCTGTTCCATGGAATTCTGTCAATGTCTTTGGCAGAGGGGTAATATCCTTTTTAAAATTGAAATTCTTGAATGTATTAATAAATGTTAAAGTTTTCCTTGATTTAAATATCATTTCTTTCCTGACTAAAGTTTATATGAATGTTTTCTATCAAACAAAAGAGTTTATGTTTTCATTTTAAATAAAAGTCATGACAAGGTAGAAAAAAAATAATAATAATGGGAATATTGTGATTGAGCTGGTCTTAATAGCCATCAACTAACTTCTACTAGCTGGTCCATCGACCAAAACAGTGGGGTGCCTTGGTGTTAATTCATAAAAACTCAAAGAGAATAAATTGCTTAAATAGATGCATCTGTATAAAATGTATAAATTTAAACTTTAGGATTTTAGGGTGCCCACCTGTCCAACAGCTCGCCTTCTGTTTTCACTGATCCCTGGAGCTGTATGGTGTGTGAATGTGTGACTCGCGGTGCTATGCGCCCCACCGATGAGTAAGTGTAAGTTAGCTCCTGGGTTAAGTGGGATGAGTTGTGAGGGTTGTTTGAGAGCCGCGCTGGATCAGATTTCTTGCTAGCAGAGGTCTGGTTCCTAAAGGTTAGTTTGGATAAGTAATGTATAGTTTGATTAGTCAAGTGTATATAAAACGTATATTCAAGATTGATGACTAACACTTGATGTTGAGATGTATTAGGTTGCATGTAGTCAAATCTGTCTGCAGGCAGAGGAAATGTGTGTGGCAAGAGAAGTCGCACAGTATATAGTCTGATTTCAAAGTGGTAACATCGTTGTGTGTTATCATTAGGGACATTTTACGTGTAAAAGTGGTGAATGTATAGCGAAGGACACCTGCAAAATTTCGGCTTAAGAACAGGAGTCAAATGTACTCTGACTAAAACTTAGCCCCTGGAGTGTAGCAGGTTTGGTACCGAAGCTTATTAGAAGGGTAAAGTAGAGGAAAGTGTTGCTTTATCGGCGAAACTAAAATTCTGTGGTAGAGAAGAGGTAAGCTGCTGTCTACTGGAAATACAGAATTCTTGTATGTTGCAAACTATCTCTTTGGTTTTAGAAAAACAGACTCATGAAAATGTTTTGTGTCGTAGCTAACTGATTTAAGTTGTGTAAAAATATATATAACTATTGTGCCGATAAATTTTGTAAAGGAGGGATCAGCAGAAGCTGGAGAAGCCAGAGCTGACGTTAACAAAAGTTGCACTGTGATAGGTCCACGTGACTAAAACGTTCTGAGTGCTGATTGGTGCGTTAGCGAGAACTGTGCAAGCATAGGTTGAAGTGATTGTGACGTATTCTATTCTGATTGGTGCATTAGTGTGAATCGCACTGGGATAGGTCAGCATATTGAAGCAGTTTAAGAATAGAGTGTACAGTTGTTGCGAAAGGAGTAGGGCCCACATGCATCAAACTGAATTGCATTCGCAAACAGAGCGAATCGCAAAATTCGGCCGTTTGCGAATGCAATTCTTTGTTTTGGGATGCATTAACCTTTTTGGCTTTTTCGCAATTTAAGAAATCGCAATTTATTTGCGATTTCTTAAATTGCGATTGCATTTTAGAAATCGCAATTTTGCGATTTCTTAAATGCAATGCATCATCTGAAATAATTTGCGAATTCGCAGATTAGAAGTGTTAAATTAGCATGAAGTCAACCTTCATGCTAATTTTAGAAAAGTTTCAAAAATGCACAAAAGTGCATTTTTGACACTTTCATTTTACACTCACACATGCCCTTGGGCATGTATGTGTGAAAAATGGACTTTATGTTAAATTTCAGGGGTGCACGGGGGGTCTTTTGGACCCCCCCTGCACCCTAGAAATTGCCTTCTCATTTTGCGATTCCTTAATTGCGAATCACAAAATGAGAATGCCAAAAGGCCCATAGGAATCAATGTAAAGGGATTCCTTATTTGCGATTCGCAAAATTGGAAATCGCAAATAAGGAAAAATAAGAATTCGCAAAAATATATGCAAATTTTTAATGCATAGGTATTTGCGATTTCTAAATTGCGATTCCCTAATTTTCGCAATTTAGGAATCGCAAATACCAACAATGATGCAAGTGGGCCAAAGTCCGTAGAAAAATTTAATATTATTATGGACAAGATAGAGAGAAACCTTCATGGTTTAAGAAACTTAAAAACCTATTCACAAAGGATAAGGAAATAGTTACTAGAGAGGGAAAAATACTTCCTCCACCGAAGACGCCTGCATCATAAATGATGACAAAATATGGCTATCAAACTTGTATTTGGCTAGAGAATTGGGCGAAGTATACCAAAAAGGATGGAGTATTGGCGTTTCCAGAAGTAGGATCATTCAGCCTAGCAGTATTACAAAATTTGAGAGAGAAAATGATGAAACTTGAACCGAGACCTAGACCAACACAATTTGAAGCTTTGACAGAATGGGAAGATGAGATGCAGGAGAGAGAGATTTGATAATGCAAAGGAAAGACGATGTAATCTAAGAAGCTTATGGGGAACGACTCAGGGTAGAATGAGAAGATGGAGAAATGCTGATATGTGGGGTGGAATGTATCCGATGAGAACAATTGATGAGACAGTAAGGAGAAAGTGCACTGAGAAGAGGAAAAATATAGAATTAGAAACAGAAGTTGTGGGATCAGTGACACTGAGGATGAGGTGTTGGAGGAGATTTTAAAATAGAAGACCCCCTCCGTATCAGCCAATTTCTACAGTAGTAACACCAAATCCACCGCCAATGGACACTAGATTGACAGGAACCCCAGCAAAATTCTGAAGTAAGAAGTAGCACAGAGAAGCAAGAATTAAAATCAGTTGAAGATCCTAGTGCCTCTGAATGAATGCGTTCCACAAATAAACTTGCTGAGAAAATTCAGGAACTCACCAAAAATATAGAAGCTGTAACTGTACCAGTTTCTATAGGTCCTGTGATACCGAAATTTGAGAACCAAAGAATAAATGAGCCTTCATTAACAATCCCATTGAACCCAAGTTTGCAAAAGGGAAAGGAAAAGATTTATCCTGATTTGAATGAAACCAGGAGTATTACTAGAATGACACCGCCTGATTTGACTATAAATCAAAGTCCCATATACTGAATTCCTATGGGAGCCGAATCAGCATCTGAGACTCTTGAGAAAAGCATAGACAAAATAAATTTGACAAAAACTCTGATAGGACCAACAGCAGAAGAATTAAATGATTGGGTTAAAACCCTACAGCAAAAAGATTTAGAACCTAAACTCTAAAACTTGGTTAGACTCAAAATAGATATGGAAGATTTGATTAATGGAACTATTGGAACTGAGAGGCTAAAGACATGCCAAGATGATGAGCTTATGTTTATGTGTAAGAGCATAACGTGTAAAGCTAAAAATGTGCATGATAGATTAGAAGAAACGGCAAATGAATTAGGAATTGAATTTGCAAAAATAAAAATTTTACAAAAACCATACAGAGTAGATTTCACAGAGGACATAGATAATTTGAATACAACAGGAAGACTAACCCAAATTAAAGAGTTGAATGTCCTACTAAGAAAATGAGGAGATGTAGATAGGTGGAGAAGCAAGTGGACGAAGAAGAGGGAAGAGACTAGTGATAAAACTTCCTTAGCATTCCATATTAAAGAAAAAGAATCTGTAGCGACTGAATTTCCTATGAGAGAAATACCAGGAAGAGGTTATGTGCATGTACCATGGACTAGACAGGATATATTGTTGTTTACAAATGATTTTCCGAGATTACGAGAAAAACCTGTAGAATGGTATCGGCAAGTAGATAGGTTTGTGAAAGTTTGAAAAGTATTGTGGGAAGATTTAAATCAATTATTTGACATAATTGTACCTGCAGATTTATGGACAGAATGTAAAATTACTGTTGATTGGCCAAAAGAAGAATATCCGAGAGGTGCACCAGGTCCGTAGGTAATGAGAAAATATGATCAAATTATTACATTTTTGAAAAAAAAAATTCCGCCAAAAAAACCGGACTGGGTAAAAATCGATAGAACTTTACAAGAACCTAAAGAATCTGTGCATGCTTATTATGAAATATTGCTTTTAGTTGTTAAACAATACAGTGGATATGAAACATTGAGTGATAAAGACATGAGTCATTTTGTATACAGGTTTGTATTTGGCTTAAGCCCAGAAATAGGTGAAATGATAAAACACCATATGATATGCTGGCAATCCAGCTCCGTAGATGATGTATTAGGATATGCAAAATACGGTAGTGATGAAATTGATGCCAAACAGAGAAACCTCAAAGAAAAAGTTATGTGGGCACAAGTAAAAGTAGCTGAACAACAAGAAGCACAGTTGATGAATCAAAACAATGAGATGAGTCAAACAAAATTGAAAGGCAACATGAATGAAGGGAAAGGACAATTAAATTTACATGAGGCGAAAAAGAAGTGGCCATGTCATAATTGCGATAAGATAGGGCACTGGAGGAACGAGTGTAAGTTACCACCTAAGGTTTGTTAATCAGGAAAATAAATCATTGAACCCACAGGTACAGAATGAGGTAAATCCACAGTCATCGTCACAGCAACAGGTAGATACTCAGCAGAGTCAGGTACCAGTGCCACCTCTCCCACAAAGTGTAAATCTCCAGAAGTACAGTGCAGAAACGGGATTCTACGGAGGAGAGCAGGTAAAAAAGATTGCCGCGTGCAGCTGCTATTACGCAGTTTTGGTTGAGATCGGATGGAAATGAGTCATAGGAGGAATACTGACGGTGCCTAGGAGAGGAAGTGGAGTGCGTGCTTGGCTCAACTCTGGAGGTAGATCTGTCTGGTCCTTTTGTGAATGGTAAGGTGAATGGTGTAAATATTACCTTCCTAGTTGATACAGGTGCTACTCGTTCTACAGTTAGAGCAGTGGAATTTAAAAATCTTCCTCTCTCAGGTGTGCATATCCAAGTTGTAGGTGTAACTAATAAATAGATTAAAACTCCACTCACCCAACCAGTGGAAGTAGAAATTGGAACTTTTAAAGAAATGTATCGGTTTGTAGTATGTGACAGCTGTCTTGTTAATTAGCTTGGACATGACATACTCTGTAAGATGAATTGTGCCTTTCACTGTTCGCCAGATGGCATTGCTTTTCAAACAGCAGCTGATGACATGCTGTATAAAATGACTATGTCAATAATAGATTCAGATCAGAGTGAAATGTTTCCTGTATTCAACAGTGCGAAAATTCCAAGTGAGTTAAAAGAAATAGTTTGTGAGGAAGTGTGGGATTTTACCAGAGAAGATATAGGTCTAATGAAAGATGTGAGTCCTGTAAAGATTTCTGTAAAATAAGGAGCTAGTTACCCAAATGTCGCACAGTATAAATTAACACCAGAGATAATTGATTGACAAAATGATTGAACAAGGAATTCTGAAAGAAATAATGAGTAGCCCATGTAATTCACCTATAATGGGACTGACAAAGGCTAGTTACTAAAATTGTTGTCCCATGTTGTCCAATTGTACCAAATCCAGCTGTGAAATTGTATCAGATTCCACATGATGCAGAATGGTACATAGTCTATGATTTGTGTAATGCATTCTTTACAGTTCCATTAAATCCTGACAGTCAGACAATTTTTGCATTTAGGTTTGGAGAGCGTATTTTGGCATGGTGCAGAATTCCTCAGGGGTATACTGAGAGTCCCTCTATCTTTAAACAGATGTTGAGGAAACCACTAGAAAGTCTAAAAATGCCTGGAAAATCTGTCTTAGTTCAATACATTGATGACTTATTAGTGGCATCAAGAACCAAGGATGCGTGTGTTTCTGACACTATAGCATTGCTGAACCATTTGGCAGAAGGAGGACATAAAGTGTCTCCATCAAAATTGCAGTTTTGTCAACAAGAAGTACAATATCTAGGTCATAAGATTGGAAAAGGGTGGAGACAAGTGACCTCAGAAAGAATTAAAGTTATTAGAGGAAGGAAACCCCTAACAACACAGCAACAAGTGAGGATGTTTTTAGGAATGGTTGGTCATTGCCGTCGGTGGATAAGTGGATTTTCAATAATTGCAAAACCTTTACAGTGCTTGACAAAAGGAGATGTGAAAGACCCTATAGTGCTGAATGAAAAAGAAATGGAAGCATTTGAGCAATTGAAAACTAGCTTGTGTGAAGCACCAGCACTAGGAATGCCTGACTATGAGAAAGAATTTTAACTGTATTGCAGTGAAAGAGAAGGATGTGCATTGTCAGGTCTAATACAGAGACATGGAAGAATGAGAAGACCAATTAATTATTTCTCTGCAGTATTAGATCCCGTAGCTAAATCATTGCCTGGGGGTTTGAAAGCAGTTGCTGCTACAAGTGTGAGTCTGGAACAAAGGGAAGGTATAGTGATGGGATACCCAGTGAAGGTATATGTACCACACTTGGTTGAAATTCTTCTCACTAGAATGAAAACACAGTATCTAACAAATAGCTGTTTGATCAGATATGAAAAAGTAATTCTGGGTGCAGATACTGTAACAGTGGCAAGATGTGTAAATGTGAATCCTTCCACTTTGTTATTTGATACATTGGATGTGGAAGTCAAAAGTTAGGTTGATCACAAATGTCTGGATGTGCTTGAATACTGTACCAAGCCAAGACCTGACATTAAAGACGAACCTTTGGAAGAATCTGATTTTGTGATGTTTGTGGATGGTTCATGCTTGAGAACTGATGAGGGAGTTCTGAGTGCTGCATATGCTGTATGTACAGTAGCAGATGTCATGGAGGCGTCCTGTCTGATAGGAATACGTTCTGCTCAAGTAGCTTGCTTTGATTCGAGGATGCAAACTGGGAAGAGACGTCCTAATTACCATAGTGACTGACAGTCAATATAGATTTGGGGTTGTCCATAATTATGGGCAACTGTGGTCTCAAAGAGGATATATGACTTCTGCGGGACCACCTATCAGAAATGCTGAATTCGTGAAAATATTGCTTAAGGTGATACAGCTGCCTAAAAGGATTACTGCCGCGAAATGTGCAGCTCACAACAATGGAGATGACTATGTCACTGAAGGCAACAGGTTTGCTAATGCCATTGCTCAGTACTGTGCCAGAAATTAAGCTTCTATCAATCGGGCAAGAGAAAAGGAACATGTTTCAAGTCCTTTAATGCTTACTAACATAGTTGAGACTTGGATAGAAGTGAAACATTTGCAGGAAAGGGCAAATGATGAGGAAAAAGATACATGGATAAAAATAGGTTGCAGACAAAGACAAGAAGATGAAATTTGGGTTTACAGAGACGAAAGACCAGTAATGCCTGATAGCATGATCTCTAACATGGCCCAAATGTATCATGGTCCAGCTCATACTGGCAGGGATGCTATGATCAGACTGTTTAGACAGACTTGGTATAATCCCAAGTTCAGGATGATCGCAGAGAGCTTGTGCCAAAGATGTCTGGTATGTCAACAATTGAATCCAGGAAGAAACCCTGTTGTAAGCATGGGAACCATAGAACGGGAGGGAGGTCCTTTCACTTGAATGCAGTTAGACTTTATCGAGATGCCACAGTGCAACAGATTGAGATATGTTCTTCTAATAATTTGTTTGTTTCCATGATGGGTTGAGGCTTTCCCCACCCGGAGGAATGATGGAGTCACAGTTGCAAAACTTTTATTAAGAGAAATAATTCCACGCTTTGGTTTTCCAGCAACCATTGAGTCAGATAGAGGAAGCCACTTCCAGAACAAGTTGATCCAATTAATATGTGAAGCACTGGACATTCGTCAGAAATTGCATTGTGCTTCAGGCCAGAGGCTTCTGGGGTTGTTGAACAAGTAAATGGAACAATCAAAATCAGACTGGGAAAAATGTGCTTGGCCACAGGACTGAAATGCCTGATGCTTTACCACTTGTTCTGATGACATTGAGGAGTATACCAGATAGAAAGACAGGATTGAGTCCTCATGAAATACTGATGGGAAGAGTAATGAGGCAAGCATTTGCACCAGTTGACAAGCTAATAAATGATGATATCATAGTGGATTACTGCAAGAGCCTGTCTGACGTGGTGACTTCTGTGTTTCACCAGGTTGGGATTGATGCAAGTACAAAGGAAAAGCATCCAGCTCACGATCTGAGTCCTTGAGACTCAATCAATCAATCAATCAGGGGATTTGTAAAGTGCACTACTTACCCATTAGGGTCTCAAGGCGCTGGGGGGGGGGAGGAGCTGCAACTAGTGGTCGAAGAGCCAGGTCTTGAGCAGTCTTCTGAAGGCCGGGAGGTCTGCGGTCTGTTGTAGGTGGAGGAGGAGGGCGTTCCAGGTCTTGGCGGCACGGTGGGAGAAGGATCTGCCCCCAGAAGTGATTCTGTGGATGCGCGGGACGGCGGCCAGGGAAAGGTCGGTGGAGCGGAGTTTCCTGTTGGGTACGTAGAAGGCGAGTCTGTTGTTGAGATATGCTGGGCCGGTCTTGTGGAGTGCTTTGTGTGCATGGATCATGAGTTTGAATGTGATTCTTTTATCGACAGGGAGCCAGTGCAGGTCTCTCAGGTGCGGGGTGATGTGGTCCCGGCGTGGTACGTCAAGGATCAGGCGTGCTGAGGCGTTCTGGATTCTTTGGAGTCTGTTGATGAGTTTGGACAGGGCTCCGGCATAGAGGGCGTTTCCGTAGTCGAGTCAGCTGCTGACGAGGGCATGGGTGACGGTTTTCCGTTTGTCCGCCGGGATCCATCTGTAGATCTTGCAGAGCATACGGAGGGTGTGGAAGCAGGAAGAGGAGACTGCGTTGACTTGGTTGGTCATGCTGAGCTTGAAGTCGAGGATGATCCCTAGGTTGCGTGCGTGGTTGGTTGGTGCCGGGGGGTTCCCAGTGATGCTGGCCACCAGGTGTCGTCCCACGCTGAGGGGTTGGGTCCAAGGATGAGGATCTCCATCTTGTCCGTGTTCAGCTTGAGCCGGCTTGCCTCCTTCCAATCGGCGACGGCCTTCATACCCTGGTGCAGGTTGGATTTGGCGGTGAGGGGGTCCTTGGTGAGGGAGATGATCAGCGGGGTGTCGTCGGCGTAGGAGATTATATTGAGGTTGTGTAGTCTGGTGATGCGAGCGAGGGAAGCCATGTAGATGTTGAACAGCGTCGGGCTGAGGGAGGATCACTGCGGGATGCCACAGATGGTTTTGGTGGTTCCGGAATGGAACGGGGGAGGAGGATTCTCTGGGTTCTGCCGGTGAGGAAGGAGGTGGTCCAATCCAGGGCCTTGTCTCGGATCCCTGCGTCGTGGAGGCGAGTGCGAAGTGTGTGGTGGCAGACGGTGTCGGAGGCAGCGGAGAGGTCCAAGAGGATGAGGGCTGCTGTCTCGCCTTTGTCGAGTAGGATTCTGATGTCGTTTGTGGCGGCGATGAGGGCGGTTTTGGTGCTGTGGTTGCTGCGGAAGCCTGACTGGGAGGGGTCCAGGATGTTGTCTTCTAGGTAGTGGGTGAGCTGGGTGTTGACGATCTTTTCCATGACTTTCACTGGGAACGGGAGCAGGGAGATGGGCCGGAAGTTCTTGAGGTCGCTCGGGTCTGCCTTGGGTTTTTTCAAGAGGGCATTGATCTCAGCGTGCTTCCAGCTCTCCGGGAAGGTAGCGGTTTTGAAGGAGAAGTTTATGATGTTACGCAGGTGGGGTGCGATGAGGCTGTCGGCTTTTTTTGCGATGTGGTGGGGAAGAGGATCAGACGGGGAGCCTGAGTAGATGGTGCTCATGGTCTTGATTATGTCTTCGGTGCTCACGTTGGTCCATGTGGTCAGAGGGTCGTGGACGGTGGGGCTCGGAGTGTTTGTCGTGGCGGGGTCCGTAGGGTTCAGCCAGGGGTTGAAGCTGTTGTGGATGTCGGTGATCTTGCGGTGGAAGAATGCAGCGAGGGTGTCGCACAGGGCTTGCGATGGCAGAATGTCGTTGGTGTAGGAGCTAGGATTGGAGAGTTCTTTCACGATGTTGAAGAGCTCTTTTCTGTTGTGGGCGTTGTTGTCGAGGCGGTCTTTGAACGAGGCTCTTTTGGTGGTCCTGATGAGGTGGTGATGGTTGCGAGTGGCGTCTTTGTGGGCTGTGCGGTTGGCGGGCGTTCTATCGTTGAGCCAGGTTTTTTCGAGTTTCCGGCAGGTGCGCTTGGAGGCCAGGAGCTCTGGGGTGAACCAGCTAGCTCTCTGGCTGGTTTCTCTGTCGGTGGGTTGTTTCATTGGTGCTACGGTTTTGGCGCAGGCCTCCATCCAGAGTATGAGTGTGCAGGCCCCATCTTCGTGGTCGGTGGGGCTGGTTGGTGGGTTGAGTGTGAGGTGTGATTCTAGAAGTTCCTTGGTGACTTTGCCCCAGCGTCCGCGGGGGATCAGTAGGGTGCGGTGGTGAGTGACGGGTTTCTGGAAGGTGAAGTGGACGCAGTGGTGGTCGGTCCAGGTGAGCTTGGAAGCATAGCTGAAGACAACGTGTGGGCTGGCGGTGAAGATGGCATCGAGCGTGTGGCCGACGATGTGGGTCGAGGTTGTGACGATCTCATTCAGTCCGAGGGTGGTGAGGTTGTCAACCAGGGTGGAGGAATTGCTGTCGTTATTTTCCAGATGGTAGTTCAGGTCGCCGAGCAGGATGTAGTTGGTGGAGGTCAGTGCGTGCGTGCTGATGAAGTCGGCGATGGAGTTGCAGAATTGGGGAAGTGGGCCAGGTGGTCTGTAGACGAGGGTGCCTCTGAGGGTGGTCTTGGGGTCCGTGTGGATCTTGAAGTGCATGTGTTCGGCAGTGGTGAGGGTGTCGTCGGTGTTTGTGGAGACCTTAATGGTGTTCTTGTGGATTATGGCGATACCTCCTCCAACTCCGTTGGTCCAGTCTCTGCGTGAGATCTTGTATCCATCGGGGATGGCCACTGCGATGTCTGCGGCAGAGGCTTCATTCATCCAGGTGTCGGCCTAGAAGGCACAGGAGACTGGGTTCGAATAAAAGTGCACAGAAGGAGAAACTGCTTAGTTCCTCATTGGAATAGACCACGACAAGTTATCCTGGTCAGCATCACAGCAGTAAAGTGCACTGGAGTGAAGAGATGGGTTCATGGCAGCCACACAATCAGAGTGCCCGAACCTGAAAATCAGCATCTTGAAGAAGAAAATAGTAGTTCAGACTCTGATGCAGAGGGTGAACCAGACCAAAATCCAGATTCTGAAGCTCGATCTGTACGTCGACATCTGGAAATATCAGCCCCAAGTTCAGCATCCGAAGGAGAAAGTGAGATTATTGAAATTCCAGATTCTGAAGATCGACCTGAAAGTCGACATCTGGAAAAGCCAAGTATCAGTTTGAACACTGATAAAGGACAAAAAGAAACTGGGAAAGGTTTAACAACTTATATTTCCAACTTGATACAGGCAGTTGAAATAACTCCAATAAAACTTGAAGCAAATTTTTAGGTTCTTAGCCTTCGTCCTAACAAAGTGGATACCTTCCTTATGGTAAATTTTTATAATAATCTTCCAGATGGAGAACTAATGTTGTTAATACGCCAGATTCGTCTCCTACTACTAAATATAATAAAGAGGTCACCGAAAGAGGTCACAATTATATGGGGTGGGGATTTTAATCAATATCTATGTCAAGCCATTAACCAGACCACATGTGGTATTATGGACGAAAGGGATAACCCAATCATACACTTTTCTCACTCAAGAACAGGAATTAGTCTAAATGAAATACTGTTTGATCTAGATCTAGGAGTGGCTAATAAAGCGATAAACTCTAATTCAGCACTGGCCCCTACATACCATGGCAGGGGCAGCCAAAGCACTACAGATTATATTCTTGTTTCTAATAGAGTGGAAAATATACCCACTGATTTTACAATACATATTAATGTACTAAGTGATCACTATCCCCTGAGTATTACATTGCCACTATCGCATAAACCCTCTCGAAGTATTGCCAGTATACTGACACAAAACACTCTGACAACAGATAGGCTAAATGGTTACTCCATAAAATGGGAAAAAATTTACCCCATTACAATTACCAATACAGTTTTAACAAAAGCATATTCTTCCATCTAGAAATGCCTAGATCTGACCACACCAGACAAGGAAGTTATCGATAACTTTGGGACGGTTCTTAAAACAATTAACGAAGCATTATTTGTAAAACTTAAAAACACACAATCTAATAAGAAGGGTTGGTTTACCCATAGGTGCACCGCAGCCCACTCTAAACTAAAATCTGCCTTACAGAAGGCGGTTAGGGTCCCACATGAAATTGTAAACCTTAGAAAAGACTACAATATAGCGATAAAGGATAGGAAAAAAGAATTAAAACAACAACTTTGGGATCAACTTCACAGTAGTTGCACCCAAAAAAATAGCTCGGCTTTTTGGTCCGTGGTAAAATCCCCTTTTCTGACCGATAAGAGAACCTCTCCTAGCATCGAAGTAGCAATTGATGAAAGGGCATGGGTAGACCATTTCTCCAAAATGTTTATGAGGGACTCAGTGGCTAATGCTGAGCAAGTAACAACCGTCATCGACCAATTGCCCCCCTCCTATCCCATTGTTTTAGATATCACCGTGGACCAAGTAGCCCAGGCCTTAAAAGCAAGTAAAAATGGGAAGACCCCGGGCCCAGACGGTGTTCCAATAGATTTCTTTATATCGAACCTGGATCTCTGGACCCCGCTCTTGACCAGGGTTCTTAAAGCATCTTGTGCGGTAGGGCTGTTAGAGTCATGGTCCAAATCAATCTTGGTCCCTATTTTCAAAAAAGGAGACCGGCAGCTGACATCCTACTATCGTCCAATCTCTCTGTTGGACTCTCTAGGTAAAGTGGCCGGCAGAGTAATTCTTGAGCGCCTACAGACATGGGTGGACGATGGCAGGATTTTATCGGATCTCCAATTCGGGTTCAGAGAGGGATTAGGGACCATCGAACAAGCCCTAATCTTGTCACTGTTGATAGATAAGTATGTCAGTGTGAAGGCAGGTGCTCTGTACATGGTATATGTAGATTTGTCAGCCGCCTTCGACTGTGTTTGTCATGCTAAACTCTGGTCTGTCCTATTGGAGATGGGGGTAGAATTAAATTTGGTAAACTTTTTGAGGGAATTATACTTGAATGCTTCTGCCAGGGTGAGGTACGGGGTACCGGGGGAGTTAACTGCGTCGTTCGGAGTAGAGAGAGGAGTCAGGCAAGGCTGTGTCCTGGCCCCCTTTCTCTTCACACTTTATACCAATGGTTTGGAGAGGGATATGATTAAGGGGTGCCAGGACCTGCCGATAATTAACATCCGCCCGATTCCGGCTCTACTCTACGCCGACGACGCGGTAATACTGGCCCGCACTCCCCTCGAATTACAGAAAGCGCTAAACAGATATTCTTCTTTTATGGCTAATTTGGACCTAAAAATTAACATCGGAAAAACGTTTGTTATGAAAGCAGGGTCTGCTAACAAAAGAAAAACAAAGGATATTTATCTGCAAAATGAAAAATTAGCGAATACTGATATATATTCCTATTTAGGAATTATGATTGATCAAAAACTTACCTGGAAACCGGCAATCGAGTCGAGAAAACTCCTCTTTATGAGAACTACCACTGCCCTTGTAAACTTCTCTAGAAAACATGGGAAAAGGCCTCCCTTGGAGCTTGTACACATTTATAAAGCCAAATGCTTAACAGTCGCATTGTATGGGGCGGGCGTGTGGGGGTATGCAAGTTGGTTGTATTACAAATGGTATAAAATACCTTCTTGAGGTATCTTCTCGCTGTACCTCGGAGTACCGCTACCTTCTGCTGCCATACGGAATTGGGTCTATCCTACTTGGAAGACATAGTGAAAATTCAGCCTCTTCTACTGTGGCATCGAATCTGGTCTTCAGACAAAACCGCCTTTTCACAGGCGATTATATTAGATTGTATAGCTCTGGAGAATGCACATAATTCGGGATGGCTATCATATATAAAAAGATTTTTAAGTTACCTAGGTTTGGAAAAATATTACCATGATCCTCCCTCAATCCAGACGCATTGCCTTACTCATCTTGAAGAACTGCGTCTATCCAAAGAGGTCATTAAACTGTCCATCAAACACAGTTTGGCTGTACAATCAACTTTTGCCATTCAGCCCTATTTAACTTTTGATTTTACTACCTTTGAGCGCTTCCTTTTGATTCGGTTTAGGTTACATTTTTTTCACCGACTGGTCGCATTTCCAACAAGAAATAACTGGACAAATGTGTTACCACTTTGCCCATGTGACGATACCTCAAACCAATCAACTTTACACACCATTCTATTTTGTAAATTTTATAATGAACACAGAAAGATATGGCTCATACCGATACTAAAACAACTGGGTATTAGAGGATGTCGCCCTGCCTTGCTCTCTCTACAGTTCTTGGATGAGGAATGGCTAGCAAGACTATTATTAAATTTTTGAAGTGCATTGTTCGACACAGAACAAACTTAGAATGAGTTAAATAAATAAATTCCCCATCTGTATAAACTTTTTAAAGTATGTAGGAGTTAAATTCTAAAATAACTCCTTCCTATCTGTAGCACTGCACATATAGTACAAACCATAAATTGTTTTTTAAACTTTTTTAATATAAAAGATCAAGTATTTTATTAAGCTAAATGTGAAAAATGTCTATCAAAAATTATTTAAATGTGCTTTTATGGTGTTGTACATGAAAAAAACGAATAAAGAAATATTTGATTTGAACTGGGAAAGGTAAAAGTTTTATAAGAAAAGCAGAAAACTCCAAAGACAGGAACGTGAATCTTGAAACTGGGGAAAAGGAAAAAGCTCACGATGAGGATGAGATTCCAAGTACGAGTTCTGAAGAAGTTCCCTACAAAATCACTGAACTGCCTAACGAAGATACAGATTCAGTTGATGAATCAGAAATAATAAAGTTCAAAATAAAAGGAGAAGAAAAGTCTGAAACTGAATCAGATGATAGTGATGCAGAAACAAAATTAAGGCAAAGCTCCAGAAAAAGAGCTTGGAGAGTTGAACGTGGAACAATAGAGCCTGAAAATAAAAAGCCACTTAAAGGAGACAATTGGCCTAAAGCTAATAAAGGACTGAGATTCAATGTAATAAATGTTAACAAAAATAAAGAGGAACAAAGAAATGAAATTACAAGCCAAAAGGATCTAATGAGAGAAAATAAAGAGACTGTGCAAAGGCCAAAAAGAGTAAGGAGCCCAAACCAAAAATACAAGTCACCTGAATGAATGTACTACTCCTTGCCTACTATTGAGGACGTGGAAAGTAGTCAAAAGATTCTGGGTGAGTGAAAAAACTGTAACATTTAAATTGCTGAAAGTGGAGAAAAGTCTAAACTGGAAAACTGAAAGGGGATCCTGTATTTCCTGGAATTTACTTTTTGTGTGGAAACAAGGCTTATTATAGATTGCCGGACCACTGGTATGGGTCTTGCAATGTAGGTCTGGTCTTTCCCAAAATATTTCATGTACATAGAGGAACTAATGGAAATCATGAGATAGGTAAACCATTAACACGTAGAAGAAGGGAAAGTTTCTTAGAAATTGTAGGAGACATTTTTGGAGCATTGATACCAGCAGTTGGTATATCTTTTAATGCAAATCAAATTCAAAAATTGTCAACAATAGTAGATCGTTTATTAACAGATACGGCTAGAGGATTTGTAATGGTAAACACTGAAATGGTTGCTATGAGAGCTTTGGTAATGCAGAATCGACTTGCTCTTGATATTTTATTGGCAAAGGAAGGAGGAGTTTGTGGAAATTTAAACGTACAGCACTGTTGTACATATATTCCAGATAAAAGTCAAAATATTCAAAAACATATTAGGAACATTACTGAGTTACACAAAGAAATTACTCCACTGGAGGTGATGGTGCTCTGGAGAAACTTGGTAAGATTTTCTCTGCTATAAAAAGGTGTTTTTTAGAAATAGGGAAAATATTAATTCCATTGACTATAATAGTTTTCATAGTACTAATGATGAGATTAGCATGTAAATGTATCAGAAAAAGAAAAACTGAAAAATTAAGAAGAATAAAAATAGAATAGAATAAAGAAAGAGAACGTGAAATGGGTGAAATAGAGTTAGAAGAATATAAAGATAAAATGTACAATGACATGAAAGATACTAAAGTTTGAAATTAACAAAGATGAAAAAGAACCTGAAACATGTTTTGTTTAAATTTAGTTGAGTGTGGTGTGGTGATAATATCACCAAAGGGGGAATTGATGGAACGGGTTGAAGACAACATTTTTTGTGTACCCCTGCAAAATTGAGACCTCATAACAATAATATGTACTAACTGGGTGAAGCATGAAAATTAATCAATCAAAAATATACACAGAAAAGAATTACACGTGGGAATAGTGACTTGCGGTTTGGCAAAAACTAATATATTAATAATGTGAACATGTCATACTAATATAGTGCAATCATGTTTTAATGAATAAAGGTGAGTATTTGTGCTTTTGTACGATTTTGTGTGGCAAATCACATTCATTTGGTAAGTAATTTACGCCTATGTGTTACTCTATTATTATTATTATTATTATTTATTTTTGTAAAGCGCGATAGTCACCCGGAGGTATCCCAGCGCTGAAGAACCCTGAATTCACCAGGTCAACGGAGCAAAAGACTGAGAAGGACAAGGGAAGAAGGGGGGAACTGAAGCAGAAAAAGAGGGGAGGGGGTGTACAGGATTAGGGAAAAAGATGAGTTTTTAACAGTTTCCTGAAGCGCAGGTATTGAGGTTCAAGACGTAGGTTACGGGGAAGTGCGTTCCAAAGGCGGGAGGCTTGAACCGAAAAACGTCTTCCTCCTGCTCGGGTTTTTCTGAATCTAGGGATATTAGTAAAGTTTTCTGCATTGGAGCGGAGAGACCTAGAGTTCCTATAGGGAGTGACCAATTTACTGAGAACAGGAGGGCCTTGGTTCTGCAGCGTTTTGTGAACGAGACATAGGGCTTTAAATTTGACTCTCTCCCTTATGGGGAGCCAATGGAGAAGTTTAAGAGCGGGCTTGGCAGATGATCTGGCCGGGGTGTTAGTGATGATCCGGGCGGCCGTGTTCTGAATTGTCTGTAGTTTAGTAAGGGTCGCTTCGGGGGCACCCAGATAAATCACATTACTATAGTCCAGTCTCGATATTATGAGACCTTGGACTAAAAGTTTTTGGGATTTAGGGGGGAGAAGGGGCAGGACTTTCCTCAGAGATTTTAAGAAACCGAAGCAGGTCCCTGCCACCTTCTTGGCTTGTGAAGTGAAGGAGAGATCGGAATCGATCCACATCCCCAGACTTTTCACCTCTTTTTTAGGGTCAGGGGGCGGGCCCAGACAGGCTGGCCAGCTGTCCAGGGGAAGTGAGGCTCCTTTCGGGCCTAGTATAAGGACCTCGGTTTTTGTCCCGTTGAGTTTTAAGGCTGATCTGTTCATCCAGTGATGGACCTGCGTAAGGCAGTTGAACAGATCAGCTTTCTGTTGCTTGGGATGGGACAGAGACACCACTAGTTGAGTGTCGTCGGCGTAGCTGATGACGCTCACTCCGAAAGGGATGATAACCTCCTCCAATGTGGACATATAGATATTAAATAAAGTGGGGCTCAGGGAGGAGCCCTGAGGAACACCACATTGGAGGGGCATTTCGGAGGAGCGGGCGTTCTTTTCCCAGATCTGGTAGGAGCGTTGGGCCAGGAAAGATGAAAGCCAGGATAAGGCTATACCTTTCACTCCCACCCTAGCCAGTCTTTCGATAAGTAGCTGGTGGTCAACTGTATCGAACGCTGCACTAAGGTCGAGGAGGATCACTGCCACTGATCCTCCCCCATCCAATAGTGCTCTTGCCTCCTCTACAGCAGCCAGAAGGGCGATATCCGTGCCCTGTCCAGGTCGAAAACCTGTCTGGGAGCTTTTTAATTTATTATTGGCCTCTAGGAACTGAGAAAGTCTCCTATTGACCAATTTTTCTGCGACCTTGCTTACTCCAGGCAGTAGGGAGATGGGTCGGTAGTTAGCCAAATTCTCGGGGTCCAGCGTAGGTTTCTTCAGCAAGGCTTTTACCACCGCCTTCTTCCAGCTTGAGGGTACAGCTCCTTGTTGGAGAGAGGTATTAATCAAGTGGGTAAGGGAAGGGATGATAGTGGGGGCTACCTCTTTAAGGATACGGAGAGGAGCAGGGTCACTAGGGGAGCCGCTCTTCATAGAGTTGAACACATTTCTCACCTCGTCCACCGTGACCTGGCCCCACGTGGACAGGCAGGTGGTGGTGTGTGGGCAAGCGATATTTTCCTCAGGACTGGAGGGGGGGATAGATTCCAGAATTAGTCTGATTTTATCGTGGAAGAAATTGGCCAGTTTCTGGCATTTCTCCAGATCGGCTTCAGGATCGGCAATGGGTCTTGTTCCTTGTCCTTGGGGTTTAGACAGCTCTTTAAGGATGGCATATGCTTCCTTACTGGAGCAACCTGCGTTCTCTATTCTCTCCTGAAAAAACATGCTTTTGGTTTTATGAATAGCAGTTTTATAAGTCAGGAGAGAGATAGAGTAGAGGTTCTTGTTAGTTGCTGTTTTGTCGCGCCTCCATGAGCGTTCGGTTTTTTTACACTCTTGCCGCAGAGTTTTAAGCTCAGGAGTGTACCATAGAGCAGGTGGTATTCTTTTAGGTTGTTTCAGGGTGGTAGTTATCGGGAGCAACGTATCAAGTGAGGAAGTGATCCAGTCGCTGAATTGTTTGTCAGCTATATTGGGATCAGATGAGAGCGCAGGAGTGGACTCTGCAAGAGAGGCGGCCCAGATCTCCGGTGATAGTTTGCGCCATTGTCGGTCGGTGACTTGGATTTTTGGAATTAAATAAGTGGGAGTGGGGATTTCCCAAGAAAAGGGTACCAAAAAGTGGTCCGTCCATGGTAAGGTCACCGGTGGGTCAGTGGTCATTGTTGCTATGTTGCTGAGGATCGGGTCCAGTAAATGGCCTTTATCATGGGTAGGCTCATTATTCACTAGACGAATGTCTAGAGACGTTAGATCGTTCCTAATGTCCGATGCTGCTCGATCCGTAGGGTCCAGGAAATGGACGTTCAGGTCACCTAGTATGAGGAAATTGGGAGCAGAAGAAGCTAGTTGTGAACTAAATTCGACAACAGCGTTGGTGAAATTACCCGGGGCCCCTGGTGGGCGGTAGATTAGAAGTCCTGCCAGGGTAAGAGCTGGGGCGACTTGGATGGAGAATTGGCCGCTCTCACAGTCCTCAATACCAGCGTTGGTCATGCGGCAGGTAAATTGTTCCTTGTGGATTATAGCTATCCCGCCTCCTCTCCCTCTTGGTCTATTAAGTGCTTGACAGATGTACCCGGTGGGAAGGGCCGTGACAAAATCTGAGTCGGTATTGTCAGAGAGCCATGTTTCCGTTATGAACAGAAGGTCAAGCTCCTGGTTCTGAATCAGGAGGTTCATTTCGGTGGCATGTTTGGGGAGGGAGCGGCAGTTAAGAAGTCCTAGTTTCAGAGCAGAGATGGGTGGTTTCGAGGTGGGAGTCAGATTGCATTGTGAACAGGTCGAGAATGCCTTACCTCCAATAAGCGAGTGGTGGCAGGCTAGGGTATTCTTAGGTCGTAAGTTGTATAAGATGTCCGCTGTATACGTTACTCGATCCTGAGGGGTACCAGGCATAGTGACGGGGCCTAGGGCCTTCTGGGCCCGGACGGGCCCAGACGGGCTTGCCTTTGGCGCGCCTTTGGCGCGCTGACGGCGCGCCCGCTGCGCCCGTCCGCTGCGCGTCCGGTAGTTGCACATCTTAAATGTGCGAGAAAAGGGGCGGATGGGCGTGGCCTAAAATGGGCGTGGCCTCTCTCCCTCGCCAAGAATGGCGGCAGGGAAGTTTGTTGGGTGCTTAGCGTTGCAGCGAAGGAGTCGCTGTTTTGGTGACTCAGAGCCCGCTTCAGGAGGAGAACGGGTGAGTGAGGTTATATTAAAAAATACGGAGTATTTCGGCGAGTAAGTGACACAAATACAATTTTTAAAAATGGAAGGTTCTTCTCCCGGCTTTCCGCCTCAGGAGCTTTCAAGATTCTAAAGACGTTGCGCTGAAGGCAGCGTTTAAGTACCGGGGGTGGCGGGTGGGCGTGGCCTAAAGTGGGCGTGGCCTCTCTCCCTCGCCGAGAATGGCGGCAGGGAAGTTTGTTGGGTGCTTAGCGTTGCAGCGAAGGAGTCGCTGTTTTGGTGACTCAGAGCCCGCTTCAGGAGGAGAACGGGTGAGTGAGGTTATATTAAAAAATACAGAGTATTTCGGCGAGTAAGTGACACAAATACAATTTTTAAAAATGGAAGGTTCTTCTCCCGGCTTTCCGCCTCAGGAGCTTTCAAGATTCTAAAGATGTTGCGCTGAAGGCAGCGTTTAAGTACCGGGGGTGGCGGGTGGGCGTGGCCTAAAGTGGGCGTGGCCTCTCTCCCTCGCCGAGAATGGCGGCAGGGAAGTTTGTTGGGTGCTTAGCGTTGCAGCGAAGGAGTCGCTGTTTTGGTGACTCAGAGCCCGCTTCAGGAGGAGAACGGGTGAGTGAGGTTATATTAAAAAATACAGAGTATTTCGGCGAGTAAGTGACACAAATACAATTTTTAAAAATGGAAGGTTCTTCTCCCGGCTTTCCGCCTCAGGAGCTTTCAAGATTCTAAAGATGTTGCGCTGAAGGCAGCGTTTAAGTACCGGGGGTGGCGGGTGGGCGTGGCCTAAAGTGGGCGTGGCCTCTCTCCCTCGCCGAGAATGGCGGCAGGGAAGTTTGTTGGGTGCTTAGCGTTGCAGCGAAGGAGTCGCTGTTTTGGTGACTCAGAGCCCGCTTCAGGAGGAGAACGGGTGAGTGAGGTTATATTAAAAAATGTACCCGGTGGGAAGGGCCGTGACAAAATCTGAGTCGGTATTGTCAGAGAGCCATGTTTCCGTTATGAACAGAAGGTCAAGCTCCTGGTTCTGAATCAGGAGGTTCATTTCGGTGGCATGTTTGGGGAGGGAGCGGCAGTTAAGAAGTCCTAGTTTCAGAGCAGAGATGGGTGGTTTCGAGGTGGGAGTCAGATTGCATTGTGAACAGGTCGAGAATGCCTTACCTCCAATAAGCGAGTGGTGGCAGGCTAGGGTATTCTTAGGTCGTAAGTTGTATAAGATGTCCGCTGTATACGTTACTCGATCCTGAGGGGTACCAGGCATAGTGACGGGGCCTAGGGCCTTCTGGGCCCGGACGGGCCCAGACGGGCTTGCCTTTGGCGCGCCTTTGGCGCGCTGACGGCGCGCCCGCTGCGCCCGTCCGCTGCGCGTCCGGTAGTTGCACATCTTAAATGTGCGAGAAAAGGGGCGGATGGGCGTGGCCTAAAATGGGCGTGGCCTCTCTCCCTCGCCAAGAATGGCGGCAGGGAAGTTTGTTGGGTGCTTAGCGTTGCAGCGAAGGAGTCGCTGTTTTGGTGACTCAGAGCCCGCTTCAGGAGGAGAACGGGTGAGTGAGGTTATATTAAAAAATACGGAGTATTTCGGCGAGTAAGTGACACAAATACAATTTTTAAAAATGGAAGGTTCTTCTCCCGGCTTTCCGCCTCAGGAGCTTTCAAGATTCTAAGCTAGGTAACAACTAACAAGGAAAATTTAGAATGGCGGGAGGTAAACAGAAGGGCTAAAATTCTAAATCTAATGTTTATTGTGTTTGTTTTAATATTAGTTCCTATTGAGGCCCATGCGGTCTAGTTCGAAAATTGCCGATTATGTGAGACTCTGAGAAGAATGGCTCTGCGCATGCGTGACTGTGCCAGAGATGTTCGGATGGACTGTACTTGGGTAAAAGATGTCAAGGTCTGCTTGGTCTAGGACACCAAAGTCGTGCCAAAGGATGCCTAAACTTTGAAGCCTGGGAAAGTTGCATGCTGTAACTACATTGACGGATTACGGAATGGGCAAATTTGACCGTGTGAGAATGGGTAAAGATGACAAGGCAAAATGAAAACCAGTTTGGACGAGGAGGACATAAGGTGATCATCACCACCCCTCTTATGGACCCCAAAAAATTGACAATGGACCCTAAAGTTACACATTTGAGTTAGCTAGTTGGGGAAATAGGGTATAAAAGAGCCTTTACGAAAGTAGGAAAAAATTTGGTTCCTTGATTTTATTGCGCACCACGACATGCTGCCAGACTGAATGACATTTGGTGCGGAAAGACTTCGAAATTTTTGGACTTTCATTTTGATGAAGCCAGAGATTTGAATGCGGAGTCCTGATGGGATGTAGCTATCGAGGAGATTAGAAAGACAGTCAGATGGGGAACCTGTTCCATGAAATTCTGTCAACGTCTTTGGCAGAGGGGTAATATCCTTTCTAAAATTCTATTTCTTGGATGTATTACTAAATGTTAAAGTTTTCCTTGATTTAAATGTCATTTCTTTCCTGACTAAAGTTTATATGAATGTTTTCTATCAAATAAAAGAGTTTATGTTTTCATTTTAAATAAAAGTCATGACAAGGTAGAAAAAAAAATAATAATAATGGGAATATTGTGATTGAGCTGGTCTTAATTGCCATCGACTAACTTCTACTAGATGGTCCATCGACCGAAACAATGGGTTGCCTTGATGTTAATTCCTAAAAACTCAAAGAGCAGAAATCGCTTAAAAAGATGCATCTCTATATAATGTATAAATTTAAACTTTAGGATTTTACGGTACTCCGCAGTCCAACAGCTCGCCTTCTGTTTTCACTGATCCCTGGAGCTGTTTGGTGTGTGAATGTGTGACTCGCGGTGCTATGGGCCCCACCGATGAGTAAGTGTAAGTTAGCTCCTGGGTTAAGTGGGATGAGTTGTGAGGGTTGTTTGAGAGTCGCGCTGGATCACAAGCACTGGACTGAAGTGAACTCAATTTTAGGCCAATGTGCACATTTGATCAGCCCAAATGCCATCAATTACAAGGCAACAGCGCCAAGGGCTAAAGTGGGCTGATCCATTGTTCCATGTTGTATGCTGTCATGGCTGGAAACATAATGTGAATGGTACTCAAACAGATCAGTTGCTGAAGAGGGCGAGCAAACCCTTCAATGTATATATATATTTATGCATTTATTGTTTTCATTACAGACCTATAAATTACATTACTACATACACATCTAAATATTACATATACAATGACAAGTGTTTACAAAATTACAGTTTGCCAAAGATAATGAAACACCACCTAACACTTTCTAGCACGGGTTATCACATAGCAAAACTTCTATCCCCAAGGTTTGTCAGATAGGGGTAACCAACGCAAACATCATTGCCCACTACAGTAATCTGTGAGATGAGGTAGCGAAATGCCTGACTACATGCATTAACACAGTGCCATAACAATTCACTCATAAAGACCCATTAACGTGTTTTTCACTATAAATAGTTCAGCGCTCCTACTGTCTCTGTTGTAACTTTTCATAAAAAATCGACCTGACATAGGGCATCCAATATACATTTTTACTTTTTCCCAATGAGTAAATCAGACCTACAACCTTTATTTCTGTATTGTCACCAAAATAAGGCCTATTGTTCTGAGAATAAGCTTTTCCACAAGACAATCATGAGGCAACCAGTCCTCAAATTACAAATATGTTAACAACATAAAGTTGACAAAACACTAAACATCCTATCCTAAAAGGGTCTAATAAGGATTATCAAAACCAACTTCTACCCTTATAGTTAGTCAGAGGGGGTAACCAAAATCAAAACCTTTGCCTACAGTAGAAATCTGTGACATTCTGTGTAACAAAAGACCCACATACAGATTTTAAAACAGTATAATAATAATTTATCGTTAAAGGCGTATTTGCTTTAACATATGCTTTTCACTATAAAAGAAGACAGGTCTATTGCCTTTGTCATAACTGTTCCTAATAAACAGTTCAGAAATATGGTACCTGACATAACTCTTTCAAAAAACAAATCAGGCCTAGAGCTTTTAACAATGACTAGTCACCATAACGAACTCAGCCCTGACGTATCGAACATGGTCCTTCACACAAAGCATTGCAGTTGGCAAAACAGTATACATCCCCTCCTCAGTGGGTGAACTAAGGACTTTTCATCTGAGGGTGCGTCAGAGGCATAACTAACGTCAAACCCTTTACCTGCTATTATAATATGTGAGATTCTATGAAAGAAAACACCTGTATACAGGCTATACCACAGTGTAATAACAATCCACATTTAAAAGGCCCATAGAATTTAACAGAGGCTTTTCACAATAAAAGAAGACAGGCTTACTGCCTTGGTGTTAACTTTTTGTAATAAACATATATTGTAGTATATGACATCATTGCTTGTCAGCATAAGTAATTCAATTCAGTCAAATATAAGAACTCTTTTTCTGCGGAATTACGCCACATCTGCCAAATCAAATACAAGCTCTTCTCCAAGAGCTACTTCTTAAAGCTATTTCGCCATTACATAAGGTAACAACAGCTGTCCTGTCAAGCTAGATCTAAAATCCTCCAGAGAAGGTAGACTCATGCAAATCAAGGACTGAGACATCTGTAATATCCAAAACCTCTCAGTCACAGTGGCAAAAGTTCTCTTTAAATTTAGTAGTGAGCTGGTAAACATTCTTCTGAGTGCCATGCAGCATTATTTAATTCAAGTGTACAAATACATACATGGAACGATGATTCTTATCAGGTACACATCTCTCTTTTTCCTACTTCCACAGATATAATTGGCACTTTAATACATTTGTTCTTTACCTTTTATCTTCTTAATATTATTGTATTTGTGGGTTTGCTTGCGCCTGAAGGTCTGTATAGAGCGATTGAAGGTCCGGGGCGCTGAGGTTCTGAGTTGAAACTGTAGACACCTTAGAAAAAAGACAAGAGCTGTTACGTTATCAGCCTATGGGTAGGTCAGACTTGGCAGAGAGGCTTTTTAAAAAGATGTGTGGTAGGGTATAAAGGCCTTTAAGGTGTTAAATATAGAAAGAGGGCCATGGAGTGAGGATAGAGGGGATTCTAGCCCAGTATCAATTACATCAACGTATAGCTCCCCCACACAGAGCACAGATGTAGTACACAGATAGAGTGAAAAACCTACAAGAGACCCAGGCCCAATTACTTTCACTGTGAAGCATATGAAAAGAGAAAAATTGCTTTCATCAAAAGGATTGGTTAGGCGATTTTAGTTTGAAAGAAAATTAAGGATGGTTGTGTGGGCCATTATTTTGACCCACATGATGAATAGGAACCCTCTATTTGGTGTAAATAGGACTATAGATCTGTTAATGTAAGAAAATGTATTCTTATTTAAGGAATCTGGATAGCTGCTGGACGAGGTGCTGCTGAAGCTGTTGGTTTGGCAGGACAAACTCTGAAAGGGGAAAATTTTAATTTTGCGGCCGACGAGGTCCTTTTGCAAGTCAGAAAATCTTTGCTCCTTCATTCGGTCAGGGTTTTCTAATTTTGGACTTGAGGCCCTCATTTAAATTTTTGCGATAAATTGCTCCATCGCATTGATGGTGGTGCCAACAACCAAGTTTTAAAATGTCATTGGCCCAGCTGACATTTGAAGCATTGAAAAAAATGCGCTGTCAAGGTGGTTCCCTCCAATACAGTCTAACTTTGCCAGATGGCTCTATTGTGGAAAATATATATATATATATATATATATATATATATATATATTACCTACTGGCGGTCCCCAGTAGGTATATATAGTTAGGATTTTTTCTCTATGGGTTTTTTGAAAATTCTATGTCTAATAACTTTGGCGTTTGTGGACGGAATTGGCTGAAATTTTCAGGAAAATGGCACATTTTGTTTCTGAGCAGCCCTTGAAAATTTGGGGGGGGTTCGTCAAGGGGGGGCCGAGAAAAAAGGGGGGTCCCAAAACATGTTTTTAACATTGAGTTTTCCATAGGGCGGTTGGCCTCACTTTTAGCCCGAACGGCTGAATGGATTTGCACGAAACTTGGCAAAATTGTAGGGACTGGTAGCCCGATGTGCCTTTTGTAGGTCTCAATATATGTGCTCCAGTGGATTTTGAGAAATTAACGTTTAAAAAAAGATATATATCTGTAACAGCGGACCAGGCAGCGCTCCGGTTCGCGTACTTTACGCGCAACGGAGCTTTGTGAAGCGAAGCTGATTGGTTCTCCGGCGTCTGTCAACATTCCAAAAAGTCCGTAGCGGCCGTCATCTTGTCTCTCGGTAGGATCGAGAGACAAGAGGAGGTCAAAACAAAGGGGGAAATAACTATAAGGGGGCATAGTAGATCCTCGCTGACCCCCTAGGTTTGATGTGGAGGTTTTAAAAGGGCCCCGCGGGGCAAAAAAAATAAATAATAATAATAATCGAACGGCTGAATGGATTTGCACGAAACTTGGCAAAATATTAGGGACTGGTAGCCCGATGTGCCTTTGCTAGGTCTCAATATATGTGCTCCAGTGGATTTTGAGAAATTAACGTTCAAAAAAAGATATATATCTGTAACAGCGCTCCGCTTCGCGTAACGGAGGTTTGCGAAGCTGATTGGTCATTCTGTCACTGGGCTATAGTTGGGCTACATCTGGCTGATATTTGGGCTACATTTGTTTTTTTGTGTGTCTGGCGGCCATCTTTGGGCTACATTGGGCTACATTGGGCTTCATTGGGCTACATTGGGCTACATTTGGGCTCCAACATATATATAGGCCAATGTAGCCCAATATATATTTTTCAAATATGATTTTTTCTCTATGGGTTTGTCAGAGGGTCGGTGACTGCCGTCCAATAACGGACTTCTCATCCCCAATGCAGGACTGGGCTGGCCCCTTTAATTCGTGTCTCGCCTACGAGGCTGCCTGCCCCGCCCCTGTGACGGGGGCCACGGTGCTCCAATCAGTGACGACTGCTCGTCATAGAAGGGCGGACCAGGAAGACGCGGAGGAGCTGCTATGGAGGACGACTACAGCTACGGAGGTGAGAGAGGACGACGCGGGTGTTGCCGAGGGAGAGGACGACGAAAGCCCTGAGGCGGCGCCGAGAAGAAGGTCGGATAACCTGCCCCACCACGAGGAACCGGAGGACAACCCTGTGGAAGGACCAACGCGAGGAAGGGAGCCGGAGAAGCCAGGAGGCCACCGACACCGACTACCGCCCAGCCACGCGCAGGAGGACGCGTGGCTATCACAGGTGCGTGACCGCTTGCGTAACCTGTTCAACTTCAAGCGGGGAGGGACCGGGTAGGAAGGAGTCGGGTAGACCGTAGAGGACCTGCAAAACACTGCACTCTCGGGTCGCTCATAGCCTTGGTGGTGGTCTCTTTGTACGCACAAAACGTACTCCCTCACTACCCATCCCTGATTCCCATGTTTATAAGAGCTGTGCACTAACAGCCACGTTTCTTTCTTTTTGAGCTTGTGGGTGAGCTGGACAACGGACATCAACCCCGGGGAGGAGAGAAAGAGCACCGAAGAACGGAGTAGACGGGAGGAACTGCTGTCTCCCCTGTTTCATGTGTTTGCCTATAGAGACTTGTTGAACGCTTATATAGCAATTAAACCCCTTGCCCTGAACCCAGCCTTGGCTCTGTCGATTCTTGTACCTAAAGGTTACAAGTGGCGAGCCAGATAGGAGTTATTCATCTGCACAGATGGAGGCCATTATCACCAAAATGTCGGAGGGGCAGGCCAAGCTGGAATGGGCAGTAGGACAGGCAAGCGAACAAGCTGACAATGACCGGACAGCATTTTCAGCCGCTATGCAGCAACAAGCGGACCACATCACCAAGCTCACGGAGGGACAGACTCAGCTCCTCACACTGTTGGGACAGCAAAGAGCCGCCGCACCCCCAGGGGCAGTTGTACCCCTACAGAAATTTGTTTCAGGCGACGATCCGGTCTCATTCTTTCTGAACTTTGAGAGGGCGGCCCGTGCTAGTGCCTGGCCAGGGGAAAGGTGGCCTTTCTACTTAGCCCCCCTGTTAACGGGGGAGGCGCAGGCAGCTTACCAGCTCGCAAATAAGGATGGTACGGCTACATATGGCCATGTGAAGCAGCTAGTACTGGACAGACTCGGGGTCGATGATGAAAGCCACAGAATAAGGTTCAGACAGGAGAGAGGTCTAGCCAATGACAACCCAAAAACACTCTTCTATAAATTGAAAGAAGCAGCTGACCGCTGGCTGAAACCCCAAGATGGCAACCTAGAGGAGGTAATGAACAAGATATATTTAGAACAGTTCCTTGAAGCACTACCCTATGGGACACAGAGGTGGCTCAGGCAACACGCTGGTTTGACCCTGGAACATGCCATAGAAATGGCCAATTCGTATTCCCGAGCACAAATACGCCCCACAATGAAGGAAACCGAGAAACCTACCGCCAATAAAGTCTTCACAAAGCCCGAAAAGAAGCCAGTAAAGGCCTTTCCTGATCCCCAGCCACTCCCATTTAAACCCAGAGCCATACGACCTGAACTTCCTGCTATGTCCGGTCCCCAATGCTACGAATGCGGAGAGTGGGGCCACATTGCAAGACTGTGCAGAAAACGTAAAGAGAAAGAAGAAGAGCCAATGGAGGTGGGATATGCGCCTCGTGCCATCCTCTATGCCCAGGAAACAGGACCGGCCTACTACGTAAGTGTTCGACTTGATGACCGCCCTATTAGAGCCTTGTTAGATTCAGGGTGTCGACACTCAGTAGTAAAGAAAAGCGCCTTGACCAGCTCTTCTCTCCTCTTGCACCAGAACGTCAGGATAAAATGTGTACATGGTGACATACGCATGTATCCTCTCGCCAGGGTCACCATTCTAACAGAAAAGGGCACTAGACTACCGTGTGAGGTTGGGGTTCTTCCGGACTTGCCAGAGTCCTTGATTATAGGGACCGACAATAAATGCTTCCCCACGTTGATGGAAGAGGCATTGGCTAAGAACAGGTCCACCAAGGTCATTCCCGGTCTACTGTCCACAGAACCCTGGGCGAATGACTCCAATTTTCGAGCAGCCCAATTGAATGATGCATCCTTATCCTCGGCCTGGCAAAGCGCCCAAGACGCGCTGGGGCCTGATACCACGTACCCCTGTTTTTTGAAACAGAACGGTCTTTTGTACCGGGCAGGCAGCAATACGGCGACTCCTCAGTTGCTGGTACCGGCCGATTTCCGTGAGCAAGTCCTGTTCTATGCTCATGCCCATCTACTAGCAGGACACTCCGGGACCGAAAAAACAACTGAGGCCATTGTTCAACACTTCTATTGGCCAGGGGTGTACGCTCAAGTCAAGAAATACTGCCAGGAGTGTCGGATATGCCAGAAACGCAACCCGTATATTCCTCCCAGGGTGCCCCTTGTTCCCCTTCCGATTGTCGGGAAGCCGTTTGAACGGATAGGAGTTGACATCATAGGACCTCTGCCCAAATCCCACAGGGGATACCAGTATGTGATGGTAGCGGTCGACTATGCCACTCGCTATCCTGAAGCGTTCCCCTTACGCGCTGCCACCACAACCGCCATTTCCCAAAAACTGATCGAACTGTTTTCCAGAATGGGGTTCCCCAAGGATCTTATCACCGACTAGGGAACTCCTTTCGTCTCCCGGCTCATGAAGCAGGTCTGCGCCACGTTACAGGTGAAACACCTGCGTACGTCCGTTTACCACCCGCAAACGGATGGGCTGGTTGAGCGCTACAATGGCCTGATTAAAACCACCCTAAAGAAACTCCTGTCCGGGGACGGCAAACAGTGGGACCAACTGCTCCCCCTTGCCCTCTACGTTTTGAGAAGCCAACACCAGAGTAGCATGGGGGCCTCCCCTTTTGAATTGCTGTTCGGGCGGAAACCCCGTACCCTACTAGAGATAACAAAAGACTGTTGGGAAAAAGAGGGGGCACAAGATGCACAAGAGTTGATGGACTATGCCCAACAACTGAAGAATAGGCTGCATAAACTAAGGACCTTGTCCTATGACACCCTAGAAAAGGCTCAGGCGAAACAAAAACACTTTTATGATAAGGGGAAGAAGTGGAGAGAACTGGACATCGGGGATTGGGTGCTAATTCTTCTTCCCACGTCCACCCATAAATTGCGCAAAGAGTGGCAAGGACCATACCCCATTGTACGAAAGATAGGGAGAACCACCTATGCGCTTCAGATAACCCCTTCACGGACTCAAATCTACCATATAAACATATTGAAGAAATGGTTAGGGCCCCCACCCCGACCACCTGCAGCTGTGTCCATAGCCGTGTCTGCTCCTCATACCATTGATCAAGCCGTGGTAAACCCGGACCTATCAGAGAAAAAAAAGAAGGAGATCGTGGATGGGATGTCCAAACATTCTTCCATATTCTCCGACCAACCTGGTAGAACGACAATGGCTGAACATCACATACCCACTCAGGCTGGGGTCGTGGTTAAACAGAGACCATATAGGGTACCGGAGGCCAGAAGGCTCCTGTTACAATCAGAAGTGAAGAAAATGCTCGAAGCCGGGATAATAGTGCCTTCCAAAAGCAATTGGTCGTCCCCAGTGGTGTTAGTGCCAAAACCCGATGGAAGCACTCGTTTCTGTATTGACTTCAGGGGGGTCAACAGGGTGTCAAAACAAGATGGTTACCCGTTGCCAAGGGTTGATGAAATGATCGAGCGCCTTGGTGAGGCCCAGTATATAACAACTATCGACCTCACCAAGGGCTACTGGCAAGTGCCTTTGGCCCCTCAAGACCAGGAAAAAACAGCCTTCATCACTCCAGACGGGTTGTTCCACTTCACGGTGTTACCCTTCGGGTTACACGGAGCACCTGCTACTTTTCAGAGACTTATGGACACTGTTTTGGCTCCCTATACCCGATTCGCAGCTGCTTATCTGGACGACATAGTCATACACAGCCCAGATTGGAAAACCCATTTGCAACACCTCGAACTCATACTTGCTGCCCTGGAGAAAGCGGGGTTGCACATCAATTCAAAAAAATCAAGGATAGCTTTCACACGTGTCAAGTATTTGGGGTATGTCCTGGGTAGTGGGCAACTATATCCCCAGGAGGAAAAGGTCCGAGCAATACAGACGCAAACATTTCCGACGACCCGGAGGGATCTACGGGCATTTCTGGGATTGGTCGGGTACTACCGCCGCTTCATTCCTGATTTTGCCTCCCTATCAGCCCCCCTAACGGATATGCTGAAGAAAACAGCGACTTCAGTACACTTCAAACAACCTTCTCCTCAAGCCACTACTGCTTTCCAACTCTTAAAGGATGCCCTTTCTTCGGCCCCTGTATTGGTAACCCCGGACTTTACCAAACCATTCTGTTTACAGACGGATGCATCGGGGGTAGGTTTAGGCGCTGTCTTATCTCAGCCTGATGAGGAGGGCCGGGAGAAACCCATCCTGTACCTTAGCAGGAAATTGTTCCCCCGTGAAACTGTGTATCCCACGATTGAGAAGGAGTGCCTGGCCGTTAAGTGGAGCATCGAGAAACTCCGTTATTATCTGGAGGGCCGTCGCTTCACTTTAATCACTGACCATGCCCCCTTGACATGGCTGTCCCTGAACAAAGGACGGAACGATCGTATTATGCGATGGTTCCTCGCCCTGCAACCCTACGATTTCGAAGTGTGCCATAGAAAGGGAACTGAGCACTCCAATGCTGATTACTTGTCGCGCTACCCTCTTTCCCCCGATCGGGAAAAGCTTGGGGGGGAGGTTTGTCAGAGGGTCGGTGACTGCCGTCCAATAACGGACTTCTCATCCCCAATGCAGGACTGGGCTGGCCCCTTTAATTCGTGTCTCGCCTACGAGGCTGCCTGCCCCGCCCCTGTGACGGGGGCCACGGTGCTCCAATCAGTGACGACTGCTCGTCATAGAAGGGCGGACCAGGAAGACGCGGAGGAGCTGCTATGGAGGACGACTACAGCTACGGAGGTGAGAGAGGACGACGCGGGTGTTGCCGAGGGAGAGGACGACGAAAGCCCTGAGGCGGCGCCGAGAAGAAGGTCGGAGAACCTGCCCCACCACGAGGAACCGGAGGACAACCCTGTGGAAGGACCAACGCGAGGAAGGGAGCCGGAGAAGCCAGGAGGCCACCGACACCGACTACCGCCCAGCCACGCGCAGGAGGACGCGTGGCTATCACAGGTGCGTGACCGCTTGCGTAACCTGTTCAACTTCAAGCGGGGAGGGACCGGGTAGGAAGGAGTCGGGTAGACCGTAGAGGACCTGCAAAACACTGCACTCTCGGGTCGCTCATAGCCTTGGTGGTGGTCTCTTTGTACGCACAAAACGTACTCCCTCACTACCCATCCCTGATTCCCATGTTTATAAGAGCTGTGCACTAACAGCCACGTTTCTTTCTTTTTGAGCTTGTGGGTGAGCTGGACAACGGACATCAACCCCGGGGAGGAGAGAAAGAGCACCGAAGAACGGAGTAGACGGGAGGAACTGCTGTCTCCCCTGTTTCATGTGTTTGCCTATAGAGACTTGTTGAATGCTTATATAGCAATTAAACCCCTTGCCCTGAACCCAGCCTTGGCTCTGTCGATTCTTGTACCTAAAGGTTACAGGGTTTTTTGAAAATTCTATGTCTAATTACTTTGGCGTTTGTGGACGGAATTGGCTGAAATTTTCAGGAAAATGGCACATTTTGTTTCTGAGCAGCCCTTGAAAATTTGGGGGGGGTTCGTCAAGGGGGGGCCGAGAAAAAAGGGGGGTCCCAAAACGTGTTTTTAACATTGAGTTTTCCATAGGGCGGTTGGCCTCACTTTTAGCCCGAACGGCTGAATGGATTTGCACGAAACTTGGCTGGTAGCCCGATGTGCCTTTTGTAGGTCTCAATATATGTGCTCCAGTGGATTTTGAGAAATTAACGTTTAAAAAAAGATATATATCTGTAACAGCGGACCAGGCAGCGCTCCGGTTCGCGTACTTTACGCGCAACGGAGCTTTGTGAAGCGAAGCTGATTGGTTCTCCGGCGTCTGTCAACATTCCAAAAAGTCCGTAGCGGCCGCCATCTTGTCTCTCGGTAGGATCGAGAGACAAGAGGAGGTCAAAACAAAGGGGGAAATAACTATAAGGGGGCATAGTAGATCCTCGCTGACCCCCTAGGTTTGATGTGGAGGTTTTAAAAGGGCCCCGCGGGGCAAAAAAAAATAATAATAATAATCGAACGGCTGAATGGATTTGCACGAAACTTGGCAAAATATTAGGGACTGGTAGCCCGATGTGCCTTTGCTAGGTCTCAATATATGTGCTCCAGTGGATTTTGAGAAATTAACGTTCAAAAAAAGATATATATCTGTAACAGCGCTCCGCTTCGCGTAACGGAGGTTTGCGAAGCTGATTGGTCATTCTGTCACTGGGCTATAGTTGGGCTACATCTGGCTGATATTTGGGCTACATTTGTTTTTTTGTGTGTCTGGCGGCCATCTTTGGGCTACATTGGGCTACATTGGGCTTCATTGGGCTACATTGGGCTACATTTGGGCTCCAACATATATATAGGCCAATGTAGCCCAATATATATTTTTCAAAGTTAATTTTCGTAAAAACCACTGGAGCATATATCTTGAGACATAGCAAAGGCACATCGGGCTACCAGTCCCTACAATTTTGCCAAGTTTCGTGGAAATCCATTCAGCCGTTCGAGCTAAAAGTAAGTCCAACCGCCCTATGGAAATGAAGGAAATGAATGGGTAATTTGTAATTAGCAAATAGCTAATCGCAAACTAGGAATGGTAAAGAATCGCTATTTATTCCTTAAAGTTCGCTATTTAGGAAATGCAAAAAACTTTGATGATACATATGGCGGTTCATCTCTAACAAGATAAGAAGCATAGGGATACATTTATGATGACTGGCGCATCACCAGGGATGTGTTAGTCATTCTGTGCCGCTGTTCCGTCACCTATGGTGTGCTGCATTTACAATGCGGCGCATCATGGGGCAAAAACAGCACAGATGCGTGATGTATCTGTGCCGTAAAGGTGGCGCATTGCTGGAGTTGTATCGCAAGTGTGATGAAGCTCCAGCAAGGGTCGGGGGTGCCCCTGTCGCAGGGTTTCTGTTCTCACACAGAACTGTGGACAGAGGATTGGAACCTCGGCGAATTAGGGTGTCCCAAAACTCACGTTAGTAATCAAAAACTCCTTAGCAAGCTAGGTACAGTGTCACATTGGATATAACAAACTCTCAATGTTTAGACAATCCAGAATATGAACTTATAGTACCTCAGGATACGTGGAACTCATGAACAGTCGGTCGTTATATATTTCTTAGAAACCAGAACATGGAGTTAAGAAGAACACATGTGTATTTGAAATGTTTATTTACTAATGCCGTCTTCTCAGGCGTAGTATCTTAGATAATAGAAGTACACATATTATCAGTAGCAAAATTACCAGCATAGTTACTAGTACATAAAAAGCGAATGGTGACAGTATGTTAACATGCTGTAAATGAATAAGAGTTAGCAACACTTATAAGCAGCCGCGGGCCGTGGAGGGAGTTACGGTGGGGCAGGGAGGCGGGGAGGGGGAGGGGCAAGGTAGAGAGGGCTCCACCCTGCTTCTCCCCCTCCCCGCCTCCCTGCCTCACCGTAACTCCCTCCACGGCCCGCGGCTGCTTATATCTCACCCTCCCTAATACACATATTATATTATTTGCTAAGAAGGTCTCTTTGTGTTGGTTTAGGGCGTGCCCATACTTTAGTGTCTTAGATTTGAAGGAATCACATCAGCATACACCAGCTCTCTCTTCATGTGAACCGCATCAACTGTTGTGTATGTGTGTTCGGCAAAGCAATATAAAACCCGCCTCATGCCCAGAATTGGCAGAAGTTGCACTTATGTTATGAGTATGAAGTCGTGGAGATCAGACCTCATAACAATTCTGTATCGTGTTGTTCTTGAAACTTTAGCACTCGCTGTACAGATATAGTTTAACAAGCAAAGCAGATAGTAGAGCAATAACATATTATTCTCATGTAAACCACGATGAACTACTAGGTGGAAAGCTAAAGCAACAACTAAGTGTTGTGTGCAGAAGTTGCAAAAAAGGAAAAATGGCGTTTAAACCGGTAATGAGCCCATGCTAACTTAACACGGTGTAAAGATATCCAGGACCTAGATGACACCTCCCCATGATCCGGAAACGAACTGAATAAGATAATAGAAGTGCCATCTCATGAGAGCAGATTGCAAGTTTATATGTGGACGGTCCGCAAGGTAAAGCATTAAAAACTAGGAAAATTTAATGCTAAAGAAAAATAAAACAGCCAAGTACTTTATCGAGTCTTAAGCCAATAGGCAAGGTAAATAATAAAAACTTGACAAATAAGTCAATGAATTGTCAATGAAATGCTAGTACTCAGCATATCAAACATGAAAAAGGTCTATGACATAACTGTGTATGCAAAATAAGCTGCAACAGCCTCCAATAGGAAGTCACCGTCTTCATCCGAAAACAGTTCAGCCATCCAATTTAAAAGCGGAAAAGAACATACGTGCTCTCCCAGCACCGGATCCTCTATCACCATCAGAGGACAGCTCGGTGGGTTTTCAAGAAAGCTCTGTTCCAAGAAAGACTGTGCTGCCGCCAGTAAATTCCAGGGACCAAGTAGTCCATGCATCAATGCCACAGCCATAATCCTTTCGCCAGGACAAACCAACTCGTGAGTAATGATAGGAGTCATCAGCTGATTAAAGTCGACGTCAGGAGAAACCGGTCCGCAGAGACACAAATCAATAGCCCAATCGAAATCACAGGTCAGGCAGTGAAATACAGGCTGGACACAGGTGAAGTAGGAGAATCGAAAAGATAATCCATATGCCGTGCTTAATATCGCCAACGGCATTGTGCCATAATATTCTAGCATGCGATTGCGGAACAGTGTCAGCAGCTGCAGGGTGGGAGGTTGCATAGGAGGGACATCCATATTTAAAAATGTAAAAAAGCACAAGAGCGTCCGCTGGTAATGCAAGTAAAAATGCCAATCCACGAACCGGAGTGGAGAAAATAGAATGAAAGGAAGCAGGGATGACTCCAAAGATTTTCTCAAATGAAGTCACGAGACCACTGGTAACAACTTTAAAAAAGTGCGCCAGGGTCTTTGTGGAGGATGCGTTAAAGATAGTCGGAACCATCTTGCTGAAATTGAAAGGCAAATCTGAATTAAAAGTATTCCTTTTATCGTAACAGTAAGTGAACGGGTTATTTGCTGCAGAAATGTTCTATTTCCTCCCACACATGAACATAGGGAGTTTTCAATCTGGCCACAAATACCAACCTTGGGACAGATTTCAACGGCATGGCAAGAATAAGAGCTCTTTTGTCTCAGAGAGAGGTGGCCTTGAGTTCGGCCCGTGAAACTTTCGTGCTTCACATAGCGAACACCCGTACAGAGGTGCAGACCCTTTTCAATTAACTCAGAACAATCTTCATTATTGAGCATCAAATAACTACCATTTTCCAACAACTTGAACGTGGGGATGATAGCAGGAACTGGCGTGCCTTGCAACACGCAAGCCATATTTAGTCGGTGTTTGTTGCATGAACCGTGTAACTGTATGTGCCTACACATTAGTGAAGGATCTGGTGTCTCAGTGCATTCCTCTCCATTCAGATAAACGTCTTGATCATCTTTGAAACATCTGTATGTGTATGGAAGCGACCAGACCTCATGAAGAAAAGCACTACCTAAAGGTTCATAACGACCTATTGGTATATATTTCATACAATTTGAAAACTTATATAAAGCAAAAGGCAGCGTTATTAAACCGTGGATAAGGCACGTTGCCAAAAAACCCGCAATCCTCTGCTGATGATGTCACTGAGCATGTCATGAATGATGTAATATGTGACATCATCAGCAGTGGATTACGGGTAATAGTATCTCTAGTTTACTCCCCTATAGCTGTCTTTCTTTTAACATAAGTGTCTGTTTCCTTCCCTTATACTTACTGTTTTTGGTTCGCTTCTAGTTCGCGTACCGGCGAGCGAACTGGGAAGCGAACTAAGAGAAATAGAGGTTGGCACAGTTCCAAATATTGTACCAATTTTTTAATAACGGGGAGGTAGTTCTGAAAAGAACTTTTTTTTATTGTTTTTGTTGTTTTATATTTTTTTTATTATTTTTCGGAACATTTTTTTACTTTTTTTGAATTTTTCTGAAGTTTTATATTTTTGGGGGTTTTTCTTGGAGGGGGCAATGAAAACGATTCATTGTAAAGGGCTCAACAGGAGCAACAAAACAAAAAAAGAAGTATTTATTATTTTGGGCGTTTCGTACAAACTTGCATATGATAGTCAATAGCTCTGTTGATCAGAGTGATGCTTTTTTCTCCGTAGGAAATGAATCCATCGCAAAATACGCAGGTGTGTTTTACTTCACCAAATTTCATTTGTATATTTGGCACCATCTCCCTGCCCTCTGGTCCCGTTACTTCCGGTACAACAGATCTTCTGGCCATAATAGGGAGATTATCTAGGTCGTTCCGAAACTGTGCAGCACTGTAGTTGTTAGGATGCCACCTAGTCATATGGCGATGCATTGTGTAGTTTCCGAAACTGTATTTTTTCTCGGTTCCTCTGGACAGTCTATCTTGACATATAAGGCAAGTTACGTATCTTGCATTTACTTTTTTCTGACCTTTGGGAATTTTAAAAAATTGCCAAATGAAGTTTTCTTTCCGGTGAGACGTCCTGGGCTGCTCAGGCAAAAACTGCCTCTCTTCGTGCTCGTCGTCCTGTTCCTCTTCTTCTTCTTCTTGTTGAATTATAACTTGAGCAGGTGGTCCACTCTTCCTTGGATGTGGTGGAGGTGGTGGGGAAGCACCAGCTGAAGCTACTAAAGAAGCCATTGCTCAGTGATCACAAAGGGTCTTTCTCTCACAATGATGAAAGTCAGAGTGAGGAAAGAAGGAGGGATTTTCATCATTTGGGAAAAACAAGAGTTCTCAACCAATCAAAAGTGTTCATTTTAGATTATATGACCTAGTCTTACATCATTAGGAAACCAAAAGTGAAATGAACCAATGAAAAGTGTTATTACCAAGTCACATGACTTGCTGTGTTTACGTTAAGCGCTTTGCAGGGCCTCCCGGTTTGCTTCCAGAAACCTGCGCTTTGCGACTCGCTTCGCGTACCAGTTCGCTAACGTAGCACGTCATATGACGTATCACGCGACAACGTGAAACGTCATGCGGACGGGAGGCGTCACGATGTTGTTTTCTAACGCGGCACTTGCGGTAAAGAAACGTTTACCGGCTCGCGGTCTATTTCGCGGCATCAAGGTCAGCTAACGGGAAGCTTCCCGATTCGCGAAGCGGGAACGAAGAAAAAAAAATATTAAAAAAAAAAATTATTCATAAACATATAAAATATATTTTTGGATTTAAAGAAGAATACATTTTACAGCTACAGATATTAGCTGTTAAAAAACCAATGAAATTCACAGAAAAAACCATAGGTTATAGACCATATATAGTTAGGAATTAGCATTTACAAAACCTTGAAAATTCACTGAAAAAACCACAGGTTATAGACCATATATAGTTAGGAATTAGCATTTAGAAAACCTTATTTTACTCACACAAAACCATTGAAATTCCATATATAGTTAGTTGCACTAACTATATATCGTGCACCCGCAATCCACTGCTGATGATGTCACATATTACATCATTCATGACATGGTCAGTGACATCACTGATGACATCACTGATGACATCTCAAATGACATCACTGATGACATCACTGATGACATCTCATTTGACATCAATGACCACATCACTGATGATATCATTCATGTGACAATACAATGCATCTCCTCACATTTTAATATAACCTCTGTTTCACCCAGTGTTAAAAAGAGAGTATAATTTGTGAAACCATTGACACACCAATACTAGTTACTACATACGCACTCACTGATTGCTACGTCTACACACACCTTCACTCATTCACCCATACAATCATTCATACATACAATCACTCATCTTTACAACACTATCATATGCACTCATACACCTATACAGACACTCACAGTCTGCCACTCATCCATGGAGTTACTCACACACCTAGTCAGTCCTGTAAAGAATCAATGACACTTCCATTTTCTTGTCTATACAGTTAAACATAGAGCACCTTACATTTTCAAACATATACTAACACATACTTACCTTCTTATACAATCATTGATACAAGTACAGATTGATCTGCACAGAGTCACACACCTCCCAGCTAGCCACACACACACTCAGTCTCCCATACAAATACTTGGGCAATCAATCAATAACCCATATAGTTACTCATATAGCTACTGATCAACACATGCAGCAGTTTACAGAACAACAGACATAATGATGCACAAATTAAGACAGTTTAGTCACTAACCCATGCAGTCAGTGAGACACATTTAATCACTCACTCATACAGTCAGTCATGTACCTACTAAATCCTTCGTCCAGACACTTACACATCCACTCATTCTTCAATATGTAAGACATATTTAAACTTTATAGAAACAAAAAATCACTGGATGTTGTTATCAGTGATGTCATCAGTGATGTCATTTGAGATGTCATCAGTGATGTCATCAGTGATGTCACTGACCATGTCATGAATGATGTAATATGTGACATCATCAGCAGTGGATTGCGGGTGCACGATATATAGTTAGTGCAACTAACTATATATGGAATTTCAATGGTTTTGTGTGAGTAAAATAAGGTTTTCTAAATGCTAATTCCTAACTATATATGGTCTATAACCTGTGGTTTTTTCAGTGAATTTTCAAGGTTTTGTAAATGCTAATTCCTAACTATATATGGTCTATAACCTATGGTTTTTTCTGTGAATATATATATATATATATTATTATTTTTTTTTTAAATTTCAAAAAGAAAATCTCAAAGTGAGATTTAGTTCTAACATTAAAAAAAACAATGCCCGCCATGCCATGAAGACCATTGAGAGCTTTTTAGTGCCTCTTACCACAATGTTTTTCCTGGTATTGAAGGGGGCAAATCTCTGATAGCCCTGGGCTGTTGGTGAAGTTTGACAAAGGTAGAGACGGAGATTTCTCTGCTGTCATCTTCCCAAATCAAAATCAGGGGGAGGACCATAATGTTGGCGGGGAGTACACTCCCTTGCCATTGCAAAAGAATTCCCTCTCTGCCAACATTTAAATCAGGCACTTTGTCTCTTTTTTGGAGCTCAAAATCTCCAGAGGGGCTAGACTAAAACTGTATCCAAAGAAGTTCTTCTGAAATTGAATACCATTGCCGTGAGGTCCTTCTGAAGCTCCAGAGACCTTGTAATTCCCAAAAATGGTATTTTAATCATTCTGCACAAGGTTTGTCTAGCACGATCACAGCCTCCACCACACCCCCTCACTTTAGCGGTTAGATTGCCAGACAAGGGGCCAGAGCTCATCACTGGGACCTCATTACAAGCTTTTCAATAATCCTAATTTGGTCTGTAGGATGAATTACCATCTGAATCGGGATATATATTGTCCATGGTAACTCAACAGATCTTTAATATTTCACCCAGCAACTCCACATCCCTAGTGCATGTAAAGATTTTGAGGGAGATAGTGGGGGAGAATGATGAATTGCTAGAGGAAACAGGACTAGAATTCCTTATTTCTAAGGGGATCCACAGGGTCTCACTTGTAATCTATGGTAACCCTCTGACACCGGAGTTACAGACGCTTGGGGCCCCATTAGGATGGCGGGCGGATTGCCCCCGCCGGGCCGGCGGTAGTCAACGCTGGCTCAGCGGGGGCAATCTGCCCGCCTTCCCTGTAGAAAAGCCCCCGTCATATTATAATGGCTGGAGGGTCCGCTTTTCCTCCCAGGCGGATAAGGGTTCAATATGGTGGCGGTGTCTTTCAGACACCGTCAGCCATATTAGTATGCGCATTTGTGAATGCCTTTCCGTGGTGGCATTGCCGCTACAAAAAGGCATGCGGAGTCTGCTTGGGGGGCCCGTTGTGGGCCCCCATGGACTCCGGGGGCGTGGGGCGTGGGTACCCCCCTGCCTTTCAAAGAACAACGTGCCTGTCACGTTGCGCTTTGGAAAGCACAACATGTATTTTAAGCAATGCTTTCATCACCGCCCGCGGCAATGTTAAAAATACGGGATGCGCCCGCTACGGTGGCGGGCACATCCTAATTGCCCCCACGGGACCCCTGCCCTTATGGCGGGCGGTCCCTTTGACTGTGAGGATGGAATGCTGCCCTTAGTTTTTGGAAACTTTGAGGTAAAATTACCAAGGGATAAAGAGGCCCTTATAATGAAGCACTAGAATTGCTTAATGGATATACCAGCAAATAGAAGACAAAGGGGCCTATTAGAATGGCAGGCAGACTTTCGTCTACCCGCCACTCTAGCGGTGGTGGACAGGCCGCCAGTGGTGTGGCGGTCCCGCACCGGCGATCAGGATGCCAATGCCACTGTGGCGGTGGCATCCTCTATTCCCAACATGCTCACAGCACCGCCCGCCACAATGCTGAGAATGCATTGTCTGCATTGTCATGCACAGGGTGACAGGCACCGCGCGGTGCCTGTCACCTTGTCCATGACAATGTAGGGGATAACACAGGTACCCCCCCATGTGCACCCCCCACCCCCTAATACCATGGGGTCCGCAACGGGCCCCCAAAGCAGACTCTGCATGGCTTTCCAAGGCGGAGTCTCCACCACGGAAAGCCATGCGCCGCTGCCCATGCTAATATGGATGGCAGTGTCGCCACCATATCTAGCTCCATTTCCGCCAGGTCGACTGGTTGTCTGGCGGAAAACCGTCAGACAGTCTTTCCGTCCGCCGGGGTCCGTCCGCCATACTAATATGGCTGGGGGGAAATGAGTGTCAGGCGGGGTATGATGTAGGGCGAATCACCTCCGCCATGCAGGCAGTGGTGATCCGCCCTGTATCCTAATATATCCCAAAGACTTTGTTGCTTAAAGCAGTTAAAGGTGTAGAATATTCCGTAGTGAAATTGTTTTTGCAGGTCTAAGTAAATGGTGGGCTGGGACTCCAGGAAATTGGATTACCATGTTTCAGACATGGACATTCATATAGCACCTATGGTGCCAAATGATCACCCTACCTCAGGTAAGAAGTATGTGTTTTAATATATAAAGTTAAGATAGTAACTAATATTATCATTACTATTACTGATTATTTAATTAACTGCAATAACATTATAACCTTTTCCAGTTTTGCTGTCCTTTGTTTTATGGTCAAAACTTACAATAATAACAATGATAATAATAATAATAATAATAATAATAATAATAATAATAATAATAATAATAATAATAATAAGTAAAAACTCATTGCAGCTTTGCTTGAATGGCGCAAGCAGATCCTTGTCCTGTCAGCCGACTATTTCCCCCATTTCCATCAATCTCTTGTGGCCTTGCTGACTTTGGACATTGGCAGCAGGGTGACCAATGTCCTGGAGGCACTGAGGCCACAATGCCACTTGAGGCTTCAGTTTTCTATTTACAGTCTGCAGACTACCACCTGTTCCCAGGCCATAGATTACTTACCTTCTCCTCCTCCCTGTCTTAGTTTATTGCCACAGCCACCATTTTATGGCAATATTCCCAAATTGTGTGCACTCATCCCTTTGCCTATGCTCATCTATAGCCACACCTCCACAGCCTCTGCAGAGATTGCCACTGTTCCATTCTGCACTCAGTAGACACAAAGATTTGCCCATGGTCATCCGCTGTATTTTCCACATCTATATCCTCCTATCACTCATCATCCTCTGCCCCACACTTTTGGTGCAGTCTGTCCATTGAGTCCTTTGTGCACATCTTGCCCACCATTTCTCTGCAGCCACATGTTGTTATTCTTCTTTAACAAAATGGCCTCTCTTTTTAGCTGTCCCCAACCATCATTCACCAGCTGTGCAGACCCTGCCCCATGATAAGATTTAGTAATAGTAGTCACCAGTAAATTACTTGGCCTGTGACACCCAGACTCTCCTACCCCAACAGCACCTTCCTCTTAGGCTATCTCTGCCACTGCCTGTACAATGCAACCGGCATCTTAGTAGGCTCCAGAGTTGCATCTACTGAGTTCCAAGGTCCAACACCTGTGATATTGGTTGGTTTTGGTTCTGTCTGGAGTAGTGGTGGTGATGATCATTATTCGTTCCCACTTTTTGATCTTCAAATGTGATATCATAAATAATAACAATAATAATAGTACTAAGAAAACAACGCTAGTACTTATATTGCCATATTTAAAATGGCAAGACGATAGATGATCAACATAATATAATAAATATATTAATTTACTTATAAGTCCCTAGAACAATGCACTACATGTGTCCTGGGCCTGTAAATTAAATGCAATTAGTGGGCCTGCAGCACTGATTTTGCAACGCACATAAGTCGCCCCTTAACCATCTCTAAGGCTTGCCATTGTAAGGCCTGTATGCTTAGTTACTGCTACTTCGACTTGGCATTTAAAACTCCTTGCTAAGCCTGAAAACTCCCCTTTTATTACACATAAGTCACCCCTAAGATAGGCCCTAGGTATCCCTAGGGGCAGGGTGCTGTGCAAATAAAAGGTAGGACACGTACATTTATGTTTTGTATGTTCTGGTAGTGAGAAAGAGATAAATTAGTTTTTCACTACTCTGAGGCATACTCTTCCATAGTCTAACATTGGGAGTTCCTTAAAACAAATGTAAGCTGTAATTCCTGATCAGAAAGGAGTAGCTGCATCATGCTTTGTATCTTAGGAATGGTAATGATCAATCTTCTTTACTGGTAAAGTTGGAGTTAATATTACTATTTTAGAAGTGGGCATTTCACTGCTCTCACTGCTCCGTGTGCCTTGCAGCCTGTCTCCAATATACATCTGGGCTGGGTGACAGCTAAACTTTGTGCATTCGTTCCAGAAAGACGATAGGATGAGACACTTCTCGACCTACAACTGAAACTCTATCAGAAGAACAGTTGTGGGGCTCAAAGGACTACTTGCTGGACAGCTGACCTAGAAGGGCTGCTTTTTTCTTGTGCTGCCCTGCTGCCTACTGCTCGCTGACGCTGCTGAAGGAGTGCTGGACTCTGCTTTTCCATCCAAATGTGCTTCAAGTGCTTGTTGGCTTGACTCCTGTTGCTTGCGACATCAAAGTATCTACCATTGCTCCTGTGCATGTTTCAGTGGAAGTGGACCCAGATACCTTGATCATGGAAATTGAGGCAACACCTGCCTGCATGTAGCAGAACTGGTGCATTGATGTGGTTGCAAGAGTAGAATTGGTGCATCGCTCTTGCAAACAACGCATCACCATGAGAGGCCCGATGCATCGGAACCTTACATCACCACTCCCTCATCTTGAAGAGATCAACACATTCCCTCTACTGCTTAGGGAACCCTATGCATCGCACTTCAGAACCCATGCATCGTGGCCAGGCGTCTCATCTGTGGAATGACGCATCCCTTCACTATGGAATCAGCAAGAACACATTGCTCGACTGCTCCCGCATCTCGCTGTTGGTACCAGGATAAAGTTCTTTGTTCACCCGGGCCTGCATGGGTCCTGTAGCAGGCCTGCGCTCCATCGTGGTCAGACCAAGCTTTTGACTTTGCCCCGTTCCAGCAAGACCCCAAGTGTCCCCGTAAGTGCTATTTGCTTCTAAGGCCTAGAACCAATTTTATTCTTTGAAGATTCTTATCTCAACTTTTACATATTGGATTTTGGTCGGTTTGGGCTAGTTTTATTTATAAAGTTGTACTTTTGTTTTCTACACTGTTGTGGAGTCTTTTTGTGGTGTTTTCACTGTTTTACTGTTTAAGTGTTGCACAATACTTTACACATTGCCTCTTAATTTAAGCCTGACTGCTCTGTGACAAGCTACCAGAGGGTGAGCACAGGATAATTTAAGTTATTTAGTGAATTACTCTAGCTAGGATTGTGATTCCTGCTTGGACAGGGTGCATACTCTGCCAACCAGAAACCCAATTTCTAACATTGGTGATCAGCAGAGAGGGTAGGGCTTGTGTTTGTGCAGCATCCAATAACTTGGTATGCACTACCCATCCACATGCAAAGAATATTTCACATTTTCTCCTATTTGCATTTTCTTCATTTTTAGTCCTCTAACATAATGTCTCAAGCTGATTTTACAACTTGAGCCATAGAATGTGATCTGGCCAACCTGAATACGTATACAGTGGTCCATCTTGAAGAATTTTGTTAGGAGATGGAAGTCCCTGCCAAGGGAGCCACAAAAAGAGTTTCAAAAGGTGCCGATAGTCCATTCAAAGGAAAACACTTGAGCAGGAGAGTCAAGAAATGGCTTTGCTGAGGGAGACATCTCAGAATTTGAGCTACCTGTGAGAGCATGAAGCATTGTCTCTGCCCACGGCCTATTCCCTGAGGAACTGGTTGAGAGGAGGGAGGAAAGGGAATTCAAGCTACAGATGGCAAAATTAAACATTTGATTGGAGGAGAAGAAATCTGAGGCTGACAGGGCCTTGGCAGAGATTAAAACACATCTAGCTCACACACTGAGTCTAAAACATCTGTAACTCAAGGACAGGCAGAAGATTCCAGCAGTGATGGTGACAGCAGACATGCAGTACCTGAAGGAGAAAAGAGGGTTTGTATACCCAAGGATTAGGTGCCTAATTTTGTGATGAGAGATTACATTCATAAGTGATTTCTGCTTATGAGGTAGCACTGAAGGTGCACAGGGTTCCAGAGGAGCACTAAGACAGGGGAGTGGTCTGTGGAAACACATGCCTATACTTGGGAGGTAAAAAAGGGGGGGGTGATGGACAGAGCATCTGAACCAATCAAACACTCACACTCAGTCAAAAGATCTGGGTTTGATCCATCACCGTTCTTTAGCTCACTCTGTCACCCCAGTTCAGACATGGCTATCTGCAAATCAGTCTGACCCTGTGCCTCATGGGAACAGTCCAGCCCGAACTGCCAAGCCATGCCTTCCCTGGACCAGAAACAAGCTTCCGAGGACCAGTTTCTGGCATTACAGCTGTCTTCAGCACGACTTGCTTGAATCCAGTGGCAAAGTGAGCAAGGGACTCACGTCTGAGCATACCCTGCCACACTTATGGCGGCCAAAGCGGTACAAAACGGGGTGGTAATGGACGGAGCATCTGAACCAATCAAACACTCACACCCAGTCAAAAGATCTGGGTTTGATCCATCACCATTCTTTAGCCCACTCTGCCACCTCAGTTCAGATATGGCTATATGCAAATCAGTCTGACCCTGTTGAGGAAAATTGAGTTTTGCCCTGTTATGTGTCCCTACGTGTTCCCCAACATGTAATATATATGCATGATTTCTATGCATTTCCCCCCCATGGCCGATAATAAAGACGCATTTACAGTTGCGTCCAACGTTAGTATGTCAGTTATCCAGTCTTCCGTGAAAGCAACGTGAATTAGGCTTTTTGGCCTATGTTGCCAACGTATTTACATGGTGCACGTTAAATCATCGAGATGCACCCGTTTCTAAGGCCCCACAGGACCCGGACACCAGATTCAGGCCTCAAGCCTCCTGAAACGCTCCTAGAGATGCAGCCCCGCCCGCATCTCTGACCCTTCCCTTACTTCCTGCCAAGCAACACGGTGCCCGGCTCGGCCTGCCTGCCAAGAATATGTTATGCCTACAGTTATCTGTTCAGCTCCCCGGTTTCACATTCCTAGCTAACGAACAGCATAAACATATCCATCTACAGTCTAGTCTTCCTGTCTCCATGCAAGTGATTTACTGAATTAATATCCATAGAAGATCCATAGCTCACGCAATACATGAAGAAATATATGCATACACTAGCCTTTAGTGACAAGTAGCCTTTGCCCTGATGACTTTTAGAATCAAGCAACATGTACTCTAAACACAAGATATCAGATGCGCTATAGGTACAGGTCGTTCTGACATCCCAGACTTTAGTCTCCTCTACTAGTGCTAGAAGTCAGCGCCCCCCAGCTCTCCCCAGTTACACGTCATGACTCGTCTTGCGCGCACCAGTAGATTAAAGGTTCCAGCTGCCCATGAAGCCCCCTCCATGTGTCCACCCACTTATGACACTTCTGTGACGTCTACATCACACACCTCCGTGCACGCCCTGTGCACGCCTTCTTTCACGCCCATATGTTCTTATCTTTCGTTTGTCACTTGTTACGCCTACTGTATTCAATGCAACTGTATGGTTCTACTATATATATTGTATGATGTTAATGAAATGTTGAGATTGTCCCTTCCTGAACCTTAGTAGGTGATGGAACCCGATGTCCATTGGCTCGAGCCACTTAATTAAAGCCCGTATGACTCAGATACCACGGATTCTGCCTCTCATTTATTGAGCTATCCTTTTTCATTTAATGCATAGAAAAATAGTACCGGTAATTTATTTATTTACCACACTGTGCCTCATGGGAACAGTCCAGCCCAAACTGCCAAGCCATGCCTTCCCCGGACCGGAACCAAGCTTCCGAGGACCGGTTTCTGGCATTACAGCCGTCTCCAGCCTGGCTTGCTTGAATCCAGTGGCAAAGTGAGCAAGGGACTCACGTCTGAGCATACCCTGCCACACTTATGGTGGCCAAAGCGGTACAAAAGGGGGTGGTGATGGGCGGAGCATCTGAACCAATCAAACACTCACACCCAGTCAAAAGATCTGGGTTTGATCATCACCGTTCTTTAGCCCACTCTGCCACCCCAGTTCAGACATGGCTATATGCAAATCAGTCTGACCCTGTGCCTCATGGAACAGTCCAGCCCGAACTGCCAAGCCATGCCTTCTCTGGACCGGAAACAAGCTTCCGAGGACCGGTTTCTGGCATTACAGCCGTCTTCAGCCCGGCTTGCTTGAATCCAGTGGCAAAGTGAGCAAGGGACTCACGTCTGAGCATACCCTGCCACACTTATGGCGGCCAAAGCTGTACAAAAGGGGGTGGTGATGGACGGAGCATCTGAACCAATCAAACACTCACACCCAGTCAAAAGATCTGGGTTTGATCCATCACCGTTCTTTAGCCCACTCTGCCACCCCAGTTCAGACATGGCTATATGCAAATCAGTCTGACCCTGTGCCTCATGGGAACAGTCCAGCCCAAACTGCCAAGCCATGCCTTCCCTGGACCGGAAACAAGCTTCCGAGGACTGGTTTCTGGCATTACAGCCGTCTTCAGCCCGGCTTCCTTGAATCCAGTGGCAAAGTGAGCAAGGGACTCACGTCTGAGCATACCCTGTCACACTTATGGCGGCCAAAGCGGTACAAAAGGGGGTGGTGATGGACGGAGCATCTGTGTAGCGACTACGTGGGTTGCCAGGAACAGAAAGGCACTTGCAGTGTTTGGCAGACGATGTAGTAACCGCATATCGCCACTGGAGGGCGCCTGGCGTTTGCGGAACTACGGTTCCCAGAGGCACAGAAGACATGGAAGCGGAAGCGCTGTGTCGTCAAAAGCCTTCCGAGGTAACGGCTCGGGGCTTGTCAATCAGGACCCTGTGTGAGAATGTGACGGAGCCCTTGCCTGCTCCTTGGAGCTGATTTCCAGGTACATTGTTTGCCTCGAGCGGAACGTTTTTTGTATTCTGCACTTCTAGAGACCGCTTTCTTCTTCCAGTTACGTGAGCGAGTCCCCGCAGTTATAAGACGGGCGGCCTCGCTATATTTGGTGACGTTTGTGAGACCCGCGCAGGAGCGCGTTGTCGTCTCCGTCACTGGCATTCTTTCCTGAGAAATACTATTTGTGAATCTTGGCGTGCCGGTACCGGTACGTGCTGCATAAGGAGACTCCTTGCTGATTTTGTTTTTCTTTGGTTATTACTCCTTGCTGATTTTGCCTAATTGGAATTCCTTGCTGATTTTGTACTGCCATCGTTTCTCCTGCGGATCTTGAGGAAGCAGGTTGCTTCCACTTGGGCTATTGCTGTTACATGGATTGATTCCCCGAGGGTTCTACTGGAGCTTTATTCCACCACATCAGTTAGTATTTACCCATATAGAATTGTTATGTTTCTTGGATGCCTGTGAAGTGCTGGGTTCCTAATTGATGGTTTCTTGTTCTTCCCTTTACTTGCAGTATACCACCTGGGGTTCTTAGAGACCAGCGAGAGAGTGGGTGGACGGCATACTGACAAACCTTCAGAAGACTCTCTGGGACAATCTTTATTATTTTATCCACTTCCCTTTTCCCCAGGGGGCATATATACATAGTTGTGTTTCCCTTTTACACTGTGTGTTGTGCGTTCTGGAGAGGAGGGGGGATTTTCATCTATCCATCGTTCCTGCTGACATCTCTCAGAGGTTAGTGGTATATAACCATTGACGTCGTGACATCTGAACCAATCAAACACTCACACCCAGTCAAAAGATCTGGGTTTGATCCATCACCGTTCTTTAGCCCACTCTGCCACCCTAGTTCAGACATGGCTATATGCAAATCAGTCTGACCCTGTGCCTCATGGGAACAGTCCAGCCCGAACTGCCAAGCCATGCCTTCCCTTGGGAGGGTCACACTTCTTACATTAGAGATTTGGGACCACACCAGGTACATACCAATGAAGGATATCTTACTTGCTAAATTTGGACTGACCCTTAAGAAGTATCGCCAAAGATTCAGGGACAGTCAGACGCTCCCCAATCAGTCCTGGGTAGATTTTGTTGGTTTCTCTAGTAAGGCTGGGGGAGGGGCAGCAAATTAAATAATTATGTTGGGTTTTACAATTTGATCATGAGAGAGCACATTCTCTGTATTTGCTTTACAGAGTTGTGCCAGCACCTAGTTGACAATAAGCTAACTGTCCCCAGGAAGCTTGCCGTGGAGGCGAACTCTGGGCTAGTACCAGAGTGTCCAAAAAGATATCTGGGGACATCCACAAAGGTGGTCTGGGCTCCCAACAGAAGGAAGACGGGGGACAAAAATGTAAAACAAGTAGTTCTTAAAAGGTCCCCAAAATAACTACCAAGGGAGTAGCGATATCCAGTCCCAATCTGATCCAAAGAAGTAAGGGCTCTTTGACCACAATACAGGGAGGTTTGCACACCAGTGTACAGAGTGCTATAAATAAAGTCACTTCAAGGGCAACACCTGGATTGGCGAGTATTTTGCTTGGGGAGGAGGTAGCCCCAGATAGGTTTGGGGAATACACCGAGGTAACCCTAGTGTCCATGTGGTATAGATACATGGTGCCAAAAGTCCACATCTCTGCAAATACTTCCAAGTATAGGGAGTGGGTCACCATTAATGTGCAGCAGAAGGAGGCTCTAGGTGACACAGGAGCCAGCATGACAGCTGTCAAGTGTCAGCAGAGCAGTTCCTACCAAACACATTCCACCAAGTCATAGTCGCTGGCAATCGTGAGATTCACCTCTTAGTGGCTCTGGTTCCCTTTGAGTGGGGTTCTCTGAAAGTTACTGTGGGCCATGCCTGTAGATTGTCTGTTAGGCAATGGCCTGCAGAACACTACCTGGAGGGAACTAGAGCTCTGGTCTCACTTGGAGATGATTGGGTTGCCTGAGTGGGTCTTCTTGACTACAGGAGCCATGGCTGCCCAGAAAGGGAGTCAAGGGAGTTTGGAGCCTAGGTAAATGTCCCTAACAGCTGCCACGGAGAGAGGTAAGGGGTGAGGGAAACCGATCTCAGATGTTCCCATGGCGGAGTTTGACGGAGTCACTGCGGAGGAGGTCCGTGCAAACAAGCAAAGAAATTGCCATCCTAGGTGACCTACCTCAGCTTGCCAGCTGGCAGGTACAGGGTGGCCCCACCAGGGAGGAATTCTGACCAGTACAAATGGAGTGTCCCACTCTTGAGGGCTAGAGGTGCCAGGCAGCAGGCAGCAGGTGAAGCTTTTGGGGAAACTGAGTCTACTGGGAGAACAATCTCCTTTACAGTGAGCCTAAGGTTCCTGGTGCTGGGACAGCCCATGTGCTGGTGGTCCCCCAATGCTACCAGACCTTTCTACTGGGCCTGGCTCATGACATTCCCCTGGCAGGACATTTGTGACAAGACAAGGCCTTCTCCAGGCTTGTTTCCAACTTTTATTGACCTGAATGAGGACAGCCTCAGATGCATTCTGCAGGTCCGGTCCCACCTGCCAGGGCAGTAGGACATCAGGGAAAAAGCACAAAGCTTCTCTAATCCCACTTCCCTTCACTGACACCCTCTTTGAAAGGTATGGCATCAGTGTCATTGGACCTTTGGACCCCAAAACAGCCTTGGGCATCAGGTTTGTCCTGGTCTTGTTTGACCATGCCACATGCCACCCAGAGGTAATCCCTCTTAGGTCAGTGACTGCACCCGTGGTGGCAAGAGCCATGATGGGGATAATTACCTGTGTTGGGTTTCCTTAAGGAGATAGTGTCAGACAGAGTCTCTAACTTCATGACAGCAACCTTTGGCCAATGACCGGTGGAGCTGTCCTATGCAGCTATAGAGGAGTTTGGCTTGGGTTCATCCCTCGGCCATCACCTACCCAGCCGGATGTTGGACACTGTTTTTCCTCGTCTCCCCGTTGTATTTCCTACCCCCTTGCCCCTATCTTTATGCTGTACTTTTATAATTCATGTAACTATGAACCAGCAACTGATATAACTTTGTAACTACTTTCTGAAACAATGTTCTTCCTCATGTAAAGCGCTCTGACACCTTCGGGTCTAGCCAGCTCTATATAAAACTATTTCAAATAAAAAAATAAATTAATAGGCATACATGAAGTCCATGTGGGATGAGTGTGGTGTCACTTACAGGTTCACCACATGCTATCATTCTCAAAATAACGGTCTGGTTGAGAGATTCAATAAGACTTTGAAAGGCATAATTATGGGACTGCTTGAGCCCATGAGGTGTAAGTGGGATGTCCTCTTGCCTTGCCTTTTGTTTGCCTACAGGGAGAAGCCACAAAAAGGAGTATGGTTTAGTCCCTTTGAGCCCCTCTTTGACACCCTGTTAGAGGATCTCCGTGGTACATTGGGCCACCTGAGAGGTGGAGGCAAGATGCAACCCCTTCAGGCCAAGATTTAAACTATCATGGCCTGGGAACCACCTAAAGCCCAAACAGAAGTGAGAGCCTTCCTTGACCTCACTGGCTACTACAGAGAAATTGTTAAGGGCTATGGCACCATAGTTGCTCCCTTAACTGAGCTGATTTATAAGAAGCTTTCCAGATTGATAATCTAGACAGAGACTTGTCAAAAAGCTTTTGACTCTCCAAAGGGAGCCATGCCCAGGGCCACTGACCTATCCACGGAATTTACAGTGCAGACAAATACTTCAGAGCATGACATTGGAGCAGTGTTAGCACAGTTGAATGAGGAGGGCCTAGTCCAACCGGTAGCCTTTATCAGCAGGAAGTTTACTTCCATGGCAAAGTGGAGTGCCATTGAAAGAGAAGCTTTTGCTGTGGTCTGGGCACTGAAGAAGTTGAGACCATGCCTATTAGGGACTCACTACCTCGTTCAGACAGACTACTTCAGACTCAGATGGCTAATGCAGATGAAGGGGTGAAAATCCCAAACAGTTGAGGTGATCTGTCTACCTTGACTTTATGGTGACACATTGCCTGGGGACTGACTACGCCAATGCTGATGGTCTCCGGATTTTTCTCCGCCTCAGTGAAGAGAACTCCCAATTATGTTAAGTTGTTATGCTATGTTATAACAAAGTTACAAAGCACATGTTCACCATAAGCATCTTGGCACTTGGGGAAAGAAGGCAACAACAACTCAGACTATTGGCTGTAGGCTTGAGTGAACAGCCATGTTTTCAAATGCTTTATGAAATTAATATAGTTTTCTTCCAGTTTAATTTCAGTTGGAAGTGAGTTCCATACCTGGGACCCTATCACTGAGAATCTCACACCTCCCATCCTTTTCCACTTAAATCTTGAGTATCATTAAGATATTTAACTGGGATGATATGAGATTGGCTGTTAGCATGTTGCTCTGAATTCCTGAAGATATAAGCTTCCGGCATTTTTTATGGAGAATTTATGGATAATGCAGCCTGTTTTAAAGATGGCCCGTTGGGCCACAGGAAGCCAGTGTGATTTCATCAATGTCTTGATGTTACAGTGCCTTGGTTGATGAAAGACCAGTCTGCTGCCTGGTTTTTAATCATTTGAAGTCTGAGATTAAGGCCTATTGGGAGTCGCAGGTGGAGGGCATTTTCATAATTGATTTTAAGGTGAAGAGGCAGAATATCAATGGAGAAATAAGTTGCATGAATATTGAGTCAAGAATATCGATGGTGTAAAATATTGAAGTAAGCTTTTTCATTATCATTTTTGTGTATTTTAGAAATATTGATTTTGAAAATATCACAGTCAAAAATATTGTAAATAATATGTACTATTTGTATTTTTGTTGTTTTGTTTAATGTTTAAATTCTTTTAAAAATATTTTAGTAGTAGATATTTAATATGTTTAAATTATTTTTTTAATGTTAAAATGTATGTCTTTATTGTATTTTCATTTATTTTCAGGAGCGGGATATTGGGTTTATAGGGGATAAGGGTTGAGAGTAATTTAAAAATGTTTGTTGAAAATAATTTTTTAATAAACAAATATATATATTACTAAAAAAACTTTCATAATTTTTTAATATAAATTTAAATTGAAAAAAAGTGAAGTTTTTTTGAGGTGGAAATATTTCCATATGAATTATATAAAAATGATTAACAATATTTGTTATATTAAAATATTATTTAAATATATATGTTAATAAAATATGTTTATTTTTATGTATATATAATTTTTTCTGTATTTGTTTTACAAATGTTAAAAATGTTAGTAATTATTTTAATTAAAATGTTGTTTTTAATTTAGTAATTAAATTTTTATAAAAAATCCAGGGAAATTTATAAATACAAATTTGAATTCATTTAATTTTTGTAAGGAGAGAAAAATCCACATTTTATTGACATTTTAAAAAAAATGTTTAAATATTGTAATTTATAATATGTCATTTTTTCTACATTTTTTGTTCTTGTAAAAAATGTTTAAAATAATTTTCGGGAAATGTTTGTGTTACATTTTTGAATTTTTTTTTTTTTTTTTTTTTTTATACATTTTTGTTTTGTATATGTTTAACATTTTTACATTTTTTAGCACTTTCTCTTAGTTAATTTGTTTTGGAGTTTGAATAGTATTTTTTTATTTTATTATCCAGCCCTTTCCTTGAGTTTAGTTGGTTTGGAGTTGTAATAGTAATTTTTTATGGTTTATTATCCAGCAGTGTCCCTGAGTTTAGCTAGTTTTATAGTTTGAATAGTATTTTTTTATGGTTTATTATCCAGCACTTATCCTGAGTTTAGTTGGTTTTGGAGTTGAAAAAGTAATTTTTTATGGTTTACTATCCAGCACTTTCCCTGAGTTCCGTTGGTTTTGGACTAGTGACTCTTTATTGGATATTGTCCTTTCCTTGAGTTTAGTTGGTTTTGGAGTTGGAATAGTAATTTTCATGGTTTATTATATAGTATTTTCTGGACTTTATATGTAAATTAAACATAAGAAAGGAGATGTACGTCAGTTTTTTTTTGTTAACATTAGTATTCACAAAAAATGTATTATATTTATTTCAGTTGCTCACAATTAAATTGTTCTTATTCAGTTTTGTTATACAAATTTTAAAAATACTGAAAAGCCTGATTTACAAAGTGTTATGTTATTTTCATACATTATAAAGCATGAAACATTTTAACATATTTTTAATGTACATTTGCAACATTACAAATATATTTTTACACGCATAGGGGTCTATTAGGATGGCAGTCGGAAAATCACCACGACCGCCATGTTAGCGAAATCAACTGCCTTCAGGTCCCGCGGGAAAGCTGGCAGTCCGATTAGGATCAACCGCCATAAAAATCAGACCACGGCGGAACAATGCCACCAAAGACCGCCCGTAGCGGGCAGAGCAGGTGAGAATCCATCCGTGGTGGTTGGATTCGCGGCGGAAACACACCAAACCGCCGCCAGGCCAGCCGAGAGACCGCACGGAAATTTCAGACTCCCCCGCTGTGACAGCGTGACGATCTGCTGTTTCCGACCGCCGCGGTCACAAACAGTGATGAAATGGAGAGCCAGCGGAAACCGTGACAAATGTGGCGGTCGTCCAAAAAAACACACTACAAGGCCACCAAGTGCACTCAGCAAACTAACCCTGCCCCCAAAAACACCTAACACATCCCAATGACACACCCCCATGGCAACTTCAAAAATACAAATCCCAGGACAACCCACACAACATACCTGACAGCAATACTCCATGTTGACACACCCACATAGCTGAGTATAAAACCAGTCCCTTCCCTGACCAGAATCCTTTGCAATACTCCAGCACTGAAGGAACCAAACCCTGTAGCTCATTGGATAGGTAAAACACTACACATCCCACCTGCACAACAGCACACATGCACACCCCACCTACACCACCCCCATCACCCTCACAACTGCACATCCATACATTAGCACATCACACACCATGGCACCAAAGAAAATGCCCAAATTCACAGAGAGTGAGTTGTCAGTCATGGCAGATGAGATAATCAGAGTAGAACCACAAGCGCTTGGTCACCTGGTCCAACAGACACCATTAACCACAGAAGCACAAATGTGGGCAAGGATAGTTGACAAGGCAGTAGGAAACACCCCGCGGTCTAGAAATGAAATCATGAAGCGGTGGCATGACCTGAAGAGGGTTGTGAAAGAAAAGAGGAACAAGAAACGTGTGCTGGCTCAGAGGACTGGTGGCCCTCTGATCCCACCAAAAACATTCACTGCATGGGAGGAGAAGGTGCTTGCCATACTGAATCCAGAGAGTCTCACAGGAATAGCCAGGGGAGTGCAGGCTGGTAAGGACAAACACATGTCTACCATTACACTGCAATATACTGTCTTACACAACTCCAAAGCTACACCTCCTAGGCCCAATCCCATTCAATCCCATTCATCCCACCACCATACCCAACTCAGGTCTCACAGATGTAAAATTCACACCATCTGATCCACCCCAAAGGAAGCCAACTACATTTCTATGGTTGTATGTGTACAGGCAGCCAGCACTACAACTCCCACCAGGCCCCCTGTCTCACCCCTGAGCAGGATGGAGCGCACACTCCCACCAAGAAGCATGTGGCAGGCATTACATTGCCCTCATCCAACTAACAGGTAGGTAGCCATCTTCACAGGGAGGGCTGTCTGGGGGTGGGAGGCCTGCAATACTACTCCCACCATGCTACCTTGTTCCCCAGCTGAGCAAATGGAGCACTCCCCACCCACCGAGAAGTATGTGGCAGCCATTGCATTGTTCACTTTCATTTAACAGGTAGGTAGCCATCTTCCAAGGTTGTGCTGTTTCGGGGTGGTGGGCCTGCAATACTACTCCCACCATGCTCCCTTGTTCCCCAGCTGAGCAAGATGGAGCACTCCCTACCCACCCAGAAACATGTGGCAGTTATTGCAATGTTCACCGTCACTTATCAGGTAGACAGTCATTTTAACAAGGAGGGCTGTTTGGGGTGGGAGGCCTGCAATACTATACCCACCATGCTCCCTTGCTCTCCAGCTGAGCAGATGGAGCACTCCCTCCCACCCAGAAGCATGTGGCAGCCACTGCATTGTTCACCCTCATCTAACAGGTAGGTAGCCATCTTCTCAGGTTGTGCTGTTTGGGGATGGTAGGCCTGCAATACTACCCCCACCATGCTCCCTTGTTCCCCGGCTGAGCAAGATGGAGCACTCCCCACCCACCCAGAAGCATGTGGCAGCCATTGCATTGTTCACCTTCATCTAACAGGTAGGTAGCCATTTTCACAAGGAGGGCAGTTTGGGGGTAGTAGGACTGCAATACTACTCCCACCATGCTCCCTTGTTCCCCAGCTGAGCAAGATGGAACACTCCCCACCCACCCAGAAGCTAAGGCATCCATTGCAATGTTTACCTTCACCTAACAGGTAGGTAGCCATTTTCATAAGGAGGGCAGTTTCGGAGTGGTAGGTCTGCAATGCTACTCCCACCATGCTCCCTTGTTCCCCAGCTGAGCAAGATGGAGCACTCCCCACTCACCCAGAAGCATGTGGCAGCCATTGCAATGTTCAACTTCAGCTATCAGGTGGCCAGCCATTTTAACAAGGAGGGCTGTTTGGGGTTGGGAGGCCTGCAATACTATACCCACCATGCTCCCTTGTTCCCCAGCTGAGCAAGATAGATCACTTCCCACCCACCCAGAAGCATGGGGCAGCCATTGCAATGTTCACCTTCACCTAGCAGGTAGTTAGCCATTTTACAAAGAGGGCTGTTTGGGGGAGGGAGGCCTACACTACAACTCCCACCAGGCTCCCCTGTCCCACCCCTGAGAAGCTTGGAACACTCTCTCCCACCAAGAAGCATGTGGCAGCCATTGCATTGTTCACACTCATCTAACAGGTAGGTAGCCATATCCCCAGGGAGGGCAGTTTGGGCGTGGTAGGCCTGCAATACCATGCACCCTTGTTCCCCAGCAGAGCAAGATGGAGCACTCCCTCTCACCCAGAAGCATGTGGCAGCCATTGCATTGTTCACCCTCATCTAACAGGTAGGTAGCCATATTCCCAGGGAGTGCAGTTTGGGGGTGATAGGCCTGAAACACTACTCCCACCATGCACCCTTGTTCCCCAGCTGAGCAAGATGGATCACTCACTCCCACCCAGAAACATATGGCAGCCATTGCAGTGCTCACCCTCATCTAACAGGTAGGTAGCCATCTTCCCAGGGTGCGCTGTTTGGGGGTGGTAGGCCTGCAATACTACTCCCACCATACTCCCTTGTTCCCCAGCTGAGAAAGATGGAGCGCTCCCCACCCACCCAGAAGCATGTGGCAGCCATTGCAATGTCCACCTTCACCTAACAGGTAGGTAACCATTTTCACAAGGAGGGCAGTTTGGGGGTAGTAGGCCTGCAATACTACTCCCACCATACTCCTTTGTTTCCCAGCTGAGCAAGATGGAACACTCCCCACCCACCCAGAAGCATGTGGCAGCCATTGCAATGTTCACCGTCACCTAACAGGTAGGTAGCCATTTTCACAAGGAGGGCTGTTTGGGGGTGGGAGGCGTGCAATACTACACCCACTATGCTCCCTTGTTCTCCGGCTGAGCAAGATGGAGCACTCCCTACCCACCCAGAAGCATGTAGCAGCCATTGCAATGTTCACCTTCTCCTAACAGGTAGGTAGCCATTTTCACAAGGAGGGCTGTTTGGGAGAGTGAGCACTCCCTCCTACCCAGAAGAATGTGAGAGCCATTGCATTAATCACTTCAATGGTAATTGAACAGACACCATTAGCCACAAGAGCACAAATGTGGGCAAGGATAGTTGACAAGGTCAATGCAGTAGGGAACGCCCCGCGGTCCAGAAATGAAATCATGAAGCGTGGCATTACCTGAAGAGGGTTGTAAAAGAAAAGAGGAACAAGAAACGTGTGCTGGCTCAGAGGACTGGTGGTGGCCCTCCGATCCCTCCAAAAACATTCACTGCATGGGAGGAGAAGGTGCTTGCCATACTGCATCCAGAGAGTCTCATATGAATAGCCCGGGGAGTGCAGGCTGGTAAAGACAAACAAATGTCTACCATTACACTGCAATGTACTGTCTTGCACAACTCTAAAGCTACACCTCCTAGGCCAATCCCATCCATCTGCACCACCATACCCAACACAGGTCTCACAGATGTAACATTCACACCATCTGATCCATCCCAAAGGTTGCCTTCTACATTTCTATGGTTGTATGGGTACAGGCAGATAGCACTGTAACTCCCACCAGGCCCCCTGTCTCACCCCTCAGCAAGAAGGAGCGTTCCCTTCCATCAAGAAGCATGTGACAGGCATTACACTGCCCTCATCAAACTAACAGGTAGGTAGCCATCTTCACAGGGAGGGCTTTCTGGGGGGGAGGCCTGCAATACTACTACTCCCACCATGCTCCCTTGTTCCCTAGCTGAGCAGGATGGAGCACTCCCTCCCACCCAGAAGCATGTGGCAGCCATTGCATTGTTCACCCTCATCTAATAGGTAGCTAGCCATCTTCCCAGGGAGCGCTGTTTGGGTGTGGGAGGCCTGCAATACTATACCCACCATGCTCCCGTGTTCTCCAGCTGAGCAAGATGGAGTACTCCCTCCCTCCCACACAGAAGCATTTGGCAGCCATTGCACTGTTCACCTTCACCTAACAGGTAGGTAGCCATTTTTACAAGAAAAAAAAAGCATGGAGCCAAATGACAACAACAGCCCTCATATCCCACCAAAATAAAAAGAGATACAATACCACTTACAGTGTGCAGACAGCTCAGCGTATGTAACTGTCACAGAAACAGAATTGTGATTCAACAAATCCCATCACAAAACTAAACAGGGCACAGACATGCAGGGCACTGAATGCTATCTGTAGGTTACATGGGGGCTGTTCTTGAAGGACCATATGAAGGATCATATGAAAACAAATCAAGCATGGTCTGTCGAACCAACAAATCTAAGCCCAGGACATGATGAAAAGTATGCATGAGATGACAATGCCTAGTACATATGATAGAGCGCGCAGGTCACCCAACCAACAATTTCACCATATACGTATCGGGCCCATAAACTTCAATTTATCTTATACATTAATCAGGTGACCTTACACTCTACTACCAGTAACCCTAGTTCCTTCCTATATATTCCTACTGTACCCGACTTACCAATCCACCGTTACGGGTACCTAATGACCACAATGGATCAGGGAGCTAGCTGTGAAGAAAGATACAAACCCAAGAAAATACCAACATATATTCTTTTGTATTTTCATAAAATGACCACAGACTACTGGGAAGTTTTAAAGATTTTATCTAAATTTCAGATTCGGAATGCATCAAGTTTACAACCAATAGGCAATCAATAACTAAAATAATGAAGAGCACATAACCATACAAGAAGTAAATTAAGCTGATCATTTATGAGTTTATGGAATAGTAAGAACAACAAACATGCTAGTTAGGAAATTCAGAGTTTAGATTGAAATGAAGTGACTTAATTACGGAAATTTTAAGAACACGCTAGAGGTCGCTATGGGAAAAAATACCCCTGATATATGGGTAGGGAGAAAAGCTTTAGTTTATATTGAAAGACTCTGGAACACTATACACCTATAGGGAAGGTAAAAATGGAACACGCTATAATTCTATAAACATCAATTCAGTTAGAAAAAGGAGAAAATTATAAACCACATCTATATTTCCTAAACAAGTCTGGAGAAATGTGCTTAAAGGAAGGGTAACATAGGAACATGCTAGAAAACAGCAATAACGTATGAGCTTTTCATTCAGTAGTTTTGCGAAAGCATGGAAAATCAACTATGCGCAAAGGTATGTCTTTATTAAAGCAAAAGACAGGAAAATAGAAGGTGCAGTATAGAGTTTTTTCAGCACTATAATTACCTAGAATGGTGTGAAGACCAACCCTGGCCACGGATCAGTCAAGGACAGGAAAAACCCCGAGGAAGGACAGTCATCAATGGGACAGCAGGTGCAGAATGGACACCCCAGGATAGGGCATGAAACCCAGATTAGGATCAGGACAGGACCACCAAGGCACGACCAGCACCCGCAGTTTGGAAGCAACGCCTGCGCTCCACCCTCTCTGCAGCTATCGGCCAGAACCCCAATTGGGTTATCGAACGCCCCAGCAAAGTGCTCCGCCAGCACTTAGGGTTTCTTTAGCAAAACCCTGTGAGTCTATGGAAATTTCGGACAGAGTGCTCTGCAGCCCTCTGTATCAAGTCACCTATTGAGTGCGTTGGGTCAGTGACAGGTCAGCTATTCGGACAAGTCGGACAATTTCTCTAGCTAAACCTAGGCCAGTTATACTGTTTTCGGGTCAGTGTACCACCCCCCAAATGTTGCAAGTGTCAGAATCCCCAATTTCGATTGGTCCCTAAGTAGGATAGGTCAACACACCAATCACATTTAATTTCTACAAGCCTATATTTGCATATTCTGGGACCGCCTATTGATTTTGGGGTTCCCATGACCTATTCTACAGAATACAATGGAAAGTAATACATTTGTTGCTAATGTAGAACATTTCAGCTTCTTCGGCTGGGTGAAGGTGCATCTTCCCAGGCACGTTTTGGCCGCGACCTCTGGTTGGCAACCATTCAATGCCACTGGCAGAAGACAGTCATGCGCAGTGGTGTACTTCAATATGGATTCCTGCGTGTCTCGCAGACCCTCAAAAACCCGGTACATGAAAATTAAGCGAAAACAAATTAAAACACAGAAAATAAATGAATACACTGTATACCATGAATAACTACTCTGTACCCCTTTACTTAAAAATATACTATGGCGTTAAAGTTTAGTGCAACAGACAATGACATGAAAGCATCAGTGCAAGCTTCACCATGTGAGGACACAGGCAGCCATCTTAAAAGCCAGTGCGCAAGCGCAAAGGTTCCCACCAGAACTGCAAGTACGTCACGTCACGTGAGTGTGACTAACGCATGCGCAGAAAGAAAACCCGCCAAGCAGCGACCATTTTTAGGAACAAGAGTTATTGAATTAGTAAACACATATGCAAGCGTCACTAGGACACCCCAATGTCAGAATAAAGGGAAATTAGTATGACAAACAGATTGATTTACATAGTTACATGTTATTTCGAGGTTCATGAATCCAAGCAAGTCGCGTAATATGCGAATCCTTGCTCCATCAATCCCCTCTTTGATGATATTTACTATCATCACAAAACCAATGGAATCAGATGCCAACTTTTCTCTCACACTTTGTTCATTTCAATTTCTTCTAACATTCTATTTAATTTCTCCTTTGTTTCTTTGTTAGGGTGTGAATTCTTCACCCTTTTATAAATCTGATTATTCAGTTCTTCTAATTCAAGTTCATCCACACTCCGTTTCACACCTCTTTTATTCACAGTATATTTCTTTTGGTGTTTGCGACATTTGCAACAGACAAATATAAGGAATATAATAAACCCTATTATGGCAATTGGCATCAGTACCTTAAACAACAAACCTTTACCTAACTGTGCAAACCAATGACCTACAGAAGAGAGACCATCAGTAAGTCTTTTCCAGGCACTGTCAACCTCCAGTGGTTTAAGTTCTTTTCCCAAATGTGTAATGTTCCTTACATACCTTTGGATTCCTACACTTTTGTCAGGTATGTAAGTGCAACAATGTTGCGCTTTCAACATTCTGCAGACTCCGCCCTCTTTCGCTAATAGGGTATCAAGGGCAAGTCGGTTCTGTAAAACCATTGATTTGATCGCAACCATTTCGGTATTGACCATCAGGAACCCTCCAGCAGAGTCGGTAGATAACCTATCTACTACTGTTGACAATTTGCTAATTTTGTTTGAGTTCAGAACCACTCCCACTGCAGGTATTATTGCGCTAAAAATATCTCCTACAATCTCACCAGCAGTTTCTCTTCTATTGCGTACTACTTTGTTAGTTTCTTCATTGCTTCCAGTGATTTTCCCCACATGGTATATCTTTGGGAAGACAATACCAAAATAGCAACTCCCGTACCAATGGTCGGGCAATTTGAAGTAAGCCTTGTTCCCACAAATAAAATAAATCCCAGGAAACACAGGCTCTGTCCCATCTTTGAAACCCCAACTCCAATTACCTTGTAATTATGCTCACATTCACTGGAACCGATGGAAACATTGTTATAATAACTAGTCATTTCCCTTTTAAGACAGAGCTTCCCCTTCTTTTCGAAATCAAGGAGCATAGCAGCAGTAGCTCCACCATTTGAGGTGCTCCCTATACTTTCTGCCCATTTAGGAACTTTATGGTTCCTATCTTTGGCTTTCTTTTGGAAACTCTCTCTTCTTTTCTCTACCATGTCCAGAAATTCTTTTTCCTTTTCATGTAAAGAACAGGTCAGGTTATTTTTATGTGCATCATCTATATTAATTTTTCCTACCGTTAGAAAATAATCACTCATGTATTTAGCTACATCTCTAGTCGTCTGTACAGGGTTTAGGTTTCTTCAAACAGGAAGTTCAGAAAATGTCACGTCATAGTTTGAATAGTAATATTGTAATGGTCCTCTTTTGTAAAATAAGCTGGTCAGTACACTACAGGAAATTCCATAGGTTAAGGGCAAGTGATGATAAGTCACGCCTTCAGCTACAGAAGTAGGTGGCTTCATGCAGACATAGCAGTCGTCTATTTCCATAGTTTCTACATAATGCAATAACAGGTTCGCGAAAACGTTTAAATGAGTCTTGTTCTTGTAATTACAATGCATTTAGGAAGGGGGAGTCTCTGGTTGGCGCAGTGCAGCACTGGCGACAAACAGGGCCTCTCTCTTCCTCGTCAGGGCTGAGGGTTACCTCTAAGAACAACCTCTGCTTACCCTCTAGGTAGTGTGGCGCAAGCAGTCTAGGCTAATCTCTGGGGCACATAGGGTTAAACATTTGCAATATCATACCACCACAACCAACCCACCACACAATGACACCAAACTGTTTTGTAGTAAAAAATATATTCTCTTTATATATTTTTAAAATCAGGCTTGTAAATACAGTTTGTTACTTTAAAGGATTGCGAGGTTCCAGTTACTCTTATTTATGTTGCCACAGTTCTTTTTAGTAATGTACAAGTCTTTATATGCACTTCTGAATGTTTTCTCACTTCCTTGTAGTTCAAAAATGGAGATTTCTCTGTTAAGGCGCTTTTGTTATAAATCTCCTAATTTCACAGTTCTCTCAGTGTTCTTTCCTTTCAAAGAGAAAGCCTCTCTCTGTTCTGGGGCTTTGGGACCCTCCTCGGCCTTCGGAGCGCCTTGCAGCGCCTCTCCTGCCTTTAAGGGTGAAACTGACTCGGCCCCTACCAACTCTCACGCATCTCGCGGTAGGCTTGGAATGGACACCAGAGAGGGCCTCGAAGAAACCCTGGGCCTTTTCTAGAGGTGGGGGCTGAGCTGCGGAGCAGAGCAGCAAGCAGGCGATGAGAGGAGCCTCTGGGGCCAAGGCACCTTCAGGAATGCTTTCTTTCAGGACTTGTCAGTGCAGAGGGGTCCCTTCTGACAGCGGAGGATCTCCGGGAGGCAAGGCACCCTTCACAGTGCGGTGCGGCCTCTCCTGGGGGGCAGAGCAAGGCAGGGCAGCCGGGTGCAATCAGATGCACGGGGTCCAGGCTGTTCGAGTCCCCGGGATTCCGGCGGGAGGGGCTGAAGTCTCCTCAAGGGCTCCGTGAAGCAGGCAGGGGTAGAGGAGCAGCGGCCTTAGCCCTGGGGCAGAGAGCGACTCCGGGTGGAGCGAGGCTCTCAAGGGCAAGAGGGCAGGCTGGCTCCCGAGTACCACGGCCCTAGGAGGGGGCGAGAGGGGGCAGACTTCACCTCCGGCGGGAGGAAATACTCGGCCTCAGGCAGGGGACGAGCCAAAGCACAGGAGAACCCACTGGTCCTGGGGTTCAGTTCAGGGGGCAAGCTCAATCAAGCCCTTGGAGAATGTTTAGAGCACAAAGCAGCAAAGTCTTTAAAGCAAGTCTTCTTGTAATTACATTTCAAATAAACACTCCTTACCCACACATGTCGTTGTGTCTGCTCCGTGTCTATTACAGGATGTGCAGTCTTCACCATGATTACAATGTACCTGGAGTACAGATTGTTCTTAGGCAAGGAGAGGGTGAAGGGAGATAGGAAAACACAACAGAACAATATTCACTAGTCAGGTGGTGGCATCACAGCCATCACACAACACTTGTGTAATGCTTCCTCATCTGGTGCTTCTAAATTTAACTGTCTCCGTTTCAGGCTCAGTGGTTTGTCCAGTATGTCTACTCTGTGTGGTGTAATCCTAGTGTGTGTTTCTACAGTGTCGTCAGGTAAGGTATTATTTGGATACAGGCTTGGATTTTTACTCATCAGAGAAGGAAGGGTTACAGTCAGTCCTATCCAAAGGATCAGTACTATTGCTACACTACATAAACATACTTGGCAGCATGTTTTACAACAACTACATCTAGGTCTTCAGTTCACACTGGAATCAGACATTTCTGCTTAACAGAAGTTTTCCAACCCCTCTTTGTTACTTTGCACAGATAGCTTACACTGAGCAACTTCAGGTTGGTTCGTCTTCTTCGGCAGACTGATCAGCTGTCTGTTCTTCGTCACTTTCGTCAGTTATATCAAGATCCTCAAATTCTTCCAACACCAAGTAAGTCCACTCAGGATCTCGATACTTTTTGTTCAGTTTTTATTCGGTCACTCCTTCGTTTGGAGCTCTCTCCTGTTTGCTTTGCTGTACGGGAACTTTGTCTTCTTTGCTCAAGTTTTTCTTCTACTGTTTTTAGTCTCAGTCTTAGTCTTTTAATGAACCTTGGTTCAGTATTTTTCTTTTTCTTGAGTCTTTTAAGTGGCACTGTCGTTTGGCTTTCTTCTAATGCTCTTTTACTTTCATTTGGTTGTGGCACTTCTGCTTCTTCTTTTTCCCTTCCTGTCTGACTAGCCCCAGGTCTTGTATCTGTTTCTTCTGCCTGGTTACTAAGCTGGCCTTGTTCAGGTGTAGACTGGATTTGACTTTTGGGCGTTTCAGTTTCTGTGTCCTGAACACATTCGTCTAGTTCTATCTGATCCTGTTCAAGCACTTCGAACCTTTGATTCTCTTCCGCTTGAACTTTCGCCCTAATTTCTGTCTGTCCATTTTCAACTTCAGGAGTTCTTGGAGGTGTGTCGATCACTTGTTCTGTCCCTATTTGATTTTCTTCTTCATCAGATTTGACATGGATTTCAATAATCTGATTGTCTGCTCCTATTCCTGTCTCTTCCTCACTATTCCACTCTCTGTCTGCGTAGGTTTGACTTCTTGTTCTGATTGGGTCATCAGTCAGGTCGATTATGGGTATCCACTCATCTCGACTGGTGCTCGGTTGTTCGTCATCAGCTACTTCAGGACCAACGTCTGGAGACCCCTCAGCTGGACAACCTTCAGCGTCAGTTTCCTCGTCCTTGGTCACTTTCTTGGTATGGCTGGCATGGATCCACTTTGGAACGCCGGCACACTTCACCGCTGTCGTGGTCACCAGTATCACTTGGCGCTGTTTTCCCCACTTCGGTGCAAGGCAATTTGAACGAGTATGTTTCCTGAGTACAACCCAATCGCCTGGAACCAATTTATGGACTGGAGTTGTTGGACTGGCGACGGCGTCTTCCCCAATCTGGCGAGAGATAGAACGCACTTGGTCAGCCAGTTGTTTGCGGTATTCAAGTACCAAATCATCAGAAATGCTTATCAGTTTGTGTCCTGGTACCCATGCCAGTCTCATCACTCTTCCCATCAGGATTTCATGGGGACTCAGGCCTGTTTTTCGGTCTGGAATACTTCGGATTCCCATCAGAACAAGAGGTAAAGCCTCTATCCAGTTCATGCCAGTAGACTCACACATTTTCCCTAATCTCGACTTGATAGTGCCATTTACTTGTTCCACCACTCCAGAAGCCTCTGGACGGTATGCACAGTGCAGATTTTGAGTAATCTTGAAAGCTTTACAGAGCTGATCAATTACTTCATTCTGGAAATGCCCACCTCTATCTGATTCAATTGTGACCGGAACCCCGTACCTAGGTATTAGTTCTCGTGGTAACAACTTAGCTACAGTGATGGCGTCATTCTTTTTGGCTGGGTAAGCTTCCACCCATTTTTAAAACAGGCAGACAATGACGAGGACATATCTCATTCCTTTACAAAGGGGCAACTGAATGAAGTCAATCTGCAATCTTACAAAGGGACCTCCTGACTTCCCAATTTTTCCCATTTCAACTACTGTTCTCTTTCCAGCGTTGAACTGCTGACATGTCAAACACCTCCGACAGAGTGACTCTGCTACCTTCCTGAATTTCGGGTTGTACCATGTCTGTTGGAAAACACGAATCATGGCATCCCTACCAATTTGTGTATCTCCATGTATCGGTCTAGCCATAGAAGCAAGCAAGCGTCTAGGCAACACAGGCATACTGTCAGGGCCCACAATGATACCATCCTCGCTTCTCTGTCGACAACCAAGCTTTCTCCATTTTTCCTTTTTCTTTGGTGGTGCAGCATACTGCCAATCTCTCAATTCCTCCCATGTAGGCACATCCTCAAACACCATAAGTTGGCAGCTGTTTCCATATCCCCCCAATTTTATATTTACAGACATTCGATGTGTGGCACAATGTTGGGCCACTTCGTCAGCATATCGATTTCCTACTGTCACATGGTCAGTGCCAGATTTGTGAGCAGCACACTTGACCACTGCCAATTCTTTTGGTAACTGGATTGCGTCCAGTAATTCTTGTACAACTTTTCCATTTCTGATAGGAGTACCTGAAGATGTCAGAAACTCCCTTTGCAGCCACAACTGGCCGAAGTCATGCACAACCCCATAACCGTACTGACTGTCAGTATATACGGTTATTCTTTTGTTTTTCCCAATTTTACAGGCTCTGGCCAATGCAACCAATTTGGCTACTTGTGCAGACTTTACTCCAAATAGACAGGATGCTTCTATAGTGCGTGATACCGTGACTACAGCATAAGCAGCACTTAGGCCTACAAGTTCGTGTCTCAGACATGAGCCGTCTACAAACAGCTCGCAATCTTCTACAGGCAGGGGCATTTCTTTGATATCTGGACGTGGCTTGGTACTGAACTCTGTTAGGTCAATGCAATCATGCTCGACCTCTCCCTTTGCTTCTGCAATCAGTGACTCAGGCAACAAGGTTGCTGGGTTCAATATGTTACACCGAGTAATGACTACATTTGCAGCACCTACTAGGATCCTTTCGTACTTAGTCAGCCGACTAGGGGTGAGGTACTGAGTTTTAGTTCTTGTCAGTAAGATTACAACTGCTTGTGGAACATACACGGTTACAGGATGTCCCATAATAATAGATTCACTTTGCTCAAGACTCGTGCATGTGGCAGCTACAGCTTTCAGACATCCGGGTAATCCAGCAGCCACTGGATCTAAAGTGGCCGAAAAATATTCCACTGGACGTCTAGTCAACCCATGGGCTTGGGTTAGGACTGACAGTGCGCAATTGTCTCGTGTATCACAAAACAGTGAAAATTCTTTAGAATAATCAGGCATGCCTAAAGCAGGGGCTGTACACAGACATTCTCGTAATTTAGTAAAGGCTGTCAGGCTCTCCTCATCCCACTCCACTGGGTCTTTTGCTCCTTTCTTTGTCATTTTGATCAAAGGTTTGGCTAGGACTGCAAATCCCACAATCCACTGCCTGCAGTAACCTACAACTCCAAGGAACATTCTGACTTCTTTCTGAGTATTGGGTAACTGCATGTTTCGAATTATCCTGATTCTTTCTGAAGTAACTTTTCTGATGCCTTTCTCTATCTGGTGCCCCAGATATTTTACTGATTTGGTACAGAACTGTAGTTTGTCAGGTGACACTTTATGTCCTCCTTCACCTAGATGGTTCAGTAGGGCAATGGTGTCAACAACACAGTCTTTCTGACTCTTAGATGCCACCAAGAGGTCGTCTATATATTGCACCAAAACTGAGTTTCCAGGTAAGGTTAAAGATTCAAGGGATTTTTTCAAAATCTGGTTAAAGATTGAGGGGCTTTCTGTGTACCCCTGAGGGACACGATTCCAAACGAACACGTGACTGTCGAAGGCAAATGAGAAAAGAAATTTGCTGTCTAGATGCAAGGTGATTGAAAAGAATGCATGACATAGGTCAATCACGGTGAACCATTCAGCATCCCAGGGGATCTGATACAGAATCACTGCTGGGTTCGGAACAATAGGGCAGCAGGGAACAACAATTTTGTTTACCTTTCTCATGTCCTGTACTACCCTATACTTGCCACTAGGTTTCTTGATTCCAATTATGGGTGAGTTACACGGGCTACTCATCACTTCTTGTATGATGTTTGCTTCTAATAATCTTTTTATTTCAATGGCAACTCCTGCTCTTACTTCTGCACTCATTTTGTAAGGCTTGGTATTGGGGTAAACTGCATTTTCTTTCATGGCTATTTTGATTGGGTCAACGTTTGCCATCAAGCCTACATCCTTTCCAGTAAAGTCCCATACTTCTGGTTTCACTGTCTGTTGGAGTTCTTCAGGTAAGTCTTGTATAGTCAGTGGTTTAATTTCTGAGTCAGGTCTGATTAACATTAACTTGTATATTCCATCTTCGTCTGGGGTTTGAATTTCGACGCCCTTTGGTGTGCAAAAGATGGTACAGTTCAGTATTTTTTCATTACCTCATCAGAAGGTGCTCCTGAAACAGGATCCCTCGGGTATTCTTCACTAGGCCAACCAATGGCAATTTTACAATCTGTCCACAAATCTACGGGAACAACTATCTCGAAAAACCCATCCAGATCTTTCCATAGGCATTTTTGGACCTTTACAAACCTTTCTACCTGTCTGTACCAATCTACAGGCTTTTCTCGTAATTTAGGAAAATCATTGGTAAATGACACAATATCCTGTCTGGACCATGGAACGTGCACATACTTCCCACCTGGCACTTCTCGCATGGGGTATAACTGTTCTGGCTTGTCTGCTTCCCTTAAAGCAAACTCAGAAGTCGTCTGTCTGGACCTAACCTCTTCCTTTTTCTTTGCCCACCTGGCTTTCCACTTGTCTACATCTCCCCATTTTTGCAACACGATCAACAATTCTTTGATCCGAACCTTCTTTCCTGACACATTCATATTCTCTAGATCTTTGTCTGAGAAATCTGCTCTGTAGGGTTTTTGTAATGGCTTTGATTTTGAAATATCTATTCCCATACTGGCTGCAGTGTCTGTTAGTTTCTCATGGAGCACTTTGGTATTACGGGTAAGACTCTTGCAAACCAATCACAGGACACCACAAATGTGGAACCTGTGTGGCATGCCCTAGTACTATTGAGGGGTGTGAGTTCCGGCATGCAGTGACCAGTTGGAAGCATTTTGAATTCTCTAACTGTATGACCAAGAATGTGGTCTATTTGTCCAATGTCCTTGTGACAAAATATATATCGGCAAAACATGCCAACAAATCAATGCACGTATTGGCCAACACAGATCTAGGATAAAGAACAAAATCCTAACTGCTCCAATGGTGGAGCACTACATGACAGCCAAACATGACGAAAACGATCTTAGGTGGACAGTGTTGTACACTGCGCAACCTATGCATCGGAATGTTGACATTGAAAAAATGCTCCTTAAAAAAGAAGCTTATTTAATTCTGAAGTTTAACAGCGTACAGAAAGGGCTAAATAGCATGTCTGAAATTGCAAGACTGTAGATTCCAGCTGCTCTTGGCGTCCACAACAGGTCGTGATTGTTCCATTTGTTTCAATGATGTTTCCTCTACATTTGTAAAAATTTTATCTGGTCTAACGGAGTACAATCCTTCATTCCATCAATAAGTTACACTCTTATGTATCGAAATTTACAAGCACTCACACGTGGTCACACACACTATCCACGTATATAGAGCAACCTCCAAAGGTCGTTATACACATGGAACTACACGTCCCAGATTGCATAGGAGAGGTACCGACTAGTTAAAGCCAGCTGCTTCCTCGGCATCCATTTTGGATTGACCGCAGAAGGATTGCAGGCGAGGCTGAGGAAGGACATAGGTGAGTGCTGCAAGCGGCAAAAGCCGTTTCTAGAATAAAATGAAAGACTCGAGCTTCCCAAAGCAATTACTGCATCTGTCTCCACAGCGGGCCTCGGGCCGCCGGTGAAACATTGACAGTTCAAGTGAAGACTTACTGCTCATTCAAGACTGCGAATGAAAGGTATGTTTACACACCCACGAGCACACGGCCAGAACCTTAGCTTTCTAGCCAGCTACAGATTTCTGTTAAAATCCTCCCTTATTGCTTTCCAGTGTTCACGACTGGTGACTAATCCCTTTGTGAAATAAAGTGCTGGTGTCATGATGACAAATTGGTGACATTTTCGAATTTCCCACTAATGAATCATTTGAAGGTACGTCAAATTCCTTTTCCCCTCCGTTTTTTCGACTTTTGGTAATAAAATGGGCCAAATAGATAAGTGACTTAATTGTTCATTTCCTTAGGTGGCCTCCCTCTTTCTGCGCAACAGGATTCTTCTCACTAAATAAAGATAACCACAGCACGTGAAGAAATCCGTGCCAGAATCCATTTTCATGAATTCACTTCTCTTCCAAAAAGTTCGGTAGGTCCTGACTCACAGGTCAACTTGGGTGTGACTAGATATGAGGCGAGTTTATAAACTTTGTAATTTTCATCCCTTGAGATTGAAATCTCTTTTCATTCTCTTTGCACCCCTTGCAGACAGACTGACAGCGCCCTGATGAGATTCCAGGAATTTTCACCCTGGCATCGAAACGCGTCGGCACTTTTATAAAAGGAGTAACTGAGATAAAGTCCCCTATACCAGTAACTACTGGTTATATTAGTGGTCATAAATTGTTTACACTCCTTTATTCCCATTTTTGCCCCTGTTTGTAATTCTCATTTGTACAGAATTTGTTTTCAATGTTATGTTCACTGTAGCTGTATTTTTTTTATGTGGGTCATATTGAATGTAATTTCTGGATTCATTTCCGGTCTTTCTTCTTTTTTTGCATCAATTGTATGTTTTAAGTTCACAATGTATATGTGTTGACATAAATGTAAAAATGTACTGTAAAATATGTGATATAGAAATTCGTTTTTTCTGCCTTTGACTTTTTTCGTTTGAAATATTCCAAATAAGTATGAAATAATTGGTATAAATAAAAGTACCTTGTCAACTACGACAATTAGCGTCTTTGACACTCCTTGAATGTGGATCTAAATAGAGGTGGCTAGGCATTTTCATGTGTTTCTTTTTCTTGCAGATAAACAGCAGCTCTTCTTCGGAATAGGTATTTAATCTATCTAACCCCACATTTCCGGCCGTCAGTCCTTCCATTTCAATTCTCAATTTGTAAATATCCAATGGTTTGGTCTGAGGAGTTTGTCTCTCTAATTCCCGACTCCATCTCTCAATTTCTTCAGGAGTCACCAATGTGACACTTTTGGTACCTGAAGTCGATTCCATTTGAATCTCTCTCGTATTGAAAGGATTATGTCTCGTCTGAAAACTCCTTCCTGAGTTCCTAATAGGCAAGTCCATTAAAGAAGCTTCGAATCCACACTCACTCGTTTGATCATCTACAATTAAGGACTCTTTTCTTGGCTGCACTACAGTTGGGGTAATAATTGGGGCTCTTGGACTCCCTTGTCTATCCCCATACAAAGGAACAACTGGTCCAATAGTTACTGGGATCATCAGGGCTTCGGGGCTTGTATTTAACTGGGAGAGTTTCTGAATTATTTTGGTTCTTTGTTTGGCTAGAGCCTCTCGCTCCTTTTCCTGCAGCATTCTTTCCAAGCTTATTTCAGGTACTATTTGCGGACTTAATGTTGGGGCAGTTGGATGCATCATACTTGGACCTTCACCATAATTAGGTTTTGGAAACAAGCTTCCTGTGTTTATGGATCTCGGTCCTCCCTCATAAGGAGGTCTTGAACCAAAGTCTCTTTCACCTGAATATCTTGATTCTCCACTAAATGGTGGTCTTAGACAGGTGTCTCCGGCACCTATGAGTCCCAGGCCCTCGCTATAGAAAGGTATTTGACAGCTATCTCTTGTGTTTACAGATCTATTTCCTTCCTGACACGGGGGTCGTTGGGAAGCATCCTCTACACTAGATGATCTGGGACCTTCATTATAAGGAGGCGGATTTTTCATAAACATGTCATCTAATAAATCATCATCCGAATCCCCATTGGACACCCAATGTTTGCACTTTTCTGTCTTTTTCTCTCCCGCAGGACCACCCATTGCCATCATTGGAAACAGTCCTTCTACAATCATATTCTGTCTCCACTGTTCCATTTTTTTATCTCGGGTTTCTTGCTTTAATTTCGAATAAAATTTTGTTAACCCTTTGTCCAATCGGGGCTTGTCTCTCTCAAAAGCCTCGATCTCCCATTCCTCTAATGCTTCGTACTGCGTTAATCTAGGTCTGGGATGTAATTCATTCATTCGGGTTCTCAAATTAAATAAAATCCTGACATTAAATGTTCCTTCTAACGGGAAAGCCAAAATTCCGTCATCTTTTGTGTATTCCGCCCAATTTTCCAACCATACACATGAGTGGTACCCTTTATCAAACATCATGAACGATGCAGGAGTATTAGGTGGTGGAATGACAACACCTTCTCTAGTTTTTATAGGTTTGTCCTTTTTGAAGTAATTCTTCACTTTATTTACAAGGGACAATTTTCTCTTATTTCCGTACATAATGCTAGTGTTATGCCCTTTCCACTGATCGTTTTCAAACCCTAAATGTCGTGGATCAGGTCTAGTATTCGGTCTATACGTGTGCCACATACGATTTCTGTGAGCGACTTTGTTTACAAATCACTCCCAATCCAAATGCGGCTTTTATTTTCGTGCAACCAATCAAATGCACGGTTTCAAATAATCTCGACCAATGGGTGCGCGGCCTTTTCGCGAGACAGGTTCTCATGCTTCGGCACTCACCCCTCCTTTACAATTCCAGCTCCGCTACACACCCACTGTTTCGACCAATACCAGCGCGGCACAGAGTGACGTCAGAGCAGCTCCGCAACTGACTCCCTCCTTCTCAAGGTAATGGAAACTTAATTTCTCTTTTTAAAGTGCAAGTGCTTTAGTAATTTAACAACATAAACACATTCGCCACTGTACTCGAGTGTCTAGAAAGAAAAGATACGTTTTACTGCAAGTAAACTACTTCCATTTACTTTTCAATTACTACGAGTAGAACCCTTCTGCCTACCCTTCACTCAAGCATTAAGGAACCTGCTACTCTTTTGACTCATCCACTTCTTTTCGGGATATATACTAAGTCTAAAGTTTCACTAGCGAACCCCTTTGCTTACACTCAAGCTCCGACGAACCTGCTACTCCTTTCTCATGTGACCCTTACTAGGTTATCTCACAATAGAAGTTTTGCCAGCGAACTCGTTGCTATCATTTATTCAAACCTATATTCAGAAAACCCTAATTAGTGCTTCCAGTTCTGCCTAACCTGCACTAACTTTCCTCTAGTAAGTGTCCTCACCACGGTGTGGATTCTTCTTACCACCCGCTATTCAATTCCCCGGGGATTCCAGACAAACACTAAACAATTACTAACGAGTGGGTTAATACATAAATCAATATAACAATAAGAAAAACAATTTAAAACATTTCATAATTTTCAAAGCAGAAACATTTCACGTGATCGATCAATTTCAGAAGTCAAAATATTCACAATTTAGCAGCAAAATCTTTATAGCAGCATCCGACCTACCTACTTATCTTAACTAGTCCTACCTAACTTTAACTAGTCCCTAACCATCCTCTGCTACCAGAAAATTACTGATAGAGCGCGCAGGTCACCCAACCAACAATTTCACCAAATACGTATCGGGCCCATAAACTTCAATTTATCTTATACATTAATCAGGTGACCTTACACTCTACTACCAGTAACCCTAGTTCCTTCCTATATATTCCTACTGTACCTGACTTACCAATCCACCGTTACGGGTACCTAATGACCACAATGGATCAGGGAGCTAGCTGTGAAGAAAGATACAAACCCAAGAAAATACTAACATATATTCTTTTGTATTTTCATAAAATGACCACAGACTACTGGGAAGTTTTAAAGATTTTATCTAAATTTCAGATTCGGAAAGCATCAAGTTTACAACCAATAGGCAATCAATAACTAAAATAATGAAGAGCACATAACCATACAAGAAGTAAATTAAGCTGATCATTTATGAGTTTATGGAATAGTAAGAACAAGAAACATGCTAGTTTAGATTTAAATAAAGTGAATTAACTACGGAAATTTTAAGAACACGCTAGAGGTCGCTATGGGAAAAAATACCCCTGATATATGGGTAGGGAGAAAAGCTTTAGTTTATATTGAAAGACTCTGGAACACTATACACCTATAGGGAAGGTAAAAATGGAACACGCTATAATTCTATAAACATCAATTCAGTTAGAAAAAGGAGAAAATTATAAACCACATCTATATTTCCTAAACAAGTCTGGAGAAATGTGCTTAAAGGAAGGGTAACATAGGAACATGCTAGAAAACAGCAATAACGTATGAGCTTTTCATTCAGTAGTTTTGCGAAAGCATGGAAAATCAACTATGCGCAAAGGTATGTCTTTATTAAAGCAAAAGACAGGAAAATAGAAGGTGCAGTATAGAGTTTTTTCAGCACTATAATTACCTAGAATGGTGTGAAGACCAACTCTGGCCACGGATCAGTCAAGGGCAGGAAAAACCCCAAGGAAGGACAGTCATCAATGGGACAGCAGGTGCAGAATGGACACCCCAGGACAGGACAGGAAACCCAGATTAGGATCAGGACAGGACCACCAAGGCACGACCAGCACCCGCAGCTTGGAAGCAACGCCTGCGCTCCACCCTCTCTGCAGCTATCGGCCAGAACCCCGATTGGGTTATCGAACTCGCCAGCAAAGTGCTCCGCCAGCACTTAGGGTTTCTTTAGCAAAACCCCGTGAGTCTATGGAAATTTCGGACAGAGTGCTCTGCAGCCCTCTGTATCAAGTCACCTATTGACTGCGTTGGGTCAGTGACAGGTCAGCTATTCGGACAAGTCGGACAATTTCTCTAGCTAAACTTAGGCTAGTTATACTGTTTTCGGGTCAGTGTACCACCCCCCAAATGTTGCAAGTGTCAGAATCCCCAATTTCGATTGGTCCCTAAGTAGGATAGGTCAACACACCAATCACATTTAATTTCTACAAGCCTATATTTGCATATTCTGGGACCGCTCATTGAATTTGGGGTTCCCATGACGTATTCTACAGAATACAATGGAAAGTAATACATTTGTTGCTAATGTAGAACATTTCAGCTTCTTCGGCTGGGTGAAGGTGCATCTTCCCAGGCACATTTTGGCCGCGACCTCTGGTTGGCAACCATTCAATGCCACTGGTAGAAGACAGTCATGCGCAGTGGTGTACTTCAATATGGATTCCTGCGTGTCTCGCAGACCCTCAAAAACCCGGTACATGAAAAGTAAGCGAAAACAAATTAAAACACAGAAAATAAATGAATACACTGTATACCATGAATAACTACTCTGTACCCCTTTACTTAAAAATATACTATGGCGTTAAAGTTTAGTGCAACAGACAATGACATGAAAGCATCAGTGCAAGCTTCACCATGTGAGGACACAGGCAGCCATCTTAAAAGCCAGTGCGCAAGCGCAAAGGTTCCCACCAGAACTGCAAGTACGTCACGTCACGTGAGTGTGATTAACGCATGCGCAGAAAGAAAACCCGCCAAGCAGCGGCCATTTTTAGGAACAAGAGTTATTGAATTAGTAAACACATATGCAAGCGTCACTAGGACATCCCAATGTCAGAATAAAGGGAAATTAGTATGACAAACAGATTGATTTACATAGTTACATGTTATTTCGAGGTTCATGAATCCAAGCAAGTCGCGTAATATGCGAATCCTTGCTCCATCACATATGCAAATGAGTATGTGCACAAATGTAACGCCTGCCAGGCAGAGTAATCAGCAAATATGGCTCACATCAAGTTGTATTGCTGCCAGTTGTCAGATGACAATATGTCCTCATAATCACAGAATCTACACATGGGGCATGGTATCCATTGACATGTCACACCATGGAAATCCAATGTATGTACCTCCAAATCATGTTGTGATCACTGTGCAGACATACAATGTGTGAAATAGTTAATTGTGTGCTGCATAACCAGTAAATAAGATACATCAACCACAAAGCTTTAGGGGTATACGTCCATGACCATTTCCTCTCTGTAACACAGGTGACCAACAACTGACTGCAGAGGACGACAACATCAACCTGCAGGGCCAGTCTCCACCCCCGGAAAATGGACCCTCAGATGTGGACTCCCTGGATTTTGAGGACGCGTCAACAGAGTCCTTGAGGCCTATGAACGGGCCCAGGGACAAACGGGCCAGGCTGAAGAAGATTCAAGTGTGCTCTGCCTGCTGCTGAGGTCCATCGACAAGCGCATCGGCCAAATTGTGAACCTCTTGGGCCAGCTAGTGGTGGTTCTGAGGGACAGGCCTGTGGCACAACCAACACCTCCACCTCCCTCTGTTGTCCCGCAGGATGACAGTTCCACATCCGCACGGAGAGGGGGACTCCTCAAACCCAAGGGTCCGTCCAAAGAAATCTGAGGGAAGAACCCATGGCAAAGCACCTGCCAAATGCCAGTCAAGGAGCCAGCTATGATGGCAACCCTGTTCACCATTGCATTGACTTTTTTGACTGTCCTTCCCGACACTGCCTTGTTAATGGCATCCGTCTATTAGACTGGGTCATGACTACTTGACTGTCTCATCTACCATCACTGACAACTCATTGCTTCACTGTTCACCTTTTCGTAAATATTCACTCCCCTGTCACATGTACCCATTTCAAATAAACACTCCTTACCCACACATGTCGTTGTGTCTGCTCCGTGTCTATTACAGGATGTGCAGTCTTCACCATGATTACAATGTACCTGGAGTACAGATTGTTCTTAGGCAAGGAGAGGGTGAAGGGAGATAGGAAAACACAACAGAACAATATTCACTAGTCAGGTGGTGGCATCACAGCCATCACACAACACTTGTCATCAGGGTACTCCATTACACACATTACAATAAGTAACAGTACAGACCTGAACATCCTGTATCTGTGCCAAACTATCCTGTCCCAGAAACACTGCCACCCAGCACTGAGTCAACAACAGGCTGCAGTCACAAAGCTCACATACACCTTTCCACCAACAATGACATCTACAGACAGTCGCTCCATTGTACATTGTCACTCACCTTCAAGTGAAGCAGCGGTTGATGAGCTGTTGATGCAGGTCGACACCTTCCTCATCTCCAGTATCCTCGTCACTGGACATGGGTTGGTTAGCAGTGGGGTCCTTGGCTGCTCATCAGAGTCCAGGAGCAGGGGGATCTCCTTGTGCAAGACCAGGTTGTGGAGCATGCAGCATGCAACTACAATCTAACACACCTTTTTTGGCGAGTACATCAGTGCACCGCCGGTCTTGTCCAGGCAGCGGAAACGAGAACAAAAATAGGTTCCACCACACAACGTGTCCTCCCATGGGCATCATTGTAGCGGACTTTACTTGGGGTCCTGGGATTCCACAGTGGGCTCAGCAACCAAGGACCGTTGGGATATGCAGAATCATCTAGGTGTGAGATACACAGACCAACTTTGTAATATGACTGTGGCAGGGGACAGCATGTCACACACACAGCATGCTACCTGACTCTTTGTACTCACCCACAATCCATGCATGCTCTGGAAGTAGATTAGCCATAAGCTGTGGCACAATGCTATCAGGCATGATGTACAAGCCATAGGCAGAGCCAGGAATTTCGCACAGACGTGTGAGATGATCATATCCGCCTGGTACACTACTTGCACATTGATGGAATGTAAATGCTTCCTGTTCCTGTAGATGTGCTCACGTGCCTGTGGTAGAACCAGGCCAACCAGTGAGTAGTCAATGGCACCAACAACATTGGGGATGTGCCCAAGTGCTTAGAAATTTCCCTTCACAGCCGCCAATTCATGGATCCTGAGGGAAATGGATATATCAGTCCTTGTAGATCATAATAGTGGACAGGACATCACATAGCACCATGCTGAACATAGGTTGCGACATCCCACCTGCGCTGGACACCCTGTACTGGAATGATCTAGAAGCAAAAAAACGAAGGGCCACCATCACCTTAGACGTTGTTGTGAAAGCACTTGGATATGTCCTGCGAGGCTGCCGTGGTGCTCCAACATAGCACATAGGTCTTGTAGGGTGGGTCGATGCAGACAGAATTTCTGTATGACCTCATCCTCCATGTCTGCCAGCACTGTGTAGGGATGATGAACATTTGGCCTCCTACTAGGTGAGATGAAAGGGGGCAAATGTTAATGCAATCCAACAGGAGATCTGTCTGACATCTTACGCTTTGACTGACACAACGCTAACAATGATTGTCACCACATTTAAGCTCACAGACCAACTCACATGTAGGGACACCTTCAGCTACACCATCCGTACACATGTCCACTTTTCACATAGCTAGCCCGTCCCAAACAATATCTAACTATGTGAAACCCCAAAGGGATCTGCCCTCATCTTGTATGTGCAGTCCTGAGAGTAGTTCAGACAGCGTATGTGTGAAACAGCAACACTACTGCCTCATACCTAGCTGCTGTACCTGCCACACCTTCTTGCGTAAGTCAAACTGGGCATACATCAACAACACTATGAGCCCAGTCTGTGCGTAAACAACAAGTCTGTGCATGAGCCACGAAAAGTAGACAGTCAAATATGCACATTGCATAATCAGACATTCATCACTGTGAATTGCTCTGCCCTTTCACACATTAACATGTGTACCCATTGTAGAGTCCATCACAACACTGTTCTGTGTACATGCCCAGCAATAACCTAAGTGACATGTGAGAGAGTACATGCCAATGTTTAAAATCATACACACAAACATGGCATGTGTAGGCAGCAGTGGGGTAAATGTTACATTGGCATTGTGTCCACAATCATGTGTCAATAATTATGTGGCCACTGTGCACTGTTGAGAGCTGCCCATTGGCCAGTCACACAGCATGATGTGTCCAAAAGTGCTGTCAAAGTGCTCCGCCACCCAAATCAGGGTCATTCCTAGCAATGTATGCCACCCATATTGCGGTAGCTACGGCCTAGCCCCAGCGATGTGCCACTGCCAATGCCAAAGCCACACTCGCGGTAGTGACAGTGATATGTGTATTGGCAAATGGCGGTTGGCATGGTCCGCCACCCAAATCACAGTTATTGGCACAAATGTATGGCACCCATATCGCAGTAGCTACCGCCTGGCCCCAGTGGTGTATCACTGTCAATGGCAAAGCCCTTACAGCCAATGGGAACCGCAATCACGGTAGACTAATGCAATTTTGGAAATCGCGGTAGGCGTGCTCTGCCACCGCGGAGTCGTCATTGGATGCAATTAAAAAAAGCACGATTGCGGTAGCGACCGCCTGGCCCCTGCGGTGTGTCACCGCTAATGCCCAAGCCCTCACAGCCAATGGGAACCGCAATAGAGGTAGACTAATGCAATTTTGGAAATCGCGGTAGGCGTGCTCTGCCACTGCGGAGCCGGTCATTGGATGCATTCGAAAAATGCACGATCGCGGTAGTGACCGCCTGGCCCCTGCGATATATCACCGCCAATGCCCATGCCCATACAGCCAATGGGAACGCAATCACTGTAGACTAAGGCAATTTTGAAAATCGCTGAAGGTGCGCTCAGCCACCGCGGAGCCGGTCATTGGATGCATTTGAAAAAGTCTGACCTGGAACACCAATTGCGGCAGCTTAGAACCACTGAAACTGCCCCAGGGGGCTATATATGTGTTGGAGAGAGCCTCACATTTCCACAGCTTCCAGAGCCTGCTGTCTGACACCCCTCACCACCAACTGCTGCTGCTCCTCTCTCCTGAGCCTGCTGCCTGACACCCCTCACCACCAACTGCTGCTGCTCCTGTCTCCAGAGCCTGCTGCCTGACACCCCTCACCACCAACTGCTGATGCTCCTCTCTCCTGAGCCTGCTGCCTGACACCCCTCACCACCAACTGCTGCTGCTCCTGTCTCCAGAGCCTGCTGCCTGACACCCCTCACCACCAACTGCTGCTGCTCCTGTCTCCAGAGTCTGCTGCCTGACACCCCTCACCACCAACTGCTGCTGCTCCTGTTTCCAGAGCCTGCTGCCTGACACCCCTCACCACCAACTGCTGCTGCTCCTGTCTCCAGAGTCTGCTGCCTGACACCCCTCACCATCAACAGCTGCTGCCTCTGTCTCCTGGACCCAGCGATGTCGAGGACTGAGAAGATCCTGGCCCATCCCTTCACCACCGAGGAGCTGGAGGACCTGGTGGACGAGGTGCTCACACTGAATGGGAGGCTATATGGTGCTCCAAATGTCGTGGTAAGTGTTTCAGAGTGGAAGTGAGAGAGCAGGGAGCACACACATGACGTTGATCTGCTGCAGTATATGCCTGAGAGTGTGGAGTTGTGTCATGCATTGCCTAGCATGCTGTCTCCAGGGGAAATGGGTGTGTAGCCTATTTCACACGTTTCCCTGCCTGCACATTAAAATTGGAGGGACATGTATTGTTTCTTCAGCCATACAGTGACGCAGTAAGTTGGTAATCCAGGAGTCGGGACAGAAATTGCCTGTGTGAATGGATTTGCGGGTCCCTGCTGTTTTTCACAGGTCATCTGTGGCCATGACAAGGGTTTATGTCCAGAGGATACTGATCGAATTTTGGCTGACTCAAAATTTGCTTCATGTATAGGTCAGCACTATGCTCAGGACTTTAATACCAGAGGGTGACCCTCTTAGTGGTAACCTATGACACAGCAGATTGTAGTCCTTTTGTGCACAGCCCCTTCCATTTCCACCAGCATGTGTATTGAGGCGTATGTGTAGGCACTGTTTACGCTCTCAATTTCTCCCTTCATGTGACATTTCTGATGCCCCACGTTGGACTTCCGTGTGAGCCCACCAGGCCTGCGCAGTCACTGCCCAATCCGACAAGGAAACATCACAGAATGTACAGAGAGAAACATGTGTGTTGTTTGATAGACTATCCATCAAAGAGCCATCTCAGTTCTGTAGATTGCACACAACAGGCCTTGTAAGAGGGTGTGAGATTGTAAGATCATGTGCCTCAATGTGACCTCCATGACACAGTGAGCCAATCACAGGGCAAGGACATTGATGGCTGTGCAGTGTTGGACACAGTGAGTCTGCCCCGAAACATAATTTCCAATGAAATGTAAGTCTTGCTCACCCGCAAACTGGATATTAGAATTGGGCAGCCTACACATTGCTTTCTGTGCTGGCATCCTGCATGTGTATGAGAAGGGCAGGTACTGTGTCCATCATCATACCTGCATGCATTTTCGTATGATTCTCCCATGCTAATGTACTATGTGAGATGCTATATTGTCTCTGCTAGACAGATCTATGAAGTAGTGCTGAGTTAGTATCATGCTCCTGTAATGAGAGATAGTGGTATATAACCCAGTGTCACTGATTTTTCCCCCTTTTTTCCCCCATGCCTACAGCTCAAAGTACACCAGCATAAGGCCGTGTGGAGGGCCATTGCACGCAAGGTGTGGGCTCTGTATGTCTCCAACCGACGGCGCACACACTGTCACAAGAGGTGGGATGACATCTGCCGGCTCAGCAAAAACGAGGCAGAGATGACGCTGGGGCTGTTCCCTCAGACTGGAAGGTTGGCGTGAAGGAGCATGACACCACTAATGACCCGCATCTTAGCTGTGACAGCCTGAGCTGAATGCACGTTTGAAGAAGCATCAGCAGCAAGCTGGTTGTGAGTATTCTGGGAAGGGTGATTGATTGTGAGTGGCTGCATGTGTGCATAACCTGGTCCAGTGCTGGGCTCTATGATGTTGCTAGTGAGATGCAATGGCTTGTAAGTGGCCTCTGTGTTGGGTGCAGCTGTCATGCATTTTTCCTACCTGTACTTTCTCATGTCATTGAAGTAATGGCCCTTGACATTGCATTCAGAGTTGTGGCCTTCTGGCATTGTCTGCATTGGGGTAGTCAGGGACATCCCATGGAAGGGAACAGCATTGTGCATCATCTAAGTGTGCTTTCATTAATGTGTGCATTGCCTGATGTCAGAATTGTGAGGACTACACACCTGGCACCAATGTGCACCTGTAGGTGTGCCCTAAAGTACAACATGGTGGATGGCATGAGCTCATGGCCATTGTGGACTGTTATCTTGGAGTCTGTATCTGTGTTCACTTCAGCTGCCTCCAGATGTGACAGTGACAACAAGTTGGGAGGGACATATTTTCCCCCCTCTGGGCCCTAGGTTTGCTCAGAGGGGTCTGTGTGTCTGGTTACACAGAGCCACCAACAGGCTATTTGTCTGTGTGGTCTCGCATAGGTCACTTATGCCACGTTTGCATGATAACACGCAATATTCTACTTTTGAATTGAGGTTGCACAATGTTACTGCACAGGGTGGTGTGCAACATGGGGATATCATCATCTTGTTTTGTACGTTGCTTGCATATGATGTTTGTGTTAATGCCACTGAACTGACCCTACATCTCTGTCTCATGCAGCATCTCCCGTGGTCACAGAAGGACAGGGGACGGACACCAGTGGTGAAGCATCAAGTACAACTGCTACACACGAGCACAGTGACACTGAAGTGACCAGCGCCTGGGAGGAGGACATGAGTTGGCATGAGGAATCACCAGAGACACCAACCTCAACGTCATCAGACACCAGCGGTGGTGCATCTATGTTGGCGGACACAGGAAGCGGGGACTCTGCCTCCTCTTCCACCACACAGCATCGAGTGCCCACCCTCCCACCTACTTCCACTAGTGCTGCCCGTGTTCCCACCAGTAAGAAAGAAAGAGTGTCCTTCACCCCAGGCACCGCTGCCCCTGCCCCTGTCTCCCGTGCTGCCATCAGTGTTGAGTTTGTGGACCTTTTGCACCAGCTGTGTGTGGGCCAGACATCTCTCATCAATGCCTTCGTAGACCATGACAAAAAGTTGGCACAGGTTATTGCTTTCATGGAGGGCATTCATTCAGACGTGGGGGGGCCACACTAGACTGCCCAGTCTTTGTCCTCCTCAGTGACGGCAGCCATTCAACTGGCACAATCTCAGAGTCCAGCTCCAGTCCCTTCGGCCACCCCTGTGCCAGTAGCTACATCTGACGATAGTGACCACACACGACAGACCACACACCACAGGCTCAAGATACAGCACACGCAGCACACAACAGCAACAGCCCAAGCGGTCCAGATTGCAGATACCACCCCCCTCAAAAAACCAAAGCCACCCCAGAGCGCAAAGGCAAAAGCCCTTCAGGCGACACTCAGGGGCATAGAGCCAAGAAGCAGGCCTCAGGCTCACATGCCTCAAAGGCATCCCCAGCCAAGGACTCCCCTGTCCCAATGTGTCTCGCAAAGACAAGCAGACAGTTGCCATGCCCGCTGAGAAGCAGATGCCTGCTAGGAGTCCCCATAAAAAAGAGCTCCAAGGCAGATTGACCCACAACATCAACTCCCATCCACACCCCTGTGAAACAGGGAAAAGAGGGCACTGTATGGGGTACACCTGGTAAACAGGGGATGGAGGGGCAAAGGCAAGGCCAGGCCAAGCGAACCGCTGGATCCAGCATGTCACCAGAGGGAGGGCCACCAGCTAACCCTAATGCAGTTTTGGTGGAGAGTGTGCCTGTTGTATCCGCCCCACCTCCCACTCCTACCAAGACAGGAAAGACATTTCAAACCCCCAAGAAATAGAAAGGCACCCCTCCACATTCCCCACCGACACTGTATTTCACAGGCAGCATGACTCCACCTCCACGTGCCACCACACCACCCGGTCCAAGCAGCCCTCCGGCTTCCAAAGCCACTGATACCTCTATCTCAGTTGGGCCTCTCTCTCCCCGGTCCAGTCCTCCATCTGGCTCTGACACTCAGCCACCTGCCCGTCCGATTGACAGCCGAGTCTGAGTGAAAGTCCCCCTCACACACCTGTCTCTCCCACAGCGGTGCCTGGACTGCCCATTGTTATCCCCTAACTGTGTTGCTGACCATGGCAGGGTACAGTCTCACCCATTCCCTGTGCAGGATCTCATGTTCCTACTCTGCACCTTGGACAGGCCACTAGCATTGATGTTCACTGCTGTTTGCCCATTCCCTCTGCAGCTTCTCAAATACCTACTTTGCACTTTGTACTGGCCACTGGCCTTGCTGTTTGCACATTGCCTGTGCAGCCTTTCATGTACCTACTCTGCACCTTGGACTGGCCACTGGCCTTGATGTTCACTGCTGTTTGCCCATTCCCTGAGCAGGATCTCATGTACCTACTCTGCACTTTGTACTGGCCACTGACCTTGCTGTTTGCCCATTCCCTGTGCAGCTTCTCATGTACCTTCTCTGCACCTTATACTGGCCACTGGCCTTGATGTTCACTGCTGTTTGCCCATTCCCTGTGCAGGATCTCAGGTATCTACTATGCACCTTGGACTGACCACTGGCCTTGCTGTTTGCCCATTCCCTGTGTAGCTTCCCATGTACTTACTCGGCACCTTGGACTGGCCACTGGCCTTGATGTTCACTGCTGTTTGCCCATTCACTCGGCAGCTTTGCATGTACCTACTCTACACTTTGTACTGGCCACTGGCCTTGCTCTTGTCTACTTTTGGTGCCTATCTGTCTAATATGTGAATAAAGACAGTTACCCCTGTTGGCTGCTTTGTCAGTGTCCTTGCTAAATAAAGGGTTTTCTGTGTGTGTATGGTTTAATGTGACACATGCTCTGTATGCCACTTCAACATTGCCAATGGCTTGTTCCACTTTTTCAGGGTTTTGCAGAGGTGACAAGCACTTCAGTTCTTCTTGACTCTGAGACTTGGGGGTGCAGTGATGGTGGTTTGTGATGAACTACTGTTGTCATAATCATTCTTTAGTTAGGTTTGCTAAATTGTACACATGTCATGTTTGGATGCACTGCCAGCTCAAAGTGGGATTCTATCCACAGGATTGAAGGCATGCTGGCCAGGGTCATCATGTCTGTGTGATCTTTCTTGATGTGTGAACAGCAGTGTTAGTGTATTGTCATCTTGTGATTGCCAGTCATTCTAGTCACATGGGTAAATTTCAATGTGTGCACTTGGGTGGTCAAAAAATGTGCACTGTGAAGCGGATGACTTTGTCAGTAGTGTTGATGTGTGTGTCCCTGTAATGGCAACTGCGCACATGTGTCACCCAGGAGTTCAGTGCCTGTTAGTTTGATTAGTCAGCCCTGTGTTTGTGATTGTGTGCACATGTGGGAGTTGTAGGTTGTGCACTGTGCAGTGTGGTGACGTGTCCTTGCACTTCTGGGGGACACCTACTTGTTGTTTGTAGAAATTGTGAGTATAATGAGTGTGTGACTGGTAAGTCAGTGTTGTGTTTTGTTGATCAGCCATGTGTCTTGATACTGTTTGTGCTCACTGTGCAGACCTGCTCAGCCACACTGACATTGTGGGTGTGTTTTCTCATGCATTGCTGTCACGTGAGGCTTTTTTGGTTCCAGTATGGCATGTGGGTTAGGGAGTCATAACATCCCCTATCTGTGATTTTGATGGCTAACCTTTGTGAGTGTGCAATCCATCTATTTGTGTATGGGGCACTCCAGACATGTCCACTACTGACGTACACACCACTTCACTCTCATGTCAGCTGTTCCCTTGGTTTGCTAATGTGTGTGCCTCCCCACCACTTGATTTGTTACACTTTGCTTTGTGGTATTGATCTGTGCACAGGACCAATGTGCCACTCAGGCTAAGGGAGATGTTATATGTTCCTTCTCTTCCATGTGATGTACACATGCTTAGTGGCTAGCTCCTTGGCCTTCCATTTGTGTCCATCTCACTTTAGCTTTCCCATTTCTTGTCTTTCATGCTGTTGACATCTGGTCTGTGTATGTGGCAGTGTGTCAGTGTGGGGTGTGTCTAGTTGAGTGATTGTTCATATTCATTGAGTGTGATAATTATGTGATTAGACTCAGCTTGCTTGATATGAGAGTAGTGTGGGTATGGTGTGAGGGTTACTCAGGCCCTGAGCTTATCTGCTGTGTGTTCCTGTGCAGCACCACCTGCTGTGACGGTCTCCCTGGTTGTGTGGTGTGTGGTGCAGGGTGTGGGTTCACCTGGCTGGGTATTGTGCACAAGGATGCACAGGAGGAGCACATAGCATGTCCCTTATTGGGTGTGGGGGGCCTGGTGTATGGAGGGTGGAGGGGTGGCCCTATGACCTTTGTGGACTGCCCATGCCTGGTGCTGGCCCTGCCTTCTACATTGTGTGCATGTTTTCCCGCGTCTTCACCGCTGTGGTGACGTGACCGGGACATTGCATTGATATCGCGGTTGATAGGTGATCTGGATGCAGAGGGGTTATTTAGTGACAGGTAGGAAATGGGTGGGTACGCTTATGGATTTGTTCCTGTAGCCACCAGGGTGTCTGGTGTGGACAGGAACCATATATCAGCCCTGGAGCTGTATGTTGTGGTTGTGTGCAGCGTTGTGTGTTTCCGTACCTGCGGCATCGTCCGCAACGGTGCCCAACTTGCTGGTAGTGTATCAGGCTGACTAACAAGACGTGTGTCGTGACGAAGCGTTGTCCAGACTATGTCCAGACCGCTGGCAGCTAAAATTGGGATTACATGGTAACCTGATATTACGCAGGGTGACTTTTCACCCGACGTGTACTGAGACGGAGCGTAACCCATTACTATTATCAGATTGCTGCTAGTCGAGATTACTATTACACAGCATCTCGAAACTACGTGGATTGATTTTTTTACCTGTGCCTATGCCAAATTGAATAAATACAGTTGATCGGCGATCTAAGATCAGGAAGATACGATCACAGCACCGTTGGATACAAGTGCAGTTTTTAAAGAATACGATACTCAGACTGCACCAATTTTAAAGACAGCCATGCTGATGGCGTCAACCTTTCAAACCTGAGTGAAACGTGAGATTGCGAGTAGCATCGAAATAAGATGATTTATATTTGTGTGGAACTCTATCAATATTATCCTGAAGAAGGTGTTGGCTTCTAAATACGGTGCCCACCGAAACGCGATGATGCCCCTTTTGAGTAGAAGTATATAAATCCTTGGTGACAAGATCTTTGAGCGAAAGAATCAATTGTGTATCGAAGTGTGATTACCTTTTTTCTTTGGCCTTGTTCCCCACTCATGAAAATCTGATTGTTTATGTAATGAAAATTTTATCTGTATAATTTGTGCAGCTTTTTATTATGTTTGATGTCTTACAATGATTGTTTTTTAAAAAATTTAATAAAATTTCAAAAGTCTTTTAATTAATTTTTCCTTGTTTGCTCCAGTTTGAATGAATGGTTGGTATAAGAATTTGTCTTTGTGATTTAAGTTTGCACCCAAAAGGGAACTTCTTTTTGACAACTGTAGTGTATCAGGTACAGCACCCGGAAGACGTTTAGAGCTAGATCTATTGCGGTCCGAACCGGGTGGTGTGGTTTGGCGCTCTGCAGTTGTGCTTCCTCCGTCTCTGGTTGGGCGGTTTCTCCGCTGGGGTGTGACTGGCTGTTTGGGGCATCCTGATTTGTAAAGCGGTCGGGACGTCATTCCACACGGCGGTGGGTCTCTATTGGCTCCCACTGCTATGGTGGCGGGCACATTTTTATGGCGGCTCACGTCGCACCGCGGCAGAGGGTAATTGAGCTATGTTTGCCCATTGTAATATGCCGGACGTAAGGACCGCTGTTCGCGAGTGGAACATGGCATTTTCCACCACCGCCAGCACCATGGTGGTGCCTCCGCCCGCTATCATAATGGGCCCCTTATGTTTTTTAAACAGTTTTGAGAAATGGCAAATTTTGATGAAGTAGACATGTAGTAGTAAAGTAAGTATATTATCAGTTCTTTCATTATAGACTTTTTGTAATTTATCATTTCTTTTAGAGAAAAGTAAACATTTTACTACATTTGTTTTTACATGTTTTAATACATTTTAGATCATTTTATTTTTCTTATAAAATTATATATGTATTTTACATATCATTTAAAAAAAAAATATTTAGTATATTAAATAATTTACAGATTTGTTTCACCAATATATTTTTGTATATATTTAATTAAACATTGTTATATTGTTTGCACATTTACAAGTCTTCTTGTAATTTTATATGTTGAAGGTGTGTAAATCAAAGTAATATACATTTTAATATATATATTAAATATTATACTTTTTATTTTGTGATAATATAATATTTACTATTTTTTTGTACATTTCTTCTATTTTTTTCAAAATATAACAATTGATATTTAATTTTGGGATTTTTTTATTTCTCCATTGTTGTCGAAGGAGATGTAGTCTTTTTTTTCTTTTTCATTTTTAGGCCATTTTAGAAGTCGGAACCTCGGGGTTGGGAGCTATGTTTTATTGGTTAAGGTAAGTTTGATTTAATTTACTTTTAAGGTAGTTTTAGGAAAGGGAGGAGTTAGTAGCAGTGTAGTTAAACTATGTTAAATGTTCATTTTTTGTGTAATTTGGTGTTGTTTTGATAGTTTAGTGTTTGCTGTTTTTGACGTAGTTTCGAAGAGTTGTAGGGTGTTCTATAGTGTTAGGTATGTGATGTTTAATTATGTTATGTTGCATTTAATGTTGTAATTAATGTGTGTGGGTTTGTATATGTTATTGTGAGAGGGTATTGTTTTTTTGTATTTTGTTAAGAAATGGTGCTGAAGGTGCGTTTTTTTAAAGGAAAATGTATTATGTTTTTTTAAACAAATTACTTTTTTACATTTCCTTTTATTGTTTGGGTTTGTTGGAGCGTCTTTTTTAAGCTGCTTATCGGGTTTTTTAAGGTTTCGTAATTGAGAGGATTGCGTTGTTGGAGCCTTTTTTCTACAGTTGTGTTTTTGCATTTTTTGGGGGCTTTCCATTTGAATGGATTCATGTTTTGATTTATCTACTATGGATTTATTAGTTTTTGAGGACCAATCTACTGCAACACAACTGTAAGTTATTTTGTGTTATTATGGGTGGAAATAATTATATTATGTCATATATTTGTATGTATGTTTTTAATTTTAAAATGACATAATTATAATTATTAATTTATAAAAAGAGAAGAAATATGTTGTTTAAATGTTTTATAATTTTTAAATGATGCATGATGTTTGCTATTGTTTTTGTTTAAAGTATAGATTTGGCTTTTGTCTCTAGGTATTCTAGTCCTACGGTGTTTGGGTAGAGTCGAGCTTTGTGTTGTAGGTATTAATGCATTGTTTTTGTTTGCTTACTAAGTTTAGGACCTATTTTAGTGAGGGATTGTTCTAGCCTTAGTTTTTGAGAACTCTGTTCTTTTTTGATGGGTTCTATTAGTTTGTGTAAAGTTGGTTGTCCACTTCCTATTGTGGCTTGGAAGACATTATGTCATCCTTCCACTGCATTTTTTGTTTTAGCTTTTTGTGCTAGGGTGCTATCATAGAAGTTCCACCAGGGGGTTTGGAACTTTGGTTATCTTCTGTGCCCTAACCTATGTAGTCTTCCTACCCAGGTGTCTTCAAAGTAGTCAAGGAAGGGTGTTAAGTTTTGCTTTCTTGGCTTGGTAGAAAGGACTTTCAAAAATGATATTATTGTGGATGGCTACTTATGTTGTTGGTGCATATGCCAGGGCTATTAGTTTTTTGATTTGATAGGCAAAGTTGCTGTTTGTGGCATAATCGATACTTAGGGTAGATTTCTGCAGATGTCTCCTGATTGGTTGAAATGATAATAGCAACATTTTATTTCAGTATGAGGATATATTTTTCAAATTGACTGAAACGTGCTTGTTTGAAATCTATTATTTTTTTGTTGGAAGTAGTTTTCTATCTGGTTTTTTATTACTGTAAGGTTTTCTATGTGGGTAGTATTTTGTTTGTTGGAGAGTAGTGCGTATATAAAGGGGATGTTGGTTTCTTCATATTTTCAATGGATGGTATAGAGTTGGTAAAAGAGCTTAGGGCAAACTTTAAATGTCTCATCCATCATCCATGATTCACATTGCTTTAACTTTTGAATATTGGTGATGGTGGCAAAGATTCTTTTTTCATGACTGTTATTGTCATAAAGAATGAGTTTTTCATCTTTGTGTGTGACTGTGTATTCTTATAAAATTTAGATTTCTGCATAGGTTTGGGTCGTGGGTGGTGTTTGAGCAGTACATCTTTTAGTTCTGGCTTGTAGGTGTTTTAGAGTGGGGACGGATGGTAATTGTCCGGAACACTAGCTAGTATGTTTTTTTGTAATATTTGGGTACTGGTTTGTTGGGAGCTGGTGCTTGCTTCTTTGATGGTTTCCAAAGCATCTCTCACTTCAATTTCTGTGAAACTGGGGGGATGGTTGTGTTCACTGACATTAATAACATTTGTTTCTACTGTTGTTGCTCTCCCATAGCAAGAATTGGAGTAGTATTTAGTACATTTCTAATGGATTTAATTTCCTGTTATATTCTCTTGCGTGTATGTACAGTCCATGTAGCACAGAGGTAGTTTTCCCTTTTATAAGGAGATGAACCTTGCTCCTTCTGTCATTTTCTTTGTATATCTGTGAATATATTTATATTATGTATTTATTAATTATTAAGGGTCTGATTACGATGGCGGAAGGATTCGCCACCAACAGCCTGTCGGTGGCAGGCCCTCCGCCATCGTACTGCGGTTTTACACCCACCAGATTACCATGGCAGGCAGGAATATGGCGGTTGGAAAGACCGACCGCCACAGTTCTGACAGGCGACCATATAGTGCAGGGAAATGTAAACAGTGCATTTTTAACATTGCTTGAGTATTGCAGCTAGCAGCACCCGCTGCAATGTTAAACATAGCAGATGCGACAGCCACGGTGGCGGTCGCATCGTAATACCTCCTGTGGGACCGCTGCCTTGTAGGTGGGAAGTCCCATTTCCCGACACAATGGCGGACGGACTTCGGTTGGTCCGACATCATAATGACCCCCTATGGATTGAAGAGTAAACATGTTTATATAATGATTACATTTCAAAATATACTTACATATATTTTGTTTTGCTTTTCTTGTTGGATACTTTTTTGATGTTCGTGGTTTATTCACTGGTATCTTTTTTTCTGTTGGTTTAAAAGGAAAACGTTATTTTTATTGAAGTGTTACATTTAGTTTATTTAGTCTCCATTTTTATTTAGTTGGTAAAAAATTACTTACTATTTTTAGTTGATGTAGTTTGTTTCGTTGATGTTTTTGTTTTGTTGAAGTCTGTTGAAGCTATTAAAATAAAAGTATTTGTTAGCTTTTTAAATAATTTTTTTAGTTTTCATCAGTTAACTCTGTTTGTTAAGATTTACTTTGTTTTATATTTTTCGTTAATGTTGATTTTGGAGTTGTTTTGGAAGCAAATCGTTGTTTTGAATTTTCTAGGTGTAGTTTTAGTAAAGTTTAGTCTGTGAAACATAAAGGAAAACATATTTTAGTTTTAATTAATTTGTTTATATTTTCTTTCTTTTAAGCTAATTTTATTTATTTCAAAGATTTAGCCTTACCTTGAATGAGAGTTTTTCTGAGTAGTTGTTTGTGTAGATCTTTTTTGTTCTGTTTTCTGTCTCACAAAGTTTTGTGCTTCTGCCGTGTTTGTTTAAATTTTGTGTTAATTAATTGATTGCTTTTATAGTGTTTATTTAATTACTTAGAGGTCTATTATGATGGTAGGTGGACTTTGTCCGCCCGCCCACCATCGCCCCGGTAAATGGGACTGCCCGCTAAGGGTGCGGCGGTCCCACATGGGCAATTAGGATGCACCTGCCACACTGGTGGGCGCATCCCGCATTTTTTGCATTGCGGTGGGTGATGCTGTCAGGAGCACCCACTGCAGTACAAAAAAGGCATGTGAGCATTTGCATGCACATCGTGGCAGGCACCGCGCAGAGCCTGCCACATTTAATGCAGGGGGGCACCATAGGTATCCCCCATATGCCCCCCAACATTCTGGGGGCCAGCAACGGGCCCCCAACTGAGGAAACTGCATGCCTTTCCGTGGCAGTGGAAAGGCTGCTTCCCGCTGCCACCATATTCAACCCTTTTCTGCCCGGTCGACTTGTTGAACGGGCGGAAAAGCGGCAGATGGTCTTACCGTCCGCTGCAGTCCCCCCGCCATCATGATATGCGGGGGAAACGGGAGGAAGGCGGGGATGATGTCGGGTAGATCGCTACTGCCATGCGGACGGTGGTGATCTGCCTGAAATCACAATAGATCCCTTAGAGTTTTCTATTGGTTTGTGTTGGTGTAGTTTACATTTATTGGTTCAGATAGCTTTTTTGGATTTTTTGGCAATTATAATTTAATTTGTTTAATGTTAAATATGTTTATTTAGGGGCCGATTCCGATTCGGGAAAAAAGTGTCTATCCGAATCGTATCCGGAGCCCTCTCCGTACGAATCGTACACATCTGTCCAAATCGCGTAGTCTGATACGTATCTCGTCAATCCGTCCGAATCGTCGCAAACCGTACAAATTGCAAGGCTGAAACCGTACGACACGGACCCTCACAGTTAACCGTATGATTCGTAAACATGCCATACGACCCGACGAGTACGATCCGGACCAGGGTATGAGGACGCGATTTGTACGGTCCACGTCAGGTAAGGGTGATTCGTACGGGCAACCACACAACACATACACACCGTACGGTGCGTACCCCTCATGATCGCAGGGGTACGGTGCGTACCCCTGCGATCATGGGTTATACACACTGTGCCTAGGGGGGGGCGTTCCGAACCTGTTTTGAGGCTTACTCTGCTTCTCTGGACGTTTTGGGCTCCCGTAAAAAAAGCGTTTTACGGTGCGTACCCAACACAAATCGTACTTGCTTGGTCGGGAAAACCTGCTTCGAACCGTACGGATGTCGCGTACAGCGGGTTCCGAGGGAGAATCGTGCGGAGATTAGAGTCATACGGTCTTTGTATGATTCGTATGGAGTCCTGCTCCTGGTACGAATCGTACTTCATCGTACATACGGGGAGGTTGCAGGGTACGATTCATACGGGAAAAATGCTCCGTACGACTATTCGGAGTGGTTTTTCCTGAATCGGAATCAGCCCCTTAATGTTTGTTTTTATTTTGTTTAGTATTATAATTAAAAAGTATGGGTTAATAAATGTTTTATATTTTTATATATGTAAAATATATATATGTCTGTTTATTTTTGATAGTTGTGATATCTTTTATGTTGTAGTGTTTATATATTCGTTTTTCATTTTTAAGTGTTTGTGTTTTAGTTTTATTAATTTTGTACAAACTTTTTGTTTTCTAATATTTGATATATGTTATTTGTTTATATTATTGAAAAAACGTTTTTTTTGGTATAGTTTATATGTATTTTATTGATGTTTGTGTTATCGATATTCTGTATATCGATGTTTTTGTTGTGATATATGTTATTTTAATGTTATCGATATTTTTGTGTTCTTTTTTTGTTGTTGATATTTTTGTCTTTCTCAAGTTTTTTTTAACAATTTTTTTATCGATGTTTGTGTTGTTTTAGGTTTGTGTATTGGGTGTCGATATTTTTGTATATAATATTAGTGACTCAATAATTTTGTAGCTTGATATTATAGGATTCAAGGTGTCAGTGATCACGATTTTAGACAAGATGAATGTGATGACGATTTGAATGATTGCTTCCATAGAGAAGTATTTCATGACCTTCCTGATTCACCTAAGTTGAAGGAAGCATGCGAACGTCACTTCTGCTATTTGTGACTACATGGAAGGAATTTAAGCAATTTAAATGCCCAGACGTTTTACTGTTTTCTTTGGTGTAGGGGGAGATCCCATCTTCCTCGGCCAGTAGAAGGGGTTCAATTGATTGAGCTTGTTATTGATGCTGACGATCTCTGTTTTATTAGAGTTCAGTTTTAGTTGGTTTTCGGGATGTAAGCCCTTGCCACTTTCAGCTTGGGGGTGCCACCTGTTAGTCCTGACTGCATTAGGATGGTCTTTCCCCAACATTATGCCCACCTCCCTTCATTTTTCTGACCTCGTTTTTCTGGCTTTAGGATTCTGCTAAACAGTGCTAAAGTGATTGTGATCTCGCCCCTAAACACGGTAATATTGGTTCATCCCCAATTGGCATACTTAATTTACTTATAAGTTCCTAGTTAAGTGCACTACATATACCCTGGGGATGTAAATTAAATCCTACTAGTGGGCCTGTAGCACTGATAGTACTACTCACATAAGTAGCTGCTTACCCATGTCTCAGGCCTGCCATTGCAGGGTCTGTATATGCAGTCTACTGCCACTTCAACCTGGCACTTGAAACTACTTGCCAAGCCTGAAAAAAAAAACTTTTATTACACCAAAGTTACTCCTAAGGTAGGCCCTAGGTATCCCTAAGGGCAGGGTACTGTGTAAGGAAAAGGCAGGACATGTACTTTTATATTTTGCCTGTTCTGGTATTGACAAATAGCTAAATTTGTTTTTCTTCACTATTGTAAGGCCTACACCTCTCATAGGCTAACATTGCATATTTCTTCTTTTAAGCTGTAATTCCTGTTCCAAAAGGAGTAGCTGCATCATGTTTTGTACCATTTGAATGGTAATGATGAATACTCTTGACTGGTAAAGTAGGAGTTAACATTACTATTTTAAAAATGGCATTTTTAGAAAGTGGGCATTTCTCTGGTCTCACTGTTCTGTGTGCCTTGCTGCCTCTCTCCAATATACATCTGGCCTGGATGACAGATATACTTTGTGTATTCCCTCCAGAAAGTCACAAACACAGGATGGCTAAGTATGGCTGAGTACCCATCTACATACATCTGTCTTCTGATGGCCCATCCTGGGTAGGAAGGGAGGATGGGGCTGACACTTATACTTCAAGAGATAGTGGTGTGGCCCCACACAAAGGACTGATTACCCCCCACAGATAGCCTGGCAGACAGGACCGGGTTAAAAGGATATTAGTGCACTTCAAAGACTACTCTTTGAAGTCACCCCTACTTCAAATGCACTTCTGGGTATAATATTCTCTGACTCTCTGAGATCAAACACTTCTGCACCTACAACTAGAACTCTGTCAGAATAACTGCTGTGCTGCTTAAAGGACTCCTTGCTGGACTGCTGACTTAAAAGGCCTTCTTTTCTCTTGGGCTGCCCTGCTGCCTACTGCTCTCTGACTCTGCAGAAGGAGAGCTAGACTTTGCTTTTCTATCCAAGTGTGCTACAAGGGTTTCTTGGCTTGCCTCTTTTTGGTTGTGATTCAGGGATATCAAAGACTCTACCCCTGCTCCTGCGCCTGGTTCACTGAAAGTGGACCCAGATACTTGCATCACAGAAATCGATGCATTTCCTGTCTGCATGTAGCAGAACTGGCACATCGACGCAGTTGTGGGTGTAGAATCGCACATCGGTCTTGCAACTAACGCATCGCCGTGAGAGCCCCGAAGCATCGGATCCTCTCAACGCTGCCACTGCAGCTTAGAGACGTCGACACATCACCTCAACTGCATGGAGAAACCTGGTGCATTGAATTTTGGAATCAACATAACGCAGTCCGCCTCTCGCCTATAGAACCAATGCATTGCCATCACTGTGGGATCAACATGAAAGCATTGGTCAACTGTAGCCCGCATCTTGCTGTTGCCACCAGGATAAGGTACTTTTGATCACCGGGGCCAATGTGGGTCCTGTAGCCGGCCTGCCCTCCATCGTGGTCGACCCAAACTTTTGACTTTGACCCGGTTGAGCTCAATTAGAAGTAAGCCCTAACACACTATTTGCTTCTAAGTGCTAGAACTAATTTATTCTTTAAAAACTCATATCTAAACTTCTACATATTGGATTTTTGTCGTTGTGGTTTTGCTTTTATCATAATGTCATACTTTAATGTACTAAACTGTTGTGGAGTCTTTTTGAGGTGTTTTCACTGTATTACTGTTTAAGTGTTGCACAAATACTTTACATTACCTTTTAAGTTAAGCCTAGCTGCTCTTTGCCAAGCTACCAGAGGGTGAGCACAGGATAATTTACATTGTGTAGTGACTTATCCAGATTAGGATTGAGGTTCCTGCTTGGACAGGGTGCATACTCTCCCAGCCAGAAACCACATTTCTAACGACCATTATATAATCACCATTAAATGCTAACTGCCTATACCATTTCTGTATGTTATGATCCATTTTTATAATTACTAATAGCATTAGTAGTATTACTAGTAACAATCGTATTCATTAACCGTTAATAACCGCATACAACTTACCCTATGAGGATGCTCTTCATATCCTAGAAAGTAAAAGAGAAAATACATATTAATTTCTGTTCCCTGTAGGCCTGTGTGTCCTTTCAAGGTAAGAGTAGTCTGTGATGCAACAGAAGTTGACACAAGGATAGCATAGGGAATACAAGTACCTTGAACAACAATTCAAGTTGTTCTTCTCTCTATTTTCTTAAATGCCGTGCACCTCAGACAGTAAGCACATCAAACAAATAACACTAATCTCTGTGACATGAGGTAATATAGTATCCTGTATGTCCCCATTACTTGTACCTCTGAGCTAGTGTCTGGAATGCTGAGAGTGAATGATGTGTGTGGTGTGGCCTGGAAGCTAGGAGTCTTAGACAGTTAGAGGGAGGATGATACCCCGACAGGACATATCTGCTTTCCTTTAACCTAATCGGTACAAAAGGGGGTGGTGATGGACGGAGCATCTGAACCAATCAAACACTCACACCTAGTCAAAAGATCTGGGTTTGATCCATCACCGTTCTTTAGCCCACTCTGCCACCCCAGTTCAGACATTGCTATATGCAAATCAGTCTGACCCTGTGCCTCATGGGAACAGTCCAGCCCTAACTGCCAAGCCATGCCTTCCCTGGACCGGAAACAAGCTTCCAAGGACCGGTTTCTGGCATTACAGCCGTCTTCAGCCCGGCTTGCTTGAATCCAGTGGCAAAGTGAGCAAGGGACTCACGTCTGAGCATACCCTGGCACACTTATGGCGGCCAAAGCGGTACAAAAGGGGGTGGTGATGGACGGAGCATCTGAACCAATCAAACACTCACAGCCAGTCAAAAGATCTGGGTTTGATCCATCACATTTCTTTAGCCCACTCTGCCACCCCAGTTCAGACATGGCTATATGCAAATCAGTCTGACCCTGTGCCTCATGGGAACAATCCAGCCCGAACTGCCAAGCCATGCCTTCCCTGGACCGGAAACAAGCTTCCGAGGACCGGTTTCTGGCATTACAGCCGTCTTCAGCCCGGCTTGCTTGAATCCAGTGGCAAAGTGAGCAAGGGACTCATGTCTGAGCATACCCTGCCACACTTATGGCAGCCAAAGCGGTACAAAAGGGGGTGGTGATGGACGGAGCATCTGCACCAATCAAACACTCACACCTAGTCAAAAGATCTGGGTTTGATCCATCACCGTTCTTTAGCCCACTCTGCCACACCAGTTCAGACATGGCTATATGCAAATCAGTCTGACCCTGTGCCTCATGGGAACAGTCCAGCCCGAACTGCCAAGCCATGCCTTCCCTGGACTGGAAACAAGCTTCCGAGGACCGGTTTCTGGCATTACAGCCATCTTCAGCCCGGCTTGCTTGAATCCAGTGGCAAAGTGAGCAAGGGACTCACGTCTGAGCATACCCTGCCACACTTATGGCGGCCAAAGCGGTACAAAAGGGGGTGGTGATGGACGGAGCATCTGAACCAATCAAACACTCACACTCAGTCAAAAGATCTGGGTTTGATCCATCACCGTTATTTAGCCCACTCTGCCACCCCAGTTCAGACATGGCTATATGCAAATCAGTCTGACCCTGTGCCTCATGGGAACAGTCCAGCCCGAACTGCCAAGCCATGCCTTCCCTGGACCGGAAACAAGCTTCCGAGGACCGGTTTCTGGAATTACAGACGTCTTCAGCCCGGCTGGCTTGAATCCAGTGGCAAAGTGAGCAAGGGACTCACGTCTGAGCATACCCTGCCACACTTATGGCGGCCAAAGCGGTACAAAAGGGGGTGGTGATGGACGGAGCATCTGAACCAATCAAACACTCACACCCAGTCAAAAGATCTGGGTTTGATCCATCACCGTTCTTTAGCCCACTCTGCCACCCCAGTTCAGACATGGCTATATGCAAATCAGTCTGACCCTGTGCCTCATGGGAACAGTCCAGCCCGAACTGCCAAGCCATGCCTTTCCTGGACCGGAAACAAGCTTCCGAGGACCGGTTTCTGGCATTACAGCCGTCTTCAGTCCGGCTTGCTTGAATCCAGTGGCAAAGTGAGCAAGGGACTCACGTTTGAGCATACCCTGCCACACTTATGGCAGCCAAAGCAGTACAAAAGGGGGGTTGTGATGCTCCGTCCATACCCCTTTTGTACCGCTTCCTTTAACCTAATGGCATAACATGAAATGAAGAACTAATCTCTTACCTGAGTGGTTCTTATAAGAAGACCCTGCCCTCTAACAACAATATTTTGGCAACCAGTTGTAAAGGGCAACCATGAAAATATAGCTAGGATCTGGTGGTAGTTGCAAACCATTTCTGGCAGAGGAGGGGGCCTGTCATAAGAAGGCCCTGTGAATGTGGAGGAATAGTTTAGGGCCGTCCACTCTCAACTCTACCAGTAAAGGGTGGCAGCTGAAGATGCTGGGCAGGAGGACCTCAGTGAGGAGGGTGGGGAAGGTCTTCTAAGGATATGGAGCCAGCTGAGATGAGTTATAAACTGAGGTTATGTTTCCCAGTGGTAATTACTAAGCTTAAGGACAATGCTATGGAGACAGTCTTATAAGCACAGTGATATGGAGACAATGGGTAGATACAGGCAAGCTCCTTCACAGCAAGCATAACTCTGGAATGACCCATGGAGTTTCAGACAATGTTGGTGAGTGTACAGTACAATTTCTCAATTAAGTTAACTCTACCAGTGCCTCATCCGTGCCTTTGGTGGGTCTGGTGTTCATTCCACATATTTTATGTGACCTAGGCGGGAGAGACCAGAGAAGAGGATGTGGCTCCTGCTAGTGTCGTATTATTGAAGGACAAAGGTCTTCTAAAAATGCACTACACAAGGTAAATAGGGATTTTCATCTCTGGTGCAAATGAGTCAGCACTGCATGAAGAAGTTGTGGTGTTCAGGGGTCACTGCTAAACCAATACTGCTTGGAAGAGAGACTGGCACATGACGTAGATCCAGACCTGGGTGTCAGACTAAAGGCAGTGGTTATGTAGAGTGTAATATCCTGTAGGAGGAAAGTAAGCTGATATTTGATAAGGACGGGTCTGAGAGCACCAAAGAAAGCCTACAGAATGCCTCCTGGTTAAGTTGGAGAAGTAGGGCTATCTCAAAGTACACCGGGGACAGATATGAGAATCTGTTGTTTTAGGGTATACTGTATTCTGAGGTGATGGAAAGTGAAAACATTGCCTGCCTGGTATTTGTCCAATTGCAATGTTAAAAGAGGACCTTTAGTTAATTAATCAGCAGGGTTATTTGGCATACATGGAGTTCATGCCTTGTTTCCTATTAACGTAAAGGTTTACTAAGTTGGAGAACAGATTGCTTGGTGATTCTTGCACATTAACACATACCATATATATACCTTATTGGTAAGGTATGTGTTGGTTTAGTAGGTTTCTCTGTAAATTGACTTCTGCTGCTTGGGAATTGCAGTTTGTGTTATGGATGAGGTGTGATGAATGCTTATTGGTGTGAGACAAGTTTGGAAGTTTAAATCATTCACATGTAGATTGTTTTGGGAGTAACATCTGAGCAGTTTCTTTCAACTCCATACAGAGTCTAGTTAGAAGTTTGGGGGAAAGAACACATGATTATGGGTACATGATGGTTCAGTATGATTAAGTGTTGCAGATGTGGGAGGAGTAGTACACTGGTGAGAGAGATATTAGTGCAGTACATGTGTGTATGTGCGTGTGATGGTGCGAACTGGGGCAAGAGCATTAACCTGGTGCTTGAAGTTGTACTTGAGAAGCACCCTATGGAATGTGAAGTTGGGGAAGAGTAGTACCTGGTTGTGAGAAGTTAAATGGGGGAGTACCTTGTGGTTTGCTAGGTTGGTAAAGAGTAGTGCCACGTTGGAAGACGTTGCATAGGGATGTACCCTGGGGTGTGCTAAACTGGGGAAGAGTAGTATCTTGTTGTGAAAAGTTGCATGGGGGAGTACCGCTTGGGTGCTATGTGAAAGTAGAGGAGTGCCATGTTTCAAGAGGTTAAAGGAGAAATACCCCATAGAGTGAAAATATGGAGAAGTATAGTACTCCCAATGTTTTGGGTAATAGACATAAGGTTTGCTTGAGTTTTATTAATGATAACCTCACGTTTCGCCTGATTCGTCATTTGGTATGAATAGAAGATTTGACAGGTGTGTTTTACAGGAAGCAGAGTCCTATTGAGATTGTTTAGTGGTGCATTTTATTCAGCTTGTGTGTTGTGTTTGAATGGTAGTGTTTAATGTAGGTGAGTTCTTGTTTACCTGCTGATGTGGTACTGCGGGATTGCTTTAGTGTGTAATTATTGTGTCATGCCAATAATGTCTTAGTATGTTTCTACTAAAGGCTGTCATCAGTGTGTTCAGAAGACGTAACAAATTGTTCTGGTGCAGATTCTATAAGGTGTAGTATTGGGTTGTAGATTAAGTGCTTTGTTTGGCCTGCAATTAGTCACGCTGGTTTGGCCAGCTAGTCTGGCTCTGTGTGTGGCATGTTGGAGCACTAAGTTCACTTTGTGTGTCAGTGTGGTGGAGTATGTTGTCATACTGGGGCTGTTTGTGTTTCATGTGGAAGACAGAAGAAGTGTGAGAGTTAATGCTGCTCTGTTATCTGCACAATTTAGTGATGTGAGGTGGATGTAGGAGGACATTGTGTATGAGTGTTGGTGTGAAGACATGTTTTGTGTCGGGTTTTGATAAAATACTTTTCAAGTTAAGGTGATGTATAGTTAAAGTTTCTGTTTATGATTTGTCAGTGCCCTAAATGTGTAGACTTAAGGATGATGTATAAAACCTCTGTTGAAGGAAGCTGGTGTGTTCCGTGCTCTGTCTGTTCCATGACAACATCTGTGACGACATGCCATACATGAATACATGTTATATTGTGTTATTGTGAGTGTATAGACATGTGGTGGTAGGGCCTAGGGTCTAATGATGTCACAAGACTTGCACTTCTTGTACCACTGAGGAATAGTAGTCACAATGTAGTTATTGTTTTGTTTCTTAGCTGGATCTGAAGTGTGGGGAGCTTTATATTTCTTACCGTCAAGAAGTTTCTGTGACTGCTGTTGGTTGTCTTTTTGTGCCTGCATGAGTCTTGGAGGGTTTAACAAAGTTAAGCTGAAAGTGCAAGCAAAACAGGATAAAAGATTTAGTGAATGTGAATGACTGTTTCTGTACATTATATGTAAGGGAAAGGCTGTTCTTTGTAATGTTGTTTGTATGGAAGGGAGGTGCATTTCCATTTGCTGTATTTCTGAGCTGGTGTCTGCAATGCTGAGGGTGAATGATGTAATTGAATGTTAAAGTGTGGTGTGGAGTGGAAGATAGGAGATAAAAACGGAGGGAAGATTGTGCCTGAACATAACCTACCCGAGTGACTCCAGACTCTTGCATGAAGATCCTGACTTGTAACTTCAACAGGTAAGTGATGTAAAGTCAAGTGTCATGTAAACCTTATTGTGATAGTGATAGTGTTTCCAAGTATACTGTATCCTGAGTCAGAAGAGTACAAAGAGTGCAGTGAGGGAACTCATAGAGCACAGCAGGACTGGGCAGCAAGTGACCATGGAGTACAACAGCATCAGAAAGGTAAAAACAGCAGGGGGCATAAGTGACAGAAAAAGTACAGGTAAACAATTATAATCTTGCTAACTGCAATGCCTGGCTGTGGAGTCTCTGGCCTTTGGGTGGGAGTCTCATGTCTAGGAGTCCAGATTTACTCACTGACTGACTGTAAGGTTTGTTTCTTGCAGCACAGAACAACATTTTTGGTGTGGGTTTTATTTTAGAGCACAGGTTCACTTTTTTGTTTGGCAGTTTCAAAAGAGTCACCTCTTGCAGGACACAATTAGTTACTTAATTCTTCACCATGGTGCAGTTTCTCTCATTGGGAACTTTTTTTTATCTTACTGGGCATGAGATTTAGTTTTTAGAGCATAAGGTCACTCACTTGAGTGTGAGTCTTGGAGCACATTCTGACTTACTGGTTTGGATCTGACATCTTGGTTTACCCCAATGGTATGTGTTGCATATCTAGGGACACAGTCTCACTCATTTTCTGTTAACCCTACACCTTGGAGCACAGCCTCACTCAATGAGTAGAGTGATACTTTTTCTAACATTGTCTCACTCTTGGCTAGTTATAATGCTGTCATTGGCTTTAACAGAGTGCACTAAGGATTTTGGTTCATATCGCCTCATATCTCACCCACTCTCTTGCCCATGTGATCTTTGCTGATTCCTTGTTTAATGCCCAGATGGCCATGCATTCAGGTGTGGAGTGGAAAGAAGTCAGTCCGTAGAAGGGCCAGGGCAGCACTTCAAAACACACTTTTGCTTAGAGTAATTGATGCAAAAGGTAGATAGAGTTTCTGTTGCAAAAATGTGTGTACCCACATTAGTCAGTCCCAGATTTAGGAGCCAAGCCGCAGCTGCAAGAGTTCTTGATTATAAGAAGAAAAGAAGGGAGAACACATGGGGCATGCAAAGCATGCTGAGTACCAGGAGCAGAAAAGGGGAGAGAGAGGAATGAAAATAGACAGAACATAGAAATAGATGAATATAAAGAGACTAATAGAAACCAGAGGATGGAGTTAAAGAAAATAGACAATTGGGTTGATTGGGGACTGGAATTAAAAGAGACAATGGTGGGAAATAGAGTGTCAGAAAATAAAACTATATAGTGGAGAAGTACAGGCAAAACTATCGTCATTCTACTGAATCCACTCAAAATGGAAAACGTTTGGACCTCCTCTCTGGCTTGGATCACAGCCAAGGAAAGTCAGCAGTGAGTCAAATAAGGCAAAGGTGCAAATTTAGTGAAGGCAGCCAAGCTGGCAGTGTAGAATGTGGTGTGGTAAGAGAAGAGAGGGAGGAAGATGACAGGTACCGTATTGCTAAAAAACAACCTACAGCCAACAGTGGTGTCCTCACTTGAGGGGCAGTGAAAGTCAAGGTTGAGTGTGAATGTTGGTGGAGGGACGGATGAGAATAACCACAAAAAATTATATCACAAAAAATGCAACCAGTGGCTAAAGAAACAACATGGAAGTTGTAAGACGGAGGAACAGCCTAGGTGACATTTCCGGGTTAACAAATGATTGATGAAGAAGGATTTAGAACAAGGGCACAGACAGATAAAACATGACAGCTGTCAAACATGCAAATCACACTGTCCTGAGAGTAGTAAGAGCAACCTGGACTGGTTGACAGCTGAGTAGAAGGAGCAGTGAGGTGCAGAATGATAATGACATGTGGCCATAGATGGCATCTGTTTATAAGCTACATGCACCTCTTGCAACAATTTAATACATTTTAAACTCTTCAACTATTCAGCAATCCTGTATCTTTTCATTGAGTATCTAAGGGCCCATTATGATGCCGGATGGGATGAAACACACAAATGACCATCCGCCATGCTCGGAAAAGATGCAAAGACGACCGCGCCGGACGGGGAAAGCAGTTCAAGGGTCTAAAAATGCTGCTCCTGCCACGGAATGACCGCATTGGCCAATCATGATGAAACCATGAGGCTGGAGGACGGAGTATTGTGTACCAATTTCCCTGCTCATGCAAAGAGCCAAATGAATGGCGGTAGTAACAAACTGAACAGCGATGCACAAAGTGTGCCTGCACTCGACGCTGCCCACAATCACATCAAAAATGCCACAATGATACACCCCAAATGTCCATTGGCAATGTAAGCCATGGCCAGCAGGGAAGAAACACCTAGAGGACATCACACATGTGGACACACCCACATAGCACTGCATAAAACAAACCCCTTCCTGGACCAGCATCCCTTGCACACCAGAAGCAGACACAGAGAGACAGGACACCATATACGCACCAGCACAACATCACATACACCCATCTCCACACAACACCACCCCTACCCACACACCTGACACACTTCACAGAACTCCACCACCCCCTGCACCTTGCACCTTTCTCACCTTTGTACCATGGCCAAAAGGGAAATGCCCAAATTCACCGACACTGATTTGAAAGTGATGGTACACAAGAACATACGGTCGAACCACATTTGCATGTAAGCCTGGTCCAACACACCCACCTCTGGGCAAAACCCAGTTGTGGACAATCAATGATCTATAACAAAGTCAATGCTGTAGGGATCACCCTATGCACATTGCGTGACATCCAAAGGAGGTGGGTCGACCACAAGGCCCGGGTCCAGTATCATGCCAACAGGAACCACGAGGTGGACCAATAAACTGGTGGCAGCCCTCACATACCACCAGCAACCTTCACTGATTAGAAGGAGAAGGTGCTTGCCCTACTGCATCCCGAGAGTCACACAGGAATAGATGGGGGAGCAGTGGCTGGTAAGTACCAACAAAATGACCACATCCCACTGTAATGTGCCGTTGTGCACAACAAGTGACCACAATTGCCCGACAAAATCAAACTCATGTACAATGCACGCTGTCTTATGTCCCATAAGGCTAGCATGTCCATCCTCTGCTACACTGAACAGGTAGGTATCCATCTTATTCAGGAGTGGGTTGTCATGACCTGACAGCAAGACCACAAAACCCCACAATGCACTCTGTCTTCCCTCCCAAACGATGGCAGGACCTCGACTGTGCTCCTGATGACAGACTTTCTGCACAGCACCAAGCCTAATTAATTGACTGCCTATCGTTTTGGGAATACTGACATTGCTGCCTGTCACTTGGTTCGTCAGCCCCCGTGTTTGCTGATTGCTGTGTGCTGTGGGCGCAGGAAGACCTCGCCGGACCCGCTTCGCGGGTCCCGCAGCGCCACACAGATACTCTTACCGGATTTTGAAAGGAGCTGCTGCCTTGGGGTGAGCGGAGCTGCCGGCAGGGCTGCGAGCGCGGAGGCAGGGACTCACTCTACCAGGAGTCCCTGCGAGCCCTATTTGACACACCTGGGCTGCTCTCCCTGCTGGCCCCGCCCCCCCGCCCACGGAGTGAAAAGCGGGTGAGACGCTTGTTGTAGCGGGAATCATTTGCCTATCGTTTTGGGAATACTGACATTGCTGCCAGTCACTTGGTTCGTCAGCCCCCGTGTTTGCTGATTGCTGTGTGCTGTGGGCGCAGGAAGACCTCGCCGGACCCGCTTCGCGGGTCCCGCAGCGCCACACAGATACTCTTACCGGATTTTGAAAGGAGCTGCTGCCTTGGGGTGAGCGGAGCTGCCGGCAGGGCTGCGAGCGCGGAGGCAGGGACTCACTCTACCAGGAGTCCCTGCGAGCCCTATTTGACACACCTGGGCTGCTCTCCCTGCTGGCCCCGCCCCCCCGCCCACGGAGTGAAAGGCGGGTGAGACGCTTGTTGTAGCGGGAATCATTTGCCTATCGTTTTGGGAATACTGACATTCCTGCCTGTCACTTGGTTCGTCAGCCCCCGTGTTTGCTGATTGCTGTGTGCTGTGGGCGCAGGAAGACCTCGCCGGACCCGCTTCGCGGGTCCCGCAGCGCCACACAGATACTCTTACCGGATTTTGAAAGGAGCTGCTGCCTTGGGGTGAGCGGAGCTGCCGGCAGGGCTGCGAGCGCGGAGGCAGGGACTCACTCTACCAGGAGTCCCTGCGAGCCCTATTTGACACACCTGGGCTGCTCTCCCTGCTGGCCCCGCCCTCCCCGCCCATAATCTTCTTCCCACTTTGATAAAAGGAGCCACACAGACCGCCGCGCGGGAGCGCGCCCGGGAGAAGCCCGGGACAAGGGCGGGACCGTCTGTGGCCGTCAGGGGCCGAGGGTGGCCGGGCTGGGCCACCTCTCTAACACCCCAATTGCGGACCAGCTAAGGTACTGTGTTAAATGAGGAAAACATCTTGGTCCATTGACATTTATTGTTACTGAACTATGTTCGCCCGGCCGTACTAGCTACTTGTATCCTTCATCCTTTTTCTTCTTACCAGACGGGGGTTAGTCGGAAGAGGGTTTTTTCGAGCACTTACAGATTCGTCCAGGAATACGGTTTAGTAAGAGTGGTTATTGCTACAGAAAAAGGATTAGATCCTGCCTATATGAACTAAAGCAGGACCTTGCGGAATAACTGAAACTGTTTATTGTTGTATGGTTTTGTTTAGTCTACAGTTCTGTCAGCACCGTGGCCTATCTTTATTATATTATTCTACCTACTGAGTGCCATCCTTGACCCTTTGATAGCATTATTACCTCACAAACATGCCTAGAAAACTGGCCCCTGTAACCTCAGAACCACTTAATACCTTAGACTCTTTTCTAGTCCAAGTGGTTAAAAAAATAAATAACGAAAGAAGGGAATCGCTAGGTTTGAGTCAATCTCCAATCTTGCGCCCACTGAGTCCTGTCTCCGATGCACAAATGCCTGGGACACCACCATTGGATCCCACAACTTATATACTCGACACTAATTCCCAAGATATCTGCAATGATGAAGAAAAATCTGACCTGTTAGTTGACCTATCATCAATTGTAGTGTCTGACTCCGAGCAACAGCAAAATATCGCAGCGGAAGTCCCCTCACCTCCGTTGCCTGTTACCCGGCCAGTGAGAAATTGCAGAAAGTCACAAGCTAAACGTGGGGGTAAACAGACAGGAAGAAAAAAGCTTACCTCACCACCTAGACACAAAGGGAAAAATGTGGAGCGCGAAGATCCAGACGAGTTTAGACAAATCATTGACGATGACCTATTTAACAGGATCTCGGATATGATAGATATTAAAATTAGGACCATCATTAAGCCACTTATTGGGAAGATTGATAAACTAACAGCAGAAGTAAAAAAGTTGGGTGGGTCGCAAAGTAAGCTGGTCATTGATTTGGATAACTTAGCTACTCATGTTATCAAACCAGTAGTCATAGCGGAGGAGGACACGGGTGTTGACACATGCCTCACGGAAGGCCAATTACAGCCCACTCTGGCAGGGCAGCTACCACCATCTGCGCCCAGCCAGGATGTAATAAGAGAGTCGCCAACCTTACCACCTGTTGTGTCAGCACCACTGAATTTAGAGGAAGATTCAATACAATTTATTATGGCAGCCTCACCCTTAGTTTTGGTATTGGCGAACGTCCCTGTTCTATCTCACGAGCAAAAAGAATCCTCTCAAGGACTAAAAGATAAAGCTCTATATTGGCTCACCAATAATATGCACATGGCACCCCAGGGAGTTGATCAGCTAGCGGGGGAAATTGTCATGACAAGGAGGGTATCATGGATTGGGAATAATCCAAAGAAGTTTAAAGGGGACTGTGTTGTTCTAAATTTTGCTAGCACAGAAGTACTCCCAAACATCCTTGCTAACATCTTCCCACCTCAACGCAGAAGCGGTTCCATTATCCCCCTTACCCTGAAATTCTTTTATAACAAAAATCAAATTGTGACCTCTTCCAATATCTCCAGGCCTAGAAGGAACGTAAGAGTTACTCACTGGGGTGGGGAAACTAGATCCAGATTCAATAATGACCGTTTCCACCCGATGATTAGTCTGGGGACAGGGCAATACAACTTTCCGTTTGGGCCAATGGCCAGAACTCCGGGACTAAATTGGCCCAACATAAATAGGTGGGGATCAAGTACCCCGGGTTTTGATAATAGAGGCCAGGGAAACGGATTTATGGCCAGGCCAGGAAATGAACAGTTTCTGATGCGCCCTAATACCCCACAGCCTATGTGGAACACAGCAGCGAACGGATGGGGTCAGGTGGCCACCCCTTTTGATTGGGGATTTGGAACAGGGAACAGGTATGGAGTCCTGTCCAACTTAAATGATTGTGACTGACATATAGAGGTTACTAATCTGGGGAAAAATGCTATAGTCCAACAATTAGATCGGAATAGCCCACACATTAATGGCTTAGATCCCAACGAGCCCATCCCACAGATGGGGCAGGAAGACCAAATTACATCTAGACATGACCAGCCCCCTTTGCTATATCTGTCTGAGCACTGTGCGAATCAGTGCCTTGCCAGAGACAAGTCACAGAGTCTATTGAAAGTGGGTTCTAATGAACCAATCCAATTACCACTGAACATTGAAGGGGCATTTGTGCGGTACCCCGAACCTAAGACACCCAGAGACTCCTGTAAGTTGATAAGTTGGAACATAGCAGGGCTAAACGGCAAGCGACAGGATAAGGCATGGTCAAACTTTGTCTTAGGCCACCACATCATCGCCCTCCAGGAAACCTGGGACATCTCTGCCAACCTTTGGTGGGATGGGTTTATTAGTTTTACTAAAGCAGCTGTCCCTAGTCGTATGGGGAGGGCAAAGGGAGGCCTTCTAATTTTGTTCTCATTAGACCTAAAGGGAAGCTGTAGGCAGATTAGTACCAACTCGCCCAACATTTTGATGGTAGAAAGAGTGACTAATAACATCAGCAGGACCATTTATATAAACTTTTATAATTCAGGGAATAGTGACCATAGAGGTCGTAACATCACCGATTTAGATAGTATCTTAAATTTGGTCAGTCAGAACACTAAGTCTGATATTGAATACATTTTATTAGGTGATTTTAATATCCATCCGTGCAACTTAATTTGTATGAAAAGTAGCATTGAAGGGGATGATGGACTAGAGGGACCTCATTTTGAACATACCGCAGAGGGAGAGGAGCTGGAAGATCTGCTTGCAAACTTTGACTTGTATGAACCAGACGGTGGCACTAGATTGCCAACCTTCACTGGCATCCCTCAAGGTACAATTATAGATTACATATTCATATCCTTGGGTATTTTAAACCAGGTTATCTCTTATCGTACAGTACAATCACATTTTAGTGACCACAATCCGGTAGAACTGGAAGTAGCGTGGGGAGGCCATATGGGACCATCGCCATCAATAGTAAGGCCTGCCCACCCCCTGAGGCCTTCTGACCAAGGTAGACGTATGAAATGGGCAAAGGTGGTACCGGAAAAAATTTTACGCAGAAAATTTTGTAAAAATTAAGGACCAGGTTGAGACTTGTAAGAATCCCTGTGCCCAGGGTCAAGAAATTGTAGAGGCATTTGAGGGAATATGCAGGCAGGTATCACAGGATCTTCTAGCAAAGACAAAAAAAGGAACCCCAGGAAATAAGCGCTGGTTTGATTCAGCATGCTCAAAAGCACATAGATCATTGCTGGCAACCCTAAAAAATACTCCTAGGGTAAAAGTCGAGATAACCAGACTTAGGAAGATCTATAAGCTAGCAGTTAAAAAACGAAAGGACACCATCAAACAAGAAGCATGGGATAGCCTCCTTTCGGTGGCAGTCCTGAAAGATAGCAAAACATTTTGGGAGATCATCAAGCAGCCTTTTTTTTCAGACGACAACAACGAATCCATGGACTGTGTTGTCTCTGATGAAAAATGGCTGTCACATTTTAAAAATGTCTACGGGGATACTGTTGACGCGACTAATGATGTCCCGTTGAAAACCTTAGTTATCCGCCCCATTTTTTTCAACCGAAAAGCATAAGGCTCCTGGCCCTGACGGTGTTCCCGCCGACTTTTTCATGCACTCACCTAAATTGTGGGCTGAAGTTTTGGCAAATGTGTTTAACGCAGTCAATGGTAATTCTGCACCTGCCTCCTGGGACACCTCTACCATTGTACCTATTTTTAAAAAAGGCCTGCGGGATGATCCAGGCTGCTATAGGCCTATATCCCTTTTGGACTCGTCAGTAAAAATTCTAGGTAGAGTTCTTTTATCTAGGTTGAGGGAGAATGTTGAGAACTGTGGTGGGTTGTCTGAAATTCAATACGGCTTTAGGGAAAGAAAGGGGACTATCGAACAGTGCGCTAAATTACATTTGCTCATCTCCAAATATACTGTGGCCAAGGAGGGGTCCGTGTATCTTGCATTCATGGACCTCTCCTCGGCTTTTGACCTGGTCAATCGGACAAAGCTGTGGTCCATCTTGCTGGAGATGGGTATTGATGAGGCATTGGTTGCCTTTATAGCTTCCCTGCATCAAGAACTCTTTTCAAGTGTACGCGTAACGAATGAGGGTAGGTGTACCACTCCCTTTAGATCATTAAGGGGGGTGCGGCAGGGCTGCATTTTAGCTCCCTTGCTCTTCACCATCTATATTAATGGCCTGGGCGCACATCTGGGGGGGCAGGAAGCCGACGTCCCGCGTGTAGGAGCGATTAAGATTCCGGCGCTCCTATATGCGGATGACGCCGTGCTGATTGCCCGCACAGGTGTTGGCCTCCAGTGCCTTCTGAACGCCTTTGGTTCGTTTATGGAGCAACTGGATCTTAAGATAAACGTTACCAAGTCACACACAATGGTGGTGGGTCCAGAGTGTCGCAAGAAGAGAAATAAAACATTCACATGCAGGGGGGACACGGTTTCTAGGGTAACTACATTCCCCTATTTAGGCGTATTGTTCGATCAGAAAGAGTCCTGGGGTCCGCAGGTAAGAGCCAAGAGGTTGGCTGTTACTAGATCATCATCAGCACTCCTGGGTTTTGCCGGCAGGCTAGGGGCTAGGCCTATGGAAGCCATACTAAAAATCTATAACAGTAAACCTGTGGCTATTGCACTATATGGTTCCGCATTGTGGGGATATGTAAATGTAGAACCAATTCAGAGAGCGGAGAACAGATTTATCAGAACCCTACTTTCTGTACCCCAGTCGACCCCAACTTATTCTATTCATAAAGAGGTGGGCTTACAGTTTCTTTCTGATAAGCTGAGTATGGCCCCCTTGATCCTTTGGCTGAAAATGTGGATGAATGAAGAACTCCCACTGAATTACAAGATCATGTCTGACGTGCTGTCCCTGGATAAATCCAACAAGATCCCTTGGTTGGCTTATTTGACCAGGGCATTTTCAGATCTAGGCCGTCCGGAGCTTTTTACCTCCCCTGAGAATATTAGGATCCAAGACATTGATTTTGTGAAAAAGTCCTGGAAAGGAAGGAAGCATGCCGCGAAGAACGCGAATTGGTAAAACCGGCAGTGAGGGACCATTGTTTACTGGCTAACTCGTTATCACTTGCACCCTATCTTGGCTTTGTCACTATTCCCTTCCATAGGTTCCTTTTAATTAAATTCAGATTCAATTTGTTACATTTTTATTTAGGCTCTTTTAAAAATTGGCAGAAGCCAGAATTAGCCCTGCCCTGTAGCTGCGACCAGTTTTCAGTGCAAGATACGATGCATTTTGTTATGTTTTGCGGGTTGTACTCAGAGCCAAGGAAAAAATATTTGTTGCCTATACTCAAAAAGGCCGGCTTCACTCAAGTAAGACCGGCTTTGCTCTATTTACAATTACTACCCAATCCCCACGTTACTTTTTGCATTGCTAACTTTCTGGTAGCCGCTTCAAGGGTGAAAGCTGTCTGTCAACATTAGTTTTAGAGTAAATGTTCTTTATCATCTATATCTATGTCCAAATGCTACATTTGTTAATTGTTTGTTATATTTTTAAATTTGTTATTCACATTTAATGTTTTCTGTGTAAATAGGAAAATTTTATTTTATTTTATATGAAATGTATTTTATTTTTATTTTTTCTTTCTTTGCATGGCTTTTAAGTAAGCCGAATAAAGTTATTCTGACTGACTGCCGGGCGTGGTTGCTGCTCTGTCTTAATAGTATTACACCCATTAGGGTTGTTCCTTACCACTGTGGCGTTCTTAGGCCCAGTATTTATTTATGAGTCATTTACTGCAAGAACCTATCTGTACTACATTTGTGGCTCCTATTTAAGAACTTTTTCTATTTATTCTTCTCTACCTCATGGGCATACTGGTATAGAAGACATTGGACGTTCTGTACATTAAATCTTATAGCCTATGAACTCTGATTGGAGCCTGTACGGACCGTCGGCGCTCATCTAATCCCTACTTGTACCAGAACTCATTTCAAAACAATGTTTTACTGTCAAAGAAGCCCCGTACCTATTTGAATATAAGTTTCCAGCCAGGATATGGTTATTTCTAAAAATATATAAACCAATTGTGCCCTGAAGAAGGAGCTTGTTGATATACATGGGATCTCCGAAACGCGCGTCGGCGCTTGTTTTCTTTGTTTGTTTTTGTCATGTATTGTATTTTGTTATAACTTGTTTTGTTTAGCTCATTGTTAGTTATTGTTGTTTTTTTCCTTATGTGGTGGTTGGGGTGGTTACATGTATATTTACTTATAGATACCTTACAATATCATTGTGCTGAGCTTATGTCTTGTTTTACTAAATGTTTGTGATATCTTATGCTTTATACATGAAAATGAAGAAAAATGCATAGGAAAATATGGAGATGTATGTACTTTGATAAATAAATGAACAAAAAATTATTTTATAAAAATAATCTTGGTCTGTGGGGGCCCTTAATTAATAGACGTATTGCCAATGTTAGACTTATATGTGTGAGGGAAGCTTTTGTGTGTTTTGGCCAACTCTGACAAGCTGCATAAGTTGCAGCCAGTGTGCACACAGTAAATACCATTGAGATTTCACATGAATCACAGTCTCATTGATGAAGTCACTGCAAAGCAAATCCTTTGGCCCTCACTTTCCCCACCACCACCACGACTCCCACAACAGCTGCAACAACTACTCGGAGCCCTGCAGCACCAACCTGTATGGCAGCCACCTCCATCATCACCACCGCTGCCTCCAACACTGTCCCTGTGCCAGTTGCAGTCAACACCACCAGGCTGCCTCGGGATGCTGGGGTCTGTGTGTGGCAGCAGCGCCAGGCACCTCCACAGGTCCGTGGCAGAAGGGCATGTGGGAGGATAACTGGGGGACAGTCACAGGAGGACAATGAGACAGAAGCCAAGGTGTAACAAATTGAAGTCTTTAAGTCCAGTATATGAAACAGATTAGGTTTACTGAAGATAAGATTCAGGTCAGGAAGATAAAATAGAATAAAGTAGATCCAATAATAGAAACCCCACCAGGAGCAGTTGGACTCCAGCTCAGCCTCAGATGTAACTGTCCCTGCTTTCAAGCATGCACAATTGGAACACTATATGACATCATATATGCCTGTTGAGAAAGTAATGACAAACACTAAAGAAGGACAGAGAAGAAATGAAAGCAGGATGCTACACATCGTCCCCCTTGACAAAATAAAAAGAGATAAGATGATAGAACATAAGCACATACAACGTAAATAATACTTGAAAAGAAAACAGAAAAAGTTACAACATAAAATGGTGAAAGTAAGAAGGAAAATACAGTCACCACAAAATAACTAATTCCACAAGAATGGAAATGACAGATTTGATACATTAAATATATCTGTAACACCATCCACAAGAATGGAAATGAACGGATTTGATCAATTAAATATAACAGTAACACCATCCAGAAAAATGAAAATGGATGGACCTGATAAAATAAATAAGAACTTCTCTAAAAACATTAGAACACATAAATGATTCATATCTATGAACACACTTCCTCTCTTTAAACATCAAATAATTTGAACACCTCTAAAATATTAGAGCACATACGTGGTACGTGGTTCAACAAATGAGCAACCAGTGGCTCTTTAAACATCAAACAATGTGAACACCTCTAAAATATTTGAGCACATACCTAAATGGTATGTGGTTCAACAAACCACTAAAACTCTTCAAAACATTGAAATTTCTGAAACATGCCCATCCTCGAATGCAACCCAAAAACACATAAAACCGAGAAGCAAAGAACTCCTCACTTAACTCTGAGCACTAAACAGCGCCTTGTATAATTGTGAACATCAAACATAACGAACACCCGTGGTTCTACAAATGAATATCAAACATAGCAAACACCTGTGGTTCTACAAATGAATATCAAACATAGCGAACCCATGTGGTTCTACAAATGAATATCAAACATAGCGAACCCATGTGGTTCTACAAATGAATATCAAACATAGCGAACACCCCTAACTTATTAGAGCACAAATGTGGTTCACATCACATCCCAAAATAGACCAGAATACAGCTCTTTTAAATATTTTTTGAAACATTGAAATTTATAAACAAGGTTCTTCATCAGATGCAAACCATAAACACATAAAACTACAAAGCATTAAAACTCCTCACATTCAAATACACATTCAATAGGTCCCATGAGCACCTCAACCTAAGTTAAGCTATAAATGACTCACTTCGTTAAAAATAACTCATCAACTGCACCATTATACACCAGTAACCAACATATGAAAGAAAATAACAAAGCTTCTAAAAATGTGATAAGTCCCTCTTTCCACTAGCATAAGGTGAATCACCCTACATTGAGCTTCAAACAATTTGGAAATTGAAACTATTTAAACAAACTGTTGATGAAATTAAAATATAGCTTGCACAATTTGTCATACTAACATATAATGAAACATATATAAACAATTGTTCTGTTTTCCAATCATCACACACAAAAAGTAGTTTAGCACCATGACTTCCTTAACTGTGCACATCATAAATTGTTCTTGCGCTGTGCCACATCAGCGTAGTAAAAATCTTCAATCGATCACAAAAAGTTACCACCATACCCCAGGATTGTGATCTTCACGAATTACCAAGTCAAAAGTTGTTGATTTCTGTTTCCGATCGATGTAGGAAATAATTACCAGATTGACGGCAATATGAAATTCAAAATGGCCACCGGTGATGTAATGGCGCTACTTTGCATCGCGAGCGCTGCGCTGCGCACGCAACCTTAATGAAAATGGAGAGCTCCGTGTTGTCAAGGTGACGACCACGCTCTGAAAACGATGCAGGTGCACGAGACATTGCACACGTAAGTCGTCGTTATTTATTTTTTTTTTTTAATTCTTCAAGAGTTGAAAAGTAGAAAACTTGTAGAATTCACCTCCAGGCTTTAAAATTTTGCTTGAACAACGCGGCTTCTAAACACCGCAACAGTCGCGCTCCCCAATCTGAAACTGCATATCCATTGCCGATGTCACCTCAGACACCTCACTCTGTGCTCCGCCTATAAATCCCAGCGTTTCCACCGCAGGGACTAAAACAAAACTGCATTTTTTGTTCCACGCTGCACACCCTCTTGTTGCGTCGAATATGAATGAACTTTGTACATCCACTTCCCTACAGCTGATGGCAGATGCGTGTAATTTTCAAACATGACATACATCCAAGTCATGTACGTTACTGGTCACACAGTCACAAGCTCAAGTCAGTTAATCCTTGAAACAGGTCTTCTTAAATCCACATGAGGCAAGCAAAACTCTCTTTTGAAAACACAGAAGCCAGAACTTAATAATTCTCTCCAAGTTTCATCACAAATCATGCAGTAAGAACTCCAACACCCTGGGGAAATAGGCTGTCCAGATCACAAAGGACACTGGTGGGGTTAACCAGGGTGCTCTCATTAAATACCTTTTCCTCTTTGGCTTCAAAAAGTTATCCAGTTGCAGTATTCTTCAATTCTTAGTTGCAGTAAGCCAGTCTTTTCTTCACGCATAGGCTCTGTACCTCGTCGCCAAAATTGTAACAAATTGAAGTCTTTAAGTCCAGTATATGAAACAGATTAGGTTTACTGAAGATAAGATTCAGGTCAGGAAGATAAAATAGAATAAAGTAGATCCAATAATAGAAACCCCACCAGGAGCAGTTGGACTCCAGCTCAGCCTCAGATGTAACTGTCCCTGCTTTCAAGCATACACAATTGGAACACTATATGACATCATATATGCCTGCTGAGCAAGTAATGACAAACACTAAAGAAGGACAGAGAAGAAATGAAAGCAGCATGCTACACAAGGCCACTGTGCAAACTGTCCTAGGTGCATACCAGCAGAACCAGGGGACAATGTATGGAGCACAAACAGCTGTCCACCCCCGTGGCCAGCTGGCTGATAGTCACAACACCTCAGCAGTGGCCACAGGCAGGGGTGATTCACATCACAGTGAATACTCAGACACCTCCCATCATGCAGCAGGTTCCCCCCAAACGGCGCAGAGGGTATCCGAAAAAGTCCCAGGGAGGATCACGTGGCAAAGCACCGTACGGTACCAGTTCTCAGAGCCAACTTTGATGTCACCAGTGTCACACCAAGCATTGACTTTGTTGTAAATCAGATCCCACATTGCCAGAAGGATGCGAGTGTACTATTGGAAGGTGAAATCCCACCATAGTGTGTTCTACCCAAACCATCCATGTCCCATCACTTTCAACTTCAACCATCACCCGTCACTCATTTACAAATAAACACTAATCACACCCGTATGACTTTGTAACAAGAGGAATATTTATCATGACAAGTAGCATGTTAACTCAAATTGCAATGTATCATGAGACGTGAATGCAACAATCCATTGACAGAGTAGAGGGACCTGGAATGCCACAAGGAGAACACGGTGATTTGACATATTATGGCAGTACAGGAAAAGCACTGCCCTAGGCAACACGGTACAAGATGCAGATCAGTTAACAGAGGCCAACACCATCAACATGGACAGAAAGGGGATGGGAGTACACAACTTCACCTCCCAGCACTGTTTACCCATCAGCATCCTGGTAAATGCACTGCAGTTGTAAGGCTTACTTGTCTTTCCTTGGAAGTGAGTCACCACGGCTGGATGCAGGTCAGTGCTGTCAATCCCTAGACACATGTGTGTCGCTTGATCCTCCTATATCAGTAGGGGTTAGATACATTGTAACCGGTGTCTGTTGAGGAAGCGGCCACAATCCACTCAGATTCTTTGTACCTCTCCCTGCCCAACTCAGGTGAAACACTGCAGTCCAATGACAATTAAGCATTATGACTGAACTGCATTTACCCTAATGCTAAGGGATGAACTGTGCTGGGAGGTGAAGCTGTGTGCTCCCATCCCACTAACAACATCAACATGGACATGATGGCAGTTGTCACAGATTATGTAGCGCAGACCAATGAAATCCTTAGCAGTGTGGACACAAGAGCCAGCAACACAACACATCCTGTCATGTGGACGATAGTGACATTGTCGCATTCCCACACTCAAGTACTATTGCACAGGGATTTACATGTGACATGTGCGATGTATGCTTTTTGCACCACAGGAACAACAGTCCATGACAACATACCCAAGCTAAATCTATGTACCAACCGAAGTTACCTTCCACTGAATGAGCACAACTGCTTTGGTCGCAGGGCAGGCAGCACGTAGATGTTCTCCTCACTCCCCCATATGTGATTATGGTTACTCATTTGTGGCCTCACATTCCCACAGCGAAAGCATACTTCAATCAGTGTGCAGGCACAATGGGCTTCTGTCTGGACAAGTAGTTGCTCCCACATCAGCCCGAAGACCTTCGAATTCCAGGTGTCTTGACCATCCCGCGTGATACAGTCACTGCTGAACATGACACTTCCACTTTTTTCTGGGGTAACCAACACACAAATTATTGATAGCATCTGACACTGAAGGCCGTAGCACATTTTTTTCGAACTTGTGGGCTCTGGCCTTGTCCCTTCATTTTATGCTATTTCTGGTGTCCTACCGGGTGTCATTCCTCTATTTTACATTCTGCATTTAATGGTTTCAGATCATTACTTTGGCTGTACAGCTGAGCGCTGGTTCTAAAATTGCTCTCAAGCCATGTCTGACCGTCCTGTGGTCCAGGCCGACCACGGTCAGTTGCAACTGTACCGTGACCGCATGCAGCTTCTCTTAGGATGTGTCCCATTAGCTGTGCTTTGCATAAGATTTAGGCTAACCTTTCTCTATGCCTATTTCACCTCTGTGCAAATTGTCTTCACCTGTCGCAGATGCTTTGGTGAAACACATTAATGGATGCCTTTCAATGTGTCAGACAGGCTGATGGATGCACCTGTGCATTTGCGCAATGGCTCCTGTGCGAACCTCTCCCAGGTTGCCATGGGATGCTCCTTTCATCCTCGTGGTGTGAGGAGCACATCTGTTCCTTCATACTGCTGGGTTGGATGGCAGTCCTTTTTGCTGAAGATGATTTGGACCATCTTTTAGAACTGATTGCCTTCGAAGCTGTGTGTGCCTTCTTGGATTTGTAACTACTTAACAGCAACATGAACGATTGGTGACTAATTCATTATCCTTTTGCCTTTTCAACGCCTTCTGATTGGAACTGTCATTCAGCTCTCTGACTTTTGCCATGTCTGTATTAGCTTTGACTCTGCTGACCTCTGTGGTCTGTTTTGCTTTCGTGGATATTGTCGGCTGTCATGAGCCCGGCTTACATTATGCAGCTGTAGCACAGGAATATTACATGACGTGGTTCTTTTGCATGTATCTTAGTATATGTCTGTCACATGAGAAGTGTCCTCAGAGCTTGTACTCTGTGGTCCCAGAGTACTGGCTGAAAAATCTGTCCGTGGTCGGAGAACATTGTCCCTTGTCATTCTGTTCTGTCTCACCCTAGCACCCCGACTCAACAAAGTGTCACAGCTGCTAGGGGACACAGGTGCCTTTTATATGTCATGGGAAGGTAGGGTAGTTGTCTCACACTTGGAGAGTGATCCGTCCAATGATGAGAGCGACACAGCACATGGGATGTGCATTTCACCATCTATATGTTGAGGAATGGGGTCTTCTGACGAGGCTTAGAGTAGGGACATCCCATTGAACTCCTTCCTGCAAGGGGTGGGGGATATGCTCGTGGGTCTCCGTCCAGAGGGATTATTGATGTGACATCTAGCTTCATGTGATATGGATGTGTCCCTATGGTAACTGTTTTTGTACTCATACATTCTCAGCTTGTTGTAGTACGTATGTAGCATGTTTTGACACTGTAGTAAAAAATTCACATTTTGAAGCGTTTCTTGTCTTCAATTTATCTACTTGTGTACAGGGGCCTGAATAACTCTGTGCAAATAGGAGAGCTAGTGGGGCACTATAGCAATTGGTTCCTGTGCTACTGGGTGCTTCTGGGTGCTCAGCGCCTGCTTGGCCAAGGTCTCTGATCCTGCGCATTGTTCAGTATGTGTACAAAATGCCAGCAACGCATATCCAATCTGTGAGATGACATCAAGGCACGCAGACAGAGTCATAGTCGCTTATTTTTACCTTACACTCAATGGAAGTAGTTGACAATGAGCTGTAGGCACTGGGCAAGGCCTTCTTCCTCACCAGTCATAGTCACTGGGCATGTGTGGGTTGGGAGCAGGGGGCTGCTGCTGTTCATCGTCGTCCAGATTCAGGGGGATTCTGCTGCACAAGGCTAGGTTGTGTAGCATGCAGCAGTTGACTACCGTCTAACATGCCTTCTGTGGGGAATACCAGGCACCTAAATCTTGACTTCAGCAGTCCAAAAGTGCGCTCCACCACATGACATGTCCTCCCATGTGCATCATTGTATTGGACTACCCCCGGCATTGTTGGATTCCACAGTGGGGACAGCAACCACAGACGATTGGGATGCCCAGAGTCACCTAGTTGTGAGACAAACAGGCAAACAGTGTGATCTGAATATGTGAGGAGAGCATCATGTCACACATACATCACAGTCATTGTCACAGCCATTGTCACAGCCAGCAAGCCAGGCCCGCTCGGGCTGCAGATTGACCATCAATTGGGGTATGTTGCTGTTCCACAAGATGTGGGAGTCATGTGCCGACCCAGGATACTTGGCACACACACGTGGGATGATCTGATCCGCCTGGCAGGCCACTTGCAGGTTGATGGAGTGGTAGTGTTTGCAGTTCCTATAGATGTGTTTACTTGCCTGTGGTGGAACGAGGGCAATGTGGGTGCCATCAATGGTTCCCACTGCAAAAACAACAATTGATGGACAGAATGCAGAAAAATGTCATACATTCACCCCAGTACAGAGATCTGGGCCTACATCCATCATTGCTTTGCACTCCACACCACTGGGGTGGTTTGGAGTGCAAATAAACGATGGATTTAGGCCCAGATCTCTGTACTGGGGTGAATGTATGACATTGTTCTGTATTCTGTCCATCAACTGTTGTTTTTGCATTTGTCAAACCGAGTGGAATGGGTATGCTCAGATGTGAGTCCCATGCTCTCCACACCTCTGGAGTCAAGCTATCCTGGCTGAAGACGGCTGATAGCCAGAAACCGGTCCTAGGATGCTTGATTCCGGTCCAGGAAAGACATGGCTTGGCAGTTCGGGCTGGACTGTTCCCATGAGGCACAGGGCCAAGGCTGATTTGCATATGGCCATGTCTGAACTGGGGTGGTGTGGAGTGCAAAAAAACGAAGGATTTAGGCCTAGTTCTCTGTACTGGGGTGAATGTATGACATTTTTCTGCATTCTGTCCATCAACTGTTGTTTTTGCATTTGTCACCCCGAGTGGGATGGGTATGCTCAGACGTGAGTCCCATGCTCTCCACACATCTGGAGTCAAGCTATCCTGGCTGAAGACGGCTGATAGCCAGAAACCGGACCTAGGATGCTTGATTCCGGTCTAGGAAAGACATGGCTTGGCAGTTCGGGCTGGACTGTTCCCATAAGGCACTGGGCCAAGGCTGATTTGCATATGGCCATGTCTGAACTGTGGTGGTGTGGAGTGCAAAAAAACGATGGATTTAGGCCCAGATCTCTGTACTGGGGTGAATGTATGACATTGTTCAGCATTCCGTCCATCAACTGTTGTTTTTGCATTTGTCACCCCGAGTGGGATGGGTATGCTCAGACGTGAGTCCCATGCTCTCCACACCACTGGAATCAAGCCGTCCTGACTGAAGACGGCTAATAGCCAGAAACCGGTCCTAGGATGCTTGATTCCGGTCCAGGAAAGACATGGCTTGGCAGTTCTGGCTGGACTGTTCCCATGAGGCACAGGGCCAAGGCTGATTTGCATATGGCCATGTCTGAACTGGGGTGGTGTGGAGTGCAATAAAACAATGGATTTAGGCCCAGATATCTGTACTGGGATGAATGAATGACATTGTTCTGCATTCTGTCCATCATCTGTTGTTTTTGCATTTGTCACCCAGAGTCGGATGGGTATGCTCAGACGTGAGTCCCATGCTCTCCACATTACTGGAGTCAAGCTATCCTGGCTGAAGACGGCTGATAGGCGGAAACCGGTCCTAGGATACTTGATTCCGGTCCAGGAAAGACATGGCTTGGCAGTTCGGGCTGGACTGTTCCCATGAGGCACTGGGCCAAGGCTGATTTGCATATGGCCATGTCTGAACTGGGGTGGTGTGGAGTGCAAAAAACGATGGATTTAGGCCCAGATCTCTGTACTGGGCTGAATGTATGACATTGTTCTGCATTCTGTCCATCAACTGTTGTTTTTGCATTTGTCACCCCGAGTGGGGTGGGTATGCTCAGACGTGAGTCCCATGCTCTCCACACCACTGGAGTCAAGGTATCCTGGCTGAAGACGGCTGATAGCTAGAAACCGGTCCTAGAATGCTTGATTCCGGTCCAGGAAAGACATGGCTTGGCAGTTCGGGCTGGACTGTTCCCATGAGGCACAGGGCCAAGGCTGATTTGCATATGGCCATGTCTGAACTGGGGTGGTGTGGAGTGCAAAAAAACGATGGATTTAGGCCCAGATCTCTGTACTGGGGTGAATGTATGACATTGTTCTGCATTCTGTCCATCAACTGTTGTTTTTGCATTTGTCACCCTGAGTGGGATGGGTATGCTCAGACGTGAGTCCCATGCTCTCCACACCACTGGAGTCAAGCTATCCTGGCTGAAGATGGCTGATAGCTAGAAACCGGTCCTAGGATGCTTGATTCCGGTCCAGGAAAGACGTGGCTTGGCAGTTCGGGCTGGACTGTTCCCATGAGGCACAGGGCCAAGGCTGATTTGCATATGGCCATGTCTGAACTGGGGTGGGGTGGAGTGCAAAAAAAGATAGATTTAGGCCCAGATATCTGTACTGGGGTGAATGTATGACATTGTTCTGCATTCTGTCCATCAACTGTTGTTTTTGCATTTGTCACCCCGAGTGGGATGGGTATGCTCAGACGTGAGTCCCATGCTTCCCACACCATTGGAGTCAAGCTATCCTGGCTGAAGACGGCTGATAGCCAGAAACCGGTCCTAGGATGCTTGATTCCGGTCCAGGAAAGACATGGCTTGGCAGTTTGGGCTGGACAGTTCCCATGAGGCACAGGGCCAAGGCTGATTTGCATATGGCCATGTCTGAACTGGGGTGGTGTGGAGTGCAATAAAACAATGGATTTAGGCCCAGATCTCTGTACTGGGGTGAATGTATGACATTGTTCTGCATTCTGTCCATCAACTGTTGTTTTTGCATTTGTCACCCCGAGTGGGATGGGTATGCTCAGACGTGAGTCCCATGCTCTCCACACCACTGGAGTCAAGCTATCCTGGCTGAAGACAGCTGATATCCAGAAACCGGTCCTAGGATGCTTTATTCCGGTCCAGGATAAACATGGCTTGGCAGTTCGGGCTGGACTGTTCCCATGAGGCACAGGGCCAAGGCTGATTTGCATATGGCCATGTCTGAACTGGGGTGGTGTGGAGTGCAAAAAAATGATGTATTTAGACCCAGATCTCTGTACTGGGGTGAATGTATGACATTGTTCTGCATTCTGTCCATCAACTGTTGTTTTTGCATTTGTCACCCCGTGTGGGATGGGTATGCTCAGACGTGAGTCCCATGCTCTCCACACCACTGGAGTCAAGCTATCCTGGCTGAAGACGGCTGATAGCCAGAAACCGGACCTAGGATGCTTGATTCGTGTCCAGGAAAGACATGGCTTGGCAGTTCGGGCTGGACTGTTCCAATGAGGAACAGGGCCAAGGCTGATTTGCATATGGCCATGTCTGAACTGTGGTGGTGTGGAGTGCAAAAAAACGATGGATTTAGGCCCAGATCTATGTACTGGGGTGAATGTATGACATTGTTCAGCATTCCGTCCATCAACTGTTGTTTTTGCATTTGTCACCCCGAGTGGGATGGGTATGCTCAGACGTGAGTCCCATGCTCTCCACACCACTGGAGGCAAGCTATCCTGGCTGAAGACGGCTGATAGCCAGAAACCAGTCCTAGGATGCTTGATTCCGGTCCAGGAAAGACATGGCTTTGCAGTTCGGGCTGGACTGTTCCCATGAGGCACATGGCAAAGGCTGATTTGCATATGGCCATGTCTGAACTGGGGTGGTGTGGAGTGCAAAAAAAACGATTGATTTAGGCCCAGATCTCTGTACTGGGGTGAATGTATGACATTGTTCTGCATTCTGTCCATCAACTGTTGTTTTTGCATTTGTCACCCCGAGTGGGATGGGTATGCTCAGACTTGAGTCCCATGCTCTCCACACCACTGGAATCAAGCCGTCCTGACTGAAGACGGCTAATAGCCAGAAACCGGTCCTAGGATGCTTGATTCCGGTCCAGGAAAGACATGGCTTGGCAGTTCTGGCTGGACTGTTCCCATGAGGCACAGGGCCAAGGCTGATTTGCATATGGCCATGTCTGAACTGGGGTGGTGTGGAGTGCAATAAAACAATGGCTTTAGGCCCATATCTCTGTACTGGGGTGAATGTATGACATTGTTCTGCATTCTGTCCATCATCTGTTGTTTTTGCATTTGTCACCCAGAGTGGGATGGGTATGCTCAGACGTGAGTCCCATGCTCTCCACATTACTGGAGTCAAGCTATCCTGGCTGAAGACGGCTGATAGGCAGAAACCGGTCCTAGGATGCTTGATTCCGGTCCAGGAAAGACATGGCTTGGCAGTTCGGGCTGGACTGTTCCCATGAGGCACTGAGCCAAGGCTGATTTGCATATGGCCATGTCTGAACTGGGGTGGTGTGGAGTGCAAGAAACGATGGATTTAGGCCCAGATCTCTGTACTGGGCTGAATGTATGACATTGTTCTGCATTCTGTCCATCAACTGTTGTTTTTGCATTTGTCACCCCGAGTGGGGTGGGTATGCTCAGACGTGAGTCCCATGCTCTCCACACCACTGGAGTCAAGCTATCCTGGCTGAAGACGGCTGATAGCCAGAAACCGGTCCTAGGATGCTTGATTCCGGTCCAGGAAAGACATGGCTTGGCAGTTCGGGCTGGACTGTTCCCATGAGGCACTGGGCCAAGGCTGATTTGCATATGGCCATGTCTGAACTGGGGTGGTGTGGAGTGCAAAAAACGATGGATTTAGGCCCAGATCTCTGTACTGGGGTGAATGTATGACATTGTTCTGCATTCTGTCCATCAACTGTTGTTTTTGCATTTGTCACCCGAGTGGGGTGGGTATGCTCAGACGTGAGTCCCATGCTCACCACACCACTGGAGTCAAGGTATCCTGGCTGAAGACGGTTGATAGCCAGAAACCGGTCCTAGGATGCTTGATTCTGGTCCAGGAAAGACATGGCTTGGCAGTTCGGGCTGGACTGTTCCCATGAGGCACAGGGCCAAGGCTGATTTGCATATGGCCATGTCTGAACTGGGGTGGTGTGGAGTGCAAAAAAAAGATGGATTTAGGCCCAGATCTCTGTACTGGGGTGAATGTATGACATTGTTCTGCATTCTGTCCATCAACTGTTGTTTTTGCATTTGTCACCCCGAGTGGGATGGGTATGCTCAGACGTGAGTCCAATGCTCTCCACACCACTGGAGTCAAGCTATCCAGGCTGAAGATTGCTGATAACCAGAAACCGGTCCTAGGATGCTTGATTCCGGTCCAGGAAAGACATGGCTTGGCAGTTCGGGCTGGACTGTTCCCATGAGGCACAGGGCCAAGGCTGATTTGCATATGGCCATGTCTGAACTGGGGTGGTGTGGAGTGCAAAAAAACGATGGATTTAGGCCCAGATCTCTGTACTGGGGTGAATGAATGACATTGTTCTGCATTCTGTCCATCAACTGTTGTTTTTGCATTTGTCACCCCGAGTGAGATGGGTATGCTCAGACGTGAGTCCCATGCTTTCCACACCACTGGAGTCAAGCTATCCTGGCTGAAGACGGCTGATAGCCAGAAACCGGTCCTAGGATGCTTGATTCCGGTCCAGGAAAGACATGGCTTGGCAGTTCGGGCTGGACTGTTCCCATGAGGTACAGGGCCAAGGCTGATTTGCATATGGCCATGTCTGAACTGGGGTGGTGTGGAGTGCAAAAAAACGATGGATTGAGGCCCAGATCTCTGTACTGGGGTGAATGTATGACATTGTTCTGCATTCTGTCCATCAACTGTTGTTTTTGCATTTGTCACCCCGAGTGGGATGGGTATGCTCAGACGTGAGTCTCATGCTCTCCACACCACTGGAGTCAAGCTATCCAGGCTGAAGACGGCTGATAGCCAGAAACCGGTTCTAGGATGCTTGATTCCGGTCCAGGAAAGACATGGCTTGGCAGTTTGGGCTGGACTGTTCCCATGAGGCACAGGGCCAAGGCTGATTTGCATACGGCTATATCTGAACTGGGGTGGTGTGGAGTGCAAAACAACGATGGATTTTGGCCCAGATCTCTGTACTGGGGTGAATGTATGACATTGTACTGCATTCTGTCCATCAACTGTTGTTTTTGCATCAATGGTTCCCACAACATTTGGAATACCTCCCAGGTCATAGTACTCCCCCTTCAAAGCTGCCAAATTATCCCTCCTCGGGAAGTAGACATGTCTTTCCTTGTAAAGCATCAATGTTGACAGGATGTCATGCAATACCATGCTGAACATGGGCTGTGACATCCGCCGGCGCTGGCCACAGTGTACAGGTAAGACCCAGTAGCGAAGGAATGCAGTGCAGCCATAACCTTTACTGTAGCAGACAATGCAGCCTGATATATTATTTTGGGTTTCAAATGGGGATCCACATGGGCACATGGGTTCCATAGTGTGTGGCGATCCAAACTGCATTTCATGATGATTTCGATGCCCTCCATTGTTGTCAGGTTGGGGTCAGTATGTAAGATGGGTGGTCTCCATGTCATGGTACAAAAGCATGGGCTGAGTTATAGATGAGGTGTGGTGAACAGCTTACCCAGAGACTCACACAACCACAACTTTGACAAAACTCATGATCAAGTGAATTGCACAAGTGACCTCCATTCAGACGTTGTTTTTCATCACTCACTCGACATAATGACACTTCGACATTCAAAGAGATCAATGTGTGTGGCGTATAGTACACTGCTACATCAAGGATGACTTGCCTTGTAGTTAGATGGCACAGCACTTGTAATTCCCAGCATAAGTGCCGAGTTTCATGTAGCTGGTGTCACTGCACGAGCGCAAACCTCAATCCCCCAATACACAATAACATTACGGGGTGGGGCAGTGAGTGTCATCTGGATACTGCAACATGGATATAAGTACGGTGGACATAGACATGTGGACATTATGGGGTCAGTCCTGCATGACGGTGTGAGGAATTTGCGTGACCGACATTGCAATGTTCACCTGAATGAGGCACAATTGCACATGGACTGTGTATACATGCCCAGATGGCTGACAATGATCGATGATGTCGGTCAGAGCTATGTTTGTTTGTTCCACATGTCCACTCGTGTGACGTGTGTAGGTAGGTTTACAGGCAATGGCAGCTAGGAACACTGCACGCTATACCAGTACGTGTGTTGTGAGTGCTAGGGTTTACGAGTATGTCTGATGTGAAGACAATGGATATCTCTGATTGTCTGCCCTCGTCACCAGCCCTTCACAAGTCAACCCCATGCCAAGAGACGACAGTCAGATGTCAAGGGACATTCAAGTGATGTTCACAGGTTGGATGTTTCATTACACTACATTGGTACAGTGCGAGTGACCTTTGTCCTTTTTGACTCCTTCCCTCATTTCAGTCCATGCTGACCACGAGGCATGGCTATGTATGTAATTGCACTCTCCTTTTCTTGGACATACCATGTGTGTGAAGACTTGACTCAAAGGTCACACTCTCTCATACCTTCATAGTATAGTGATCAGCTGGTCACTGTTCTAGTTGTACTGCTGTACCAGCCACTCCCAGAGGGCTGGCTAACTCCCCACCCCACAGCCACCCAGCACAAGGATCAATGGACACGTGACCCTGCCAACAAGTGGGCAGGATGCACGTGCCCTGGCCCAGTTCTCCCATGCTAGTATGGTGTCTGTGTGGTTACTTCATTTGCATCGGTGCCTCGTGCCCCACAACAGTACACATAGGGTGCAACAATTACTGCAGGTGAATGAGTTGTGATGTGTGGCAACAATGCTAATGCAGAATGTGTTTGCGTGTGCTTTAGCTAGCATCCACAGCGATGACACGCATTGGCCCCAATTGAATGTTGCATGATTGCGGCCACAGCTTCCATGCCGCTGCGGTGTGGCACACACTATGAGAATAAGCCATGAGTCAATGGGAGCCTTCGGCACGTACATTGTTTGATATTGCTGTGTGCTTGCTCGGCAACCGTGGGTCTCAGCATTGGCCCCATTTGCCTTCAGGGGCACCGAGGGTCACTCATGGGGATTGGGTGGACCTCTCACTTTGCATTGGGTAGGTTGCCACATTCATCCGGGTGCCGCAACGCTTGCTGGGAGTTGTAATTGTTCAAGGGTTGAATGCGTGGAAATGATTGGTACGTACCACTGCTGTTGAACACGGTGGCGTCTTGTCTGACGGAGGTGCATCAGGTAGAGCAGTGGGAAGGCCTGTTGCGCAGGATCCATGGTGGGTCCAGTGGTACTGATTGGTACTGTATTGGCTTTTCCTCTCTGTTGTTGTGTTTTCACCATTAGTGGCGTGGTGGTTTTTACACTGCTGTGGGAAGGTATGTTTGCAACATCGTAATCTGGTTGACACAAGGAACATGTTTACGCACGCCGGTCTTGCTCTGTTGGCGGAGCCTGACAGACTGCGCCAGACAGAAAATGGCCTCTGTTGGACCATTGTAATTTGGTGGTCACAATATCAGAAATCAACTGTTTAAGCCTAGAAGGGCTTGGCTTAGTGTTAGAAACTGCATAACCATGCACCATTTTAACGTCAAAAGAACACAAATCAAATCCATTGTTTCTGAATGTTAGACCCACATGCAAATAAAATGACTCTCTTTCATGGGTCTAAATGGAACTGAGACAACTTTCTTGAATATGGCATTGAACAAACCCATGTCCAAGTACTAAGACAAAGGGTTCAATACTAATGAAGTCTTCAAGCCACATTCTACCAAATCATAGTCACCCTGGAAAAAGAAAAATTATTATGGTATGGTATAAACAGGGTTTTAAAAGAAGTGAAAGAACCATTGGATGCCATGGAAATGGGACCTGGTATTGGCACGTGTCATGCTCATGCACAAGCAACTAGCTAATGATGCTCAGATGGGAGACAATGGAGATACACTGTGATTCAAACAACACCGATTTAACTTTCCTCATTTCAGCAACATGCAGAAAATTCACTTTACCATCTGAAACCAAATTAGAAGCCAGAAAGAACCTTAAAGAGGGCATATTATTAGAATTCAATGCATACCAGCTACAGTTGGATAACAAGAATGTAAGTTTTGCATTCCAAGTGAATTTGAACTTACATGATAATACTTACTTGGGTCAATTAAATAATTAATTCAAACTGCCAAGCAAGACCTAGTGTCAGGGGAAGACAGAGCGAGAACAAAATAATGGCAATCTTGAGAGATTAGGCCAATACATATTATATGTTGCTGTATTGGAAATGAGATAATGTATTAAATATTTGAAATTCTTTTGTTTCCCTATTGGCCAAATATGTAAGCTAACCAGAACAAGCCTGATAAAAGCAGGTGTCTAGGCCTCTTTCTTTGTAGTACCAGCTCCATGTGGCATTCTCATTAAAGAGAACGCCTTTGACAACTCTGAAGAGGGGGGAAAGCATTTGAGAACAGTCTGAAGAGTCCAGAAGTGAACACCTGAACTTATTTAGAGGTTTGTCCCAACTGATGCCTCCTAGGTCTGAAATATATAAACAGCAGACGTTTAAAAGGGTCAATATATGAAAGTAAAATATGAGAGGTTGCTTCAACAGGTTCCTTCTATGTGCTTGTTCGTTTTCCAATATTTTCACCTTTTTTTGCAAGTCTCTATAGAGCATGGGTACTCACAAACTTTCTCTCGGGGGCCAAATTTACAGTTTGGTTTGTGTCCGAGGGCTGCATCGGTGGGGGGGCAGGGTCAGTGGGGGAGGGGCTAGAGCATGGGTACTCACAAACTTTCTCTCGGGGGCCAAATTTACAGTTTGGTTTGTGTCCGAGGGCCGCATCGGTGGGGGGTCAGGGTCAGTGGGGGAGGGGGAGGGGCTAGAGCAACAACATAAAACTGACCATGAGGTTGATCATAGGTCCCTGCAGCGGACGCCTTCGTCCACTGAGCCGTCCCGGCATACACACATCTCTCTCTCTCTTTCTCTCTCGTCTCCCTCCCTCTCTCTAGCTCTCTCTCCCTCTCACCCTCCCTCTCTCCTGTCTTCCTCTGTCTCACTCTGACTGTCTCACTCCCTCTCTCTCACTCCCTCTCTCTCACTCCCTCTCTCTCTCACTCCCTCTCCGTCTCACTCCCTTTCCCTCCCTTTCCCTCCCTCTCACTCACTCTGTCTCACCCCTTTCACTCCCTTTCACTCCCTCTCCCTCCATTTCCCTTCCTTTCCCTCCCTCTCCCTCCCTCTCACTCCCCATCAGTCTCCCTCCCTTTCCCTCATCTCACTCCCCATCAGTCTCCCTCCCTTTCCCTCCATGTCATTCCCCATCAGTATCCCTCCCTTTCCCTCCCTTTCCCTCCATCTCACTCCCTATCAGTCTCCCTCCCTTTCCCTCCCTCTCACTCCCTCTCCCACTCCCTCCCTTTCCGTCTCCCTCCCTTTTCCTCCCTCTCCTTCCCTTTCCCTCCCTCTCCATCTCCCTCCCTGGCCCGCGGGCCGTACTATGAGTACCCCTGCTAGAGGGTTCTATCGGTAAGACCACGAGTGTTTTTGGTAATTTTATATTGCTCTTTTGATGCAAAATTAACTACAATTATGTTATTACATCTGTTTGCGGTAATTAAGAGTAATTTAGTGTTAAAATCCTACTGCAGGAACAACAAAACTAAAGAGTGCCAGTGGCTGCAAATGTTTGTGTTATGTTGCATTTATTTCTATTTCCCTGCTCAAAATGCAACCTCTGGTCCATTTTGGACGTGAAGGTACATTTTGCTCTAAGAAAATAGCGCTAAATGCTGGGTTACAATCATCGAGTAATTCCGCATAATCTTGAATAATATTGCTGTCATTTCATGTAATTACGCTAGTTACACCCACTCATAGAAATGATGTCTTAAATCACAGTTAGTAGTGTGTTTGACTAGTGAAATTCAAATGCAATACCATATGAATATTTGGCAAAATATTGTATTTGCCAAAACAATGTTTGACACAATAGGAGGAATTGTGTAGTTTTTGTGTTCATGAACAGTTGCACTTTTACTGCAACCCACAAACCACTCAATTCAATCACATCTTTCAAGACTACCAAACTATCTGCTTTTCATTCAACAGCTGAGGAAAGGCCATGTGAAAAATTCAAATAACCCAAATGCTTTTCATTGTTCCTGGGGTTTAAATTCAGCAACTTAAAGAGACTCTTAATTTCAAGCCTGCCATTACAGGAGGGAATCTACATCGCCCCTATTATTACTGGCATGAATCTTTATAAGAGATTAAACATAATTTATTCACAAAACACCAAATTGAGATGGGTAACCCTGGAGTTATTGTACATCCCATTGAATGAAGGCCAATTAATCTCAGAGGCTGAGTCCTTGCAATGGATTATCCTTCTGCATCAGGTAGGAATACCTAACAACTACGTTTAAGAATAAATCTAGAAACCCATCTGCTTTAATGTCCCTTCATTCTGTCTTGTGTGCATTTAAAGATTTGAATAACTAGGAAGGATTCGTTTAATAGCATGCTATACGAAGCTCCTAGATAAAGCAAAGACAATCTGAAGTTCTCAAGATGTTTAATATGGATGCTCACCCTTAATATTTCTACATCTGGCAGAGCAATCTTCTTCTCCAGAAAGATGATGTAATCCCTCAAGGATGTTTGCTGCTTTTTTGAATTCTCCAATTCCTTCTCTATGGTATTTAGAACAAGCTGGTGATCTTCATCCATGCAAAGGCACAGCTGCAGTTTTAACGTCTTAACAATGAAGTGCATCTCATCAAATGAGTTAATGAATTTTTGGCTTTCAAATTGTCCCTTTATGAGCAAGAAAAATATGTCACATTAAACTTAACAAAGGTTGTGGAACAAAGTATAGACGTTGAGTATAAATATCACTGACAAGAATGCTTTCTTCAAAGGCATTCTGAATAATATCAACACAAAATGCATAACAGGTTGGCACTGATGTCTCCTGAAATGCCTGAGTGAGGTGGCAGAGGACATGTGACCCATAGGGACACAGTAGCATAGTGGGGCAACTGTTATTTACCTGCAAGAGGCAATGCAAAGTACTTCTTCAGTGCACTTGAAACAGACATTTCATAGCTTTAAGAGTCTGTTTAAACCGTCTTTATATAGGAATATTACCTGATCTCTGTACATTTCATGTCGGCTAATATTTTATTTCAATAAATTGTCTCATTCTCTGTGACAAACTACAGGATTATGCATAATTAATCAGAATCTTTTTAGTATGTACGTGAAGCAAATTGCTGCATTTGATGTTCATATCAATGCGAAACCTACTCATTGTCCACATACAGCTGTAGTGCTTGACATTATTAGTGGACTCTTACAGCAAACTCATATTGAAGTAAGCATGGCCAGGAGCAGGTGACTAATGTGCTATGCCAATCAATCCCTTTATGTTTTCTCACCTCTAATTCTGATGCATTCTTAATGTTTGTGCAGTTCATTTTTGTCATGTCCTCCAAGGTCTTTTTAAATGCTTCCTTTTGCTGCTCAAGTTTAATCTAACAGTTAAAGGAAAAGTACAAGAAAGAGTCATTAAGAAGTACTTTAAAGTGAGCAAACAGCAAAAATGAGATCCCTGAAAGATCACTGCAAAGCATTTACAAAGATATTTATTATGGTATATTACAATTTACAGTTTTCCAACATGCCACTAAAGTGACCTCAGCTGTGAGTTCTGCTGTTAGTCTTCAGCGTGGCAATCATTCTGTCCACATGACCTAAGCCATCCCCTCACTTGACAAGAACAACTGGTCTTTATGCTTTATTGATGTACTGATCACTCTCAATACCACTGTAGTAAAGCGGTTCTTGGACCATTCGAGCTGCAGGTTAGTAAGGTCTCTGTAGGTATCTGTACTGACTGGAGTAACTCTACTTAAAACTCCTCCTAGGCCCTTTGGGGCAGATTTATAATTACTGGCGCATCCCTGCATATCGGCAGGGATGCGCCAGTAATTGTGCGCCGCAGCTCCGCCACCCTTGATGCGCCGCTTTTACAATGCGGCGCACCATGGGGCAAAAACGGCACAGATGCGTGATGCATCTGTGCCGTAAAAGCGGCGCATTGCTAGAGTTACGTCGCAAACGCGACGCATCTCCAGCAATGATCAGGGTGGCCCTATGTGCACAATGCTGCGTCAATCCTTACGCCTGCTTCAAGCAGGTGCAGGGTTTTGACGCAGCATGGGCCCAAAAGTGACTGAGTGAAATCACTCAGCCACTTTTGGGAGGCGTTCCTGCGCTGGAACGCCTCCCCCTGCGTTGGTACGCCTCGTCTGGCGCAGGGCTTTACAACGTGACGCATCTTGGAGATGCGTCACGTTGTAAATAACCCGCACCATGGCACATCTTTTGCGCCGCCGCTGCGTCACAAAAGTGACGCAACGGTGAACGGTGGCGTAAAAGTGGCGCAAGGGGCTTGTATATCTGCCCCTTTATGTTTTACATGTATCTTCGGACAGTGGGTCTACAACACAGGGGCCCCACTTTCTCAGTTATGTGGCTGCAGTAAGTAGACATAAACCCTTCCCAAACTGGTAAAACTCCACTGAGGGTAAGTGTGTGTGCATATAACTGAGTTTACGTGAAATAATAGTCTAGTATGAGTTCAAAACTCTAGCGCAGTGCCTTTATATGTAATTTAAATTAATGTAAGCAACAAAGAGCTACTCACATATGCAATACTCATCAAATATCTATTAATAATCCAAGCACAAATCCAAAAGCATAGATAAAATAAAGTCACATATTTATCAAACCCACAGTTAAAATATCCAGGTTACCAAATTAAGTGTGACTATTTCTCAAAATAAACAGTCATTCTAAATTGTTTGTTCATTATCATATATTTCTAAAGTGCCTAAATAAATAAATGATTCAGTTCATTTTAAATATAAAGTTTAGTTACGTTCTTAAGTTTGCTTAATGAAAGTACATTTGTATTTTCTCAACGAAGACTTGTCTAAGGACTCTGTCATTTTCCCTTTCAATTAAACTGTAAATAAAAATGTTTTCTCCAGGGTCGTAGCTTGAGAGCCATCCAATATTGTGGCACATTTCTGAGCTCCGGTATGAGCAGGGAGCTTTTCCACAGTTTTCGGGCCTTTGCAGCGCTCAATGGAAATGAGAACATCCCCCGGAGCACCATGTGAGTCACTGGATTAATTGTTCAATTTTCCAGCTCCTAATTACAAAGCGCGCCGGCCTTGGGGGACTCTCAGTCAGAATGTGAAGTTGCGCCTGCCATTTTGAAGGGCGGTGAGCGTGCCTTCTCGCAAATCAGCCTGCCTCAGTCAATTGTTTTGAATTTCATTATCAGCTCTTCTTTCCAGCATGTGGGCAGCCTCCGGGACATTTGTCAACAACATAATACTATGCGCCTGTCCCGTTGAAAGGCAGTAAGTGTCTCACACCATGATAATTGTTTCTATAGCAATCGACTTTAACTACTGGCTCTTCATCTGAACATGCAGCCGGCCCTGGGGATTTTTTTTAGTCAACTCAAATATTTGGACCTGATGTGCTGTAAGGCAGTAAGTGCATTTCTTTTATTTTTTGCACTTTCCCTGCACCGGCATATCTCTTTATACAGCAGTCTACCTGCCTTCTCTCAATCAATTATGGGAGAATCTTCATAGTGCACATGCACTATGTTTCAACTTGGTTTCCTGAGCCACTTTTCATGCTTTTGTATATCTATGTTGCTGTTACTCATCTATGTACCATATCGACCTTTTAATTATCCGTAACCAGATGCATAAGTACTGTTATTTTTATAATTTTTCTTGCACAAGACTTTTTTCCTTCCTCGGTGCTCAAAATTATTGTTTTTCAGTTGCTACTAATCCTTGCATTTGCGGTTTTGCTTAAATTTAACGTTTGTGACTGTTGTTTCACTACAATTGACCCCTTTTTTAGGCCATTTATCTTATATGGGGAAAACAATAAGCCTAAACTGACGGGAGCCTCAACTACTATTTTGTTCTTAGACTCTGACTCTACCTATAATGATATGGATGACAATACCATTCAGAAGTATGATACTAACCCAGCAGCAATTCCGAAATTGTCTACCCTTGTTAAAATGCTCATGGGATCAAACAAGAAAGTGATCCTTGAGGAAATTAGTGCATTAAAAACCCTTTATGGAAGAGACTACCAAGACTTCACAACATTTGGATGATAAATGGTTCTCATTGGAATCAGGAGTTCTACTGGAAGTGCAAAAAACGGATAATTTAGAAAATACACCCTCATGTGTGCTCATTTAGAGTCAGAGATCTCCCTACTTAAATAGCAGACAGAGGACCGTGAAAACCAAAATTGAACAATAGCCTTCACATTTATGGTCTTCCCCAAAAAACTGAGGTTTGTGATCTGACTGTGTATTTTCTGCCTTTTCTCCCCAAACGTCTGGAAATGCCGACTCATCTCAATATTCAAAGGGTGCACCAACTTGATCTCAGAGGTTTTACTAAACTGAAAGGAGTTATTTATTTTTTTCCTGCAATATACAGCTTGTCATTAAGAAAGAAAAATACAATTATAACATGTCACATAAGATACCATAGTAACTGATTGATTACGAAAGAAAACATTGTAAAGAACTAATTAATATTAAAGTAATTCTTGAAGTTTCCATGCATTCTCCTCTGTATTACTGAATAAATCTCCTGAGAGTGGCAGAATCTTCATAAGTAGAAGCTTTTTCTTCATAAGGCACCTTAAATAAGCAAGGATTGGTTACACCAAATCTATCATTCATGGCTCTCAACTGAGGATGCGTGTTCAGGAATTTCTTCAGACGGTCTACCATACCTTTTGCCATGTCCGGAGAGAAGTAGAGTCTGCGACCGACCCAGGGGATTTGTTTTTTAGATTTAACAGCAGGCATCACCTGTAGAAGGTCTTACGCACCACGATGCCTGCGTCCTCTTCAACATTACACAGACAGGGAACTGGAATAAAGCAGTCAAGACGGGGTCCAATTAAAAAAGCATCCATCCATACAAGCGTGATGGGGATTTTAGTAAAAAGGGGGACTCCTAACTAGATTCTGTTGATAAAATTAAGAAGTATAAAGACTGCAGGCGTCTCTGAAGTCCAAACCGATGCTGCGTAATCGTCAGCGTAAAAATCAGAACTCATGAGTCCACCAGTCACATGGAGGCATGGTAGTCATGTGACTCAAAAGTTTTCTGAGGACAGAAAGGAAAAAATTCAACCATCTTGAAGGTGGTATACTTGTTCTAGTATGAATAGAAGCCAATGAACAAAAAAGGGGGAATGGCAAAACTCGTAATGGCTAAATTTTGGATAATGGGAATAACACAATGAGATGTATAGGAGAAGTGGTCCCTAGAAAGAAAAAATAGTACTAGAATATCAATGAACTGGTGCAGGGGATTAATTTAATGAGGGCTGTCTTCCAGAAGATTCACATTGAGGTAATTGGTGCCAGTTGCTTGGTGCTTATTCTGATGTATTTTCTAGATGTTTCTGTGGTGCCTGAAAACTGACCTTGCATATGCATGGTAAATCATTTGTAAAAGCTATTTTGCCTTTTCAAACAAACCGGGTAAAACCAGCTGCAGCTAGTTAATACCAACAGAATGTAATATGGTCAAAAGTCAAAGTACAAGATGTTTGTACATTCATAAGTATTTGGAGGTATGATATGAGTTGTGCTGGTATATTGTGATAGTCAATAGTGGCAGAAATCCTGACAGTCGCCCCACCCAAAATCAGTCTTACAGGACATGATTTAGTGGGGTGGATGGCATGAAATCGTCTCACCAGACGGGGGCATGAACTGAGGAGGCCAGTTCCCAGGAACGCTGTGAAGGTTCATAACCCTTCCAATCTATAAGGTAATATTGTTTTCCCTGAAATCATTTAGAGTCCAGGATACCGTGAACTTCATTCTCCTATTGGCCATTAACCATAACGGGTGGGTATCTTTCCGTGTGGCAGGGTGGTATGGCTTGATCAGTGAAACGTGAAACACTGGGTGAATAGTGTTTTCAGGGGAAGCCGTAGCTTGACGGTGACTGGATTAATTATCTTGATAATGTCATAAGGATCTATAAACTGTGGTTGTAGTTTCATTGGGTCTTCTAGTTGTAGGTGTTGTGTTGATAACATACCCTGTCTCCTTCCTTGTATATTGGTGCTGGGGTTCTGTGCTTGTCAAATTGGAATTTCATGACCAATTTGGATTTTGCTAAACTCTTCCTATCATGTTTTGATTCTCATGCAGTTGTAATCTTTCTGTGATTGAAGGTAGCGTAATAGAAATGTGTTATATATCAATGGGAAGGGCCAGAGGATGTTGTCCTAACATGAAGAAGACATGTGTTTAATTTGTGGCTGAGTGGGTGCTTTTATTCTAGGTGAATTTAGCTAGGGGTAAGGGCTCATCCGATTGTACTATGTACTTGGATAGTAAGCATCTTAGTGTAGTTTCTAGGGATTGGTTGACCCGTTCAGTTTACCCATTGCTGTGTGGGTGGAAGGCAGATGACAAGGCTACCTCTATTCCCAAATGATCTCAGTGTTTTAAAAAATTACGTTGTGTGAACTAAACTTTACGATCAGAGATGATTTTAGTTGGTAGACCATGTAGTCTTACGATATGATCAATGAATTTAACTAAATTCTGCGGCGGTGGGTATCTTTTTGAGAGGGATGTTTATTAAATTTTTGATACCATGTCAACAACTACTAACATGGTAGTGAAGGTATTGCTTGCTGGAAGGTTAGTAATAAAAGCCAGACTAATGGTGTGCTAAGAAACTTAGCATATAGGCAGAGGTTGTAATGAGCCTGCAGGTGCAGTATGAGTGTTCTTGTTTGGTGCACAAGTTGGGCAACCAGATACGTATTTTTGTATTTCCTTCTGCATACTGTTCCACCAGAAGATTTTTTTAACAATTCTTTAGGGTTTGTGTTATATATGGGTGCCCTACTAATGCTGTGTTGTGATTCCATTGAACTACCTGACGTCTTAATTCTATAGTAGGGATATACAGTTTATGAGAGTGAAGGAACAGCTTGTCTGTGATAGTCTGGTTAGGTGTCTTGATCTATTCTTTGCACTTTAGTTATATTCTTCATGTAAAGCTGCCATAAAGGTGTCACCCTCACTGCCTTCGGCTAACTTTTCCGGAGGAATGACAGTCAGGGAGTCTGATGTTGAATGGGAAGAGTGACCATACCCCAGTTTAGAAAGAACATCAAACTGTAACTGCGTGGTCTCTGGGCGATAGGTGATGATGAAATCGAACTCACTAAAGAAATGCAGCGATTGCATTTGACAAGGAGTGAGAGCCCTAACACCGTTAAGAGTCATAAATGTTTATGATCTGAGAATAATGTGACTGTATGGTTAGCTCCCTGTATTTAATGCCTCCCCATTTATGTAGTTGTATGTAAATGGAGGAATTTCTGACTGGATCAAATAGTACAAGAATTAACGAGAGAGGATAACGGTTCTTAATAATCAACTTATTGTCTGCCCTATAATCACACATGCCCTCAAGTCCCCATTTTTCTTGGTTACAATGAAGAGTGGGGAAGACACACCAGACATGGAGAGACATATAAAACCTCTGGTAGTTCATCCAGATGTTTGCGCGGATATCGAGTTTCAGGTTCTGTTAACATGTAAAGTCTACAGCAGGGCAGCGTTGCTCTAAGGAGGAGATGTATGCAGCAATCAAAAGCTCTGTGTGGGGGCAATTGAGTGGCTTTCACTGGGTCAAAATCATCTTGAAGTTCCTGGTATTCTTTGGGCAGTTTAATGTCTTCTGTTCCTTGGATCATTGTGCAATGCAGAGATATTCCACCTTGGAGCCTCTTGTTAGCAGGTAGTAGTGCAGAACGGTGAGTCCAAAGTTACGGTGCGGTGTACCCAATAAATCTTTGGATTATGCTGCTCTAGCCAAGGTACTCCTATAATTACCCTAAAGGTAGGAGTATCTATTAGATCAAAGACAAGTTGTTCAGTATGCCCATTATCGCACACTAAGGTTAGAGCCTCTGTCTGAAAACAAATTAGTCCAGAAGACAACTCTGACCCATCTACTGCTCGCACTGGCTCAGGTTTTTATTTGGGAACTTTTGTGAGCCCGAGCTTGGCAGCTAGGGTCAGATCAAAGAAATTGCTTGTGGCCCCTGAGTCAACAAGCATGGACATGCCTCCGCTGTAGGGATAGCATTACTGGGATTCGGATATTCAGGTGCCGTGGAATCTCAGATATTGTGAGATCTGTATGGCTTTTCTCATTAAGACGATCTCTCTTCTGGTCAAGAGCCTTAGTTTTGCCTGTTCTTGATAGACCTCTACACTAGCTACAGACTTAGTCATTTTTGATTTTGCAGAACATTCACTAGCGGAATGACCAGCTTTGCCACAATAAAGACATCGGTTTAATTTGTGGCGACATTCCTTTTCCTCTTTAGATAGTGGACCCTTTATACCTTCTACCTGCGAATGTTAATTATCAAGAGTCTTACTATCTGACTCCTTCTTCTCGGTTTTGAGATCAATTACTCTTGTGTCACTGCAAGATCGATCACCCAACAATGTGCAAGAGGGAATCTTTAAGGTCATCTCTTAACCTGTAATAGACTAAGGATGTTCTTTTCTCTTACGGCCAGTGCGTTTCTGCCACCAGTTGATTGAAAGTAATTATATAAGTCAGCATGTCCTTAGTACCTTATCGTAGGTTTAATAATTCTTTGTCACTTGCTTGGATAAAAACATGTTTTGCAAATAACTGTCATAGCAGCCTTAAAAGCAGAATAATTATACAAAAGAGGATCGTTTGTTTCTATTAAAGGAAATTCCCAGTTCATGGATACACCTCACAAAAAAGAGATTACAAATGCTACTTTAGCAACGTCATTGGGGAACACCTGAGGTTTGCATAGTAAATATAATTCCCATTGACTCATAAAGGCTGCAAATTAAGTACTGTCGCCATGAAAGCGTTCTAGAGGGCACAGAACTGGGTGGAGAGACAGTTACATGCAGATTCTGGTCAGTAGTTGTAAACGCCCGTCTCTGAAATGGTTCTCCAAAGGCAGGCTGGGTCAAAACTGGGAGACTATCTTTGGGTTTAGTGTCCCTCCATTGTGTGACATGTGTCCTCTCTCCTTGTAACTCTCCTTTATGCATTCTCTGCTTTTAACCTATTCAGATCTAGTTACAATGAATATACCTTTAAATCCTGTATTCTTTTACCCTGCAGGTAATCACAACGCGGTCGTTACAACAACCGTGTTGTGATTCCGCATACCATTACTCTGCAAGTTGGAACAACGATTTGCGGAGGGTGGCGCTGGAAGTTGGAATAGTATAATTTACTATTCCAACTCCAGTCGGTGCGGACACTAGGGAAGGTGTTGGATTTTAAATCCAACACCTACCACCCCTCCGCAAGTCATTGTTCCGACTTGTGGAGTGATGGTATGCGGAATCACAACAAGGTCGTTGTAACGACCGCGTTGCGATTCCCTGCGGGGTAAAAGATTTGTTGAAACGCTATTTACTAGTTACAACTGCTGCATTAACTTAGCATCATTATGGTCCCCTCATGAGGCATAAGCAGGATTGTCTGTGATTATTTGGTCTTGGTTGAAAATGGCGCCTGAGTGAAAGGAAGTTAAGTGTGTGGCTAAGCCTTCTGTCTATCATAAGCCACCTACATGGATCCCAGACAATTCCAATGGCGTGGAAAACCTAGTTCCTGAATCCTCCTGAGACATGCCCTCAGTTTACAGGTAGAGACACTGCTCCAGTGGCAAATCCCAGGGGGAAGGGGGTTGGGATGGAAAGAGTGTGAGGAGTCAAAGATGCTGTGGTTTGTCTACTTAACAGCAACACTGCAGCAGGCTTTCACACCAGTCTGATGAATGGTACCTATACACCAACACATAATAAGGATTTTGTTTCGTATTAATTCTATCTCATAACATTATCTCACCTCACTAATGCTTTTCAAATCTCAACCAACCTTTAATTTTGTCCATAGAAGCTCCTTTATCAACATTTTCGAAACTGTAGTGAGTATGATTTCAGCATCAAACCCACAAGCAAATTTGGTCAGGGTTAGCTTTACCCAAGTCATATCTGGCAGAGCCCTGCCAACAGTATGTACAAGCTGAACAAAAAACTGGTTACCTTTGTTTGCAGCACGCGGTTGTGACAGTGCCCAGCACACAGTAAAATCAAGTATGTTAATGTGTCCCTCCTTTTCTTCTTGTTCTTTTTTCCATCCAGATGCAGGCTAATGCAGGACGTTCTCTGCAGTGAGCTGACAAGACAAGAGTCCTGGAAGGTGAGAAACATGTAAGTGGTAGGCGAAGTGAAGGGGAGGAGTGTGGATTGTCTTTAAATAAGAGCCCTTCACTGCACAGGTCACTTTGCTGGGGTGCTGCCGATGGAGTGGACTCCATCGCCCATCCTGCCGGAGCCGCCAGTTATACCTGCAACGCGCCAGGAGGGGCAAAAGATGCTTGGGGCTCCTGCATCGCGGGACGCGCCCTGGCAAAGCCCGGCCCAAGGGCGGTCCCATCCTAGCCCGTCAGTGCGCGGATGAAACTGGACTGGGCCTACTCGCTTGGCTGTGCTGTACTTTTCTGGTGCCTGTAGGAGCTCCATTTGAAGTAAGTTGTTTTGCTAATACTCACTTGGGGACGCTGGAGTTTTCCTTTGTACGGTGGTGTCACCTGATGGTGCAGTGTTTCTTGTCCCACAGGATCAAATAAGTATCTTTTTTGCTATTGTTTTAACTGGCTAAATGGAAGCAACAGATGACCAGGGAGGGGTTACCTAAGACACCCAAGACTCTTCAAAATTCCACACTTTAAGGTTTTTGACAAAGGCCGCCACTGCCATTAACAAGGAAATTACGGCAGTTGAAAGTCGGCTATCGCTGGGGGGGGGAGTTCTCTTGTAACATTGAATCAAGACCTCCTGTCTGATTGGGAGATCAAGACCATTAATCATAGTGTATTGGGAGGTGAGCCATCTCAAGTTACTTTCCAAACTGAATCCTTTCCACCCCCAGCAATTTCTGTTCAGCCTCACCCAATTTCTATGGACTCTGGTCTACCTGTAATAAGGATGAAGAAGACGAAACACATGGAACCTACAGTTGGAGCCAAGACTAGGGCAAAGAAAAAGTTTCAGGACCTAAAGCAAGGGCGTTCCAGTATTTGTTCAGCCGCTGTCACTGTGCAAGACTCAGTCCTCACCACTTTACCTAGTCCTATGTACGATACCGATTTTGTTTTTTTAATCGGTTGCAAGAACTTTTATCTAAGCATCTTAACCCAATCCTGTCTAGACTTGATAAGCTAGAGCAAAATGTGGATCTTATAATAAAATCTGTCATATGTGCTGCGGAAGGGGGAGTGAAATATCCAGTACATCTTCAGGGTAGTCTCAACACAGTGGGGTCTCATGGCACTACAAATACCTAACATAGGCAGGGGAATCAGACAACTGTGGGTCAATCAGTGGTACTGCCTGGGTCGGGAGGGGTAGCATTGGGGGCTGTCAATAAGAGCCCCGAGCATACTAGTCATATAAACAGTTGTGGAACTGTGGGAAATAGGCCCAGGATTGATACCTTGAGTTCTAACATCATTCTCAAGGGGACCAGTGTACCGAGGTGACGGCCCAGTCAGTCAAATGTTTTTTTATCTTGGACCTACCACCCGAATGTTGTCCCTATGTTGTTATACTCACCAACGTTCCTTTGCTCCAGGCCAATACCCGAGAAACCACAATCCAAATAAAAAATAAGGTCTGCCACTTGCACTCACATTTGACGGAATTTAATATCTCATGCTACAAGGATATCTTCATGGTAAGAAGAGTGGGTTGGGTTGGCCCCCTAAGTAAGTCCATTGATGTAGATTGTATTGTCGTAACCTTCCGGAGCCCGCACCTTGCAGGGTTTATAATTAGGAGCAGGAAAAACATTTTCAGAAGGGGTTCAGTTCAGGGGATATGCATTATGCCATTAGACTTTTTTTATAGACATCTCAAATTCGGAGGCCCATCCCACCCACAAAATGTCTGCCGATTATGACCCAACCAGTTTAGAGAGGCACCTTTCCTCATCGAAACCAGTAACAGCTATTAGGGACTATCAGGTTTGGATAAAGTCGATTGACTAGAGCTTAGCAAAAATGTCCAAGTAAGTCCGCAAGGGAGGGCACTACACGGTCCTACCCATATTGGACACAATGCTGAAGTGCTGTTATCCCCCCATCCCATTGAATTAGAGACTCATAACTTAGCTAGTATTTCTGCCAAGAGGCAGTCTGTTACATCTAAAATTGGCCCTACCCTCGAAGTTAGGCACACATTGAGGGAGGCTCCTCTATTGATAAGCAGCTGCATATCCTATCATGGAATATTGCAGGCCTACGCTCTAAACGTAATGATCCCGAGTGGGGCACACCAGTGGATAACTTCCATCCGTGCTTTTTCCAAGAAATGTGGGCCTCTGAACCGATCCATAAGGTGGGCTTTGTTTCTTTTAGTAGTGAGGCAAAACAATCCCCATCGGGCAGACCTGCGGGAAGCATGTTGATTTGGGCTCATATCACTCTTGCATGTAAAATTAAGCGCCTTACCATAGACTCCCAGGAGATATTGGCTATCGCCTTGGGCTCGATAAAAGGGGATACTCATGTTAGGATTGTAAATATTTATAAAAGGTTTACAACCCCTCATAAACCCTCCAACACAATGACAACACTAGTTAATATTTTGGAATCCGAAAGGAATGATTCCCCCCCTTATTATAGCTGGAGACTTCAACACCTCTGGACTATGTGCAGGAACTAGTCTGAAGGAGTAAGTTGCTAGAGGCATCACAAAGCTCCAAATTCCACCAATCAAAAGATCTAGGGGCATATTATCAAGAACAGCGTTAAAATTATCACCGGTTTAGCGGCAGAAAACTGCAGCTAAAGCAGCGATAATGGGCTTGATAATATGCCCTGGAGAATTCCATTAGAAGCCCATGTTCACACCAGAACATGGACTTCTATTGGAATTTTCAAGGGCATAATATTAGGCCCAGTATGGCTGCTTTAACAGCAGTTTTCTGCCGCTAAACCGGCAATAAGTTTGAACTCCGTTCTTGATAATATGCCCCATACTTGTGTAGCACAGCAAGTTTTATCGCTTGCTCTTACCTATGGGGTGTGGGCTTGCAATGGAAGGACTCTCTTAGATTCCAGGTCAGATTATACCTTTACGAGGGGGAACACCAGAAGCAGAATAGATTATATTTTAGTCGATCTCGATCTCTGGCCACAAGTTGTTCATATGGCTGTTCTTGATCGAAATGATAGTGACCATAATGCCCCACTTTTATGCTGCTCAGGGCTACAGGTTTTAAAATCTTAGTGTAGTCTAACGAGGGATCAGGTAGGAACCACAAACAATATTAAGAGAAATAAGTGGCCAAACATAGTTGCTGATGGCAAGCTCCTCCTCCAAATTACAAAAGAGGTGACACAATTCCTACTGAAGTTATCAAATGCTAACGTAAATGATTATTTACAACAAGGGGTGGTGATGGACAGAGTCTCTGAATTAAGCAGAGTACTCTCACCCAGTCAAGAGATCAGGGCTAGATCCAACACCGTTTTTTAGCTCATTGCACCATCCCAGTTTCAGAACCTGGCTGTATGCAAATTAGTCTGTCCCTGGCCCAGTGCATCATGGGAACAGGGCAGACCAGACTACAAAAGCCAATTCTTACACTGGGAAGGAAACAAGCTTCCGGGGACCGGTTTCTGCCATTTCAGGCGTCTTCGGCCCGGCTTGCTTGAATCCTGATGGTGCAATGAGCAAGGGGCTCACATCTGAGTATGCCCTTCCACGCTTAGGGTGGACAAAATTATTTACAACAAGGGGTTGGATCTAGCCCTGATCTCTTGACTGGGTGAGAGTATTCTGCTTAATTCAGAGACTCTGTCCCTCACCACCCCTTGTTGTAAATAATTTTGTCCACCCTAAGCGTGGAAGGGTATACTCAGACATGAGTCCCTTGCTCATTGCACCATCAGGATTCAAGCAAGCCAGGCCGAAGACGGCTGTAATGCCAGAAACCGGTCCCCGGAAGCTTGTTTCCTTCCCAGTGTAAGAATTGGCTTTTGTAGTTTGGTTTGCCCTGTTCCCATCATGCACTGGGACAGGAACAGACTAATTTGCATACAGCCAGGTTCTGAAACTGGGATGGTGCAATGAGCTAAAAAACGGTGTTGGATCTAGCCCTGATCTCTTGACTGGGTGAGAGTATTCTGCTTAATTCAGAGACTCTGTCCCTCACCACCCCTTGTTGTAAATAATTTTGTCCACCCTAAGCGTGGAAGGGTATACTCAGACATGAGTCCCTTGCTCATTGCACCATCAGGATTCAAGCAAGCCGGGCCGAAGACGGCTGTAATGCCAGAAACCGGTCCCCGGAAGCTTGTTTCCTTCCCAGTGTAAGAATTGGCTTTTGTAGTTTGGTTTGCCCTGTTCCCATCATGCACTGGGACAGGAACAGACTAATTTGCATACAGCCAGGTTCTGAAACTGGGATGGTGCAATGAGCTAAAAAACGGTGTTGGATCTAGCCCTGATCTCTTGACTGGGTGAGAGTATTCTGCTTAATTCAGAGACTCTGTCCCTCACCACCCCTTGTTGTAAACGTAAATGAATATAGCATTTTTGCCAGCTATCTTGACCTGTTGAATAATATTTCTCACTTTTTCAAATGCCAGGAAGGTTTGCTCCTGTACAAACAGAAAAATGAACCCTGGTATAATAATGAGTGCAGGCAGGCAAGTAGGAGGAGGCAGTAAAGGGGGGAAGAGGTCTAACATATTGAATAAAGGGAAGATCTATAAGAGTATACAAAGGGAGGCCAAACTCAACTGGAAAACCTAGAGTTGGCACACACTCGTTAAAGCATCTAGGCAAAAAGATTGCTGTTTATTTAGGAATCTACTTTTTAAGGGAGTAACCGATCTAGTTGCTGAAAATGTCTCTTACAAACAGCCACACACCTGGGAAGGGTATTTTCAGGCATTATACTCCACGGAGGATGGTAAGGCTGTCGGTATTGCAGAGGATGTACCTAGGGGCCGAAATGTGGAGTTCAAACATAATGAGGAGGTGAGTTTCCCCCTTATAGAAGTTAAAAATGCAATCGCATCCCTCAAAATTGGCAAAGCCCCCGGGCTTGATAGACTCCCTGGAGATCGTTATAAATCTGAACCCAATATCTGGGGCCCCCTAATTCATGCTGTTTTTAATGCCATTACACGTGGAGGTATGTGGCAGGGCGCTGAAATTATCCCCATCTATAAAAAAGGGGAAAAGGGGACCCTGCAAACTATAGGCCTATTAACCTTATAGACATGGCTCAGAAAATGTTTAGCAAATTAATTTTTCGTATTCAAGACTGGGAAGAAGATAACAATATTATCTCACATTTGCAGGCAGGGTTTCGAGTCGCCACTAGCACTTTAGACCAAGTATTTAGTTTTTTAATGCTTATATGGAAAGAGGTTACACTCAAGAAAGGTCATCTCTACGTAGTATTTGTTGACCTGAAAACCGCTTTTGATTCCACTGACTGCACCCAGCTCTGGACCACCCTGAGGGACATGGGACTTCCCCATCCCCTGCTGCACCTTTTAACCAGGTTACACCAGGATAATTATGCCAGAGTCAGATGAAATCAAGATAGGAGGCAGTCTGGAAATATTTTAATTAGGAAAGGAGTATGTCAGGGGTGCGTGTTAGCTCCACCCATGTTCACCTTAAACATGAATGAGCTCATAAAAGAGCTATATGACTGTGGTGGTGACCCACAGAAGTTGGTTGGTAAGCAAACACCTGCGCTTATGTATGCTGACGTCACGCTACTTATATCCAAAACCCCAAAGGGCATCCAAAATGTTCTAACTAAATTCTCAAAAGTGTGTGAATGTAGGGGTTTGAAAATCAACTGTCTCAAACAAGTATATGGTTTTCAACCCCTACAAATCTGCCAAGGGGAAAGTACTGTTGGAAGGACAACTCCTAGAGCAGATGAAAGCCTTCAATTACTTAGGAGTTCGAATTAGCGAGAACCTGGCATGGTCCCCCCAAATTCTGAAAAGTGTTTTGACACTACAACAATTGATGGTGCAATTGTTAAAAGAGCCAAACATTCTGCCTTTCACCCAGTTTCCCCTGCAATAGAGATACACTCTATGGGGCAGAACTCTGGGGGTCAGAGGACACCAAACAACTAGAAGTTGCCAAAAATAATTTCGTAAGAGCTCTTCTAAAAATTCCAAAGAATACTCCCCTATTGCCACTACGCACTGATCTGGGATTAAAATCAATCTCCCATTGTGCTGGCCTAAAGGTACTCATGTTTTGGGTGAGACTGTGGACCAGCAAACTCAAATACCTGTAAAAGGTGCTGTGGAAGAGTTGCGGTCCATACAAAGGAAATCAGGTCTCTTGCCCTGGTTCCAGAAGGTCAAGGAGTGGCTAAAAAAAAATAGGGATGAGTACCCTTTGGGATAATCCTCTCTCCATATCAAGAAAAATACTTCCTCAACTAAAACCAATGTATTGGAATTTTATTAATACTGGTTGTAATGAACTAAGTTCATCAGGCACTTTAACAATGCAATTTTTAAACGTTAAAAGATGTTCCAAAGTTGAAATGTATATGGATGACGTAGAACCCCCGCAAACATGTGCACTTTATAGTCAGTTTAGATTTGGCTCCCTTTCCCTAAACCCTGTGATAAGTAAAAGGTTGAATTCCACTTTTCCCTCAATGTGCCCGTCCTGTAACTCTGCCACCGAAACCATCGCTCATTATCTTTTCTTTTGCCCTGCTTATGCTACATTGAGGGAAAAATTTGATTGTTCCCGCATGCCGTGTGCTGTCCTTTTCTTGCCACTCAGATGCTCTGTGTGTTTTTACTTCAGACATCACTAAATGGCTTGTTTTGACTTTATCCAGATACCTCCAATAAGCCTGGTGTTTGAGGGGCAAGGTTTTTAAAATAACTCTTACCACCAGGATGGGAGATATTCTAAGGGATAGCCATGATTGAAGCCTGTGTAGTATGCTAGACATTTTAGACATCTTTTTAACAAATATTTGCTTTTGTATGATTGTAACTCATTCTTATTCTGCACTAAAATCAAGATGGGTGATATAAGTTGCTATATTCTTTTTAAATAATCTTTTAGCTGTTTGTTCTTAAAATCCTTGCACTGATTATTACTTCTTTATATTTGCTGTATTTCATGTATGATATGTGTGTATGATATTGTTATTGATCGAATAATAGAATATATATGACTGCTTTAGAACGTTCATAAAGATTACATTCTAACTGTAACATGGAGCAGGTGCCAACAATTAACTTGATGAGGCTGCCTTCTAGAAGGTGCTTTAGAATGTTGATGCTTATTCTGGTGGATTTTCTCATGGTTTAAGTGGCGCATGAAACCTGACCTTGCATATGCACGGTAAAATATTTGTGAAAGCTATTAAGCCTTTTCAAACAAACCGGGGAACACCAGCTGCAATTAGCTATTACCAACAGCATGTAATATGGTCAAAAGTCATGGTACAAGACTTTGTTCATTTATAAGTGTTGGGGGGAATGATATGAGTCATGCCGCTATATTGTGATAGTCAAGAGAGATGAGCTGTGGCATGAATCCTGGCACACATATTTTTCTATAGCTCATAAATACATATCTTCTAAGTTTTTTCTCTCCTTTAATACGTCTACAGTTTCTATTGGAATTTCTTATCTATATTACTCGGATAACATTTCCCTGGATCCCATCCCTCTACCCCTACTGATCCCCCTCAATGTAATGTATTCATTTCAACCATTTTTTACAGCATACAATGTATATTTAGGTCTCTCTATATCCTTTTCAGTAGTTCCACTGTATGCTTTATGATATATAATATGTTTTTCATTCATTTTTTTACTTTTGTTCTTATTGCTTATGCCATTACTAAATGGTGTTCGGTGTTTCTCAATAAGCTCAAACTTGTTTTAAAAAAAGAAATTATTCCCCCATTTAGTTAAGAAATGGTATTTTGTTAAATTCTCTTCTAAGTTACCTTTAAAATATAGTCGTATAATGTTAGTGTATATGAAAATACCTCCGTACTTTTACTTAAATCAAACACAAGTCGGTTGTTATAATTGTATAGACTTCTCGAAATATTTAGCCTGTTCCTTTCAAGTAATGTAGATATTTCTAATACAGAAGTTTAAGAAATTGATCCCTGACAAGTATCTTTTGTCAGTTAGAGCTTCGAGGATAAGGAACTGTGTCTTAAACAGATTTCCTCACATTGCTCACATTTATTGTACCAGCTTGTTATACTGAATTCTATTCATGTTCAGAGCACAGAGCTCAAAGAAAGTATTTTCATCTACTCGTCCTGCAAACCTTTTAACATAATTGGAAAGCCGAAAGTCTCACTACTCTGTTTAGCTTTTCTGTGTTCCTCCTTAACTCCAACAGCTTCAGTCAGTCCCCAACAACTAGTTTTCACACAACCAATCCATGCCATATGAAACACACATGAATTTCTAACTTAGCAGTGGGTCTGGTCTTCTTCAAAGCTTATGTTATTTTAGTTTTTACAGCTAATCAATTGGAATCAATCAATCAATCAATCAATCACTGCATTTATAAAGCGCGCTACATACCCCTGAGGGTCTCAAGGTGCTGGGGGGGGGGGGGGGGGGGCAGGGGGCCGCTACTGATCGAAGAGCCAGGTCTTGAGGAGTCTTCTGAAGGCCAGCAGGTCCTGAGTCTGTCGTAGGCTGGTGGGGAGAGCGTTCCAGGTCTTGGCGGCAAGGTAGGAGAAGGATCTTCCGCCTGAGGTGGTCCTTCGGATACGGGGAACTGTGGCGAGGGCGAGGTTGGCTGAGCGGAGGCTTCGGGTGGGGGTGTGGAAGCTGAGTTGGTTGTTGAGGTATGCAGGTCCGGTGTTGTGAAGGGCTTTGTGTGCGTGGATGAGGAGCTTGAAGGTGATCCTCTTGTTGACGGGGAGCCAGTGCAGGTCTCTCAGGTAGGTGTGATGTGGCTGCGTCGGGGGACTTCGAGGCTCAGTCGTGCCGAGGCATTCTGGATTTGTTGCAGTCGTCTCAGGAGCTTGGTTGTTGTTCCTGAGTAGAGGGCGTTCCCGTGGTCGAGTCTGCTGGTGACGAGGGCCTGGGTGACGGTTTTCCTCGTCCTCGTGTCAGGAGGGATCCATTTGAAGATCCTGCGGAGCATGCGGAGGGTGTTGAAGCAGGACGCGGAGACGGCGTTCACTTGCCTGGTCATGGAGAGGGTGGAGTCGAGGATGACCCCCAGGTTGCGTGCGTGGTCTGTGGGTTCCAGGGCTGTTCCTAGCGATGTGGGCCACCAGGAGTCGTCCCAGGCTGATGGGGTCGGTCCGAGAATGAGGACCTCTGTCTTGTCAGAGTTCAGCTTCAGTCTGCTGTCCTTCATCCAGTCAGCTACAGCCTTCATTCCTCTGTGGAGGTTGGCTTCGGCGGTGTGGGGGTCTTCGGTGAGGGATATGATCAGCTGGGTGTCGTCAGCATAGGAGATGATGTTGAGGTTATGTTGTCGTGCGACGTGGGCGAGCGGTGCCATGTAGATATTGAACAGTGTCGGGCTGAGGGAGGATCCCTGTGGGACGCCGCAGTTGATTTTGGTGGATTTCGAGAAGAAGGATGGGAGGCGGACAGTCTGGGTTCTGCCGGAGAGGAAGGATGTGGTCCAGGCCAGGGCCTTCTCTTGAAATCCCGGCGTCATGGAGACGTGCTGATAGGGTGCGGTGGCAGACTGTGTCAAAGGCTGCTGATAGGTCTAGGAGGATGAGGGCGGCTGTTTCTCCTTTGTCCATCAGGATCCTGATATCGTCAGTGGCGGCGATGAAGGCGGTCTCGGTGCTGTGATTGCTGCGGAAACTGGATAGGGAAGGGTCCGGGATGTTGTTGACTTCTAGGTAGCGGGTTAGCTGTTTGTTGACAATCTTCTCTGTCACCTTTGCCGGGAACGGGAGCAGGGAGATGGGCCGGAAGTTCTTGAGGTCCTTGGGGTCCGCCTTGGGCTCCTTCAGAAGGGCTTTGATCTCGGCGTGCTTCCAGCTTTTTGGGAAGGTTGCTGTCTCAAAGGAGCTGTTGATTGTTTTTCAGAGGTGGGGCGCGATGGTTGTACTGGCTTTGTTGAAGATGTGGTGAGGGCAGGGGTCAGATGGGGATCCAGAGTGGATGGTGTTCATGGTTTTGATGGTGTCTTCATCGTTGACGTTGGACCAGGCGGTCAGGCGACTGGTGCGGGTGGAGGTCGCGGGGGTGGTGGTCTCAGTCGTGGGTGCGGGGGTGTCGGAGTTGAAGCTGTCGTGGATGTCGGTGATCTTGCGGTGAAAGAAGGTGGCCAGGGAGTCGCACAGGTCTTGTGATGGTGGGATGTCGTTGGTGTTAGATCTGGGGTTGGAGAGTTCTTTCACGATGCTGAAGAGTTCTTTGGTGTTGAATGAATGAATTGATTGATCTCTTGGAAGTGCATATATATGGTTGGTTGGTTATTCATTTCAAATACAGATTATTCTGCAGTGATTGAATTGATCATTAAACAAATATATTTCTCTGAAATATAAATGCCAAAGCAAATTCTGAAAGTACGACCTATACCTGTTTCTGATTCTCATCCGAGTTCAGGTGCATCCCTATTAAACTCCACTGGCACCAGCGCCTTTAGAACAACAAATGTATGTATGTATGTATGTATAACCTACTTATAGAGCGCAACTGTCTCCCGACGGGCATCCTGGCGCTGTGATCAAGCAGGTCCCACACCACAGTTAAAAGCCTTGTCAGCAAAAAAAGGAGAGTCTATACTGATCTAGGGAACAGATATGTTTTTAATTCTTTTTTAAAAGACAGAACATTTTCAGCGCCCCTAAGTGACTGAGGTAACTCGTTTCATAGCTTAGATGCCGTAAAGCCAAAAGAGCGACCCCCCATTCGCTTTCTCCGAACTTTGGGGAATGACTTCTCAGCGAAAGATGTTTCATTTACTGGTGGTGTTAATGCCTCTGCCCATATTTAATGATCTGTTCAGACATTCCACATCATGATTCACCAGTGACTTCATGTCCTGTGTCTGATCTTTCTTCATTTACTCTGAATTCCTTGTTTTCTCTTCTGAGAAACACTTTGCTTTTACCACTTTAAAAGAAAACAGATAATTAGGCAATGGTGGCTTCTGTATTTGGGATTTGGGTCTCCGTCCTTCTTATTTGTGAGGCTTTACATATTTTGTGTGAGTCTCTCACTTTCTAAACAATGCCTGAGGTGCCTGGCTGTTTAACACTCTGGGAATAGACAGGCAAAGTTGGAAAGCCCCAGGCGACTAGGCAGGAATCTTTCTCACGCAGGGCTTACCTTTTAAGGCCTTTTGTTTTCATAAGGTAGATAGATGCCAGATCAGTGAAGTGGAATGCCACCGGTGGAATTTGATCTTACAAGGCGATGTATGCAGAAGCCCTACCTGATGAGGTCAGACCTCTCAAGTCATTGCAAATATACAGTTTAACCAGTGTTTCAAATGGAACAATAGAAGTGCATATTACATTTCTCTCGAGAAGTGCCAGTACTCTCCCTCTCAAAATAAAAAAGTGCAGATGCTCTGTACTGGACAGTACCAGCCTATTTAAAGCACTGAGTTTAACAGCAGTGGTCTTCAATGTTTCCTCGAAGTCAGACTGCCCACTCGTGGTTGTAGTTAGTGACAGCTGAAAGATGTATAGGTACTTTCAGAACCGTCGCGCATCACAGACTCTTTATTCACAAATTCTGCAACTCATGTTCTCTTGACAAAATGCAATACTATTTTTTAAGTAAACAATGCCAGTAATGATTTTAAGGAAGTATTGTTAGGGATAGAGTGGCACTGTGTCATATTTTCTTTCACACGTAAGCAATTGATATATTGTCTTGCTAGGTTGTATCACATAAACAAGACGTTGCGCTCAAGTAGATTAATCAAACACCAACCACCACCTTCAAGAGTGTTTTTCCTGAAATTTCATTTGATCTTAATTTAAGGAAACTGAAATGACGCAGTCCACCACAGGAGTAAGCAGGAGTTTTATTCCAGTAACAGGCACACAGGTCTAACAGCCCCAGAGGCTTGCACAAACTGAAGTTGGTGTTTGAATCCACTGTTCCCATACATTCCAATACAACATTACACTAGATGGAGGGACACAACAATCCCAACATTCTGTACCATAAAGAATACAACAGGAGGCAACACGGAAATACAATTTGCAGAACACCACATAAACCAATGCAGAAAGCTAGCTCTTGGCCCAGGAAGCTTGCCTTTTGTTAATTGCTGTAAATCCATTCAGTCGTTTTAGAGATATTAATCGAAATCCTAATTTGAATATCTAGGGGTGCGGACACTCCACAGATCCACCCGTGGTGAATACACAGCTCCACGTGGTACAGCAAGGCCCTGATTGGCTGGTTAAAAGAAAAGTTGCAACATCCATTTTTATATGTCAGGAAACAGGCCCTGGGGCTGAAATAAGCACGTAAAACAGATGAATGAGTCAGGGTAGAGGTGCCCTGACCCTTTGGATTTGTTATAAAAGAGGTGAAAGCATGTCTAATGGGCAGTAAAATATCCCAAAACATTTTTTAGGTCAACCCATGAATCCTCCACAAAGCTTAGCACGCCCCGTATAAATCTGTGAACCATGCCACAAAGTTACGGGGGGCGCACTGAGCGTTGTGGTGGATTTGCGGAGTTTCACAAAAACCCACCCAAATTGGGCCTGTTTACAGGAGGATGGAAAGGTTTAAAGAAATACTGACCATTAAGAAGGGGTATAACAAAAAGAAAGCCAAAAGGAATGCTGTGATTTCTTAACTAAAGCAGTAAAAGTGAGAGCACATGGTGAGGGGTAGCCATTTTACCTGCTTTACTACTGAGAGAGGAGGTAGTTTACAAGAGTTCTGACTAGACATTTGGAATGAAAACAGATGTGATCAGAGATAGAAATAAAACTAGAAGAACAATAAGGAGTTTTTACAGGTATGTTAATTAGGTTGTAGTATATAAAAGTATATTTAGATAAAACATTGAGAGTTTATGTGAGCCTTCTAGAGACTATACTAGAAGGGAAAATAGAAGGGAGCTTAGATGAGAACATTAACTAAAAATACAGTGAGGAGGATAGGAGGAAGATAAATTGGTATACTAAAAGTTTGGTAATTTTAGCAAGCCTGTATGGCTGAATGTGTTTGAAATTAGATTTGGGTGTTTGCTTACGGATTGTAATTTAATAGCATGTAATTTGCATGTGCTCACACAGTCAGGCAGGCACCTACATATACGGTTACACTTCCACAAAACCACTTAAGTACTCACCACTCATATAGCTAGACAGTAACTGCAACACTCGGTCACACAACCATGAAATGAAAAGGGGTTTGTTGTTGTTTGTTTGTTGAGCGCTACAGCTGCCCTGAGGCGTCCAGGCGCTAGGACTAGAACAGTGCCTTCCAGAGAGACAGTCCAAAGATGGTCTAATTAGTTGAAAAGAAAGGTAAAAATGTTAAAAAGGTTTAGAGCCTAACCCCCGGCTTCCGCCTCATGGGAAAACAAAGCTAGTACTGTGAAACCATTCACACACCCATTTACTCACCTACACATCCACGTTTGAGTTCTCGTTTGCCCTTAGAGCCTGGGAGGACATGCACAGAATTCAGTCTGCACCATAAGAAGAGAATGAAGAGGACTACTTTAGTACTCTTGAAAAGGTAGAACACTGATTCTAGTTGACTTCAGAATAGGGGCCCCAAATTGTAGTTGGTAACAGAAGAAGGAAGAAGAGTGAAGAAATTAGTGGGTAACGTCTCCGGATAGAGGGGATCCCTCAGACACAAATAGCTCTATTGGATATGGTGCAGGAAGTACTGGGTTCTCCCCCCAAATTTAGCCCCCTGAGGATCTAAAGGACAGAGAGGCTGAGTGAGACCTGAGGCCACAGATGAACTTGCGGGGTCCAGAGGAGAGAAAAGGTGAGGTTAAGAATAGGAAAGGCCAAATAGGTGTTAGACTGTAGCTGAAAATGTGTGAACACCACTACTGTGTCCAGTGCAGAAGAAAGAGTTCATATATTCAGAGACTTGCTGCCTGACTTTAAGGAGGGGTTTTATTTAGATGGGTTATTTCTGGCATACGAAGTAGCTGTGATGTGATAGAGGATATCTTTGAAGGATCATAGAAATTTGAAGTAATACTCATGATGGTGGGATGGACAGCATGCTGTCTCTAGATATGTGAAGATAGAGTTATCCTATTAATTAATGCCAGAGGGGTGCAGGTTGAAATACAGTGTTAGGCCACAAATGTGTGACTTCTACTGGGAGGATGATGTGGGGTAGTTTTGAAATGTTTGTTAAAAGGACTGTTGTTGTTTAAGAAGGTGTTTCAAACAGTTTTATTCATTTTCTTTTTTTCAAAGAGGACTGTGAAGATGCAACTTGAACCATTTCATCAAACACTTGGAGTTTTTTTTAGCTTATCTCATGCAGTTCAATGTCATCCCCATAATCATTTTTGAATGTAGTAGATGGATACTGTAATGCTTATGTATTTGTTCAGATCTACGTCTAGGTCCTTTTTCAAACGGTACACTTATCAGCAACATTATTTTCATCATGCAAGTTCCAAGTTAGAGAACTTCTACATCATTATAGGACACATTGTCGCTTTCTTCACCTTATTTACATCCACTAGCTCCTGTCAGATTTTATTGTTTTTCATGGGCACATCATTCACTAGAATGTCAAGTGGTTATTGCAAATCTGTCTCTACACCCACAGCTTTAATATAGTGTTTCACATCTAAAGAAAAATACACAACTGTACCTTTAAGCCCTATCAAAAGCTGAGTGGCTGATACCTTAAGTGTAAGAGTGTGCTTCTCTCAGAAAGTAATGTAAGTGATACCAGAGATATTCCGCACAACTCAGGGTTAGAAAGCAAGCTAGTGTTCCTGCATTTCACAACATATACTTAAGCTGTACATGACAACGAGACCAGTACACATTCAGCCAAATACTTGCAGAGGTAGAGTAAATAGACAGCAGCACTGCAAGTACATGAGTGGGGTCCTACTGTATCAATTTAATCTTGGCAAATAATAAAATTACTACTACACTCCCATTTATACACAGGAGCCGGTCTACACCTCCCTTGTACATCTTCATCTATTTCTTCTTGTACATTTCTAGGAATTATCTCTTCTTTTCCAATGATGCTACTTTTCCATTAAATTTTAGTGTGTTTCTGTATTTGTAAATAGTTAAATAAGTTATGTTATGTTTCTCAATTGTGTGGTTTAAATTGTATTGCAATATGTTAAAAAAATATACTTGGTGAGCGTGGCCAGCCAAGATGGCCGAGCGGACGTGATCCATGACGGCTCCGCTGCGAGTGAATGGAATGGCCCTATTGAAGGCAACTCCTAGACCACTATAAATGCTGGCATTGGTGTGAATATATGCCAGCCACTGCCAGGCAGCCTAGATCCCGCAGTGACCATCCATGAGGTGACTGGAAGAAGTGTCAGATGGAGTTGGGCCCACATCGCTGAGCGAGCCGCATAAGTCTCCGGTGTGTTGCAACACTGGGATCGGTGATTGGGCGATGGCCCTCAAAGGTACTATCATCTAGGGGCACTCAGGGACTGGTGGTGAGCCCAGAGATACAAGGAACAGACCCGAACCGTCCGATTCCTAGAAGCGGATGAGAGGGGCCGCAGCAGTGCAGCGCCATGTTGCCGTGACTGATATGCCTTCCCGGGAGACGGGTTGAGTCTGCAGAATGTAGACGTCTGCCCAGCAAAGCAGGGCAACTCACCCAGATGATGTGCTGATTGAGTCCCGGTTAAAGACAAGGAGATCATAATGCACGATGCCTGACTTTAAAATGGTGGCTTTTAGGGACATACCCTTTTGCAAATATAGTCACTGGCAGTAAGAGAAAAGGGTGGACTCCTGTCAATCTGGACAATCCCTGAGGAAATAAATGAGCAGGAATCACCATTTACGGGGGACCCCATGGGATTGCATGTTCAGGTTGCGAGACCTAACCACTTGGATGCCTGACTATAGCAGAGCACCTACATAGATTGACCCCTTTTCAGGCTGAAGGGGAGGCTCATTCACTGATGTAACATCCTGGATCCCATAAGTGACGTGCTACTGGTGAACTCTTTTTGGAGAGTGACACTTGCCAAGCTATGGGACCTATGAGACGCAAAGGAACTAGCGGTCAGTGGAGTCATAGACATGTTAATATAACTTGGGAACTTTTTGGCCATACTGATAAGAGATGCAAAGTTGGCTATAGTTCTAAAAATGTGAGGAGACGTGGTGGCGCTGGGTGATGCAAGTCAGACTGTTGGGTAAGGATAAGTGACTGACACTAGCCTATCGCCGTTCCCGGTGGAGATGACCCCCGCCTTTATGCCTCCTAAAAAAAGTAAACAGAATAGGGTCTCCAGCTACTTCACATGGGCGGAAGCAAGGGGAAATACTCAAGCAGGGGGCATGGTGGGTACTATGGCGCTTACAAGAGAAGACCTCCTTGCCTCATTGGAGGACTTTAGGAGAGAACTGCGGGAAGACGAAAAATCTAATATGATCTGATATGGAAGGTCTTTGCACAGCCATTCAAGGAAAGCTTACATTCTTCAACAAGACATTGATTCAGTAGGTGCACGCACACTATACATCGAGACCAAGACGCAAGATTTTGTGTAGCGCACAGAGAGAATTGAAGTTACTTTGAAGACCCTTCCGACTTCACAGGCAGTCCGCCATAATGAAGAGTGAGGACCTCGAGAACAGACCCCGGAAAGATAATATTCCCCTACGTCACCTAGAGGAAGGCACAATGGGGCCGGACCTAGAGGCTTTCGTACTGGGGCTGTTTTTGGAGATATTAAGACTGCCCAGAACGACAATCAAAATCAAAATAGAACAAATTCACAGAGTCAGACCATCGACCTCTGAAGGGGGAAAATGACTGCGGGATGATCTTGCCAAACTGTACTCCTTTAAAATGAAAGAGGCTATCCTCAAGGCAATACGAAGAATTAGGGAGGTATTCTTCCAGGTCTACACCTGCTCACTGTTCAAGGACATTGCACCTTCAACCCTGGTGCGACGCCAGCAGCTCTGCTCCATCAAGGACAAACTAGGACAATACCCCATCAAGTATCAATGGACTTTTCCATTTGGAATAGCCATCACATATTGCAATACGAACCACCATATCACCACACTCTCTGAACCAGCAAACGTTCTGGATCAGACACTCTTGGAGGAGCAACTGACGGAGGAGGAAGTGACAGGAGTACCAGAGCCTGGGAGGGAGAAAAGAGGCATGACACAATGGTGGTCCCAAGGTCGTCCACGCCAGCAATAAAAGAGTTGAGGCACCAGACCATGGACAATTGTGACCTGTGAACTTTGAGAGGAGTAAACCTGCTACACACATTCCCTTTGTGACCATCTTCCATTCTGCAATAAAATACTCTCTTGACAAGCTTATTGGTGGGAGAGGGGACTAGGGGTGAAAGGAAAGGGTGTGGAACTAACTGCCTAACTCGCCAGGCCACAGTTGGAAGCTCCTTTAAGATTTCTAGAAATCTACAAAACAATGTTGTTGGGTGGGGGACAGGGGGTTTTAACAAAAATGAAAATTATTTAAAAAAGAATAAAAAAACGTAATGTACTGCCGTCCTTCCATTGGAACAGAACAGGAAGCACACCCAGGATCTGCAAAGCAGTGTTGTGATTGGTCTGAGCGCCGCAATTTGGAGCTCAGCCAGGGAATGGGAGCCTGGGAATGTTCTCCACCCAGGCTGTAAAACAGCCTGCAGCCTGGGTGGAGAGCATGGTAAGTGTGCATGAATGTTTGGCCAGACCCAGACGGCCTGCCAAACATTCCTCACCACTCCCCTTGCTCCTGTGTCACAGCAACCCCACCCACCCTGCAGAGCTGCCATAGCACGACACAATAACATTCGAAACTCAAGTTATTATCATTTTATTTTTCCTTTACTTCGCTGCTGCGCAGAAGTGGAGTAATGCTCCTCCGCCTAATTGGTTGAGCCGCCCCTGCATTGTTATACCATAAGTTCATGTTTTGGGGTTTTTGTTTCACGACTTGGTGGTACATGATATTCTTTGAAAGCGTCTGTAACACAGAAAAGTGATAAAGGGTGGATGCAACTGGGAGAAGACCTAGGAGATGAGGCTTGGGGAAGGAGACCTGTTGGTGGAGTCCCTAAGTTTGGTTATGAGATGACTCTGCTACACTATTATTGATGATGGTGGTCACTACACTGACATGGAATATTAAAAGGCTTAATTTGCCTGTTAAGAGTCATAAACTGTGGAAATACCTGTCAGAGACATGATGTGCTAGCTATACAAGAAACTCACATGAAGCAGGGAATGGAACGGAGGCTACATCATAGGGCAAACCCCATAATATACACATCCTCGGCGCTCTCAAAACATAATGGAGTGGCCCTTCTCTTTCATGCCTCACTGGGATTTCAACCTGAAAGTTACAAATCAGGTAAAGACGGTAGTGTAATTATGGTTAAAGGATAAACTCAGGGCCGTAAGCGCACCTTTGCCTCTGTATAATTCCCCAACACCGATCAGGGACAGTTTTTAAACTATATGCTATCAATGCTGGGGGTTTTTGAAGAAGGAGAAGTGGTCTTGATGGGGGACTTCAATCTTACTTGGGATCCAGGGTTGGCTAGCACGCAACTAAACCGAGCCAACGCTAGCAAATTCCCTAGGACGCTGAGGCAGGACTTTAAGTCTGGGACTGCTGGACGTGTGGTGCACTGTACACCCGACCAAAGAAGACTATACTTTCTTTTCACATTCCCATCCCACTTATTCTCGCTTGGATAATATATTTGTAAACCAGGCCCTGACACCAGAACTACAGGCAGCCTCCATCTATATCCGATTACAATGTCGGACCATGCTCCAGCGATACTGGCTATGGCCTAAGACTTGGCTCTGACATGACATAGTCGGTGGTTTTTAGGTCTCGGCCTATTTCCATTCCGCAGGAATGGAATAGGACGAGTCTATAGCAGTGAAACCAAGAGTTTCACCATGAGCCCAAAAAAGAGGTTTTTCACGAGTGCATGTGCTCTCGTGCACGAGCTTGCCCGAGCCTTCTGCCTGCCTCCTGCCTTGAAGGCAATCTGCTTCTCCGCCCCCTGCTGTTCCCTCCCACACGCTCGCACATCAAAGGCTGCTTACTGAAACACCATATGCCTGCTCCCCACCCCCGCCCCCCACCAGACTTCATTGGAATGTGCTATGTGCATTCTCCCCTCCCTTTCAGCCCTTTTAGCCTCTTTAGCACCTCCCCTCTCTCTCCCCGCACACAGCCTTACTTGGATTTCTCCACCCCCTCCCCAAAGAGATTCTAATCTGTGCTTTTCCGCCAAAGCCATTACAACTTCAACGGCTGTGTCTCCATAAGAAAATGAATAGTTCTACAGCCGTAATTGGGCTTGATTCTCTGGTGAAATCCCTCAATAAATAGATGCAGTTGTGCTACATTCACGTGAAGTAGCAAGATGTTATACCTACTTGCAAGTAAATAAATGCTTCTTTTGAAGACTGTGTTTTTTCTCACATATGCCTTTGTTGGCAGTCTTATGGAATTGTTCTTGTGTTGGTGCTCGTTTAACTCGTTGCTTGTTATTAGTGTGTCAATGTTCACTCCCGTAAAAATAAGCACCCTGGATCATTGTGTTTCCCCTCAAAAGAGGCACCTCCGTGAGGCATTTCAGGTGGTCTGATGTTTTTCCGACAGCCCGTATCACCCATCTGCTGAGTTCGAGTCCCACCCAGCCCACGTCCTGCTTCCGTAGAGGCTAAAATGACCGCACTCATTGGTGACGCCAAATTCACTTTTCTGGGCTTTCATTGGGGGAGTCCGGCACCACAGCCTGCCTCTCCCCTGAACGATAGGAGCAGGGAAGACTGATGCTAGTGTGAGAGATTCGGAACTTTCCCTCATACTTCAGTTTCCTTTGGCCGCTCCCCCACTAAACTCCACATTGTTTTGGCAAAACCAAACCGATCAATGCAGTTTACTTTAATAACTTATTGTCATTCCCTTTGATGCATTTTGCTGACAATACTTTTGACTTCTAATTTCCCAGATAGGGACACCACCACATCACTCAGGGACACCACTACATCACTCAGGGACACCACCACATCATCACTCAGGGACACCACCACACTACTCAGGGACACCACCACACCACTCAGGGACACCACCACATCACTCTGGGACTCCACCACACCACTCAGGGACACCACCACACCACTCAGGGACACCACCACAGCACTGAGGGACACCACCACAGCCCTCAGGGACACCACCACAGCCCTCACGGACACCAACACGGCACTCAGGGACAACACCACAGCCCTTAGGGACACCAACACAGCACTCAGGGACACCACCAAATCACTGATGTACACCACAAAATCAATCAGGGACACCACCACACCACTCAGGGACACCACCACACCACTCAGGAACACCACCACACCACTCAGGGACACCACCACACCACTCAGGGACACCACCACACCACTCAGGGACACCACCACACCACTCAGGGACACCACCACATCACTCTGGGACACCACCACATCACTCACGGACACCACCACATCACTCTGGGACACCACCACATCACTCTGGGACACCACCACATCACTCTGGGACACCGCCACACCACTCAGGGACACCACCACAGCCCTCAGGGACACCAAAACGGCACTCAGGGACAACACCACAGCCCTTAGGGACACCAACACAGCACTCAGGGACACCACCACATCACTGATGTACACCACAAAATCAATCAGGGACACCACCACAGCACTGAGAGACACCACCACAGCACTGAGGGATACCACCACAGCACTGAGGGACACCAGCACAGCCCTCAGGGACACCACCACAGCCCTCAGGGACACCAACACGGCACTCAGGGACAACACCACAGCCCTTAGGGACACCAACACAGTACTCAGGGACACCACCACATCACTGATGTACACCACACAATCAATCAGGGACACCACCACATCACTCAGGGACACCACCACACCACTCAGGGACACCACCACACCACTCAGGGACACCACCACATCACTCTGGGACACCACCACATCACTCTGGGACACCACCACATCACTCTGGGACACCACCACATCACTCTGGGACTCCACCACATCACTCTAATACACCACCACATCACTCAGCACCATAACAGCATCACTCAGCACCACAACAGCACTGTCCTTGCTGGCTAACAACAAGCATTCCCATAGCCAATAGGACTCGCATTAGGAAAGTGTAAGCTATTGGCTTTGTAAATAACAATGCTATTAATTTATATATTTTCAATGCCAACACATATTACAAAAATAATTGTCATTTACAATACCAATACCTCACACTTTCCTAATGCGAGACCTATTGGCAACGCCAGTGCTTGTTTCACATGGTCCCTAATAGGTTTTAGGTGCTTCCACATAAACCTTGTCCCATACGAATACTTCTTTGCTGTGCCTCTAGATAACTGTTTGCTACAAATTGTGCACCTGACATATTTTGCTGATACCATCTTTTCCCCAAAAGTGCTTCCACGCATCACTTTCTTTTCTGCGAGGTGGTGTGTCTTCTTCATTCTCAAGAGATTGTGGATACTCAACTTGGATGGATGATGCAGCTTCAGCCATTGTCTAAAAGCACAGAATTGCTGCTTCTCAATACTCCTAAAGATTTCACTGGAGAAGTATTTGCCGTTGGGTGTGGTTTTCCATGTGGAACGGTGGGGTCCTAATATATCCAATCTGAAGGCAAGGTTTGGATGTATTTCTGTGTGAATACAAGAATCTGGCCCGTGAATTCACACATTCGCTAAACTGATAAAATGGGTACATTTTGGAAAAAAACAGATATACGGTGGTTTACATATACTTGTAATTACGTTCAGACCGATGGTATTATTGATAATGTAGAGGTTTTATATTTAGTGACATTTTTAACATTTTCGCCAAATCTGTAGATTCGGACTGGCGGATTCATTACGATCACATGATCGGGAGTAAAAACCATACAGTAGCAGCCTGTTTATATTTCCAGATGTGCAAATGTACTGTGGTACCTCAAAAATATTTAAAAAAATAATAATTTGTTTAATTACTTTAAAAAAGTCATTTATTTTGCAATAAGTACATATGTGGTTTTTATCATTTAAAACTTAAACAAAGTTTATTAGTAAAAAAGGAATATCTACAGCATAAAAAATGTCATTAATAAAAAAAGAAAAACTAACTTGTAATACACTTAGTATTAAAAATAAACCCTAGAAATTAACTAAAAAGCAAACTTTAGAAGCAAATAATAATTTAGAATTGCAATTTGAAAAAGCCAAAGGCTACAGTGACGTTATAGTTAGGAAATAGCATTTAAAAAACCTTAGAAATTCACTCACAAAACAAAGTTTACAGAGATGTTATATATAGGAAGTAGAATTAAAAAACCTTAGAAATTTACTGAAAAAAACCAAAGGTTACAGGGACTTTATAGTTAGGCTCAGATTTCACTCGAACAATACCAGTGAATTTCAGAAGGTATAATTACCTTATCTAACTATAACTTACACCCCCGCAACAACTGCTTATGACTAAGCTTGGGCATAATTTGCGTAGTGGCTCTACGTGGAATTCCGCGAAGTTGCAAAAAAAACTTTGCGAGCTTTGCAGAGTTCTGCAAGTGTGTCAGGAAACAGGCCCTGGGGCTGAAATAAGCATGTAAAACAGATGAATGAGTCAGGGTAGAGGTGCCCTGACCCTTTGGTTTAGTTATAAAAGAGGTGAAAGCATGTTTAATGGGCAGTAAAATATCCCAAAAATTTTTTTAGGTCAATCCATGAATCCTCCACAAAGCTTAGCACGCCCCGTATAAATCTGTGAACCATGCCACAAAGTTACGGGGGCGCACTGAGCGCTGTGGAGGATTTGCGGAGTTGCACAAAAACCCAACCAAATTGGGCCTGTTTACAGGAGGATGGTAAGGTTTAAAGAAATACTGACCATTAAGAAGGGGTATAACAAAAAGAAAGCCAAAAGGAATGCTGTGATTTCTTAACTGGAGCAGTAAAAGTGAGAGCACATGGTGAGGGGTAGCCATTTTACCTGCTTTACTACTGAGAGAAGAGGTAGTTTACAAGAGTTCTGACTAGACATTTGGAATGAAAACAGATGTGATCAGAGATAGAAATAAAACTAGAAGAACAATAAGGAGTTTTTACAAGTATGTTAATTAGGTTGTAGTATATAAAAGTATATTTTGATAAAACTTTAAGAGTTTATGTGAGCCTTCTAGAGACTATACTAGAAGGGAAAATAGAAGGGCGCTTAGATGAGAACATTAACTAAAAATACAGTTACACTTCCACAAAACCACTTATGTACTCACCACTCATATAGCTAGACAGTAACTGCAACACTCAGTCACACAACCTGTAATACACTTAGTATTACGTTATAGTTAGGAAATAGCATTTAAAAAACCTTAGAAAATCACTCACAAAACAAAGTTTACAGAGATGTTATTAGAATTAAAAAAAACTTAGAAATTCACTGAAAAAAAACAAAGGATACAGGGACTTTATAGTTAGGCTCAGATTTCACTCGAACAATACCAGTGAATTTCAGAAGGTATAATTACCGTAGCTAACTATAACTTACACCCCTGCAACAACTGCTTATGACTAAGCTTGGGCATATTTTGCATAGTGGCTCTATGTGGAATTCCGCGAAGTTGCCCAAAAAACTTCGCGAGCTATGCAGAGTTCTGCAAGTGTGGGCAGTTGCTTGCTCAGCTCGTTCACAATGCATTTTTGACCTTCTTGAACACATATTGCTTGTTCGGGAACACGTATTGTGTGCTCAGGAGAAAAATACAGTGCAAACATCACCACATATTGGTTGCAATTGTCTTTTTTCTTTCTTGATATAGCTATTAGTTGCAAACCTGCCACCAGGCAGGAGTTAGCAGCCAGGACATGGCAACGGAAGCTGGAGACCATCTAGGCTGAATATCGCCAGCTGGTTGTCCTGGAGGAGGGGGAGGAGGAGGAGGAGGCGCCATCTGCAGCTTCCTCCAATGCCCCGGGCCCCAGCCAGCCAGCCCCCTATACCTCTGGCAATATGGCGCTGTGTTCTAGCAGCCACCAACTTTCTGCAACTCATCCTCAACCACTGCTGCCCACCCCTGTTGTTCCTGTAGGAACTTTCTAAGCTGCATGCTCCTCCGGGTCAGGAACCTAGAGGCTAGGCTGCAGGAGGTCCTGGAGCACATTAGCCGGCACACCCGCCGCTAAACCTCAGTCTCCTTGACCCATGCCCCTTTTTTAATATTTTTTTGGGTGGGTGGGATGTGTTGGGGAGAGGGTGGGATTGTTGGGAGTTGGGGAAAATGTTGGTGCTTTCCTTTTTTTATACAATTGAAAGTGGGGCGACCTCACGCCCCAAGCCGGACGCACAGCGTTGCATTGTTCATAACAAAATACCACAATTATTCCTGTTTCTCAAAGTTTTATTCTGTTTTAATCCACATCTTGTCAAATTCAATACTTCTACGTTACGAACAATGCAACGCTGTGCGTCCGGCTTGTGGCGTGAGGTCGCCCCACTTTCAATTGTTTCACAAACACGTGTTTTGGGCAGAGCACGCATAACCGGGTTTGCACGTAAAACAGATGAAATGTGCCGAAAACTAAAGGATGAAATAGAAAACATTGGTGTGCACTCTGTCACCCCCCTCGTTTTGATGAATTACTTGCTGCCCATCGACGAGTTGCACCCACGGATTACAGTGAAGAATCCTATGGAAATAATTATATTGTCACATGAGAGACTATTGTTAAATCATTTTCTCAAAGAGATTGTTATGAACTACTTTCGGGACACAGAATGAGGACTGTAACATGTATTTATGATCTGTTGATGTTTCCAACGTTTAATGTGTAAATTCATGTCAAAATGACTTGCTGCGTAGGCCAAAAATCAATGTCACGTATGACAACTGTGGGTGGGCGGGGAATTCTAACACAAATAGTCAGGTCACACTAAGTTGCTTGCGTACATATTATATGGAGGATAAGAACGGGACACTAATGGGAGAGATGGGTGAACACAGTGCATCATGGGATTTGAAGGATAACATTGTGAAGGGGTGATTCAGAAGGGAAAGGGTTGTTTTCTTCTAAAAAAACGATATGTTTCCACGATTTCTGGTAATTAGGGTAAGAGCTGGAGAGGGGTATGAGCACGGTCAACTTATAAGGGGACTGAAAGTCTTAACATAACAGCTTTAAGCAGAGAGAAGGTGTGAGTTAAACTGCATAATTGAGGAGGAGTCCAACAGGAAGAGTTTCAGAGGCAGAATGGCTAAATTATGTCTTTTTCCAGCAGACAGTTACCTCCAACCTTCGTCCGTCCGCCACCCATGAGGAGGAGGGACCGTCCGCAGGGGCAGCAGCGGTCCCTCCGTGCTAATTAGGGTGTGACCGCCACCCTGGCGGTCACATCCTGTATTTTTAACATTGCGGCGGGTGCTACTTGAAGCAGCACACGCTGCAATGTTAAAAAAACATGTTTTCCTTTGCGTGCACGAAGCTGCAGGCACCGCGTGGTGCCTGCCGCTTCATGCACGCAAAGGCAGGGGGTACCATGGGTACCCCCCATGTGCACGCCCCATCCCCCTTCAACCCTGGGGACCCGCTACGGACCCCCAAAGAAAAGTCCATATGCCTTTGCACGGCGGAAATGCCGCCGTGTAAAGGCATAGCACCGCTGACATCCTAATATGGCTGGCGGTGTCTGATAGACACCGTCAGCCATGTTAGTGCTTTTCCGCCGCGGACGGAAGGCGACCGCGGCGGAAAAGCGGCGGACGGAAAAAAGATCCCCCAGCCATCCTAATCTGGCGGGGGTCTTTTTTCAGTCCGCAGCGGTTAATCCGCATCCTCCGGGCCGGCGGTGGCTTCCGCCGGCCCGGAGGATGCGGATTAACCGCAATCCTAATGTGCCCCCAAGTAAATAAATTATTGCACCACTGTCAGTCACACCACCACCACTACACCGACATGTAGGTCTGGTTTGGTGTTGTTCTTTACCATTAGGCCACTTCACTCCCTGAGTTATTCATTCCCTGAATCATCTCTGATCCTCTTAACTCTGACTGCGAGTATGGTATGGTGTCCAACTCTGTACCAACAGTGTCCCGACTTAAAAATGCAATGGAACAGCCAGCAGTAGTACAATTTTGTACAACAAGAAGGAAAAGATTGACTTGAGTCACTTTTTCCGTGTGTAGATTCAGAATAGTAGACATCATGCACAACAATCACTCGGCGCGCAATGCATGCGATCATTTACCTGTTCTTCCGGGGCAGACCGTTTAGGCTCGGAAGGATATATATAGTCAGGGCCCAGGTTTGGAGGCAGGCAAACATTTCACATTTGTTGTATTCAAGTCAAGTCAAAATAACTTTATTCGGTTAAAAGAACCTTAAAGGTTTGACACAAATACATTGTGAAAATAAAATGAATGTATCATGGTTACAGAAGCGTTGATAAAATCAGATAATAAAACAATCAATAAAAAACACATACATATTAAAAGGAAAAATTAACCTTAATGTTAAATACGCTAAACATCCATCTCTAGTATCACCTGTACAATATAGACCACGTAACTAATTTGTAAAAGACGGATACTCAAAATTTCTTCAATTATAATAGTTCATAACGTTTTCTTATAGACATTGGAACTCTAATAAAATTCAAAACAGCAGTGCAGATGGTTAAAGTAGAAAAAGACAGTAGAAAATGAAAACCGCCAATGTAATTACATGGCCTTGTTTCCCTTAGTAGTGTGATTAAAAATTGCCCCCTCAGCTCTTTATAGAGGGCACAAAACAAAATTACAGTGCAAGTGCTCTCTGCTGTTAAATTGTCACATGGACATGGTGATAAACTATGAGCCCAACCTGCTTATTGAGGAAATGCCACTAAATAGTGCAATATGTTTAATCGAAACCTAGTCAGGTAAAATCATGCTTGGACATTACTGGTAAAGGTTAGGTAAAATTTCTGTTCTTCAGGGTATAAACATAGGGAATCTGGTGCTACCAATTGTGCACGGCGCAGATGGTCCCTGGCATAAGATGCCTCTTTTATACCATCTTTCGCATTAATGTTAATACTTTTAGGATTATCATAATAATGCCCCAGACCTAACTCATATAGATTTTCCTTCACAAAACGAAGCCAGGGGATAGACAGTGCACTATCTAAGTTGGAAAAATCTTGGATAACATCTCGTTAGAACATTGGATCCTAAAATGACCAGATCTTGGCCCATAAAAGCAATGGGTAAATGTCAATTCTGTCCTCAAGGTAGGCCAATCCTAGCTCTGGGTGGCAAAAATATGTGGGGGCAATAATAAGAGCCAATAATAATCTCTTTATAAATTTGTTTTCCAGGACCTGCAGCTGTTGGGTATTATAGTAGCCCCAGACACCCGCCCCATATGATGCCACTGACAGACATTTTGCTTTATGGAGGGTAACTAGTTCTGTCACTGGTTTATGGCCTAGCTTGCTGGCAAATCAGAATAATCCTTCCACAATCTGACTAGTATTTCGTGCCCTAGCTGTATTACGGTGGTCCCAATTCACAGTTTAATTAAAAATGTTTCCTAAGTATGTAAACCTTTTCAACTTGTCAATGGTCTTGCCCCTAACCTCAAATTTTCATGTTTTAGTAACTTTAGGGCCATAGACCATGACATAAGATTTAATAAACTTCACTTTTAAATTCAATGGTGCCATAAAATCAGTAAAAGCGTCAAGTGACTTTTGGAGGCTATTGCCTGTCAAGGGATCGGCGCTTTGCCTACAATTTTAGGGAAATCAAATTCCTTCCCTATTAAAAAAAGCCTCTAAACCATTTGTATACAATACAAAAAGGAATGGGACTAAGATACATCCCTGCCGGACACCTTCTGTAGGGACATTGGGACCAATCTTCTCTCCCCTAGGATCGTAACGTACAGCAACCTTTGTGGAGATGTGAAGCCTACGTAGAAGAGATATAAGAGCTTCTTCGAAACCCATTTGCTCCATCAATCCCCACAATTTCTATCCTGTTGACCGTATCAAAAGCACTGGACAAGTCCATGAAGGCCAGGTGGATGGAACACCCCCTGGCCTTCATGAACTTGCCCGTAATAATAATGGACAGGTTTAGGCAGTGTTCAGTAGTAGAAAAATCAGTGTGCATCCGGGGGTCTAGGGGGTAGTATTTACTGACCAACTAACTCCATGCCCCTACCTACATACATGAACAGATACTGGGAGATAGTCAGTCTAGGGATAGGACAACTAAACCTCTAAATACTCAGCAGAAAATTGTTCACCAGGAACAAATAGTTTGCCCCGCCTCTAGCATGAGTGTGATCTCCATCAGCCCACCCAATTGGCGGAGCCTCATCATCTGGAAATCTAGAGGAGTAAAGAGAAAGTAGCCAGTGTTGCTCAGCGGCTAACAAGATGAAATACTTAATCTCATACTCCAATCATCTCAGCTAGAAACCTTGTCAAAGTATAGTACAGCTGATGGGGTGCAGTGCTAGTGAAGGTGAAAGTGATAAAAATGACTAAGAGGACAAAAAACGTGTTTATTGAATATTGTCCAAGTGTCATGGATAAAAAAAACAATTCCTCACCTCACCCGGCAGCTCGGCAGTCTGCAAGGGGTACCGACGGACAGAGCGGGGCCTCAACCACCGAGCAGTTGCCGGGCGAGGTGAGGCATACTCCCACAGCAAGTTGGGAAAAGAAGAGATAGATCCTACCTACATTCAAACAGGATTCATGTCTGGTAGGGTGGTAATATACCACTGATCTATTCATCCTTCCTTGTTCCTTGTGACACGTGTTTATATAACATATATCGCACTAAGTATATTATTCCTGCAGTAGCACACCACATCATCTAGGTCCTGAAGAAAGCCGGGCTAATTGGCCATTAACGGCTGAAACATGTTGACCTCACATTTAGCCAGGAGATAGTAAATTTGTTCCATACTATCGTTTTTTTTTATCCATGACACTTGGACAATATTCAATAAACACATTTTTTGTCCTCTTAGTAATTTTTAGTTCAAATCTATTTTATTTTGAACACAGCGTTAAGCCTACAACCTCATGCCGAGGCCGGCCGCGTATGGGATATCTCTCGTTGTTCAGTGCCAGTGTGGTCGGGGAAGAAGCTTTAACACCTCTTAGTCATTTGTATCACTTTCACTTTCACCTTCACTAGCACTGCACCCCATCAGCTGTACTATACTTTGACAAGCTTTCTAGCTGAGATGATTGGAGTATGAGATTAAGTATTTCATCTTGTTAGCCGCTGCGGAACACTGGCTACTTTCTCTTTACTCCTCTAGATTTCCAGATGATGAGGCTCCGCCAATTGGGTGGGCTGATGGAGATCACACTCATACTAGAGGCGGGGCAAACTATTTGTTCCTGGTGAACAATTTTCTGCTGAGTATTTAGAGGTTTAATTGTCCTATCCCTAGACTGACTATCTCCCAGTATCTGTTCAGTGTTCAGTAGTATCCATCCCCCTTCTAAATCCATATTGCAGTCTTGACACAATCCCTGTACTATTCGCCCAGGTCTCAAGTCCCGCAAGGATAACCCTCTTCATTATTTTAGCCGTAGCATCAATTAACGAAATTGACCTGTAGCAGGCAGGGTCATTCCTACTACCTTTCTTATATACTGGAACACCAATTACCTCCTTCCAGGTTAATGGTATGGGACTGATCACTACAGCTTTAAAAACATTAGTTAGTATGGGTGCCCATAATTTAGGATTATTTTTAAACAAATCAGGAGGAACTCCATTGGGGCCTGTGGCTTTCATACTAATTACCCTTGATAGAGCCTCCTCTACCTATTATACTGTAATCAATAAGCTTAATGGTAAGGCCAAGCTTAAATCAAATACCGGTTCCCCTTTTGCTTCGACTATTGAGGCATTTTTTGGATTAAATATGGCTGAGAAGCGAGATTTCCAGATAGGCCCCAAAATCAGTGAATCCACAAGTTTAGGTTCATCCATAAATAGAGGGTGATTAATTATTTCCCAGAAACTCTTTGCATCTTTCAGAGCACTTCCTCTCTTGGTGGTCCTCCCACACCAGACTCCTCAGTTCATCTCGTCCTTGTTTGATAGTACGTTTATAGATCTGCCTTATATTTTTAATTTGTGTACTGTCACGTGGGGTGGTATAAAGGGTAATTTTTAGATTCCTAGGTGCTCTAGAACACTCCGCATTAAACCATCTTACCCCCTGAGGTTCCTTTCTTCGAACCGATCTGGTCAGATCTTTTGCCACTTCTGCATCAGTTCAAAGTCATGAACCACCTCATTAGGGGGAGTATCATCATGAATTCAATTCATAATAAGATTTAAGTTTGCCTTAATAATTTTTACTTCAAATTGTGTGGGATCAACTATACCCCATTTTAGCCTCTTTCCCTTGTTTTGATTGAAATCAATAACACATCCCTTACCTTTCCCTATTCTGGCTGTTATTTTAAAGTACAGTTAGTGGATTATGGTCAATTACAACATATGGTGCTAACTCAAAGTCACCAACAAGAGGGGAATACTTCCAGGGTATAAACATAAAATCGATTGTACTTCCTCTACCTCCTCCAACATATGTGGAGCATTGAGTAACGAACTGCAGTCCAAACAATTATTATTTCTGAGACCTAGATAGTTATCCATGATAATGGAGTTCAAGGCATCACCCTGTACAGTATGGGTAACATGTGGCTGACCATCTGTGTCTAACAGCCCACAAACTCCAGTATTACTCAAAGTGCAAATAGTATAATTAAAATCCCCTACCCACAAGATACATAAGGGCTGCCACTTCCCTGCAATGTTAATAATCTGCACCTGTAAGTCCTCAATCATATGACTGCTGTTCTGGTCAAAGATATTATAGTACCAGTTTATTAGCAGTAACTTAACCTGAATTAGGTTAGAAATGAGGACTAAATGGTACTAAGGTGTGGTTTTTACAACATGGGTTTGTATATACCCATATTTAACTCAGATAAAAATCACAAGCCCTCCTTTAGCCCTCCCAGCTGCTGAAGGTGTTGCATTGACACTAAGGGAACAATAACCGTCCAACACAATGTCAGCTTGGTGCTATGTCTCTTGGAGACAAATAATATCAGAATCCTTAATATAATTCACCCAATACTCATTGGTTAGTTTTACACATATTCCTGCAATGTTCCATGAGATAATTCTACACAGGGGGTAGCAGGATCCTGGCTCACCAGACCTACATTGGTTGGTTGCGATGCAGATATGGTGGGCGTGGAGAAGATACTGGATCCCTCACTCCCCAAATTCAGATTTAAAAAACAGAATTAAGTCCCAAATGAGAGATTCAGGGATCTTCAAATCATGGCTAGGGGTATTGATGTTTAGAAAAATGGGACAAGATAGATCTGTTAGTTTTCTACTCCCGATGTCATCCGTATCTAAACTTCTCCCTGAAACAGGGCGCCATGGCTATAATCTTTTCAGATTGACTAGACTGCCTGATTAAACAGTCATTTGTTGTATTATCCATCCAATGTCTGGTGTGAGGGAAATGGCTTTAGGGAGAGTGAGGAGTGGACTAGTAGTTACTACTTCACTGACTGCAGTTGCAACTCCAATTCGGCAAAAAAAGAGTAAGACGGTCAGGATGGATTGTGAACAAGAAGGACAGTGACACACACAAATAATAAAGTAAATGATGTTCCTCAGCTATATATATATTTTTTTGTGCTTCAAAAAGGAAGAAAGAAAGTAACTTGAGTCAACTTGAAAGCCTAGTTGTCAGGGAAATAGAGCTCGTCCTCAAACTCTAGTGGTTTACCCAGAAGTGTGTCACCTAACACACTACTTCCATGACCTGAGTCGCCGTCATCATCTTCCTGCTGTGCTACTTCAGGTATGGTGTAATGCAGTGGTATAAAGTGCTGAATCATTTTGATCATGGTTAATCTCTCTACTTTTTGGGGTGAGAGACTGGTCCTTCTCACCGTCAGAACTGCACCAGCAGCACTGGAAACACGCTCAAAAGAGACACTTGGACAGGGCAGGCCAGATAGTTTATCGCCAGCCTCCTGAGCACTGGCTATTGGCGCCTTTTCCCATACCAATACAGCAACAGGTTTTAATCAAAGTAGACCTTTGTTGGGTCATCCAGATAGGCTTGGACCGTCCGCTCAATGCTCATGGGTGCTCCGCTTTGCTCAGCCTCTTTTGTCTTTGCCTCAGCACTGGACTTAAGCCCTTGCTGTAGAAACCATTCCTATGCCGATTTTGGGGCTGATGCTCTGGTGCTTGTTGATGTTGTTCTTGGTGTTCTTGGTGGTTTTGGCTACTGTGAGCTAACCGCACTGCCCTCAAGCTCTGAATTTGAACTTGAAGCAGGCTGCCCTGGAGTAGCGGGCCTCTAATTCCCGGCTGTTCTTTTTCTAAATGACTGGCTTCCATAGCTATCTAAGTTTTGTAGTCAGCAATATCCCTGTCTGAAAAAAGAATGAAAGTGTGCAGTAATGGTTTGTACCGTGGATCAAAAATTGTGGCACACATGTAATGGTTGGATGACACAATGCCTCTTTACACCCTTTTATTTTCAGATAAGCGAAGGGTTAAACTCTTCACCAACTCATGTTTCTTTTTTTCCTCCACACCTGCGTACATTGCAGACACCCTCTTCAGCTTTTCCTGTAGAATGTGCAACAATGGGATAGCTTGGCCTACACTACAGTCCTCCTTGTTGACTTCACCTGTGAAGACCTTGAAAGGATGTAGCATCTCTGTCAGACATTTAACTAGGCTCCATTGGTCCATCTCAATGATCATGCCTTTCACAGTAGCATCCCCTGTTTGCATGACATATTCATTGATTGGTCTGTACTGCTCAAACAGACGTTCAAGCATGTAATAAGTAGAGTTCCAACGTGTTCGCACCTTCTGGATGAGTGCCTTAACTGACATTCTAATATCAGGTTGAATGATACTCAGCTCCCTCAGAGCTTTAAAAGAATTGCTGAAATGTGTGCAGATTCTTTTGCAGGTGGTCACTAAGTTGCTGACTCGGTCTTCCTCTTTCAGAAAGTGTTAAACAATGATGCTGATGCAGTGCACCAAACACAGCACCCTGAAATAGGCACCATCAGCCATGGCCTTAACTATATTACAGCCATTGTCCGTGGCCAATGTTAAGCCCTCTTGGTCACAGACATTCAAAGACCTTGCTGTCAAAGTCTTCCAAGATGTTTGCAGCAGTATGAGATTTCTCCATGGCATGGCTACAGTTGGATGTTTACGGGCGGCATTAAAAATCTCAGTAGTGGGGGGCGGAGCCGGGCCAGCGGCCAAGATGGTCGCACGAGTGCCCGGCTCCGCCGGCTCTCCTCTCCAGCCGCCTGTCTTCCCGTCTGCCCCGCACAACTTTGGAGCTTTCGTGTGTCAGAGGGGGAGCCGAGTGGATGAGTTCGCCTCCGAGCGCTTTCCGTGCCTCGGGAGCGGAGTTACGGCTATTTGTGTTCCTGGCCTGTGAGCGACTTCCAGCCGGGCCCTGGCATGATTGCGCCGCCGCCAGCGAGATCCACAACGTCGGATGCAGAGCTTCAGAAGGAACCGCCCCACAATTGAACAGGTCAGCCCGCCCCTGTAGACTTGGCTCCAGCACTACCCATGCACCGGGAGGTCAGAACGTACGCTGCTTTTCGCGCCGGTTTGGTGTCCCCCCCATCCCCTCTCCTTAATGGACTTCTTTGACCCCTACTTGTTGCTGGCTGCTTGGATGGCGTGCTGCCTGGCCTGCAAGGGGCTGCCTACTCCACATTTTCGCTGCGTGGGGCTGGCTCCGGCGCGGTACCACCACTGCGCCCTTTCGGATCGTGGGGGTTCGATCATGTTTATTCACATGCAGTGGGGCATAGACACTAATGGGTAGTGCGTGAGACTGCCGACTCCCTCTCCCCCCTTTTATCGGGCTTGGGGCGGGCGGCCATGACACTTGCTTTGGCGGCACTGGGATTTGGGGTCCCCCCGACGAGTGGTGATTTGATCGGTTGAGCCCACAGAATGTGCTGGAAGTGCACGAGGTGAAGGCTGGGGAGTAGAGTGGACGTCCCCCGTGCGCTGACAGGGAGGAGCTGGAATTGGATTACTGCGGGGGGCGCCGGACACCACCAGAACGGAGAGACGCATCGTCGCGGGCATTTTGAGTACGAGACTTTGCCCGTGCAGCCTTTGCTCGGACCTTTATTGCATATGTTTGGTGTTGGGACCCTGCTCCGTTTTTCTTGGCGACGTGGGAGAATGTTTGCGCTGGTATCACTTCTTGTGTGCTCTTCATTGACTGCCCACTTGACACTTGTTCATAAGCCTACGTTGGATGCTCGGGGAGTCCGCTGCTTTCATTTGACACATTATCCTTTTATTTGTTTATCCTGATGTCGAGCTTTGCAACCACGAAATGGCCGTCCTGGTTTTCCTATCTACTGTGCTTGGAAAGAAGACGCAAAATGGCGGCGGCGCCCCTGACGGTGCGGCTTCTTGTAACATTGCAGGACATTCTGTTCCTTTTGCGTTGGCATGCCCGCTCACTGTGTTGATTCACTTGTGTTTTCTCGCTTGTAACTTTGTGCCATGTTTCTATTCGGGCCGGTAAATTGTATGTACAACAATGACACTTGGCTCCTTTTTCCCTGGCATGGAGAGTTTTGCATATTGCCTGATTAGCTTGCGGGGGTGGACTGTATAACTGATTTTGTCCCTGCTTATGTTTTTTGTATCTCATTATTCGTCACAGTATTATTGCAGGGGTGCGGGACCCGGGGGGGGGGGGGGGGGGGGGTCGGGTTCCTTGTTAGGAGCCCCCCTAGCTTCTTTTCCCCTTCTGTGGGGTTTTCGATTATTTTCTTCTCTTTCCCCTCATTTTGTGTTGGATATTGTCTTTCTCTTTCCTCTTGCCTCTTTCTTTCTATATTTCGGGTTTAGACTCTGGGCGACAGGCACGCTGCTAGGGGGGTGGGCCGTGGCCGTATGCAGTGGTGCAGGGTGGGGGGATGGGGGTGGGGTATTGTTTTTGATTCTTTTTAGTTCCATGGCCTCTTTTCATGTTGTTATTTCGGCTTTTCTTTCCCTTTTCTTCCCTCTTTTTCCTTTTTTGGGGGTCGGATTCTAGGCTTGTCATTGTGCGTTTCTCTAGTTCAGTACAGGGGTCTCTGTTCTACTGCTTATTTACGTGGCGGGCGGGTATTGTCTGGGCAGAGGTCGGACCTGTTTGTCGAATATCCTGATTGTACGTTTTGCTATGCATACCCTGCCTATGATGGTCCTGCCGTAAATATCCTGTCTCGAGTGTAACCCTAGTGGTGGCGATGTTTAATGCTGTGATATCCGATCCTGTTTTTCTTCCTTTAAAAAAATAAAAAAATAAAACGAAACCTTTTTGATCCTGTGACCATGTTCCATTCGGCTCTCCTGAGTTGCGCATCGATGCTACAGGTGTACTATTGCTTTGATCCTGACTTACATTGTTTGACTATATTACCTCTGTACCCTTGCTTCACCGTGCCGTCTGCCGGACTTTGACTGTAACTGTGAAATGTCAATAAAGGTTTAAAAAAAAAAAAAAAAAATCTCAGTAGTGTCAACAACACCTTCTGCAGATATCTTTTCTCTAACCTCCACAAAAGAGATCCAGTGTGCAGTGATGCACATGTTATCAGTGGGTTGGCAACTGGCCCACATGTCTGTTGTCAGGTGGATGGTGTGAACAGCACTCTGCTGCAAAGCTTGCCAAGCAATTACATCACGTTGTGATGTAGTGCTGGAACAGCAAATCTGATGAAATAGGACCGGCTGGGAACCTTCCATTTCGGGCAGATGGCTGCCACAAATTCAAGAAAACCCACCCCTTCCACAAATGAAAAAGGGAGGAGGTCCAGCGCTATCATTTTAGCCAGCTTCACGTTGTACAAATGTGCCATTGGGTGGGTGCGTTCGTACTGCCCCTCCTACCTAAACATGCTGAGAATGGTAGCCTAGATTTTTTTCATTTCTGGTGCCACTGATGCAGGTGACTTCTTGACGTTGCAGTACTCTCTTGTGCCACTGCGATGTTGCTGATGATGATGTGGGCGGTACCACTCCACTGCTGGGGACAGGGCTGCTTTGTGTAACATAGAAAATGTCTCCATCTTGTTCACCTTCAACCGTGATTGTTTCTTCTTTTTTATCACCTCCACCAACAACAGGTGCAGTTTTTTGGCCACTAAGGTGCGCCTCCCACTGTATCAAGTGGTCTTTTCTCAGATGGGTTGTTTGGCCTCAGGTACCATAGTGTGTACCAAGCTTACCCCGACTAGCACCTTGCCCACAAATAGATCACATAGCAATGTTCACCTCCTTCTTGCTAACAGAAAAAAAGTCTCAAACTGCTGGTGCCACTTGCAATGTCGGATAAACTGGTGGGCGTGATGTTTGACTCTCTGCAGTACCTATTTCTACTCAGGTGGTTGTGCTGGATGCAAGTCACTGCCGGAGAAATATAGAAGCTGTGGGTGGTATTGGTGATATCCATGCCACATCCCTCACAGCAATTTTGTAGGGGATAATGTTGGTCTCCATTGGGGCAGCACTAATGTCTATGATGACTGGCTCATCATCATCCTCCTCTTCTACATCTACCTCCATAACTCTAAGGCTTTCTGGAACCTTCCTTTTCACTAGCCTTGTCTTGTGGCGTTTCTCCCTCTCAGACTGAGGTGGCTTCTAAGTGGTGTCTAGATCATCAGAAGGGGGGCTTTCAGAAGAAGTTGATGGACTAACCCTCCTTTTCCTTGCTGGGGAACTGGAAGACATTGGATCTTCTGAAAGAGTGGCTTGTTCATCTTCTTCCTTTGTAGGAATCTTGATCTCCTGAACTGCCCCTACTTCGGGAGAAACATCTAGTATTGGGGGTGGTTGTGGCTGTTGTTGCCCACTTATACGAGTTTCCTGCATTGACTGGGTACTACTTTGCGATAGCAATAAGTCAATTTCAACATCACTGTTCATCAGTGTTGGACTCGTGATTAGACTGGCTGTCTATGGGATAGACATGGGCTTGGGCCTAGGTTGGTGGGGTGGGTCCACTGATGCAGGGGTGCTGCTCCCAGCTTGCGCCCCAGATACCGCTGCTGCTGTAGTTGCGATTGTTGGTTTACTAAAAAAGGTCTTGGGCGACATACCGGTCTTGGTAAGTGTCAGTGCCTTCTTTGCACTGGCAACTGTCTTGGTAATGGACCTGGTACCTTTCTTTGGGGATATCTTAAAGATGTCAGCAGCACGCAGTGACACAAGTTAAAGAGATGCCTGTGGTCGCACGTCACGTGACGTCGTGCGTAGCGGGACTTTTGTCTGGCAGTATAATGAGTGATGTTGTCTCCTCCTCTTTTGTGTACCTAAAAGCAAAGAAGCAAGAAGAACATCAATGAAATGTGGCATTCATTGTTGAGGTTCAATTACTACTAGTACAAACAAACAAATATAAAATATTAGTTAGTGTGTGGTCACACTTGTTAGTGGTATTAATATTCTAAAGTGTATTACCTCAGTTATTTAAAAAAAAATAACATAACAATGTAGCCATTCGTGAGACTTTGAAAACAACAAGGGCGTTCATGGTTGGTGTACTGTACAGTACACTCAGGAAGGATAGGGAAGAAGAACAACAACAAAAGTGCAAATGCAACCGACCTAGTTTGGCATTGTGCATCAAGTGGGATTCAGCATTCAGGGAGCTGCAGCTGACAATATATAGAAGCAATAAACCAAGAGGAACAAAGGAAAGACATGCAGGCCTATGGCAAAAGCACACTAACTACCACCAGAAAGTGCCCACCAGCCACATGGTCACTCACAACAAGCAGGAGGACTGGAAAACAATGAGCTCAAGCAGGCCTATATGGACATAGACTTTACAAAAAGGCCCCTAGCCACATGGGGAGGCTCAGCCAAGGCAAATGCTGGCCCACTATTACACTCACACTCTTGCCAGACAGAGGAGGCATGCTTAACAACAAAGCTTTAATGCAACAATGCCAAAAAGTGAAAACCCACAGGGCTAAAAAAGGTTTGCATATTACAACCGCACACATCCAACAGAGGCATTTATTTAAGAGACATGAAAAAAAGTGAACTACCAAAAAAAAACATTTTGCATTTCAATCCAATACCAACTATGCCCTAAATGTTCTTTAAATTCAACAGACACCATAGAAACAGTTGTTTCATGCACCCATGAGTAGCTCTGGGCCTACTGGCTGAAAGGCTATTGGCAGACTATTGATCTTGTGAATTAAATAAATATCGCAAATTGATTTCAATAAATGTAAACAAAAATATGAAAAGTACAATAAGATGTAGGTGCAATGCCCCATTCAAACAAACAACACCAATTTTCCAATTTACAAGTGAAATCTCAAATTCAAAAGTCCTCAAATCCAATGATATATGATGCAGCTGACACAAAGAGGGATCTTTCCAGCTCCAAATCCAAATGAAAAGTGAACAAGAGATGGACAAAGAACTGGGAGGAGCCTGCTGGACAGGAACAGGAAGTTGTAGACTCTGGGACACTTCCTTCCTCTTAAAAATAATGTAAAAAAAAGTAAAAGGACTACGTGCACAAAAAAGCACAGCCAAATGTCAATCTGAGGAGGTTTTTTTAATCCAAATCATCATTTCAAGAAGGCTATGATGCTGCTCGGGAGAGAACCTTCTCCAGATTGCAGATTCTGCGTGTTCGAGATCACGTTCTTCATAAAACATCCGCCGGAAGACCGATGGTGTGACCGAATGGCGTGTTTGCGATTGCAGATTCTTGTGGGACTGTGAAGCCGGCTAGCAAATCTCATGGTGCTCGCAAATGGATGGGATATCTCGTCGGCGATCGCAGGCACCTGGTAAATCGCTCCAGCGCACATGAAAATGCATTTTGGGCGAGCAAACACAAAAAAACTCTGCTCCACTGTGCTGAGTCCCTTACGGAACCAGTACTGGCGGTCACTTATAATGTCCTCTTCCTCTGCCCATACCAGCATTCTGTCTAAAAGGACCCACCCCATGATCCTAACTGTTGAATCCAACAATGAGATCGGGCGGTAGCAAGCAGGATCTGCCCTGTCTCCCTTTTTAAAAATGGGGACGATAACGGATTCATACCAAGTTGGTAGGAAGCTGCATTTAGTGCAAGCACTAAAAACCTGTGTCAAAAGTGGTCCCCATAAGGCAACATTTGATTTCAAAATATCAACAGGAAGACCCAGGGGCCTTGCCACCCAGACTTAAATGAATTACCGCAGTAACTTCACTAAGTGTAAAATCTAGTGAAAGTTCTAATGCAATGACGTCCATGTTATGTGTGATTCCCTGGACATCTGATACAGGGTTGTTATATAGTTTATAGTAATGTTTTATCCACTCTGTTTCCGTAATGGAGATCTCTATGGATGCTATTACTTTATTAGCTAAGAAGGGGGCATTCACAGCCTTCCAAAAGGTAGAAGAATCACGAATTTCAGAAGCGCAGTGCAGTGCACGCCAAGCTTCCTCCTTTAAGACACTCTTTCTTGCGTTAAGTGCATGATTATAGTTTCTTCTAGCCTCTCTAATGTGTTCCCTGTTTTTCACTATAGCGTGAATAGAGAGTTTAAGTTGAGTATATGCCTTTGTACAAACAGTATCAAACCACCCTAGTTTAATAGTGGGTTTCCTCTTCGCTTTTACAAACAGTGACTTTTTTACATACTTAGAAATGGCCGAAAAATTATCCATAATTTCTTGTCTGGGTGAATTTTCATCCAGGCACACTAGGAGCATGTTTTTACAATTCTGCACAGTTTTAATAACAAATTCCTCGGTGTCCACATTAGTCCATCTAAGTACATATTCATTTTGTCTACTTAAATCAACATTATCAACAATATCGGCGGAATTAGTTCTAGAATTAATACCATGTCTATACAGCATCACATCTACACTTAGAGGAAAATGATCGCTAAGAGCAATCTCATGAGTCTTGAAATTTTTAATATGTGAAGAATATCTACTTGAGCATATTATAAAATCTATTGTAGAAAATGTGCCTCGGACACTAAAAGTAGGGCTAAAAGGAACCATAGGCAAACACAGATGATTAGCAAATCCTAAATCAAACATAAACATAATATAATTAAGGGAATCGCCATATGATGTGTGTGGAAAACGGGCGAAACTGGCGTCTTTCTCAAAAGTCAGACCGCAGACCTCATTGTCAGAATATTTACATAAGGGGGAATTAAGATCCCCACCCCAAACAACGAGGACCTCCTTCTTTATGCCCGTATGTAAATTATGTATATGGTAGCTTAAATATTTCAAAATTTCTTTTATCATCTCATGAGTTACATTATTATAAAAATTCAATATAGCCAGACAAAACATACAATCTATATGCAAACTAAATATTTGATAGTGAGCTTCAGTGATAATTGATTCAATTTTCCCTATATTCAAATAATTTGAGATGCATGTACACAACCCCCCTTTTGCTCTTCCATGCGAAGATGTAATAGCTGGGGTGTGAAAGGTTTTATATCCACTTCTATGAATACGGTCTGTCACCCACATTTCCTGTAGGCTAATGATATTAAAATTTCTTACAAACTCAATCCATAAGTCATTTGACACCTTAGTTTTTAAGCCTGCTACGTTCCAAAACACTAGCTGACAAATATCCCCCTGTTCTTTCTCACAATCTTTATTCATTCCAATGAAGGAATTGGTTAAGTTAGTTTGCTGAGGAGGGGGAATAATGAGTTACAAGGTGGTATGTGCCGTATAATTACCAGTCTCTACAATTTCTGTCATGGCTAAGCCATGTTGAGTAGATTTATTATTATTAGACAATAATCCCAGTGGGCATGCAATATACGGCATATCGGCACTACTAGTTATTACAGTGTGCTGTTCCCCCAGTCGTAGTCAGTCAACTAGGTCAAGGTTGTTAAAAGTCTCAAAACGATTATAAGTGGGCACCGTAAAATGGTGTCTAAGGCCCATTGATTGAGATTCCTTAAAGTTAGTACCAGTATTGTTACTCGGTGGTTTATAGAAATATCCCAATGGTACTACATTAACCCCCTGCCTTATAATTGTGTAGCTTCCAGCTCTATTCAGGATTAGTTGTACTAATTGTGGTGTTTTAACCGTCAATACCACACAGCCCCCAATCAAGCTCTTTCGGCCACCCACAGAAGCATCCTGTAAAAGTGTGTCTCAGGTCTGCCATTGCAGAGGCTGTGTGCAGTCTGGTACTGCCATGCTGCCTGGGCAAGTGCACCCACTTGCCAGTCCCTACAACTTCCCTTTTCGTCATATTAGACACCCCTATGGTAGGCCCAAGGGCAGGGTGCATTGTAGGTATAAGGTAGGACATGCCCTGGTGTGTGTGGCATGTCCTAATAGTGAATTACAGCCATTTTCGTTTTTCACTATTGCAAGGCTATCTGTTCTCCATAGGTCAGAATGGGCAGTTGGATTTTTACATCTTACAATCCTAACTGACTCAGGGAACATGGTAGAAATTCGAGTTTAGTATGCCTGAACTCAGAATGAAAAATTACATATTTTAGTTAGGTCGGTTTTAACATTCTGTGTTTGAAAAACCTCTTTTACAAAGTAGGTATTTTCTTGACTAACTAACCAAGCCTGCCTCTTCTAGGTTGTGTATTCCTTGTCTGGAGTTCGAGTGACAGGGCTGGGGGATTCCAGGAGACAGGGTGAGTAAGCCCAGTGGTGAATAGAGAGATTTGCATCTAGATGGGAGGGAGGAGTTGCACCTGGGACCTGAATAGAGCTTTGCCTTCCCTCCACAATGCTGGATCCACCTCCTGTGGTGCGTCTGATGTCTCTCCCCTGCACTGTGAAAGGAAGAAGTCATGTCAACAGAGTGCTCCAGAACTGGTTTGGACTATTCAAAGGCCTCTCTGCACTCAGAGGACAAAGGATTTTGGGGTATAAGTATTGGGACCCTGATCCCAAGAATTTAGATCACTTTTGGACACAAAGAAGAAACCCTTGCTGAGGAGAGGAACCTGGAGAAACTGAGTAGAGACTATCCCTAAGCTGAAGTGCGGCTTGGGGGATTGGCCTGCAGTAGTTGCCTGGCTGCCAAAGAAAGGAGAAAGGACTTTGTGTGCACTTTATTCAACTTGTGAAGGATCCCCAAAGGCCTGGGAAAAGAGCTTGCCTCCTGCTGAAGTCTCAGGGACAACAGACTTCAACCCCCAGCTCCCCAAAAGTTCTTTGAAAGTGCCTGCTGCTGTTTTGGGCCTTCTGAGGGACTGCGTGTCGCAAGGAGCTGGAAGCGCGACTCAAAAGGAAGAAGCGTATCACCGTCGCAGCCGCTGCTGTCGCATCATGAAGATGACGCCACTGTAGCTGCCGCATGGCACCACATCACAAGAAACGTTTCGCAACCTCGAAGCGGCGCGGCGCAGTCGCAGCCGCTGCCGTTGCATCACAGATGACGCCGCTGTAGCTGTCTCATTACACCACATCACAAGAAGTGCCTCACATCCACGGAGAAATCAAAAAATGGTGCCTGTGGTATATTTTATCAGTATTTTTTGCAGGACCGATACTATTAATTATCTTTCCTTGGAGCAATTAATCTAAAAAGAGATAAATCAATCTTAAATTGTATTTACACTTATTCATCTAAGTACAATCCAACAAATTCAATAAATCAGGAGAAACAGTCAAAGGTTGGTTAGCATAATTAGTTTAGTAAACCATATCTTTTTCAAAGAAAATCAATTCTCTTTTCTATTTTTTCTCCGTTTTTTTTAAACACACATATACACATTCAACATATATATCAACACATACCTACAATATATACATTCACAATATACAAACAAATGAAAAAATCAACAATGAAAAAATTTATTGAACCTTTTTTGTGGTTCTTTTGCCCACAATTATTTCAAAAAAGGATGTTTGGCAATTAATTACAAAACCACAATCCTTATGAACAGGTCACCAAACCCAAATACAGTGGAGCATATGAAGGTACAATCCTTAACCCTTCCCTTATGTTTAGCTCCTCTTCATTAATTTTATATGTTCAACATCAATTCTTGTATGGTGGTGCCTTTTCAACAACAGTGAACGCGTTTCAGCCTTTCATCAAATTGAGGCATCTTCAGGACTTTGGGCAAACAAAGCTCAACCTAAGAAGTTAAATATATCTTATTTACAAATATACATTATCTAGAATCACATTCTCAATATACACAACAGGTCTTGAAAAACAAATTTAGATGTGTCTAGTACCTCGAGGTAAGTGGCAACGTGAAGTCGACCAATCAGACACCCTTAAATGTGAATAAGTGCTTTCAGAGTGAAAGAAGGAAAGACCTCAAACATATTTTAAGAAAACAAGAATTTCATTAATATATCTATTTTCAAATCTCCTGTGTCTAAAATACATTTAGTGTATGAAACAACTACTCATTCTCACCCAAGTGACCCATAAAGCCTAAAATTCCATGCCGTCACCATCTACATCCATTTGAAGTATGGAATGCCTTATCCTTCTCTGTCCGACAACAAGCCAAATCTAAAGAGGAAGAAAAGGTTTCAAAAGTCATACTCTCTTCTCGAATTTATGCAGAATTGGGAACAATTGTCTCCAAGTCAGGTTATTACCAAGATAGTGCAGCTAAATTGAAGCTTACCGACAATCTGTAACGTGGGAATCCTCACTGTTCACAATATGGCCAAAACAACATTTCTGAAATTAAATTAAACGAAGTTGCAGTTGGCCACAAGCATATCAATGAAGTATCTATACAAGATACGAGCCTAAACGCTGGTCATAAATTAAGGCTGTTAAGGACACTAACCTTCACATTAAACTCAGAGTCACATCTCCTCCTTCGCCGCCAGCCCAGTATCGCATTGCAGCTCAGTCTCATACCGCGGTATTTACCCTCGGCGTGACTTCCATAATAAACATGAAAAACAGACTATACAGGAGCCTGAAAACACTTCACCAACATGGATGAGGGACTAAAAAGTATATCCCAACTATCCGTAGGGCGGAAAGAAAGACTACTTCTCACTGTAGGGAGATCTTCAAAAAAGGAAATTCCAACTTAGGAACGACCGTATTGTGAGGCCCTAAATAACTTGAGTAGACAAGTAAAATAGAATTAAAACGGCAACAAATTAAATAAACGGAGTGCAAACAAGTGTCCAAAAAGAAAATCGCATATAATTTGAATAGATACCTTATAGCCCTGTGCATTGCCCGTACCTCGTACAATCTGGAAATATGTATTCAGCCTAACAAGTAAAACAAATATCAGAACATGTAAGCATTGTTATACAATTTATGGAAACACAGTATATATGGCAATAAAACTATCTTTTCATGATAAAAGTGCCCAGATCTCATCTCTATCATTGAGGCCAATCTTAGATGTTTGGTATTTCTCAATCATTCTTGCTTCCAAACGATTCAATTTGATTTCTGTCTCTCCTCTATTTGCATTTGTGACAGTACACAATGCAGACCAATGTCCTTTTCTGAGTGATTGTACATTTAGAAATTACTTACCAAAGGGGCCCCTGGTGTTTTACATTTAACTCTAGATTTGTGTTGCAAAATACGAGTTTTTACTGTTTGAATGGTCTGTCCAATGTAAAATTTATTACAAGGACACTTGATACAGTATATCGTGTTTTTCGAATTGCAATTTGAAAATGATCTTTGAGTATGTATGGTTCCATTTATCACAATTTCTTTTGAATCTTTGGTTAAATCACATGGCAAGCAATTATGACATCTAAAATGTCCAATTATCGGAGGTAGTCTGAAGAGATCTCTAGTATCTCTCGGAGGGGACACAGTTTTCGTTGTTGCTTTTACAAGTTGATTCCGAATGTTTTTACCTTTTTTAAAAGCAAAGAGTGGTTTGGGTATGCCTAGGTCTTCTATCAATTTCCAATTTTTTTGGATAAATTTCTTGACTTTATTAGCCCTCGGATCAAAGGTCAGCACGCATGTAAGGGGAGTATTCTTATCCTTTATCTTTGGTACCAATAATGTCTCTCTTGGAGTATACCAAGCTCTTTTCAGAGCTACTTTTACTAATCTTTTGGGCTACCCCCGATTTAAAAGCTTTTCTTTTAGTCTTTCAGCATGAAAAAAGTAATTTTCCTTGGTACTGCAATTCCTCCTGACCTGGAGGAATTGACCGTACGGTAAATTTGCTTTCAGTGTACGGGGATGACTACTTGTAAAATGTAACAACGTGTTACAGTCTGTAGGTTTGGTGCACAGACTAACACTCAGTTTACCCTCTTCATGTTGAATGTATACATCCAGAACGTTTATCTTTTTTTGGTCACTCGTAACTGTGAAGTTACATTCCCGAGTTCTGCAATTCAGCCAATTATGGAACTCTGTTAACTGGGAAACATCCCCATTCCAAATCATGAATATATCATCTATATAGCGACACCAAAACTCCACATGATGTTTAAATGGGTTGGTGTCGCTATATATCCATTTTTGTTCGAACTGAGCCATAACCAGGTTGGCTATTTCTGGTGAAAAACTGCACCCTATTGCCACTCCAGATATTTGGAGGAAGAGATTGTCTTTGAAGTTGAAGAAGTTATTCTTCAAACACACTTACCTCGAGGTACTAGACACATCTAAATTTGTTTTTCAACACCTGTTGTGTATATTGAGAATGTGATTCTAGATAATGTATATTTGTAAATAAGATATATTTAAGTTAGGTTGAGCTTTGTTTGGCCAAAGTCCTGAAGATGACTCAATTTGATGAAAGGCTGAAACGCGTCGACTGTTGTTGAAAAGGCACCACCATACAAGAATTAATGTTGAACATATAAAATTAATGGAGAGGAGCTAAACATAAGGGAAGGGTAAAGGATTGTACCTTCATATGCTCCACCGTATTTGGGTTTGGTGACCTGGTCATAAGGAATGTGGTTTTGTAATTAATCGCCAAACATCCTTTTTTGAAATAATTGTGGGCATAAGAACCACAAAAAAGGTTTAATATATTTTTTCATTGTTGATTTTTTCCATTTGTTTGTATATTGTGAATGTATATATTGTAGATATGTGTTGATATATATGTTGAATGTGTATATATAAGTGGAGAAAAAATAGAAAAGAGAATTGATTTTCTTTGAAAAAGATATGCTTTACTAAACTAATTACGCTAACCAACCTTTGACTGTTTCTCCTGATTTATTGAATTTGTTGGATTGTATTTAGATGAATAAGTGTAAATACAATTTAAGATTGATTTAGCTCTTTTGAGATTAATTGCTCTAAGGAAAGATAATTAATAGTATCGGTCCTGCAAAAAATACTGATAAAATATACCACAGGCATCATTTTTTGATTTCTTAGTGTTTTATCCCAGATGCCTCCTGGTTTAATGGGTTCCCCCTGTTGTATTGATCACATCCACGGTGAAGCATGCCGCTGTCGTCCCATCATGGAACAAGGATGTCTCCGCTGCAGCTGTCGCAACGAGCGGGAGCGCCTCGCATCGTCGGAGCAGAGTGTCACTGCCAAAGCTGCTGTCGTTGCATCATGGAGCACGGGTGTCGCTGCTGCAGCATCGAGCCGAGACTTCTCACAACATCGGAGAAGCCTGCCGCATCAGGAAGAAAACAGCGTCTTTATTTCTTTGACTCGGATCTTAGCCGCATTTCCATCGCTGCAACACTCTTCGTTGCCCTGTGTGTTGCATCTTAAGGTACATTGACTCAAAGTGTTGCATTTTAAGATCTGAAGAGAATTAAGATAAACCTACCATTTTAAGAACAGTATTGTGGATTTTTGTCGTTTGTGATCTTGTGTTAAATCTATATAAAGAATACTTATTTTTAATATATAACTTGTGTGGTGTCCATCTGTAGTGTTGTCATTTGATTACTGTATGTGTTCACAAATGCTTTACACACTGCCTATTAGATAAGCCTGCCTGCTCGTGCCAAGCTACCAAGGGGGTGAGCAGGGGTTATTTTAGGAGTGTACCCCCTTACCCTGACCAGAGGCAAGGGTCACTATTTGTCACAAGTACCTACCTGTGCCAACTAGAGACCCCCAAATCTAACAGGGTGTTTAAGGCTTGGCAAGGGGTTTAAAATGCCAAGTCAACATGGCAGTAAAACTGCTCACACAGACTCTGTAGTGACAGACTCAGGACATGTTTAAAGGGCTACTGGTGTGGGTGGCACAGTCAGTGCTGAAGGCCCACTAGTAGCATTTAATTTACAGCACTGGGCACAGGTAGTACACTCTAATAGGTACCTATATATAAATTAAATCACCCAATTGTGGATAAACCAATGTAACCATGTTTAAGGGAAAAGCATATGCACTTTTGCACTGATCAGCAGTGGTAAAGTGCTCTGAGTCCTAAGGCCAACATAAAGAATCAGCAAAAAGAGGTGATAAGCAGGCATACGGTTTGGGGAAAGAGCACCCCAAGGCTGACAGGTTTAACAATTTTCCAATGCCTCAACTAACCACTTGTAAAACATGACCCCCCATACCTGACGCCTATCTTATTCCCTGCCCATTGCCCTTCCAAACTTTTCTTCCCTGAACCCCATCTCGGTCCCCCCCCTAATTTTACCCCTTGTAGGGCTCCTTGACCTCTTCACTTCACACTCTGCTGCAAGTAGTGCAATTTCAAAAACATTAGTTTAGATTAAACATTGTCTTTCTTTTTTCGTGTAAAGCCACGCAGTAATAGGCACCAGTCACTCATTTCACAAGCTTTTTAGATTGCCATCCAAAGCATATTGTCATCAGTTAACTTTGCACATTCAACAACAATCCGTGCACAAAGGTAGCACTTACAGATTCCTAAATCATCTCCACTGGAGATGACTAGATTACATTTCAGACACACCCTTGAGTCTGTCTAAATAATCTGTGAGGGATTCACCCTTATTCTGTTTGCAATTTCAAATCTTGAATTCTAATCTGCTCTTACCGGGGACACATCCACAACAGCATTCAACAATGAATTGTTTACATGTTAAAGGCCCCATCATTCCTGGACCCTGTTTTGTCCATGGCAACTTTCTCACTCCTCTTGAAACCACTACCCGCAGCAATTACCTCAGCCCCGATCAGTCAGCACGTTTCAAACACGCTTTGCAATTCTTCACAGAACTGAGTGGGTAAGGGGGTTGGGGGTAATGATCCAATATTGGGAAGCTTTTTCATAATGCTCATTGCTGCAGATGGGGTCTAAGGGGCCACTGACTCTACCCCTGCCCTCGGAGTGGGATACTCTTTTAAGCATATCAGCAGGGTGGGGTCCTTTCCATGGCTAGAGTGAGGGGAGACTTCTGCCCTCCCTCTCAGGAAGAGTCTCCTAGCCAGTTGGTCTGCTGTCCTCCTTAGACTTTCTTGAGTAATGGCGGGGCTGTGCACAGGGGGATCTCAATGCATAGCATCTACATCTCTCCAAATGAGTAGAGTCTGTGCCTTGTTTGTATATTTGCGTGCTTCTGCCTGATTGTCTATGGGCAGCCGCTCACATCACAGCACTCACTTGCAGCTACATCCTTGTGCTCCATCCACTGGTGGTCCTGCAGGTGTGCTCCATTTCCTGCAGCTTCATTTCTGACCTCATTGGCCAGTATGGGAAAACATCCAACAAAACAGCATCCCTCCAGTTCACACTCTCTGTTTCTCTTATGGTTTAGTGGTTTGGGTATTAAATAGGGAGGAGGCGGAGCAGTACAATAAAAGTATGTATACTTCTGTAATTCCTATGCCGTGGCAATTTTGGGGGGCAAAGAGTACTTCAGTTACTGCTGGATAAGATATCTGTGTTTCTTTGATATCTTCTTTTGGCTAACTGGTAGACAGCTTTTATTCTGAAATCTGACTGCTCACCCCGATTCTCTGTAGATGGGTTTGATATCTTACCTAGGGCATCACAACCAATGTTGGCCTTTACAGGGGGTTACTGGATTTAGAAATGGTACAAGGATAAAGCAGCTAGCAAATTGTGCATAATTGCATTCAACTTTGCTTTTTGGCTCACATACATTATTGAGCGGTTATCAGTGGCTCTATAGCTTTAACCATAGCACTATTCAGTTATTCAGTTATGGTCCTTCCGAATGCTAGGAATTCTAGTTTATGTCTCGGAAAGCTCTTCTGAACCTGGGCAGGAAACCATGTTTTGTACTGTTTTATGCAGCTGCGATTTATGTTGTGGTATTTTGTAGTAATTTTACTGTTAGGCCACATTTGATGGAGTGTGGCATAGTGAGTTGTGCTGTGTTTTTTTGTGTAGAATCTAGTGTTTTTTGGCAAGACTTTCGGGGGAGTTCCACTTTTTTGTGCTCTTTTGTGTTTTGCTTACATTTTCTGATTACGTTTTGTTTATTCTGTGTATTTTGTTTGTTTTGTCTGTTATTTGATGTGATATGTGTTATCTCTATTTATCGAGGGTGCTGCATTTTGTCAGCATTATTTGTTCCCCTGTCCTTACAATTCCCAAGACGATGTATTCATGTTGTGTGACCCCTCAACCAATCGCAAATCACCCAGTGGTTTCTAAATGCCCTTGTCATTTAATGATTTTGACCTGTAGAATCTTGGTTGGAAGGTTAGCTCCTATTGTGAGAATGGTAGGTGTGGCTTTATTACAGCAACCACTGTTCGTGTAAGGGACAGACAACATTTAACAGACAGGGGTTGCAATACCACCATATTGCAAATACTGCTACTCCTTGTATGTTTTAGTGCATAATTCGCATCTGGTCAAATACTGTCTCATGCAGCTTATGGCCAGCCTCTTTGTGTATACATCAGGCGCCGCTCAAAAAACTGACCACGTTGAATAAGCGCTGTAATAGTACCTGACCTGTGATCCCAACAGACACAAAGTCCTTACCTTGTACTTAGAGACAGCTTTTCGAACAGAAATGACAGAGTGAGTTTTGTGTTCCGGGCTCTGGTGGCATGCTTCACAGATAGGCTGCGTGTCATCTTGGCAGAACATCTCCAGCTCCGCCTTGTGCTTCTTGCAGTGGTTGTCCATTGCATTTCTCTTTCTCTTCAGGCTCATTTCTTTCACTATTTCTGCAACGTTGCCCAGCTGCCGGTTCGGAAGTAAGCGGATTTCTGGAAATATCTCCTGGCACTGAGGGCAGGGGTATTCTCCTGGTAGGACCTCCCAGCGGGCAGTGATGCAGGCCTTGCAGAAATTGTGCCCACATTCTGTAGTCACTGGTTCTGTGAAGAGCCGCAGGCAAATCAAGCAAGTTGCTTCGGTTTTGAGAGGCAGGTACTCATCAGCTGCATTCATTGTTTTGGCTAAGAGAAGCGGAGGGATATCATTTACAACTGTAGTCAGTTTCTTTAAACAATCATTCTCAAAGGCAGATCTGGCTTAACTGTGCTAATGCATTTGAACATAGGTATGTACACAAGCCCTATTTGTTTTGGCAGTAATTTCATGACACATGTCTGTGAAATTGTTATGGAATGCCAGATCACACTAAGGAACATCAAACAGACAAAAGGTGATGGAAGAAATGCTTGTAATAAGTCTAACCACCGGCAATCGCTCAGGGTAGCATTCCAACCCATCAGTCTTTTGCCCACCATACCACCTCAGTTTAGACCCAGTCAATGCAAATCAGTCATCAACCCTGCTCTGACAGGAACAGCCCGGCACAAATTTCCAGGCCAGGAAATCCCTAGACCAGAACACAAGAAACTCGGTGTAGCCTGGTGCCAGTGACACAGTGAGCATGGAACCCATGGCTGGACATACCCTTGCCTTGTATTCAGTAGGCTGCTGTATGCACACTATTAAGGAGACAGAAAGAATCTATAGCTTTTGTTACAAATTAATGATGAATGCAGAGCACAAGTTAAGGCATATCAACTTCTTCCATTTTTTTGGCCAAATATTCAGTGGAGAGAGGGCAAATAGAAAACAGAACAGTGAGATATGCTTAGACCAAACAATGGAACCAATGGAGATCTCTCTATGTGGTGGCAGAATGGAGACGTTACATGGCGGTTTAGTGTTTCGGCTATCGGCTCATCTCCAAAGGTTCTCATTGGCCTTTGGCTGGGTTTATGGCGGGTGATGTTGTTGGGGGATATGGGTGGCATAGCAGGTGGTTGCACAAGAAGCAACAGGAGTGGTTTGATAATATTGCACCTCTATGGCATTCAGAGGGCACTTCATGTCTTGGCACTGGAGTAGAAGCACTCTTTTGGTAGACTGAGAAAACTGCAGACATCTCAATATTCTGTTTTTAATCTTTTTTTTGCTATTACAGTAGCTCTGGCACACAACAATAGCTGCATCTGGACAGACTTAAAAATTAATAAGTCTCATTCATTCCTAATCGGGGCACAAGTCACAGTATTTGCACAGTTTAAATATCCCTTGCAAGGGGTGTGGCCAAGATGGCGGAGGAGTAGCTGCGTTTCTGCTGAGCTCTGCTTGCTGGCGCCGGTTCATTGGCACTGCAGCCGCATCGGGTCCCTAACCAGCATGGAATTGTCACAAACACACCGGGCACACTATTAAATTACTCTGGATCATAAGTACATTTTAAGTTGGTTTATTCAATAACAGCATGGCAGAACATCTATGCAAATGAAAGCTCCAGGCGCAACTGAAGTCCTTCACTGGATAAAATCACAGAGGTTCCAAATGGAGCTTAGAATAACAACTGAACAATAACAAAGCACATGCACAAGGTAATTTAAAGAGACAGAGGGAGAAATGCAACACATCCCTCTCATTTAATAAATGGAAAGATTAATACAGATAACCAGAACAAGTGAACTAAACATAATCTTCAAACCTTTTGGGGAACAATCTTACACGGTTAGAAATTTTAACCCTTGAAGAAACAGAATCATCTTTGGTAGCTTATTTTGGCCCATGGACAATATCAGGAATAAACTTGTTGTTAAAAGCAGAATTCACCTGAGTATTATGAAACATGTTAACAGGACATTTGGCAACTCTTCTAATGTTCCATATCTTACCATATTGAGAGGCAACAGAATTTCTAAAAACTCTTTTAATCTGGATGGGTTTTCCAAATTTATTAGCACCTTTGCTGATGATACCCGGTTTTAATATTCTGACCCAATCGCAAATTTCAAAAGATGGAATTTTAGTTTTCCACTTTTTGTCAAACCATGAACAAGTTTTATGTTGTTTATTCTCAACTCGAAAAGCAGTGTCTCTTACACAATCCCTTTACACTTCTTCCTAAACCACCATGGACATATTTTAAAAGCAGGTTCCCTTCCCTCCAGCAATTTGAAAGGACTGACCTCAGTCGTGGTGTCAGGAGTTATTCTATATAACCATATTTTTTCTCGAACTCTACTCAACCAATCATTTCCTAGTTTAATTGATTCAATTACTAAATCTTTCAAAACACGGTTAAATCTTTCTACCTGACCATTTTCATGTGGTCCATATAATGATGTAAATACATGTTTAATACCACATTCAGTCACAAAACTTTTCATTTATGTAGAAGTAAATTGTACTCCATTGTCAGTAACTAGACAAGATGGGCACCTGTCACGTGCAAAAACTTCTTTTAGAAAGTTTAAAACAACACTTGTGGTAATTTTCGCTACAAATTTTACTTCCGGCCACTTTGAATGATAATCCACTAAAACTAACGCAAAGTGGGAATTTTCTGGCAACATGTTAAACGGACCAGAAATGTCAAAGGCTATTTTCTGCCATGGTTCTTTTGGCCATTCAACCATTCTTAAAGGGGGAGTTTTAACACTCAACATTCTCTCACTAGATACACAAAATACACATTCCCTGACAATGCGGTCAATAAATTTGTCCATTCCAGGCCACCAAAAGAAATTTCTGATTAGACGTTTCATAGATGAAATGCCAGGATGTGTCTTGTGTGCTATACTGAGAATGACATCCTGCATCCTTTTGGGGGAATAGATTTGCCATTTTTAAAAAGAAGATCTCCTTCAAACTCCAAATCTTCTGCAACTTTTGAACATAGATAATAACTCAGGTCTAATTTGATTTTTGTTGGGCCAACCTTCCTTGATAAACCTCTTAATATCTAACCAATCTTTGTCCTTACTGACACATTCATTCCACATTCTTTCACTTATATCTTGAAATTATGCAGTCATAATGTCACAAATGGTTAGAACAAAATCAGACTCTTTGACTACACTTACTCCATTTTGAGCACATGGCAATCTAGAAAGAAAATCAGCTGTCACATTTTTCTTCCCTGGTACATGCTCTGTCTTAAAATTAAACTCTTGAAGCTTGGAGGATAGTCTGGCTACTCTAGCAGTAGAATTCAATCCTCCACCAGGAGAAAGAATATTAACCAAAGGTTTGTGGTCAGTCCTTAACGTAAATGTATTGCCCCACACATACAGCTTGTAGTGTTCAATAGCCCAAACACAGGCAAGGAGTTCTCTTTCTATCACAGCATACTTTCTCTCGGTGGTCTCATTTAGTGTCCTTGATAAGCATGGGCTGAAAATTTGTTCCGCTCGCGGAATTTGCGGATTTTCCACGATTTCGCGATCCGCGAATCTCGCGAAATCGCGGTAAAATCCGCGAACCAGCGGGGACGAATTTTCAGCCAAGCACTTACAGGGTTACAGCAGCAGGTGCAAAAGTTGAAGCTAATTTATTGTAACCTTTTACAAAAGGGTTACAAAGAAATTAACTGCAACTTGGGCACCTGCTGCTGTAAGCCTGTAAGTGCTTCCTGGCGCCTAGTTACCTACTTGCAACTATTCTCTGACCCTGCTCTGACCCTTGAAGCAGGGTCAGAGAATAGTTACAAGTAGACAATGAGGCGCCTGTCACGAATATTAAACCTCAACAGAAAGCACTGACAGATATAAAAACAAGCATTTGCAATGCAATAGGTCTCGCATTAGGAAAGTTTGAGCTATTGGTCTTGTAAATGACAATTTTTTTAATTTATGTGTTGTTTTTGAAAATAGCTAAATTAATAGCTTTGTCATTTACAATGCCAATAGTTATAACTTTCGCAAATGTGACACCTATAGCATGTGTAATGCAACATGTTTTGTATTTACGTGACTTAGCTGTATTGATATTACAAATTACAATGGCTTTTAATTTTTTTAAATAATTAATACTTAAATAAAAGTGATTTTAATTTATAATGGCAATAGCTTAAACTTTTGTAAATAACTTTTGTGAAGATTATGTTCAGTGTATTTTATTGTGACGAAAATCCAAGAACAGAAGTGAAATATTAACATCTTTTTGTGACATTTGTAATAAAGTTTGAAACATTCAGAGAACATATTTGAACCAGTTGTTGTTGAATGGTTGCGCAGATTGATGCTGGGGTGGTGCTGAGTGGTGCTGTGGTTGTGCTGAGTGGTGCTGTGGTGGTGCTGAGTGGGGCTGTGGTGGTGCTGAGTGATATTGGGATGGTGCTGAGTGATGCTGTGGTGGTGCTGAGTGATGCTGTGGTGGTACTGAGTGATGCTGTGGTGGTGCTGAGTGGTGCTGAGTGATAATGTGGTGGTGCTGAGTGATGCTGTGGTGGTGCTGAGTGATGCTCTGGTGGTGCTGAGTGGTGCTGTGGTTGTGCTGATTAGTGCTGTGGCGGTGCTGAGTGATGCTGTGGTGGTGCTGAGTGATGCTGTGGTGGTGCTGAGAGGTGCTGTGGTAGTGCTGAGTGATAATGTGGTGGCGCTGAGTGATGCTGTGGTGGCGCTGAGTGGTGCTGTGGTGGTGCTGAGTGGTGCTGTGGTGGTGCTGAGTGATGCTGTGGTGGTGCTGAGTGGTGCTGTGGTGGTGCTGAGTGATGCTGTGGTGGTGCTGAGTGATGCTGTGGTGGTGCTGAGTGGTGCTGTGGTGGTGCTGAGTGATAATGTGGTGGTGCTGACTGATGCTGTGGTGGTGCTGAGTGATGCTGTGGTGGCACTGAGTGGTGCTGTGGTGGTGCTGAGTGGTGCTGTGGTGGTGCTGAGTGATGCTGTGGTGGTGCTGAGTGATGCTGTGGTGGTGCTGAGTGGTGCTGTGGTGGTGCTGAGTGATAATGTGGTGGTGCTGAGTGATAATGTGGTGGTGCTGAGTGATGCTGGGGTAGCGCTGAGTGATGATGTGGTGATGCAGAGGGCAGAAAGGCACAAAAAGCAGTCTAACAAAGGGCAGAAGGGCAGAAAAACAAAGGAAAAACAAGTCTAACAGAGGGCAGAAGGGCACAAAAAAACAGTCTAATAGAGGACAGAAGGGCAGAAAAACAAGGGGAAAATGAGTCTAACAGAGGGCACCAGGGCACAAAAAACAAGTCTAACGGGGCAGAAAGGCACAAAAACGAGTCTAACAGTGGGCAGAAGGGCACAAAAAACGAGTCTAACAGAGGGCAGAAGGGAACAAAAACAAGGGAATAACAGAGGGCAGAGGGCACAAAAAACGAGCCTAACAGAGGGCAGAAGGGCAGAAAAACAAGGGAAAAACGAGTTAACAGAGGGCAGAAGGGCACAAAAAACGAGTCTAACAGGGGACAGAATGAATCCCGTCCTGCGTGTTTGTCCACGAAGATGCCACCTTTTTGTGCAATACCTCTACTCAACTGGAGTACTTCCTACTGTCTAATCAGTAAGTGCTCCCTCGTTGGCTAAATGTATAGGGGCAGATTTACAATAACTGGCGCATCCCCAGGGATGCGCCAGTTATTGTGCGCCGCAGCTCCGCCACCCATGGTGCGCCCCATTTACAATGTGGCAAAAACGGCACAGATGCGCCACGCATCTGTGCCGTAAAAGCAGCGCATTGCTGGAGCTGCGTCACGCTTGCGACGCAGCTCCAGCAATGCTCTGGGGGACTCTATCTCCCCAATGCTGCATCAAGCCTTGCGCCTGCTTCAAGCAGGCGCAGGGTTTTGACGCAGCATTGGCCTAAAAGTGACTGAGTGAAATTTTGTAGATTTCACTCAGCCACATTTAGGAGGCGTTCCTGCGCAGGAACGCCCTCCCCTGCGCCGGAACGCCTCCTGATGGCGCAGGGCTTTACAACGTGACGCATCACTCAGATGCGTCACATTGTTAATACCCAGCACCATGGCGCATCTTTTGTGCTGCCGCTGGGTCACAAAAGGTCTCGGTAGAGGGTGGCAGTGGTGAACTAGAGGGTGGCAGTGATGAACCAGAGGGTGACAGTGATGAACCAGAGGGTGACAGTGCTGAACCAGAGGGTGGCAGTGGTGAACCAGAGGGTGGCAGGGGTGAACCAGAGGGTGGCAGTGATGAACCAGATGGTGGCAGGGGTGAACCAGAAGGTGGCAGTGGTGAACCAGAGGGTGGCATGGGAGAACCAGAGGGTGGCAGTGGTAAACCAGACAGTGGCAGTGGTGAACCAGAGGGTGGCAGTGGTGAACCAGAGGGTGGCAGTGCTGAACCAGAGGGTGACAGTGGTTAACCAGAGGGTGGCAGTGGTGAACCAGAGGTGCTGTGATGAACCAGAGGGTGGCAGTCGTGAACCATAGGGTGGCAGTGGTGAACCAGAGGGTGACAGTGCTGAACCAGAGGGTGGCAGGGGTGAACCAGAGGGTGCTGTGATGAACCAGAGGCTGGCAGTGGTGAACCAGAGGGTGGCAGAGGTGAACCAGAGGGTGGCAGTGGTGAACCAGAGAGTGGCAGTGGTGAACCAGAGGGTGGCAGTGGTGAACCAGAGGGTGGCAGTGCTGAACCAGAGTGTGACAGTGGTTAACCAGAGGGTGGCAGTGGTGAACCAGAGGTGCTGTGATGAACCAGAGGGTGGCAGTCGTGAACCAGAGGGTGGCAGTGGTGAACCAGAAGGTGACAGTGCTGAACCAGAGGGTGGCAGGGGTGAACCAGAGGGTGCTGTGATGAACCAGAGGCTGGCAGTGGTGAACCAGAGGGTGGCAGAGGTGAACCAGAGGGTGGCAGTGGTGAACCAGAGGGTGGCAGTGCTGAACCAGAGGGTGACAGTGGTTAACCAGAGGGTGGCAGTGGTAAACCAGAGGTGCTGTGATGAACCAGAGGGTGGCAGTCGTGAACCAGAGGGTGGCAGTGGTGAACCAGAGGGTATGCAAAGTACAAAGGTAGGAAGCGCACAGCTTCTTTTGAACTTTACACAAGTTTTCTATAGAAAGTTCCTTAAATGCTTGGGTGCTCCTGACAGGTAACGTGTCCGTCCAACACGTCTCTTAATAATACATCATGTGTCACCATGGAATCATGGCGACATCCCTGAACGTTTTTTCACCATATCGTTAACCGCACGCCATGCGCTTCTTTAAGCACACCAGTATTTTGTTAGCATGTTTGTTCACGCTATGTTAATACTTAGACTCCGTCAGGCACTGTAAGATACACTCACTCGTTTTTTAACAGCGGACACCATTAGGCGTCCCTCACTATTGTTAGGCACCTTCATAAGTCGGGTTCTCAATGGCACGTTTTTGCACGTTAATGATTCTGACCCTCACTCGCGTACACAGTTTGATCTGCTTTAAAGGTTGTTTGTGGAGCACTCGATGCGCATATAATTCCCACGGCTATTTTTTCATTTTTTCACTTTCACTTAGAATTAATGTAAATGGGTAGACTATTGTTATTAAGGTTTTTTTAGTACATGATACCGATTGCTATGTCTGATTTGATTGCAGAAGCTCCCCGATGAAGGGCTTGCCATAGCCCGAAATGCATTGGAGCATGGAAATAAGTTTCTTTGGACAAATTCACTGTGAAATATCTAACTGATGAACTTCGTAAGAAATCGAATAATGAATGATTAAAATTCTTTTCGAACTTTTTTTCTGGAATCTCATTTTCTGAGAACCTAAAGGAGTGCCCTACGTTCAGGGATGTCGCCATGATTCCATGGTGACACATGATGTGAACCAGAGGGTGACAGTGCTGAACCAGAGGGTGGCAGGGGTGAACCAGAGAGTGGCAGTGCTGAACCTGAGGGGGGCAGTGGTGAACCAGAGGGTGGCAGTGGTGAACCAGAGGGTTGCAGGGGTGAACCAGAGGGTAGCAGGGGTGAACCAGAGGGTGGCAGTGGTGAACCAGAGGGTGGCAGTGATGAACCAGAGGGTGGCAGTGGTGAACCAGAGGGTGCTGTGCCCATACACGACCGCATGGGTAACTTCGCCATTCAAGCGGCCCGCGAACACGCAAAAAGCCCCGCGAACAGGCAAAAAACCCTGCGAACACGCAAAAAACCCTGTGAACACGCAAAAAAACAAAAATCTGCAAATTCGCACGAATTCGCGGATTTTGCGGATGGCGAATTCGATTTTGCGCGAATTCGCGGAACGCGAATTAGCAAATTTCGCCCATACTTAGTCCTTGAAGCGAATTCTACATTCCATTCTTCTCTACCACACCTTTGTGAAAGAACACCACCAATACCATAAAGACTTGCGTCCACTGTGAAAATACATTCTTTCTTTAGACAAAAAGGTTTCAAAGTTGGTGCATACACTATTTTTTGCTTTATATCATCAAAAGCTGATTGTTGAGTACAAGACCAATCATATTTAGCATCCTTTCTGAGTAAAACTCTCAAAGGTTCCATTTTGCTTGCAAAGTTATTAATGAATTCACATTTACTAAAGTACTCGCACATTCCCATAAAACTTAACAACTTTTCCTTGTTAATGGGAGCTGAAGCTTTTAAAATAGCATCCACATTAGATTTTCTTGGAACAACCCCATCGCCCGATAAAGTATATGCTAAGTACACTTTTTTTAAACAATTTGTATTTTTTTTCTTTAAGTGTGAGTCCATGCTTCTCCAATCTCATACAGACTTCATTTAAATGTAAAGAATGTTCAGACTCACTTTTAGAAAAGATTAATATGTCATCCTGAAAGCATTTTACATACTGATCTAAATCCCTGAAAATTTTGAACATAACCCTTCGGCGGCCAAAGTTAAACCAAAAGGCATCCTTGTATAATGATACAGACCTTGAGGGGTTATAAAAGCTGTCAAATTTTGGACTCCTCGGAAAGACAAATCTGATGGTACGCACACCTTAATTCCAATGTTGAAAACACCATGGCAACTTCCAACATGGATACCACCTCATTTATATTTGGAAGTGGATGACAGTCAATGATTATATTAGCATTCAAAGCTCTAAGGTCCACACATACCCTCAAATTTTTATTAGCCTTATGCACTAAAACTATGGGTGAAACCCATTCTGAAGATTCAATCTCTTCAACTACTCCTTTTTTTGTGAGATCCTTCAACAAATCTCTAAGCTCTTCTGTAACATTAATGGAAACACCCCATAGTTTTTGTATTACAGGTCGTGCATTTTAAAAAAAACAATTTTGTGCTCAAAATTCTTAAATTTTCCTAATTTGTCACTGAAAACGTTTTCTAATTTTCCAACTAATTCCTTAACTCTGTCACATGAATCTAACACAGCTACATTGTGTTTCAAACCATACTCTCCTAATATAACTGGTTCAGACAAACGTGAATCAAGCATGATACCAAGTTTCCACTGATCACGCCATCCTAGCACATTTACGCCCTTCACAGCAATGTATAACTTAATATCAGCAGATCTTCCTTAAACTAACAAAGTAACATTAAAATAACCTTCCATGTTGATTCTTGACCCATCAAAACTTTCAACAATGTCGTCACCGGCATGTAATGTTTTCCCATTACACATTACTGATAGTTTCTCTTTAAAATATTCCTTTGATATGATGGTCCATGGCGATGATGAATCAGCCATGAGTTGTAGATCTATTGCACTTGTATGATACATTTAGATGACTCAAGTAAAATGTCTTTCTTCCCTTCTATATTTCTCTCTACGATGGACACTACAAAACCTCTTTCACACTCAGAATTACAAGGATTCTCTTTTTCTTCAACACCATCATGTAACTTCTCACCTCCATTAATTGTCAATATTGACCCTGTAGAAGGTGTGTTATATCTCCTATTATGTCTGCAAACATTGCTAAAATGACCTAACCTCCCACATTTTCTGCATTCTCTGTTAATGGCAGGACAACCCATGAAAGATGCTAAATGTGTCTTACTACCACATTTAGAACATGAATTTTGGTTTCCAAATCTTCCATTACCTCTAAAAGAATGACTATTAATGTTTCTGTTTCCTGTAAATTTCTGATGAACATTTTCCTGCTTGCTACTATAACTCTCAGGTCTATCTCCAACTTTACTCTTAATTGCACACACTTCTTCAGCACCTTCATTTGTTTTGTATTTTGCCTGTTTGCATCCAACTTTCAAATTGTTCTACTGCTTTTGCATTTGCAATGGCTTCCAATAAATTAGGATCACCCATAACCCACAAATTCTTTTGAACCTTGTTTCTAACATGCACTATTATTTGATCTCTAATCATTTCATCTGCCATTGCGCCAAATTTACAATGAACACAGAAAGATCTTAAAGCAGTTAATAAGTAATCAAAAGATTTGTCTTCTTTTTGTGCCCTCGTATAACATTTAAATCTGTTCAAAGAAATGCTGGTAGTTGGCTTGAACCTTTTTTCTAGTCTCTGTAAGGCTTCAACATAAACATTTACATGTTCTTCTCCTAATTGCGGTGTGACTTGTGGTAATGCTCTAAAAATGTCCTGTCCTTCAGACCCCAAACAGTGTAGTAGAATACTTTTCTTTCTCTCTGCGCCCATGCGTTCTCCATCAATTGCACTCATATCGTTTAAAAATTCCTCTTTCCACCTTGTCCAAGGTAATGGAGATCTCCCTTGTTCTGTAAAAATGTTCCTGGTGGATCAAACTGCATTTTTTAAATATAATCCTTATCTTAACTTCCTTCTTGTTCCAATTTTCTTTTTCTTTTTTTTTACTTTTATTGATAAATAAAATACAACAACAACAATCAAGGCATTAGAGACAATACTAGCGGTCATGTGTCCGCACAGAGCGTTACTCCAAACATTCAGGAAAAATCATACACTTATAATCAGTCGAGAGGGGGGGGCAGTGGGGAAACAGTGCAACACTCATAGTACTAAACAGTACATGGAACGTCATTTTAGGGGGACAAGGGAACATCAAGTAATAAGTCTTGTGGGGGAGTACATATATTCCCACGATAGGCATTCCACTGAGACCAGACACTGTTCCATTTCCTAGGTCTACCCCTAGCCAGATACACCGTTTTCTCCCTAAACATACACCAATCCATGCTCTCCTTCCATACCAAGACCGTGGGCGACCTCTGGGAACACCACAACTGTGCGATGTCTCTCTTAGCTATCATGTTACCAAGGGTCGCCCAACGGATCTGAGCAACAGTGTAATCATTCGGCTCCCACACGTTCAGCAGGCAGCGCCTAGCTTCGGGTAATAACGACACTCCGGTAACTCTTTCCATCACCGCATGCACTCGGGCCCAATACCCCGCCACCGCCGAACACTCCCACAGAATGTGAAGGAAGGTTCCAGCCATGCCGCAACCACGTTTACACAACCCATCCAGAGAATAGCCCATTCGCACCAGACTCGGACCAGTAACATATATAGGGTGAAGGATCTTAAGTTGGACAAAGCGAAGACGGGCAGGAATAGCAACCTCCTTGGGTGACGACAACGCGGATTGCCAGTCTTCGTCATCTAATTCCAATCCATCCTCAGTCCATACCGCTCTGAGACGCACAAGTAGATCAGTCCGATTATTGATCAATTTTTTATAAATCAATGAGATCGTGCTGTCAGGGACATAACCGTCTAATATACGGTCTTCGAGAGGAGAGGACTCTGGAACGTCAGTGCCTGCGGCGAAAACCGACAGCAAGGCATGGCGCACCTGCACGTATCTGAAAAATTCCTTATCTCCGAGCTCATATTCCGTCCTCAGCGCCTCAAAGTTTTTAACATTTCCCTTAGTCCAGAGGTCACCCACTCTGCTGATACCAATCATGTTCCATTTCTCAAAACCTTTCGTTCTCCATAAATAACCCAAACGTTCAGAGTCATACAACAGAGCCGCACGAGTCAATCTATCACCCCACCCCAAAGCCGCATTTGCATCTCGCCAAACTCGCACAGCAATCTTAGTGGGCCCAGTTAACGTCCTGCAAATCCCCTTGGAGTAAAGCGCCCTACTATAATTCCCACCCGGTAAAAGGTGTTTATCTATCTCGAAAGCCGGTGAAGGACCCGGTGCACAGGTGGCATGATTAATCGCACTCAATTGAGAGGCCCAGTAGTAACGCTTAATGTCTGGGAAAGCGATGCCCCCATCGTACCAAGGGAGCGTAAGCTTGGGGAGAGCAATATGCGCGCGTCCGTCCCAAAACAAACGTCGCTGTAGGCTCTCCACCTCCCGAAAAAACCCGGAGGGAATAGGGTCAAAGAAGTTTTGGAGTGCGTAGAAAAATCTCGGCAGCGACATCATCTTAAAAAGAGCAGCACGCCCGAGCGGCGACAACGGTAACCGACGCCAGCGCGAGACATCAAGTTTCAGCCGCTGGAGTGGGGGAAGCAGGTTGTGCTCGTAGCGAACCACAGGATCCAGGGAGATATAAATCCCCAAATACTTAAACCCTGACTCGGTGACTTGAATCGGGAATCTGCGAGGCAGCGTGGGAAGCCCTCCTGCTAACACATAGACACAGGATTTCGTCCAATTAATAACAAGACCTGAGTTCTTCCCGAATGAAGTTAAAACGTCAAAAGGAACATTCATTTCTGGGGGATGTGAGGTACAAAAGGATGTCATCCACATAAAGCGAAATACGATCCTCGAAGTCAGGAGTCCACCTAATGCCCCTTATCGAGGGCTCCCAGCGGTTCGAGCACAAGGGCAAAAAGCAAGGGAGACAACGGGCAGCCCTGCCGAGTGCCCCGTCCGAGAGTAAAAATGCCAGATACCTTCCCATTAACCACCACCTGAGCCAGAGGCTTCTCATAAAGAAGTTTAACCCATGCAATGAATATAGGGCCAAAACCAAATTTGGCGAGAGCCGCCCAGAGATAAGGCCATTCAATAGTATCAAAAGCCATAGTGGCATCCAAGGAAGCCAAAATGGCCGGCTCAGAGAGGGTCCCGGCTCTCGCGAGAACTCCATGCAGCCGCCGAAGATTAAGGGCAGTATTGCAATGTGGGATAAAACCGGATTGCTCCGGATGGATCAAATCACAGATCACCTTAACCAAACGGTTAGCTAACAATTTGGCTAAAATTTTGGGTTCGGTGTTTAAAAGGGAGATGGGCCTATAAGAGGCACAACGGTCGCGCGGCTTACCTTCCTTGTGTATTACCACGATAGAGGCCAGCCGCTGATCTGCGGGGAGGGAACCAGATTTCAGCGCCTCAAGGAACATATCCCTCAGATAGGGCGCCATTTTGTCAGGCCGCAGTTTGTACAATTCAATAGGCAAGCCATTGGGGCCCAGCGCCTTACCAGAATGAAGGGAGCGGATGGCAATCGCTATTTCATCTGTCGTAAGCGATGCGTCCATAAAATCCCTATCAACATCAGAGAGACAGGGCAATGCAATGTCCCACAATAACAACTGGGAATCCTCCTCGTCCCTATCACAAACTGAAGAATACACAGTACGGAAATGATCCACAAAACAGTCAATGATCCCAGCCGGGTCAGTCACACACACTCCATCCGACCTTTCAATCACAGGAACTACACGATTCGCTCTTTCCTTCTTATCAAGCCATGCAAGCAATTTACCAGCCTTGTCACCCACATCATACAGCCTACCCTGTTGCTCTCTGTCCATTACTTTGGCAGCGTCGGTCACCAGGGCTTTATAATCAGATTGTTTTAAGCTGCGGGAGTGGAGTTTAGCACGGGTGACACCCGCCTCGAGGTCACTCTCAATGACAGTTATGTCAGCTTCAATGCGCACCAGTTCCTCACATTTGGCCTTCTTGGCGCCAGCAATTAACGACAAAGAATGTCCACGTATAACAGTCTTGAAAGCCTCCCACAATGACACAGATAAAGAAACTGATCCCACATTATCGAGGAAGTAATGATCAATAGATTTTATCAGCTCCTAGCGGATCTTAGGATTCCGGAGATACCAGGGGTTGATTGGAGCAACCCTGCCCTCACAACACGCCCCAGCTTCCACACAGAGCCACAAGGGGGAATGATCTGAGATGCCCCTGGGAAGGTGTCGGATTTCCCTGATAGAGGAGGATTGAGCCGCTGGCATTAGGAAATAATCAAGCCTGGAGAGGCTTCCGTGGGCTCCTGAATGGAAGGTATATTGTAACTGCACAGGATGCATCATGATGCATCAACCTCCAACTATCCACCAGCCCGAAAGTTTCCAAAAACCCACTCATCCATAACTGAGATCTAGCCAAATCTCTGGGAGGGTAGCGGTCCGAGGAGCCAGAGACGACAGAGTTAAAGTCCCCACCCAGGATTAAAAGACCTTCAGGAAGCCCTAGAACAACCTGTTCAATATCAGCAAAGGTGGAAGTCTTCAGGCCAGGGGGGACATAGATCGTGAGTATGGAGAGCGTCTTCCCCTCCCATCTACCAGTGAGCGCGGCGTAGCGTCCCCTATCATCAAGTATTACGTCATCAATCTCAAAGGGGAGGGAAGACCGGACCAGAATACCCACCCCCCTAGAGCCAGAAGTAAATCCGGAATGAGCAACCAAGCGATAGCCTCGTCTATTCATGGCTTGACAAGCGTTACCAATTAAGTGTGTCTCTTGCAGAAGGACAAAATCAGGAGAATGACGTCTCAAAAACTGCAGCACAATCCCTCGTTTTATCCTGTCCCCCAACCCGTTGACATTCCAAGACAGCAGTCTCAACTCACTACCCCCATTCCCGAAGAGACTGTAGAGCACACCCCACAAAGAACACATCCATCGAAGCAATAAGGAATACATTACGATGCCTTGCAAAAAAGAACAAACGAACAAACACCCCCCCACCACCCCCCAACTGGAACCCGTTACAACTCCCCCCACCCTGCACCCCTGCGTAAGACTCAATAGCCACCCCAACTTGCAGTGTGCCTGTCGCCCAGTCATTAAACTAATCTAAACAAAGAAACCCAGGAGGAGGAAAGAGTCCCGATTTACCCCCCCCCGCCACCCCGGGCCAAGATAGAACAGGACATAAGAAGACCCAAATATTAGACTCAGCTGAAATACGAATAAAAAGTTCAGACATCGGGAACCACAGTGTCACTCTTGTTCCGGCAAACCACCCTCGGCACCACCAGGGTGTTTGGATCGATCATCCTTTTTAGGCAAAGAGTCAAGCCAGTCACCGACACTCTCCGGGCGGTCAAAGAAAAATGTCCGATCCTCATACTCGATCCGAAGTCTAGTTGGGAACAGCATGGCGTACTTAAGGCCCAAGTCACGTAGCCGCCGTTTCACACCCTGAAAACCCATTCTCTGCCTTTGAACCAACTGAGTAAAATCCGGGTAGAAGTGAACGGACGTATTCTCGAACTTCACCGGGCCGCCCACCCGAGAAGCCTGCAGGATAGCGTCTCTATCACGAAAGTGAAAAAGTTTTGCAATGATAGGTCTAGGTGGGGCACCCAGTTTCTGTTTTCCACCCGGAACTCGATGGGCTCGCTCAACGGCGAAGAATTTGCTGAGCCCAAAGGGGGCGAGATGATTCAAAACAAGATCTTCCACCAGGAGATCGATCGAAGAATGTTCATGGTTCTCAGGGACTCCAATAATGTGTACATTATTACGCCGTGCCCTATTTTCAAAATACTCAAGCCGGTGTGCCATCAAGTCGTTCGAGGAACGTAGGTTGCCGACTTCAGTCTGTATGTCGGAGACGTCGGTAGTTAGGCTGGAGGTCTTCAAATCTAAGGACTTGACCCTCTCATTAGTTTTCGCCAGGTCCGCTCTAATCAAAGTGACGTCGACAGCCACCGTGTCGATCTTCGAGGCAAGGGCCTCGTATTGCTGACCCATGGAAGCCTTCATGCCGGCGATGGCACTCATGACATCCTGTAGAGAGGGTTCAGGAGAAGCAGCAGATTAAGCCCCAGGATTGTCAGGAGTACGGCCGGTACCACCGGGGGATGGGTGTAACGATCCATAACATTGGTTTGAATCTGTCCCCCTCGGAGAGGCGTCTTAGTCTTGCGCTTCTCTGGGTCAGGTCTGGTGGCCATATTGAAAAGGTTGCCCCGAAGGGGCCCGCGAGACTTGGTGAAAATGGCCGTTTATGGCGAGGCCAAAAGTCAGCAAAAGTGAGACACAGTGGGATAAGTGCCGGAAAAATTGAAGGCAAAATGTTCACAGACGTAACACGTTGCAGAGGGGCGAAGCCAGGCCCGATCAAGGGTAGATCGGAGCCGTTCTCCAATCGAACGAGGCCCGGAGTAGGAAAGCGAAACCGAAAGTTAAGATGAGGCCGTCTGGGGGAACCCCCTTCGGCCGATGTCATTCAACTATTCCACGGCTTGCTGGCTAAGAGAGTCCCCGGCCACGTCCTGGGGCAGGCCGCAAAAGTTGAAGTCGATGTAGCAGTGGTTCCCGACGTCCAAATGAAATTCTCGAAAAAGTTTTGAGATCAGCCAAAGCGCGTCTTCAAAAGCCCATCTCTGAAATCAGGATATATGTCAGGATAGTTGCGAAGGGCGGCGAGGGTCCCGGGAGCTCTGTGCTCACGCGACCATCTTGGATGATCGTGAAGCTCCTCCTCCAAATTTTTTTTTTTTAAAGAAACCTTAGTCAAAGAAAAATTATCATTTCCCTTTTTTGAATGAAATAAATAAATAAACTCTTTATTTTCATTGACAGTCTTTCTTTTCCTTGCATGTAATTTTGCTAATCAGTCTCTCTTTTCTTTCCTCGTTGAATAGCTTATGTATGTTTTTCTTTTCTTATTTAAGAATTTTCGGCTTGAAAATATCTTTAGAATTACCAACTTTCCACTCACCACCCGAATGTGCCACACTACCCGTTCCGGCGTGTGAAAAAATGCTTTGTTCAAACCTCTTAACCATTAATTTCCTTGTTAAAACGTGACAATCTCGTCTTGACACGGTACTTGTTTCCGTGTATTGGTTTCTATGGAAACTCAAAATTGCTTCCACATTGCGTACTTCGTCAGCGTGCGTCACTGCGTGATTTTCCTTGAGGCGCTGACGTGTACGTTACCAATGCTGCCTGAAGACTCTTTACTGTCGCCCAGATACTTGTGTGTAACGTCCGTGGCGTTCTAACTTTCCGCTCTACAGTATGATGATGTTGCTGTATGTTTTGTTTTGAACTCCTTCGTTGAGTTATGTTCCAATTCTTCCTAATCAAGCGATTTCTTCCAGAATAGGGACAACTTTGTTAAATTCCACAAGATATACGCTGTAAGCCTCTTCCTTAGCTTTTCTTCGAAATCCTCTGAAGGGCTGTTCACACCTAAAAATAAGTTCAGTTTCACCAAGAACAAAAATCATTCAATTTCTTAACATTCTTCGTTCCCATGCTGATGCTGACTGGAGAAATTATTCCTTGTCCCTCGTCGCCAATATTAAATTACTCTGGACCATTTTAAGTTGGTTTATTCAATAACAGCACGGCAGCACATCTATGCAGATGAAAGTTCCAGGCGCAACTGAAGTCCTTCACTCGATAAAATCACAGAGGTTTCAAATGGAGCTTAGAATAACAACTGAACAATAACAAAGCTCATGCACAGAGTGTTTACATGAACAAGGTAATTTAAAGAGAAAGAGGGAGAAATGCAACACACACATTGTCTGCTGGTGGGATCTGCAACGGGCGACGGACTCGATTGGCAGGCTGAGAGGCGCATCCGCTGGCGCCCGGAGGCTCGCGGCGTGGTGCACAGCAGGCCCTACCTTGAAGCAGTCTCATGAAGTGCAGAGTTTGAACTGGCGAGGGGCGCCCTCCATGAGCTGCGGGGATGCCCGATGAGATACTGGAGCGGAGCCGGGCCTGTGCCTGACCGGCCTGCAGTCTGGTCTAGTGTGAGGCATCTGGGAAGGCCATCCAGTGGCTTCGCTCCCAGCCCCAGTGCAGATGCGCTCCCAGCGGCTGCCCGGCTGACGAGGTGAAGAGTGTGGGGGATCCAGCCTCCGAACATAGAGAACTTTGCTGTTCGCTGTGCCGACACTGCAGTTGGCCCAACTACGAAACAGTGGCCTGAGCGAGCGGGGCCCATGCTGGTGCAGCCACGAGTAATGAGACCTTGGAGTGGCCCTGACGGCGCTCTTTGAGAAGAGGGCGCGCCTTCCCCTCTTTGGAGGATCTAAGCTACAGTGTGCTGTGGCCTGCGGGAGGGGGGCATCAGATCTGAAGGCTGTGAGGCGGTGAGTCGGCGGATTCCGCTTAACGAGGTGCCCATGCCTGACTGGCCTGAGCCTCTGGAGCAGGCCTTACCTCACTTGAGCCTCGGGAATCAGGCGGCACGTCGGAGAAGCCTCCGGGCATGGGCAAGAGCTGATTTTCCCCCAACTATTGTGAACAGCGCAGGGAGAGCCAGTGCACAGCAGAGCTGAGGAGCCAGGAATAGGCAGAGGCCTAGAGCCGCCCAGGTCTGAGATTGGGGAGTGGGCCTCGCCTGACGGAAGCCATGTCCTTGCCAGCACACTGCGGTCATGCCTGGGCAGGGACGATGATTGAGTGGGCCCCAGAGAGAAGAACCAAGTGACTGAGGCGAGAACTATAGCTCATGGCAGCAGCGCCATCAGTCGGTCGGGTGCCCTTGAGGCGGCGCACAAAGACAGATGTTGGGCTATCTGTGGCGCCCCTTCATGGGCGAGGCCCGATGGTTGGCCGCATGCTTGGCTGGCTCCCATGCTTTCAGGGCCCCCTGGATCGTAGCTGACTGATTCCTGGGGCACTGTCCCGAACATAGCAGCATTGGTGTAACCCACAGCATTAAGTCTGGGACCGGTCACAGGCGGAGTACCCCTGCAGTCTCATGGGGTCGGTGGCCCCTGAATAGTCTTGCAAACTAGTCTGACTTGGGTCCGGACACTGGGCAGTCGGTGAGCGCCTGCTCAGGCCCTGCAGAGATGTCCACGCATCGCCCAAAAAAGGACCCCACTAACAAAGACCACCTACAGAAACCAGGCCTCAAGAAGGGAGACCTGTCGATGGCCCAACAACAAGAGAAGGAAGTAGACTCTCCAGGTGAGCATGAGGAACCTATCACTCACGGATTCCTAGAACAGCTATTCGGCTCCCTTAGAGAGGACTTTGTGAACCTGAGGCAGGACGTTGCCTCAGACATCAAACAGATTAGAGTGGAGGTGCAGGAAATCGGCGACCGGTTAGATACACTGGAAATTAATGGCAACCGGAGGGAAGAGGAGATCACCGAGCAGACCTGTGAGTTGCGTGAGCTCAGGGACCGAAACGAGGAGCTTTACCTCCGCCTCGAGGACTTGGAGAACCGCTCTTGAAGGTCCGATATACGCATCAAAGGAGTACCTCTCCTGGCTGATGGGGGGAAATTAGGAAGGTGAGGAGCTGATCGGCCAAACTCAGAGTCGAGATGGGACCGGGGACAGCCTGAGCGTCTGACTGCATGTCCTGAGTTTGGCCCATACTGCTGTGTCTTGGAAATGCTGTGTTACACCCTGAGATGACAAAAACTGGCCTTGGCTGAGGGAGCCCAGGTCATACGACCTGATGACCACCTTACGGTCACATGGACTCTTGCACAATGGTGCGACTTCTGCCAGGTTCTTGTCATGTTCTCAATGTTTGCCTGTATGCTCGCTTCCTCCTTCTTTTCCTTTTTCTTCTACTCTTTCCTTTGCTAGAGAGACCTCTTACCTCTACTGTAGTCATGGAGGGGTGGAGTGATGGGGGAGTGGTCTGAGGGCACTCCTGTTAAAGGGCGGAAGCATAGTTCACACACTGGGGGTTCGACGACAGATTCTGGGCAGCTCCCATCTCATATGGTATATTAGGCCTGCATGCAGGTCACTAAGCCCCAAGGGATAAAATGGGAGGGACGCGGGGTGACACTCAACTCGAGGCCCACTGTTCTTGAAAGGAGTGGTCCTGAGGGGAGAGGGGATGGTACACTGTTGTCTTTGAAATTGGGTGCCTTAGAGGGCCATGGGCAGCTTTGGAAGGCTGGGTACGAGCCCCTGCATTGATGCAACTCCATACAGGGATCCCTGCATGCTGTTCAGGTAGCTAATATGTCCTTGATTAAGGTTAGAATAATGAGCTTTGATGTTCGAGCACTCAATACCCCGGTTAAGCGGTGGGCCTTACTCGCATTACTTAAAGAGGAGGGGTGTGACATTTGTTTATTGCAAGAGACCCATCTAATGCAGGTAGATTGGAAGCGTCTCTGCTCCAAATGGTTTGACAGACAATATTTTTCCTCAACGCCTAGTAAAAAGCGGGGATGGCCATACTGTTAGTGTGATGTATTCCTATAGGTACTGTATCGATTCCCCTATTCCTGACCCTGGTTTGGTTAATAATTAACTAGCAGCCATCCAACGGTGCAAAAAACGTTATCTGATTAAGCCACACCACGGCACAGAAGCGCGTTATCTGATTAGGTCATAACGCATGCCATCTAATTAGACAAGCGATATTCCTCCAGCCCTTGAAAAGGCATACGGAGTTCACAAAACAAATCAAACCTACAGCGACCTGGGAAATTCCCATAGCCATTGTTTTGATTTCACCGAGAACTTCAGCAAAAGAATGTGCGAACGAGCCCGTTCATATGACATCCTTATTGACGTATATATGTCCATCCTTACGTCAATCTCGGCACCTTTCAGGTATAAATATTACCGACATTGCCTTAAGCAAACACATGCGGTGGTGACGAGATCGGAGCAGCGAGACGTGCTGAGGAGCCCAGCAGAGAGCGAAGCCCACAGACGCTGCCCGCCTTCCTGACGCGCTGAGAACGAGACGCTGCCTTTCTCCTGCCGAGAAATCCAGCTCCGGCGCTTCCAAGCAGCCCTCGCAGGCAGCTGGAATATCAAGACCTGGGATAAGAGATACCAGCCCTCCATCATTCTAGATCTCAGGTACAGAACTGAATAACCCCTTGCAGAGAATTCTCGAGTCAGTCCCTTGGCAAAACAAACTTAACTTAAACTGCTACTTATCTACTCCCGCCCACGTATTAGGCTTAGGTCAGGTACATTGGGGTAGGCGTGGTTAGAAGCACCAGTTGAGTACGATTAGTCAAATGTATATATGTATGTATCTATTTTATCCATTTTAAAGTATCATATGGCTCAGAAACCATATCAATGCTTTTACAGTATTATTTTATAATTCTGTCTCTACTGTATGCACTTTACTTAACTACAAGTATTGCAATAATAGCGATTCATTTCTCTTGTATGAGAAAAGAGACTGATCAATAAATAACATCTTTTATTGAACCACGCCCATCTCTTATTTCTCTACAAACTGGTGAAACTAAGAATGCACGTACTGACTGAGTAAAATAAGTTGTCTATTGTTTTCACACGACTCTAGAGATACACTCTTGATTAGGGGAGAGCAAAGTTGTCATGTTCTATGGTTGTCAGAAACTAAATCCCTTCTTGTCTATCCAGGGAGGTTAAAATCCTCCTTGCCTATTCGAGAAAGTTTCTAGTGAACTCTGAGCTAGCTGGCAAACACAAAACTTTAAGTCTAATATCGTCGGTAGAAGACCTAGTTAACCTCTGCCCTAGGTCTATACTATTGAAGATATTATTCCAATGCGCAGAGCCTATTGGGATAATAGGAACTACACTACATTAGCCTCTCACTTCTTTGGCACGGTTACAGAGGTACTCACAGAAATTCAAGGCAGGATGTTAGCGCTGCTTGGAGACATGGTAGCACCACGGTCCGACCATATACCTTCTTCTTGGCGTCGCATCATACCTATGCGACGTTTGATCTGTTCCGGGTCTCCCAAAGAGTGTTGGGATATATGCAGGTTGCTACATTAGGGATAGCAGCCCTGTCGGACAACTCCCGGATCAGTCTTATCCTGGTCCTTCCAGGGTGCCCACCATGACAACGCTCTTGGAGGCTCAATCATAAACTACTCACATATGACTCTAATCTTGATCACATCTGGGCTACGATCCGAGAGTATATCGCAACTAACGATGATGGGTCAGTCCCACTTCCCCATGTCTGGGATGCACTTAAGGCTCTAAACAGGGGTCAAAACTAGTCCATCTCCACAGGGCTTAATAAAGAAAGGAGACATAAGAGGGAACTACTGGAGGTGCAAGTCAGTGGGTCCACCACCGCACAGGAACAACTCAGGCGCAAAGGCAACTTAATACGGCATGGAAACAGTTAAAGGCGCCGGATTATGATCGGGTGGAGTACGCACTCCTATGTACTAAGCAGCGCTACTATGAAGGTGGAAACAAGGCTGGAAAGCTACTTGCACTCCTCCTGCGTGCACAGACATATGCATGTCGAATTGCTTGCATAAGGAAACCGGATGGGGAGCTTCTCCAGTGGCATGCAGACATTGCGGCCGAGTTTGCAGCCTTCTACACCTCCTTATATATGGCGGAACACTTGGATGAGTCAGTAGCCATAAACTATTTCCAACAGGCGCCAGTGACTACTCTCCCCCGGACTGATGCTGAGGAGGTCTTGCGAACTATACAGAAATGTCTGGGAGGCAAGGTGCCGGGGTGTGATGGTTTCCCTGTAGATTTTTACAAGGCATTTGCCCCAGAGCTGGTGCCCATCTTGGTCCCTCTTTTCAATGGCTTCAGTGATGCGAGCTCGATAACCCCCACGATGACGATGGTAGAAGTGGTTGTGATATTGAAGCCAGGAATGCGCCTCATACTGTCCGATTTCTTTATTGAATGTGTACCTAAAGATATTTACTAGCATTTTGGCCACGTGGCTGGCTATGCACATGCAAGGCCTGGTTGACCCAGACCACTCAGGCTTCATCTATGTCACCTACTGGACAAAATCCACCACACACGACAGCCCATGGTTCATTTATCAGTCGACACCGAAAAGGCGTTTGACCTAGTACACTGGCCGTTCTTGAGACAAGCCTTGAACATATTAGGGGTTAGGGCCCACTTTCAGACATGGGTGCAGTGCATATATCGGGCACCGGAAGCACGTATTAAAGTGAATGGGATAACCTTCAGGCCAGGGGGACTCGCCAGGGCTGTCCTCTGCCCCCCTTGCTTTTCGTGCTCTATATGGAGCCATTCGCTGAGAGGGTACGTCATCTGCGGACGATTGCAGGGATCCGCATGGGAGACAGGAAGCATAAAATATCCCTTTATGCGGACCATGTGATGTTGTTTCTCACACTGCCAACTTTGTCTCTCCCCCCTCTGCTGGAGGAATTTGCAACATTTTGTGGCGTCTCAGGTTTTAAGATCAACCTAAAAAAAATGCAGGCTCTTAGCCTTACCCTCAAACGCAAGTTGCAGGATCAGCTGAGACAGGATTTCCCATTTGCATGGTCCTAAGGTGGCGTCCCCTATTTGGGGTTGCAAATCTTCCCCACGACCGAAAGCACAGCAAGGGCCAACTACTCCTCCACCTTATTGGACAAAACTCGACTCAAGCTCCTCAGTTGGAAGAAGCATGCCATGTCCTGGCTGAGTAGGCTGGCATCCAATAAAATGACCCTCCTGCCCGTATCCTGTATGTGATACAGATGCTCCCGCTGAGCCCCCACCCCATGTGTTGGCGCAACTACAGTACCTAATAGGGAACTTTATCTGGGAAGGGAAAAGAGCCCGTATGGCGCAACATCAAACCTTTATTCCACAGGTGGACAGAGGCCTCAGGGTACCGCATCTAGTGAAGTACTTCCAAGCAGCGCAACTGCGATACATGGTCGAATGGTACAACCGGGAATCAGAGAAGCATTGGTGCTTTATCGATCGTGGTGTTGCCGGGATGCATATTTGGAAGGTCCCCATGCTACCCAAAATCTACAGACTAGCAGGAGCTTATTTATCTCCAGTACTGAAGGTGACTATGGGGCCCTGGGATAGAGTGCAGGAAACCAATGGCCTTTCGACCCCGTCTCTCCGCTGACCCCTATCTCAGTCAACCCAGAGTTCCCCCCAGCGCTGGAAGAGACAGGGTACTTGCCTTGGCGAGAGGCTGACTGTAAAAGTGTAGGTGACTTATTTCATGAGAGAGGGATCATGGACTTTGACAAGCGGGTATCTGGTTTTGGACTACCCTGAGACACCTACTGGCAGTACAGGACGATCCGAAACTGGGTAACTCGACCGCATATGCAGCCTCAACCCACCCGCCCTCTCACTAAATTCAAACAATGGTACATCACTCGCACTTCCAACAAATGCCTACTCTCTGATATCTACTCTTTCCTCAATAAATCTAAACACAGTGGTAAAACCCCAGCGCAGCATAGATGGGAGGTAGAGCTGGAGTGGGAATTCTCCTCCAAAGAATTGCAAGTCATCATCCATAGGGCCAGAGCTTCCGCCTGTAGCATGGCTGGGAAAGAGATGTTTTTAAAGATTGCCCACCACTGGTACTACACCCCGGTGAGACTTGCTAAATGGAAACCAGCTGCCAGTGATTTATGCTGGCGTAACTGTGGTCAGTTAGGCACGTTAACTCACATTCTCTGGCAAAGCCCAAAGGTACAGCCCAACTGGGACTTGATCCTTCAGGAGGTAGACTCCATACACCACACCGAAATACCGAGATCCCCAGTTACATCCTCCTGGGATTGCCTAATCTCCTGACCTACCCTCTTAAATCATACAGAGGAAGAGACATTACTTTAACTCTGGGAGCCGCCAAACAGGTGTTACTATCGAAGTGGGGAACGGACGAGGTCCCAACCAGACTAGATTGGCTGTATCGGGTATGGGAGGTAGTGTGCATGGAAAAGATTACGGCTGGCTTGTCTCACACTCTCCCTAGATTCGACAAAATGTGGGGCACCACAATTGAACTCCTCTCCTCCGAGTTTGTAAGAACTTACATGCCCAAGATACCTGTGAGTACTCCACCTCTCTACCACGCAGACCTAGATTGGTGACCAACCCCAGCTCAAGACATAACCCCCTCTTTGTCCTCCAGGAAGTCAGGGACTCCCCTGCTGCATACTATAGCTGCTACCTTCTCTACTTCCTATCTGCCTTCTTCACTTCTCTCTTCCCTCTCTTTATCTATGTTGAACGACTTTAAAATCAAGATCCCCACCGGCCAAAGGATGTAGGTGGTGGCTAATGTTCATCTTTGCATCAAAATTAATAAAAAGATTGTAAACCATAAATATCCCTTACACAGTTGCATGAGCTCTGGGATTACATGATACTGGCCGACTTTAAGAAGGCGCTCCACACTATTGAATGGAAGTTCCTTTTTTGAGTGTTGCAGTGCATGAGGCTAAGCCCCCGCATTCTACTACATATTATATTCTTAAATGGTAGGAACCTAGCCCTGCTCAAATTGAAGGGAACACTCTTAGCACCCTTCCTGATCAAACGTAGCACCAGGCAGGGCTTATCCCTGCTCTTCACCTTTGCAAAGGAGCAATCTGGATCCAAGGCGACACTCAAGTAAGGGAATTTCACAAGGAGGGAGGGGGGGTGGTTCCTTCATATCGCTGTAGGTGGACGTTGCACTGCTCTTCATGGGAATTCTCCAGTGGATAGGGCCTAGATTTGTATTGAGATGTCTCTAACCTGAAGATTAACTGGGGAAAATAATCAGTTTGGGACTCAATGAATGGAGGGCCTGAGTCACCAACTGCCAGTCCAGATTGAGACTTCAAATTCAAAGTTTCAAATCTCTAGGCATATATATTAAAATAGACCCCGGACTCAACTGGAGCCTTAATCTGACTCAGATAGGCTACAAAAAGATGGACAAGCCTCCCATTGAACATCCTGGGTATGGTGGCCTTATACAATATTTGATAATACCTAAACTACTGTATGTGCAATAGATTGTCCCACTAAAGATTGCCCAGAAATGGTTTGATGATCTACAAGCTACTGTGTGGTTGTTTCTGCCTGCAGCGAAACACAACAAATGTATATAATCAATGTTTGATGGCAGTAGAATTTCACTTGTACAAAACAAAATGTTGTTATTATCAGCATTTGAGACATGAGCGTATAGCCCACCAAGCAGTTATAGCTGATACCCCTGAATATAACCCATTGGAAGATGAGGCGGTTCTATGCCCAATAGGAAAGGACTGAATTATACAGATATATTGACCCTTTGTAATAAATGCACCAGCCCTCTCCATGGGATGTTCCCCTAGGAGATGAACATTTCAGCAAAACTGCGTATCATAAAGCTCATATTGTGGCACATGAGCTGGATTCCTTCGCCACTATGCCACTATAGTTTAGATGAAGGCAGGTGAGGAGAAAGTTCTATCACGTTGTTCGGGAATTGTTACTGTTAACCCAATTGAACTTTTGTGTAGACCAGCTGAACTATCAGCACAAATTACATGATAGTGGGGGATATGAACATATTGTTTTCTAATATTTTCTCCACTAAGAAAACTTATTTTGAAAAATCTGTTGTAGTCATCAATGGAACGTAACATAGTGTAGAATCTAGTGACATCATCTGGAATGTGTTTGGCATTGAGGTATGGAACGCTGGGAGTACTGGCGTAACGCTGGCTGAGAGTCTGTTGGAGAGGGTAACCAGTTTTCTGGTCCATGGTGGTGTCAGCTGTTACAGCTACGAAACAGAGTGAATTTGGATTAAAGATATGGGACCAGTGGAGTAAGATGTACAACCGTTTTTTGTGGTCCCAACCAGGAAATTGGCCCGTTTGTGACCGCAAAAAATGGGGATGGTATTTACAAACACTATTTTGCAAAATAGTGTTTGCGAGTTGCAATTAGGAAGGGAAATACAGAGTATCCCTTCTTAATAGGGAATCAGAATGGTATGTACCATCGTTTTGCAACCGCATTTATGGTCGCAAAACACTCGCAGTTTACCACCTACTTCAAGTAGTTGGTAAGCCAAATGGTACGAATATACTTTTTAAGAGCAGGCTGTAGTGCCATGGACCACTGCCTACTCTTAAAAAATGAAACAGAAACGTCTCACTTTTCTTTTTTAAATGCAGCCCAGAAAACGGGCTGTATTTCATTTTTTAAACCTGCTGTATTGAAAAAACAGTCACAGGGATGGTGGTATGCTGACCCCAGCAGGCCACTATCCATGCGAGTGCTGGTCCTTCCCAAAGGGTCGAAAATTGCGACCTGCCTCGGGAATATTGATGAGGCTGATCATTTGCGACCCCATTAGGAATCGGAAACAGTGTCTGAGACACTGTTATACATTCCATTTTGAGAGTCACAAAACGTAGCAATTTGCGACTCACAAAATGGAATGGTCGTACATCTGTCCTTCAGTCTCTTCATTCCCCAAATTCAAAACAATTGACTTCTTTCCCTAAAAGTGCATTCAGAATAGGAAAAAGGTTTGAGGATAGTCCCAAATTTGCAAAATGTTTTGTCTTTGTAATCCTTCACAACTTTCATTCCCAATGGCTTTCCGCGTCCACTCCCATGAGTACTCCCATTTTTCCACTTGGCAGATTTCCCGCAGTTGTGGATTGCGCCCTGGTTGTAATGGTTCACAGGTCATTGGGGAAGTAGCTGTCACTGTAGTGGCAGAAAACACATTTTCCTCTCCTAGGTTAAACGTCAGTGAGCAAAGTTCTGACATTTGGACATTTAATTAACTGTTATGTTTCTTTGGAGCCACGGTGCCTCCATTTCCTACTATTGCAATGGTCTACAGTCGTTTGAATGCCAGCCCCCATTTGAGTTAAAAAAAAATCAGTCTGGGTGTAGTGTGCTTAATGACATGCCTGTCAATGTTTTACTACTGCCTCTTTAATTTAAAGAATCCTCATAGTATTGCTTGTTCCATGTTCTTTGCAGAACACCTGTATCAGAGGTTGTGCCAGCTGCTGTTTGACCCTCCTCTGATGCTGTGGTGTTCTTGCCTTGGGCCCATCTTTTGGATGTATGGAATAAACTACATTTTCATATACTTTGAAGAGTCCTGTCACGGTCATTCAGTCTAACCTCGAAACTACACTGGGTCTCAGCAAGTGACATTAAATGTTTAATGCGGGATGTGTTAGAGAGCATCACAAGCCCCTGGAGGGCTGGGTGGCATCCTTCTACTTAACACAGAATAGCAACAAGCTGATGTCCTGAGTCCTATGCTTTGTCCAGGATACTGTGGCCGGAGACTGTGGTGCTCCCTGACTCAAGAGCCAGAACACAGGGGGTGACCAAGACCTATTTTCTGTTGCGTAGATCCAGAGCGTTTTGGCCTCCTGTTTTTTTATACAAAGGGTGCTAAAAAGGATCCTCCCCTTTACCCAGAGGAAATGAGAGCATCTGTCATAGGGATATCATGCCTTGATTATGACAATGCTGTCTTCCTGAGTTTGTCTGAGTACTGGTGCGAAAGCAAGGCTGTAGAAGACGGCATGTGTCGCGTCGCCATCGGAAGATGGCTTGCTGAAAAAAACGTGCTTGTAGTTTAAGATGCTCTCATCGGTTCAGGAAACATTCTTCAGATTTGGACCGCTGTTCATTTCAATTTTTCCTCTACAGTATCTACTGTATACGATTACCACTATGCATTTAAAAATGTGAAAAAATGGTTTTACATTTTAGAACCACTAGTTTTTTTTATTTTTTTATTTAGGAAGTTTTCTATAGTGCTGTCAAGACCCGGAGGTAGCAGAGTGCTTTACAGTAATAGGATGACAACAATCTGTATAAACATATACATAACATAAACATGAACATAACATATGTAAGGTATAAGCATTCAATGAGTGACATTGTAAGCGGAACATGAGTGAGTTGCCGAGCTTCTTTGGTTATGGGATTCACTGTAGTCACATAGTTCAGGGGTTGCTTGCTGACCCCGGTTATCCACAGCCAAGGGAGCGGATCAGGAACAAGGATTTGAGTTGCCTTTTGAATTCCACAAAAGAAGGAATAGTTCTGATGTGCGGGGGGATGGAGTTCCAGATTTTGGGGGCGTTTCCAGTGAAGGAGCAGTCCGCTGTTCTTTTCTTTCTGGTTTTGGGTAGGATGAGCAGGAAGGAGTTAGAGCTTCTCAGATTCCTGGCTTGGCCTGCTTTTTTGAGTTTATTTGCCAGGTATTCGGGTTTGCCGGTATGGAGGGCTTTGTGTGTTAGGCAGGCCGTTAAGCATGGACGTAAAATCCGTTCCGCTCGCGGAATTTGCGGATTTTCGGTAAATTCGCAATCCGCGAGCTCTAGCGAATTTGCCGAAAATCCGTCAATTCGCACGCGGTGGATTTTTTTGCTTGGTGATACAATATTGCGGCGTGCGGCGTGGCGCACGGCGTTCACTTTCCGTCATTCAACGTTTGCCGAGTTGTTTTTCTCGATATTTTGCGAGTGCTGCGCCATTTTGGATCTTGCTGCGGGATCCCGCGGGAGTTGGCGCCCGCGAATACGTAATCGCGGCTTGCCACCTTACCTTGCACAGCACGCATCGCGAGAGTTCGCAATTGCGAACACGTAGGTGCGGCGGGCAGGAACAATCTCGCACTCGCGAAATAGAGATTTTGCAATTCTGCACAAGAAATCCACCAGCAAACAGCATAAACCTTCAGAAAATGATGATTTTTATCAGAATCACTCCTCAGGTTGACATTTGCCTGCACTTTTTTTTGCAAGGAATCCATTTTTTGGGGGGAGAGGAAGGAAGTGCCCCACAGTCTCCAACTTCCTGTTCCTGTCCAGCAGGCTCCTCCCAGTGCTTTCTTCATGTGCTGGTCACTTTCATTTGGACCTTGACCTGGAAGGATTACTTTTTGTGGGTGCTGCTGGATATTTGGATTTGAGGCCTTTTTGACTTTCTTTGGATCACTTTTGGATTAGAAATCAACTTTCACAAGTAAGTTTGTTTGGGGCATTACAGTTGCTGCAACTACAATTTTGGAACTTTTTCAGGACATTAAATAAAATATATTGTGGGTAGCCACAGTATCCAGTAGGACCAGGGTTGGTTATGGGTGCATGATACAACTGTTTTGTTGAATTTAAACATCATTGAGGCCATGGATGGGCTGGGATTGTGCTTAATTTTGTGTTTTTTGTCGATTTTTTGGGGCTGCTGTTGGGGCCTTTTGCCCAGGGGTAGTGAGTGGTGCATGGACTGAGTCTGCCTGTGGGGTCTTTTTAATGTAAACATCCTGGATGGCATTGGATTGTGGTGATTTTTGTGTGTTTTTTTTTGGGGTGTACTGTTGATTTGGACTGGCCATGTGGGTGGTGGTGGTGGCCATCTTGAGTGCTGGTACAGGCAACATGTGCTTGGGGTGCAAGGGGCCATTTTGAAGAGAGGCAGTGTCTGAGGCCTGCACTTATTTTGCCTCGCTTTCATCCATTATGCCCAGGGGTAGTGAGTGGTGCATGGGCCTAGTCTTTCTGTGGGGTGTCTTCTTGAATTTAAACACCATTGAGGCCATGGATGGGCTGGGATTGTGCTGAATTTTGTGTTTTTTGTCGTTTTTTTGGGGCTGCTGGTGGGCCCTTTTGCCCAGGGGTAGTGAGTGGTGCATGGGCCTAGTCTTTCTGTGGGGTGTCTTCTTGGATTTAAACACCATTGAGGCCATGGATGGGCTGGGATTGTGCTGAATTTTGTGTTTTTTGTCGTTTTTTTGGGGCTGCTGGTGGGGCCTTTTGCCCAGGGGTAGTGAGTGGTGCATGGGCCTAGTCTTTCTGTGGGGTGTCTTCGTGGATTTAAACACCATTGAGGCCATGGATGGGCTGGGATTGTGCTGAATTTTGTGGTTTTTGTCGATTTTTTTGGGGCTGCTGGTGTGGCCTTTTGCCCAGGGGTAGTGAGTGGTGCATGGGCCTAGTCTTTCTGTGGGGTGTCTTCTTGAATTTAAACATCATTGAGGCCATGGATGGGCTGGGATTGTGCTGAATTTTGTGTTTTTTGTTTTTTTTTTGGGGCTGCTGGTGGGGCCTTTTGCCCAGGGGTAGTGGTGCATGGACTGAGTCTGCCTGTGGGGTCTTTTTAATGTAAACATCCTGGATGGCATTGGATTGTGGTGATTTTTGTGTTTTTTCGTTTCTTTTTGGGGTGTACTGTTGATGTGGACTGGCCATGTGGGTGGTGGTGGTGGCCATCTTGAGTGCTGGTACAGGCAACATGTGCTTGGGGTTCAGGGGGCCATTTTGAAGAGAGGCAGTGTCTGAGGCCTGCACTTATTTTTCCTAGCTTTCATCCATTATGCCCAGGGGTAGTGAGTGGTGCATGGGCCTAGTCTTTCTGTGGGGTGTCTTTCTTGAATTTAAACACCATTGAGGCCATGGATGGGCTGGGATTGTGCTGAATTTTGTGTTTTTTGTCGTTTTTTTGGGGCTGCTGGTGGGGCCTTTTGCCCAGGGGTAGTGAGTGGTGCATGGGCCTAGTCTTTCTGTGGGGTGTCTTTCTTGAATTTAAACACCATTGAGGCCATGGATGGGCTTGGATTGTGCTGAATTTTGTGTTTTGTCGTTTTTTGGGGGCTGCTGGTGGGGCCTTTTGCCCAGGGGTAGTGGTGCATGGACTGAGTCTGCCTGTGGGGTCTTTTTAATGTAAACATCCTGGATGGCATTGGATTGTGGTGATTTTTGTGTGTTTTTCGTTTCTTTTTGGGGTGTACTGTTGATGTGGACTGGCCATGTGGGTGGTGGTGGTGGCCATCTTGAGTGCTGGACTGGTACAGGCAACATGTGCTTGGGGTTCAGGGGGCCATTTTGAAGAGAGGCAGTGTCTGAGGCCTGCACTTATTTTGCCTAGCTTTCATCCATTATGCCCAGGGGTAGTGAGTGGTGCATGGGCCTAGTCTTTCTGTGGGGTGTCTTTCTTGAATTTAAACACCATTGAGGCCATGGATGGGCTGGGCTTGTGCTGATTTTTGTGTGTTTTTTTCGACTTTTTGGGGTGTATAACTGATGTTCCTCTGTCTTCCATTGCTTGTAGGTGCACAAGAGAACCACCAGTGCCAGGAAGAAGTCCTGCTGCGGTGTGTGCAGCACAACGTCACGTGTGGCCACAGAAAACTCTGCAACTTGTGCAACTGCGGCCTGCTGTTCAGAGTGACATCTGAAGAAGATGGCCCCAAAAAAAGTTGTCCGTAGCTCCTCTAGCAAGAAAGTTGCCAGTAAGGAGCAGAAGAAGCAAGTGGCGCCACTTACCAAGGAGACTGGTGTGATGACGACCGCCACATTTTTTGGGATAAAAAAAGTACGCCTGCAGCAGCAGCGGGGTCTGCTGGGGACCAAGCTGGGAGCAGCACCTCCGCTCCATTGAGCTCAGTGCCACCCACACCACGCCAACTTAGGTCCAAGCCCTTGAGTGCTGCAGAGGCAGCCAGTATAGTTGTTCAATCACCATCGACCAGTGATGTTGGCTCATCGCAAGAAAGTAGCAGCAATGTCCCTCAATCAACACAGGTTGTTGTAACTCATCTGACGAGTGTTGAACAACCACAGCCGCAGCAACAATCACATGTGCAAGTACAAGACCAAGTACATGTGGAAGGAGAGGCGGCGCAAGGAGAGGAGCAAGCAGAGGTGCATGGAGGGGCACAACAAGTGGCCACAATAGTTGTTCCTCCAGAAGTAGGGGCACATCTGGAAATCGACAATCAAGCCATTCGAGGAATCATTCGAGGAAGCCACTTCTCCTGATGATCATTCATTGTCTTCCACATCCCGAGCAAGGAAAAGATCAAGGGTGTTGGTGTCTACATCTTCTTCAAGCCCACCTCCTTCTGATGATATGGATCTTACTTGGGACCCAGCACCACTGCCGTCTGAGAGTGAGGTTGAGGAGGCACACCATGATCTGACAAAGGTAGCTAAGCGTAAAAGGAAGGTCGTCGAAACTCTCCGAGTTATGGAGTGTGATGACGCTCAACAAGAAGTGGCGTATACTCCTGCTGCTGAAGACTCTCACGACGACGACGTAGTCATCATCACTAACGTCACTGAAGCCCCAGCGGGCATGCAGCAAACAGACATTTTGACCGTAGCCCGACAAGCTGCTGAGCGTGATGATGAAGCCGACGAGGAGGCAATGGGAATACCACAATCATTGATGTTAATTAGTACACCACAACCTACCGCTTCCATATTTCTTACTCGCCAGAAGGGACCTCCATCCACCTCGACCTCAATTAGTGGTGGTGAAAGTGCACAACGTAGTAAAGTTCAGCAATACACATCCTCCACTTCATCTGGCATTAGCAGCACGACCACCACCAGTATCGCCTCCTCCGGCCCCCACAGACATTTCAAGTCCGCAGTTTGGGACTTCTTTAGTGTTTGCCCAAAAAGGGAAAACATAGCCATTTGTAGCATTTGTAAGCTTGCAGTTAGTCGTGGTAAGCTTGGTACCAACTATGGGACTGGAGGCTAGAGAGGTCATCTTAAGAGACAGCACCTTGTCCAATGGCTTGCGCACCTAAAGGAGATCAAGGAAGCCCGAATTGCAAGTCGAGAAAACGTTGATGTAACATCTGATGATGACGAGGAGGAAGAAGTGTCACACACTTCACTTACACCCAGTACCCCTGTCAGCACACCCCCTGTGAGCCACACTAAGAGTGTGGGACAGAGTGAGACACCAATGCGAAAAAGTTCATCAGCGAGCGTAACTGGGTCGACGAAGTCATCATCATCATCCCGTAAAATGGTCCAGGGCAACATTAAAACAATGTTGTTTTCAGAAGCGCCATATGACCGCAACCACCCAGTGGTGCGTCTGTATAACACTAAGCTGGCTAAAATGCTAGCGCTGGATCTTCTCCCTTTTTCTTTTGTAGAAGGGGTTGGTTTTCTAGAATTAGTGGCAGCGCTCTGCCCTAAATGGAAGGTCCCTAGCCGGTACTATTTTGCCCGAGTTGCGGTTCCAGCACTACATGAAGATGTGCTGGAGGTGATTGGGGCAGCTTTGCAGAAGAGTGCTGTTCACACTATACATCTCACAACAGACATGTGGACCAGTGGCGCAGGCACTTATTACATGTGCATCACTGCACACTGGGTCTCTTTTTCAGGGGTTAAAGCAAAGCTAAACGCAGGTGCTGACCTGGACCAAGTTTTTAAAGCTGCTCGGAAACATGCAACACTAGCCATGTTTGGCTTGGAGAAACGTCATACAGCACAAAACATTTTGAATGAGTTCAACACAAAGGTCTTTCACTGTCTGTCTCCAAAAAAACGCGGCATTGGTTATGTTTCCACGGATAATGGCGCCAATGTAGTTAAGGCCATGGAACTGGGTGACTATTTCAGAGTGCCGTGTTTGGCGCACTGTATAAACCTGGTTGTTAAAAAATTCTTGGAGAAAGAAAGTCCAGGATGCCAGTTAGTGGTCACCTGCCGAAAAATGTGCCCAGAAGCATCTGAGGAGCCTGCTACATGAACGTCGAATGCCAGTGAAAGCACTCATCCAGGAGGTGCCAACACGTTGGAACTCAACCTTCTACATGCTTGAGCGTCTGTATGAGCAGTTTACGGTACTCGATCAGTATTTCTTAACAATGGGTACAGCTGTAAAGGAGGACCTGAGGTTAAATGCGGCGCAATGGGAGCTAGTTAAAAGCCTGACAGACATGCTTCGTCCTTTTGAGTTCTTCACGCGTGCAGTCAGCAGGGAGGACTGTAATTTGGGAAAAGCTATCCCATTGTTGCGCATGCTGGAGCACAAACTGAAGGCGGTGTCTTCAAAGTTTCAAAACGATGAAGAAAAGCAAGAAGCTTTTGTTTTGGCGGAGAAATTATTAGAGCGTCTACGTGGCGATGAACGTCTTCAAAAGATCCACTCAGAACAGCATTACATTGGATATGGATACTTTTGCTTGCTTGCAAGTGGTTTGGAAATACAATCCACGGTGGGTAAGGGGATATTTGGGCCTACTTTTACTTTCAAAGTACGTTTTGTCACCAGTTTTCTGCTAGGCCTCTTTTTTTGAGATCTGATTGGGGGTCTTCTACATTTTTGCGACTGGCTTTAGTAAGGGTCTAGGTGGGAGGCGGGAGCACTGATGGGAAGGTCTAATTTTGTTCTAAAACACAGTTTACAGTACACCTAGCTTGAGGGGAAAGATCCGCTAAATTAATTTGCCCATACTTATTTATCCTTCAAAAGGTGACTCAGACAGAGTACGCACTTTCAAAAATATTGTACTGTCTATTTGGAAAATCAAAGTGTGACTTTTTGCACTACACAGCGTACATACCTTGTATTTATTTATCAGTGGTGTTGTAATAGCACTTCCTATTTTTCGTTAAATAATTACAGGCCGGGTTTCAGTCTGTGCAATGGGGAAAAAAGGATGGAGTCAGGCTTCATATTAGCGAGCCGCAATTCAGCATCCGCCAGGCAAGCAGTGGACAGGGTGTCTTCTGGTCACCAACATTGATGGACGAAGCGTCAGCTGGAATGGAGGAGTGCCGCTAATAAGAGGAATTGTTTGCTGCATGCAACTTACTTACCAAATTCAACAGGACAACTACAACAACATACAGATACAGTATCCATTGTTTTCTTCTATGAGTGTGACTGCATTTCTTGGATATCTCTCTGCTTTTAAATTGATCCCTACAGCCATTCTATAGGTTTTACTTCGGCTAATTTTTAAACCTAATTTAATGTAAGAATAAGAAGTGTTTCTCTGAGTGCAGAGATAGGCAAGTGAAAACGCTGCAGCCCTGTACTGTCGCATTCTGGTACTACTTACTTTTCAGTAACAATGCATGCAGTAGGGCATGCACTTCCTTTATGTCACTTAAAAAGATTTATGGTTAGCTTTGTACCCAAAGATTTCTTTATCTTGAATTATTGTTTGTCCATGCTGGGCTTTTTTTTTCTCTCAACAAAACCTACCCAAAAAGAAACCCCCATTCCCATCCATTTTCCAAACCCTGACCCTCTTCCCCCGGGCTGTGTGGTTTTGCTTGATGTCTGACTAAATGACATCAATAATTCCACACACTTGCTGGGGAGGATAAGGTCATAGCAACAGGCTGGTGAAGGAATCCGAGGATATATTCTAGACTTACTCAGCTTCAGTACTATTTCTTGTAGTAGTAGCCAATGTCAAAGAAATTCAACGCAAGTACTAGTTATACTTTCAATACTTTACCATTTGTTAGGCTCTGTGTGGCACTGTTCTAGTGTACTGTCACCTGCTATATTCTCTATCGTACCGTTGTAATGCTACAGTAAGGACAAACCAGGTTTCATTTTCTTTTTTTCCATAGGCATGCAACTGCCACTGTGTCACACCACTAGTACCACCGCAATGAGGACATTTCATCCGCCCAGGATTGCCAACCTTAATCGCCATTTCCCGTGGAGCCAGCCCTGGGCCTAGCCCTACTTTCAAACACAAACTACAGGTAAGATAAGCGTTTGGTGGGAGGTAGTATAATGGAGTATTAGGAATAGACGAGAGATTGATGGTAGTACTACTAAAGTCCTAGGACTCTTCAGGAAAACAAACTTACTGTTAAACCCCCACCCACCAGACTCAAAAGCAGTAAAAAACAGGTATGGTCAGATAAAGTTTCAAAAGGTATATTTTTGTAGCCCTTACAAAATATTCTCCCGCAAGACCCTCCCTAACCCCAACGATTGTCCTTCAAAAGTCCCACAACCCAACTCCCAATTCCCACCCCCCAAAAGTCTCTAAAAAAGGGGCAAGGGACACTACACTACGGGAGGGTGCTGTTGACTTTAGCGGCCAGGGCATCATACTCCTTGCGGAGGGTGGCATGGTCGAAGCGGAGGCCCTCCACCAAGTTCTTATAGGTATGGACCTCCTGCTCCAGGTAGGACACTCTTAGGGATAAGCGGCGCTGGCGTGCCTTGCAACTCCTGTGGGGGGCAGCTGCTGTCTTTGCTGCTCGGCGGTGGCGGTTGGCTTTGGTAGCCCGACTCCGTACCGCTGGAGCACTGCGCTGGCTGGCAGTCCGTGGGTGCACGGAGGAGGATGCAGCTGTCCCAGTGGATGTTGTTGTTGTACCGGTAGACTGCGTCTCCTCCTCCTCCAGGGCCACCAGCCGCCGATATTCGGCGACAGTGGCATCCAGCCTCCGTTGCCGGGCCATTTGAGCTAGGTCACTCCTTGATGATCTTCTGGTTGATTTGGAAGGAGCAACTATATGAAGAAAGAAAGACATAGTCTGTAACCAATGCTCCTTAAGATTAACACAAAATGATTGAGCAGAAAGTTGTGTCACAGTACAAGTAGCAAATTTAAAGCACTGTACATAACTATTGAGGACAGTATCTATCTAACCTCCCACTTCTTCATCCTTGCTCTAACATTAGTGGGAGTTTAAGGAACAAATTCTACGAGCACGATGGACTTCCATTACAGTCGACTATGACAGTACACCAGTCTTATTCTTCTTCTTCTCTCTTGTTTAGGAAAATTGGTACGTTATCTTATGCAAGCCGGCATAATGCCAGCGCAGTGAACTTGCACCCGAGAAAAACAGACGCACAACATGATGAGTGAGACAGACTGTACCGGCCCAGTACATGCAGGTGGTGAAGCTCTTACTTTTCTATGACGGGTGGCACTGAGAATACTCTGTTAAAAGGGCTACTGCTTAATTAATTTAGCTTTCACCCTACAGTGCAAATGAGTACTAGAAAAGGAAAATGAAGAAGCTAAATAATCTGATTATCTATCACTTCACATGGGATGTATTTGATGACATATGGGATGACTTTAGGTGCTTTGCTTATTATTGAGTGAACAGTGTGCCCACACATGAATGACGTACTACTACTAAACTAAAGTTATTAAGAGAGGTAGGGAGTGTCCACCGTAATAACCGGATATATGCTGTGCTTGCAGTTGCTATACAAACTACTGCTACTATTCATGGTAGTATTTGGACAAAATTACAACTTCTTTTCCTTGCCTTTCCTACACTGGAACGGACTTGCGGGTGCGGTATTACATGCTCTTCAAAGTAACACTTAGTTCATCCAGTGACCGTCTACTCTCTCTAGATACACTTATGCTATCTAAGAGTCAGATAATACCATGATCCAGGCATCCATCCATTCAAAGTATATGCACACATACAGTTTCTGTTTCACCCACCCAGGTGGTTCTCCTTCCACCCATCCTTGCTTCATCATTCACCCAGCCATGCACCATACCATATTCTTACCTTCCCAGCCACCTCGGGGACCAAGCAAACACATATCATTCTCCTTTGCCAGTCATCATTAAATTTCTCGTCCTTCCACACTTACTTACACCCTTCTTTCGCTTTTCGTTCATCCCATCCATCAAGTTCATCTCAGATCTTATTGGGATTCTTCTCGCCAAAACCTTCACAGCTAAGTCGAAGTACATTTAGAGGAGGCTACTACCTGGTTGATTTATAATACACCCATGCAGAAAGCACACTATGCAGTCTTCAATCTCAATAAGTAAGGAATATATAGCTTACCTCTGCTCGCCACCACCGTGTGAACCCTCAGAGGCACGTCCGGCACTTGCACCGCCTCCTCCCCAGAGTTGTCCCCCTCATCCAATACCACCACCTCCGCGCTGGCCCCGCCACCAGATGTTCCACCTACAAAGTACATTTAAGAATGTTAGAATACACCACTCACTACTATATAATATTTGGTCTAGGAGGAATAAAGAAATGTGAAAAAACCAGAATACAATGTAATAATTTGTGTCTATCTACTCTAAAGTAAAAATTTCCCTTTTTCCAGGGAAGGCTGTTGTCTTGCTGCACTTTTTGGCACAACTGATGAATGCTTGCTTTTTATTTTTAACACGCACCACTTTTTCTCCTAACAGACAGAAGCTTGACTTCTAAGAACACGAGCAGGATCAAGTTCAAACCAGGTGAGAGCTCGGCTCGACCACAAGAAATGTGTCCAATTAATCGTCAGCACTAAGCAATTTACCATTTTCAGTTAAACGTTTAGTTTTATGACAAAGTTGATTTTTATAAATGTGTTTACTTTTAATAAAGCTTTTAAACTTAAATAGACTCTGTGGTTTTTGGTCCTCCAGACTAGAGTGGATGAGCTAAAGGTTGTGGAATTTTTGCAAGCATGAGTCCGTGCCTCTGACACTTCTTGACTCTGACTCCGTACTCTTGTCCTGCGTTGGATAATCTAATCATCATTGGGGATCAATCATCGGTGACTTTGGGAGCTAAATGACTCTGCCACACTATCTAGTCAGTAAGGAGATTGGGGGTTCAACTACAAAGTCTGTTATCACTGAGGTATGTGGAAAGTCTAACAGCACCTATTATAATTGATAAGCTAAGCAATGCATTATTTAGTGTCCATAGTTCTGTTTGTGCAGATTTGTCCCTGCAACAGTAGTAGAATGGATTGTCCTACTAGCCAAACCAAAAGTCTACAAGAAGATCAAAGACGATTTAGAAAAAATCGAATGAGGAACGCTAGGAAACAATAGGTACTCTATATTAAAATTAAAAACTTACTGGGGCCAGCAAAGGAGCCCTCGCCTGCCCGATCCTGGCCTGCATCCTGAACAGCACCCTCCTCCTCCTGTGTCCTCTTGCCCCTGGGGGGAGCTGATGTACAACATGAAAGAAAGAAAGACCAGAAAACATGGATGATATTTGTCAACCAAATCAAACATTTCAAAAGAACAATAACAAAATATTTTGGCGAATTAGCAAATAGACAACTATTCCACGGGATATACTGACCGATCTCATGTGGTCTACTACGTTATTGATTTGCGGACCGTTGACTTGGAAAGTTCCTATGTAACTCACTAAACAAACTACTAAAAAGGTTTGCCTAGGCCTGGCAGGCAGCAGTCCGCAGCACGCGAAGTGACAGACAAAGTCCATCGTGCTTGCAGATCAGTGAATACTCAAACTATCAATCCACCGACCACCACCACTATTTCTTCTTATAGCCATGTGTCTAAAGGAAGGACGGGACTTGAGTCTGTAGGGGCTGATTTAGTAGCCCCTTGCGGCTCTTTTGCTCCATTGTTGCGTGACTTTTGTGACGCAGCGTGGAAGGGTATACTCAGATGTGAGTCCCTTGCTCATTGCACCATCAGGATTCAAGCAAGCCGGGCCGACGACGCCTGAAATGGCAGAAACCGGTCCCCGGAAGCTTGTTTCCTTCCCAGTACAAGAATTGGCTTGGTAGTTTGGTTTGCCCTGTTCCCATCATGCACTGGGACAGGAACAGACTAATTTGCATATAGCCAAGTTCTGAGCTGGGATGGTGCAGTGAGCTAAAAAACGGTGATGGATCAAGCCCTGATCTTTGGACTGGGTAAGAGTGGTCTGCTTAATTCAGGCACTCTGTTCATCACCACCCCCTTTTCTGAATCATTTTGTGACGCAGCGGCAGAACAAAAGAGGCGCCATGGTGCGGCGTATATTAACAAAGTGACGCATATGGGAGATGCATCACGTTGTAAAGCCCTGCGCCATCAGGGGGCGTTCCGGCGCAAGGGAGGGCGTTCCTGCGCAGGAACGAATCCTAAAAGTGGCTGAGGGAAATCTACAAGATGTCAATCAGTCACTTTTAGGACAATGATGCGTGACTCAAACCCTGCGCCTGCTTGAAGCCGACGTAAGGCTTGATGCAGCATTGGGGAGATAGGGCACCCCAGAGCATTGCTGGAGCTGCTCCATCGTTGGCACGCAACTCCAGCAATGCGCTGCCTTTACGGCACAGATGTGTAAGGCTTCTGTGACGTTTTGGGCCCATGGTGCGCCATATTGTAAATACGGCGCACCATGGGTGGTGGTGGCATGGCGCACAATTACTGGCGCATCCCTGCTACTTTGCAGGGATGCGCCGGTAATTGAAAATCTGACCCTTAGTGTCTAGCATTACGCAGTTCTTTACACTACACTCATACATAATTTCTCAGGCCAATGAAATGAACATAAAATAGAAAACAAAAAAGCATAGTAGCAAGGCTACTGAGAAGGAGAGCAGTGCACCTGAAATGCATAGAAGATTTTGAAATATAATTTACCTACAATGTAATCGACAGCATTATTGCTCTTGGTAAAAAACAAAAATTTGCAATATAATAACACACAGAGCTGGATAAAACAGAGTAGTGATGAAATAGATATAAATAGCTACTACTACTCACCAAGCCCGGGGATCTCTACGCCGAGCACGTCCAGCAAGTCGCGTTCCCGGTCCATGAGATCCGTCCAGCGGTGGGTGGCCTGGTTATAGGTGCGCCGGACCCCAGAGTGTTCAAACATGGCCCGGCACACCTTCTCCCACCGCTTCCGGCGCTCCCGGATCCCGTAGCCGGTAGCGATCCTGCCGCCTCCCATGATGGTCTTGGGGAGGCGGCGCTGGACATGAAAGACTAGTGCGGCCACCTCCTCCGCACTAAAAATCTCCCGAGCTACAACTGTCTCCCCCCTCAAACGCCCGCACGGGAGCCGGGCACGGGGTGCGGGACCCTTCCCCTTTGCGGGCTTCTTCCCGGCTCCCTTTGCCATGGTCTGGGCAGAAAGGAAGCAAAATAAGAAAGAAGAAATAGAACAGGGAAGAAGAAAAGAAAAGTGTTTAAAAAAGTAGTTTAAAATGAACAAAAAGTAGCAGAAAACACAAAAATATAGAGCTAGAAAAATAGAGGGATAGATAATGAGTAAAATAGATCAAAAACAACTTCAAACAAGCAAAGGATGGCAGAGATTAAGAAAGGATACAGAGAGCATGCCCAGAACCATAGCAATGAATGAGAAACAAGATGGCCGCGCCCGTTCACGACCGCATGGGTAAGTTCGCACGAGATTTTCCTCGCGATCACACGCGAACATGTACGAGCGAGCCGCACACTTTGCGAGATTACACATAGCGCCCGGAAACGGAATTACGTCACGCAAACAAGATGGCTGCGCCCATGTACGACCGCTAGGGTAACTTCGCAAATGTTGCCCTACAAGCGGCTTGCGAACATGCAAAAAATCACGCGAACAAACACGCAGCAAAAAACAAATCGTGTATTCGCACGAATTCGCGGCTTCCGAAATCGATCTCGCACGAATTCGCGCCCTGCAAATTGCGCGAAATTGCAGAAAAACGATTTTTGCAAAACTGAAAGCAATCAGCAGGTGCAAAAGTTCAATCTTAACATTAGTAACCATTCACTCTAGTGCTTCCTGAGGGGCCCCTCCAGAGTTCAGTTGCCTATTTGCAACTATTCTATGACCCTGCTCTGACCCTCACAGCAGGCTCATAGAATAGCTACAAGTAGGCCATAAAGGTCCTGTGAAAAAAAATTGCACTGTAACAGAAAGCAAATTACAGATAAGGAAGGAAGCAGGTGCCAGCCAGACTGGAAGTTTAAAAATCAGTGACACATTAATCAACCCCAAATTAATTCATGGCAGTTGAAGCAGGGCAGGTGTGCTTGCTTTTTTTCACCCCCATAATCTACAGTGATAAACCAAACAGACGGTGGCAGTGAGGATGTACCAGAGGGTGGCATGGGTGTACCAGAGGGTGGCAGTGGTGAAACAGAGGGTGCTGTGAACCTGTGATGATGAACCAGACGTAGAAACAACATAGTCGCGGCCGTTGCGAGCCGAAAAGTAAGTTCGCAATTGCGAACTGGTAAACAAACCTCGCGAACTGGCAGAAACCCTTGCGAACACAAAAAAACACAAAAATCCGCAAATTCGCGAGAGTTCGCAGATTTTGCGGATTGCGAATCCGTAAATACGCAAGTTCGCGTACGCCAGATTCGCTAAATCCGCCCATGCTTACAGGCCGTTCTGAAGTTACTACGCATTTCTACTGGGAGCCATTTGAGTTCCTTGAGTGCTGGGGAGATGTGATCCGATTTTTTGATGCTGGTAGTCATTCTAGCTGCAGCATGTAGTGTTGTTTTGATCGGTGCCAAGTTCGATTTTGGGATGCCTGTTAGGATTGCGTTCCCATAGTCTAACCTTGACAGTACCAGAGATTGAGTGGCCAGTTTGAGATCCTTGTTAGGAATGTAGGGTTTGATCTTGTTTAACAGTCTGAGGTTAAAGAAAGCACCATTGGCTGCATTCTTGATGTGTTTTACCATGTTTAGTTTGGGGTCTATGATGATGCCAAGAGATTTAACAGAGTCGGCTAGAGTAAGATTTCCTTTAAGTGCATCGATAGCTTTTAGCCATTCGGTGATTTGGGGGTTGTCTTCCTTGTTCGAGATGAGGAGTGTCTCAGTTTTGTCTGGATTCAATATCAAGTGATTGTTTGTCAGCCATTGTTGAACATCTTTCAGGACATCATTTAGTCTATGTATATCAATGAGAGAGGAAGTTTCCAGATAGATTTGTGTATCATCCGCGTAGAGGTGAAAGCGGATGTTGGCTTTTCTGAGTAGCTTGGAGAGTGGTTCCATATAGATGTTAAAGAGCTGAGGCGAGAGCACCGAACCTTGGGGGATGCCCTTATTGACCTGTTGGATTTCAGAGGTGAAATTCTTGATTTTTATTATTTGTGTTCGGTTGTGTATGAATGAGGAGAACCATTTGAGAACTACTTCGCCGAGGCCAGCTCTTTCTTGAAGAGCCTTGGTGAGGAGTTTGTGATCCACCATATCGAATGCTGCAGAAAGGTCAAGGAGAATGAGGAGGCAGCATTTGTCTGAATCCAGAGATCCGTGGATATCATCTATGATGTTCAGCATCGCTGTTTCTGTGCTGCATCCTTGTCTGAAGCCACACTGGAGGGGGTCTAGGAGATTGATGTTGTCCAGATGATGAGTCAGTTGCAGGAGTACACAGCGTTCCAATGTTTTGGCTAGTAGAGGGAGGTTAGATATTGGTCTGAAGTTGTTCAGGTCTGTTGAGTCAAGACCTGGTTTTTTCAGCAGGGGGGTAACTTGCCCAATTTTTTAGGCAGTCAGGGACCACTCCGTTTTTTAGGGAGCTGTTTATGATTGTGCCCCATATAGGTGCAAGAGAGTGTTTCATTTTCATGATTAGTGAGGGAGGAATGGGGTCAGAGATATGAGCTGATGGTTTGGAGGACGAGATCAGCGAGATTATCTCTGCGTCTGGGACGGGGCGGAAGCTAAGCCAGGGGGTGCTCAAAGAGCCGGGAGAGAGAACCTGAGGAGCAGCCGAACTGGTCTTCTTGGGGTGTGAATTGTTGGGGTCAAGTGAAAGTTCAATTTTTGTGATCTTTTCGTTGAAGAAGTGGGCGAAATTGTCGCAAAGATCTTTGGACGCAGAAGAAGACAGTGGTTTGGACGTTTGTTGCCTGATGACGCTGTAAAGTTCCTTCGGTCTATTTTTGGCTTTGTCCAGAGCCTCGCGCAAGAAGCTGGATTTTTTTGTTTTTGATGTGGTTGTTGTATTTCCTTCGGGCTGCTTTCAGTTGATCACGAAGGATGGTCGTTGGGTTGTTTCTCCACTTTCTTTCCTTGGCTCTTAGAGTTCTCCTTTCTGCGTTGAGGTCAGCGTTGAACCACGTTCTGGAAGGGATAACGCTGCTTCTTTTGAGCTTTAGTGGCGCAAGTTTGTCGAGTATGGACACTAGCTCGGAGTTGTAGCAGTCAATGAGCTCATTGGTGGAAATGTGCGCTTTATTGGCCGGAAGAAGAGAGCTTAACTGATCATCCAGGATATCCAGGGGTATTTGAGAGAGGTTTCTTGTCCATTTGGAGGGTCTTGGGGGGGTTTATGTGAGGTAATGGGGTGATTGATATGAAAGAGGATCATGTGGTGGTCTGACCAGTCGACGGGAAGGATGTGGTTGATCGTGATTGATTTCTTTTGTGAGATGATAGCATCCAGTGTGGCTCCTTTGTAATGAGTCTCCTCGGTGCAATGTTGTTGCAGGTTGTTATCATGAAGGAGGCTGGATAACGATTGGATTAGGGGATTGTGTGTCTCATTCCAGCGAACATTCAGATCCCCAAGAATTAGGTTATTGGAGTCGCCGAGTGCGCCTTGTGCAAGCAGGTCGGAGGGTTGTTTTTACCTGGGGGGTGGTAGAGCAGGTGACACCGTAGAGAGTCTTGTCATTGGTCTTGATGATGGTGGATAAGCATTCGAATGTATCGTAGTCAAAAGAGGTGGTTTCCGAGATGTCCAGGCTGTCCTTGTGGATGATAGCCACCCCTCCTCCCCTATGCTCTATCCTGTCTTTGGTAATGAGGGAGAAGCCAGGTGGTACCAGCAAGTCAAGGCAGGGAGGGGATATCTTATTTAGCCAGGTCTCTGTGAGGAACGCAATGTCAATATCGTTAGTGAGGATGGCTTCAGCTAGTTCTGTTGCGTGCAGTGAGGCCGATCTACAGTTGATTAGCAAGCAATTGGAGAATTACTCCTGATTGCTGGCCGATTTATCTTTGATCTCCCTTGATATTGCGGTGAGGACCGGGTATCTCTGAGATTTCGTGCTGGGAGGGACTTTCCGGTGACCTGTGATTACTTGGATTTTGGATTTGGGAGAATCTAAGGCGGGGGTGTTGTATGTGGCAGATAGTAGGGCTGCTTCGTTGTCTGACATAGGTGCTGCTGATCTTAAAGGCCTTGAAGTCAAGTGTTTGGTGTCTGATAGGGGGTTTGGAGGAGTGTGGGGAGGAGTATGAGTCTTGGACCTAGGGAAGGGGTCTCCGGTTTTTGCAGTCTGCTGTAGGCAGGATTCCGAGATCTTGAGGGGGGGATAGTGAAGCTGGGTACTAGAGGTTTCTGTGGGCCTAGGAGAGCTGTTAGCGTTGCCGGAGTGAGCTGTCAGCGGGGGGCATTTGGAGGGTCTGCGGGCTATACCTAGGTTAGAAAGGATCTCCAGTAGGCCCTGGGTGATTGTGACAATCTGGTTTTCGAGAGCCGCGAGGCGTTGTGACACAGAGTTGAGGAAGGGGATGGGGGTATCTGGGGTAGCGCCAGGTGTGTTGTGGTTCGGGTTGGGTGTTGAGGGGTCCGGGGAGAGGACGGGCGAAAGGGAGGGGAAGGTGCAGGGGAGGACTTTGAGTGACTGTGAGCTGGGATGGGACTCGAGGGGAGGGGGGTTCCTGAAGGCGAAGGAAGGGAAGGGGAAGGGACAGGGGGAGGCTTTGAATGACTGTGAGCTGTGATGAGGCTCATGGGATCAGGTTGAGGGATCAGGGTGCGGTTGATGGGATCAGGTTGAGGGATCAGGGGAGAAGGCGGGGTAAGGGGAGGGGAAGGGACAGAAGAGGGCTTTGAGTGACTGTGAGTAGGGATGAGACTCGAGGGGGGGTTACTGAAGACGGAGGACGGGGAAGGGAAGGGACAGGGGGAGGCTTTGAGTGACTGTGAGTTGGGATGAAGTTCGTGGGGTGTGAGGTTCCTGGGGGTGAAGAAGTATTGTCAGTGGGGGGATGAGGGAGGCGGTAACTGGGGGAGGTGTGGCTGTTGGAAGAGGGGATTGAAGGAGGGGTTGGAGTTTCCTGTTGTGGCTGATTGGTAGTAAATGCCCGTTGTGAGACAACGGGGCAAGGGGGGGCGTAGCAGGCAGGAAAGATACCACGGAGGAGAGGATCATAGTCTTCTCTGTTAGTAGTAAGGGAGGGCGGAGAGGGGGTTGCGGCGTGGTGAGGTATGGTTGGGGAGGTTGATCTTAATGTGGGGAAAAGGACGTCGAAGGCTTCAAGGTTCTCGTTATTGGCCTGGATAAGGACCGTGCCGTTGGTGTTGGTGTAGATGGTCATCGTAGTGTAGCCTCTACCGACCGATTTAAAAGGGAGTATAGTGGTAAGTTTGCAATTATGGGGAGTGGATGTGGTTTTGGCGATAAATAGTTGCGTTCTGATCACGGAGATCCAGTAATCAGGTCTCTCAGTATGGAATATAAGGTCCATCTTAGTCGGACGAGTGGTAGATGTCTGTGATTAGGTTTTCCCTATGTTGACGGATAAGTTTCTGTTTGAAAGAGCGTCTCGATTTAGTAGAGAGGAGGGGGGGGGGTGATGGTGAAGGAGTTACGGCTGTGGGGTTTCAGGTGGGTAGATAATACTTGAGGGGAAGGGGAAGGTCGGTCTCGAGCTATCCTGAAGGTAGTGAAGGGCGTGAGAGTACCTTAGTTTAGTTACGATGTTGCGCTAGGTGACGTGACTCACCAAGGTTGTATCTGGTGTCCGTGAGCCGGAGAGTCCTTGAAGACAGCCAAATTGTAGACGAACCAGCATCAACTAGAGGATTGCGGGGACGGCTGAAGGTGGCTCCGGTACCTGTAAGTTTCGATCTGGAGGTGTCCTGGGGTTCACGGGAAGGCAGGGGAGCGTGGATCACGTTAACATGTGATCGGGCAGACAATCCCTGCTTTCCGATAGCGTGAGTCAGGCTGCACTTCCTTGCTTAGAGGTGGGCTAGAAGGTATGGAGCCGAGGCGCCAGCTTTGTTAGAGGGCAGAGTTTGAGCGTTTAAGGCAGTCGTAGTGCCCGAGTTGGGCCACAGATTGTGGAAAGGCTAGCGTTACTTCTTTGTTGACTGATTCGACAGGCTACGGTGACGCCCTACCGTGTCTCACGTATCTAACATGAGCACATGTTCGACTCGTTCAAGGAGCGCACCGGGCCTTTCGGGGCAGTATGTTCCTCATGGTTGGGTCTGGGCAGGACGATCTGCACCTCCTTGGTGCGCTGCCGGTAAGGGGGGGGGGGTAACTGGGGTGCCAGGTGTACTATAGATAGGAGGGCAGGAATCTGGGAGGTCAGGTGTACAAGGGGTGAAACGAACAATGTACTCACTGTTGCAGGAGAGACTGGAGCGCAAAGGGGAAATAACACGTTGCGGGCCCCTAGCCCGGTGTGAAACGAACAATGTACTCACTAGTGACTTCTTCCCGTATTTAAGACCCCACATCTCAGAGCCAGAGAAATACCCAGTAGACCCAGGGCTTTAAGTGAAATGAAAAAACTGGGGGTCTCTGTAAGGGGCGTGGCTTAACACACATAAGCTAAAAACCTGTGCTTAGCCCTCAGAACACCATAGGCAAAAAGACAATTGATGGACAGAATGCAGACAATTGATGCACAGAATGCAGAACAATGTCGTACATTCACCCCAGTACAGGGATCTGGGCCTAAATCCATCATTTTTTTGCTCCACATGCCATTCCAGTTTGGATCCAGCCATATGCAAATCAGTCTTGACCCTGCGCACAATGGGAACAGTCCAGCCCGAACTGCCAGGCCAGGTCCTCCCTGGACTGGAAACAAGCAATCTAGGACCCGTTTTGGGCTTTCAGTACACCACACGGTCCTTTCCTATCTACACCTCCTTCCCATTTACACTCACTGCATCCCCATGCTCTATTCCTTCCCTTGCTGGCCACTGCCTTTGCCGCACCTGTTATGTTTCCACGCAATGGAGACTGGAGCTCTGGGTTAAAACTTGGCCTTCACTCTGCACAGCTATGCGAAGATGGAACTGTGCAGAGGTGACATCACAAAGCTCTCTCTGGCACCAGGCACCAGGCCACTGTTTAAAGAAACAGTCTTAATTTATATTTACTTTTTCTTTCTAATGTCATGCCAGATCTAAAAACTAGTAACACCAAATCGTTTTAGGGCCCTGTACTGGGAAAATGCCTTTGTTTTTTATTTCTATCATTAAAACTCTCTCAAACTGCTCTCATGTGGTTGGATTAGTCAACAGAGACACAGGGAAAGAATGATTAGCCAAAGATGAAACAGTTTATTAAAGTCGGAGGCCTGTGATTGTAAAATTGATCTTCTTGATGCAAAGGTATTTTGGTGACTAGCCTATGAGAGTATGCACTCTCTACTTACTGGGATATAATCTCCCTGGCCCACTGAAACTGTGGCTAACAGATGTCCACCTTTCCTCTACTGTCTTTTGGGGTTTATCTACACTAACTATAGGTTCAACCCCCCACGTTCTTTGGATGAGGTCTGGCACTGGACCAGCACCTCTCTTTGGCTCAGACCAACCAATGAGACAATCAAGGGGGAGGTCTTTATTGACTATCACCTTTCTTCAACTAAGGGACCCAGCTATTTCTAGGAGCACTACAGCCCCAGGCCTGACAGTGACCTCCCCTGGGATAGCCCTTACTCTTTTTGTTTCCCCTGGTGATGCCGGTTTGAGAGTACCAACCTGTCATGAACCACAGTGTGACTAGCACAGGTATCTCTCAGGGCAGTGGCTGGGATTCCATTCACCAGTAGGCGGTGGAAGTGACTACTCCCTTCTGGAATCTACAACTGATCTTTTCGGCCCATCTTCCACCTGAAGGCTAGGAGGACTGCTTCATCTGAGGAACCACCCTCCAAAGCTACACTGGCAAACCCTGGAGCTAGGGTCCTGGCTTTTAGGACTGCTAGGGTCCTTGGTGTGGTGTCCTGTCTTTTGACAGTTGTGACATCATACCTTGTTGGGATCCCAACTCTTACCTTGGTAACCAGTTTTAGTTTGTGAGGTATATTTGGGCCCACCCTTTTGGACAGGTTTTAGGGGAGATACCTGGCACTCCTTACTTTTATCTTCAGGGTGGTCACTGTCTTTACTCTGGGGAGGTTTTGTAACCCTTTTCTTCAGGTCACCTCCAGTGGATGTCCTGGTCACTCTTGTCTTGACCCAGTGGTCCCCCTTCTTTCCCAGTTGTTGGGGAGAAATTGGACCAAGGTCTACCAGATACTGATGCAACTTTTCATAAATGCAATTACTTAATATGTGTTCTTTCATAAACAAATTATACAGACCATAATATTCTTGCACTTTACTTCCAGTCAATCAGCCACCTAGTGTTTTCATTGAGTAGTCTACAAATTCCACCCAGGGATGACTCTGGATTTTCTGAGCCCCCTGAATATAATTCTATACTCCTTAGTAGTGAGTTTGAATCCCTCAATCAGGGTGCCTTTCATGAGTTCATAGGCCTCTGCTTCTTTCCCCACTAAGGGTCAGAAGTCTGTCTCTGCACTTACCAGAGAACAATTCCCAAAGGAATGCCCCCTGTGAGTTTTCTTCACTCGTCTGGCTGCACAAGCCCTCTCAAAGGCTGTGAACCACTTGGTGATATGCTCACCATCCTCAAATTTAGGGACAATCCCTTTGGGGATTTTGGGATCATACGATTGCTCTCTGGCTCTAGTTACTACGTTGCTGCCACCACTGATGGGTGCTAGGTCCATCTCTGCTCTTTCTTTTTCTAGAGCCAGGAGTCGTGTCTCCAGGCCTAATCTTTTAGCCAACCTTACTAAATGGTCCGTCTCTTCATTGAGGCTGTCCTCAATGTCCTCAGAAGCACCTGACCCACCTGTGTGGGATCTTGATGCTGTGAGTTGTATTCTTGGATATTGGGGCACTGGGTCCTTCTCTCTCTCCCTAAGAAATTGGGGGGGGGGGGTAGTGGAAGGTATTCTCATCCCCTCCATCATCTTCCCCCCTTTGAAAGGTCTTCATCATTCTCAGAGGGAAGGTCCTTAGCATACTCTGCCAACAGCTCCTGGAGCTTTTGTTTGGAGGGATGTGACCCCATGTTTATGTTTTTAAGTTTACATGGAGACCTTAACTCCCTAAACTTTAAGTGGAGATAGGGGGTGAGGTTGAGCTCCTCAACCATATTCTCTATGTCATTAGTTTTATTTTCACTAACAGTTCTTGTTAAGAGACATTGTAAAAGAAAACTTATAACCCCTCTTAACACTAACTAAAACAGGCTTTCATTTTTCTAAAATTCTAAAGGGACTTAACCAAAGCCCAAACAAGACTTCTAGTATTTTGGAAAAATTTGTCATTTCAAAAATCTGAATTCTAAAGACAATTTAAGAGTTCTGTTGTGTGATCAGTTGTTGACCAAGTTAGTCCAGCAAATGCAAAATATGCCACCGCTGATCTACCAATGTAGGAAGCTGGCTCTGTATATACTATACCAAAATGAGGTACAGTGTGCACAGAGTCCGGTGGAACCCCAAAGGTGGGCAGAGGTAATAGCACCTTACTCTCTATTTGTGGTAGTGTGGGCGAGCAGTAAGGTTTTATCAGAGGGTATAGTTGAGCATTTGTTGTACACACTCAATCAGCAAATGATGTCACAAAACTCAAAGACTGAACTCAGAACAATTCGATTTGCATAAAAATAATATTTAGCTGTATTTATTTCCTAGAACCAAGCAAGCCTGGCACAGGTAAGTGAATTTAATATTTTTCAAGGCAGGTTGAACAATACAAGCATGCTGAATGAAAATAACTTATTTACAGGTTTGTAAATGCTTTCAATACAGTGGAAATTACTGTTAGATTACTTTTAATTACTTTGCAGATTACTTTCTGGATTACTTTTTCAATTCAATGTGATACGCCTAGATATCACACTGGGATATTTTCTAGCGAAAAGGTAAGTGAGCAATTTTTAGTTCTTTGCAGTTCTTTTTTTAAAGTTCAATACAACAACCAACTCCACATTTTTCAAGGAAAAACTGTCAATGTATTCTTATGGAGAGTAATGAAGTTATGCGTTAATATGTAAGTACTTTGTTGTGGGATTTGGTATTCTGGGATTAGAACCAGGGTTCCCCCAGGGTCAAGGATGCACTCTAGAAACACCCTCGACAGCTCCACTACGGCCGGGTGGTTTGCATGTTGACTCCACTTTGTTCTGCACCAAAACACACAGCCTGCAATGGCAGTGTGTGTGTGTGTGTGTAAGTAAAGGTGCAGGGCCTCTAAGGGTGGCACAATAAGTGCTACAGGCCCTAGAGGACTTCCCTGGCCACAGTGCCCATTGGTACCCATGGTACCTTTTACAAGGGACTGACATGTGGCCAGAGAGGTGCCAAATGGGGGTAAAAGGTACAGTTTTGGGAAAGAACACAAGCCCTGGGAACCTGATTGGCATGGACCCAGGGCACATCAAGTCAAAGTGCATCAGTAGTCTGGCAAAAAGTTGGGGGGTTACTGCAACAGAAACCCAGCTTCCTATACACACCCCTAGGATTAAATACAGGGTCTCTGAAACCATTAATTACGGAGTATGTGTAATGTTTCTGAGTTAACAATCAACCAAGTTCTTCTAAAACCAGGTAACAGAAAAGACAACAAAAGCGCACCAACGCAATATAAAGTCAAGCCACATGGGACTCATGCCAATGGAAGGAGGAAAGACCCATGGGACGTCAGTAAGGGGCCTGCTTAATACCCAAGTGTGTGCACCATTGCTTCATGTAGTTGAGCCGTTCCATGGTGATGACACCCAAGAACTAAATACCGCAAATATTTTGAAACTGGTACAAAGAAACACAGCCACCGAAGGAACTTCAAAGGGACTCACACCTTTAACTACCGCAAGACCACAAAAGTTATGTATGTTTCTGTGGTGGGTATGATATGCCTACAATAGGTAGTCCAACACTCGAGTACTATAGAGGCAATACCAAGTCAAAAGAGTCACTAATGGGGAACTACATCTGTTTAGGGACCTTTTGTATTTCACCAATAATTACACTAAACAGAACTCTAGCATCCCCATGCACTGCCCAGCGCCCTTTTACATAACACCTGGCATCATCACATGATCACAATCAGCTCTCAAGCATCATCCAGGTCATGTTATATCTGCTCGTTAACACCACATACCGCAGATAGGCTTTATCTGTCCCGAAAGGTAGCCCCTGAGAAAGCAGAATGCCTCATTCAGCTCTATCTGTGTAGAATAGAACCACACAGGGTAGTTGTAAACCTGATTTGATACAACACCAACTCAACAGCATTGTACCTCTTCACTGAGCCCATTGATATCGAAACCAAGCTTGACAGGTTGTGTAGGAAGGGCACCATAAGGGAAGATATCATTTGGTCCCAAGGTTTCCCAGAGAAGAGATTTTTGGAGGTAGCCAAACCCCCAACTCAGTGCACACATATGTCTGCTCCAATATTCACCTGCGGACTAAGAATGGCTCTTAGCATGTCTGGGGCAGTCTTCTTTAACAACAAGTGGTTTACTAACATGGAATTCCTGTGTAGGGCTTTTCCGCTCAGGGATGAAAAGCGGAATGGGTTGCATGGGGGAGGAATGAATGGAAGCATAGATTACCAATGTCAGGAAATCTGGGATACCGAGGTGGGTGTATACACTTGGTTCGAAAGAAAAGGTAAACTCCTGATTGTACGGAAACTTACACTATATTCCATATGTTTCAGAGGAAAAGGAACGCTTCTGATGGGCATGAATGCTAACTGCAGAATGATATTACACATTCCGGATACGCAATGGGGCACCTCCACGCTTATGAATTTCTACTGGCAGTGCGGCGAGCATGCCTATAGACAGCTGGTTCCTGGGTGGACAGGTCGGTTCTCCCTGGTAATACTGCACACCGAGCCTGGTCATTCCTGGAGAAGAGCTAACAGACTTGTATTAGCACCCATTAAGAAAAAAGACCACCTTGCTGCACCAAACTCGTGATAACAGAGCAATGGACTAGTTTGGCTGGGCTCAGTTCAAGGACATCCCAGAAGAATGTTGACTATTCACAGAGGCACAACTGAGGGTGGGGGTGGTCAATACCCTTTTCACCCTGCAGACAAAAGCTTCACATTACCTGTTGGGACATGCTCAAGATGATGAACAGCACTGAGCTCGGCCTCAATTTGAACAAGGAAGAAATGCGAGCTATCCGCCTCCTGGTAATGCAGCTTTGGGATGTGCTGGACTTAATGACTGCAATGCAGGGAGGGGTATGCCCCAAGGTCAGCGTTGTCTGCTGCAAATTTAACCGAGCCAAGGTTATGGACAAAGGAACATGGACACTTGCCATCCAAGCACTGCATAACCTATAGAGAAGCATACATGAAGAAGGAGGTGTCCCCGAGCAGGAGTGGTTTTCGAATTGGTTCTCCTGGCTCCCATGATGGGTCTGTTTAAATAACTGTCGCCAGTTATTATTGTGTTTCTATTGGTGTGTGGGGTCCTACAATTGGGGATCACCTGCTGTAAAAAAGCTTCCCTCAAATTGGGCAGAATGTAAGTAACTCAAAAGGTTGTCATAGTCAGAAGCAAGGAAAGGGAACAGCAGGACCCAAGTAACGTGATGGTTCAAATGCATGTATTAGATAGTGTAGTTGAAGAATCAACTATAGGGGGAAATGTTAATATGGATATCAATGAGTTTATTGATAAAAATGAACTGTCATCCTTACTAATAAGAATCGCCAGTCCTGACCTCAACACCGAGGTGGGTGGATACACTTGGTTCGAAAGGAAAGGTCAACCCCTGATTGTACGGAAACTTACACTATATTCCATATGTTTCAGAGGAAAAGGAACGTTTCTGATGGGCACGAATGCTAACTGCGGAATGATACTACACATTCCGGATTTACAATGGGGCACCTCCACGCTTATGAATTTCTACTGGCAGTGCGGCGAGCATGCCTATACTCAGCTGGTTCCAGGGTGGACAGGTTGGTTCTCTTTGGTAACACTCCACATTCATGGAGAAGAGCTAAGAGACTTGTATTGGCACCCGTTAAGGAAAAAGACCACCTTGTTCACCAAACTCGTGATAACAGAGCAATGGACTAGTTTGGCTGGGCTCAGTTCAAGGACATCCCAGAAGAATTGAGGCACAACTGAGGGTAGGGGGGTCAATACCCTTTTTCACCCTGCAGACAAATGCTTTACATTACCTGGTAATTGCAAACACAACAATGATGGACAGAATGTGGATCAATGTCACACATTCACCCCAGTCCAAAGATCTGGGCCCAAATCCATCGTTTTTCCACTCCACACCACCCTGGGTTAGACAATGGCGATATGCAAATCAGCGCTGACCCTGTGCCCCATGGGAACAGTCCAGTCCGAACTACAAATGCCATGTCCTTCCCAGAACGGAAACAAGCATCCGAGGACCGGCCCGGTTTCGAGGTAACACCTCTCATCAGCCCGGCTAGCTTGATTCCAGTGGTGTGGAGTGCCTGGGACTCACGTCTGAGCAGCCCCAGTACACTTAGAGCGGTAATTGCAAACACAACAATGATGGACAGAATGTGGATCAATGTCACACATTCACCCCAGTCCAAAGATCTGGGCCCAAATCCATCGTTTTTCCACTCCACACCACCCTGGGTTAGACAATGGCGATATGCAAATCAGCGCTGACCCTGTGGCCCAGATCTTTTGACTGGGGTGAATGTGTGACATTGATCCACATTCTGTTCATCATTGTTGTGTTTGCAGTTACCGCTCTAAGTGTACTGGGGATGCTCAGACGTGAGTCCCAGGCACTCCACACCACTGGAATCAAGCTAGCCGGGCTGATGAGAGGTGTTACCTCGAAACCGGGCCGGTCCTCGGATGCTTGTTTCCGTTCTGGGAAGGACATGGCTTTTGTAGTTCGGACTGGACTGTTCCCACGGGGCACAGGGTCAGCGCTGATTTGCATATCGCCATTGTCTAACCCAGGGTGGTGTGGAGTGGAAAAACTATGGATTTGGGCCCAGATCTTTGGACTGGGGTGAATGTGTGACATTGATCCACATTCTGTCCATCATTGTTGTGTTTGCAGTTACCGCTCTAAGTGTACTGGGGATGCTCAGACGTGAGTCCCAGGCACTCCACACCACTGGAATCAAGCTAGCCGGGCTGATGAGAGGTGTTACCTCGAAACCGGGCCGGTCCTCGGATGCTTGTTTCCGTTCTGGGAAGGACTTGGCTTTTGTAGTTCGGACTGGACTGTTCCCACGGGGCACAGGGTCAGCGCTGATTTGCATATCGCCATTGTCTAACCCAGGGTGGTGTGGAGTGGAAAAACGATGGGTTTGGGCCCAGATCTTTGGACTGGGGTGAATGTGTGACATTGATCCACATTCTGTCCATCATTGTTGTGTTTGCAGTTACCGCTCTAAGTGTACTGGGGATGCTCAGACGTGAGTCCCAGGCACTCCACACCACTGGAATCAAGCTAGAAGGGCTGATGAGAGGTGTTACCTCGAAACCGGGCCGGTCCTCGGATGCTTGTTTCCGTTCTCGGAAGGACATGGCTTTTGTAGTTCGGACTGGACTGTTCCCACGGGGCACAGGGTCAGCGCTGATTTGCATATCGCCATTGTCTAACCCAGGGTGGTGTGGAGTGAAAAAACGATGGATTTGGGCCCAGATCTTTGGACTGGGGTGAATGTGTGACATTGATCCACATTCTGTCCATCATTGTTGTGTTTGCAGTTACATTACCTGGTGGGACATGCTCAAGATGATGAACAGCACTGAGCTCGGCCTCAATTTGAACAAGGAAGAAATGCGAGCTAACCGCCTCATGGTAATGCAGCATTGGGATGTTCTGGACTTAATGACTGCAATGCAGGGAGGGGTATGCCCCAAGATCAGCACTGTCTGCTGCAACTTTAACCCAGAGAATGTCATGGACAATGGAACATTGACACTTGCCATCCAAGCACTGCATAACCTACAGAGAAGCATACATGAAGAAGGAGGTGCCCCTGAGCAGGAGTGGTTTTCGAATTGGTTCTCATGGCTCCCATGATGGATATCTGGTCTATTGTGTTTCTATTGGTTTGTGGGGTCGTACAATTGAGGGATCACCTGCTGTAAAAATGCAGTCCTCAAATTGGGCTGAATGTAAGTAACTCGAAAGGTTGTCATAGTCAAAAGCATGGAAAGGGGACAGCAGGACCGATGTAAAGTGATGGTTCAAATGCATGCATTAGATAGTGTAGTGCAGAATCAATTATAGGGGGAAATGTTAATATGGATATCGATGAGTTTATTGATAAAAATGAACTATCATCCTTACTAATGAGAATCGCCAGTCCTGACCTCAACATCTCCCTCAACACGCAAGTATGTAGTCAGGCAGGCCCCTGCGACCTAGGTCCGGGATTACTGATTGATGGGTCACAAGTGGGATGGTGCATAGCTGGCAGGCAAACACACGGGCAGATAACTCTTGATTAATCCCACAGACAGACTCAACGACATTACAATGGTCAGGGGAGATTGCCCCCAGTAAAGCGCACATGGCCAGAGGGAGTATACGTGTTTCTGAAAGTCAGATGCCACATTACTTAGGAACACATAGCCAATCAGGACCTAGCACACATAGTGATCATGCACGCATCTGGACATGTTCACCACTGGCCACACCGCGGCCATTCAAGGTCGACACCCACCTGTAGTATCCATTTGACCATTAATTTATGGCTCTAAAGCACCAGACACTATTCCTCACCATGTATAATATGCCGGAAACTTTTATTGCCTGTTGTGATTTTGTATATCAAGAGAGCAAAAACCCAATTTAAATTGAGACAGTCCTCAGACCTTCTGCATGTAACTGTTCTCCCGGATAAACTGATTAATTAAACAAACTGTTCCTGTTTTGCCAAACACCTCTTGTCTTCTGTTTTTACTAAGGAATTCGAACCCAGCAACAAAATAAAACAAGGATCACTAGCCATGATAAAGTACTGAAATCATTGCAGCCTTAGAGAGACACCAGCACCCAGAGAGGCAGGGAAGTGATGGGAGACCTGAGAGAACAGATTTGTTCTTATTTTCTGTAAATAGACAGAGGTCCAACTAACTTGTGTGTGCTCATTGTTCTTGGCATATTTATGGCTTGAGGTCCCGTCAGGTCACACACTCTTGTCTCCCAGAGGCGCACTGGATGAAGTTATTTAGTGACTTATAGTCCTCTGCCTCTACTCTTTTCCTGCAATGCGGGGAATAGGGGATTTCAAGTAATGCCACATGCTCTTAATACAATGTGACTTCTGATAACATGCTTCTAGCCCACCCTTTCCCATTTCGTCATAGATTGGAGTGTGGCCAGTAAGGCTTGTTGATCACACCCCACCATTTGAGTAGATAGGAAAGGGTGGAGTAATAGCAGCTGAGTGGCATGCAGACTTTAGAAGCCCAGGCTGGATAGCAAAACAGTCAAGGCTGTTTACTATGGGCGCTCCTGATGGAGGAGGATATGTCAGTGATGTCACTACATTATGAGAAAACATAAGGGCTGTGTGTGGGCAAGCCCTGTCTGACCTGCTGTGGAGCTTCAGCCACATATTCATACAGGTGCAGTGGGTCTTATGAAAGTGCAAGACTTCCACTTAGAGTAAGGGTCAAAGAAAATGCTGTGAACAAAATGCTTTCTTTTTAAAATGTATTTAAATAAGTGCTTTATTAGAGAGACCACAAATGGGAAGGGGTGTAGCCCTTCCCCCTTGAACACCAGCCATTCCTGCTTCTAGCAGAGTGAACATAATGTCATTAATGTTTAATTCACAATCTCATCATTTCAGAATTAAAACATTTCCAATATTAATTACTTACCGAAATATACTTGTTGTTACTTGTTTACTCATTTATCTTAAACAGCTAACAATCAATGACAAAGCCAATAGCCCTGACTGATTTTAGAGGTATGTTATTGTTGAGTAAAGAAGACTCCGTGAAGTAAGAAAAGGTCTTTATTAACAGGTCCTCTGGCACCGACTCCACAAGCTGTCTCAACATTCTAAGGCAAGCTTCAGTGTCAACGTTCTAAGGAGGGCGATACCAAAGGAGGAGAGAGGGGTAGAACATAGTACAAATAAAGCAGGGGCGGGGCATACCACTTGCGTAATGGGAAAAACACATGAAGATAAATACATATGACGGTAGGATTTGAACTGTAATGTATCTATTTATAACACAGCTCCTTCATCAAAAAAAATATGAAAACTGAAGGAGAACCACGGAATGGGAGAGGAGAGAAAGGGAAACCAGGGGAGGAACTCAGAGGAAGAAGGGAGGAGAGGCTAGAGACCAAGGGTGGAAAGAGGGAAAAGAAAGAGGAGAAAGGAACAGAAGTGAAATGAGAGAAACAGATCAGACAAGGAACTCTGAACAAAGAAGATAAATTCATGTCAAGATTCCCATGAAAATAGGGCAAGTGAACAAAAGTACTCTTTATAAGATATTAGCCTCCAAAAACAGGAAAGACAATACATAACTTAAATAATAAAACGAGTTAGTATATATCATAATCTCCATGCCATTTGGGTACTTGAATTTCCCTTCCACTCCGTTTACATTAGTCTCTTTCCCTGAATACTTGGTACCACCATTATTTTTGTCGTCCTTATCCAGCTTAAACCATGGTACCAACCTATCCATGCTCCAGATACATCCATCTGTCAGGACTGCCATATTTTTCTTCACTTCTTTTATTCTTTCTGGGCCAAGGTATTTATTGTACCTATTTTAGCTAAGGCCAGGTTTCTTGATCCATACATATTGTCCTACTTTCCAATGACGGTGCACCACTCCCCATTTATTGACATATACCTGTTTGTATTTCTTTTGGTGAGAACATATCTTTTCCTTAACCTCTTGTTCATCCCAATCAAAAAATTTGTTTTCAATTAGCCATTTAGGTGCTAATTTAGAGCCCGGTTTGCGACTTCTCAACAAGCAAAAAGGGGAGTAACCCGTTACACTGTGAGGAGTAATATGATATGACCATAACATGTCCCTGATGGATTGCACAATGGGCCTTTGAGCAACGATAGTCAATTGTAGAGCGTCTTTGATAAGTCTATTGCAGCGTTCCACCAAGCCATTTGCACGGGAGCAGTATAAGGGAGTGGGAACATGTTTAATTGCCAAACTTCTGAGGAACACCTTCATTTCTTCTGAAACTAATTGGACACCATTATCTGTTATGAGAGTATGGGGTATACTCTCATTGGCAAACACTTCTGACAAAAAACAAGTTATGATTTTGGTGTCCACCTTGTTGACAAATTTGATCGTAATCATTTTGAAAAATAGTCCACCAAGACTAAAAGGAATTTTTCTTGAAGCCCTGAAATTTGCAATGGACCTATGATGTCAAAACCAAGTTTTTCCCAGGTTTTTATGGGAATCTGCACTGGTTCTTAAGGTGCTTTTCTTGTGCATTTGGACTTATCACTAAGACCATAGGCATGACAACTTTTAACTAAATATTCAATCATAGAGTCCATGTGGGGGAACCAGTATCCTGAACGTAATTTGCTTTTTGTGAGGTTCCTCCCTAAGTGACCTTCATGGGCTATTTCACATATGTGTTTTCTGAGACCCTCTGGGGGAATGAGTTTATCGTACTTAAAAATGCTAATCCCCTCTAAAGAAAGTTCCTCCCTAACATTCCAAAATGGTTATATTTCCTCAGGAAGCTCCTTACACTTCTTGGGCCAACTTTTCCTTATAAATCCAGCAACATTTCTCAGCGTAGTATCCTTAGACATACTGCTTTCCCAAACCTCTCTTAATATGGCAGGAATACCCATGTGTAACACTTCAAAATCTTCAACAGATTCTTCTGCTTGCTTATTAACTGGAAGCCTAGAAAGAAAATCTGCTATACAATTTTTAGTACCAGGTATATATTCCATTTTGAAATTGAAACACTGTAAAGAAACCAACCATTTGCTGATTCTGGGTGTTGGTATTTTCAATATCTTTCAAAGTGAACAACGAAACCAAAGGTTTATGGTCCGTTCTGAGTACAAACGGTATTCCCCACAAAAAGTACATGAAATGATTGGTGGCCCAGAAACAGGAAAGAGCCTCTTTCTCAATAGTAGAATAATTGATTTCAGCATCTTTCAAAGTCCTAGAGGCAAAGGCTATTATTTTTTCCTTGCCTTCATGTATTTGTGAAAGAGTTGCTCCAATGCCCTTATTACTGGCATCTGTGGTTAGAAAAGTGTCCATTTTGCAGTCAAACTTTTCAATACATGGAGCTGAAGCAATGGCTTTTTTTGATGTTTTTGAAAGCATGTTCGTGGAATTGTGACCAACAAAAACTGGATCCTTTTTTTAAAAAATTCTCTTATAGGTTGTAGCACTTCCGAAAAGTTTATGAATTTGGACATATACTCTGTGAGACCTAAAAATGATTTCACTTCTTCTTTGTTAGAGGAAGTGGGAGCTTCTACAACTGATTCTATAAGATTCATTTTTGGTTTCATACCTTCAATAGAAAGAGTGTAGCCTAAAAAAATCCACGGAGGCCCCACCAATACTACATTTATCTTTCTTAATGGTAAAACCAGCTCCACAAAGTTTTGAACAAACTGTCCTAAAGTTTTTATTGTGATCTTCTTCATCAGCGCCATAAATGAGGATATCATCCTGAAAGCAAATGTTTTTTTCCACTCCTCCCAACACATGCTGCATAATTCTCTGAAATGCAGATGCAGCGGATGCCAATCCAAAAGGCATTCTCAAAAATTGGTATGTGCCGAAAGGAGTGGTAAAAGCAGTAAGGACCTGAGACTCAGGATGCAAAGCAACTTTATAATATGCAGAGGATAGGTCCAGCACTGAATAATATTTGGCTTCCTTAACGATGGACAACATTTCGTTTATTTTAGGTAAAGGATATCTGTCCATCCAAATGTTCGCATTAAGAGATCCTAAGTCAACACACATGTGAATATCATTTGTATTTTTCTTAGACGTGATCACGATGGCGGCCAACCACTCTGAACTTTCAATAACTTTTATGAAGCCTTGACCTTCTAATTTTTCCAGTTCCCTCTTTAATGGTTCTCTTATAACCAACGGAATACACCTTGTCCTATGTGCCACAGAACATGCATCTTTTTTAATATTGATATTGTGCACGTAATTTTTTAACATACCAATCTTATCCGTGAAAACTTCAGGTAATTCTTTACAAATATCCACTTTTATCAAAGATCTGTCAATAAGTAAAACTTGTTCTTGGTATTAGGGTCTAGAGTCTTTCTGATGTTTCCATCCCAAAAAATTACTTCCTTGCTCCGTGATGTAAACCTTACCAATAGTATGCCTATCTTTAAAGGTGATACGCATCCTAACCATACCTTTTAAAGGAATTGGCTCTTTATTATACCCACCTGGATGTATATCAGGCTTTTCTAAAATGTACTCATCTTCCTGGAACATGCCTTGGAAGGTATCATTGTCAATTAAGGTATAAGGGGAACAGGAATCAGCAAAGGCATTAACTTTTTTCCCATCCAAGTGTATTTCACATACTGGATATCTGATATTTTCATTATTCTCTAGACAATGCACTTGGAAAACAAACTTATCATCTGAAAATTCTGTCTTAGGTCGTTCATGTATGACGTTTATAACTTTACTTACATCTTTAGACTTGCATCATTTTGCAAAATGGCCTACTCTATTGCACTTTCTGCAGTGAACCCCTTTTGGTGAACACTTTAGGTAATTAGCCAGATGATTGGCATTACCACAGCGAAAGCATCTCACATTTTAATTTTTATGCTTATTTTTAACATCTATAACAGTATTCTGTACTTTACATATTGAACTTTCATCTTTAAGTTCATTCACATTTTTATCTTCACTGTTTACATCTTTATTAACTTTCATTTCTTTCACACAAAAAGCTGTGTGCTCAAAGCTCTTGGCAATAGAAATTGCTTCATCAAGATCAGGATTGCGGGTCAACAATCTTTCTTGCACTTTGTTGTCGTTTGTACAGCGAACTAAATGGTCCCTAATGAGGGAATCTGTGAGGACACCAAACTTGCATGTGGCAGACAAACCTCTCAAAGAGGCAATATAAGATGTAACCTTTTCATTTTTCCATTGTACCTTTGAAAAAACGTTTGTCTTTCCAACACAACATTGACTTTATCCTTAAAGTGTGCACCCAATTTTCTTAAAGTGGTAGTAAAAACATCAACATCCCCCTCACTCTCTTCGTCTGCAGTGTCAGCTAAATCTTCATATACTTTTCTCCCAAGAATTCCTAAATTATGTAACAAAGTGTGTTGTTTTCTAACTAATGAAAATGTTTCTCCTCCTCTAGCAATTAAATAGGAATGGAGTACTTTGGCCCATCTGTCCCATGGAATTTCAGGTTCTCCTTCATCATTTAAAAAAGGAGGAGGTTGACTCATGTTTGTAATTGACATGACAGCAAAGAAGACACTACTAAATTGAAAAATAGGAAGAGCAGTGCAGGGGTGTACAAGAGAGAATAACAGGTGCAAATACGTACTACAAGCAACCTAAAGCTCTGCTTGTCAGCGAGGAAACCTACATGCCAGGGAAGACACAGAGAGTCTCCTGAAGTTTCAAGAAAAACTAAAAACTTGAGTGTAGAAACATTGTGCCTACAAAGAAAAACACAATATTAAGGCATTTACAAAAATCTTTAACAAGTGGCAAACTGTGCTTGTCAGCGTCGATGATAAGAATAAAGCTGGAAAGCTGAAAAGGAATCTGTGAATAATGTAATGGAGTACTATGGAAAGCTGTGCCTGTCAGCGCTAAAAGAGGTTGACAGTCAGTAATTGGATGAAAAGTGAAATTAACTGCTTATTGTACTAAGGAAAGCTGTGCCCATCAGCGTTGGTAAAAATTGGCAGATAATAATACAGGCAGCTTCTTCTTATAGAAATGTTTTCCCTTCAGATATTTGTACAGAGAGAAACTTCTGTTCTGCACGTTTGAATTAGAATATGGAGAACCAATCTTTTATTAAAGTGAAATCTACCAGGAAATTTAGCAAAGGCTGAGGCTTGATGAAAATATGAGACTGAAGGCAGGAACAGAGATATTAGTGCCAAAGGTCTTTTAGTTATCACTCCCCAAAGTAGCAGTAAAAAAACAAGGAATAATCACTTGAGCGGACACTGCCACCTGCTGGAAGTAGGACGGAGATGCGCGTCTAAGATCTCCACAGCTGACGAACTTGTCAGTTACATGCAGAAGGCATCAGCACTCACGAAACTCCAGCCAAAGGAACACACCACAGCCTCAACACAAAAGCATAGGCACGGGGAAAGGAAGTGAGGCTTCACAATGCTGAAAATTCCTCAGGATTGTCAAATACGCTGACTGCACATTTCCAGTCGACGCCTCACACCATATGATTCCCATGGAACGCTGTGGAGAGAAGCAGGGAAAGCAGATATTCAATAGACGCTTCACTTGTAATAAATATTAACACAGCGATCCTCACAAATATAGTTCAAGTTCAAATAAAGATGTTGCCTCATAAGTAAACGTTTAAAATGCGGCTCCTTAAACTCTTTGCAAAATACAGTTCCCAACACGGAATTCACGGTGATGTCAGGATTAAAGCAGAAAAGAATTGCGTGTGAATTGATGAAGCAATATGCGACAGGATCATTCGGTGATGTAGGAATCAACAGGGGAGAGGACCCGACACTGCCCCCAGCGCAGTACAGACGAGAAAACAATCCCCGTCACCAAATGGTTGAGTAAAGAAGACTCTGTGAAGTAAAAAAAGGTCTTTATTAACTAGTCCTCTGGCACCGACTCCACAAGCTGTCCCTACATTCTAAGGCAAGCTTCAGTGTCAACGTTTTAAGGAGGGCGATACCAAAGGAGGAGAAGAAGGGAAGGACATAATACAATGAAATCAGGGGTGGAGCATACCACTTGCATAATGGGAAAAACACATGAAGATAAATACATATGAAGGTAGGATTTGAATTGTAATGTATCTATTTATAACAGTTATTTGTTGTGTTCTATATGAGGATGCAATAACAGAAAGCTCAGAGAGGCGCCAAAATACTGGTTGGGTAGCATGCTATAGAAATCACAGAAATTTAATTTACATTATTATCCCCTTTTATTATAGATCGTCCACTTTTTAACCAGACGTTCCTACAATGCTTACTCCTGTTAAGTGGTAAATGTACTGGAGCTACGTAGAGTAAGACATAATAATCACTATTATTGTGCTCAATATATGGACAGGTGAAACCTTTTAAAAATGATTAATTCAAAGGAGGAGAGATCTAGAATGTGTTCCATGGCTCGTAGACTATCAGGCGACGTTTCTTGAGGAGTAGGGGTACTATGAGCTATAGTACACTGACTCCTCAGCAACAGAGTGACCAGATGTCCCAGATTTTCCAGGACAGCTCCAGCTTTTAGAGGACTGTTCAAGCGTCCTGACGTTTTTCTTAATTTTAATTACATGTGCAGTTTTTGGGACAAATAACAACTCATCCTGCAAAGCAGATTTGAAACGTATGCTCTTGTTTCCACAGGTGCTTCTAAAATATTAAATGTTACCTAATTGTTCTTTTTCTCTCAGGTAACACCGGAGGAGATCAGCTGCATGCTCCCAACAGAGAAAAGACAGAGAGGGAGGAAAGAAAGCTTTAGGCTCAGAAAGGAGGTTCTGCTATAGCCAAGGTTGTGTAACCGTAGCCTAGTAATGTGTGCCTATGAAAAGGGGCACACATTTGCATGGCCACGTTTACATCTGACTTCCTTCTGTACTGCCTGAACGAAAAAGATAAATGATGCACATTATTTCAGATTTTAAAGGTGCCTGTGGAAACAGGAGTATATGTTTCAATTCTGCTAATATGTTTTGCCTGTCCCAGTTTTTGTTTCCCAAAGTCTGGTCCCCCCACTCAGCAAATGTGGGAAGAGGATGTAGCCTTAAGGCTAGAGCTGCTGACTTTGGACTTGGGGAACCAGGTCTTGGCGTCGGCTCAGCATCCTGTGATTCTGGCCAAATCCCTTAATCTCTCTGTGCCCGCCAAAAATGGCTGTGTCCTTGTGTAACGTAACTAGTGCTCACGTAAAGTGCTCTAATACCTTCGGGTTGAATTTGTGCTATATAAATACACAAAACAAAAAAGTTGTCTACACATGTGCATTGTGTCTCCAAGTGCACTAAGTGTCTACAAGCATGCAAAGATCTTCAGATATTGCAAGCTTTGCATTGTCTTATTTGCTCCTCATTGCATCTAATTTATTCATGTTTATAAGCGCACATTTCTTATTGATAAATGTGTAATTTACATTTACTTAATTGTGCGTTTACTATACATATATGCTAATCGACCCGATTTAGGCGGGAGGCTCCCGATGTTCGAAGCCCAAAATGTCTCTATTTTAGTTGTTTCCTGCCTGAAATTCCCTCTGTTTCAGTACTAATCAATGGGAAAAATGAATTCTCCCGATTTATTGTTTTAAATCACTTACTTGTTCTAAAATATTGGCATGTCTTGCTATACGTCGTTTGCGTTATTTTTAAGTTGATAATGCAGCAAAATAAAAGCCACCCCCATTAGTAAAGCAGAAAGCTAATAGAAGTGGTAATATCAGAGGAATCAACAGTAAATCCTGCCAACAACCGCCCTATAGGCCAGTTCGACCCTTTATGCATCAACATGTATTATAAAGTATAGTAGATTTTAGTAAATACAGTTCCTACCATTGCTAATAAGGGCACTTTCAAAGTTATCTCTGCTGCAAAAACAGATAAAACTGCTCAATCTTACAGGACAGCGCCATCTACTGGCAAAGCAGGCGGCGCACTAGTTCATTTATCTGTTTTATGAAGCCATACAGGGTCGCATGAGTATTTAGCGAGAAAAAAACAAAAAGTACCTTTGATAAGGTGCATCCAATTCTTTATGCCTCATAATTAAAACCAACGAAGACTAAGGTTGCCTTGCAAATGCGAAAAATCGGAAAAGAAAAACCTCGTAGACATGCTGTTTTTGATGCCACCGGTGTGGAAGCACTTTGGAACGCATGCGCAAAGCTCACCACCCGTGACGTCACTCGGGTGCGCTTTCAGGGTCTCTCTTGTACTTGCGCAGTGACACCGCTGTTGGGAGAAATGTGTTTTGGATGTTTTCTGGATCAGGGGACGTCAGAGGTTTAAGGACTTCTCTTAGTAGGTGAGTGGACTGCGACCATGTGTGGCTAACAGAAATGTCATTATCCCCAACTCAAATGAAGAGGCACTCACTCACACGCAGTTATCTTCAGACTGAAAGCTTCGGTGCCTCTGACTTCAGTCTAACAACCAGACCTACCCATGTGCACAGACTTGGAAAATATATTGTAGTGTGATCCTTTATCCATGGGGGGAGGGGGGGTCTATTTTTGCTGCTCGTGTAGTGGGTAAATCGCATCATGTGTCATTTCCTCCAAGGAAGTACAACAGTGGTATAAACCAGTACCAGTGCTTTAAACGGGGGGAAAAAGTGCAGGTACTCATCAGATCGAGTTGGGGGGCGGTGCAAGGAGGCGGGGCTAGAGGCAGGACTAAGGGTGGGTCTAATGAAAAACATTTGAAGGCTGCAAGAATGTTTTTTGGTTGCGAATGATGACAAATTGCTTCCCTCTGCAATTTATTGTTGATGCCCTTGCATGTATTAAGTTGTACTAGTTGACAGACTGTTGAAAGGTAACTATCCGGTTTCCCTTTTTGTCAGAGGCACCTGTAAATTAAGCAAAACATTAAAAGGTGCAGAAACTTGTTTCACTGAAAATTAATTAAAGGAAAAAAGACTACATATTAAAATGCAACTCTGACCCACATCGGGTGGAAGGAAGCCATCAGTTGTCATGCTTGTGATCCTTGGAGAAGAAAGTTATCTGGGGGTCTCACAATAGAGCAATAATATTTCACCCTTTCATTCACTTTCAGATACTGTGCCACGAAGCAAAACCTAGTCCAAATTTCTGAGGGGCTAGTAAAGGCACATATAACCATGAACATATGAGCATGGCGTCACTGATGATGGTGGTCAGCAGGCCTGCTGTAGCCACTGTTTCTGATATGGGAGGCACCCTGTACCCACATGTGTCTGATGCGCAAAGCTTCCCTTAGGCCTGCTCCTTCTCCTCAAGTCCAAGGTTTGGCTTCCTCCCTTGGGTGCTTTGGGTTCCCTGGTGCTCCCACTCCTACTGTGTGGCTCACTTTTTCATGAATACCAGATACAGCCAGCTGTTGTGTCAACTGGTGATGATGACCAGTCTGGTGCACCTAATAGTGCAGTGGAACCGTACAGATTTCTAACCTGCTGTAGTGGAAATTGGGTGGGGCATTGGGAGGGCCAGACATTTGGCACTTCTCGTTCATATCTCTGTACTGCTCACAGCCGCACACTTATGGATGCCTCCACAGCATTGTCCTGGAAAGACATACCTGCGATTCCCCGGCTAACCATGATCCTTTCTTCTTTTGACTTCTCTACCTGCTCCCTCCTTCCAGTGCGGGGATATGTGTCCTGGCCTGTAGTGGTGTGGGCGGTTCTTAAGCTCCCTGCCTGGCGGGAGGGGTCTAGCCCTCTGGCCACAACTGAAATAACAACTACATTCTTGGGACAATATTTACAGTAGTCTGTGTACCCCTTTGCCAATTCACTAATTTTACATGGATTGAAATCCATGTTCATATTAACTTTAACTTTATAAAGCTTTATTCCACAACAGTCATAAAAGCAATTTTACATCCTTACTTACACAATACAATAAATATTAAAACATGGTAAAAAACATCTTTTAAGAAACTGATTAAACATAATACTGTTGTTTACGAAATTAGCTTCCACAAATCATAATGATCAACCATATCTATGGTATCTTTAGACTGTGCCTAACTGCTGTAAAGTACGAGTACGTATGATCCATGACCAGCCTAGGAATTTTGCGATAGCAATAGCCAGATAGGGTGTACAGTCTGATTCCAATATTCTTAGTGCCTCTGTGCACCTGCGTATTCCTAGGTTCAGGCACGCTGGTTTTATCCATTTACGCCGTGGATTGACATACAAAGGGCAAACAAACAGTATATGGGCTGTATCCTCTATCAAATCTTTACAATAGGGACATTTATCGTCTGTATTTGTCGACCATTTGCAGGTAAACGCCTTTATGGGAAGCGTCCCAATCCTAAATTGAAAATACAATTTTCTGTCAAGTGGTTTTTCGATAATGTCCCAATAGAGTTCACAAGAAGGTACAGATTTAATATTCAAATATCGTATTGTTAAATTTGCGTTAGAGCCTGAACATTGGGTAGACAACCATACCATTTCCCAATACATGTTCTTTAACGTAGCCTTTGATGGGAAACTTTCGATGTTGGAATCGTTCCATAAGTGATCAAGTTCCATCTTGCTAAGCAATCCTCTTATTTCTTTTAACCACAGGATCGAGTGAAAACGATCTGCCCTTATAACATCTTTTAGGGCATTTGCAAAGTGCACGAGTTCTGGCGTGGTCATTAAGCGTCTCCAATATAGCAACGGACGAAGCCGTGCCAAATCCTTGATGCTTTTCCTGCCCAGATCATAGGCCAATGCTACGGTAGGAGTACTTTGGGGTACCCCAATCAAGCGACGGAAAAAACTGTTTTCCGCCATTGTTAATTGCTTCAGGTTGGAGAAACCCCAAAGTTCCGATCCATATAAAGAGGTACTGACTACCTTCATGTTATAAATTTCTAGTGCAGGAGTAATAGGCTTGGTCAATGAGGTTTTATGTTTATGAGCCACTATGCCTGCCAATTGGTGAAACTTTAACACAGCCATATCCGTATGTTTTTTCCAGCTCAAATTACTTTGCAGGCTTATTCCTAAGTATGTGAAAGCTTCAACCTGTTCCAGTGGGGTGCCATCAAAATTTATAGAACCCCTGAGGGTGTTCCGCTGGTTTAAGCACATGAATTTTGTCTTAGATGTATTTATCTCAAGTCCATGAGCTTTACAGAACTCTCCGAAGGCATTAACTGCCTTCTGGAGCCCACTTGGTGTACGGGACACTATGAACGTATCGTCCGCGAACATGAGAACGGGTACTCGAGCTCCAGCCAATATTGGTGCATCAGTGGGTAAGCGGCTTAAATGGTATACAATCCCATTGATGTAAATAGAGAACAACGTCGGTGCCAGGACACACCCCTGCCGTACCCCTCGCTCGATAGGGAATGTGTCAGTCACCTCGCCCTGAGCACCCCACCTGATTCTCGCATAATTGTTCTCATGTAAGCGGACGAGTAGCGTCAATAGTTCCCCGGGCTAGCCAGCTTCAGCCAGTACCCCCCAAAGTTTGGAACGAGGTACTCAATCAAAGGCTGATTTTAAGTCTACGAACACAGCGTAGAGGGTACCATTGGTGAGCAACACATTCCTCCAATACAGGGCTAAAAAGAAAAAGACCTGGTCAACTGAGCTTGTACAGGGACGAAACCCGGCTTGGTACGGGGATAGAATATCGTTTTCATCGATCCAGGTTTGTAATTTATTTTGTATTAAACGACCTATTATTTTTTGGGCAGTGTCTATAAGACTAATAGGTCTGTAGTTGCTGGGTAATGATTTATCTCCCTTTTTAAAAACCGGAATTATTTCTGCACCCTTCCAAGATGCAGGTATAGGTGCACCTCTAGCCACAGAATTTGCTAACCACACAAAATACTGGCACCAGGATGGGCGATCACTTAAAAACACATCCGCTGGTATGGCATCCATTCCTGGGGCGCGGCCCATGGTCACACAATCCAATGCTATACTAACCTCTTTTATAGTAAATAGCTGGTGTTGGTAGAAGATTGTAGGGGGTAAAATATATTCCCCGTTAGTTGGCGCAAAAGCGTATTGGGGTCTAAAGAAATCTACCCATTGATTTTGGGCTACGTTATTTTGTGGGGGTTCAGCCACCCCTCCTCTCTCCCATTTAACCTGAGCCCAAAATTGACTCTGGTTCCTTGTGTCACAGGCGGATTTCAAATCACGCCAATGGGCCTCATCCCATTTTTTCTTGGCCTCTTTTTGCACCTTCCTGTAGTTGTCCCTTGCTTTTCTCACCCCTAGAATATTCTTTTTCCTCAGTTCTAAGCTAAGGTTCTCACGGGCCTCTCTACAGGTCTTATCATACCATCCTTGCGTGGGCTTTTTATTCTGAGCATATCCTGTTTTATTCTCCCTCTTAAAAAACCCCTGGAGCTTTGTAAAGAAGGTCGAATGAGCATCAAGCATGATTTCAGGGAAATTTTGCTTGTTAACGTGTGTATTTATCTCAGCGACCTCTTCTAACACAGCTTTTTTTAGGTCCTCTAATCTCTCCGTGTTCTCAATAAGTCTACCCCATTTAATATGGCGCTGGTTGTTGGAAGAGACTATGTCTAGGGTGGTTTTACCTTCTCCTACAATTGGATATCTCAATCCTACATTTACTTTGAAAGCCATACAGAGAGGATTGTGGTCACTCTCTAATCGAGTTTTGACTACCATGTCAATTAGGCTGTGCCATAATCTGACATCCACTAGAATATAATCTATTCGACTGGAGGACCTACCATTATTAAATGTTTTGGTCCCCTGTCGATCTGATGGAGTTCTTCCATTTGCTGCTCTAATTCCTCTTGCTAGGCATAAGGCCTTCAATTGGATGGCCGGCTCTGTCCATCTATTAACTACAGGGAGTTCTAGCTGTGGAATACCCCATTTGCTGTCTTCTTCATCTGTTAAAATTTGGTCTTCTTGGCCAAGCGGTTCAAAGGTGGTATTAACATCACCCCCTACAATAAAAGGTAGGTATGTTGGAAGAACTTCAAGCTCGTGATCCAGAGCAGTTATTACTTCCGATGTTTTGCCACCCGCTATTCCCCTGGCGTAGATATTAAATATGACCATCCCATGACCATTGGTCCAGGTGAGACTAATTGACAATATGTCTATTAGTGGGGAGCTCCTTTGGTGGATACTGCAGCATAAATTTTGGCGAACCCAAATTATTAGACCCCCTAGTGGATGTCCCTTAGGGTTTTTTGTCGCTGGAATATGAAAATTAAGGTACCCATGGCGAAGTATTGGGATCACAGACCATGTTTCCTGGAACAGTAGAATATCGAATTGTTATATAAATGAGCACCATTCAGGAGATGTCAACTTATTGGTTATTCCAGCAATGTTCCAGGAAAGAAGGGTCAACCCTGTCTCTTCTATACCAGCTATCACTGCCTCAGGTGGAATCTGTAAAAGGGGAGATCCATGAGGATCACCCCCCCTCCCCATTTCTAAATCTATATGAATGTTATTGTGACATGGGGTTTCAAACATGAGTGCAGGTAAGTTGTGAACCTGTTCCACTATCAAAGGATCTAACTGTGACTTCAGAGGTCTATTCATATTTCCACTACTTAGGGTAGATGCTCCCTCTACCCTTGTCCCCATAACCGAGTGATTGGCATATGTCAAACTGTACTCTTCCTCTGCGGGGGTATCCTTGCTAATTAACTCCATTGGCTTATTTTGCACTGCTCTATCAGCCGGTTTGAGTCAATCACATTCATTCAAGTTAGATAACGCCCCAAATCGGTTTTCCAGATTAATTTCCCATTCACTGGGTTGGGGAATCCTACCCCACTTGTGCGATACCAGGTTCCACTTTGTTTTTAAGATACTCGGGTTCCCTATTTTACTGCTCTGGTAAAAAAAATCCAAAGTTAATGGAACGATATCTGTGCTCCTACGTTGTGGTGGAAGAAGATTTCTCAAGACCTCAGGAAGTACTTCCGGGTTTAAGAAATGTAGGACTACACAGTCGCCTTTGAATTTTTTAGCACCATTCCCTATCCAAACCACCCTTCTTGCCATAGTGATTTCTTCTGCTAATTGTTGTTTACCCCAAGGAGATATCACCATGTTATTGGATAGCCAGTGAAAAGCTTTGCTAATCAAAGAGGCTGTGGGTTCAGCTTGGCCAGATTTTAAGGGAGGTACATTGGCCAGAACCAAAACTAAAGGGGAGGCCTCTACTACAATTTGGACCGGGCCTTTCTCGGTACCTGTGCTCATGAATTTCGATGGTTGGGTTTCGATGTTAATTCCCTGGTCATTGTTGGATGCACAGTGGGGGGGAATTTGGGGCCGTTTTTTCCCTACTTTCTATCCCAGCACCTGGTGCATTTACTATTGGATCAACTCTACTGAAGACTGGGGTTGTTATATTACCCACCAATTCCACTGACTGGTTTATGATGCCCCCAAGCCTAGCCACCTCTTCAGTTAGATGATCAATTTTGTCTATCAGGGGTTTAACAATATTTGTAATTTTGGCGTCAATCATATTCACAAGTAATTTAATTTGCTCTTCCTCCAAGGACACCTTCTCACCAAGCTCCCCAGTTGTGTCTTTTTCGGGCATAGTTTTAGGAGTGGGGACAATCCTTTTCCTGCTAGAGCGCAGCCCACCATGTTTATTCAAGCCCTTTCTACAAGTTCTAACTGGTCTAGTTACTGGAACAGACACAGGGGAGGGTGGGGGTGATTTTTCTTGGGTCGTATTGGATTGTTCTAGGGAATCATTTACCAAATTGATAGCAGTGGAGATAGTTTGGTCAGGGTTGTCTTCCTGAGTGAATACATTATCAAGGGAGTCACTACGATGTACCTGTATCGGTACTTCAACCTGATTCGGTTCTAGTAGGGAGTTCTCAATAGGGATTATGGGAGTGGAACTCAAACCCAGGGATAATCTTCTAGACTTATTGATTGTACTAACTACCTGCACTAGGTAGTTGTCTATAGTGTTGGTAGCAGAGGAAGACTTCTGTTTAGACATTATGCGCTCGATAAATTGATGCCACAGTTAAACAAAAAAGCTCCAACAGCGCCAAGAAAATCAATTAACAATATAACATATCACCAGCAGTACGCAAGAGAAACAACAAAGAGTCTTACGGTCAGAGTGCCGCGAGGAAGCAGCAAGAGCAACGAGCCAAAGTCCCGGCCCAGTCCAGTCACGGTCAGTCTCGGACTGTCTCAGGCTGTCCGCCCTTTGTCCGGGCTTCGTCCGGCGTCCCGCACACGCGTCCCGCTATGCGTGGAGGGGCGGGAAGAGACACCAGGTGCGCTGTGTTGGACGTGCGCGAAGGACCCTGGTTCTCGCAGTCCCGGCCCCTGTGTGCAATCCGTAGAAATTCAAATGGAGATATTATCCCCTCTGCAAGGCTGGATGGATGGCTCTCTGTCACGGAGGGAGGCAGGATCAGGTAGCGTGTCCCAAAGCTACAGCTGCGTTCATGTGTTCATATTATACTATTATACTTTTGTCACAACACAGTAGTGGCACTCTGTGGGTGTAGAACTCCCAAGCTGGGGTGTTTGGTGTGCATCCAGAAGAAGGCAGCACATGAAACATAAACCACACCTAAAATAGATGGTTTTACTTTATTTAGCTGAAAACTGCAGTTATTTTCCTCAGAGAGTAATGTGAATTTGCATCAATTTGCTATAAATGGAGGTGAAGGGCTGGCTGTAAGTGTCCCTTCCCCAAGGCAGACAGTCTTTGGCATGCAGAAATAAAACTGAATTTCCCCATTTGTGATTATTGTAGGATGTCAGTAACATTCACTGTTTGGGGAATCTAGTAATTTCTGCATCTGTGGCAGGTAACTCGGTATGGGCCTGTCCCAGTATGGTAAGAGCTCTGCCTCCAGACATCCTTCCCTCCAGATGTCTGTGTCAGTCGAAGCCCTGGTCCTCACCCACCTAAATGGAGGCAACTCTCTGCCTATTAGCCTCCTTAACAATATTCAGACACCCATGAAAGCACCTTAACCACTGTAACACTTCCCATCATTGGCTTGTAGAAGTTGGCCAAATCCATCCACACTGAAGGTATTGTATTGTATTGTAATTGCATTTATATAGCCCTTACTACCCCCGACGAGGCATCAAAGTGCTTTTTTGGCGAGTAACACGCTACTCCGGAACCTAAGAAGGATTAGTGTTGAATTAGTATAGTGAAAATGTGAAAGTAATTTGAGTGGTGCATAGGTTAGTCAGTTATTTGGATTCAGAAGGATAGTGGAGGGATCGAAGGGGGAAAAAGGTTTGCATTTATATAGCGCTTGTTACCCCTGATGGGGTGTTGAAGCGCTTTTGTTTAGAGAGTAGCACTTATCAGGTTTAAAGAACAAAGAAATACCAAAAAGTGTGGCTGAGCATGTGTATGAAAGCAAAAAAAGCGTACTTGGCAATCTTGAATAGGCCTAGTTTCTGAGAAATGCTTGATATCAGACACAAGCATTCTGGAAGCAATTTAAATTGTGATCTAACATCATAGAAAGGAATGAGAAACATTCACCAAGCCATGTGACGTCATGTCTTAGTCGTGTTTGAATGCTTATATTGTTAGCTACTTTCAGTGTTTTCTGGTAAATGTGCATTTTCAACTCCGTGCACATCATTCTTCCCCTTCCACTGTGCCCCAGTAAGGTCTATACTGTGTTTAAGCATTTTGATAAATCCATTCTAACTCCAAATGTGCAATCTGAATTCTTATGATTGTTTGTTGGGCCTTTCATTGTTTAAGTTTGTTACAAAAAAATTAGTCACATTATGGTAAACTTTGTATTAGCTGATGAAAAAAAAAACACGACTTAAAAATTCCACCCTCCCCTCAAAATAATGTTTCTATTCAGCTGCCGCCCCCGCTTTAGATAACACTTTTTTGGATGACGAGATTCTCCCTACCTCTACCCTCTGATGTCCTACTCCCTAGCCCTTACTTACTAGCCCTCTGTCCCCTCCGATGCCCCATGTGTCTCTTTACATTTTCTCTTTTTGCAGGTGGTCACACCACCTTTCATCTTAAATGTCCCCTCGTTCCTTTCATCAAATTCCTTATCTTGCTTTTTCTAGGATACCCCTCCCCCACTTAAAATACCAGTCTGCCACTGCAGCTGTCACTCTGTCCTCACTCAACAGGCCCCTTCCAAAGACCTGTGTCATTATCGAAAGCTTTGGCTCTTACTTGGGACACCTACCCACCTCTGACTCTCATCAGATGATCCGCATCTCATCCATCAGCTGCTTTATTTTAATTTAAACCCACTGCCCCGCGCCCGCAGTGTATTCTCTAATATCGTTTGCTTGCCCCCTTCTTCATCTTCAGATAACCCCTCGATTTCTTCAGCTGACTGTGCTTTTACAAGCTCTCCTCAGTTGTCCCCTTTCTTATCCGCCAGCTGATGTGCTATCCTTTCCGTTTTTTTCGCATAGAAGAAAGGAAAAACCAGAGCAAATTCTGCTTTTTAAAGAGCTTCCCTTTCTTCCTGCGCGTCAAATTTCGGAGAGGGGTGAGGGGGGCTTGATTCCTCAGGCAAAAGGCAGAGTTGAGCTGCAGGGGCTCTGAGAAGGGGTGAAACACTTCAACGCCTCATTAACAAGCGAAAGGTCTTTTGAAGACCTGTGAAGTACTCGGGTGCGGTGTGTATGTCTGCCGGGAAGGTTGTCTCGGCCGAGCTGACACACACGAGATGGGGGGGCTGAAGCCCTTTGATCACAACGTTGCGCGCCTGGGTCATACGTTGCTCTGCCTTGGCGCCCTGGCGTTACTGCCCTCCTTGTGAAATCACCAATCTGTGAGCATGCGCCGCAGTGTAGAAATGCGATGCATGCTCACATGACTGTGTGACAGTGAGTACCGGTACTCTATTTAGTAACGGAGAAGTGCTGGTACTCTTGAGGGGGGGAAAAAAGAAGTACCGGTGAGTACCGGCCCATTTAAAGCACTGAGACCAGGACATTCCCATCCTCCTTTCCCCTGACGCGAATCTGGGTATGGCTAAAACGTTTTGCGTGAGTATTTTTTTAAAAAACTTGTCGCAGGTACTACCAGCTAGAACGTTAACGGAAAAAAGTCTTCCCTGTAGCAGTTCCTACAAGCTCTCCCAAAGCAATATAAGTATAATAATGTACGTACCTGCGCTACTCAGTCCCGGAGAGGCGGTAAAGCCCCGAATGTGTCGGAGCACAGCCTCCCAAAATAAAAGGCAGACTGCTTGCCCCACCTCCAGGTGTCGTTTGACCCCCGCCTCCAAATACAGGTCAGCCTGACCTCCTCCTCTCCTAGGTGCAGCCTCCCTCCAGGTCAGTGCACAAGTCCTAAAACAAGCATTTGCAATGCAATAGGTCTCGCTTTAATGAAAGTTTAAGCTATTGGCGTTGCAAATAATAATGCATTTGTGAGACTTTCAGTTATTGTATTTGTAAATATAAAAGCCGGTGCCATGCTGCAACATAAAGCGCAGGACCCGTGTTGTAAATATGAAAGCAGGCGCCTTGCTGAAACCTAAAGTCCGGCACCCATGCACATAAGTTATGCAGATGGTGGCCCAAAAAGCTGGCGCCATGCTAATAAAAAAAAAGATAATGGCGTGTACCGTGCTAAGACATAAAGTGCGGTGCCTGAGCATATTTGTTATTGGGGAGGGGGGAAACAAGTGCAAAAATACATAACAAAGCGCAGCTTAAATAGAACAGAAGATAATGTATCCAGGCGTGTGCAGCGTTTATGGTGAGGCAGCCATTTTTAAAGCAAAAACCATAAGTTAAAGCACAGTGTGTCGCTCTGCAGGTGAGCATGTTGTGTGTGCAATAGTAGAAAGTCATTTAAGAAAATAGCGCTGAGAGATTGTAAATAAAACACGCAGAGTAACAATACGTTACTGGGGCAGTCCTCATGGGAGGTTACAACAGGAGAAAAGGACGTAATAAGGAGGGACTACTAAGCCTATTCACAAATCTAAAGCCACCATTTACAAAGGATAGTCAGGGGAGCCAATTGAAAAGATGGGCAGGGAAAAAGTCCATACCTGAATACCGCATGCCTAGAAGAGACCGCGCTAGTATTGCTAAGCCAGTGATGTAAATGGGGGGGAAATAGTGCAGGTACTCATTTAAATATGGCGAGTGGGCGGGGCTTGGGGGTGTGGCTGAGGGAAAGACATGCCGATACTTAAGATAATACTTGCAGCACATACCAAAACAGATGAGAAATTTCTCTCAATAAACAAAGCAGGTTTGGTTACTCATTACTCATTATACACAAGTAAAGCCAAACGCTGCGATATTTAACATTTCCTTGTTTTGTTATATGTGCAACATCCATACTGTTAATTGCGGTTGCTTGGCACAATTCTATATATTCTCGAGGGACACAGAAAGAAACCAGCAGCCATGTACACACAAAGCATTCACACATTTCCTTCAATATAACCTCCAAGAGTGTCTCTATTCTCTCCCCCTTTCTCTTGTTAAATAAGAAAGCCCCATCCCGTCCCTGCCTGCGTGTTGTTGCAGATGGAAAGCAGACAACGTGTAGGTGCTGCTGAAAATGTCCCATGGTTTGGAAATTATACCGGGACGAGTACAGCACATTATTCAGTGGGGCCCAAATTCTTGGCAGGTTGGATGGCGTTCACCCTGTGAAAAAAGTGGGTGGACGCCGTCCTCCCGCGTGTACTCCCGACTCGTGCCCTGCTCCAGGTATAGCATACGTCTCCCCCCTCATATGGCTGACTGCACAGCTGCCAAGTTTTCAGGTTGCTTATGTGTGACATTTCAGTGGCTCCAATGTACTTATGAGTGACATTCAGCTGCCATATGTGTGACAATTTCTCGCCATTAAAGCCATGCAATGAAGTGCATTGAAAGAGCTAATATCAGAAATGGGGAGAGGATGTGGTCTAACTGCCAGGGCGGTCGACCTCAAACCGGGGAGCTGGGTTCGAGGCTCGGCAATGACGCTCAACATTCCTTGATTCTGAAATCACTTATTCTCCCTGTGCCTAACAAAAATGAATATGTCCTTGTGTGAAGCAACTGGTGCTCGTGTAAAGCATTCTGATACCTTTGGGTCAAGTTTGTGTTATATAAAACTGAATAATGTGAAGCCCTGAAGATAACTTCAAACTAATAGAAACTCATGAAATGAAACCTCTTTTAAAGATGACCATACTGTAATACAATTGTGGCAAAGCTTTTCATGGCAATGAAGACGCACAATGAGGAAGTTCGCAGGGTGGATGTGAGGCACTTGCTTAGCCTGACAAGACTTCAACCTTGGGGGGGCGTGGCTTGCGCGCCATAGAGAGAGGACGGCTTCTCTGTGAGCTCTGCTACGGACACTCAGCGCGGATGCCGTGAGAGCCTTTCTCGCCGTTTTCCGAACGGCTGACTGGGCTACAGTGTCGGCGGAAGGTGCGTGGACCAGGAAGACACAGATGTCCGACGCCTTCATGCAGCGAACCGGCATTTATCTGCTCCGGTAATTCCAACTTCTCCATTAACGTGAGCGGCCGCCATTTTATATGCCGACCTCCTGTTTTCACCTATCTTCATACGCTGCCTCTCTTCACATGACTGCCATTTAACTTTTGAAGGAGACACCTGGCTAAATCGTTCTTTTCTGCCAGTCCCTTGCTGTTATCTGCCAAATGCTTCTTGTCTCTCAGCTCCTGGCTCCTTATATTTGATCTATGTGAGGAAATCCGGCCGCCATTTTAGGAGTACCGATTTTGGAGTGTCCTATTTTCCTTCTTTACTGCTTATTATCTTTGCTCAATGTGTTGTTCGGAGGAAATGCCTGACATTATTTTTTTTTGCATATTTTCAACTTTCTTGTTGTTCCTGACCTCTGACCTCTTGCTACTACATTGGTAATGCCTTTTATCTCCTTTGTGAAGATAACACAATCGCCATTTTAGTCATGTTGGTTTTGGAATGTCATCTTCATTTTTATTGCTTTATATGGCGCAAACACCTATAACTTCTCAGCGTTTTTACAGTGTACTGCACCATATCTGGGCTGGCGTTTGTAGATGCTCTCCATATGTTTTGTGGTAATTATTAACTCAGTTTTGCGGATCTTTTTGGACATTCTCAACACTGTGAGTGCCTAAGCTCGCAAGGGTCGTGCATTCCTACCTGACCTTTTTCGTTTGCCTCACCTTACCATTTTTGGTGTGCCTCTATTACTACTTAAGCATCTTCACGCCAGTGCAACCTCTTCACTTTCATAGTCTCCTGCTGATTTCCTGTGAGGCTCTCTTTGCTAGGATTTTATCATCATGGCGAATGACTCTATTAATCCAAAATTGTCTCATACTGGAACTAAACCTAAGAGGCCTAAGAATGACCCGCCTTCTCCCATGAAGTCATCCTCTAATCCTGTTTTGGATACTATTCTTGAGGAAGTGCGTGGCCTTCAACCATTCATGATTGCCACTAATGCGAAGCTTCAGCAGATTGAGGAGCGCTGGGTTATCATGGAAGTCAAGGTTTTGAATCTGGAACAACGTGTTAGCGATATTCAAGATGCCTCATCTAAAATCCCATTATTGGAACAGGAGATCCACAAGCTCAAACTCCACACAGAGGATTTGAAAAATCGCAATCGTAGGAACAATCTACGCGTTTATGGTGTTCCGGAAAATGTAGAAGGATCTGACATGGTGTCTTTTATTCGGAAATTTCTGCGGGAACTCTTGGATCTTCAGCCAACTTTGCATCCTCTTAATATTCAGAGAGCCCATCGTCTTGGTCGTATTAATTCCAACTCTACGAAACCACGTGTCATCATTATGCTGTTCCTAGAATTTACGGAATTAATGTCCGTTCTGAAGGCCGCCAGGATTAAGCGACGTCTCCAATGGTCTGGTCATAACATTTTTATCTCGCAAGATCTTTCATCTGCTACGAATGCCCGACGCAAAGAATTCTTGAATCTTCGACCTCTAATGAGACAATTGAACATCCAATATGGAATCCTGCATCCTTGTTTTTGCAAGATCATACACAATGGCCGTACCAGATCCTTTGATGACCCGCAGAAGCTTCACACTTATCTTCAGAGTGTTTCCCCTTCCAACATGGACACTAATATATAATGTTTTTCCTCCTTTGTATTCTTCGCTGTAACTCTTCTTATTTTCTTTCTTGACCTCTTTTGTTCCTCTTTTTGTATCTTGATCCTCTTCTTGAGGTCTTGCTTTCACGTTCTTATTTCTTTTTGTTATGTTTATGTCCGTTCGTTCTTGGTAGCTCATGGGGTATGTCCCTCTTTCTGGTGCATCCTCGCCTCGAATGTTTTGCTCATTCTCTTTTTCTCAGATCAGACCTTTGTGCCTTGATCTGTTCATTCTCTCTCTTTCTTTACTTGTCTCTTTTTCCTATTCCTTCCTCTTCTTTTTTCCTCCTTCTTCTTGGCTGCTATTCCTTTTTCCCCTTTTTCAGTTTCATTCTAATCCTATACGTTCTCTACTTCTATTCTTGTTCTTCGTGTTGTTATTTCTTTTATTTCTTGATGTATTTGTTTTCAGTATTGTAAAAGTTCTGGGAGTTCCCTTCTTTAATCACTTATGTATTTTTTATCTTCCCTTTTGTAGTTATCTCCTTGCCATGTGTTTGCTCCATTTGTCGCCCATTTTCCCTTCTTACCATCATGTGTAACTTTGTTTCTTGGAACGTGCGTGGTCTTGGTCATCCTGTCAAGCGTCAAAAGGTATTGTCCCATTTATCTAAATTTCATTCACAGGTTGTTTTTCTTCAGGAAACGCACTGTTCGGATGCCGAATCTATTAAGCTAAAGAGGCAATGGGTGGGTCAAGTTGTGTTCTTCCCTGCTGTAAATAAAAAGGGAGGGGTTGCTATATTGTTTCATTAGTCTCTAAATGTTCAGATTCTTTCCTCTCATAATGATGATGAAGGACGTTGGGCAATGGCTAAGGTTGTCATACAAAATAAGACGTTGGTATTACTCAACATATATGGTCCTGTACGCCCTGATCCAAAATTTTGGAAAGGTATTAAAGTCCTGATTTCGTCCATAGATTGCCCTGACTTTGTCGTAGCAGGTGATTTTAACCAGTGGTTAGACCCATTTTCAGACAGATTATCCTCCAGTAAATTTGAACCTGACAAATCCCATAAGAGTTTTCAATCTACCATTGCCTCTCGTCCTTTATATGACTCTTGGAAAATGTGTAATCCGGATTTGCTAGAATATACTTTTTTTTCCAAATGTACATCATACACGCTCTAGAATTGATTACATTATGGTTAGTAAGTCTCTTTTGCCCTCCATTCAAAAATCTGTCATTGGTTCTATATTCATTTCTGACCATGCTCCTGTTTATACTACCCTAGACTTCTCCCTTATTTCTTCTAAATTCAGTCGTTGGAAATATAATTCTTTTCTTTTATCTGATGCCAGTTTTCTGAAAGAGTGTATGGGGTTTTTTACTGAGTTTTTCACTTATAATAATCCTTCGGACACCTCCATTCCTAACACTTGTGATGCCTTTAAGGCTGCTTTCCGAGCATTCACTATATCTTATGTTTCCAAAAAGAAGAAACTTAATAGACAAAAGTACGAAGACCAACTTCAGACCATTAAGCGCCTTGAACATTCCTATTCTTCCTCCAAGTCCTCCTCTGCCCTTCAGGAGCTAATCCTTGCCAAAACAGACCTCAACAAAATTATCACCAATGAAGCCTGTCACACCCTTCTCAAAATCAAATCTAAATTCCACGGTGGCCAGAATAAAGCAGGGAGAATGTTGGCGAACTATTTAAAAATCAAATCCGAACGTAAAACTGTAGGTCCCATATTTAATGAATCCATAAATAAATTAGTTTCGTCTGATGAGGATATCGCTGAAGTATTTCATAATTATTATCAAGTCCTATATACTGATGACACACACCCCTCTGACGAGCACTTATCGTCATTTTTTGACAACCTCCCATCCCCTCCTTCCCTTCCGGATGACTTTGCTCACTTGTACGGGAAATCAGTCTTCAAGAAGTCACGGCTGCCATTAATTATCTCAAAAAGTCAAAAGCCCCTGGTCCAGATGGTTTACCTGTTGAGTTTTATTCTTCTTTTCACTCCTCTTTTGCACCAAAACTCCTTCAATTGTTAAATTCATTTATTTTAGATGCCAAAGCCTCTGGATCCTTCTTGGATGCTCTAATTGTCATTATTCCCAAACCTGACAAAGATCACTCATATTGTAAAAATTACCGCCCCATCTCTTTAATTAATTACGACTGTAAAATTTTTGCTAAAATCCTTGCTTCTCGCCTTGATTCTATTATTCCCCGTTTAATCAAAACAGATCATATGGGATTTGTGAAAGGTAGACTTGCTGCTGACAATGCTCGCCTGTTTTCCAATGTCATTGCTCACAGTAAAAACAAAAGACTGCCAGCTCGGACATTTGGGGTTGTTTATATAGTACTAAAAAGAAGTCGCTAATTAGCATGGGATATAAACTTCTTAGTCAGTATAATGCGGATGACTGCATACGATTGTCACATAAGTGGACGCTAAAACTAGGAATTAATGTGACACCACAGAATATTTCAAACGCTTTCGTCAGCATTAACAAATTAGTACACTCCTCAAGCCTAAAATTACAACTATACAGGACGGTCAGTCAATTATATCATACTCCACTAAAAATATCCAAATGGTCAAAGAATAATCTAAATAATGACCGTACTAAATGCCCTAAATGCGATCTGGTGGCAGCAGATCTTATTCACATGCTTTATTCTTGTCCTAAGCTTGCAAACTACTGGAAAGAAATAGAAAATACTTTAAGTCAAAAACAATTGATTCATACATCACTCTCTGCACCTGTGGTTTTACTTTCTTTACACACGATGGGGAACAATAATATTAGCTGGCTTAATATAGCTCTGTCTTGTGCTAGATTGGTGGTAGCTCGAGCATGGATTTCACCAAACCCACCCTGTAGGACGGAGTGGTTAAATTTACTACACGAAATCTATACTATGGAAAAGGCCCTTGCCAATGGCAGAGGTCGAAAGTCTGTAGCGAAAACTGAAAAAATATGGATTAACTTTGTATAATTCTGAAAAGACACAATTTGTACATAATGTTTTCTCTGGTTTTTTTTTTATATATTTTTTTAACGTATAATGGGCCTTGTCTAGTGCTTGCTGTACATGACTTATCCTGGTTATCACTCAAAACTTGTATGTTTAAGAATATGTATTGTATATACTTTCTTTCTTCAAAAATGTATTTTTTTTTTGACTTGTTTGCCAAATAAAAAAAAAAAAAAAAAAAAAAAGCTCACAGTAAAAACATTAAAGTCCCGTTGGCGGCTTTGTCCTTAGATGCTGAAAAAGCTTTCGATCGTATAAATTGGCAATTCATGTTTTATACCCTTAAATGGTTTGGTTTTGGTCCCTCTTTCATATCCTTGGTCAAACTCCTTTACTCTTCCCCCCGTGCCAGTATTTTTGTCAACAACCAATTTTCTAGGTTTTTTTCATTATCTAGAGGCACGAGACAAGGTTGTCCCCTTTCCCCCTTATTATTTATTCCCTGTCTTGAACCTTTCTTAGAACGTATTCGTTCCAACCCTAATATTACTGGCCTCAAACTCTTATCTACTGAAACTAAATTGTCTGCTTATGCTGATGACGTCCTGATATACATGTCAGATCCTGAATCTTCCCTCCCACACTTTCTAAGTGAAGTACGTTTATATTCCTCTATATCAGGATACAAACTCAACTTGTCTAAAACGGAAGTTCTGCCCCTAAACTCGATCTGTTTCCAATACATGTTTGACAATACGGATTTTGCATGGTGTCCCTCCAAAATCAAATACCTTGGTATATGATTTTCATCTTCGTTAAAGAATACTCTTAAATTAACTTTTGATTCACTTTTTAAGAAGATCCAGTCCCTTCTTCAATGTTGGTCCCCCTTATTCCTTTCCTGGTGGGGCAGATTAGACACCATCAAAATTATGATTACTCCACATGTTCTTTATACTATTTCCATGCTCCCTTTTAAAATTCCCAAATCCTATTTTTCACGTATTAACTCTATTTGTGCCAAATTTTTGTGGAACAACAAACGCCCCCGAATTGCACTGCACAAGTTAATTCGACCTAAACCTGAAGGCGGTGTTCGATTTCCTGATTTCCAACTTTACCACTCTGCCTTCTTGATTAAACAATCCTTCTCTTTGGCATATGACTTCGCTGATAACCCCGTACCTAAATGGGTCCTCCTAGAGCGCTCCCTCTTAAAAGATTTCTCATTTCAACACACTGTTTTCATGTCAAATTGTTCTTTTTTAACCAAATATCCTATTTTGAAATACTCCCACTCACTGTTACATACTGTTTTCTTTTCTACTCTATCACCTCTTCAATGTATTTTATCCTCTACTGTGTGGTACAACAAATTCCTTAGATATAAATGCAAATCATTCTACTTTAAACATTGGAAAGAAAAGAATATCTTTTTTGTACATCAATTTTTTGTTGGTCCATCTCTCATTTCCTTTTCAGCAATGCAAAATTCATTCCATTTGCCTTCATCGTTTCTCCCTGAATATACCATTATAACATCTACCATTCAGTCACATTTATCTTCCTTTTCCTTGCCTGCTGCTTTTCCTTCCTTTATCCCTGCTACCCCATTGTATTCTTTATTTTCTATTCACCAACCCAAGGCTGCTCTTGTTTATTCAATTTTGTTATCAAATGTTTCTGACCGCCCTAAATCGAATGTAGAGAACGCTTGGGAGGCTGACCTAGATGTCTCCCTATCTGTTGCATTGTGGGATCGATTATGGTCCAAACTTTTTAAGGTATCTAATTACTCAATCTTTATTTTTTTATATATCATAGGGTTGTTATTACACCGGTTAGCATACACAAGTTTTCTCATACTTCTTCCTCGTTATGTTGGTCATGCTCCAAGGAAACTGGGACTCTTAAACATCAATTATACGAATGTCCCTCTGTTTTATCATTTTGGACTGAAGTATGGAATATCTGCATGCCAATGTTTTCTTGCTCCACCCCATTATCTTTATTGAATGTTTTTTTAGGTTCTTTATCTGATAATATTGTTATTGTATCCTCATCTGCTAAGTTATTGGACCTGTTTATTGCACTTGCATTCAAAGTTATTTTATCGTGTTGGAAAGATAATTCTAAGCTCTCTGTGCATACTTGGTGGAACTTTATTTGTGATGAACACAGAATTTCTATTGCATCCTCCAATTCTGTCCCCCTAAAAATTAAATCTGATCTTCTTTGGCTCCCGTTCACCACTTATCTTCCTCCAAGTCTCCTACTTCCTTACTTTCTACTAATCCCACGTTTTAATTCTTATCATCTCTTTCTTTTATTCTTTTCCCTCTTTCCTCTCCTCTTTTTTCCCTTCTCTTCCCCTATCCTCTTTCTCTTTTCCCCTCTTACTTATAAAATTATTTATGATTTCATATGACATGTATACGTAGTCTTATGTATTTTTTTTTCTTTTAACATACACAACATGTCTTTTGTATTATCTTTCAAATGATAAATAAAATATTTCTAAACAAAAAAAAAAAAGACTTCAACCTTGGATCAAAACTATGTAGCAGGCACCAAGTAAGTTTTAGAGGCCAGCACATCTGTAAATATACAGAGATTTAAAAAAAGCATGCCTCTGGGCATCAGTACAATATAACTAATAAAAAATGAAATGGTGGTGTAGTATGGTAATGTAGGCTGAAGAGTTGCAGCTAGTCCAGTCCTGAGCTGTCTTAGAGCTCGACTGTGTCTGCCAGCCAGACCGGGGAGGGAATGTCCCCCACACAAGGCCAGGACTTGGACAGAAAATAAACTATGTCACCAGACTAAAAGTGGCCCCCTAAATTAGCAAATCAGACAATGACCATCAGGGCAGTTTTGAACTTGTCAAGACACGCTCATGTTTTGTAATATAGCCTCAGAGACCGACCATATTCAAATGTTCTAATGTATAGAAGACTGCATGCATCTAAGCTTGCTGACTGTAATCGGATATCAGGTAAATCAATGGCAAAGCCCGGCGCTCTAGGCCAATGAACAGCCCAAATACATCAGCCCACACACTGACTTGGCATATGATCTATCATTCGGGAACTGGACTGGCAGCTGGCGTTTTAAGGAAAAAGAAAGCTGCTGGCATGCCAACCCCGCTATGTAGATAAAGGCTCCTTCATTTAAGCACCGGGCATGGTTTGGTAATTATATGAGGGGAATCAACATAAAAACCCAGTGCTGCCCACAAGACCAAACAGGCCCTCAAATAGCCAAAGAAAGTCTGCACACTCGCTGACCTGTGATAATGGCATTTATACTTTAGGAAGGGACTGCATTCACAGCAGGGAAAATGAAGGCTGCCACCCGCTGCCTCAGTGTCTCCACGAGCCAATCAGCTAGACTGCGAGATCACTGTGGAGGGGCACCTTGCTGGTAAAGAACAAACAGGCAAGGTGCCACCCCTGGACCTTCATGAGGTCACTGCCGGATCCTCCTGATTTCCTATTCTACAGGTGGTGCTGACAGACCACGTGCTATGCAGGAGCGTGAGGCCGGCTTGGCTAACTGAGGCCGCCCAAGTATACTATGGTGTTCTAATTAGTTATTTGACACTGCAGATCTGGTTTTAAGGCTGCACATAATGCATTCACTGGCAGTGCACGCTGCAAAGAAAGAGCTCCAGGTTCATTGGACAAGCGTGGCACAAGGTGCATGACTAATGCATTTTAGTTGCGGTGATGTGGAAATCACATTAAAATGCGTTAGCATAACTCCTAATGCGTGATACTTGACAGGGATGACTGTTTATCAGTTGCTCCTCTGGATAAACTGTCCTGACCTCCTGCTGTAGGTGCAGACTACTTTACTCCCCACCATATGTACTGCTCTTCCCCATCCTCCGGTGCAACCTGCTTTCCTTGCTGCCCCTTTCAGGAGCAGCTTGCCCCCAGAGGACCTCTCCCTTCCTCCAAGTGCAGCCTGCTTCCAGTGCAAACTGCGTCCACCCCCCCATCCCAGGAGTATTGTTTTTTATGGGCTATAAAATTGGATGAAGTCGTTAGTCTACATAAAGCTGGAATGGGTGTTTGGAATAATGACCCTTAAAGATCATTATCATCATTTCACTAATGTAGAGGCTTCAGGGCAGTCCCCTGCAGGTCGCATTGCTTCTTACTAGAGTCTCTGAAAAAGAATCGTTGTTCCTTAAGTACAACTCCATAATCGCAATAAACCATGGGTTTCTAATCGTTTCTTTAGTAAGAGCTATTTATATTCAGTGAAAACCACCCCAAGCTTCTATTAACATTGTATTACTGACTTATGTCAGACAAGATTACGTTAGGGGTCAGCCCGTGCAAGATTGTCAGCAGTGATCTTGATCAGCGGTAATATAAATAAATGCTTTATCAATGTAGCATGCCTCAAAGTATATATATATTTTTTTTTATATAGCGCGAACTAGTCCCGAAGGTATCAGAGCGCGTTCCATGAGCACCAGTTGCACACTTTCGGACACATTCATTAGGCTGCAATCGCTTGTTATGTTTGCCTCCCTGCGTATGTTTAGCAGAACACTTCCTGAAGATTTTGATTGTATAAGAATCCTTATGTTTGGTGTTACATTGGCTTCATCATTTGCACATAAAATGCATTTTATTAGGGGACCAGGGGCCTGTGATGACTTAATCACTGACAGCTAACTGTGGTTATCAGACTACACCTGCTGAAGTTGAAATCTCCCACCCACTCCCCTCCCACCAGGGGCCGCAGCCTTCGTCCCCCAAATCCATTGCATTTGTAAGCCTTTCTTAACTTCCTCAGCAGTGCAGATGCGTTACCCTTTTCTCTCCCTGGTGCAGACATACACTTTGCATTCCCAGTCTAGAAGGAACTCTTTTATTTTCGCCCTCGTGTGCCGATGTATTACTTATCCAAAAATGCAGAGGAACACTCTTCCCCTCATGGTGCAGATTACTGTACCCCTTGCTCCAATCCCATCATTCCAATTACTATCCAAAGGCGCCTCTCCTGTTGTGGACAGAATAGAATGTATTTGCAGAAGGTGGCATAATCTGTTGGTTCACAGATAAATGGTGGAAGTAAGTTCCAATGCTTTCTGATAGATAATAGAAAAATTAAAAAAAATCCTTGCAGGTTAGAGTGGGATTTGGAGAAAATGGATTGGTTAACTTGGTTTCCGGGCTATTCCTATATGACTTTTTTTGGTGGCGTAGGAGGTTTATACAGCGCGGGCTAGACTCGAAGGTATCAGAGCACTTAACATGAGCAGCAGTTGCGTTACAGACGGACACATTCATTTTATGTGAGGATTAAGTGATCTGCCCTGACGAGCGTCCCTGACGAGACTCAAGCACAGTACCTCAGCTTCAAGGTCGACCAATCTAACAGTTAGGCCACGTCCTCATTCTGAACATGAGTGGGGTAGGGGCTAGGATGTATTGTGCAGGTGTTTCTGTTTTTAGGTCTCGCTAGACGTACGTAAAAGCAAAGCTTTTGCACGCAAAAGCTTTGCTTTTGCGTACGTCTAGCGAGACAACTAATGTAATCACTTTCAGGGGAATGTAGACAGCAGACTGTCACGAGCGTCTCCTGCCGGAGATTCTACCTCGTGAGCGCGCACGTCGCCGTCCCTCATATTCCCATGCAAAGAAAGGCACACTGAACACACACATGCAGGCAAGAAGGCACACACACACAGGAGCGCACCTACACACATACAAAGCCCCCCCACACCCCCCCCCGCCGACGCCACATACATAGAAGTCCCCCCGCCACCTGCCGCCGCCGCATACATAGAAGGGCCCCCCCTCCCCCTGGCCGCCGCCGCATACATATAAGCCCCCCCCTCCCCCGCCGCATACATAGAAGTTCCCCCCCCCCACCGCCGTATACGTAAAAGTGCCCCCCCAGGTGCCGCATACATGCAAGCGCCCCCCCCACACCATACATGCAAGCGCCCCCCCCACACCATACATGCAAGCGCCCCCCCCTTACCGTGATTCTAAGGTCTTGCAGCCTCCGCGGGGCTCTCCCTCGGGCATGAGCCCCGCGTCACCAGCACTGCTTTCCCGTGGGCGCGTGCGCGGGCTTCCGAAGACGGAAGTCCCGCCCTAAGGAAGGTTTCGCTTTCGGAGCTGGTTTTGCTGGGAGGAGGGGGAAGGAGCCAGGTGCTGGTCCCGCGTTGGCACACTTGTGTTTTCTTGCGAGCGGCGGGAGGTCACTGGACATCCAATCTTATGCTTCAGACTAGGGTTGCCCTACAGTTCCACTGTTCGATGTGCTGCCCTAATGTGCGTACAGGCCCTCTCCGCTACTTGGAGTCCCTGACCTCCTGCTCAGACATGTGTAGCTAACCTCTATTATGGTTTGGCCCTCAAACTCCGAGCTATGTCGATTGAGAACCTTACCGTATCATAGCATCTGTTATTTTGAGCGCCGAGAAACACATGGGTTGTATGAAGCGCTGCATAAAATGCAAAAAACACAGTTGATGGACAGAATGTAGAACAATGTCATACATTCACCCCAGTACAAGGATCTGGGCCTAAATCCATCGTTTTTTTGCACTCCACATCACCCTGGGTTAGACACTGGCTATATGCAAATCAGCTCTGACCACTGGAATCAAGCTAGCCGGGCTGATGAGAGGTGTTACCTCGAAACCGGGCCGGTCCTCGGATGCTTGTTTCCGTTCTGGGAAGGACATGGCTTTTGTAGTTCGGACTGGACTGTTCCCATGGGGCACAGGGTCAACGCTGATTTGCATATCGCCATTGTCTAACCCAGGGTGGTGTGGAGTGGAAAAACGATGGATTTGGGCCCAGATCTTTGGACTGGGGTGAATGTGTGACATTGATCCACATTCTGTCCATCACTGTTGTGTTTGCAATTACCGCTCTAAGTGTACTGGGGATGCTCAGACGTGAGTCCCAGGCACTCCACACCACTGGAATCAAGCTAGCCGGGCTGATGAGAGGTGTTACCTCGAAACCGGGCCGGTCCTCGGATGCTTGTTTCCGTTCTGGGAAGGACATGGCTTTTGTAGTTCGGACTGGACTGTTCCCATGGGGCACAGGGTCAGCGCTGATTTGCATATCGCCATTGTCTAACCCAGGGTGGTGTGGAGTGGAAAAACGATGGATTTGGGCCCAGATCTTTGGACTGGGGTGAATGTGTGACATTGATCCACATTCTGTCCATCACTGTTGTGTTTGCAATTACCGCTCTAAGTGTACTGGGGATGCTCAGACGTGAGTCCCAGGCACTCCACACCACTGGAATCAAGCTAGCCGGGCTGATGAGAGGTGTTACCTCGAAACCGGGCCGGTCCTCGGATGCTTGTTTCCGTTCTGGGAAGGACATGGCTTTTGTAGTTCGGACTGGACTGTTCCCATGGGGCACAGGGTCAGCGCTGATTTGCATATCGCCATTGTCTAACCCAGGGTGGTGTGGAGTGGAAAAACGATGGATTTGGGCCCAGATCTTTGGACTGGGGTGAATGTGTGACATTGATCCACATTCTGTCCATCACTGTTGTGTTTGCAATTACCGCTCTAAGTGTACTGGGGATGCTCAGACGTGAGTCCCAGGCACTCCACACCACTGGAATCAAGCTAGCCGGGCTGATGAGAGGTGTTACCTCGAAACCGGGCCGGTCCTCGGATGCTTGTTTCCGTTCTGGGAAGGACATGGCTTTTGTAGTTCGGACTGGACTGTTCCCATGGGGCACAGGGTCAGCTCTGATTTGCATATCGCCATTGTCTAACCCAGGGTGGTGTGGAGTGGAAAAACGATGGATTTGGGCCCAGATCTTTGGACTGGGGTGAATGTGTGACATTGATCCACATTCTGTCCATCACTGTTGTGTTTGCAATTACCGCTCTAAGTGTACTGGGGATGCTCAGACGTGAGTCCCAGGCACTCCACACCACTGGAATCAAGCTAGCCGGGCTGATGAGAGGTGTTACCTCGAAACCGGGCCGGTCCTCGGATGCTTGTTTCCGTTCTGGGAAGGACCATGGCTTTTGTAGTTCGGACTGGACTGTTCCCATGGGGCACAGGGTCAGCGCTGATTTGCATATCGCCATTGTCTAACCCAGGGTGGTGTGGAGTGGAAAAACGATGGATTTGGGCCCAGATCTTTGGACTGGGGTGAATGTGTGACATTGATCCACATTCTGTCCATCACTGTTGTGTTTGCAATTACCGCTCTAAGTGTACTGGGGATGCTCAGACGTGAGTCCCAGGCACTCCACACCACTGGAATCAAGCTAGCCGGGCTGATGAGAGGTGTTACCTCGAAACCGGGCCGGTCCTCGGATGCTTGTTTCCGTTCTGGGAAGGACATGGCTTTTGTAGTTCGGACTGGACTGTTCCCATGGGGCACAGGGTCAGCGCTGATTTGCATATCGCCATTGTCTAACCCAGGGTGGTGTGGAGTGGAAAAACAATGGATTTGGGCCCAGATCTTTGGACTGGGGTGAATGTGTGACATTGATCCACATTCTGTCCATCACTGTTGTGTTTGCAATTACCGCTCTAAGTGTACTGGGGATGCTCAGACGTGAGTCCCAGGCACTCCACACCACTGGAATCAAGCTAGCCGGGCTGATGAGAGGTGTTACCTCGAAACCGGGCCGGTCCTCGGATGCTTGTTTCCGTTCTGGGAAGGACATGGCTTTTGTAGTTCGGACTGAACTGTTCCCATGGGGCACAGGGTCAGCGCTGATTTGCATATCGCCATTGTCTAACCCAGGGTGGTGTGGAGTGGAAAAACGATGGATTTGGGCCCAGATCTTTGGACTGGGGTGAATGTGTGACATTGATCCACATTCTGTCCATCACTGTTGTGTTTGCAATTACCGCATAAAATGCATCACTATAATTATTAGGCTAGAGTCGGCTAACTGTTGTGTTTGGGTTGAAGGGGGAGCTGAGCCCCTACGCCGTGTTTCACCCGCACACCCTCGCAGCCTGGTGTGTTGCACAGTAGGGCACAGCACCTCTGGGCGGGGACCTCCCTCGGGTCATGGATGCGAGTGGGGGGCGTTCTTTGTCCTGTCATGCCAGGCTGCTGGACCACAGAGCTGCCTTGTTCGGCCCTGCTCGGGGTGCCGGGAGCAGCCTGTGACCAGTGTTTGTGATGGTGTGTGCAGTTGGCTCGGCGCCTGCTGCATGTGCCCTCCGGCAGTCTGCCTCTGCAGAGCCCGCTTGTATCTACAGCACCTCTCCACAGTGAGAGCCTTTGCGTGTTTTCCTTTCTCAGAAGCGTTGCTTTTTGGGCGTGAATGTCCAAATACTGGTTTAACAAACAAAAGCCAAACGGTACAAGCGCGTTGTATTGAATAAAAAAATGGACCATAGACTGTCGTGTTTTTCCTACATCCAGAAAGTATTCTGAGGCAGCGAGTGAGGGGTTGAGCGGGTAGGGAGAGGCATCCCATGATCCAGATACAACTATATGTATATTCTATACCTTCTCGGGTTGCTTATTTCACTCGCCGTCTGCGTGTTTTACAGCAATCAGCTTTGTATGTGGGGCCCTGCCTTGGCACCGGGCCGTGGGCACTTCCTGGGCACCTCACCCACAACTTCGACTGCTGCGGGGAGGGCGGCCCCCCATGCCGCCGAACAGGTTGTTTGGATATGTGGAATCCTGTCGGGTGTGTGCGTGCCCGCGCGTGTGGGGGATCGGCCGGATGCCTTTGCTCCGAATACCTTGGTGCGTTTCTCTACTGTGTGTGTGTGTGTGTGTGTGTGTGTGTGCGCGCGCGCGCACACAGCACCACTCTTTCAGTGTTGGGGGGGAAGGTGGTCTCATTTCTGCGGTGTGTGGCTTGTCTGTTGTTTTGTGTGTGCGGTGTGTTTGTCTGCTGTGTGGGTGCGGCATGTCTGTTTGGTTGCTCTGTGTCTTGTGTCCTTTGTGTGTGCGGTGTGTCTGTATGCAGTGTCTCTTTTGTCTGCTGTTTCTTGTCTCCTTTGTGCCCGCGGTGTGTGGCTGCTGTGTTTTTGCTGTATGAGTGTGTCTGGTCTCTTGTGTGTATCTCGCCTGTGTGTGTGTGTCTGTCTGCTGTGGGGTGGGCTGTTTGCCATGTGTGGTGTCTATCGGCTGCGGGTGGTGCTTGGTCTTATCTGCTGGGTGTGTGCGTGCGTGTCTGTCTGCAGTGTGTGCATGGCGGCACTCTTTCAGTGTCTGGGCTGCCTCTGCTCCTCTCCGGTGGATTTATGGCCGTGTTCAAGGTCCTCCGAGTGATGGCCGCTCGCCCGCCGCGGCCCCGTCTGCTCTCGGTGTATCCCGGCCAGAAGGGACTGTTCTTTGCCTGGGGAGACGCTCCCCCGCGGGAGCAGTGGTGAGCCAAGCCTGGGCTCGTGTAAAGTAAATACCGGAGAAGTCACATGACCCGGCCTGAGAACTGAGGCCGTGCAGCGCTCTCTGCCCTGCCTTTGCGAGGGAGCTATCCCCCAACCCGTGTGTTGGGGAGGTACCCTTCTCTCGGGCAAGGACCCTCCGGCGCCCCCCAGCCCTTCTGTGGGGAGAGGGGACCTGTGATGGGACCCTCGTCTGCGAACAGCCCCGCTGGCTGCGGGGCGAGGGGACCTCTGCGGGGCCGCGCCCTAAGTACATTCGGCGTATCCAGCCATGCAGTGTGAATGACAACCGACATCCTTCTTGGGTCGGGCCTCTTTCTATGGACGGCGTGAACTAACCAAATCTGTGGACTCACTAAGCGTGCCACAAAATGTAACCCACACTAGAGTTGGTGCTTGCGTCCTGTCATGTAGCATGTGTGAGTGATGTAGGAGCTGGTCTTGCCTGTGCATCCTCCAAGGCCTGGGGTGGCAGTGCCGGGTTTCCTTTCCGCAGACAGGCGCAGTTTGTCTGCCTGCTGCAGGAGGGGTGCTCTGGCTCGCCTTCCCTGCAGTATGGTAGAGTTGCTGTGGCGATAGTGTTGGAAGTTGGGATTTTTGGTCCCAAATAGCACAATCCCCTGTCTGGGTGAAGCAGCGGCTCTCGGCCAGATGCGACCTTGGTGTGAACGTCGAGGCTGTAGACCCCAGCGGCTTTGAGACCACTTTCACTGATGCCAAGTCCCCTGGACTTTCTTTTAATTAGTTCACCAGTTTGCTGCCAAGTGAATTTGAGAGTAATAGTGGCAATCATGTTTGAAACTGCATAACGTGAGCGGAATAAGCTTGCAAGCCGCAATCACCCCACATCCACCACATCCACCACATCCACCACCACATCCACCACCACCTCCACATCCACCACCACCGCATCCACCACCACATCCACCACCACATCCACCCTCACCCTCACCCACCCTCAACCCCTCACCCTCAACCCCTCACTCACCCTCACCCTCACCCTCACCCTCACTCTCACTCACCCTCACTCACCCTCAACCCCTCACCCTCACCCTCACTCACCCTCACTCACCCTCACCCTCACTCACCCTCAACCCCTCACCCTCACTCACCCTCACCCTCACTCACCCTCAACCCCTCACCCTCACCCTCACTCACCCTCACCCACCCTCACCCTCACTCACCCTCAACCCCTCACCCTCACTCACCCTCACCCTCACTCACCCTCAACCCCTCACCCTCACTCACCCTCACTCACCCTCAACCCCTCACCCTCACCCTCAACCCCTCACCCTCACCCTCACTCACCCTCACCCTCACTCACCCTCACTCACCCTCACCCTCACTCACCCTCACTCACCCTCACTCACCCTCACCCTCACTCACCCTCAACCCCTCACCCTCACTCACCCTCAACCCCTCACCCCCTCACCCTCACTCACCCTCAACCCCTCACCCTCACTCACCCTCAACCCCTCACCCTCACTCACCCTCAACCCCTCACCCACCCTCAACCCCTCACCCTCAACCCCTCACTCACCCTCACTCTCACTCACCCTCACTCACCCTCAACCCCTCACCCACCCTCAACCCCTCACCCTCAACCCCTCACTCACCCTCACTCTCACTCACCCTCACTCACCCTCAACCCCTCACCCTCACTCACCCTCACTCACCCTCAACCCCTCACCCTCACTCACCCTCAACCCCTCACCATCACCCTCACTCACCCTCACTCACCCTCAACCCCTCACCCACCCTCAACCCCTCACCCTCACTCACTCTCAACCCCTCACCCTCACTCACCCTCAACCCCTCACCCTCACTCACCCTCAACCCCTCACCCTCACTCACCCTCAACCCCTCACCCTCACTCACCCTCAACCCCTCACCCTCAACCCCTCACCCACCCTCACAACACATATTGTGTTACAATAGGTGTCACATTTGCGAAAGATAAAACTATTGGCATTGTAAATAACAAAGCTATTAATTTCGCTATTTTCAAAACAAGCACATAAATAAAAAATGTGTCCTGTACAATACCAATAGCTCAAACTTTCCTAATGCGAGACCTATTGCATTGCTGTGCTTCTCTCCCCTGCTGCACTCTCCTGCTCTCTAGAGATGTGGCCTAACGACCAGAGCTGCCATCTAAGTCACGTAAATACAAAACATGTTGTATTCCAAATGCTATAGGTGTCACATTCGCGAAAGTTATAACTATTGGCATTGTAAATGACAAAGCCATCAATTTAGCAATTTTAAAAACCAACAAATAAATAAAATATGTCATTTACAAGACCAATAACTCCAACTTTTCTAATGCGAGACCTATTGCATTTGCAATGCTTGTTTTTTAATGTAATACATTCACTGTAGTGTTGAATTGTTGACCGAAGGGCTGTGAATGTCTGACAACTTGAATAAAAATTAGTTCTCCCCCCATATAAACTACTTCCCATCTAAATTTTCTTTATGGCTGAAACTGTCACAATTGACTCTGGATTTAATGGTTGTTTCATCATATTTTTCTGATATTCCAATAGGAGCAACGGCATAGCCGTGCACAACATTCTATATTTGAAGCAGTCTGGATGAGACTGATCTCGAAAAGGAAAGGCACAATAAAAACCAACACTCCAATTTCGGGCTGACTCAACCAACAAAGGGGCACTGCATACGGGGAGGCTAGCAAGGGGAACATCCTTTAGAACGCGGTGTTTACACCGCAGTGCCTTTAGAACGCTGCCATTACAACGCAAGTCGTTACTACGACTTGCGCTGAATGGCGCTGTTGGGCAAGGAATGTTGTAATTTTATATTCCAACACCTTCCCTACTGTTACGTGGACTGGTGTTGGAATATAAAATTATAAGATTCCAAAATCCGCGCCGACTTGCGTTGTAAGGCCCGCGTTGTCAAGTACCGTGATCTTTCAGATCGCGTTGTACTGACATACATCCTGCTAGCAATCTGGGGTCCAAAGCGTAATTGGTCATCCAAGGATAAAGATCTTGATCTTTGAGTTTCAAGAAAATTGTCTCATCCAAGAATGTACATTAGATATATAGGCTCTACAATTCTCTTTAAGGTAGCACAGATCTTCGTTAAAAATTGAATGATCAATGTGCCATCAGAATGGGACACATGGGAACAATGAAGTGCAACTATAAAAGGTAATGCCAGAGGGGTAAGATGAAGGTTGACAATATTAGGGTTCTGGGAAGAGCTGTTGAGTACCCACCAAATGGGAAATTTTAGGTTAGAGGGAAATGAAGGACGGTTCACAGATTGAGTTTGATGATAGTTCAATTTAAGTGCTCTGTTGAATACCTACAGAGTCAAGATGATGGATAATAATTGAGTGAGCAACTGTTTCAAAGACTGTGCAAAGGTTGAGCAGCATAAGAACTAATCATCATGCAGCTTGATGGAGGAACTTGTGAAATCCTCTTTTAACTGGCAACAGGGCAGCTTTTGCCCAGGTATGGGATAAACTCAGATCTAGCAGGTTGTTGATCTAAATAACGTCTGACATCTGTCCATTATTTTTTTTCCCTACAGTTTTAAAGAGAAAGGAAACAGGCATAGTGGTGTTTATTTTCAGAGGACTGACTGATTAGCTGAAGTTTTTTTTTTTTAACAAAGGGAGCACTATTACCTGATTTCATGTTTCCAGAACCAATGCTTCTGAGAGTAATTAATAATGCAAGGCTTTGAGTACAGGTGCAATAGTGTCTAATGTCTTCATAATCATTGTTGGATAATGATTTGTCAGGGAGCCACACTTGATAAAAGGACGGGGGAAATAGGTTATTTCCTGAGTGAGTGGAAAAAAAAGAGGGCAATATATTCTGGGAAGTGGGAGAATAACATCTTTATCAAATGATTGAAGCGATCTTCTGATGGATGAATTCCTTGAGGGTGGAGCAAATAAGTCTCTACAAATGTAAAACCCTTCTCTTGAAGAGTTTTTTTTTCTTTTTAGGTCTCGCCTGAGCCAGCGCGCATGTGCCTCACTGCGAGGCTTTTAGTAAGGGCTTTAAACTCGGAGCACACGCTTGTGCGTGTGTTTTTTCTTTTCTTCATCACCCGATATTGGCCTCTGCGTGCATCTTTCTAAGAAAGACAGCACGCAGTTGGCTAAAAAGGCGGGTGCATGTCCCGCCTTCTTTCTCCCCTGGCTTAGGGAACTTGGGAGCGAGCAGCAGCGCGGCTGGGTGCCATCTGTTTTTAATTAGCAGCGGCGGCGCGCAGTGTGCCAGATGGAGGGTAGGCTGCATTCCAGTCTCAGGTTACTTGTTTGTTTACTGTTCTTGTTTTAGGGTGGGTTTTTTCATGCCAGAGTCTTTTCCATGGACCATCGTGCATGTGAGTAAGGACACCCTTCTTGGCACCCATGTCATCTCCCCACTGCTCATATTACTCAGGTCCCACAAACGTTGTGGTCAACCTGGCGCCTATGGGGCCGGTATGAAATTAAGCAGCGAGATTAATTAACGCACGTGAGCAGAGTTTAGTTGGCTTCATCTAGAGAGTTGCACATATAAAGCATGTTGAACATTCAGCATAATTCAGGTTGTGGTTATAAATGTGGCCGATTTACTTTCTTCTACATTAGTCCAGCAGCGGGGACTTGGAAAAAGGCTTGGTTGGCAAGGCTCGCAACTGCAATATCCGCCCACACATCTGCCAAGGGGCATGCGTTAGAATTCATTTGTGCTGATTTGCAATCCCCTCGGGGTGCCTCACCTCTGCTCAAAGGCCTCGCTGCGTGCTGTACTGCTGCGCAGAGGTTCAGCTCACAGGCAGTGTCCTTGCTTGCTGTCTTTGGCCTCTTGCCCTCTGGGAGGGCAGGGCCCTTTCTCTTTACCAGGAACAGGGGACGGAGGACAAAAGTGACGAGAGGGGAATGGGACGGGTGCTATATTACATTTCCAGCCCCTCGTCCGAGCCGAGATGACGAGGGCACAAGGGCAGGCATGTGTTTCTGCTCGCGCATGGGCTGGGAGAAGCTGTGAAAGAATGGTTTGTAGTGTTACAAAACGGGGTCCATTGAAAGCGCGCGGAGGGGAGGGTTCCAAGTTCAAGCCGATTGCCGTATTCGGTGAATGCAGAGTTAAGACCAACTGACACCCTGATCTCTGCAGCGGCCCCTATCTCCATAACCTTCGAATGTACTTATGTGTCGGGAGCCCTCACCAGGGAGCGAGCCTCTTCCCTGGGGACGTATTTAAAGGTTGGGAAGAGGCGGGGGAGATAAAAGCATGGATAAAGAATTATGCTTTTATAGTTGATCTTTTATATGGCACCAACTCACCCACTGCTCAAAGTACCGGCGAGATATGTTATCACTCAGGCGACCTGCGAAGCAGGAGTGGACGCTGGATGTAGCCCGCGGTGCTGTTAACCCCCTGATGTAGCTCATCGGTTTGACTTTGCTTCCTGCACCACCGCCTTGCTGTCCTACCCCCAACACCCAGCTAATGAAGAGCCAGCGAAGTGCGCCGGATTTACTTTGTGTGATGCGCCTAGTATACATCTGTCAATCATTTCATGCACTAGTTGTACTCCGTGGGCGGGGAGGCAACTGCAGCAATCACCAGGGAACAACATCAACCTAGCCACGCCTTTGCAAACTTAATTTGTTGATGTCATGGAGGGTAGGATCTGTCCGTGCCGCCCTTCTGCCAACACTTGCTCGAAACGGCTTTCATGATCTGTTGCCATGCCAAAACAAGCATTGGCATAGCCAATAGGTCTCGCCTTTGGGACCTTATAAGTGTTTAGCCATGCAACAGTTGATGTTGTTGCACCAAGGATATTGCGCTGGATAACTAAACACTTATAAGGTCCCAAAGGCGAGACATATTGGCTATGCAAATGCTTGTTTTAGTTTAATAGGATAAGCGAGGCATAGCACATCAACCTCGTTTTTCTGACTAACTTAGTAGTTTTTGATGATGAAAAGATATCCGGCTTGAGTAGATGGACAATAATTTCACCTCAAATCTGCCTGCAGCATGACATTTATGGTTAGCTGTAAGCAGCTTCTCCGAACACCAAGGGCAGCGAATCGCTGAGATTGAGCATACATCTCCGGAGCAGTGTTGTCTAAAGGTGTCTTGATCTGAGAATCGAAAGCTTTGATGGATATGTTAATTTTTGAGGTACAGGATGGGGCACTGTGCATAATGGAGCTGTGGTTCTTCCAGGTATGCTTATGAACTAGGTAGGCAAAAGATTTAGTTTGAAGTAGTCAGCGTAACAGAGACTCCTAAATGAATGTCCAAACAAAAGGGTGGGGCTGTTGGGTCCAATCCCTGCTGAGAAGATAGATGCAAATAAAAATGATTGTGAAGTGTTTAAGCTCTAACAAGCTGTTGAAAATGTAGTAACAGCATTTCAGGGTATACGTCCAAGCATTAAGATTCACAGTAATGGAAAAACAAGCATTGGCCTGGCCAATATGTCTCGCGTTTGGGAGCTTATAAGTGTTAGCCATGCAGCACATTATTCCCCACTGGCATGCTATTCACTCTAAACATCTTGGAATAATCGTACAAGTTTTTTCTTTTTTTTAAATGGATCTGAAAATAAAATGTTGGGTTTTGCAGCTCATTGACAAGTAAACATCACATGAAAACAGACTAAAAACAGAGACAAGTTTAATGTACTGATAGTCTGGGAAAACAGTTAGTTGCTTTTAGAACTATAAATGCAAAACAAACACACAGCATATGTGATATTGGTACTTAGAAATGGTATGTCTAAAAGTGTCGACCATAAACGCCCGTGCTACTGATCTTTTCTTGTCTGCTGCGCAAAAAGTGGGTCCATGTTGGGGAGTAGAGACCGGCTAGGGTTGGAGTGACGAGCAGATGACCTGCTGCTTGCTCTGAAGCAAATGAGGTTGCAGGAGACGGAGCGCAGAAGGAGAGGCCGATGCTAGCGGGTGAGAGAGGAAAGCCGCGGCTAGTCTCTTGTCTCCACCTCTTTCAAATCAGTTCCAGAGGGGACAAGACCAGTGAGTGGGTCCGCAGAGGGCCCTCATGAGCAACAGACTGCCAGCACTGCAAAGGAGACCTACATCAGTTGCCAAGCTCCTAGTGGCGCTCTAAGGAGGTTTGAGGGAGGAAGAAGCGCAGTGCAACGGGAGGGGGAGGCAATGAGGGGTGAGAGGCAGCCAATTAAACTTCTGACCGACACATACATTAAGAAAATGTGGATGCCTATAATGTATCATTTCGGAGACAAAAGTAGCAATACGGTGGCAATAAGATTTCACATTGTATTTTTGTTAATGCTGTTGTAAATCTGTTTAGATGAAAAGCAGCATGCGAACCAGACACTCCGAATATGTAAGTGTTTACAACGGGTACCCTCTGTTTCATTGGTAAACCAGAAGAACAGACATGGGCAGCGCGAGGGGAAAAGAGAAGCGTACCTGAGCCAGCCGGTGTACACTGCCAAAGCATCCCTACTATCACCGGCATGCATCCTTTTTCTGCTGTCTGCTGCCCACCACTGACCTCGGTGTGCAACCAATTCAAAGGGGAAAAAAAAGTGCGCCGCACAAACCATAAATTATAGAGTATGGGGACATGTAACCAGGGCAGTAGCCATGAAAGTGTAAAACACACCCAAAGGCGGGACAAATGGCAATGTTTCACCAACGAAAAGAAACGAATTTAGAAAGGCACATGAAGGAGCCAATGAAAAGAGATGGCCGTGATGAAAGCACATACAGTAGATACAGCATGTCTCAAATTATTCTAACATAAGGCTACAATATGCCTTAGTGGACAAAGTTACAGTGCTTCAGTTACTAATAATGGTTCAGTGGTTTGCTGCTCAAGCAGGGAGGAGTGGTCACCTGGACAGACCTCAACTGGAACAAAGGCAAATTGCCTCCGAGCACTCTAGAACATCAAAAAGAAGTCTTCAATCGATATTCTTGTACTTCTATTCACTGTTTCCTTCAGTGTTTCAGAAAATGCACTTGTCATTGGATTTAATTGCCACCCACTTCTTCAGGGCTAGAATAAGTTTAGTATAGTGTTACTCTGTGTCCTACTTATATTCACAAAACGTCCACCATGGCCATACCAGCCTTAATAGATGAACTGCAAAGTGCAAGAACTGGTGCCAAGCCACCTCTAAAGGAAAGAGCTCTTTCTCTGAAGACTACTTGGTAAAATAACATTTAAATAAATAAAATATAAAAACAAAGAAACCAAAACAAGCTAAATTGACAAACAGTGAGCTGCTCTTCACTAAAACGGTCAGTTAAAATGAGCCCTCCTAGTGCAAACTATTTGCGCCCCAGCATAAAAAGACTCATCTTTTGGCGGTAGTGCATTTCTCTTCTGATCCGTTTCCAGTTGCTACCATTCCCACTGTGTCCAAATACACCTTTGTCATCTTCTGTGACAATGGGCCTTACCCCACCTCTAGCTCTGATTGTACTGGACTGGCTGTGAGAGCAGGACCCTCCTAACTCCCTGTGCAGACTGACGAGTACCATTGCAAATTATTAACTCCATGTCGACATACCGCCTGCCTTACACTGGTCTGCTTGACTGGATGTAAACCATGTTTTTTCCTGCATACATTTTATTCAGTTTTTCCATTTGTTTATTCATAGCTGCCAAGTTTTCTGATTGCTTATGTGTGACATTTCCATTGTTTCAATGTACTTGTGAGTGACATTAAACTGCCAAATGTGTGACACTTAGTGACACTTTCTAGCAAGTAAAACTGAGTGATGAAGTTCATGGAAAGAGATAAATGTAAAAAGAATACACCCTTATGAGCAATGAGAAGCTCTAAAACAATATTGAAACTGCTGGAAACCCCTGATATGAAATGACACTAACAGACTGCCCCTGTTTCAAAATAATGACTTGCACAGTCACAGTGCTTTTGGTTACAGTCTGGTACCTCGTAGCACTATAAATGCACAGTCGCATTCCTCGCTGCCAGGATTCAAAATCTGTTTCTCTGTGATCACACACACAGACATTAACATATGCACACCTCTGCAGTGATTGCATTAACTAATTGAGGTTTCATTACTTGAAAGAGGACATTTTCCACTGATGTTATTTTATATGCAATTTCCTTTGTGCATTATTTATATATCTGCAAATAAATTGCTTTAAATTAACCACTAAACCCCTTTGCACATTTTGCGGCAGCCTATCTAATACTGTGTGTAATACAGTTTTGAAATAATGACTATTCACAGCGCTTTTACTCGCAGTCTAGGACCTTGTAGCACTACAAGTACAGAAGCCCGTGTTTGCCACTGCACCAAACAGTGTTCTATTTGGTTTCTCTCTGGCTATTAACACACAGATATCTGTAGTGATTGTATTTACTATTGGGGGAAGTCAGCAGCAGTATTCTTGCGCTCGCACTGAGGCAATAGGGCAGTATCTTTTCATATAAAACTAACTCAGCAGCGAAACAAACACAGCTTAACTTGCTCAATTAAGTCTTATTGCTAACCAAGAGGATGGTGAGATGATACATTTTTAAAGTCTACGTGCAAATTTGATCTGGGGTGGGAGGACCCTGCCCAGGCACCGGCGATTATTGTCTCTGCCAGTGGGGGCTCATGGTGCTCAGCAGGCTGGGGCTACGATGAAAACTTAATTTGCCTGCTGCAGACTGACGTACCCCTGATGCGTGGTACTTAGCAGGTATGTTTATTATTTGTATTGGACATCTCAGCTGTGTGTGGGAACCATGCTTGCCTGTCTTTTTTTCCCGTCTGTTTAGTTATTTGTTACTTTATAATTCACATGGAGCATCATCAGGACACATGAATCCATAAGAGTACATTTTAATGACCGGAGCTTCATATTTGCTGCAAGGTTTCCCTGTCTGACCATTTGTTTCTGATCATTATACATTTCTGTTTTCTCAGTTGTTTAGCTTGCTTCAGCCCGGAACCTGATTTGAAAGATGGACACGAAAAGAAATGCTTCAATAATCACCTCTGTCAAATCATGTTGTCTTAACTGTTTTTTCTCTTTCTCTGCAGTTAGAGATGGACAGAGTTGTCTTCTCATTGAACCTTAGTCACTTTTAAAATTCATTTTGAAAGTGACCACACACACACCCTACTCCCATTTGGACGGAAACCGACCAGAACATGGAAGAATATATTTCAGCACAGGTACAACCTATGAATTTTTCCTGCAGTAACAGACGTGTTTTTAAATGCATTACAGTCATTTGTGTTACAAGTGAAAATCATTGAATGCGTGTTCAACATGGCAACTTATCCTTTCTCATCATTGTTCTGTGCTTTCAAACATTCGATTATCATTTCTATGGGCATGGTCGGTTCTTAAATGATTGAGACAGAGATGCTCAAAGTCATAAAGACGCAATAGTTATTCATGTGTGTTTTTGCCGCGTTACGTTTGACACAACTACTGTTCATCGAAGAGACCACTTCTAAGCCTTTTTTAGGACCAGAAAATAGTCTTGCGGTTCTTTTATATGCAGGTACACATGTCGCTTCTGTCCTGGAATAGTACCAGATTATGGGATAGGCCAAGGTGGGTTAAGGTCTAACTGAACAGTGAGAGAGATGGAGGCAATTGCCATGTCTGAATGACATTTTTATATTGTGGTGTCATTGCTGAGTTCTAGATTGTGGAGTAAATGCTGAGTAATAGAGAGATTTTGGTGTCAGTGCTAAGATAAATGTAGTGTTATGATTGTGAGATAGGCATACCATACAATGTGTATTTATATATATTAATCTTAAAAAAAAACTGGCAATCCCGTATAAACAGTTACATTATCTGCATCAAAAAATACCATTCCAGCAGGTAAAGCAGTTATGACCAAAAACATTTACAGCATTTCAGTGTGACGTTACTGTAGTCAAGCTATAGAATTATATCGCTATCTACAGTCCTAAAAGCAGGCATTTATAAATGGGGTTTCTACTTACAAAGTCATTTCTCATGCTCAAGGATTTCCTGATTCTCATATGACATCCCCAGCTCTATTGCAATCTTACCAATAGATTCAGGGAAAAGGTGAAACATCTAAACAACAGATACATTTAAGCTTATAGCCTCTGCAGGATAGATAAGTGTTTCAAGATGACTTCAGAGATGACATGTTGGTTGATAAGTTTGAAAATTTAGCATTCGTGAGATGCCATTGTCCCATAGCGTCACACCAATCCTCCAGAGCCAGGGTGTAGGTGATTTTCATTGGCAGAATATGGATAGTGCTGCTTTAGGCGGAGGTTAGCCAACGTCTTTTATGGTTAGCCATTCTTCGGATTTTGTTTGTATGGCGAAGCATAACTACATTGAGGGGCAAAGTGCAAGATCATTGGTCTGAGTCAGTTTCTCCCAGATCTTGTCCCAGAATTGCAAAGTAGCTTTTTGTGAAACCTCCCAATCCCTCACCTCCCACCTTTGTGGGTACATATATTTTGTAGAGTCTTGTATCTCGTCTCGCTTTCAAACGAGAGCGGCATTCACACAACTCTGGAGTTGATTATAATGTAGTAGGAAGTGCCAATCTAGGTGGTATTCCTCTTGTAGTTCCTACAAAGGTTTTGCTCTCTCTTCTGTGAGCACCTTCGAGACTGCCTTCGTGCTTCCATTTGTGTCAGGTGAAGGGGTGGCCCTCAATCATCAGTTAGGCATTGTCTCATGGGTGTCTGGAGGTAGCTAAGACTATCCAGCCAAAGAAGATGATCCGTATTTTCCATGCCCAAAGCGCAGTGGACATGAGCGGCTGTCTTTGGCTTCTCAGCAATGCTTTGTAAGTACAGAATTTACATACCCATCATTTTGTTCCGGAGAGCCTTTTTAAGTTTCCCCCAGTCTGGTATTTCTAAGCCCATGGTGAAGTAAGACTCCGTGTGTGACCGGTGTTGCGCATAGAAGTACATTGTTATATTCGTAAGCCTCCTAAAAGCGTGTTGGCTTATAGTTTTGGCATTGACCACACATTGTGGTGGTCAAGCTGTGGGGTAAAGAAATATCGAGACCGAGCGGTGAGAGGGGTGGTCTGTCGGTTAAGCTTTTACTGTTTGATGAGCTATTGCTTTAGGAGTTTGGTTTACAGCCTCTTGTGGACGTTTGAGAAGGGACAGATCCTGGTGGATTTAGAATGTGATAGTGTTCCAGATCCTTGGAGTTCAGTAGGAGAATGCTTGGCAATTCATAATTTTACATTTCAGTATTTCTAGCCTGGATATATGCTGCTGTTTGTAGTGTATGCTCCACTAGAGGTCTTGATCTTGGTTGCTAAGTTTTGTTAGTTGCCTTGATTTTTAGACAGTGTAGCATGAATAAGCTTTAGCTGGGCAGTGGGCACCATTGTAGTTCCTTGGGGATTGGTGTGATCTCTCATTCTTACAATGATCTTTGATGAAATAGACTTCAGCATGGACAACGTTCCATGTTGGAGTAAAGTGGATGTCGTGGGCGCTGCCCAGCAGAACTTTGCCTCTTAAGATAGTGGTCCTGAAGTTGGCTTCTAATAAAAAATAATTGCCTCTTTGGAGCAGTTGCAGCCGGGCATTTTCCATCTGTTAGCCCACAATTTAAGGATAGTATCAAGGTTTAATTTTAGGAACTTGCCGTTGTTGTCAAGTATGATTTCAAGAGAGACAGATTTTTACCTCTAGTTGTTTCCAGTTATGGCATTGCGGAATGACATTGGTAACTGTGCTCTTATAGTAAAGGGAAGGGTGAAAGACTATACTTAGGGTATAACACCAGACAGAATTTCTTTTTAAGTGTACGTTTGAACTTTTTAAAATAATTTTAAAGATCTAGGTTGTCCTGTTATTAAATTCTCCATATTTTGTACTAGATGAACTGTGGAGCAGATGTGATTTCCCCAAGGTTACTCCTTTTTAGGTCTCGCTGAGCCAGCGCGCATGCGCTGTCAGCGAGACATTTTGTAAGCCGCTTTTGTAAGTGCTTCCAAAGCGGCGAAAGTGGCGACCAGCTTACATGCACGCGCACAAGCACGTGCGCGATGTGCACAGCACTTCTTTCGTCGCGTGCGCACAACTCGCATTTAAAATAAAAATATTTTAATTCGCGGCCGGCCGCGCGGCCAATGCTTACGTCCTGCAGCCAGTGCGGTGTCCTCACAACTGGCCCTCCCCCACTACAGAGTGCGTTTCACGGCCGCACGGCATGCTTGTTTACCTGTGTCCAGTAGGTTCAAGATTCTGTTTTAATTGTGTCTTTACTCCAGCAGACAGCATTTAGAGGCACTCGCCACAAGCTCGTTTTTTTCAGGAGGAAGGGGTGCGCTTTAAAAAATACTGACTAAACTAGTTTTCTGTAAAAAAAAAAACAGTAAAATGGAATACTTTGATACAATACTAGTCCTGGATGTGCAGTGGACGCTCTTAGCGAACCTCAGGTTCAGTCTGGCTCGTGGGTCACACTGAGGGTCAAACTAAATATCGTCCTTCCAACCTTTGACTGTATAAGCAACTTAACGTACTCGGGAGTCCTGCTGGAACTGGCCCCTTGTTTTACGTTGATGTTGCTCACTTCTTCCACCCTCCCTTCATGTTATGCCCCATTTGGCTCGTCTTGTCGCCCCTCTCTTGCTCTACCACAAGCTATCCAACTCTTTCTTCTGCTTCTACGAACTTCTCTCATTCTAGGCTGTCCCCTAACATCCCTATGCTTCCCTGCTCTTTCGCCCTCCTCCAGGTCATGCCCTTTGCCCCCTCCAGGCTCAACTTTTCCGCTCCCGTTATTGCCCTGAAGTCCTCCTGACCCTTCTTTCCCCATGCTATCCCCCTTCTGCACCTTTCATCTTCCCCTGATGTCGCCTTCTGTGTTCTAGGTCTCCTTTCCTTCTTTCTTCCTTGCCCACCTCCTGCCACGTCTTTCTTCCCCCACTCCTATTCCCGCAACCTCATGTAACTCACCTGTGAGCGTTCTCTCCTCTAGCCCCTCAAGGTGTGCTCACTCACTATCCCCGTCCCCTCTCTGCTAGTCTCATAGTAACTTCTGCATCACTTTCTTCTCTCTTCACCATCTTTTCTCTTCACGCATGCTGTCTCCTTCTCCCCCCCCACACCTCCCCACCCCCTGGTTCTGCGGCAGTCTTCCCAGTCTCCCCCTCCTTGAAAGGTGAGATCAGCCTCTGTTGTATCCCCCTCTCAGGCCCGCACAGGGGGTCGTGCAATGTGCACTTCTGATTTCAGTGAGTGGAATATTTAGCATTTTTCCGGCTTCCTGGCGGTGCTGCCAGGGGCGTGGGGCAGGCACAAGCCAGGGCTCCGCAAATCATCTTCTGATCACTGATGCGGGGCCTACACAGCCTCCTGGCCTTGACAAACTGCGATGTGTCCCATAGCTGAAAGGAGGCTGGAATTAAAATCAGATTATTTTATTGTGCCCTGACCCAGAACCACTGCATCCGACCCCTACGGAGAGATGTGGTTTAGCGCTTCAGCCTTATTCTGTTTACTTGTAATTTCCTTGCCCATCTTTGTCGTGCAGTCGGTCATGAGTGGCTCTCGTCAGGTCCCGTCTGTGCTCCTCTCTTGGTTCTGGTCCGTTCTTTGCACCATTGGTTTAGTCGCGTGCTATCCTCACGTTCGTGTTTGGTCATAAATGGATTGATTTTTCTTGATGTATTCTTCTGGTGTACCTCATCCTTACCCCCTGCTTTTGCCTCGCACTTGTGTCGCTGTCCAGTTTCTCTTTTTCAGCTTTTTTTCTGGTCAGTTTATTGTGAGACTTAGTTTCTTTTTGATTTTCCTCTCATGTTTAAGTCGCATCCTACCCGCGTTCTATGGTTTGGTTTCTAGTCCTATCCTTTCTGTGCTGCCCAATTGTCAGTTGTTGCTGTGTTTAGCTTGCCTCATTCAGTAGATTGTTTGATTTTTATATTTTACAAGTTTTATATAGCGCTAGCTTGTTTCATCTTCTGTTTACTCTGTGCAATCTTTTACTTTTTCAAGTCACACTCGTGTTTTCTGTAGTCCCTCAGTCTGTAATCGAGAAAAGACTTGTAACAAACAGCCTTCCATAAGTCACTAAGGTCACTTTACATAGCTAGCAAGATGAGTTAGTGAGTTAAGGGCTTAGCTCTGCATTTGTTGTGATCTGCAGGGTGTAAGTGCAATTTCGTCAGGGATGATCAACATTTAACTTGTTTGATGTTCATACATGGAGTGACAAAGTACTGAAAACTGCATAAATGAAGTATTACACGCTAAATAAAAACAAGTTAGCATTTGCTATCTGCACTGACATTATAGCCTTATATAGTTATTACCCTCCTTTCTATGCTCAATACCTAATAATACGCATACATTGTTTCAACAACTAAATGCTGAAGGGGTCTTGAGGTTTGACCTCATCAGACTTTAGATCTACCTTGTTGCACCCAAGGGCCAACGATCCGAAATTCTGAAAGATAAAGGTCGCTAACATACTGCTGTAATTGGACCTAAGAGACTGAGCCAGGTGCTACCGAAGCAAATTGGAACCCTCTAAATCTTTGAGCCTTCACAGGAATCTAACGGTAGATTTATGCAAATACATAGAAAATTATAAAAAGTAATCTTCCAAAGGTAAAGATTAAAAACACGATGATTACATGATTGCAAAATGTTCCAACAAGGGCAATTTCAGAACAGTTCAATTGCACGTATTTTAGCACAAAATAGACCATGACACTTCAGTAAGAGCTATCTTCGATGTTTGCATATGCATGTACTGCAAATGATCCCGTAGCAGAAGAAATGATACGTTCTTACTGCATTCAATGCATTCAATTGTTTGCCTCTGAAAGTAATCCGTTCAGCAAGCTTCAACGATTATATGATTTAAAAAGAATCTATAAGCATGGCTAACATGCTTTAATCAGCAAAGGTAAGGCATGAATGCATACAGTTTTATGTAAGCTTCAAGTAAAACGCAACCTTAGCAAAGTGGAGTACATTTCAGCATCTTAATAAAACGACTCATCAGTGTAGAGCTGGGAGGCCTGTATCTACTACACCTAACTTCAGTTCATCATCAATTTTTATGTAAATAAAAGGCATTGTCATTTATAATGCCAATAGCTCAAACTCTCGCAAATGCGAGACCTATTGCATTGCAAATGCTTGTTTGTAATGTAAAGAAGGCAGAATTAGCATTCAGGTCGTATTCAGTTTTATCAAGTGTTATTACTGTCATTGTATATCGCTTACTCACAGGTCTGGGGGCGTGGCTAAACTAGCCAGGATGGCTGACTGATTTCCCTGAGGCTCCGTAAGCGGGTACGGCAATCGCCTTGCATCCATATCGGTGGGGCTCTGAAAATGGCCAAAAGGAAATTAAAAGACACACTGCGAATTCTGAAATGGCAAAGGCCACACCAGAGCATGGAGAAAACACGATTTGGCCAAGAGCACAGGAGAATAGAATACAGGACGCCTGAGCCCAACATGGCGGCTCCCTGAACACGGCGCAAACACACAAGCAGTACACACCTAACCGCCACCGTTCTCAGCCTGCAGATTATCCCCGCATGGTGCCAGAATTCATTTAACTAGGACGGAAGAAGTAACCGGAGCGTCCCCTTAAAGGAAGCACTGAGAGAGGGGAATTCAGTGCTGCAGTAGCCAGGCCGGGGAAGAGGAGGCCCGATCGAGGAACAAGTGGGTATACCGTGAGAGCTGCAGCAATGAGAAACTCCAGAAAATCTATACCCCCAGCCACCACAACGGGCGTATTTTGGGAAGGAGGCTGCTGCTGAATATACACAGCTCAAGGCTCGGAACACAGTGATCGTTCATGCGGCGAGACCTCTTGCTGTCAGTAGCCAATGTGAAGACCGGTAGAACTCAAGAGACAGATAAGCGGGGCCTCTCCCCTCTGTACACCCCCACCACCTCCGAAGATAGAGACCAAAGCGTGGTCTGGGCCCAGAGAGGGGGATTCACCAATGGGAACGCCTACAGTGGAAGAGAGAAGGGGTGCCCCCTCCAAGAGGGAGTATGTCCCCCCCATCCTCCAGACGAACTCCTATCCGGCACCTAGACTGAGGGCTCCATGCGCGGACGAGAGGCGCTTCTCCCTCCCTCGGAACATAACTGCAGGGCTTAGATTCTCAGGGACAGTGCCAAGTGCAAGGTCGGTCGCCAAAACGCACTCATACAGTAACCAGGGAAAAAGACCACAATACTGGCAACTCTGTCCCCTGCATTCAAACGCCTGGGGGGACACTCAGTTACTGGCACAAGACACGACGGGGGACTAGAGGGTGACCTTGCCTCCTCTTACCTCCCCCACAACGATACAGTGCTACACCAGACAGCAACCACAAATGTACATGTGGAGGGTGACCAAAATCTATCGTTTCAGAAGAGAACTAATAGAATCCTGGTGCGAGAAGAACCGTTTGTACCACATTGGGCGCTAATGTGGGCAGTTCTCGTTCTCCCCCAAGCCTGAAAGACAAAGAGAAGCTACAGGCAGGCACAGGAGAAACGGGAGGAAGCCAAACCGTGTCCCCACGAATCCAGAACCAAACATGCTGCCATACGAAAGCAGATCGACTCGGAACCGACATTCCCCTGACCCAGCCCTCAGGAACCACCTATTTCGGACCTAGACACAAACGCCAATGGCAGAAACGAAGAGTGAAACTCTTTGTATACTGAGAAAAGAAAACTAAAAAGATGCCGGACACCTGCAACAGCCCTCTGCAGCAATGGGGAGATTGCGCACCAATGGAGGATTTCAAACTTCCCACCCAATGCAGAATAAGTCCCCAATCACTGAAGGCCATTGTCTGACAGCAGAATCCTCATAACCACCTCCATGTTTGACAAACTCAAGAGTGCTAGTGGCCATTGAACACTCCAAGGTTACTATGGAGGACCGTTTACGAGCACTTGCCACAGATCCTAACCTTTTATGGGATGATCATCAAAAACTGGCAGACAAAGTTGCGGATGGAGAAAAGGCCCTATCTACATTACAACCTTTTTCAAAGACACAACAAGATGCACTGCGAGATCTAAAAACCCGGATCACACTAGAGTAGGGGAAAGCAGACCACCTGGAAGGATGCTCCAGACAGAGCAATCTCCGGGTGCTGAACCTACCAGAAGGGGTAGAAGGAACAACCCCCTGTCAACTACATAGAAACTTGGCTTAAATCGTTTACCCTGCTCACTGAACTGACTGCCTTCTTTTCTGTCAAAAGAGTGCACCGGGTGCCCGCGTGGCAGCCAACCCTGGGCTCACCCCCAAGACCACAACTTGTTACTCTCCTTCACTTCTGGGACTAAGACACAATATTACGGGCCGCCAGACCTAATGGTCCTATCACAGTGGAGGACAAGCATGTTATGCTCTTCCCTGACTACTCTAGAGCTGTGCAACACCAAAGATCTCCCTTCCTCGAGATAAAGCGGGGACTCCTGAATTCAGTACTCACTGCTGTTCCCGGCCTGCTTTAAAATCATACACAGAGTCCGCGATCTTCTTCACTGAACCAAAAGAAGCAATAAACTGGGCAGAACTTCATCTGCAAGTCAACCAGAGTGCGAGTGACATCCGGAAGGGTCAAGCACGTACGCCTTGGAACAAACGCCAGCAAGGAAAGAACACCCTACACCAATTGAGGTCCTAACCGCACGGCATCCTCAGTAAATCTCCAGATCTAGAACAAAAAAATCACAGAATGATGGAAAACCCACCAGGTGGCAGCAGAACTGGGAGCGGGCCTTATAGCCTCAGACGAGGCCCACACATCTTTCAGCAAACTCGAGGACCCCACCCCTGGTCACCCCTCAAACAGCAGACACACTTACATGAATGAAGTAGTTAAAGGTCCACACAATCTATCCTACTTTCTTGTCCACTATGGCACCCCAACAAATATGTCCCAACCAATCCACAAACGCAACATAACTAACTTGCCAACAACCAGAGCCCACACCGATGATCTATGTGGTCTTAACGGGCCGCGCCTACCGCAAACCCCGGTATTTTTCTCAAACCACCCCCCACAATACACTAGACCACAGCTTTCCAAACTATTCATGTTGGTGACACACCCTTTTGTGAAAAATTTTGTAGGGACACGGTAACGCGAGGAAGCGCAGCAAGCGAGCCCGAACCACCTATGGTGGGTTCGGGCACCACACCCCACACACACACACCCCACCCCACACACAAACCCACACACACCACCCCACAGACACACCACCCCACACAAACCCCACACACACACCCAACACACACCCCACACACATCCCACACACACACATCACACCCACCCCCCCCCACACACACACCCCACCCCCCCACACACACACACCTCCCACACACACCCCCCACATACACACACCGCACACACACACCCCACCCCCCCACACACACACCCCACACACAGAGACTTGAGGGGCACCGTTAAAAGGTACTAGTGAGGTGGCCTTTCCCTCCAACTGTCTCCCTCCATCTGTCTCCCTCCGACTGTCTGTCTCCCTCCCTCCCTCTCTGTCTCAATCCCTCTCTATCTCACACCTTCTCTGTCTCCCTCCCTCTCTGTCTTCCTCCCTCTGTCTTCCTCCCTCTGTCTCACTCCCTCCGACTGTCTACCTCCCTCTCTGTCTCACTCCCTCTCTGTCTCACACCCTCTGACTGTCTCTCTCCCTCCGTCTCCCTCTGTCTCACTCTCTCTGTTTCACTCTTTGTCTCTCTCCCTGTCTCCCTCTGTCTCACTCTCTCTTTCTGTCATCCTCCCTCTCTGTCTCCCTCCCTCCCTCTGCCTCACTCCCTCCCTCTCTGTCTCACTCCCTCCCTCTCCCCCAATGCAGTTAAGAGCAAGGGTTTCCTAATTGCAAGGAAGATTTTGTTCCTCTGACGAGGCCCTGAGCGGGATAAAGCTTTTTAGGTCGAGCCTGTCCCATTCCGCAGGAATGGATAGGATCGAATTCATGTCGGCAAAATCCTCTTCAAACTAAGGGGTTTCAGCCCGGCGTTTTCTTGCAGTTCACGTGAACATGCACGAGCATTCACGGCCAGGGCTTCTCCTCCCCTAGCAGCCCTCCTCCCACACCAGACACTCCCCCCTCCCACACCAGCACCTCCCCCCTCCCACACCAGCACCTCCCCTCTCTCTCCCTGCAAACACAGCCTTGCCGTAGCAGCACTCCTCCCCCTCCCCAGCCAGCTTCCCCCAGGCCGTGTTCCCTCAGATATGCTATTGCATATCGTTTGCTACCTCTTGTATTTTGTTGCTCTTGATACTTGCACAACTGTCACTATTGTCTCATGTAACGTAACGTTTGCTTTTGTAACATGCTCACTTGTAATTTTGGCTTCATGTATCTAAAAACGCCTCCCTCGCGCTCCTTTCTCCCTCTCTCCCACTGCCTAGTCCTCCCACCCCCTCCCTCTCCAGCGCGCGCTCCACTCGCATCTGCCTGCTGCTCCCCCGCCCACCCCCCCCACTCCCCCAACCAGCAATGCCGAGAAGCTTGTTTCCTCAAAGAACATATCATTTGCTACCTCCAGGCCGTGTTCCCTCAGATATGCTATTGCATATCGTTTGCTACCTCTTGTATTTTGTTGCTCTTGATACTTGCACAACTGTCACTATTGTCTCATGTAACGTAACGTTTGCTTTTGTAACATGCTCACTTGTAATTTTGGCTTCATGTATCTAAAAACGCCTCCCTCGCGCTCCTTTCTCCCTCTCTCCCGCTGCCTAGTCCTCCCACCCCCTCCCTCTCCAGCGCGCGCTCCACTCGCATCTGCCTGCTGCTCCCCCGCCCACCCCCCCACTCCCCCAACCAGCAATTCACACACAGCAACGCCACTCACACACGCAACGCAACTCATCCACGCAACCCCACTCATCGACGCAACCCCACTCATCAACGCAACGCCACTCACACACGCAACGCCACTCACACACGCAACGCCACTCACACACGCAACGCCACTCACACACGCAACGCCACTCACACGCAACGCCACTCACACACGCAACGCCACTCACACACGCAACGCCACTCACACACGCAACACCACTCACACACGCAACGCCACTCACACACGCAACGCCACTCACACACGCAACGCCACTCACACACGCAACGCCACTCACACACGCAACGCCACTCACACACGCAACGCCACTCACCCACGCAACGTCACTCACCCACGCAACCCCACTCACCCACGCAACGCCACTCACCCACGCAACGCCACTCACCCACGCAAAGCCACTCACCCACGCAACGCCACTCACCCACGCAACGCCACTCACCCACGCAACGCCACTCACACACGCAACGCCACTCACACGCAACGCCACTCACACACGCAACGCCACTCACACGCAACGCCACTCACACGCAACGCCACTCACACACGCAACGCCACTCACACACGCAACGCCACTCACACACCCAACGCCACTCACACACGCAACGCCACTCACACACGCAACGCCACTCACACACGCAACGCCACTCACCCACGCAACGCCACTCACCCACGCAACCCCACTCACCCACGCAACGCCACTCACACACGCAACGCCACTCACACACGCAACGCCACTCACACACGCAACGCCACTCACACACGCAACGCCACTCACACGCAACGCCACTCACACACGCAACACCACTCACACACGCAACGCCACTCACACACGCAACGCCACTCACACACGCAACACCACTCACACACGCAACGCCACTCACACACGCAACGCCACTCATCATATTGTGCTGCAAAACTAAATACTTATAAGGTCCCACAAGCGAGACCTATTGGCAATGCCAATGCTTGTTTGGATGCTGTATGCAGACATGTCCTTTTATCATGGCATGAAGAGGCGATAGCCACTGATAGGACAAGGCCCTTAATGTAAAGACACGAAGTGGACTGAAGGTAGTACTGTGAAAACATTGTACTTATGCTAAAAAAAATAGAGCAAACACATTTTGCTACTTTTTCCTCATATGATAGTGAATAGAGCAAACAGTTTTTCTCCAACCTCATTTCTTAATTATTTCCTCACCACTGGAGAAAAGAAGAAGTAATTGCAAAAAAAAGCAGATGGCGTTAATTTCCCCAAAAATATTTACCAGATAAATAGAGCTGTTAAACCAGTGCTCCATGAATATCAAGTAGTGTCAACCCCTATGGTAGCATCAGGTGTAATTGGTTTAGCACATCACGGCAGTACTTGAATATTTAATGATGGCTCTTTCAAATCCTATGACTGGAGCAAATCAGTGAAAACTGCGCTTTAAAATGTACCATTTGACCAACTTATTTCAACAATTTCTCAGGGTGCGAGGGAGGTGAAAGCAGAGAGGAACACCCTAAAACCCTCTTAGAAGCCCTGGGGGGGGGAGGGCAGGGGGGGCTCGCTGGAATTCGAGCATTGTATTCACCCTACTACTCTGGAAGGTGAACAGCCGTTAACATTGAATGCAACCAGAGAATGTAAATGGGGTGAAATGTCAAGAGCAAAACACGTTAAAAAGTTAAAGAAAGGACGCACCTTTAGGGTCCTCTCCATGACATACTCTTTTGGCGGACAGCATCTCACCTTTAACAGCAGTGACACTTTTACGAGCAGGAGGTTTCGACTCGGGTGAAACTTGGCATTCAATGCAGCTTGAGCACTCTGCCACCTGGAGAGTCAGTTCCCACTTAGGGTTCTTGGTCTTCCTTTGCTTCAATTGCTTTTACTTCAGTTTCTGCAACTCAGCTACCTTTGCTCAATATGTATTAGCTTTACCATTTCCCATACCATCTACCCAGGGCAGAACCTACAGGCTACTGAACACTGCCTTTAGCGCTTTTCTTTCTTGCTTTCTTTCTATTCATAAGCACAGTGGACCCTACAAAGTGGCCACAGCTGGCACAGACACAGTGCTTCAAAAGGACAGGTACTGTCAGGTACTGGGGTCCTGCACTTCATTAAGTTTAAAGGGAGATTACCTGTACTTTTCAGCATAGGTGCAATGTCTTCAATAGGAGAGTTCTGACACGTCGCAGCTGACAAAAGGTACTCTGGGACACTGAGTACCTATACTTCGATATTCACATTTCTAGCACTGCACAGGCACGCTGTTATGTTTTAGGTCTTTTGGAAAGGGAGAAGATGAGTACGTTTTCATTTCATTATGTGCTCTCACAATTTTGGAACTGTAGTTCTTGGGTTCTGGATTTGCAGCGCCACTCTGCCTGTTGCTGGAAGGACCGCGGGGGTGATCTAAACAGCTTACTAAAACCAGGACATTTGGATGTTTTACCCGGACGCTGTTGTAAAACCCGGACATTTCTCTGATTCAGCAACCTCACCCCCTCCCCCCCCCGTCGCCCTCCCCCCCGTCGTGTGTGGCAGCCCGGGACCGCTCACAGCCGCACCCGAGCACTTCACAGGTCTTTCAAGACCTTGTGCATGTTAATAGGGCTTTGTTGTTGCTTCACCCCTTCTAAGAGCCCCTGCAGCTCGACTCTGCCATTGCGACACACCTATATATGGGTCGCGACACAGTAATGTGTCGCGCCACATAGTTTGGAAAGCTGTGCACTAGACCGTTTGTTAGAACACGTTTGGATGTGCTGCCTATTGCAGCAGATCTCCATTGCAGCAGATCTCCAGTACTGGGTCCCAACCCAGTTTCAGTTCTTATTGTTCCCCTTGCCCGTCCCAACCTAATATCTATTCACAAATAATGGGCAACCTCGAAAGACTATTTCGGTTGGCTACTCACAAGGCATGGACAACTATCACACGGGGGCCTCCAGTCTCGCTTCCACATTGTAAACAACCCGCCATGACTTCCATAACAGATATTCAATTCCTCATCCTAAATACCCAAGGAATACACGCAGCGTGGAAACACTATGCCATTCATGCGTCTATCAAGCGCCAACATGCGCAGATAGTACTACTGCAGGAAACGCACCTCACCATAGGGGAACTAGACAAACCTAAGAGACGCTGGCATGGCACCTTCTGTGCCACTGCATACTCAGAATCTTCTCAGGTAACACTGTTATGGCTCAGACCAGGAGTTTCCTTCCAGGAGACTCGTAGGGTAGTAGACACAGAGGGACATTGTGCACTCCTTGCAGGACTACTAGAGGAACAATTAATTTCAGTAGGCCACTCACGAGCGCGGACAACTTTCACACAGGTGCCTTCAGTCTCGTCCCCCCCCCACATTGTAAACAACCCCCATGACTTCCATAACAGATAATAAATTCCTCACCATAAACACCCGAGGAATACACGCAGAGTGGAAATGCTATGTCATTCATGCGTATATCACGATATGCACTTCAAGAAGGACTACTAGACGAACAACCAATACTAATAGGAAGTATATAAGCTCCCAAATCTGAGCAGAAAATGTTGTAATTTAGCAGCGATTAGGTTAAGCATTAGGAGAAGACATCTTGAATTTAGAGACTATCTTGTCCGTTTCGTGGAATCCATTTTGCATTCTGTCCGCCATTTTGTTTGCCATGTGCTCGCCATGTGCTCTGTCCTACCTTCCTGTCAACTGCTCTTGAAAACTGCCTAGAGACGAGATATATTTAGCCTCTTCTGCTTCGCACATGCTCAGTTGAGATTACAGCTGTCCCCAACTTGTAACTGTCAGGATGTGTCCACCAGAATTAGCTAACTGTCAGCCCCTCCCACTTGTTGCCAGCACACTCTCTGTATGACCTTATATGTATTTAAAACCAGCATTCTGTACTTGTACCGCCTTCATTTGAGCCCCTGTGTGGGTATAAAAGGACCAAGCTTCTTCCATTCTGGGTGCTACTTCATACATTACCGAAGGGTCCTCATGAGGTTGAGGAAAAACAGCCCAAATTACAACCGATGCCCAGGCTGCTGGCACAAGACGCCTCTTAGTTCCCATTTTGATCAGTTACCAAATAAAGAGACGGGCGCTGGAAGCGGGAGTGCAAGAACAGATTTTTATTTCTCATGAGGAGAGCCTGTTATTTCGGACACGCGCACAATGTCTTCAAGAGGTGCTCTAAAAAGTTTCTCTTAGGCTCCGTCTTTTATACACAGGTTTATGATGTACAAACATTCCTTATTGCAATAAAGAAACTTTGAAGTACGAAAAGGCACGTTTGGAATCCCAGCTTCAGGCCTATTCCCATGCCTGTCGCTCGGATGTCGTTTCCCCTCCCAAATGTAACATGTGATTGTAATCTTGCAGCCGGACATTCCAACAGGACACGAGGGCAAGAGGGGGGTGGTCAGATCTAAGGTTGGGCAGGCGATAAGATCGGGCACTTCAGTTGGTGTATCACGTTTTGCTATGCGGGGCCAGGGGGGGGGGTACATCCATGAGGCTTTGTTTTATGACTTGGGACCGGGTCGAGAGGCCAGGTGTAGCCGGGGGGGGTCATCAGAAGAGGGGAAGGGTGTTCCTGGGAGGAATGCAGGGGGTGTCGGTCAGGCAGGGGTGTCACTTTTAGAGCAGGGTCGCGCAGAGGGAGAGGGTTTTATGGCCTATGCATGAGAGAGCGGGGGTGTACAACGGGGGGGGGGGTGCTGGGGATTTTAACAAACGGGCAGAGAGGCCTTGGTGCCTAAAATGGCTGTCGTGTACGTGCGTGCATGGGCCTAGGCTGGCGGGATGATGCGGTCAATGCTTCGCGGTATGCGTTCTGCTTACAGCGAGGGGTATGGTGAACACAAATGAACGCCGCTTATGTACATATACATTGTCATTTTCCACAAGGTTTAATAAACTGTCTTTTCTATTCCAGCTTCTGTGCCAACTTCTTTCTATTGGTCTGAGGACTCTGTGCAGAGAAGGGAGACCCCCTAGCACTGGTAGGCCTTGCTGAGGCTCACCACCACAAAAATAATCTGGAGACCTGATTGAGTGTCCTCGCCCTATTCACAAACTCGCCATGGATTCTAGGAGGAGATTTCAATTGCACACTAGATCTCTCCCTGGACAGATCCCACCATTCCATTCCCACCTCCCCAGCACACAAGCAAAAGGCTTGCTTCCGTGTATGGACGAACCAATGGTCACTGTTAGATGCCTGGAGACATATATACCCGACAACCAAACTCTATTCCTTCCTCTCCATCCCTCACAATCTCTGTGTACGACTTGACCGCTTCTGTGTTCACCGTCACTCATCCTCATGATTCAAAACAGATTATTTAGGTCAGGTGCTCTCAGCCCATGATGCGCATGACCTATTCTAAGATGGCGCCCCCCATACCACCACAATTCCTACATGGCGATTACCCTGAGACTGCTTTGAAGATCCAGTGTTTAGACACGAACAAACGGACAGTATACGAAATTACTGGGTGGAAAATGCACACAGAACCTCATGTAGGATTCTAAAGTGGGATGCCTTCAAGTAGTCTTAAGAGGAGGATGCATTAGGCAAATTACAGGAGTACAAGCAACACTGGAAAGGACCATATGAGCGACTGAGCAGCAATTAGCGACTCTGACAAAAACCGTGGATACCGGGACGGAGTCCCTAACACAGCTAGCGGAAGCGCCAAGACCGCATATGCGGAGGCCCTTGCGGACCTACGCAGATACAATTTTAAAGCTTACACTGCAAGAACACATAGGGTAGGAGATCGAGCCGGAGCACTATTAGCCTGGTTAATACGACAAGACAAGGACACACAACCAATCACAAGAATAACCGACTCCACTGGAAACGTCCACCACCTACATACAAGCAGAGATCTTACAGGCTTTTCATAAATACTATGCGAAAATATACAGAGCCTGACATTAGACACTTCGGAATCAATTGACAAATTCCTAAACCGTTTCACCATACCACAGCTTGCCCCTTCCGACAGAACCTCCCTAGACAAGCAGATTACATCGACAAACATTAAAAGTGCAATACAAACCATGGCACGAAATAAAGTCCCCCGCCACAATGGATTGCCGCTAAAATACTATAGCACATTTTGCTCACAACAGGCTCAGAGACTGGAAACAGTATTCACAGCAGCATTAAAAGCCAGGGAACTCCCCAGTTCCATGCGCAAATCCATAATAGTAACATTTCCAAAACCAGACCGTGATCCCCTACTACAAACCTCATACCAACCAATCACACTATTATTAACCGACTGCAAGATTCTTGGCAAGATACTAGCAGACCGATACACTGTTCCACGTCCAAGATGGAGCACCAAACCGATTACCCCAACGCTGCATGCTTGATCCTAGACCTGGAGAAAGCATTCAACACCTTGACATGGGCGTATCCTTTTGCGGTCCTTCTGCGGGTGGGTAGAGGTCCCAAGCTCAATGCATATACCAGACTGTTATACACAAAACATACGTCTCGAATCCGTATCGGCCGTCACATATCAGCTCCCTTGCAGGTAGGGCGTGGTACACGTCAGGGATGCCCACTATCCCCCTCCTCTTTGCCCCTGCAATAGAGCCATTAGCAATACGGCTACTCAAGAGGGATGAGACTTGGGGTATCCCACTAGCAGGCATCACAGGGTGTCCCTATACCCTGACGACCTACTGATATATATACGGGATATTACAATGAATCTGACACTCCTATGGGGAACACTAGATGACTTTGCGCAAGCAGCTGGGCTAAAAGTCACCTGGGAAAAATCTACTATATGCCCCCTTCTTTCTGACCTTTTCCCACGAGAGATCCATATTGGACCAGTCAGACTGGCTTGTAGAGGGGAAACCCCACGATACTTAGGAATCAGAGTATCACTCCCCTAGGGACCTATATGAAAGCAACCTCTGTAGGGCATTGACGGGCATAGGCACCCAAATCAACTTCTGGCGGACCTTACCCCTGGCCCCCAATAGGAAGAATAGCCTTAGCAAAAAATGGTAGTGGTGCCCTGCCTCCTCTACTACTTTCCGAACGTGCCGGTAATCCCCCCACAATCTTTTTTTCGGGAGCCGAATTCCATATTGGTCTCCCTAAGATGGGGAACAGGACATTGAAGGATATCCCGAACAATATTACAGCTACCAGTGACCACAGGGGATTGAGTGCCCCATCTTTCGAAGCTTACTTTCTTGCAGCACAGCTCCGGTGGCTATCACGCTGCACAGCAGGACGCCATCTGGAAGAGACAGGTACAGACTCGGGGGATGTGGGGGGGTCCTAACAATCCCGGCGATACACCGTTTACTCCTACCAGGCACCCGGCCAGACCCAACCCACCCATTCAACTGACAGTAGCCAGGTCCTGTATGCTACAAATTCACCGCCTATCCCGCAACACAGCATTATACACCCCTTTGTTGTCCCTGGCAGGCTTACCCCGAGGCCGCACTCAGGGGTAAGCTTGAGACCTACGAGTATGGACAGAAAACTCCCTTCTGGGGGTAGAGTCCATATTTGCAGGCAGACAACTCCTCCCGTTTCGCCACTTATCAGAGGAGAGTGGGCTCCCACATGGACAATTTCTCTGACATAGACAACTTGCCTCAGACTGTAAACAGATATGGGATCTATTGGAAGGTTAACCTGCAATACATCCGATACTCCACACTGTTCTAACCATGGGCACAGGGCACCACCTCACCACATGGATCTACAGGGCTATCGGGAAACTCACGGCAGTACCACTCACCCAGCTTAGGCAGAAATGGGAGGAGGAATTTGTGCGTTTACTGCATGACAAGGAATGGCAAACCACGTTAGAACATCCCAAGAAAGTGTCACAAAAGCCACGCTTCAAAAACATGCAATTTACTATACTATACCAAGCATATTTATCGCCGATGAAACTCCCAACACTTTTATCTTACGACACAATTTCTCTGCCAACGATGCCAGCTTCCCAAAGCAACATTTAAACATATGTTCTGGAACTGCCCCACTCTACAACCCTCCTGGGGGTAATACACAACACACACTATAAGAGTCCACAGGACTCGCCTACATCGACACATGGGAGGCAAATGCACAAGGGATATACCGAGGAAGTCGCAATTAGATTTGAGGAGGCACACTGGATAAGGCGCCGCCGCATCTCCATGGAGTGGGCAACACTCCTTCAAAATTTCAGACGTCAGGAGAAACTCGCCCATTCACCCACAAAATCACCCACTGCAATCGGGTTACCAGACCCAGACCCCTCGACAACAAATACAAAAGAGTTTACCCCCCCCCCCAACTTCACCCGCACGGATGCATGATTGGACTCCCCGGGAAGACACACACTCATTAGGCACCACAAAATAGCCCTGCGTTGGGGCCAACACAGAGAAAGATCTACAAATGCCCGCCCCACATCCCTACCCCCAATCACTCACCCCCAGTTCGATCCCCAGTTTGCTGATCATACCCATTCTTTTTACCCATCGAAGATGAGACCAATAATTAAGCCACTGAAACGAAGGCAATGCACAAAGACTCAGTACCTTTCCATTCAGACAATGCAACAGTTAACCCACCCTAACACGCCCACAATCATAGACACTGTTCAGAGTTATTTAATTCACCTTCTGTAACCTGAAAATGATGTTGATGTTGAATGTAGTTTGTAAAATGGAAAATCCAATAAAATGGTTTTTTTAAAAAACCTTACGAGTCCTAGAGTAAACATTTACTAGTTGAAGCTTTTACCCCAGGAAAGCCATATGCGTAAAGGAGTATTTTGGTTATTTGACTAGTTCATTAGTTTTGGTAGCACCTGGATGCTGTGGAAAACAATAGATACTCTCAAGTAAACAATGGCAGCCAAGGTAGCCCAAGAAAAGGCCTCACACACACAATTTCTTTAGACAGACTATAGGAAAACATAGGAAGAGAAAGTAAGAAATTAATCCAAAATATACACCCAATATTAGAGCATGGCTTCGTCAATATCTTTCTCCATTTTGAGATTGAGTATTCTGGATGTGAAATACATGCAGCTGCTAGAACCAGTTTGTGAACGGGGTTTCCATGATGTATGAGAAATGAGTTGCCAGATCTTATTTTGTTGCAGAACATGTAGGCCATCTGGGCAAGACACTAGTGTGGTTCTCCGTTCCTTTTAAAGGGGTCAATTTCTTCATTCTGTAAGTGAGATTTAGGGTAATCGTTTCGCCACATCAGAATCACACTTCGTGGCTAACCATTAAGTATTAGAGGAGTGCCATTCTACTGTAACAATCTGAATGCTTAGTAAGAACTAGTAGATATGTTATAGATAACATTTGAAAGAAATTCAATAATTACTTGAAACTATATTTCTCAAGTTGGACTTAGTCAAAGCAAATCCTACATGGTAAAATTATACTAGGTTTTAACAGTGGCATTTTCCTGCCCCTTTTGTAGAAACACAATTTACTGGGCTATAGTTAGGGTTCTTTTTTAAATTATGATTAGTCATTTGGTGGTAGGGCAAATTGTGCCCTACTCTAAATTTTCTTAGTGTCCCAGTGATCTTTCTCCATTAAAAGTGTATTGCTATTTAATTTTTCTGATGAATTATTAAAAACAATCAGTCATAGGAAATTATTATCCCACTGTTAGTGACGGATATGATGCTAGAACAGGGGTACCGCAGTGAAACAGTGCATGCATGCCATTAGTTGGCTTATGGATTGGCTGTTTGGAAGTGCTCCTGTTCATAAGGGGTCTCCAAACTTTCTGTAGTTAGAGCTTCTTCTGATCACTGAAAATTATTGTGAGCGTCTGAAGGCTAAGCAACTCACACATTGTTACCAGACATCCCCAAAGTCCAGCTACGCCTGATGTCCATAGAGCCTGACACTATGGTTTGAACAAAATTATTTGGCTGGGGGAAGCATGACAGGGCTGCTTTGTGTGGCTGTGACTTTGGGGATGTACACGCATGTGTATGAATGCGATTTATGTGTATAGTTGACAGAGAGCCTATGTCATATGTACTTGTGGCACAGGACATGGTTCTCGCCATACATGGCACCGTTAAATGTATAACAGAAACATACACCATTTTAAAAAAAAATTCTCCCACTTAAAATAATGGTTGTATTTACCAGTTATAAGAATGTCACTGTGTCTTCCAGCCACTGGCAGCAAGATGCCTGCTATGTGTATAGGCAACATTTTGAAATGGAAGATAATTAAACTGAAGAGTTAACTTTATGTTTAAATGAATTCCACAAAACCCATCATTTGAATGTTCTCCCATTTCCAAGTGTCCGATTTACAAACAGCAGACATCTTGCTCCCAGTGCCATATTTATAGCAGGAAAATACAACCATTTGTTTAAATGGGAGGAATCAATCTAAAGTGAGGAAACATACTTCCTAAAATATTCAGATGTAATTGACTTAACTGGAAGGGGAGAAAAACATTAAGACGTGTTGTTTCGTAGAAATATTTTTCTTCACTTTAAACTTCTCCCATTTAAAAAACAAAACCAACTATTTTTTTGTTGTAAATGTGGCACGTTGTCTACTGGCCCTTGGGAGCAAGAGGTCTGCTGTTTGTAAATGCAACACTTTGAAATGGGAGAAAATAAATATGAAAAGATAACTTAACCACTAAGATAACTTTTCATTTACATTTTCTCCCATCATTTAAAAGCCTTCAGGAACATCATTTGTGCTCACACTCCAATATTGAGTTGACAAGGGCTTTTATTTAAGAGTTGAGTACCTCTGGTCTTTACCGCTATACCCAAGCCTGGGTCATACATCTGACAGAACACAGCTTATTATCAGGGCCTGCTATCTGCAGTCTGATCATCATAAAGTAAAATAAACATAGCTTTCCCGTAACTTTAAAAGAAAAATATGACCCTGTGCTTATTTAAAAATAAAGAAAAGACTGCGAGCTAATCTGAAGGTGTCTGCGAGCTACTAGAAGATCGCGATCAAAGGGTTGGAAACACCTGCTGTTCATAATACTGACAGGTCTTTTGGGTTGTGAAATAACAAGATAAGTTGTATGTTTAGGAAAACTGTGATCACCATCATGAAGATGTGTGTCAACTAAATATAATGCCGGAACTCTTGTATTTGCCATCACCACATTTAAAATGATTCAAAATTATTCATTCTATTCTATTGGTTTCTGAATCCCAAGTGGTTTCAGAAACTACTTGGGATTCAGTACCTTTAAGAGATAGCATGGCACTTACACAGAAATTGTAGTGATGCTGTGGGTATAGAAGCTAATTGTCGCCTTAGATGAGGTTTCACAGCGCACATACTGAGGTTGCAGTTTTTCTCATTTCAGGTCTCTGTGACGTTCAGTGACGTGGCTGCATATTTTTCAGAGAAGGAATGGAGACTACTAGGGGATTGGCAGAAGGAACTATACAGGAGAGTGATGAGGGAGATCCATACAGCTCTAACTTCCCTGGGTAAGATGACATCCATCAGCCTTATTCTCTAGAGAAGACTGCAGTGATGAATAGTCTGCAGCAATTATTATAGCAGCAACTCAATTATGGTTAAACTAAATAAGCTGTTGGCAGATGTTTCGTAAAGTAATAGCAGTATCACTGATTTGTTCTTCATTTGGTTGTTATTTTGAAAATTGAAAAATTAGAAAGACCAAAACTGGTAAAGGTTGACCATGTAGAAGCATCTTGTACACAAGAATCTTCCAAACTGTAGAGCAGTAGAAGTTTAAAGAATGCAGTATGAATGTGCTGTTTTCATCTAAAACAAGCATTGGAAATGCAATAGGTCTCGCATTAGAAAAGTTGGAGCTATTGGTCTTGTAAATGATTTTTTTTTATTTATGTGTTGTTTTTGAAAATAGCTAAATTAATAGCTTTGTCATTTACAATGCCAATAGTTATAACTTTTGCTAATGTGACACCTATAGCATTTGTAATGCAACATGTTTTGTATTTACGTGACTTAGATGTATTGATATTAGAAATAACAATGGCTTTTAATTTTTGTAAATAATTAATACTTAAATAATTTATTTAATTTATAATGGCAATAGCTTAAACGTTTGTAAATAACTTTTGTGAAGATTATGTTCAGTGTATTTTATTGTGACAAAAATCCAAGAACATTGCATTTGCACCTACACACACACAGAGCCACACACATATAGATGTGGTGGTGGTGGATCTGGGGGATATGGTGGTGGTGGATATGGTGGTGGTGGTGATGGTGATGTGGTGGTGGATGTGGTGGTGGATGTGGTGGTGGATGTGGTGGTTGTGGATGTGGTGAAAGTGGTGGTGGATGTGGTGGTGGAAGTGCTGGTGGTGGGTGTGGTGGATGTGGTGGTGGTGGATGCGGTGGTGGATGAGGTGGCGGATGGGAGAGAGTATAAAAGTATAACTGGTTGCTGCCTGTAGTGGATGATGCTACACCCACCTGCCTGGCTTTCCACACAGGGCAGTTGATTAAAATGTAGTTGCAGTTTACAAGTCACTCTTCGTGACAAGGGGCCCACGTTCTTGTTCGCGATTTGACTAAGAATTGAAGGAGGTAGGAGGGAGTATACAAAAGCATAACATTCGAACTCTTCTTCATGAAACTAATATGTCTAGTTGCAGCATCATTTTTGTCTCTGGACCTTAGGACACACATCTGACCTAGACCCTCAGACTCTTGAAAAAGGCCAGCATTCTGAGCCCACAGCAGTGCCAGCTGCCCCTATATTTATGAGGAGAAATCAGACCTATTAGATTACATTTTAATACAATGGAGGTTCAAACCAATATGATTTACGCACATGAAGGTGTGGCAGAAAGGGATGTGGTATGTCTACTATGTGGTTAAGTGATTAGTATGGAAAGTACGGATCTACGAATATAACTAATGTAAGAATGTACACACGATTAGAATCATCAGTGCAACAACTCAGAACAAATGCACGGCCAGTTAATTGTCTTTTCTATTCCGCTCTATTACCAACTAGGATTACAGCAGGTTGTATATGTGCCGTTCAGTTAAGGCAGCAAAGCACAATAGATCAGTAATGTTAGCACGACTATATTCAGATACTCAATTTCCCAATAGTAGAATGGCACTCTGATTACACTGGAATGTTCTCATCATAAATATGGTACGCTGTTGAAACCGCATGAAAAAGAAGGCAGCATACAGTAAAACTACCAAAGTTAAGTTTATCTGAATAATGGCAATATCTTACACCTCAAATAGACATTGCTATTGGCAGGTACTGAGTAGGTGAGCAAATTGCGAAGGCTTTTGAATTAAAAATACATTAATATCCTAAACCGACAACGTTTTATATTTTGCATTTGGAACAGGAATCCTATGTCTATATGGGAATTTATTTATAGGGCCATGCCATTTTACGCACCGAACAGTGTGCTCATGCTTGACGAGTGTATACCAGAAAAGTTGCAGTGCTCTTTAAAGTTTGTAAGACTACATTCAAATTGATGCATGCATTGCAAACTGGCAATCTACATCTAGCCAGAGAATATACTTTCACCATAAGCGCAGTATGTACGGGTACAGATGTTAAAGTATCCTTTTAGCGGAAAACGACAAACCCATTTGTGTACACACATGATGCATCTTTTGCAGAAGGTGAGATTCAAGAACAGTTTTTTACCCAGTACAACGAAATATGCTGGAGGGGGAGGTGTGCTGGGAGAGAGAGTGGGGAGGGGGCGGAGCGGGAGGAGCGTCGTGAGGGGAGAGAGAGTGGGGAGAGGGCGGAGCAGGAAGAGCTGCTCTCGCAAACTGGCAATCTACATCTAGCTAGAGAATATACTTTCACCATAAGTGCAGTATGTACGGGTACAGATGTTAAAGTATCCTTTTAGCGGAAAACGACAAACCCATTTGTGTACACACATGATGCATCTTTTGCAGAAGGTGAGATTCAAGAACAGTTTTTTACCCAGTACAACGAAATATGCTGGAGGGGGAGGTGTGCTGGGAGAGAGAGTGGGGAGGGGGCGGAGCGGGAGGAGCGTCGTGAGGGGAGAGAGAGTGGGGAGAGGGCGGAGCAGGAAGAGCTGCTCTCGGCAGGCTGGGGAACAGATGCTGCTGGGGAACTGATGAGGGGAGGTGCCCTGAAGAAATGCGACACAGCAGGCAGGGGAGGGGGCGGAGCGGGGGTGTGGGAGGAGTGCGGCTGAGGGAAAAGACATGCAAGGCAGGCGGCTGGGGGCATGTGCACGCGCTTTTAATGTCAATGCGCATGCGCATTGAGCTTGAATTTCACGGGCACTGCAAGGAATCGCCATCGATTCCTTGCAAGTTGGTTAAAGTCTGTTTAAGCCCCCATAGTCTCGCAAGCTCAATGCGCATGCGCATTGACAGGCGAGACCTAAAAAGGTACATTATAGAAGGTCGCATACTCCCATTTCCCGTAAAGCGGCCGTAGCTCAAGCTCCCATAGGGAAATGGGAGATTGTGTTGTGATACCTGCCATACAGTGCAGGGATCAACAGGGGGCACCAACTGAAGGCTGCAAAGATAAGGGGGTCCAGCTAGGGGCCTGTAATCCCAACGGCAGAAACGCAGTCCATTGGGATTGCGAGCCGGTCACAGACTGGTCGCTGGGCTCCTTGAGCCCGTCGGAATCCAGCCAGAATGACCGTCCATTTTCAATTCTACCGTCTACATTGAATTTAGGTGGGTCAGAATTGAAACGGACTACGACGGTCGGAAAGCCTCCGACCTGTGGTCGGAGGCTTTCCAACCATAATTGAAATAGTCCCCAATTTACCTGATAACTGATCATTTTCAATGTAACCTATTTTACTGAAATGCAAGTGTCAATAAAACATCTAACAACTTGTTGCTGGGAAACAATGGAGTTATGGATTGAGATAATATACCCAAAAATAAATAAAGGACATTGAAAGAAGGTTGTATACAAAAAATTAATCTGATCTAGGACCAAACCCTGCGCCAGAATAAGTGTTTTAGGACAGTGAAACAACATATGCATAAAATCCGCCTAAAGAAAATCACGCGACCAACATTTAGCAGTTACAATCAGAGGAGAACATAGAACATTGTACTGGAGTAAAGTAACATCTGTGATAAATAAAGAATAAGGATTGAGTAACGTTAGCTGATCTAGAAATTTTATATATATGTGCCCATATTTTATTCCTAAAAGCAACATCCCAACGTAGTCTTTTTTATATATATATATATATATATATATACATGTGCCCATATTTTATTCCTAAAAGCACCATCCCAACGTAGTCTTTTTTTCAACCTTGAATTGTTTCTAGCGGAGTCAGGGTTCAAAAGACATATATAAGTAAAAGACGCTCTAGGTCTTGATCTAAGAAGCCAGTAAGGGGCCAAAAATTATGATCAGGGAGTGTAGGAGCATACACATTTAACACAGTACCAATAAGGCTGGCAATAAACCATTGCGGACAGCCCTGCCTCACACCTCGATATAGAGGAAAGTAGGAAGAAACTTTACCATTCACCAGGACTGCCGCTCGAGGAGCTTGATACAAAAGAAAAGAGAAACAAAAGCTATAAATGTAGGTCCAAAACCATGCCAATGTAATGACCGAAGCATAAAGTCCCAACTAATCCTATCAAATGCTTTTTCTGCATCTATTGTAATGTCTGCAAGCGAGGGTTTTAATAGAGGGGCTCTACAAAGAACATTAAACTAGAAAACAAGAATTATCTGATCTAAGCCCACCCTTAATGAATCGTGATTGTTCTTTGCCTATAAGATACGAGAGGAGGGACTCTAAACGAAGAGCAAGGAGCTAAGCAAGAATCTTATAATCCACGTATAACAAAGAGATAGGCCTGTAGTTTTTACAACCTTTGGGATTCGTGCCATCTTTGTGAATGATCATCACAGAATTGTGACACACAAAACTTCGGGTACCACTTGAGTTGCACAGCCTTTATGCAGATTTGTGATATATTTACATGTACTCAGTAATGTTATCAAAGTTCATTCAAATTTTATTTTGATAATTCATGCAGCTTTTTCCGTCATGTCAAGGAAATGAAGATCATCTATTTCACGCATTTTAAATGACACTGGAATTGCCCATCCGGGCCTATACGCAGACACGTAATCTGTCTCCATTTCTACTACACATTTTTCAGGGGTATCTCAAATATTAAAAAATGCACATCAGCACCATACAGTTCATAATCAAAAAATTCAAAAATGAATATCAAACACAAGCTTTGTATTACACTATGTGACGCCATGTTGTAAACAAACCTTTTAAACAAAGCATACCCATCCGTTAACGTGTATCCCACTAATTTACCTTCCTTTAAAAAATTACTCATTTCATGCGAACCCGGTCACCTTTGTGTCCCAAATAAAATAACCATTATTTCAATCCCCAATACCTACGGTTTTTGACCTCCAGATTATACCGCCCAGCTCACTCATTCCCCAACTCCCCAGTTTATACTTTCTATAATTTTGTTGTTAATGCAGCCAGTATAACCACAAAGCTCAAACCCTGTTTGAAATCCCGTGTGCTCACTAGTAATAAAGAAATCTTTGTGAATGAGACATATTGTAGCCTCCTGGAAGTTACCAGTCATAGAAGATGAAGTAACTATGTTTAAACAAGCGGAATAAGGATAGAAGAAGTATGTTAGAAAAATTCCACTTTTTAAACCATCAGGTTCCTATGTTTTCCCCCTGCATAATGCTCTTAATGCTTGAGAAACTTCATCTAAAGTAAGAACTTTTTCTAAAGAAATAAAATCCAAATCAGGGGGAAATATGATTCAAGTGTAAATAGGGATTTATACAAGTTAACAAATTCCTTTAAAATAATCTTCTGATTAGTAATTGAACTATCCTGCGCAGTCATCACTGATGCAATAACTCGTCTCTCTTTTCAGATTTTTAGATAATTCACCATTCATTTATCTGCTTAATGTCTACCCCATAATACCTTGCATTTTTCCTAAGAAGTATAGAACTAGCTTCATTAGTAGAAATAGTTACATTTTAATTTTGCTTGTTATAAATTATGAAGATCAGAAGGCTATTTAGAAGAAAAATAATGTTGCTATTGGAAGAAAGCAAAGCAATGTGCTCCTTAGCACAACTCTTTTTCAGCTGAGAAACATAATTTAAAATAAAGTCCCTCGCCGATGCTTTAAAAGTATCCCAAAGTAAAGAAGGAGAAATAGTAGGATTATCATTGAAAGAAAAAAACTCGAAAGTAAAGGAAATAAAGGAAGTAGAAAATTGAGCATCTTGTAGACGAGAGTTATTAAACTCCATCTATGCGAAGGGGAACAGGGAGGAACCAAATCCAAGTCAGTAATAACCATAGCATGATCAGAAATTATAAAGGGAGAACTATGAGATTGTATAAGATATTGATAAGAGATTTGGAAAGAAAAATGTGGTCTAATCGTGAAAGTGTAACATAAGAGGATGAGTAGTAAATATGATCCCGTGATGTAGGGTTTATGAGCCTCCATGAGTCTACTAGGGCACTGTTATTAACTGTAGAACAGAAGTGTTTATGCATTCCCTGGGACAAAAATTGGGGCGACGAACACCGGTCTAAAAAAGGATCTATAATTTGATTACAGTCACCACCCAAAATAAAATGTGGATGTTGATATTGTGTACATTTCCTGGCTATAAGGGGACACAAATTATGATCGGGGAGTGTAGGAGCATACACATTTAACACTACCAATAAGGCTAGCAATAAACCGTCTGCCAATATCATCTATTTCATGTGATGGCAAAGTAACATTAAGCGATATTCTTTTTTTCTTTTTTATTATTTCCATCTTCACACACTATAACCACATTCTTGTTGTTCGGTGAAGGAGAAACAAACACATTTCCCACCCAAGTTCTCTTAAACTTTAATGCTTCCAATTCAGTCAGTTGGGTTTCCTGAAGGATAAAGTTCTCTGTCTGTTAATAGCCCTTTAATGTTTGAAGATATTACCTGAAATATATACGAGAAATTATAGATACATTTTATGATAACATTGAAATAATTAAGAAAATGCCAGATGAATACAAACGAGAAAGAAGTAGAGATAGATCAAGAGAAAAAAGAAAAGTGGAAACCAACAAAGAATAAAGGAGACAAAGAAGACAAAAGGGAGAAGAAGGATGAAAAACCAGAAGGAGAGACAGTACATATTCAAAAAAGGACAACTGCAAAAACATACCTGAATAAATAACAAAAAAGATAAAGGGGGTAATTACACATGAAACAATGACGTACCCAAAAGGGGAGGACCATGTACATTCAGGAGAAAGAACGGCACAATGGAAACATACAAGATGGATCTGTAAGGATAAACAACAAATAATATATCATATTAAAACATTACCAATAATGACTTAAATACTATAATAAACATTGCAGGACAATCATTGTGAACTACCTGAAAAACTCTAGCAAAGATAATCAACCAGTAGAAGCTCAAGCTATGTCCATATTGATCAAAGTATGTGATTGTATAAGCTTTTTAAGCTCAGCCAGGTCTTCAAAAGTGGTAGTATTACTCTGAAAGGCCACTTTAAAGAGGTAGGGATGAAAAAGACCATATCTGATACCCAAATAACGTAAAGGAGCTTGAAGATTAAAGAACTCCTTTCTGGCTGCAGTAGCATTGGAGATGTATTGAGACAAGAAAATTAATTGACCCATCCAAGTAACTTGCTGTTTCCGCATAAAGTAATTGTCAATAAGTCGGTACATTTCAAGAAAAGAATGATAACTCCTCATGATTTGACAAGAATTGTAGACTATGTAGAACGAGAACCAAGCCTATGAGCTCTCTGAATACACAGCAAGGTTGAGGAAGGCATGTCAAGCAATTTTGGAAGGAAGGACGTGAAAAGGGAAACAGGATCATTCCCTTCCAATGACTCAAGAACACCATACATTCGTAGATTATTGCATATGTTCCATATTTCTAAATCCTCTGTGTGTTGTTTAAGTCTAAAAACCTCTTTTTCCAAACAAGAAATGTTATTAGTTTCATCATGCAAGTCTACAAGCTGCTGCTCCACCACAGAAACACGACTCTCCATTGTGACCATTTATCATCTGAATGCTGTATCTGGTCATTAGTCTCTTCCACAAAAGGGCGTAGCTCCAGAATTTCCTCCAACAACAATTCTAAAGAAATAGGAGACCTAGCTTTCTCAGGCGAAGGAGGATCTTGTTTCAATCCCTTGTAAGCAGAAGAGGGTGACTGAATATTACTTGTAGAGGGCTGCAGTGTAGCCGTACAAATAGCAAAGGAATTAGCCATGTCATTAGAGGAGTCCGATTTGTCTGTAGATATTAAACGTGAAGTAGACCCAGCACTCCATTTCGAAGAGGAATGCACCTTTGGTGTAAAAACAAACTGATGCTTCTTTAATTTTCCCATAATAAAAAGGTAAATATAAAAAAAAGCTAGTCAGGCACTTCTATAGAGATATACTTTTGAGGGCGACACTGCCACAAATGTTGTGTGTAATATTAATGAAGAAACCAATGAAGGGCCAAGCTACACAGCCACCAGGAAAAGCAAAACTTCCTCAAGCCCCAGTAGATGCTGCCTGTGAAAGAAATTAGATGCCTAAAGTTATAATTTTACTTCCAGACTGGCAAAAGCTCAAAATTTTGAACATTTCCATTATACAAGCTGGAAGTATAAGAGAGTGCTGTGGCATTGCAATATATACAAAATGGTGGCTGCAACTGAGGGAGCTTCCACAGTGCCAATAAAATATTCAAAAAGGCACAAAACAACTAAAATGAAAAGTGCATCAGTGTTGTGCTGCCTTCTGCAGAAATGATGAACTCCTTCAGACACATCGGTACACAGGATCTGGAAATCAGCCGAGCTTCACTTTCAGGCAGACATCTTAGGTGGTGCCAAAGCCACGTTCCCGTGCTATGTTTTTTTTTTTTTTTAAGCTGACACAGGGGTGTGAAACACCGTGGCAGTGAAAGGGTCATACTTCTTTGCTGTTAAACAAAAATGCATTCTGTTATCCATGTACATTTAAAAACAATTGTTAGCAAGCGCTGAAAAGATAGACCCTTCCTTTATCTGCGCTACCATTAAGTGCTTTATACGGTTGCTACTCCGAGAGACTAATGTCTTCTCACAAGGACTTTTGTTTGAGGCAGTTTGTTGGGTTTCAGTTTTATGAATGTTTATTTTTTGCCTTAGAAATGAAAGGGACAACTCCTGGTGGACGATCCAGAATTGTATCTAGGCCTCGCTTCCTTGTTCAGCATCTACTTTTCTAGCATCACATTCTACAAATATCCATCCTTACTAACCCTGGGCGTAGTTTGCGTAGTAGCGCTATGCGAAGGGCACTTCGCACTAAGCACGTTACGCGTAGCTACGCTAACTGTGTAGTGCGGTAGGGAAAATGCTGTTTGCACAGTGCCGGATGCCTGCCGTACTGTGCAATCATTGCAAACGACATATTGCACAGTGCAAACGGTCGTTATCTGCCGCTCCAAGTAGATTTGTACTCTAGCGGCAGCTTTCTCAACACAGAATGGTAGTTTTTCATCGTGAGCATACGCGACCACTCGCAATGAGAAACCTGACCTCTCCGCATTGAGAATCTCGCCGAGAGGTTTATTTTCCACGCTCGCGATCGACAACTTGATGTTGCTGATCGCGAACGAGGAAAAAGTCTCGCTGGGATGTTGATTTTGCTCACTCGCGGTCGCCAACTTGAGGTTGAGGACCGCGAGCAAGCAAAAAATGCCTGCTATGCGTTTTTGCTACGTGCAATTCGCGTAATAGCGCAAACTACGCACGCTCCGCGAGCGCAGCATAGTACTTCACCCAGGGTTAATCCATACATGCCTACTTAACCAATAATTTTAGCCAACCACAAAATGTATTATTTTTTGGCAACAATCCGAGTAACTTCTGTGGGAACTAACACCACTACCGCCAGTTCAACCGCATGTTTGAGGCCTTTTTCTCTCGGTCCGTGGCCATCCGTGATTACCGGCCGGTTTCTGTAATGAGCACAGTAATTTAGCAGTAGTGTGCCAAACTACATTTGAATGACCGAGTTGCTTGCTTTGTACGCTTAACTCTCATGATTAACGGGGGTGAGCATTTTCAGCTTAGAGGTGGTAGTTTAAGGTTTGAAAATCAGCAACTCTGTATCAATTCAACAGTCCATAACTTAACATTTTATTTACATAAATGAAGTGTGACAGTTAACATTGGGGATATCACAAGCACAGACGGGCCTAGCACCCTCTGAGTCTGAGAAACCACTCCAAACACAATGGTAATGCTTTGGCAAAACACCTATGGCTAATGTTTTTCCTTTGGGGCAAGGTTTGAGCATAGACAGTTCACCTCTGGAGTTATTAGTGTTTAACTGTTGGCTTTGTATGCAAGTTTTGATCAATGGGGTAAACGTGACAGGCAGAATACCACAGTGCATCAAGTTTGCATTGTACGTTTGCCCTTTTCATTAGTTTCCAAGTGGGTGTACACCAATGAGAGACCATTCAGTTTGTAAAAGCCCAGGAGGCAGTGAATTTCCAAAATTAATTAAAAGATATATATAAATAGGTCAGCCAAATTCCATCATCCAAAATGAACATGTGGACCACCCAATGATGCTTTTCGACTGCCCAACAGATAGTTTATGAAGGCAACTAAGTCTTGGTGGTAAACTAACATGGATAGCGTGGATGCAGTAATTGGTGTGTTAGATGTTGGACACAATTTAGGGGGGCCAATCCCGATCAAAACTGGTTTTCGATTCGTAAAAGCTGCGAGACTGATGGAGCTGGAACTGGGCCAGCCCTCAAAGCCAGCCAAAATCTGTTCCTTTTTAATACTAAGTGCCTGATTTAAGTCTCGGTGGATGATGACAGATATCCTGTCAGCTGAAATATAAAACCATAGGATAAAATAGAATTTGTATTTCGGTGGATGGGATATCCGTCACAGTTGTGACAGTGTAACCCATCCGCAGAGATGTACAGCAGGCGCTGAGTCTCACAGGCCTATCTCTCAAAATGTGCTGCTCTATTTGAGATTTTCAGTTTGCAGGTGCACCCATTAGAATGAGGGAACCAACTAGCACCAACAGATCACCTGCTGGCACGGGCAGCCAGCATTTAGGGTCTGGGTTCAATTGTGACTTCAAACTGATACCTCTGGAACTAGAGGGGCTGCAGAGATGGTGAAAATGTATCTGGATTCAGGTTCCCTAAGTTGAATAAAAGAAACCACTGTGTCCCTCTCAGTGAAAAATACGCCAAATAAATGTTCTAGCATAGTAAGCAATTGTATGGGGCAGATCCAGGACAATGCTGGTTTAATTAACCATTTGCAGTCTCAAAATTGTATCTGAATGTCCTCACTCGTCTGCTCACAAATAAGCCTTTAATGTCCTCGTGGTTACCAAGAGTTTACTTTGAATAATATGTATTTATGGCAGACCGAGTAGACCACTCAGTGGCTTAAGTAATCCACATAGAATTTCTATGTTGAGGAATTGTGCAGTTGCAATAAAACAACATTACTAAGGGAGTGAGCATTCCTTGAAACCGTAGCTGATCTGTTTACATACAACTGCAGTCTACAAAAAGGCTACCAATACAGACATGTACACCATGTTAGTATGCAGGTGTTCACCAGCACACCAACACCCATTATTGCTAAGCTATTCCATATGATTGAGAAATCACACTTTAGTTAATCGCCAGGCCCTTATGACCATATGCTTATTATTTTCTTGAAACAGGATACACAATCCTCAACAGTGACACTCTATTACGGGTTAAAGAAGAGAACCAGGACCAGCTCAACATGACGCACAAAGATGCTGCTAAAACGAGCATATCCACAGGTGAGGACAAGATTGTTTGAAATTATCTTTGAAGTGAACAAACAAGGTGGGTTCATATTCCAATGAGAATAAAGGAGATGAATATGTCCTAAGGTAATGAGGAAAATGGGTTTGGCGTTTGCTTTTCATCCTTCTCCGAGGCCACATCTCACTGACCAATTTATAATGTGAATTTGATGTGCACCAGTCTTTTTGTTGGATTTTCCTGTATGGCTTTGGGTACTGAGGAGTATCAGTTAAAACCACCTAACTCCAATTTTATTTCACCACCAGCACTTGTATTACAACATTAACTGGACACTCTAGCCCAGGGGTCTCTTAAATGTTCTGTAATAAGAGCTACTTAAGTTTAATGAAATCATCCAATGCTACTAATTTTAGTGATGTGGTATAGGCCACCTCATCCTAGATGATCAGCAGTGTGTTAAGCTGGGTTACCTGCCCAAAAGTGAAAAAGCACTATCATTTTTTAATGCATCAACATGGGTAATAAGTAACAGGCATATCTGCAATCCTCCATGCACCAAAGTAAGATGGGTAATGAAACTCTCCAACACAAAAAATAGCTAGAAATTAATTTTGGAAACGTAACCATTTTTCTCCAAACATCTGCATTTTGATGTAGAAATAATAATTCAACCAACTGACCTGACCTTGCTTGCAGGCCAGGTCGCTCCTCTCCTGCCGCACAGCTCCACCTGTGTGCCAGTGCCTTCCCCCTCGCTGCCGGGGGTTCTATCCTGCTGTGCTGACTGTTTTCGTATCCCTATCTGCTGCCACTTTTTTTTCCACTGCTGTGTGCCATTTCTCATTTGTATTGTAAGTTTACTTGCCCTTATTCTTTGCGCCCTGCCCGTTTCCCCGCCTCCCCCCCTTTTTCCTTCTGTACCCTCGCCAGATTCCCGACACTGCCCCCCTGCGGCCCCGTCCCCTCACCGCCCCACTCTCGCCTCCCAGCTGCTCCTCCCTCCCTCCCCGCCTTAAAGGGCTGCGCCGCTGACGCGCCAGAGGCAACCCCTTCTGCGCCATCCGTGCCTGGACCACGCCCAGTGCCAGAACCCCTGGACCCCGCGTGCACCACAACGCCAGACTCCGATACAACGCTAGCACTCTCCTCGCACTCAACGCAGGCCGAGACCACCGCTGCTTCCAGGCCGCCCCGAAACGCACCCACGGAGCTTTCTCTTGCCGCACCTGCAACTTTACCTGCGACAGAATCACCAAACAATCCAAGGACCGTACCCAACCACCTTCTCTGCATACTCCTCAACACCCGATCCGCACGCAAACACACCGTCGAGCTCTGGGACTTACTCGACACCTCTGACCCAGACGTTGCCTTTCTGACCGAGACCTGGTGGAACGACTCCTCGGTACCCGACATTGCCATAGCCATCCCGGATGGCTACAAGATCACCCGCAGGGATCGCGCCAACGGAATTGGAGGTGGCTTAGCCATCGTCCACAAATCCACCCTCCAGGTCCACACCCACACAGACGACACCCTCAACACCGCCGAACACCTGCACTTCCGGATCCACACCGACCCCAACACCACCCTCAGAGGAACACTCGTCTACACACCCCCCGGGCTTAGTTCAGCAACTTCATCGCCGACCTTGCCAGCACACCCGCAATCGCCCCCATGGGCTACGTCCTCCTCGGGGACTTGAACTTCCACCTCGAAAACAACAACGACGACATCATCTGCGGCGTACCCCAGGGGTCATACCTCAGCCCGACCCTGTTCAACATCTGCATGGCCCCCCTCGCACAAGTAGCCCGCCAGCACGACCTCAACATCATTCCTACGTCGACGACACCCAGCTCATCCTCTCCACCACCAAGGACCCACACACCGCCAAACCCAACCTCCACGATGGAATGAAGGCCGTCGCCAAGTGGATGAGGAGCAGCCGTCTGAAACGGAACTCGGACAAGACGGAGGTCCTCATCCTCGGCCCCACCCCCTCTGCCTGGGACGATTCCTGGTGGCCGACCACACTAGAAACATCGCCGACACCTACGGACCACGCACGCAACCTAGGATTCATCCTCAACTCCTCCCTCTCCATGTCGAAGCAGGTCAACGCCGTCTCCACCTCCTGCTACAACACCCTCCGCAGGATCCCGACTGAAACAAGAAGAACGGTGACCCAAGCCCTCGTCAGCAGCAGGCTAGACTATGGCAACGCACTCTACGCAGGAATTCCTTCTAAACACCTACTACGACTGCAACACATCCAAAACGCGCCCGCCCGACTGATCCTCAACATCCCCCATCGCAACATCACCCCCACCTGAGAGACCTACACTGGCTCCCCGTCAACAAGAGGATCACCTTCAAGCTCCTCACCCACGCACACAAAGCACTCCACAACACCGGACCAGCCTACCTGAACAGCAGACTCCGCTTCTACACCCCCACCCGCCAGCTCCGCTCCACCAGCCTCGCCCTCGCCGCCGTTCCCCGCATCCAACGAATGACCTCCGGTGGCAGATCCTTCTCCTTCCTCGCTGCCAAGACCTGGAACACCCTCCCTACCCACCTGTGGCAAACCCAAGACCTGCTCACCTTCAGAAGACTCCTCAAGACCTGGCTCTTCGAGCAGTAGCTGCACTCCCTCCCCTCAATGCCTTGAGACCCTCACGGGTAAGTAGCGTGCTTTACAAGTGATTGATTGATTGAACCAAGTACACAAGTTCTATACTACTAGGCACGGCTGTCCACAGGAGAGTTACTCAAAGGTAGTTGGAGAGCTACTAGTAGCTCACGAGCTACTTGTTGGAGACACCTGCTCTTGCCTGTATTTCTGTTTACATTTGTTCTCTTGTTTTCTACCTACCTTCTAAGGGATGTTAAGGTTTCGCCTGTTCAGCGTTTGCAAAATCTCTTGTAACTAAAGAAATTAATTAAATCTTATAAGGGGTTTACAGCCCGCCTATAACTTACCATTTGTTAGGTTGCTTGTCACTCTGATTTCCTTGCTTCTTATTATTTTTGTATGTCATTTCCTTTAGGTTTCTGGTTTCTCTTCATCTGCCCTCGTAAGTGTGTCTATTCTGTGGAGCTCGAGTACTTCTTCCTGTTGAAGTCTTCATCCACATTTTTCCTGCAAACTAGTCCACTCTGGCCATAACGTCACAGCCTCAGTACTGACATATCTTCAAGCGCTTCTCTACCCCCATCTTTTTGTTCAACATTATTGTAATTAATGCAGATACCACTCTTATTTCTTTTCTCTATATGTTAATTCTCTGCCTCTGTCCGTCACATCTCTCCCCATCCCCATCACGGCATAGATGTCCTGCAGCCATATAGTCAGTGCCGAAACAAAGGCCCTGCAGTGCAGGGGGGCCTGAGCTCCAGGGGCCCCCCCTCAGAATAATAACCTGGCCTGAGAGCTCCTGAGCGAGTCCGGGGAGAGGGGGCGAGGTGGTCCCCTCTATGTACTTTGCTGGGGGCCCCTCCAGTCTCATTACTCCATTGCACAATGCTGGGTGCGTCGCACAAAGTCGGTGCCCCTCATCCCCTCTCCTTTCCTCGTTTACAGATGTTCGGTGCCCTGCATTGGTATGCACTCCTGGCTGCCAGACTGTGCCTGCCTGGATGATTTCTTTAGGAGTGATCTGCATCAAGTCTCCGGGCCATCTATCTTTACGCTGTCACAGTTGTGATTGTGAGCCAGCATTAGCAGTATGAGCGCTTCCCAGCTGCTCGCAAGCTGATGCCCCCTGCTTTAATCGCTGTAGCAACCTGCTCGAGGTGGGCAAGCCACTGAAAACATGATCCAGGCTCAAGCCTGGTTCTGGCTCAGCTTGAGGTGCTGTTAGAACCTCGACCTCATGCAGAGCTTTCATCTTTATTGTGGCTCCCCCTGCCTCCTAACCTCTAGGAAGTGGCGTTATGGTGAGAGCTGCTGACATGGGAAACCGGTTCGAAACTCGGTGTAGGTTCAACATCCTGTGATTCTGGGCAAATCACTTTAACTCCCATGCCTATAAGCATGTGTACTGTAACTGGTGCTCATGTTGATTGCTCTAGTACCTTCGAGTCGAGTTTGCGCTATATTTTAAAAAATGCACTAAGCCTTGACATGAGAAAAGACAAATCGGTCCCCATTTACTGGCTGATTTCTACAAAGTGAACCCAGAAAATCTGGAAAATCACTGCTCCCTCTTAAATTGTGTGATATTAGGCAAATATTTTATTTCACCAACTTTTTTCTTTTGTTATTGCGCATGAAGGCACTTTAAAATGTTTTGAGTCCAGACTACAAGTTGTGCAAAACAATCACTTTTAATAAATACTTCCCAGTGCAGTGCTATAATGTACCCATCTAATGTCAAAGCTTCCAAATGTTAAAGAAATCAGCTTTTAAATTTTGAGTATACTTTATTATATTTTGCGTGATGTTTGTTGTATGTTTTGCATAGCAAATATTTTCAGGCCTCGGCTTGTTCAGGAAGATCCGAGTGTCCATTGTCCCCTCACCCCCACTCTCCTCCCTCGTGTTGCTTGAGCACCCTCCTATCCCCCCATCCCTGCCATTTTCCATTTTTCATTTTATATGCAGCGAAAGGTGCTGTGCAACATGACTTAAAGTAGAACAAAAAACGTTATGATGCTGTCAACGCTGCCCGCTTCATCACGCTTGTTAAATAAAAATTGTTTACTTTAAGACATGTAACCTTGTTGCACAACATGTAAAAAATAAATGATTGACAAAGCAAATAGATGACACATAGGCGAAACCTGTTGGCTTTGCCCTTGCTTGTTTTGTTTCTGTGTCTCTGATGTCTATTTTGTTAAACTGTCTATCTGTACATACTTTGTGGGATCCTTTATGATCTCTCTCTTATGTCTATGGCTAAGAAATAGTAATAGATGATGTAGAAGTGCCTTTTCGTCCGGGCAGTTGAGATGTGGGAATGAGCAAGACATGCCTGTTGTTTTTAGGTCGAAGCCTGGCGTTCACTGCGCAAGCAGTGTCCCGCAGGCGAGATTTTTTGATATCCAGTATGGTGCTTTAACCCGCCTCTCTCTTCCATTGGCTAGCTCCATAAATGGAGGCTAGCCATTGGAAGAGAGATGTGGCAATCATTCTCGGAGCAGATTCGTGGGCGTTCCTGTCTTTTTTAGGCCCCGCCCCTTTTCCGTCATGAAGTTGTGGGCGTTTACTTTATTTTTTTTTTGCACCGATATTTTTCTTTATTGTTAACCTCGTTCCTGTCCCGCGTGGTTGTATCCGTCCCCCCTCCCACTGTCCTTGTCTTTGTACCCACCAGACGGCTTCCAGATTCCGGGCACCATCTGCAGCGTCGCCCGGATACTGAACCCAGGCGAAGGGGCTTCACCTGGTACCGGCGGTCTGCTGCCTACACATGTTACCGTGCACAAGTCAGTGCCCGGATTGCTTTGAACATGTGTGTGTTTGTTTGTACAGAGAAAACCTGGCTAGGGAGCAAGGAGGCACTGGAATTGTCCTAATGTTTAGTGTCTTTGGGCCTGTACAGCGCTCCGCTGCCTCTCGGCGCTATAAAAGGCGCATGCATCAGAGAGCGGGTGTCCTGTGAAGAGAAGGGTTTTCCGATCCGTTCTGGGCGGCGGGCGAGTGAAGGGGCTCTGGTGCTGGTTCGGATTTGGTTTCCGAACTTGTTTTTAATGACAGATTCTAGTTTGCAGTCCAGCGACGCTGTGCTTTCGTGTGTGGCGTCGACAGCCACAGGCCGTGTTACTGGTGTGTACACACAACACACCACCAGGGCTCACTGCTCCCCACAGACACACCTTTAGTGTTACACTCTTTTCAGGAATACGATACCCATCAAATCAGTGCTCGGCTGCTCCTGAGTCCTGCAGGGGGTTGAACAAGCAAGCACACACAGACACGCACACACAAGCCCACGCACACACACGCACATCCACCGCCTTGTAGCTGCCGCTCTGCTACACACATTCTTGTACGTGAAACTACAAGTTCCAATGTTGCGTATTCACATTCGAAGTGTTGACCTTCTCGATTACTACAGATAACTGCTTCGAAGCGCTAACCACGTGCGTGCAGCTTTAAATACAAACAGTAGGTTTAAACGACATAACAAAACGTCCCACATTGCGGGAAACAGTGCCACCCCCCTCATTTCTCTAGTCGGTGCCCCCCCCTGCTGACACTCCCAACCCACCCCTCCCCCTTGAGATCTCGGGACCGGGGTGCGACAGGTTCACCACTGTCTCCCCTCTCCATCCTCCCTGTCACCCACACGTCACTGCTCACCTTTGACCTCTCCTTCAATACCTACAAAGCCCTCACTCGTCATACCTTCTGTCACTCACACTGAACCCCTCCTTCTCGCCCATAACTACCTTAACCCTGCCCTCTCCCCACACCCGGCAGCTCCCCCTCCCTCACCGGCACACATGGACACTTCTTGAATTGGAAGACCCCCCCTCCAGTCTGCAGCCTGGGGCGAACCCCCTACCACTCTCTCCTCTCACACTCCCTTGCCCCACCAGCATAAGTTAACACTTCTTGGAAGTCCCTGTGGACTCTCCCTCCCGAACCTCCCACCCCTCCAGCCTGGATCCAGGGGTGAAACCCACACCCCCCCCCCCCCCATCCCAGCACCCCTCTCTCAGACTCCCGTGACCCATCGGCATAAGTTGACACTTCATGGAAGACCCATCCCTCCAGCCTGGAGCCAGGGGCCGGGCTGCAGCCCCCCACACACTCCCTCACCCCACCGGCATGAGTTGACACTTCATAGAAGTGCCTGTGCCCTTCTCTGTGTGGATAGCTTTTTTTGTAGGTGGCTCTATGTGTGGGTGGCTCTCTCTGTGTGAGGGTGGCTCTGTGTAGGTGGCTCTGTGTGCGTGAGGGTGGCTCTGTGTAGGTGGCTCTGTGTGTGTGGGTGGCTCTATGTGAATGACTGTGTGGGTGGCTCTGTGTGTGTGTGTGTGTGTGGCTCTGTCTGTGTGGCTCTGTCTGTGTGTGTGTGTGTGTGTGTGTGTGTGTGGCTTTGTGTGTGTGTGCAAATGCAATAGGTCTCGCATTTGTGAGAGATTAAGCTATTGGCATTGTAAATGACAATGCCACTTATTTATGTTTTCTAACCAACACATAAATACAAAATTTGTCATTTACAATGCCAATAGCTCTAACTTTTACAAAGGCGAGACCGTTGCATTGTAAATGCTTGTTTAATGTGATATTTAGGTTTCCTTTTTTGGCCTTTTCTGCATTGACATCATCCTCACTCCACCAATCTCCACCACTGCCCAGTAAACAGTTGACCGTCTGTGTCATTTATGGCATGAGGTTGTGGCCCTATTATCGCAGAACTCTCATCTTTTATTTCACATTTGGCATCATGATGTATTTGCTTCTATGTTCTAGGCTACCGAGTTACTCCTGAAATTTTATGCAGAGTTCAGCATCTTCCAGACCTTCCCTTTATGAGCCAGCACACCTATGGGGAAGGTACTTCTGCTAGCAAGACTACCACACGTGAGTAAAATATTTTAAAAAATCAGTCATATTTATGATTTGTAATTTTCTTGATTTGGGATGGCGGCACTATTGTGGGTTTGTTTTTTGTGTCATTGTCACTTAATGTAATTAGCTGTTTGGTGTATCATTTCACCTCTTATGAAGTGCTTGCTTTGCAATGCATAACAAACTATTTTATACCTAAAATTATGCTCAGTCTTCGCCCATTCACTTTTTAATATATACATGTACTTTATATATACTAACATTAGCACAACCACCATTAATTGTCACTGCCATTACCTGCGCTGTCCACCATTATCCCCACCAACCAGCATCATTATCACCACCAAAACCGGAGTGTGTATGTATGTGTGTGCTCACTCTACAAGCATTGGTACTGTGATGAGGTTTATATCGGAAATATAAGCAAGATTCATTGGCTTTGCAAGTATTGTATAAGCTTGTGAAAGATTCTTCCAAAATTATTTTTAACTTGCCCTCAAACAATTTTATTTTGTCTTAGTCATGATCAGCGAGCTGTGGCAGTTTCAAATTCAGAGATTATCTAGTATATACCATTGCTAGGTGGTCACTTCAGTGCAGGGATTTTCCCTCCCAAGATGCTAATCCAATAATGTAACATGCCCCTAAGTAGGTGAGGGTTTAACCTATTTTGTATTCTAACCAGCTACCTTTAAGCTGATGTTTATTGTAGTAGTGATCAAAGAATGGAGTGGAATAAATCACACAAGATGTTGTCATACTAAGTGTGATAAAGTGGTACTAGGCTACTTGAGCTTTTGAACATTTTTGTTTTGGTTTGGGAGGGCTCAGTAGTTGGGCGGGAGTGCAATAAGGATCTGGTGAATGAGGGCATTGTTGGGGAAAGAAGGGTTAATGATGAGGGGGATGAAGGGCATGTGCATATCTTGTCCAATGGGTTGCTATGTGAAAGGGCTCGGAATACATTTCTCATGGAGTGTATAGAGAGGCTTTGTGTGATAAGAATCTTCTGTTCCTTTTTTTCAGTTTTAAGTTTGGTACTAGAGTATTGTAATATTTGTCCTGGGCTCTAAAGGAGTATCAATAAGGAAAGCTGGCATATGTATTCATGCATTGCCTTTAGACATTAATTAAAAAATACAATCAAAAAAATGCATACCAAACCCCACGTCTCATTTCTCTCCCCACATCCTCAACCCATATCCCCTCGTTTGAGCTGCCTCTTTTATAACTTTGTGTTTTTTCATTTATATTCATAGGTGCCTTGCCAAGTGAAATGGCTCCTAAGAACCAACGTCATCAGAAGTTAGTTGATAGCCTTTACACAAGGCACTTGCTGCTCAAAAAGGTCAAAGAGAATAGCTCCCAAGGATCCGAAAAGGGGTCATTTTTGGAAAATCAGGATAGAGCACAAAAGATGGAGCCTCATCGCAGTGGACTCAAGCCAGCTATTTCCACACCATTCAAAACAGCCTACTTTCCCTCCAAAGCACAGCATACACCTCAAGTTCCAGAAAAGCAGTTTCAGTGCAGCTTGTGTGAAAAGAGTTTTACTACAAATACATTCCTGGATGTTCACTTAAGAACACACACTAGTGAGCTGTCGTACCCATGCAACGCATGCGACCGGAGCTTCATCAGCCGTGCCAATCTCAGCCGCCATCAAATATCTCACAGAGGAGAGCGCCCCTATAAGTGTCCAGTGTGTGAGAAGAGCTTTGTCATCCGCTCTAAACTGAAAATACACTTGAGGAACCACACAGGGGAGAGGCCGTACCAGTGTAGTGAATGTGAAAAAACCTTCACATCACATACCTATCTCACCCTTCACCAAAAGACTCATGCTCAGGAGCGATCATTCCAATGTAACCAGTGCCAGAAGAGCTTTCTCAATAATTCCAGATTAATAGTGCACCAGCGAACGCACACTGGGGAAAGGCCCTACAAGTGCTCAGAGTGTGATAAGCGATTCAGTGATAACAAAAGTCTTAAACTCCACCATAGAAGTCACACAGGTGAGCGGCCTTATCGGTGCAAGCTGTGTGGGAAGGGCTTCAGCAGCTGCTCAAACCTTGTCCGACACCAGAAAACACATGCACGCCTCAGGCCCTACATATGCACAGATTGCGGGAAATGCTACAATAAGCGTCCTGAGCTTAACCAGCACATGCGGACACACTTGGCTGAGCGACAGCACCACAGCATTTGGTACAAAGAGCAATATCAGGATGGCTTAGCGCTTGCTAAGCATAAAATGCCCCATAGTTCGGAGAACAGCCCAATCATAGAAGTTATTGTGGTCTAGAGTACTGTGGAGAGTGAAGAACAGCAATTCTTTTGAGGTCAAAGCGTGTAAAGTTTCTCAAAAGTAAGCCCCAACTAGCGGGCTTGTGGTACTGAAACAGTTGAGGTCTGGAGGAGTTTCAAAGTACATGCTAGCTCCACTACACCTTGGTCCTTGTATTGCCTGCAAGAAGAGTCCTTTTCTAACTAATATCTGGATAAAGCAGAATGGAATCCCAGACACATCTTGTCCTGTTGTCAGCGGACTTGTGTCAAAGGCCCCAAGAGGCCAATCCAGGTTTGTTAATGGGATATTATGAGCCTGAGGATTTTTTTGTAAAAGGTCTGCACTGAAGATAGCTTGTCGAGAATGTATTAAAAATAAAGAGTTAGACTGGAAACGGACTGGGGGTGATACACACATTTCAGGTAGATTGAATGACCGAAAGTGGCAACTTCATGTTAATGTTGTTTATTGTTACATAATAAAATTAGACCGGTCACTATTCGCACGCTGAGCACGAACAACTGGCACAGGTAAATGTTGGACGCCGCCGCACCTCCGGGGTGGCGGCATACAGTTTGTGTAATCGAATACATAATGTGTACGAACGATAAAGTGGCGGTCGGCCCCAGAGGTTGTAGGCCAGAAGCTGTGTGCTGTTCGCTAGTGATCAATAAAGGTCTTTAAAAAAAAAAGAAAAAGAGTTAAAATCAAAACCCAAGTCAGGGTGCAGACATAAAAAAAAATCAGGCAATATAATTAACCCAAATTATTACTTGTGCTTTTGAAACCCTATGCTGAAGGTGAACTTTCAGACACTAGAACATTTATCTCATAGTGTTACATGCCGCTGGAGCAATGATGACAGCCTGTAGTAGGAATTTTCAAAATGGAAAGTAACAATGTTGGAAAGCTGTTCAAATACTTCTTTGATCCCTTATCTGGTAGAATATGATAAGGGCAAAGAGCATTATATGACCATCTGTGAAATCTAATTATGTATTTCAAGAAGTAGCATCTCCCATTCCTTCACTTCTCTTCTTGTTCCTTATTCGGACTAGGAGATCGAACTTTTGGGAATAACACACAAAAGTGACACCCAATCTAAAAAGCAAGTTGGACATTGTTGGGATTAGAGACTCCTTTCTGTTCAAGGCTGCAATGAAGCACCCATGGTAACCAAAGTTAGTCCAGCCAGTGGAGCTTATTTTATTGTCACACAAAAAATCTGGTGTGTGTAGACTTACTTCTCTAGTCTCATGGTACCAAATGCTATGTTTTTAGGGGCAGACTGCAAACCATGATTTTCATTTATGATGTTTACTCTTTGACTTTGGAGAAGAATACATTTGTTTTATTAATGTTGGTGTCTTGTGTTCTGTTGGGCTGTAAGTGGAAAAGAATACGTAACAGCCATCAAAAACCTCTGCCTACAAGAAAGCTCCATCCAAATCTAAATATTAGCACTGCGTCAAAGACAGTTTTGTCGTTTTAGTTAAGTTAATTGTTTATTGTTTGGGTTTGAGAGATTATCAAAAAGGCAACTTATTAGGCAATTTTATTTTCCACCCTGCTGTAGGGTTTTTGTCATTGTCAATCCTTGGTTCCTGCCCACTTTCTCATTTTGGGGAACTCTAAAAAGGGAGGAAGTGAAGCTCTGAATATGTTACTGCAAGAAGATGTGACTGTTGTTATCCGTTATCAAGACCTCTCCTGTAATATGTGGTCTCTTAATAGGGAAATGTCATTGTTTTTTCTTTTGACTAAAATACAAATCAATCAATCATATCATTTGTAAAGCGCACTACTCACCCGTGAGGGTCTCAAGGGGCTGGGGTGAGAATGCTGCTACTGCTCGAAAAGCCAGGTCTTGAGGAGTTTTCTGAAGGTCAGCAAGTCTTGGGTCTGTCGTAGGTGGATGGGGAGGGTGTTCCAGGTCTTGGCGGCGAGGTGGGAGAACGATCTGTCGCCTGAGGTAGCTCTTCGGAAGCGGGGGACTGTAGCGAGGGCGAGGTCAGCGGAGCGGAGCTGGCGGGTCGGGGTGTAGAAGCTGAGTCGTCATGTTGAGGTACGTTGGTCCGGTGTTGTGGAGTGCCTTGTGTGCGTGGGTGCGGAGCTTGAAGGTTATCCTCTTGTTGACCGGGAGCCAGTGCAGGTCTCTCCGGTGCTGTGTGATGTTGACGGTCTTCTCGATGACCTTTGCCGGGAACGGGAGCAGGGAGATGGGCCGGACGTTCTTGAGGTCCTTGGGGTCCGCCTTGGTTTTCTTGAGTAAGGCGTTGATCTCGGCGTGCTTCCAGCTCTCCGGGAAGGTTGCTGTCTCGAAGGAGGTGTTGATGACTTTCTGGAGATGGGGTGCGATGGATGTGCTGTCTATGTTGAAGATGTGGTGTGGGCATGGATCTGAAGGACATCCGGAGTGGATGGTGTTCATGATCTTCATGGTGTCAGGGTCGTTGATGTTGGTCCAGTAGAGCAGGCGGTTGGTGCGGATGGTGGTCGTGGAGGTCTCAGTGGTTGTCGGGGCGGTCGTGGTGTTGAAACTGTCGTGGATGTCTGTGATCTTGCGGTGGAAGAAGGTGGCCAGCGAGTCGCAAAGGTCTTGCGAGGGTGGGACTTCGTTGGTGTTGAAGCTGGGGTTGGAGAGTTCCTTCACGATGTTGAAGAGCTCTTTGCTGTTGTGCACGTTGTTGTCTAGGCGGTCTTTGAAGGAGGCCCTTTTGGCGGATATGATGAGGTGATGGTGTCTGCGGGTGGCATTCTTGTGGGCGGCGTGGCTGTCCGGTGTTCGTTCACGGAGCCAGATCTGCTCCAGCTTTCAGCAGGTTTGCTTGGAGGCCCGGAGGTCTTCAGTGAACCACTGGCTTTCCTGTTGGTATGATTGTTGGAGGGTTTCTTGATCGGGGCGAGCGTGTTGGCGCAGTCGTTGAGCCACTGTCTGAGGTTGCGGGCGGCGGTGTCGGGGTCGGTATGGTCGGCGGGTGGGCTCTGGGCGAGGGTGGTGGTTAGCTGGTCTTCGGTGACTTTGCTCCAGCAGCCGTGAGGCATCTGTTGGGTGCGGTGGTGCGTGGTGGGTTTCTTGAAGGTGAAGTGGATGCAGCGGTGGTCGGTCCAGTGAAGTTCGGTGGTTTGGTTGAAGGAGAATTGGGGGCTTGCGGAGAAGATGGGGGTCAAGCGTGTGACCGGCAGAGTGGGTGGGTGTTGTGACGAGTTGTCTGAGTCCGAGGTTGGCTAGGTTGTCGATCAGGGTGGTGGAGTTGGTGTCGTCATTGTTCTCGAGGTGGAAGTTCCGGTCCCCGATGAGGATGTAGTCCGTGGAGGCGAGGGCGTATGTGCTGACGAAGTCGGCGATGGAGTCGCTGAACTGTGGTCGGGATCCGGGCGGTCTGTAGATGAGGGTTCCTCTGAGGGTGGTGTTGGGGTCGGTGTGGATCTGGAAGTGCAGGTGTTCGGCGGTGCTGAGGGTGTCGTCGGTGTTGGTCGAGACTCTGAAAGTGTTCCTCTGGACGATGGCGATTCCTCCTCCGGCTCTGTTGGTGCGGTCCTTGCGGGTGATCTTGTAGCCTTCCGGGACGGCTATGGCTATGTCGGGGGCCGAGGCGGGGTTCAGCCAGGTCTCCAAATGATTGTATTTTTAGATTTTAAAAAAATGATTCTATAGAATTATAGATATTACACTTTAATGGATTTGTCACTTGTCCTAATTTTATGTTGGACAGACCAACTCTTCACTGAAATGTTCCAATTTCCTTTAAGATATAGAGGTTGTGCATTTCAGTTGTTTAGGCCCCTCTGCAACAATAAGGCACGCTTACTTCAGTACCCCTGGATACAATTTGAAAAGGCAATGGCTGTATATTTCAAAGAGAACTCAAATACAATTACCAGAATCGTTGGGCAAACTTATTTGCAAGAATAAAGCACTAAGTGATCCTTTGAAGAAATAAAAGCTGTTTTATCACTAATGAAATCACAAGCAGCAATAACTAGTGTCACTAACCTTTGTACCATTAACATTTGTAAGTGAAGTCTCTGCAACACAGATCAGTGTATATATTTTTGATGTCAATACATTTAGTAGAGACACGTCAGTTTGTGGTGTTTGCTTTTTGAATGTAAAAAATTGAGTCTTTCATTGTAAGATGGAGAACAGTGGCTTCTTGTTATTTCATGGAGCTTTTGATCAGGTATTTGGCTACAAGGTGCCTCGTCTGTCAAGTGGCTTTACATGTTTATTTATCTGTGTAAGGCTGATTGCTGATCTTTTATGTATAAAAGAAAGCAAGATTTTGGTTCAGAAAGCATGCATTTTTGTGATTTGGTGTTATTACTTTTAGTAGTTTCAGAGAACTTAAGGGTTAAAAATAAGATACATTAAAAAATGCGGAGGATCTGCGAAACCTACATCTCAAGATGAGATCTGATTTGCTGCCATTTCATGAACAAAGATGTGAAGGCAGGCATTTTAGAACTCATGGGCTCAGTCTACTGTCCTAGAAAAATGTAAACATAAAAAAAAAGGAAGGCGGGGTTGAGAAAACCTGTCCCCTTGGCCTGGTGAAGGGGGGCTCAGAGGGAGCCTCTCCAGGCACAAAAACAGCAATATTTTTATTGGCGGCAAGAGTCTCTGATTAAAAATTTCTTTCTCCCACTTTTCATACACAAAAACAACAGTGGAAGGTGCCCCGTTAAATTTTTGAGGAGAGATCATGTGGCTCCTGTCTCTAAGAAGCCCCAGTGATCTCTTCGCCCTGGGCAGTTATAAAAATGAAGGGGAGGATGCAGTTTCTGTCCCTGAGCCACAGTAGGGCCACCCTCTCCGAGCAAAGATCTTCCCCAGGGCCCCCATGCCACGGAGTCCTAACCACGCAGTGTCCCAAGGACCCCATCACCCGGGATACTGCAGTTCCTTGCCCGGATGACTGTGGGCATACCCTGCCTCCTGTCTCCCGGGCAAAGAACACAACTTTTCTCCCGCCTGAGAGGGAAAATGAAGCTGCTCCTGTTAGCACCACTACGGGTGTTGGCTGGGGGTGTGTCAACATTGTGAAAACATTCCTCTTTAGAAATTAGGTCTCCCTCTGGTTTCCTTCTCCTTTTTTTTCCCTCAGAGTCTTTATTTCCTCTATCTAGTGCTTGGACGCCCTCGGGCAGCAGCCGCGCTCTACAAAACCCCTTTTCATTTCATTTCATTTCACTCACTCTGCGGACTCCGACATTTTGCAACACGTGGGTGCCCTGGGCACTCACTTTGTAAAACCCAAACACCAAAACCATTAAAAAATAAAAGAATAAATGACACACTCACTGGATGATGTCATTTGAGTTGTCATCAGTGATGTCACTGACCATGTCATGAGTGATGTAATATGTGAAGTTATAAACAACGTATTGCACAGGTGTAAGTTATAGTTAACTCTGGTAATTATAACTGCTCGATTTCTATGGTTTTGTACAAGTGAAATCTGAACCTATCTATTACATCCCTGTGATCTTTGCTTTTTTCTGTGAATTTCTAAGGTTTTTTAAAATTCTGTTTCCTAACTATAACGTCTGTGTAACCTTTGGTTTTTCTGTGAATTTCTAAGGTTTTTTATTCAATTTCCTAACTTTAATCTTCTCAGTGAGTTTCTATGTTTTTTAAATTATATTTTCAAACTAACCTGTAAACTTTGACACTGGGTGTGTGAGTGGCTGTATAGGCTGGTGAGAGAGTGTACAAGTGGCTGTATTGGTCTGTGAGTGTGGTGTGAGTGCCTGCGTGTGGGTGTGTGACTGCCTTTGTGGGCCTGCAGTTTAGTCTATGAGTAGCTTAATGAGTCTCTGAGTAGGTGTGTGTGTGGGTCTGAGTGTGCGCAAGGGTCTATGAGTGTGCATGAGTATGAGTTGGCACATCAGTGTCTGAGTGGGTCTCTGGGTGCGTGAGTCTTTGAGTTGATCTGTCAGTGGGGGTGTGCGCCTGTTTCGGTGAGTGTGTGTCTTGGAATTGGCTTGTACATGGGTCTGAGTGGAACTGTGAGTGGGTGTGTGAATGTCTGTGAGTAGGTGCATGGGTCTCCGAATGGGCCTGTAAGTGGGTGTGAGTCTGTGAGTAGGTCTGTGAGTGGGTTTTAGACTGTGTGAGGGGTCTGTGAGTAGGTGCATTATCGCTATATGAATGTGTGTGTGTCTGCCTGAGTCTGAGTAGGTCTGTGAGTGGGTTCATGAGTCTGTGAGTGGGTGTGCAAGTGTCTGAGTGGGGTCTGTGACTGGGTGCTCCGTGAGTGTCTGAGTGGGTTAATCAGTTGCTGACTGGATCTCTGAGTGGGTGGGTGAGTGTATTGTGGTATATAAATAAATAATACCGGATCTAGGTTTGACTGGACATAGTAATAACAGATAGCTCAATAAATAAGAGTCAAGATTCGAGGTAGTAGGAGTTTGCAGGTTTAATACAGCATAAAGGACAGGAACAGGACAACCTGCACAGGAATAGGATGGCAGCGCTGCCTGGGACAGGATTGGACTGGCGTAAGGGATCGGCGTAAGGGGATAACTTTTAATAACAGTGCACAAGCATATATACTAAAACAGTTGCATTACAATACATACGATAGGCGGAGCAGTGGGTGTGGTCAATAGCAGTCGCGAAAGATAAGGGTGAAAGTAGGTGTAACAGGAGGCGTGTACAAAGATATGTGATGTAAACGTAACAGAATATGTCATAAATGGGGCGGAAACATGGAGGGGGCTACCTAAGGAGCCGGGACCTCTAACCTAATGGTGCGCGCAAACTAACAATGACGTGTTACTAGGAGAAGCTGGGGGCTATGACTTCTGCGCTAGGAGCAGAGACTGAAGTCTGGAGAGTCAGGGCGACATGTACCTAAACACTATCTAGTATCTGATGTTTGGAGAACATGTTGATAGAATCCAAAAGTTATCGGGGTAAAGGCTAACAGACTCTAAGACTGGTGCATGCATTATTCTACATGTAGTGCGTGTTGAAGAATATTAAATGACCATAAATACAGTATTTCTCTTACATGGAGACGTAAAGGCTAGACTGTGACGGAAACTATTGATGCGATTCAGTAGCTTAGGAATGCAGAGAAGGAGGGCTGGACTGATAACTGGAATCATAACATACTCTTGGCAGACTCAGAGGCAGAGCCAGGCCGAGCCGGGCACTGTGAGGCAGGAAGTAAGTGAAGGGTCAGGAATACAGGTGGGGGCTGTATCGCTCCTCAGCGAGGGCTCAGGAGACAGGAGCTGAATCTGGTGTCCGGGCCCTTTTGAGGCCTAGAAACGGGGACTTTTCAATGAAATAACGTGCACACTAAGAAACGTGGCAACGTAACTTTTGCATAGGCCTAATACTCGTAGCGTTCACGAGAACTGGAAACTGGCATACTAGAGATGGACACAACTGTAATTGCGTCTTTAATCAAACATGGGGAATACATATGCATATTAATCATGCACACATAACATAAGATGGGGAACACGTAGGGACACAGAACATGGCAAAATTTACTTTTCCACATTCCCTCCTTGTCACTACGTTTCCATCAGGAAACATCAATATTCATGATACCATCTATCATTTCATACAGTATCATTTGCTCGTCTCGGATTTTCTTGGAACGGGATTTAGAACGGGACTCGGGACTAGGAATACAAGAGGTAGCACAAATGCCGCAAATCGCAGGGCCACATTGTATACAGAGGCAGCAACTGAATATGATCGCTACTGCAATACCTAGAAAGGACAATACTTTCCATCCCCAGGCGGAAATTATATTCCAGAACCAACCGGACCATGTCCAGGTGCCTGGATCTTGGTGTAACATATGAGCTATTTTATGGAGTCTGGTTATAGCTGAATAAACAGACGGCGCGTTATTAGGAATGAAAATGCAGCAACTAGATCCGATGACTCTACATGCCCCGCCCCTATCGGCCAGTATGACGTCAAGGACGAGACGATTCTGGAGCACGACAATTCTCATAAAGGATTGCTCTTCGGTTAAGTTACCTAGAGCAGAGGTAGTCTCAATCACTACTGCTTCAAGGGTTCTGGTTAATCTACGTATCAGTTTACTATTCACGACAGTACCTAAGTAGGGAAAGACACCTTTATTGATATCTATGTATTGTTCTAGAGCAGTTTCAGTATAATCGACAATCGGGAGGTCTCTCTTGTGTCTAGTATGTACTAGGTGGGAATTCCTATGATAGTCAGGTGGGGCTAGAAAAACTGGTGGCAGTAGGAAGGCAATGTAACAGGTTCCCTCCCAATCGAGGGGCAGACGAACATATGCGGTCTGACCACAAACAAAATAAGAATGACGTGAAGCTTTGAAAATAGATTTCCCACTGTCACTATACTTGACAATAGTAGTACAATCACTATGTCCTACATGTACGGAACCATTCTTTCGGACACATAATTCACCTTTGACTGGTAATACTGACATAGCAGGTAAGTCTGGAGTAGTATCAGACTGAACATTCAGGACCATGAAATTCGAAGAATAATTACCTAAATTATAAACTTCATTTTCTAGATCTAACCCTGTTCTGTGGGGGAGACCTTGCTTGTCTGGAAAACATGTACTGTTAAGAAAAGACATATCTGTTGAGGATGACGTTAACGTGGACCATGCTCCACATGAACCATTATGTGAAAATGGATAAGGAAAGAGTGGCAGAACTCCCTTCGGTGTCTGGAAAGGGGGGAGTCGACCACACACCCAACAATTAGTGGCATTGCTGGTCTGGTGTGAATAATGTAACATGCGGATAAATGAGTTGTTACGCATAGCAAGACGATAAGAAAGTTCATGAGGAGGCAGATCACTAAACGTGTGCTCTACTGTAGTATTAGAAAACTTATTTACATGAGAAACTGGAAAACACAAATAAAAAGCATAACTTGTGCAGGTAATCATAAGGCTGAAAAACAATATGAAACTTAGAAAAACGATACATCGGATTGAGTTTTGACTAACTCTCTCACTATGGGGGTCTATTTTATACATGTCAGAAACCGGTCTAACCGTTTCACCTAGGGGAGGACTTAGACAATCAAACTGGCTGACTTATTTTACTAGACCTTAATTTTAACTTATACTCCTGTTGCGGAGTTTTCTCTAACAGGGAGGGATTTGTATCATTGTCTTTTGCGGGACAGTCCTTGAGAATAGTACTTTGGCAGTCTTTGAAATCCTCGGGAATGTTCTTGGAAACAGTCTTTAGTCCATAAAACTTTTTCACATGAGACAGGTGGACCCAGCCCTTCCTGCCTTCCAGCTTGACGGCAGTACGGGTGGCCAGGAGTACTTGTTTTGGCTCCTTCCAGCGGGGCTCCAGCGGACTTGAACGATCAAAGTTCCTTACAAGAACCAAACTTCCGGGAACGATGTCATGCGGTGCCACCTCGGTATTGTCTGGAAATGCGGCAGAAACCTGTGAACGACGAGAGTGCAGGGCAGACATCAAGGAAGCTAGGTAATCTGTCAGCATATTACTTGAAACATCTGTAATACATCGGGGTCTAGGTGTACCCCACATATTAGGGGGGCGGCCGAATACGACCTCGTACGGGGACAGACCTGATCTGGAATGTGCGACCATGCGCATATAAAACAAAGCGACTGGCAGAGCTACTAACCAGTCTACACCTTTTTCTTGACAGACTAGCAATACGGATTTTCAGGGTCTGATTATGTCTCTCTACGAGACCGGCTGCTTCAGGATGGCGTACACAATGGAACTTCCACTGGTACCCTAACAAAAGGGAAACGTGTTTCATCAGTTCAGATGAGAATGGCTGGCCGTTATCAGAATATACGACCCTTGGGAGTCCATAACGGGGGAAGAATTCACGAACCAACTGCTTGGCAGTGGTCGCGGCTGTGTAATCTGGGACTGGATATGCCTCTGTCCACCTGGACAAAGCGCATACAACTACAAGGACATACTTGAAACCTCGACATCGCTCCATCTGAATATAATCCATCTGGAGGACTTCAAAAGGGTGGTCAGGGGGCTGGAAACCACCTTGTTCCACCGGGACACTTTTACCTGGATTAAACTGGCAACATATCATACAGGTACGGACTTTCTGCTTGGCTGCAGCTCGTAAATGCTTGTTGAACCAAATGTTCTGGATACTGTCTAACATAGCTTTTTCTCCTAAATGTGCTGGACTATGTGCGGTATTGATAATGACTTGAACCATAGAGTCGGGGAGAAACCATGTGGCTCTACCCTTCGTTACCCATCCCTGATCTGTCTGGACCCCTCCTTGTTCGGACCATTTCTTAATTTCATCGGGAGTAGCATGTAACTGGATATCTATGACATCTTGAGTAGGGTCCTTAACTGTCATACAGGTAGTCGGATCTGGAGTACGTGTCTGTGTCGGATTAACTGAAATGTCTGGAGTCTGTGCTGTAAGCTTGGCTGTGCGATCTGCTAGATCATTACCTTGGGAAATAATGTCAGTAACTTTCGTATGTGCTTTGCACTTCATGATAGCAATAGATGTCGGTAAATGTATTGCATCTAACAGAGCTTGAATAAGGAGACCATGCTGAATCTTGGTTCCATGAGAAGTCATGAAACCTCTCTCCTGCCAGAGCACTCCGAAGTCGTGTACAACTCCAAATGCGTAGCGTGAATCTGTGTAAACATTAACTTTCAGGTTCTTGGCGTGTATGCAGGCTTGTGTCAGAGCAACTAGCTCTGCTGCTTGAGCAGACAGGGTGTCAATACGGTGTGTTTCTATAACTTCAGTGTCAGTAGTCACTGCATACGCGGCTACTAGTTCTCCTGTACTTGTTCTCATACATGAACCATCCACATAAAGTGTCAGGTCAGGATCTAGTAATGGAATATCTGTCAGATCTTGTCTTGGCTTTGTCATAGTGTTAACTACTTCCACACAGTCGTGTGTGGCAGGACTCGAAATAACTGATGGTAACAGTGTAGCAGGATTCAGAACATTGCAGCGTCTGATTTCTATGTGTGGCTGGAACAGTGTCAGTTCATAACCTGTTAAACGTGCAATTGTCAAGTGTTGAGTCTGTGTTCGGTTTAAAAGAACTTCCACGGAGTGTGGAACTTGTACTGTCAGGGAATGTCCTAATACTATGGAATCACTTTGTCTGATAGCTAGTGCTGTGGCTGCAACTGACTTGAGGCACGCAGGCAGAGCCTGGGCTACTGGATCTAATGTGCTAGAAAAGTAAGCACAGGGCTTGTATTGTCCTGCTTGATCTTGTGTGAGAACAGATAATGCTGTACCCTCACGTTCTGTGACAAAAAGTGTAAAAGGCTTACTGTAGTTCGGTGTAGCTAGAACAGGAGCTTGGCATAAAGCTTTCTTTAACTCATTGAAACTAAGTGTATGTTCAGATGTCCAAGGGAGGACAGTCGATACGGCTGCCTCCTGTGTCGTTAACTGTTATCAGTGGCTTAGCTAGAAATGCATACTGAGGAATCCATTGTCTGCAATAAGAAGTAAGGCCAATAAAAGCATGTACCTCCTTCTGTGTCTTGGGCTGAGGAAGACTCGCTATTAACTGGATACGGTCTGGTGTCAACGGCCTACCCCACTTGGACAGTAAGTGGCCTAAGTAGATCACTTGCTGGACACAGAATTGAAGCTTCGAAGGGGACACCTTGTGCCCCATCTCGGCAAGGAAATACAAGACTGTAAGTGATGCTCGCTCGCAAGCACGTTCAGAACGGGCTGTGATCAGTAGATCATCGACATACTGGAGCAGGGCAGTGTCAGTTGGCATGCGAATGTTGTCTAGTTGTCTCTTAAGTGCTTGACTGTAAATACTAGGACTTTCTGTGAAACCTTGAGGAGCTCGGGTGAATTTATAGCTCCTTCCATTTAAACAAAATCCGAAAAGAAACTGGCTGTCTGGATGAATGGGGACACTGAAAAACGCGTTCTTGAGGTCAATGACTGTAAAATATGAGGCTTCGGAATCAATGGCTGTCAATAGGGAAGAGATATCTGGGACAACTGGGTACTGGGGAATAACACATTTATTGAGTTCTCGAAGGTCAATCACTAATCGATATACTGGGGGTGCATTTGGATCAGTACGTTTCATGACTGGAATGATCGGAGAATTACATACATTGGAGTCAGTTTCTACAACTACTCCTTGAGCCATGAGCTCGTCAATAATTTTGGATAAGGCTGCTACAGCCTCAGGTGGTAATCTGTACTGTCTGATTCGTGGTAACACTACACCTGGTTTGAGAGTCACACGGTGGGGTGTGATTTGCATGAATCCAACATCAGTTGGACCTTGCGCCCATAGATGCTGCGGAACATTAGACAATCTTGGATCAAAATCTCGTAATACATAGTGACCCTTGAAGTCACGTAAAAACAATCGTATTCCCTCTGGGGAACAACATATAACTGCACCTAATTCTTTCAATGTCTTAATGCCTAACAAATTTTCTGGACATGACTTCGTAAGTAATAGATCAGTAGTGCGGGACAATGGACCTACTTCTAGAGTAACTGGCTTAGATATCTCGTTTACAATAGGCTTTCCTGAAAATCCAAGGGAAACATTTCTAGAGCCTGAGAGCGGAGCCCCTGGAACTTCGGCGTGACTGATGGTCGTCCTACTTGCCCCTGTATCAATCAGAAACTTTCTGTCTTTCCCTAGTACCTGACTATGAACATAGGGACCTTCTTGATCTACAGGAATCTTGATGAGAGGCAAGCCTACCTCCCTCTCTAGGCTGTTTCATGAATACTGTTGATACTCTGGATACTCTGTCTGTGCATACTGGTACATCTGCTGTGTAACATGTTGTGTTGCAGCAATAGGCTGCGGTGCTGGAACTGTCGTGCATTCTGTGGCTGAGAAGTCTGTGAAACTTGTTCTTGTCTAGGCGGACGTGGCCTTTCTTTAGTTTTACCAGTGGCTATATTATGTTTCAGAACTGCACACTCGTTTATGAAATGACCTGGCTGTTTACAATAATTGCATGTCCCTTTAACGGGAGCTGCAGGATGACTGGCTTGATTCGGACCCCTCTTCTGACTGTCTTGAGGAACAGATTGTGCAACTAGTACTTTCATTTTCGTGTCTTTCATACGTTTTCTCTCGTGTTCTTGTTCTTCTCTGATTCTATTCTGGTGGTACTGGAGCATCTGTAACATCTGGGACGGGGTACTAGCTTGCCATGTACTTTCGACTTTCAAAACTCGATTCTTAACTTGTGGACTTGAATTCTCGACTAATTTAGTAACAAAAAGATGAGGGTATGACTCGCTACTCGTCTTCAAGCCACTGTTTATAATGAAACATTTCTCGAATCTAGAATAAAAATCACTAGTATCTTCATCTTGTTTCTGTTTACAGGCTGAGATTGCATCCCAGTCTTCCTTTTTAGTGGCTAATAATCTGGGCAAAACTTGTATTAACAGTTCTGGTAATTCTTTACATTTCTCTCCAAGACCGGTACCTGGTACTCGTATCTTATCTTCAGCTTCTAGAACTGCCCAATCGATCTTTTTCTCTCCCACCTCCCATTCTTTTTCCTTGAGTTTTTCGTATACCCCTGCGGGCAACAGGAAACATTAGCATTTTAATAATATCTGGATACGTGTATTCTCCCATACGGAGCATGTCTTTTAATTCTCGGTGGAACCCTGCTGGATCTTTGTCATGACAAGGAATTAATTTCTTCATCTCTAAGAGTTCCATCTTTGTAATCGGGGTGTAAACAAATACTCTTTGCATTTCACCATCTGCTGTCCTGACTGGGTGTACTTCTCGTAACGGATTCTGTCTATCTATGTAAAACGGTTTACTTTCTGGAGGTGAGACATGAACAAAATGCGGGTTCAAAAACGTTCTATATTTGTGACGCTGTTCTAGAATGACACTAATTAAATCGGTACCTAAACCTTTCCATCTATACTGGAGTAACTCGTTCAGGACATCATGTAACGGACCTGGATCAGAATGTTGACCCTCATACAATGTGATGAGGTGCTGGATCATATACATACCCACCAGTCGCTGCTCGGCTGGGGGCAATTTCAGAAACATTTGTGCCACTATTTCGTCTGGAAAAGTGGTAGAATCAGTAGCCCATCGGACTGCTGATCGGACTAGTTCTTGTTCATGCATAGTACTTAACTCACTATAACCGATTCGTGATTTCAGAATATGATCGGTAGCTTGAAATACTTGTTCTAGAGAACCTTGTTCTGGTGCTGGATGATGAAAAACTGACTTGCGTTCTAGGCGTAAATGGCGGTCTGGAAATCTAGATTTTCCTACATACGCTATTCTAGCGGGATTCTCGTCCTCTACCTCTTCTGTAAAAGAGTCATTCTCTTTCTCGCTTACTTGTACTGCTTTACGTTGTTCGTGTAACCTTATTATTTCCTTACGAATTTTCTTGTACATACTCTCTATACTACTGATAGTTCTGTGCTTACCCTCGGCTATATTATCACTCCACCTTGTCAGTGTTCTCATTTCGGCCGGATCTTTGGTCGGATAATCTTGTTCCCTTATTAAACAATTAATCAGAAACTTTAATATCATGAGCTGGATCTCAGCTTTCCTTTGAGACATGGCTTCGCCAATACTTTCTGGATCATCCCCTGTACGGGTGAAACAATATATTCTGTCTAGATCTTCTTTCATATCCGGTAGGGTGTCCAAATACCCGGTCACCCGTCTTACACGTATGGAGTATATAACCGTACTATCATCGCCTGTGACTGGATCATAGCGGCATTCAGTAAGAGCTCGTCGGATATCTGCAACGGACTTATATTTGGGCGTACGCTGTAACGCACGTTCATGTAACTCGACTAACGTTACACGTTGGTGTGGTGGCGGGGTGCCAGGAGGACCTCCTCCTGCGGCCCCTAAACTGGAATCGTCGACTGATACTCTTCGTGCTGGCAGAGTGGCTGATGTGGCGGGAAATTGTAATGTAGGCTGGACCGGGGGTACCGTAGCAGGTACTGCAAAGGGTGCCCCGGTGTCTGGAGGTGCAGGAATTGCATGATTTGCAGGGACTGGCGGAACAGGATTTGCATATTCTGGGACTGTGTCGTCCAAATAGGACGAGATGAAAATATCAGCTGCGGTCGGTTTGTGACGTAGCTTGGTCGGAACTAATGGTGGCGGAAAATTACTGGATGCCTCCGGGGTCGCTTTTGGCAAGCCCTCGGCAAGAAGAGGATACATACCCTTAATGAGGGCATTCCTCTGTCTGTCTGACTTGTTCGGCTTTGACTCGTTCACCTATCTCGATTAATTCCCTTTCGTGGGCTCTTTCTAAAGATTCTCTACTTAATTCTGACTTTCTGATTTCTTTTTCGGTTCGTTTATGAGATTCTTTGCGCCATAACTCGATGGCATCTTTCTGTGACTGTCTGGCTTTCTTTTTCCATAATGCTTCTTCTACTCGCATGATGCACTCGGCATCCCACGTACCTGATACGGGCCATCTATACTTTTCTTCTAACTGCTTGGTATACTCTACCCATAAATCTAGATATAATATGGCACTTATGCCATGCTTCTGATACATAAAATGACCTGGACTGTCCCTAGGCGGGACAGGAACTGCTTCTTCTAACAGACCTTTTCTAGTTCTTAACTGACGTAGTTTGGAAAACAACGGCATGACTGGACTGTAATCTAGACACAATTACAATACACAATGAACACGATAATTACACCACTTTCATACCACGACATTTAAATACATGACGAACATTTAAAATAACAGTCTGAACAGAATACTACCTGAAATACGGAAAACAGAATACATGAATCTTCAAGAGAACAGAACTGACTAGAACAGAAACTAGATGCACTGCTGCAACAGTACGAAACTTACCGGTCTCATAAAGAGACACGTCAGGACCCGCATCCACCGGAGTGGACACTTCGTTTTGGGTCTGTGTACCACCAAACCCACGGACCAGAGTCAATTAAATTGACCCTGTCTAGATACTACCCCAGCAACGGTACTCACCGGGCAGCAAGAACGGAAGGCCTCGGACTGGACTGGACTGCTTCGACGCCGGACGGACGAACTTCGGACTTCTGTTACGGGTGGGCCTCCGGATACCTCGGACCTTGGACTCTCGGCTTGGGCTCTGGTCGGGACTCGCCGCGTTCCTCCACCGCCTCGTCTGGATGCTGGACCGCAACCTCCGTCTCCTCCGTGGGCCTGAGGGATACTTGAAGCAGAAATATCTGCCGGTGCGCAGAAGAGTTCCGTCACGGCTGCAGAGGGTCAGGGGGCATACGTGGCTTCACCGGCGCGTGGGGAAAGGGCAAGTCCCTGTTCGGGCGCCATTATGTGGTATATAAATAAATAATACCGGATCTAGGTTTGACTGGACATAGTAATGACAGATAGCTCAATAAATAAGAGTCAAGATTCGAGGTAGTAGGAGTTTGCAGGTTTAATACAGCATAAAGGACAGGAACAGGACAACCTGCACAGGAATAGGATGGCAGCGCTGCCTGGGACAGGATTGGACTGGCGTAAGGGATCGGCGTAAGGGGATAACTTTTAATAACAGTGCACAAGCATATATACTAAAACAGTTGCATTACAATACATACGATAGGCGGAGCAGTGGGTGTGGTCAATAGCAGTCGCGAAAGATAAGGGTGAAAGTAGGTGTAACAGGAGGCGTGTACAAAGATATGTGATGTAAACGTAACAGAATATGTCATAAATGGGGCGGAAACATGGAGGGGGCTACCTAAGGAGCCGGGACCTCTAACCTAATGGTGCGCGCAAACTAACAATGATGTGTTACTAGGAGAAGCTGGGGGCTATGACTTCTGCGCTAGGAGCAGAGACTGAAGTCTGGAGAGTCAGGGCGACATGTACCTAAACACTATCTAGTATCTGATGTTTGGAGAACATGTTGATAGAATCCAAAAGTTATCGGGGTAAAGGCTAACAGACTCTAAGACTGGTGCATGCATTATTCTACATGTAGTGCGTGTTGAAGAATATTAAATGACCATAAATACAGTATTTCTCTTACATGGAGACGTAAAGGCTAGACTGTGACGGAAACTATTGATGCGATTCAGTAGCTTAGGAATGCAGAGAAGGAGGGCTGGACTGATAACTAGAATCATAACATACTCTTGGCAGACTCAGAGGCAGAGCCAGGCCGAGCCGGGCACTGTGAGGCAGGAAGTAAGTGAAGGGTCAGGAATACAGGTGGGGGCTGTATCGCTCCTCAGCGAGGGCTCAGGAGACAGGAGCTGAATCTGGTGTCCGGGCCCTTTTGAGGCCTAGAAACGGGGACTTTTCAATGAAATAACGTGCACACTAAGAAACGTGGCAACGTAACTTTTACATAGGCCTAATACTCGTAGCGTTCACGAGAACTGGAAACTGGCATACTAGAGATGGACACAACTGTAATTGCGTCTTTAATCAAACATGGGGAATACATATGCATATTAATCATGCACACATAACATAAGATGGGGAACACGTAGGGACACAGAACATGGCAAAATTTACTTTTCCACAGTATGAGTGGGCATGTGCACCTCTGAATGCATGTTTCTGTGGGTGTGTGAGTGTCTGGGTGGGTTTTTGAGTATGTGAGTCTGAGTGGGACTGTGAGTAGCTTCATGACTGAGTGGGTTTGTGAGTGAGTCTCTGTATGAGACTAAAGGAATGCGTAAGTGTCTTGGTCTCCAAGTGGGATTGTGAGTGGGTGCGTGAGTCTCTGAGTGCCTCTGTGAGTATGTTTATGTTTAGGCAACTTGTATAGCGTGCAAATACCCTGGGGTGTCTCGGCGCTTCAAGAGTAATTCGAAGGGTGAACGAAGAAAGTGAGGACTACTGGCTGAAAAGCCAGGTCTTTAATTGTTTCCTGAATATAGTGAGTGTAGGGCTAGTTTTAATGGGGAGTGGAAGGGTGTTCCAAAGTCTGGCCGTGGTGACAAGGAAACAACGGTCTCCTCAGGAGGCTTTCTTGGTGCGTGGGACCGGGAGCAGGTGTGCTGTGGACGAGCGTAGTGGTCTGTTGGGAGAGTAAAGGCTTAGTGATTGTTTTAGGAACTGAGGTCCAATGTTGTTGATTGCCTTGTATGTGTGGCTCACTGGTTAGAAGCGGCAGACCCTGAAGCAGAGATCGGCCCGGGACCAGGGTTCAATTCCCGACGCGGCAGGGTCTTGGGTCAATGTCTGGGGACTCGATAATTCTCGCCGAGGTGCCTACGCTAACCATGGGTCCCACTCTGCAACTCTGGGCAATAGCTTGCTTAATCCCCACAACGGCCCCATCAACGCCGGGGATGCCTGGCTTCACCTTGGAGGTGCCCAGGAGGGACCATCTCACAGGGAAAGCCAGGACGGGTTCCCCAGCCGTATACAGCGCCAGGACACTCCGAGATGAAGTAATAGTGCGCTTTACAAGTATACTGATGCACAAGGCTTTGAATTTGGCCCGGCTTTTGATGGGCAACCAATGAAGTTGGCAGATGGGTTGGAACCTAGGGGTGCCTGCTAGGATTCTGGCTGCGAATTCTGGACCAACTGTAGTTTATTGAGAGCTTTCTGTTGCGCATTGAGAAGATGTGCATTGCAGTAGTCTATTTTTGAAAGTATTAGTGTGGACATCAGGGTTTTGCCTGCAGAGAGTGGGAGGAAAGGCAGTATTTTCTTTATTTTTTTTAGTGTGTAGAAGGAGGAGGAGACGACCGCATTGGCATGATGAATAAACAAGAGTTAATCATCAAACTTGATCCCCAAGTTTCTGACTTTTGTGACTGGTTTTGGTGAGGGACCTAACTCATTAGGCCACCATGTGGGTGACCAGTGTGGGGTGAGGGATCCGAAGGTCATTACCTCCGTCTTCTTGGAGTTTAATTTTAAGCAGTTGCTCATCATCCATGAGCTGATGGCTAGCATTCCCTCCTGGAATCTCGCAGTGACCGCTTCACCATCATTGTGGACTGCTAACACCAGTTGGGTGTCGTCGGCATAAGAGGTTAGCCTCATCCCATGCGTTTTGATGATCCTGGCCAAGTCTGACACGTAGATGTTAAATAAGGTCGGACTTAGCGAGGATCCTTGAGGCACGCCACATTGGAGGGTGAACACTGGGGAGTAGAAGTCGCCTATTTTTACAGAGTAAGTACGGGTCTCTGAGTGGGACTGTGTGTGTACTAGTCTGTGAGTGGGTACAGGACTGTCTAGTGGGTCTGAGTGGGTGCATCACTGTCTGAGTGGGTCTGTGAGTGGGTACTTGAGTGAGTGGTTGTATGAGTTGGTGTTTGGGTCTCAGTGGGACTGTGAGTGGGTGCATGATTTGAATGCATCTGTGAGTGAGTGCTTGGGTCTCTGAGTGGGACTTGAGTTGCTGCATGCTTCTCTGAGTGGGTGCATATGTTTCTAAGTGAATCTATGAGTGGGTACATGCGTCGCTGAATGGGTCTTTGAGCGGGTGCATGGCTGAGTGGCTCTGTTAGTGAGTGCATGAATCTCTGAATTAGACTGTGAGGGTGCATCAATGTCTGAGTGAGATCTTTGGGTGTGTGAGTGAGTGGGTCTGGTAAGTGGGTCAGTGTCTGACTAGGTGTCTGAGTTGATGCGTGAGTGGGTCCATGAGTGGGCGTATGTGTGCATGTTTCAGTGAGTATGAGTCTCTGAGTAGGTCTGCGAGTGGGTGCGTGGACTGTGAGTGTGTGTGTTTCTGAGTGGGTGCATGAGTCTCAGAGTGCATCTTTGAGTGGATGTGTGACTCAGTGGGCCTGTGAGTGGGTGCATGAGTCTCAGAGTGCATCTTTGAGTGGGTGCGTGACTCAGTAAGCATGTGAGTCTGTGAGTGGGTGCATGGGTATCAAAGTGTGTCTGTGAGTGGATGTGTGACTTATTGGGTCTCTGAGTGAGTCTGTGGGTCTCTGAGTGAGACTGAGGAGTTGCAGGAGTGTCTGAATGGCTATGTGAGTGGGTGCATGCCTCTCTGAGTGCATCTATGAGTGCATTAGTGTCTGAATGGTTTATCCAGCATTTTGTCACAGGGCAGGTCATTATAAACCACACAATGCCTACAACCATGCAGTTTTTAGTAAAACAAAATAATTAAAGATCAGATTTGGTGAGTGCAGGACCTGTTGTGTGCGATCTATAGTAGTGGTTTCTGTTAATTGTAACTGACTGCTGGCATCTTGTTAACTACCCTTTCCCATCACACGGGCCTTGCTTCCTAAATGACCTAGTCTAACAGTAGTTCTAGTCACAGCCCTATATGTTGATGTGTCTTTGTCACTTTAAGGCAGTCCTCTTTTGTTTTCGTGCTGACCGCAGCCACAGCAGCTTGGCGGTCTACAGCGAGAGGAGACGCTGAACCGCCGCCCTTGGCTCCTGGCTTCAGGTATTCGCCGTCTTGCCATCTTTGCCCTCGTCTGCCTGTAACTCGCAGCCCGCTCCCACTCCTGCAGCCGAATCCACACCGCACCGGGTCTACATACATCAGGTAGACCCGGGAACACCTGGAGATCGGGACATCAGGAAGCCGAATAGCGGTGGGAGCAGCGGCGGTTTGGAGGAGAGGCCGGACACAGGAGGAGGCACAGACAGGCAAGTGCGCTGCGAGGCCCACAAGGGGGCTTCAAGTGGGTTTTAAGAGTGCGAGAGCCACTGTCACCCTGCTTGAGGTCGGGCCAAGCTGCACCTGCTCAACGCAAACTTCGCATTACACCCCCACCCCAATCAAACTCCTACCCATCTTCTCCCCAACTTCGGTTGGTGGCAACGGGGAATGCGGTCAGGGAAAATCAGAGGACCACCCCCGCCAAAGGAAAAGGTCAAAGAGGCTGCAGCCAAAGATCTCCCCAGTATGGCTTCCCCAGTAACTTGTCTATTAATTAAAGAAGATAAAAACCGGCGGCAAGTATTGGGAGTCTCAATTGACGCAACATTAACACACTCAAGCAACTGGCTAAAGGTCATACCAAAAACACCCATAGTGGCGACTTCAGAAGTAAAACGGGGGGCAGCACCAAAGCTATTTCTGCGGTCCCAGTTAGGCATCACTCAGCACCAAACAGCAGCAAACGGGCACTGATTTCACGACTTTTTAAAAGTTATGATAAAATCTACTTCGGATAATCGACATCGCAATGACATTAGGGCCCTCAAAGCAAGAGATGAAACTAGCATTAGCACAGTCTCTGTGAGTGAGGCCATCATGAGCCCTCCCAACGAGAAAAAACGTCCACGAGCCGTGAGTGCATGTGGAGCAGTCCCCAGGCACCCCATGCACCCCAGCGATCAGGCTGGGAAGCCCCTCATGAAGCAACCAATGCAGTTCCAAGCCTCCTACTCATCATCTAAAGCTCTCCTCCTGCAGGAACTCAGACAAAGGCAAAACAACCAAGTTCTCGAGGCACAAATACACCACCATCACCACTATTCTGTCGATTTCCTTAGTCAGCAGACACCATTTCTACTTTCACCTGAAAACAATGGCCCCCGAGGATTCAATGAAGGGGCCCTCGCCAACCAAGCAACTATAAAACCCTCAAGCTTAATAGGGAATAGCATAATAGGGAATCCGACAAAATCTCCAGGTGCTCAACGCCCCAAATTTCAGGAGTCTGTCTTCTCCAATATCAAAACTATTGCGATGAGCCTGGCTTTTCTTCGTTCTTGTCAGAATTGCCAGGGGAAACACAGAAGGGGCAGAACCCTTGCCAAGTTGATCCACAGGAGGAACGGTTTCTCTACCAAGATACGCATGGTTCAACCTACTTGGCGCATCCCTCCCAAATAAGGGAACAACCTAGCAGGACCTGGGCCTTCTGCAAGCTCCCTTGTCAGCACATTCAAACTACTGGGAACATAATGCCCAGGCACTTCCAACTGAACCAGGCATTCTCCCAGTATCTTCAGCTTGGCAGGTTTTGTTACATACAATGGATACAACCGCCAAAGCAATGGCTTACCATGCAGATAAGCTGGACACCCAATTGGACCTCATAAACATCCTAGCAATCCACGTTCAGGGAGTAGAACAGAAACTGCATAGCTTCAATGAGATGATCTTGAGGGTTCAGCGAGACTGGGAAACAACATACAAAATGTTCCACTGCACCCAAATAATTGCCAAATTAGCAGCAGTCCCCACCCTTCTGTCAGACCTTTTGGTTACAACTAGGGAAGCTCCAACAAAGAATGTTCCACAAGCAGAGACATCACGAGGCACTGCGGGTAATCAACACTGTACAACTCTGCCCCAAGCGGGGCACATAACCAGTGGAACGGAATCTAACTTAGAACAAATACAGGCAGATTCAACCACATCTAGCTCAGCAACTACCTTTGACAATCTAAATGTTTCGTCTCTTCAATCAATTGACCAATGTGAACAATCATTAGGTCAGCCGTCAACAGCGGCCAAGATATTAACCAAGCGAGAGAGAAAACGCCTTAGAAAAGCAAGAAACAGGAGACATTCCAGACAGGCAACCAACTCATTTCCGTCAGAACAGGGAACAGAACGACCAAGACGCAGCTTTACCTCCCCCGGATGCAATTATAAACAAGGATCAATTGAACTCCTTACCCACTGAACCCAGCTATCTAAATGACACCAAAAGGGAACCACCGCAATCTGGGAAAATATACAGTATATTTAAGCCTCCAAGGAAAGAGAAACATCTTTTATCCACCCAGGCTACACCAACCACACAAACTGCGAAACCCTCAATTACATCAAGGATTGTCATGAAAGAAATCAGCACAACCTGCTCACGGGTAGTAAATTTGGTTACTGACAACGAGAGGAAAGAAAATTGCCACCCAGATTCAACCCATGATCTCAACCCGGGAAGCAATAATGCAGCTTGAATAAGGGTCAACTAACAATGTTCACCAAACAACACCAACGTTGTTCCGACATACCATCGGCTATCATAGAGCCCATACCGGCCGACAAAGTTACGGTAAGAGGTGCACACCAAAAGCCGCAGTAGGACACTTCTTCACACAACAACAAACTGGACTTTATCCCTCTCTACGCCTCAAGGGGAAACCATGATATCCTCAACAGAAGTGTCCTGCTCACACTCTTTAAAGCCTTCCCCCCTCTGAGCCACATAATATACCTGTAGAGTTTAAACAGAACCCGCATGTCATGGGCCAAGAAATAACAACAGCAACATTCGTGGCCAACTCTCATTGAACCAATCTGGCAGCAGAGGGATCAATTTGCAAAGTGGGGTATTAAGTTAAAACAATAGACCCCCCTTGCTACCCCAACCTGCTTCAACCATCTACTCAACCTGCAGGTCTGTTAAACGGAGCCAAAGGCCCAGACAATCAAACCCCTCCAAAGAGGAAAGAGCCCACAACCAAGAAAATTACCATCACATTTGCCCGTCCAGAAGCCAGTAAGCCTTCAGGTTTCTGGAATTTAATCTTGGTCGGAACACCCTCATACACGGCATGAACCAAATCTCGCGTAGCCACCAATTTACTCCTGGGCTGTAACATCTGCTCCTGGAACGTGTTTGGCTTTAGTACTAAAATAGAGGCTTTATGGAATTAATTACAAAGTACAATATCCTTCTTTTTCAAGAAACCTGGCTGACAAACTCTACACCCATAACCGGCTATAAGAAATTTCTAAAGCTGGCCAAAAAAGTTGCTAACCAAGGCAGAACCAAAGTGGGCCTCTCAATTTTCATTTCAACCGACATTCCCTGGCAAGATTCTGCTATAGACCTTGAGTTTCTTGGTTGCAATGTGTCAAACTTGAAGCTCCGCCCCTCAATTGTTTGCTTATTCTTGACATCTACATTCATCCAGCTTTCAAACAAAAACGGACAAGAGTTGACCATTTATTAGCAACACCGGCAACACTAAAACTTGCCCACTTGGATGCGAACATAATCCTGTCGGGATTTTAACATGAATTTATTGCAAAACGGAAACAAAGGATCCAAAGAACATACACAGGCCCTGAACCAACGTGATACCCTTGGCAAGAGATTTGTGGCCAGGCTGGTTGACCATTCAATGAGCATGCTTAATGAGAGTAGCCCGATAGACAGCCCTGCAGCATATACTAGGATCACCCAAAAATCAGCCTCAACCATAGACTACACCTTACGGATCAAGATCCTTTTCCATCATCTATCACGAACTTCCAAATAACGGATAGGACAGAAAGTGACCACCAACTGCAATCTTTCACGTTGCTAGGAAATATCGTAAACTCAGTGCTAGCCAACGCATCATCTCAACAAACGCAATGTTACAATCTACAATGCCTTGTATGGAAAAAGTATACGATCAGCGACATGCATCTGTCTCCTGGAAAGATTTCAAACTGAACTCATAAACATACTGGCCGCATACTGGAGCGCTTTAACCAAGAACTAAATGAAAAATGTTATAACCAGACCACAGGAAAAAAAGTGAGAAGACATCAAGGAGCCGATTGGTTCACCAAACACCTCAGGGTTCAAAAACAACAATTGAAGAAACATCTTAGAAGACTACGTACCCAGGGCTCCGCCCTCTCCCAGGACCTCTTGCTATCAATCTCTACAGCTAGAAAAGACCTAAAAAGAGACACAAATGTGTCAAAAAAAGCATTTCAAGAACACCTCTGGGCCAAACACCATTCCTGCAAACAAAGGAATTCCAGGCTCTCTTGGGAAATTATCAACCAGTTAACAAACGGCAAGAACCGGCATTACAACTCGGACATAATGAAGGGCACTTGAAGAGCTCACATCGATCTCCTATATAACGAAACGTCAACTGCCGGACTCGCAACTTACGGTTCTCAACTAGGTGAGGGGGCACTTGCTGCAAGTCGTGTCAAAGTCACTCCCAACCCAGAAGCACTCGAATATTCCCTGCAGATCCGGAAAGCGCAAGTTCTAACAATCATAAAAAATCTAAGATCCGAGGGAGCCCCAGGTCCAACGGCTTGCCAAACGCTTTATTTCTGCACAACCCTCCATTCTGGTCCGGCCTCCTCACGCCACTCTTCTCTTCCATCCTAGCATCCAGTACTATCCCAGATTCTTGGAGGGGTAGTATTCTAAACCCAAAATACAAGTCAGGCGCCCGCTCTGACCCCTCAAACTATCGCTTGATAGCCCTGATTGACGCGGAGGCAAAAATGTACGCATCAAACCTTTTGGTTGATTCAGAGGACTTGGTCAGGATATGTAATGTCATTCCCTATAAACGATTAGGATTCAGGGCAAGGATGGACATACTCACGAATATCTCTGCGGTCACCCTGCTAGCCAATCAAGCCCTCGCAAAATCAAGGCCTCTGTATGCATGCTTCATAGACCTTAAAGCAGCCTTTGATAAAGTCCCGAGAGCCAAGTTATGGGCAAAATGCAAAACTGGGGTGCCCCAACTAAACTCCTGGAGGCCATAATTAACCTGTATTCCAAGACTTTGGTCTAGGTCAGGAAAGGAGACTGGCACAGCATAACTAAAAAGTTTCAAACTCTTAATTTATTTATTTTATTTATTTATTTGATGGGTTAAAACAAGGGTGCCGCTGGCACCCTGCCTCTTCAACATCTATATCGCTGACCTTGACAAACAACTCCGGTCAATTCAATCTGACCCCCATAAATTGGGCAAAATACCCACACCCAGTTTACAATATGCGGATGATATCGTGCTCCTCGCTCAAACACCTGTAGGCCTGCAACGACTCATCACTAAATTAGGAGCTTACACCATCTTGGTTCAATTAACAATCAACCATCAAAAAACAAAGGTGATGTTCTTTGCCAGACAGCTCAAAACAACGGAAAATCGTAAAATCCTCTGGTACTTGGACGAGCAACCTTTGACCCGGGTTGACTTATACAAATATCTAGGTTTTCAAATAGACCGCAACTTTATTTTTTTATTTTTTTTAAAGATGATTTTATACATTTTATACAATCATAAACATTTCTTGTTGCGGTACGGTTAGCTATTAGAAGGATAAGGAAAGATGGCAAGGATAGAGCAGTCAGAGGGAAGAGAAGAGAGGGATAGGAAAGCCCAGTGGGGAGGTGTACTGTACACTGGCTAGGCACCCAAAACAGTCACATGGCATTTCTCGGTACCGAGTTCAGGGTTCAAACGTGTTGCCCCGAAGATCTTGTGGACTTGAGAGCTGTTCCGAGGTTCTTTCAGGGCTGGGAGCTTTGGTTCTTTCAGCTCATGGGGGGGTTTGCGGGACTAGAGACCTGTCTAGGGCTTCCCACAGACCCTGGAGGACGCCTTCCATGGGGAGTACTGCATCTTCAAGCTGAGTCTTTCCAATTGTTTTGTACCGTTTTGACCGCTGCTTGTCAATCAAAGGTCCATTAGTTCCTTCTCCGATGTGAGGTCTGTCCTTATAAAAAACTACAACTGGCACAAGGCCGTACTAAAGCCAAACAACTGCAGTTCGCCTTCAAAGTTCTAAAGAACTAAACTTGCAGGTTGTTCTACAGGACACCTGCTAAAAGCCATTGCAGCAAATGTTCTACCTTCTATCTCATACGGCTCAGAAATGTTAAACCTTAAAGATGTCACCTTTTTAACACAGTACGATCAACCTTTTTTAAGAACCTGTTTTTGATTCCCGGACACATCCCACAATCCCAAATGCGATTAGAGCACGGACTAAGAAACCTGATTCCTGACAGACAAGGGGCATTAGTCAAGTACTACTGGAGAATGAGCTATGCAGAGGACAACACCCTTGCGTATCACTGTTGGGTGGAAATTGAAACCTAACCAAGCTAGGCTAAATATTTCAACGTTCAGAGCTCTGAAGGAATCCCTCGCGGCATTGCAGCTCGAGGAGGCCTGACTTACTCTTCCCACCTATTCTGGCTACAAAACTGTAGCCAACAAAGCAATCGAATGTACATTTTTACTAATAGACAAAACAGCCTTTTCAAAAAGAATCTCCTGCTCGGGTAGTGATCCAAGCCTCCCATCAGAAAAAGCACTACCTGACGTTACTGCGGCTGGGGTCATTTCCATCAAAGGACCTGATGCCGAAATGGAAACATTTTTGGCAATCCAAGGAATGTTGCTTATGTGGAGGAGGGGACGAGTCTTTTTTGCACTTCTTATGCCTCTGCCCCTTCCTGGTAGATACCTGAAGAATGGTCCTTCGGGAAGCCTTCAGGAAGGAACAAATAAGGTCATGCAGAGTAGCCGTAATCCAATGCATTGGAGGACCATCAATTCAACTGCCCTGTAGAGCTATAAACTTCCTGAAAATTGTGGCAATAGAACTGGAAAAAAAAAGAAAACGATAACTGATTTATCAAATTTTAGTACAACCAGTCTTGAAATCCTTATGGCATTGATCGTATATTTTACATTTTTAACTTAACCGCAGTAGAACGTACCTTTGTGTGCTTTTATTTTTATAAGTTTTCAAAATGTACATTTTATGTATGGTGGTTTCTCCACCCTTTTATGATTTTTTATGAAATCAAATAAAAGTATCTACTCTCGTCACTTTAAGCCCACACATGCATGCCTTTCACATGTAATTGAATGAATGAATGAGTGCATCTATAGAGTGCACGGCTACTCAACAAGAGTGTCCTGGCACTAATGAACTGTAATGTGTGTGGTTGGACCCTCCTATCCAAATAGTATTCTTGTCTATGTTAACCATAAGATTAAATACAGAAGGTGTGTCTCAATCCCTTTGCATAGTTGACATTTTCTTGCATTTGGAGACTCACTGTGTACTTTACATTCATGAGCGTCTTTGAATGCGCCTAAGGCAAGCCCGTCTGCGCCCGTGCGCGACAGGCCGGGACCAGGGGCCACAACCCCTATCTCTCCTATTAAAAATATCAGGAGTTACACATCCACAGAATTACGAGCCATTAACTCACAGGTAAATCTGTCTTCCATACATAAGTACCCCCCCCCCCCAGACCTACCCACTCAGTGCAGACATTGTAACACACATCTTATTCCTAAGCCTCACACATACAAACAACAACTATTTAGAATGTTCCTCTTAAACTGCAGGTCACTGCCAAGACACTGCACAGAACTATCATTGCTACTCGATGAGAGAAAACCTGACGTACTTTTTCTCACCGAGACATGGCTGACTCCTCAATCCAACCCTGAGTTTGTTCAAACCCTGGGGCAAGGTTACCAAATTGTGAGACAGGACCGCGTAGATGAAAGGGGGGGTGGCTTAGCAGTCATTTTCAGAGACTGTTTTACCTGTCGCTGCACCCCTAACCCCTTCACGGACTGTGAAAGCATGTCTTTCTCCCTGGAATTTTCCCCCAATACTAGTTTTTCTGGGGCACTGGTATATCGCCCACCGGGCCCAGCCAAACAGTTTCACGATTCTCTGCCCCCGCTGGTCGCTGACCTTGCTTTTTCGCCCTCCAACTTTACGTTATTGGGCGATCTTAACATTCACTTCGATGAACCTAATGACTCCACTGCCAATAAACTAATTGGTGATTTCTCTGCCCTACAGCTGTTCCAGCTGGTTTTATCCCCCACGCACACCAAAGGTCATTTGCTGGATCCGGTGTTCAGCAACTGCCCTAACCTGAAGGCATGCACTCCTGTAGCACTCCCCTGGACAGACCATGCATTAATCCCGTTACTATGGAAAACTGACAAGCTCTCGTCCCTTACACCCACAGTACGAGAAATACGCAATTGGTCTAAAATCCCGTTGGTTCAGTGGACTCATGAGTTACAAAACTCAACTCCTTCAGTTGGTCAGACTCCATCACTGGCCAATGAAATGTTTAATGAATGGATAAACAACTCTCTAAATGCTACGCTCCCCTTGAAGAAAATTATCTTAAAAAGATCTAGGATTTCTGCTCCCTGGTACTCGAATGAGCTACAGGAGAAAAAGTGCTACTGCAAGAGACTAGAACGCAAATGGCGACTAGGTTATGCCGGAGCAGACAAAATTATCTATAGAGAGGCTATCAGAGCATATAAAAAAGACATAAAGAGCGCGCAATCCTTATATTACTCACATAAAATCGCGAGGCCAGCTCCAGCTCCAAGGAGATTTATAAAATTTTAAAAAGTCTTGTTAATCTCCCAACGCCCCCACTTATTTACGAAAATCCTCAGCTCCGTTGTGAAGATCTGGCCGAGTTCTTCTTTCAGAAAATCAACCTCATCTACTCCTCTTTTCCATCCTCAGAACAGATTAGATCGAAGGAGACACCCCTATGTCCCCCACAAGAAAACAAATCCAATTGCCCCCCAGTGTTGGTGGAACTTCCCCAGATGGATGCGGACGAACTCACCTCCCTCATGCGTCAGGTGAAATCAGGCTCACCTAGGGACCTAGCACCACCACATATTCTAGTTTCTGCCATACAGACCATCCTCGCCACACTGCTAGCAGTACTTAACGCCTCGATCTCCACCAGCACAGTCCCAGTGGCTTGGAAACAGGCCATGGTGAGGGCCCTTATTAAAAAACCCAACCTTGACACCAAAAATCCTAACAACTTTCGCCCAATCTCCTTGCTGCCTTGGGCAGCTAAAATCTTGGAGAAATACATAAACGGTCTACTAACAACCTTTCTTGAACAAAACCAGCTGCTCGATCCCTCCCAGACAGGCTTTCGGCCCAAGCATGGGACCGAGACTGCACTACTGGCTGTCACAGAGGAGTCCAGGAGGATCTTAGATCGGGGAGGATCGGTGGCAGTCATCCTCCTCGATCTGAGCGCTGCATTTGATACCGTTAACCACGACATCCTTTTGCAGCGTCTCCTGGATACCGGGTTATCTGACAAAGCCTTGGAGTGGTTCAGGTCCTACCTGAATGATAGATCTTTCCAGGTATATGAGGGAAATGTCACCTCCACCAGTAAGACTCTGGGATGTGGAGTCCCGCAGGGATCATCGTTGAGCCCGACGTTATTTAACGTCTATATGAGGCCACTGGCTGAGATCGTCCGTCCGTATGGCATTAAGATCATTACCTACGCGGAGGACACTCAGCTGGTGGTCTCTCTGGCGCAGGAAGGGGGTTCCGTAGCGGGTGTGGATCTTGCAGGCTGCCTGGAGATGGTCATCAGCTGGATGACCAAGTCTTGTCTCAAACTCAACGGAGACAAGACTGAGCTCATGCTCTTAGGTCGTCTCGCACCATCTTCTATCGACACTCTTTGGCCACCCTGCTTAGGACCTGCCCCGGCACCTAAAGATACCATTAAGAGCCTTGGTATGTGGCTGGACAGGTCCTTGTCGTTTGACCAGCAGGCAATAAGACTATCTGCCATCTGTTTCGGCATCCTCAGAGTCATCAGAAAGATCCTCCCTCTACTCCCCTTCGAAGCAAGAAAGACCGTGGTTCTGGGCCTGATCCAATCACGGTTAGATTTCGGGAACGCTCTATACCTGGAAGCCCCTGACTTCACCCTGCGCAAATTGCAGTTGATACAAAATTGCGCCGCACGGACTCTTTTACAAATCCCCCGCAGATCATCAGTAAAGTCCGGCCTAAGGAGACTGCACTGGCTTCCCCGTTAGGGAAAGAGTCAATTTTAAATCACTCTGTATTGCACATCAGGCCTTTTGGTCTTTAGGCCCAGTATTCAATCTTCCTCTCATTACACCCTATCACCCTGCCAGACAGCTGTGCTCAACCGCTGCCAACCTGGCCATTGTTCCAAAAATAAAGAAATCAAGATCGGGAGGCCGCTCTTTTTCCTACAATGTGGCCAAGCTGTGGAATGCTCTCCCCCAGCATCTAAGGTCCAACCTGTGGTTCTGAAATTCTGGACCCTACTGTTGTCCCGGTATCGAGGTCCGATACCCGTGTCCCGAAACATCAACGTACCATGACGAATTTGGTGTCGACGAACCGAGAATGATTAGGACCTCATTCCTGTGCATTTGCGTCATGATCGAGACATGCTAACACCCCTGAATCGTAGTTTCCGTCCCGACCCCTCAGACTCCATTTTGTAAACGGTATCCATCTTGTGTCTTGCCCTCATGATAAGTCAATTAAAGATGGAGCTTGATCTCAAAGGACACGTCCACCTTCCCTGACTCCCCCCTGACCTGTCCCAACTGACTCCCTTGCCTCCAGCCAAACCTGTTTGGGCAGCTCCTCGCCCAGTGGCCAAACACGATAGCATCAATGCACAACATACCACAAACCATTCACCGCGTACAGATCATGTTTTCTACACACATACACACCTGTCCACGCTCCCTGTTTATGGCCAGTTTTATGACTAGGAGGTGCCTTCTTTTATTGGAGCTTCACCGATATCTGATGGGAGTTCCGGGCCTGGCTAGGTAATCTATCACGACTTGGACATCTAAAATACGGGCTTGCCTACATGACTTTGCTCTTTTGTATTATTGTAGAAATATGTGTATAGCCATATCATAAACTCAAGAATTCTTGCTTGCAGCTATTATTTCTGTATATAAGGAGAAGGCTGGTTCTGTAAAAACGAACAGTCTCCTGAGAACACATGACCCGTGCTTGTCGTGCTTCTAGGACTTCTGTTACTTGGTAGCTACCAATAAAACTTGATCTTTGACTGCGACTAGAAGACTCCGTGTTTCTGTGGTCCGGAACAGGGAGAACTCAGAGGTCTTCGGGTGTTATCCCCTGGCACCAAACGGGTTCGTAAAAACCTGTTACCTCAGTTGGCGCCCAACTCGGGGCGGTATCAAGCGGCGACGGTCCAAGCCAGATGTTCGTGAGGAGCTTCGTGTGAAAATTCCAGAGGACGGCCAGCCACTTCAGCGACCCCTGTATGTCGACGTGGTTCCGAAGGTCTTTGCTGCGAGGTTCCCCGCGTCCCGACGGCTACGAAGGACTGCTGCCCTGACTATCGCCTTGTTTTGGACCCAATGATCCTTGGTAGAGCGAAACGATAGACGAGTCTTCTAGCGACGTCACCGATCTTCAAATACTTCAGTTAAGTATAAGTGGAGCGTCTCCCAGTCCTTAGTTTGTCCTTAGTTTTTGGTATCCTTGAGATACGCTTTGATTTGGTACTTCCAAGCCCCAAAGCCGAAGGACTTGTGTATTCACGAGAAATATCGTAACAGATAATCCTTTGAAGTTTGAAGCTAGACTAGTGAGCAAAGATGCCTGGTTTTAGCAGACTTGGAAACTTGTTTTGTCTTGGTTATAGTAAGGACTCCCGATTAGAGGATCCCTGTCCGGTTCCTCCGATTGGAACTCCAACATATGAGCTCTATGTAAAGCACGGCGTAGGTCCTATCACATATAACGAAGTGTGGATAAAATACACCCGCAAGGATGGTGTTTTAAAATGGCCCCAATATGGTAGTTTCGACTCAGAAATATTAGATAACCTAGAGGTCAAATTATTTAAGAGAAAAGCCCGGCCGGCGATGTTTGACTCTTTCCGCTTATGGCGCAAAGAAGCCAAACAGAAAGAAATAAAATTAGCAAAAAGGAATAAAAGAGGTATGTCAATGGTGCAAGCTGCCGTTGCATACAGGGATAACGAGGAAGAGCAAGAAAGCGAACAAATACTTAGGAGCAAGAAACTAGCAGTAGATAAATGCTACCCGATGTTACCAAATAAGGGACAAGGTCAAGAGGAGAGATCCGAGAAAGATCCATTAATGTCCCACTTATTAAGCTCACCTCCACCGTATGCGTTAGACGCTACTACAACGCCAAAGCATTTTACTATACCGCGCCCCGGCGCACGTAATCCGGCTCTTGCACGAACGCCAGCTCCTCTTCAGCTGGTTTCTACTTCTCCGGCGCAGCCTTCTCAAAGGCCGCCATCTTTGCTACCTACTCCATCTACTTCTACGACTTTGCCTACAGCTCCAGCTATTGTCTATGATACTACGTCTGCTACTACTTCAACTTCCTCTGCTATTGCCTCTACTTCTTCTTTGCCTCAGCCTGTTTTTTCCGATGCACTTGCTCCTCCGCAAGGTTCTCCTTCTATTAGACAAAGAGTGACAGGTACCGTCACTGGTCTGCTTTCACCTTTCTTCGGGTCGCCTAAAACGACCCCTAAAACAGAAGATAGACAGTTACGTAGTCAACTGCCTGATTACGAGGAAAGAAAAGTGCTGAATGAACTAGCACGCCGATGGATTACGGATACTGTTAGATATGATGTTCAGTCTGTTATGGAAGTTTTCCGTCAATGGAATGCACCCACTCAGAGATACGTATTCGAAGAAATGTGTGTATATCTGGGCGAAGATGTGAAGACAAATGATCCCAAATACACAATGAACGAACTATGGCGTACACGCTTTAAGTTCTATGAAGGTATGATTATAGGTGCAGATGTTGAGAAAGCGATAGAGTTATTACTCTCTTATAGGAGTAAGGGAAACGTCTCTAGATCATGTCACGAAGACGATGCACCAGGCGGGAAAAGAGCGAGACAGCACCCCATGAGAGAGGTTCCTCCGGTTTGGAGGGAAGGTGATGCGAATGCGAATCCACCAATTCTGCCTCATTTCCAGCGTGTATGGGTACATGTCCCATGGAAAAGATCCGATGTCTTAGCACTCAAGCAGACACTGCCTGATCCTCGTAAAAACCCGACTGGGTATTATAAGGAGTTATCACAAACTGCAAGCTCATGTATAATGAATTTAGCGGATATCGACATGTTGTTTGGGAACGTTGTTCCACATCCTCTATGGAGCAAAATACGTCATACGAACCATGACCAAGAACTAGGTGACTCATGGGCGAACATTGCCGCTATAGATGCTAGACAAATTGGTGGTTCTAAACCTGAGCCGTTAATAGCTGAACTTCCCGGTAGAATTATCGCATACATGAAGACGATAATGCCTGAAGTACGCGTAAACTGGGACAAGCTATCTGCGTGCAAGCAGAAGAAAGATGAGAATGTGTCTGACTTTTTCACAAGATTTGAGGAGACTTTCACCGATCATAGTGGTCAGGATATGGCTACCGAGGGTGGTCAAAGATTGTTTGTAGACAAATTCGTACATAATTTAATCCCTGAACTGTGTAATAAACTGAAAGATTCAGAGAGTGCTTGGGCTGTCTCTACGTCAGCGCAAATTTTAGCTACAGCCCAGTACTATGAAAATAGGCGCAAAGACGAGCTAGATAAAGTCGACAAAAAGACAAAAGATTTAAAAACTAAAGTTCTTCTCCAGCAAGCCTATCCGCCTCGTACGGCTAGTCAGCCCAATTACCAACAACAACAGCAGTATTCGAGAAACGCGCAAGGAAACGAGTTTACGCATCAGCGTATTGCTTATGGCCCGAATCAATGTGCGTATTGCAAAGAAGAGGGTCATTTTAAAGGTAATTGTCCGGCTCTTGCGCGACGTTTGAGCGGTGCTTCAGGTGTAAGGGGAAGAGGTGTTCAACATGCCCCTAGAGGTAGGGGCCATGGAAATTTCACCCAGAATACAACTTCTTTTCCGCCTCAGAATTCGATGAACAGCATTGACCAACAGAATAATGCGTCGTCCAGGTCAGCTCAGTACTATGCTGACGACTATTACACCGAACACGAAAATGAGGGTAACGATTGCTAGGACAGCCATGGACAAAGAGAGGGAGTTGTTTCAGTTCCAGTAGATCAGAATGGACCTTATGTCAAGGTAATTACCTCAGGAGTGTCAGAGCCATTTCTGCTGGATACTGGTGCTACAAAAAGTTCTATCATGCACTCGAAACTTCCTGGCGCACCTTTGTCTGGCGAAATGAATGTTTCAGTAGGTTTCTCTGGCGCCCCTGTTAGAAACCTGTGGAAAAGTAAATTTTGCCATGTTCTGTGTCCCTACGCGTCATCCATCATATGTTATCTATGCATGATTAATATGCATATGTATTCCCCATGTTCGATTAAAGACGCAATTACAGTTGTGTCCACCACTAGTATGCCAGTTTTCAGTTCTCGTGAATACTACGAATATAAGGCCTATGTAAAGTTACGTAGCCACGTTTCTCAGTGTGCACGTTATTCCATTGTAAAGTCCCCGTTTCTAGGCCTCAAAAGGGCCCGGACACCAGATTCAGCTCCTGTCTCCTGAAGCCTCGCTGAGGAGCGATACAGCCCCCACCTGTATCCTCGACCCTTCACTTACTTCCTGCCTCGCAGTGCCCGGCTCAGCCTGGCCCTGCCTCTGAGTCTGCCAAGAGTATGTTATGATTCCAGTTATCAGTTAGTCCTCCTTCTCTGCATTCCTAAGCTACTGAATTGCATCAATAGTTACCATCATAGTCTAGCCTTTGTGTCTCCATGTTGGAGAAATACTGTATTAATGATCATTTAATATTCTTCATCACGCACTACATGTAGAATAATGCATGCTCCAGTCTTAGAGTCTGTTCGCCTTTACCCCGATAACTTTTGGATTCTATCAACATGTTCTCTAAACCTCAGATACTAGATAGTGCTTAGGTACATGTCGCCCTGACTCTCCAGACTTCAGTCTCTGCTCCTAGCACAGAGTTCGAAGCCCCCAGCTTCTCCTAGTAACACGTCATTGCCAGCTTGCGCGCACCATTAGGTCAGAGGTCCCGGCTCCTTAGGTAGCCCCCTCCATGTTTCCGCCCCATTCATGACATATTCTGTTACGTTTGCATCACATGTCTATGTATACGCCTCTGTTACACCTACTTTCACCCTTATCTTTCGCGACTGCTATTGACCACACCCACTGCTCCGCCTATCGTATGTATTGTAATGCAACTGTTTTAGTATATATGATCGTGTATTGTTATTAAATGTTAGCGCGCTCATCCCAGATCCAGCCCCGGCAGCTGCTGGGCCCTGCCATCCTATTCCTATGCAGGTTGTCCCGCTCCTGTCCTTTATGCTGTAATAAACCTGCAAAAACTCCTACTACCTCGAATCTTGACTCTTATTTATTGAGCTATCTGTTATTGCTATGCCTAGACAAAAATAGATCTGGTATTATTTATTTATATACCACATAATGGCGCCCGAATAGGGACTTGCCCTTTCCCCACGCGTCGGTGAAGCCACGCCGACCCCCTGACCCTCTGCAGTCGTGACGGAACTCTTCTGCGCACCGGCAGATATTTCTGCTTCAAGTATCCCTCAGGCCCACGGAGGAGATGGAGGAGGCGGTCCAGCATCCAGACGAGACGGTGGAGGAACGCGGCGAGTCCCGACCAGAGCCCAAGCCGAGAGTCCAAGGTCCGAGGTATCCGGAGGCCCACCCGTAACAGAAGTCCGAAGTTCGTCCGTCCGGCGTCGAAGCAGTCCAGTCCAGTCCGAGGCCTTCCGTTCTTGCTGCCCGGTGAGTACCGTTGCTGGGGTAGTATCTAGACAGGGTCAATCTAATTGACTCTGGTCCGTGGGTTGGTGGTACACAGACCCACAAACGAAGTATCCACTTCGGTGGATGCGGGTCCTGACGTGTCTCTGAATGGGACCGGTAAGTTTCGTACTGTTTCAGCAGTGCATCTAGTTTCTGTTCTAGTCAGTTCTGTTCTCGAGAAAATTCATGTATTCTGTTTTCCGTATTCCAGGTAGTATTCTGTTCGAACTGTTATTCTGAATGTTATTCATGTATTTTAATGTCGTGGTATGAGTGTGAAGTAATTATCGTGTTTATTGTGTATTGTGTTGTGTCCAGATTATAGTTCAGTCATGCCGCTCTTTTCAAAACTGCGTCAGTTAAAAACCAGAAAAGGTCTGCTAGAAGCAGCAGTTCCTGTTCCGCCTAGGGACAGTCCAGGTCATTTCATGTATCAGAAGCATGGCATAAGCGCCATATTGTATCTAGATTTATGGGTAGAGTATACCAAACAGTTAGAAGAAAAGTATAGATGGCCCGTATCGGGTACATGGGATGCCGAGTGCATCATGAGAGTAGAAGAAGCATTATGGAAAAAGAAAGCCAGACAGTCACAGAAAGAGGCCATCGAGTTATGGCGCAAAGAATCTCATAAAAGAACTGAAAAAGAAATCAGAAAGTCAGAACTAAGTAGAGAATCCTTAGAACGAGCCCAAGAAAGGGAATTAATCGAGATAGGTGAACGAGTCAAAACCGAACAGTCAGACAGACAGAGGCATGCCCTTATTAAGGGTATGTATCCTCTTCTTGCCGAGGGCTTGCCAAAAGCGACCCCGGAGGCATCCAGTAATTTCCCGCCACCATTAGTTCCGCTCAAGCTACGTCACAAACCGACCGCAGCTGATATTTTTATTTCGTCCTATTTGGACGACACAGTCCCAGAATATGCAAATCCCGCTCCGCCAGTCCCTGTAAATCAGGCACTTCCCGCTCCTCCAGACACCGGAGTACCTGTTACGGTACCCCCGGTCCAGCCCGCCATACAAGTCCAGCCTGCATTTCCATTTCCCACTCTGCCAGGACGAAGAGCATCAGTAGACGACTCTAGTTTGGGGGCCGCAGGGGGAGGTCCTCCTCAAACCCCGCCGCCACACAAGCGTTTAACGTTAGCCGAATTACATGCACAAGCGTCACAGCGTACGCCCAGGTATCAGTCTGTTGCAGAAATAAGAAAAGCCCTTACCGAATGTGGCTATGATCCAGTCCCAGGCGAGGATAATATGGTTTTATATTCATTACGCGTAAGAAAGGTGACCGAGTATCTAGTTACCCTACCAGATATGAAAGAAGATCTAGACAGAATATATCGTTTCATCCGTACAGGGAATGATCCAGAAAGTATTAGTGACGTCATGTGCCAAAGAAAAGTTGAAGTCCAGCTCATGATATTAAAGTTTCTGATTAATTGTCTAATAAGGGAACAAGATTATCCGACCAAAGATCGAGCCGAAATGAAAGTCCTGACAAGATGGAGTGATAATATAGCCGAGGGTAAGCACAAGACTATCAGTAGTATAGAGAGTATGTACAAGAAAATCCGTAAAGAAATAATAAGGGTACATGAACAACGTAAAGAAGCACAAGTAAGCGAGAAAGAAAATGACTCTTCTACAGAAGAGGTAGAGGACGAGAATCCCGACAGAATAGCGTATGTAGGAAAATCTAGATTTCCAGATCGCCATTTGCGCCTAGAACACAAGTCAATTTTTCATCATCAAGCACCAGAACAAGGTTCTCTGGAACAAGTATTTCAAGCTACCGATCACATTCTGAAATCACGAATCGGTTATAGCGAGTTAAGTACTATGCATGAACAAGAACTAGTCCGATCAGCAGTCCGATGGATTACTGATTCTACCACTTTTCCAGACGAAATAGTGGCACAAATGTTTCTGAAAATGCCCCCAGCCGAGCAACGACTGGCGGGTATGTATATGATCCAGCACCTCATTACATTGTATGAGGGTCAACATTCTGATCCAGGTCCGTTACACGATGTCCTGAACGAGTTACTCCAGTATAAATGGAAAAGGTTTAGGTACCGATTTGATCAGTGTCATTCTAGAACAGCGCCACAAATACAGAACGTTTCTGAACCCACATTTTGTTCACGTCTCACCCCCAGAAAGTAAACCCTTTTACATAGACAGACAGAATCCGTTACGAGAAGTGCATCCAATTAAGACAGACGGTGGTGAAATGCAACGAGTGTTTGTTTACACCCCTATCACAAAGATGGAACTCTTAGAGATGAAAAAATTAATTCCCTGTCATGATAAAGATCCAGCAGGGTTCCACCGAGAATTAAAAGACATGCCCCGTATGGGAGAATACACGTATCCAGATATTATTAAAATGTTAAAAGTCTTGTTGCCCGCAGGGGTATATGAGAAACTCAAAGAAAAAGAATGGGAGGTGGGAGAGAAAAAGATCGATTGGGCAGTTCTAGAAGCTGAAGACAAGGCACGAGTACCAGGTACTGGTCTTGGAGATAAATGTAAAGAATTACCAGAATTATTAATACAAGTTTTGCCTAGGTTATTGACAACTAGAAAAGAAGACTGGGATGCAATCTCAGCATGTAAACAGAAACAAGACGAAGATATTAGTGATTACTATTCCAGATTTGAGAAATGTTTTACCATAAACAGTGGCCTCAAGACAAGTAGCGAGTCATACCCTCATCTTTTTGTTACTAAATTAGTCGAGAATTCAAGTCCACAAATTAAAAACCGAGTTTTGAAAGTCGAAAGTACCTGGCAAGCTAATACCCCGTCCCAGATGTTACAGATGCTTCAATACCACCAGAATAGAATCAGAGAAGAGCAAGAACATGAGAGAAAACGTATGAAAGACACGAAAATGAAAGTACTAGTTGCACAATCTGTTCCTCAAGACAGTCAGAAAAGGGGTCCGAATCAAGCCAGTCATCCTGCAGCTCCCGTTAAAGGAAACTGCAATTATTGTAAACAGCCAGGTCATTTTATAAACGAGTGTGCAGTTCTGAAGCACAACATAGCTACCGGTAAGACTAAAGAAAGACCACGTCCGCCGAGACAAGAGCAAGTTTCACAGACTCCTCAGTCACAGATTGCACCACAGACAGTTACAGCTCCGCAGCCTATCGCTGCAACACAGCATGTTACACAGCAGATGTACCAGTATGCGCAGTCTGAGTATCCAGAGTATCAGCCATATTCATGAAACAGCCTAGAGAGGGAGGTAGGCTTGCCTCTCATCGAGATACCTGTAGATCAAGAAGGTCCCTATGTTCATAGTCAAGTATTAGGGAAAGACAGAAAGTTTTTGATTGATACAGGGGCAAGTAGGACCACTATAAGTCACGCCGAAGTTCCAGGGGCTCCGCTCTCAGGCTCTAGAAATGTTTCCCTTGGATTTTCAGAAAAACCTATTGTAAATGAAATATCAAAGCCAGTTACTCTAGAAGTAGGTCCATTGTCCCGCACTACTGACCTGTTACTTACTAAGTCATGTCCAGAAAATCTATTAGGCATTAAGACACTGAAAGAGTTAGGTGCAGTCATATGCTGTTCCCCAGAGGGAATACGATTGTTCCTACGTGACTTCAAGGGTCACTATGTATTACGAGATTTTGATCCGAGATTGTCTAATGTTCCACAGCATCTATGGGCGCAAGGTCCAACTGATGTTGGCTTTATGCAAATCACACCCCATCGTGTGACTCTCAAGCCAGGTGTAGTCCTGCCACGAATCAGACAGTACAGATTGCCACCTGAGGCTGTAGCAGCCTTATCCAAAATTATTGACGAGCTCATGGCTCAAGGAGTAGTTGTAGAAACTGACTCCAATGTATGCAATTCTCCGATCATTCCTGTTATGAAACGTACTGATCCAAATGCACCTCCAGTATATTGTTTAGTGATTGATCTCCGAGAACTTAATAAATGTATTATTCCCCAGTATCCAGTTGTCCCAGATATCTCTTCCCTGTTGACAGTCATTGATTCTGAAGCTTCATTTTTTACTGTCATAGACCTCAAGAACGCGTTCTTCAGTGTTCCCATTCATCCAGACAGCCAGTTTCTTTTCGGATTTTGTTTAAATGGAAGGAGCTATATGTTCACACGCGCTCCTCAAGGTTTCACAGAAAGTCCTAGTATTTACAGTCAAGCACTCAAGAGACAACTAGACAACATTCACATGCCAACTGACACTGCCCTGCTCCAGTATGTCGATGATCTCCTGATCACAGCCCGTTCTGAATGTGCTTGCGAGCGAGCATCCCTTACAGTTTTGTATTTCCTAGCCGAGATGGGGCACAAGGTGTCCCCTTCGAAGCTTCAATTCTGTGTCCAGCAAGTGGTCTACTTAGGACACTTACTGTCCAAGAGGGGTAGGCAGTTGACACCAGACCGTATCCAGTTAATAGCGAGTCTTCCTCAGCCCAAGACCCAGAAGGAGGTACGTGCTTTTATTGGCCTTACTTCTTATTGCAGACAATGGATTCCTCAGTATGCATTTCTAGCCAAGCCACTGATACAGTTAACGACACAGGAGGCAGCCGTATCGACTGTCCTCCCTTGGACATCTGAACATACACTTAGTTTCTATGAGTTAAAGAAAGCCCTATGCCAAGCTCCAGTTCTAGCAACACCGAACTACAGTAAGCCTTTTACACTTTTCGTCACAGAACGCGAAGGAACAGCATTATCTGTTCTCACACAAGATCAAGCAGGACAATACAAGCCCTGTGCTTATTTTTCGAGCACATTAGATCCTGTAGCCCAGGCTCTGCCTGCGTGCCTCAAGTCAGTTGCAGCCACAGCACTAGCTATCAGACAAAGTGATTCCATAGTATTAGGACATTCCTTGACAGTACAAGTCCCACACTCCGTGGAAGTTCTTTTAAACCGAACACAAACTCAGCACTTGACAATTGCACGTTTAACAGGTTATGAATTGACACTGTTCCAGCCACACATAGAAATCAGACGCTGCAACGTTTTAAATCCTGCTACATTGTTACCATCAGTTACTTCGAATTCTGCCACACACGACTGTGTGGAAGTAGTTAACATCATGACAAAGCCAAGACAAGATCTGACAGATATTCCATTACCAGATCCCGACCTGACACTTTATGTGGATGGTTCATGCATGAGAACTAGTACAGGAGAACTAGTAGCCGCGTATGCAGTGACTACTGACACTGACGTTATAGAGACACACCGTATTGACACCCTGTCTGCTCAAGCAGCAGAGCTAGTTGCTCTGACTCAAGCCTGCATACACGCCAAGAACCTGAAAGTTAATGTTTATACAGATTCACGTTACGCATTTGGAGTTGTACACGACTTCGGAGTGCTCTGGCAGGAGAGAGGTTTCATGACTTCTCATGGAACCAAGATTCAGCATGGTCTCCTCATTCAGGCTCTGTTAGATGCAATACATTTACCGACATCCATTGCTATCATGAAGTGCAAAGCACATACGAAAGTTACTGACATTATTTCCCAGGGTAATGATCTAGCAGATCGCACAGCCAAGCTTACAGCTCAGACTCCAGACATTTCAGTTAATCCGACACAGACGCACACTCCAGATCCGACTACATGCATGACAGTTAAAGACCCTACTCAAGATGTCATAGATATCCAGTTACATGCTACTCCCGATGAAATCAAGAAATGGTCTGAACAAGGAGGGGTCCAGACAGATCAGGGATGGGTAACAAAGGGTAAAGCCACTTGGTTTCTCCCCGACTCTATGGTTCAAGTCATTATTAATACCGCACATAGTCCAGCACATTTAGGAGAAAAAGCCATGTTAGACAGTATCCAGAATATTTGGTTCAACAAGCATTTACGAGCTGCAGCCAAGCAGAAGGTCCGTACCTGTATGATATGTTGTCAGTTTAATCCAGGTAAAAGTGTCCCGGTGGAACAAGGTGGATTCCAGCCCCCTGACCACCCTTTTGAAGTCCTCCAGATGGATTACATTCAGATGGAGCGATGTCGAGGTTTCAAGTATGTCCTTGTAGTTGTATGCGCTTTGTCCAGGTGGACGGAGGCATATCCAGTCCCAGATTACACAGCTGCGACCACTGCCAAGCAGTTGGTTCGTGAGTTCTTCCCCCGTTACGGACTCCCTAGAGTCGTATATTCTGACAACGGCCAGCCATTCTCATCTGAACTCATGAAACATGTGTCCCTTTTGTTAGGGTACCAGTGGAAGTTCCATTGTGTACGCCATCCTGAAGCAGCCGGTCTCGTAGAGAGACATAATCAGACTCTGAAAATTCAAATTGCAAAGGTTTGTCAAGAGAAAGGTGTGGACTGGCTAGTAGCTCTGCCGGTCGCCCTGTTCTATATGCGCATGGTCGCACATTCCAGATCAGGTCTGTCCCCGTATGAGGTCGTTTTCGGCCGCCCCCCTAACATGTGGGGTACTCCTAGACCCCGAAGTATTACCGATGTTTCAAGTAATATGCTGACAGATTACCTAGCTTCCTTGATGTCTGCCCTCAACTCTTGTCGTTCACAGGTTGCCGCCGCATTTCCAGACAATACCGAGGTGGCACCGCATGAAATCGTTCCCGGATCCATGGTCCTAGTGCGAAATTTCGATCGCTCAAGTCCACTGGAGCCTCGCTGGAAGGAGCCCCGACAGGTCCTCCTGGCCACCCGTACAGCCGTGAAGTTGGAGGGACGCAAAGGCTGGGTGCATCTTTCGCATATTAAAAAATTTTATGGATTAAAGCCAGTCTCAAAGAACATTTCCCAGGATTCAAAGGACTGTCAGAGTACTATTCTTAAGGACTGTCCCGCAAAAGACAATGATACTGCACCCTCCCTGTTAGAGAAAACTCCGCAACAGGAGTATAAGCTCAAGTTAAGGTCTAGTAAAATAAGTCAGCCAGTTTGATTGTCTAAGTCCTCCCCTAGGTGAAACGGTTAGACCGGTTTCTGACATGTATAAAATAGACCCCCATAGTGAGAGAGTTAGTCAAAACTCAATCCGATGTATAGTTTTTCTATGTTTCATATTATTTCTCAGTATTATGATTTCCTGCACCAGTTATGCATTCTACTTGTATTTTCCAGTTTCTCATGTAAATAAGTCTTCTAATGCTACAGTAGAGCACACGTTTAGTGATCTGCCTCCACATGAACTTTCTTACCGCCTCGCTATGCGTAACAATTCTTTCATCCGCATGTTACATTATTCACACCAGACCAGCAATGCCACAAATTGTTGGGTGTGTGGTCGACTCCCCCCTTTCCAGACACCGAAGGGAGTTCTGCCACTCTTTCCTTATCCATTTTCACATAATGGTTCGTGTGGAGCATGGTCCACGTTAACGTCATCCTCAACAGATATGTCTTTTCTTAACAGTACATGTTTTCCAGACAAGCAAGGTCTTCCCCACAGAACAGGGTTAGATCTAGAAAACGAAGTTTACAATTTAGGTAATTATTCTTCGAATTTCATGGTCCTGAATGTTCAGTCTGATTCCACTCCAGACTTACCTGCTATTTCAGTACTACCAGTCAAAGGCAAATTATGTGTTAGAAATAATGGTTCCGTACATGTAGGACATAGCGATTGTACTACTATTGTCAAATATAGTGACAGTGGGAAATCTATTTTCAAAGCTTCACGCCATTCTTATTTTATTTGTGGTCAGACCGCATATGTTCGTCTGCCCCTCGATTGGGAGGGAACCTGTTACATTGCCTTCCTACTGCCACCTGTTTTCCTAGCCCCATCTGATTACCATAGAAACACACATCTAGTACACCTTAGACATAGAAGGGAGTCCCCCATTGTCGACTATACTGAAACTGCTCTAGAACAGTATACAGATTTCAATAGAGGTTTTTTCTTCTTTATAGGCCCTATCCAGAATAGTAAACTAATTCGTAGGTTAACCAGAACCCTTGAAGCAGTAGTTAATGAGACTGCCTCTGCTCTAGGTAACTTAACCGAAGAGCAATCTGCTATGAGATTTGTCGTTTTACAGAATCGTCTCGTCCTTGACGTCATATTGGCCGATAGGGGCGGGGCCTGTAGAGTCATCGGATCTAGTTGCTGCATTTTCATCCCAAATAACGCACCGTCTGTTTATTCAGCTATAACCAGACTCCATAAAATTGCCCATCTGTTACACCAAGATCCAGGCATCTGGACATGGTCCGGTTGGTTCTGGAATATAATTTCCGCTTGGGGATGGAAAGTCTTGTCCTTTCTAGGTATTGCCGTAGCGATCATATTCAGCTGCTGCCTCTGTATACAATGTGGCCCTGCGATTTGCGGCATTTGTGCTACCTCTTGTATTCCTAGTCCCAAGTCCCGTTCTAAAACACGTTCCCAGAAAATTCGAGACGAACAATTGATGCTGTATGAAATGATAGATGGTATCATGAACATTGATGTTTCCTGATGGAAACGTAGTGACAAGGAGGGAATGTGGAAAAGTAAATTTTGCCATGTTCTGTGTCCCTACGCGTCATCCATCATATGTTATCTATGCATGATTAATATGCATATGTATTCCCCATGTTCGATTAAAGACGCAATTACAGTTGTGTCCACCACTAGTATGCCAGTTTTCAGTTCTCGTGAATACTACGAATATCAGGCCTATGTAAAGTTACGTAGCCACGTTTCTCAGTGTGCACGTTATTCCATTGTAAAGTCCCCGTTTCTAGGCCTCAAAAGGGCCCGGACACCAGATTCAGCTCCTGTCTCCTGAAGCCTCGCTGAGGAGCGATACAGCCCCCACCTGTATCCTCGACCCTTCACTTACTTCCTGCCTCGCAGTGCCCGGCTCAGCCTGGCCCTGCCTCTGAGTCTGCCAAGAGTATGTTATGATTCCAGTTATCAGTTAGTCCTCCTTCTCTGCATTCCTAAGCTACTGAATCGCATCAATAGTTACCATCATAGTCTAGCCTTTGTGTCTCCATGTTGGAGAAATACTGTATTAATGATCATTTAATATTCTTCATCACGCACTACATGTAGAATAATGCATGCTCCAGTCTTAGAGTCTGTTCGCCTTTACCCCGATAACTTTTGGATTCTATCAACATGTTCTCTAAACCTCAGATACTAGATAGTGCTTAGGTACATGTCGCCCTGACTCTCCAGACTTCAGTCTCTGCTCCTAGCACAGAGTTCGAAGCCCCCAGCTTCTCCTAGTAACACGTCATTGCCAGCTTGCGCGCACCATTAGGTCAGAGGTCCCGGCTCCTTAGGTAGCCCCCTCCATGTTTCCGCCCCATTCATGACATATTCTGTTACTTTTGCATCACATGTCTATGTATACGCCTCTGTTACACCTACTTTCACCCTTATCTTTCGCGACTGCTATTGACCACACCCACTGCTCCGCCTATCGTATGTATTGTAATGCAACTGTTTTAGTATATATGATCGTGTATTGTTATTAAATGTTAGCGCGCTCATCCCAGATCCAGCCCCGGCAGCTGCTGGGCCCTGCCATCCTATTCCTATGCAGGTTGTCCCGCTCCTGTCCTTTATGCTGTAATAAACCTGCAAAAACTCCTACTACCTCGAATCTTGACTCTTATTTATTGAGCTATCTGTTATTGCTATGCCTAGACAAAAATAGATCCGGTATTATTTATTTATATACCACAAACCCGATCTCCAGTCCTATATCTCTTTCTATTGCCCCGTGCGAATTAGAAGCACCCCTCATTCTTACAACAGGTTGCGGCGAAAATTTGTTAGGTTTGGATTTGCTAAAAAGGTTATATGCGACTTTGTACTGTTCCCCCTTGGGAGTACAACTTACTTTAGGTAAGAAAGTCATTTCTCCAATGTATTTGTCAAAGGACAATATTCCGACTGAATTGTCATCACTTCCTGATATACTTTGGGCTAGTGGCTCAAATGATGTAGGTCGTTTGGAGATAGCACCGTATGTCATAACATTGAAAGCCAACGTTAGGTTGCCACGTATTCCCCAATACAAAATATCTAGCGAATGCGAAAATGCATTATTGACGATTGTTTATGACCTGATTGATAAAGACGTCATCGAAGAAACAACAGGAAATGTTTGTAACAGTCCAGTTCTGCCCGTCTTAAAGCGTACTGATCCTTTACAACAGCCTGTGTACAGGTTCGTGATCGACCTCAGAGAAGTGAACAAGATAGTTATCCCACAGTTTCCAGTTGTCCCCGACATTACTGCTTTATTGACGATGGTTCCAGCTTCAGCAAATTGGTTCTTGGTGATCGACCTGAAGAACGCTTTCTTCAGCATCCCGATTGCCGAGGAGAGTAGAGATATTTTTGGATTCAATTTAGGAGGACGAAGCTTCCGCTTCAAGTGCGCTCCTCAAGGCTACTGCGAAAGCCCATCAATATTCAGTCAGGCCCTGAAAACACAACTAGACACGATTATTCTACCGAATGGTTCAACTCTGATTCAGTACGTAGACGATCTGCTGATCGCTGCAGACACTGAAGAGATTTGCAAGAAAGCTGCGTTATCATTATTACGTAACTTATGTGACATGAAGCACAAAGTCTCTCTTTCCAAACTACAATTTTGCCGACAAGAAGTAACATACTTAGGTCACATCTTGTCAAAGGAGGGAAGGAGACTGACACCAGAAAGAATACAGGCAATTGCAGAACTGAGTGCCCCAAGGACACAGAGAGAGGTTCGAGCCTTCTTGGGCATTACATCGTACTGTAGACAATGGATACCGAATTTCTCACTACTAGCCAAACCCTTGCTGGCACTAATCTGTAATGACACGCCAAATCCTATGCCCTGGTCTGAAGATTATCAGACGAGTTTCCACGAGTTGCGTGATGCATTATGTTCGGCTCCTGTGTTGGGAAACCCCAACTACAGTAAGTCTTTTACATTATATGTCCATGAGAAGGAAGGTTGTGCATTATCAGTTTTAACACAACATTTTGGGGACAGACAGCGCCCATGCGGGTATTTTTCGGCAACTCTAGACCCTGTGGCTAAAGCCCTACCAAGTTGTCTGAGGGCTACCGCCGCAGCAGCTGTCTGCATCCGACAATCCGCTGGATTAGTCATGAACAATACTCTGATCGTTATGGTTCCACATGCAGTAGACATTTTACTAAACAGGACGAAGACACAACACCTTACTAGCGCTCGACTATCCAGTTACGAACTTACACTGCTAGCAAGTCACATCCACATAAGGAGGTGCGATGCACTGAATCCCGCAACGTTATTACCCATTCCGACAGAAACAGACAAGATCGATAACCATGACTGCTGTTTTAGGACAGAAGAAGAGAAAAAAGGGAGAGTAGACTTACAGGACACTCCCCTTCCTGAATGCAACGATACTTTATGGGTTGATGGTTCATGTTTCAAGCTGCCGAATGGTGATACGACTGCAGCATATGCCGTAACGACATTACACACCATTATAGAGACCGCGCGCATTTCCCATAATTCTGCACAAGCTGCAGAGCTAATTGCGCTTACCAGAGCATGTGTGTTAGCGAAAGGAAAGCGAGTGAATGTGTACACTGACAGCCAATACGCCTTTGGTGTGGCTCACAGTTTTGGGAGATTGTGGCGTGAACGTGGGTTTCTTACGTCACATGGTGCAAAGATACAACATGGTCAGTTAGTTAACGAACTCCTCGAGTCACTGACCTTGCCACTACAAGTTGCAATTGTAAAATGCAGTGCACACAAAAAGATTCAGGATGATGTTGGCCGCGGGAATGCATTTGCAGACGAGGTTGCGAAAGAGACTGCAAGGAACATGAGTCGGATGTATGTTGTAGGTCCCGCTAGATGGATTACTGATGTGGGAATGTGTGAGGACACCATCGAAAGCGTGAAATCTATACAAGCCGAGGCAACTGAGAAAGAGGTGAATGAATGGAGAGAAAGTAAGGGTAGGTTAGATGCGAATGGTTGTTGGGTCGAATTGTCAGAACACCAGCGATGGCTATTACTTAACGCCTATGTACTTGCAGTAGTAACAATGGCTCATGGATTTGCGCACATCAGTTCGAAAGGAATATGTAAAGTATTGGCCCCAGTATGGCAAAATAGCAATATCCCGAAATATGCAGAGAATGTGGTCAGAAACTGTATGGTGTGTTTGAAGTACAATCCCGGTAGGGGAACCCCAACTCCAGCTGGTCATTTTGCGCCTCCAACGTATCCGTTCGAGGTTTTGCAGCTCGATTTCATTCACATGGAGAGATGCAACAATCTGAAGTATGTGCTCGTTGTTGTTTGCGCTTTCTCCAGGTGGGTGGAAGCATACCCCTTAAGGACAATACTGCCTTGTCAACTGCCAAAGCCCTTGTCAAAGAGTTCTTCCCGAGATTCGGCATGCCTAGAATCGTCTGGAGTGATAATGGAAGTGAATTCGTAGGACGCGTGATGAAGAGAGTGTGTGAGTGTTTAGGCATACAACAAAAGTTCCACTCTGCGAATCACCCCCAATCAGCTGGATTAGTAGAGTGCTACAATGGCACTTTAAAGCTCAAATTAGCCAAGATCCAAGCCTGTACAGGTCTTAAATGGCCTGACGCCTTGCCCCTAGCACTCTTGTCAACCAGAATGACCGTCCATTCCAGGTTAGGACTTAGCCCCCATGAGATAATGTTTGGCCGCCCAGCCAACGTCTGGGGCGTGCCAAGGCCAAAGAAACTCAGCGAAATAGAGCACCCCGTACTGCTTGACTATTTGTGCGAATTAACAACTAAATTGCGTGTTTTACACCAACAGGTTCACAGTTCCTCTCCGCCAGCCTCTGACGATCCAGGTCACTCCATCGAACCCGGCACGTGGGTCTTGGTGCGGAATTTCCAGCGCACAAACAACGGACAGCCGAGGTGGACCGGACCGTACCTGGTACTTCTTTCCACGAGATCAGCCGTTCGGGTGGAAGGCAAAAAGAACTGGGTGCACGGGACCCATTGTAAACGGGTCCCTCTGCCCCTTCCATACGACCGGTGGGTCAACGAAGGAATTGCCGACTCCGAGACAGAATCCATACCTCGCTTCATCCCTTTCAGCGATGCACGTTTAAAAGAAACTAGTACCGAAAAGGAGAGTGATCATATCTTACAAGGACTTGTGCCACCGTCAATGCAGTTGGACACTACCGAACCTGAGACATTGTTTGAAGACCACACCGTACCTGGGAAACAACAATATAATCTAAGGTCAAGACAAAGAGACTAATAAAATAAAAAGCAAATTAATGTGATTTCCTTTCCCCCAAGAACTATTTTTGATTTTTCAGCTCTCTCACTCTCAGGAAACTTGCTCATTTTTGATTTTCGAACCGCCATCCGGTTCTGCTGCTAGGGTCGTGGTTGAAGTCTGGGGAGTGCAACTGGGGACGTCTAGGTCAACGGTTCTGGTTGGTCCAAGGGAGTTACCCCGGACTGAACAGAGCGCACTCCCTGGCAGAACCAACCTACCACCGCGGGCAGCAACTAGAGGATGGAGTTTCCTAGGGTAAAGAGACCTACCAGACTCACGAACTTTGAAAGACAATTATGCACTGTACTGGCCAAAAGAAGGTTTTTGATAACGTGTATTTTAATGTTGTGTAGCATAACGATGTTTTTGACTGGTTATACTCTATTCGTATTCCAAGTTACTTTTTCAAATGACACCCGGCCACCACCTCCTCCTACTATCTCTCCACACTACTTTCACCCTCTACCTGAACACGAGTCTGCCAGAAGACTCGAATTTGTAAATAACTCATTCATTCAACTTCTACACCAACACCAGTCCATAATGAACACATCGAACTGTTGGGTATGCGGACTCATGCCGCACACGACTGATAAGGGTATCCCATACTTCATCCTGCCATTCAGTTATTATGGTTCTCTGTGGGCTTTCCAGACCATGTTCCTATTCGCCCTAGAACCATACCCGACCCGTTCTACTGAAAGTGATTCCAGTAACAAGGCACTAATAGCAGGGATAAGAAATATGAGTAGAGAGTTCGACACCTATCTTACGATTCCCAAAGATGAACTCACTCCGTACACTCGTTGGAACGTAACTAAATATGGGGTTTACCTGAGTAGGAGCCAGACAGCAAAGAAATCCCGCCCAGTTTGGATAGTACCCAACCGAGGTCACCTATGTTTACAAGGTATCGGCAGGGATCCCAAAGCACAATTAGGAAAGAGTATATGCACGGAAACCTATGTGTTCGCTTCCCGAACTTCCCCTATACTATTAGCAGCCAAAGGCACGTATTTCGTCTGCCATGACCAAGCCTACACCTGGTTGCCCCCTGACTTCTCAGGTACATGTTTTATCTCATTTCTGCTGCCTCCCACCTACACGGCCAGAGCAGATTACCATCGGACAAGGACAGCTAGAGGGGTCGTGAGTAAAGACGACACCGCGGGTCAGGAATTCGCTGACTTCGCAAAGGGTTTTCTGCCATTTTGGGGGCCTATGGTGAACAGCAGGAATATTCGCCAGTTATCAAGGATAGTTGAATCCGCCGTGATTACAACGGCCGGAGCCCTTGGCAATTTGACGACCGAACTTCAGTCGGATCGACTTATGACCCTTCAGAACCGAGTTGCCCTAGATATCATACTCGCCGATCGTGGTGGTGTGTGTAGAGTGATCCAATCCAGTTGTTGCATTTTCATCCCTGATAACGCACCAACAGTGTACCAGGCCATCTCTAAGCTACACGAGATATCTGGTTCCCTTCACGTAGAAAAAGGGGACTGGTCCTTACTAGGGTGGTTCTGGGAACTGATCGCTACCTGGGGATGGAAAACACTGATCTTCATTGGGATGATCTTAGCACTTCTGTTTATTTTCTGCCTGTGTGTACAATGCGCTCCTGCACTATGTGGCCTCTGTGCTACCTCATGTGTACGGAAGCCTGTGTCAAGGGACGAACTGAGCAACAGAATGATGCTACAGCAGCATCTCCACGAATTCCTTCATACAGACTTAGACTCGGATTAACATGAATTATTGCCTTATATGAGGGCAAAAGGAGGGTCTGTGGTTCTGAAATTCTGGACCCTACTGTTGTCCCGGTATCGAGGTCCGATACCCGTGTCCCGAAACAGCAACGTACCATGACGAATTTGGTGTCGACGAACCGAGAATGATTAGGACATCATTCCTGTGCATTTGCGTCATGATCGAGACATGCTAACACCCCTGAATCGTAGTTTCCGTCCCGACCCCTCAGACTCCATTTTGTAAACGGTATCCATCTTGTGTCTTGCCCTCATGATAAGTCAATTAAAGGTCGAGCTTGATATCAAAGGACACGTCCACCTTCCCTGACTCCCCCCTGACCTGTCCCAACTGACTCCCTTGCCTCCAGCCAAACCTGTTTGGGCAGCTCCTCGCCCAGTGGCCAAACACGATAGCATCAATGCACAACATACCACAAACCATTCACCGCGTACAGATCATGTTTTCTACACACATACACACCTGTCCACGCTCCCTGTTTATGGCCAGTTTTATGACTAGGAGGTGCCTTCTTTTATTGGGGCTTCACCGATATCTGATGGGAGTTCCGGGCCTGGCTAGGTAATCTATCACGACTTGGACATCTAAAATACGGGCTTGCCTACATGACTTTGCTCTTTTGTATTATTGTAGAAATATGTGTATAGCCATATCATAAACTCAAGAATTCTTGCTTGCAGCTATTATTTCTGTATATAAGGAGAAGGCTGGTTCTGTAAAAACGAACAGTCTCCTGAGAACACTTGACCCGTGCTTGTCGTGCTTCTAGGACTTCTGTTACTTGGTAGCTACCAATAAAACTTGATCTTTGACTGCGACTAGAAGACTCCGTGTTTCTGTGGTCCGGAACAGGGAGAACTCAGAGGTCTTCGGGTGTTATCCCCTGGCACCAAACGGGTTCGTAAAAACCCGTTACCTCAAACCCCGATCTCACTTCTTTCCGCAAACACCTGAAAACGTTCCTGTTCACTAATTAGTAGTTGGGTAGATAACCTTCCCTCAAGCAACCTAGCCTCAGTTGGTAATCTTAGCGCTTGGATGCCTCAGGGCAGCTATGTGCGCTCTATAAAACTCAATTCATTCATAAATGAAGTGTGCTAAATGATCAGTTCATAAATTCTATCTAGAGCACGGGTACTCCTAGTACAGCCCGCGGACCTTGCAGACATTGTACCTGTGTTTTTTTTTAATGTAAAGTGTCAGCAAAAACCCCCGCCGCAGCAGGGCGGACTCCGAGACATTCGGCTCTATGGGGGCTGGGCGATTCACAACAAAGCCTCATTAACAAGTGAATGGTCTGTTAAAGACATTTGAAATACTCGGGTGGAGCTGTGTGTGTGCCCAGGAAGCTGGGGTGAGGTGACAGACAGAGGGTGACAGACCGAGGGAGACAGAGGGAGACAGACAGAGGGAGGAAGACCGAGGGAGGGAGACAGAGGGAGGAAGACAGAGGGGGGAGACAGAGAGGGATGGAGACAGAGAGGGAGGGAGACAGACAGAGGGAGACAGACCGAGGGAGTGAGGTAGACAGAGAGAGAAGGAAACAGAGAGAGAGGGAAACCGAGATAGAGGGAGACAGAGAGAGAGGGAGACAGAGAGGGAGACAGAGGGAGGGAGACAGTGGGAGGGAGTTCGGGGGAGACAGAGGGAGGGAGAGGGAGACAGAGAGATAGGGAGACAGCGGGAGAGAGAGAGATAGAGACAGAGGGAGGGAGACAGACAGAGGGTGACAGCCCGAGGGGACAGAGAGGGAGGGAGACAGACAGAGGGAGACAGACCGAGGGAGGGAGGGAGACAGAGAGAGAGGGAAACAGAGGGAGACAGAGAGAGAGGGAGACAGAGGGAGGGAGACAGTGGGAGGGAGTCCGGGGGAGACAGAGAGAGAGGTAGACAGAGAGAGGGAGACAGCGGGAGAGAGACAGAGAGAGAGACAGAGGGAGGGAGGGAGACAGAGGGCGACAGACAGAGAGAGGAGGCTGACAGAGGGAGTGCGCCAGAGGGAGGGATACAGATACAGGGAGACAGAGGGATGGAGACAGACATAGAGAGGCAGACAGAGGGAGGAGAGCAACCGAGGGAGACAGACAGAGCGAGACAGAGGGAGCGAGACAGAGGAAGGTAGACAGAGTGAGGGAGGGACACAGAGAGAGATGGAAACAGAGAGGGGGAGACACAGAGAGATGGAGACAGGGAGGGAGTCCGAGGGAGACAGAGACAGGGAGCCAGAGAAAGGGAGACAGAGAGAAAGGGAGACCGAGAGAGAGGGAGACCGAGGGAGAGGGAGACCGAGGGAGCGAGACAGAGGGAGCGAGACAGAGGAAGGTAGACAGGGAGGTTGACAGACAGAGGGAGACAGATAGAGGGAAACACAGAGAGAGAGACAGACAGAGTGAGTGAGACAGAGGGAGACAGATAGAGAGAGAGGGAGGGAGACAGAGAGAGGGAGGGAGATCGAGAGAGAGAAAGATGTGTGTTTGCCAGGTCTGGTGGCTCAGTGGACGAAGGCGTCTGCTCCTGGGGCCTTTGTTCAACCTCATGGTCACAGATTTTAATTGCTCTAGCCCCGTCCCCTCCCTCACTGACCCCACCCCCACCGATGCGGCCCTCAGCCACAAACCACACTGTAAATTCGGCCCGAGAGAAAGTTTGTGAGTACCCTATGATCTAGAGGTTGTATTTGTGCTTATGTTGGCACATTTGTTACAGACCTTACTCGTATGCCATAACGTTCCCTCAGTTTGGTTTAATTAAAAATGTATCCCACATACTTAAATGCCAGTTTGTGGCATGTATAGCACTAGATCAGGCATCGCCAGTGAATAGCTAGTGAGCTTATGGTAACTCTCCAGCTATCTGTAAGTAGCTCTCCTGTGTGCATCACAGTCTTCTAATTTTTGAACTTTTACTTGTCTGAAATAATATATGTACACCAAAATTGAAAATATATAATAGACACAAAATTTGTGTATTTTTCAAACTGATAAATTATGGTTTTATTTTTAAAAAAAGGTTGAATTTTCAAAATATATTTAAAGCTGATATTTGAGTGATAAATCGTGGGACATTGTTGAGGCTTGTTACTAATATTGTTACCTTGGTGCCAAGCACATTACAGCTATGGCAGATATGTATTTTTAATGTAGTCATATTCCACGTTGACAAACCCTTTTTTACATTACTGCTGGCAACCTTGCCTGATGCACTGAGGTGATTACTGCTGGTAATCTTATACAGTGTTGCCGTTAATTTTGTTGTGTCTGATGTGGTCTTTGTTACAACACTAAAAATGAGTCGCTTGGGATGTATTTTATTGGAAACAAGTAGCTCTTATTACAGAAAAGGTTGGAGATCACTACTCAAGATAGTCTGGCATCTAGTGTTGGACTCAGATGTGAATGAATGAATGAATGAATGAATGAAGGGAATCTTGTATCGCGCAACTTAACCCAAGGGCATCAAAGCACCTAAGCAGGTCCAATAATATGTAGTTACCAATGAAGTACAATGTGTAGAACTTGTTTTTCTTCAAAAGAAGTCTTTTCGAGTCACAGTGTCACGTGACCCCACCTATTACTGGTAATGTGCATAGGCATCGCATGCATTGTTAGCTTGCTTTTTCTTCGCCATCATGTTCAAACATGTCTTCGTGGGCTCTGGTTCTTCACTGTGTGGCGTTCTCACTTACCCTTCAGACCCATTGTCGTTTCTAGGAAACAATATTGCTTTGCCAATTTATTTTCAATCGCCATGCTTCGTTTCAGTTTTGTGTTGGCTTCATACCTCTCGACTCACACCATCTGGGTCGAGAATGTCTTCGTGATAGAAAAGACTCCATTCAGATTTTGCCTTAACTGCCACACAACTCCGAAGAGGAGATAGAGGGGGGAAAAACCTTTGTCTATCCAGTAGTAACAAAAGATCAGAGTGAGTACTCATGCTTCCCCTACTCACCACCAACAAGGATCAGCCTATGAAGTTCCTGATGCTCCACTGCCTTCCAGCCATGATCAACATCAACTTTCGGAGACAAATCCAAATGCCCAGACTTAATTTGGTGCCAAAGTCCTCCTCGAAACATAGAGCCTCATCCGCTGCCCTGGTGCATGATCCAAAGGCGCATCCCGAACACACTCAGAGCCGAAGACTTAGTAGCTGAGACATCCTGCACTGAAAACGTTGATGTCAAGACCTGCTTAGCCCAAGCATTGAGCGCCGATATAGAGTTCGGTGCCCTCCGGTGGGCGACCATCTCGTTCATCGAGACCCTCCTCCACTGCTGCCTAGTCTGCAGCTTCCAAGGAATTTGACAGTCATTTGTAAAAAGGCTGCAACGCCATCTGGACGCTATACAAAAGAGGATACATATTTAGCTGTGCACTGTGAGACTCTTGGCAAAGCCTCCACAGAGGCACAATGACACTGCACCCCATAAGAGAAAGTTAACTTTGAGGAGGCCATCAACCCACCAACGCCTATCCCTCCTAAAAGGACAAAGAAGCATTAATGAGCTACCTCTCCTCTGCTTCCTGCTCATTCATCCTTTCCTCCCTCCTCCTTCTGTACCCTCTATGTTGCTTTTGGAGTCACCACACCATTCACTTAGGGGTTCTTCACAATCATGAGGTGGGGACAGTCTACGACTCCCCTTTGACCCTTATGACAGAATTAATGACCCGCAGGGCTCAGACCCTTGGGATGATTGACATTGAACACCCTGCATGAGGAAAACAAAGGGACCTCCAGTGGGACAGATGTATACTGAATTGAAATTGGAGGTTGATTTATAATTAGATACCTCTAGTGAAATAACTCACCTCAAAAGATTAAATCAATTGTATTCTAATATCATAAGCCACTTATAGTTCTAGAGGCATTGCTGCACCACAGTCAAGAAAAGCTCTGGCTACAAAAGATCATTTCACATATGCACATTCACTTCTTTAAAGATATTTATCTATTTCATAAAATAAACACAGAATGACCAATAGTTGCAGAAGTGCAGCCCCAAAGTGCCCACTCTCTCAAAACAGTGATACCTTTCAGCTTCCCCCGCCCCCTGATCACCAAACACTGGGACAATTACAGGGGTTTCTGCCCCTTTGGTAGGAAATAACATCAGACCAATGGGATCTAGAAATCATACAGGGGGGTATTGTCTCTAACTCAGAAACACACCAAACATTCTCCCTCGCCAACACAGTTTATCAGAAGAACATATGTGCCTCCTTCACAAGCAGGTATAGCCCTTCTAGACAAAGGTGCAATAGAATCTGTTCCGCAGCAAAACCACAGAAGCGGTGTGTACTCACTATACTTTCTTATCCCAAATAAAGACTGCTCCCTCTGGCCTATTCTCGATCTCGGGCCTCTTAACAAATACATTCTGTCGGAGCAGTTCCATGTTTTAACTCTAGAGAATGTCATATCACTATTGCTGAAAGGCGACTTCATGACAGCTCTGGATCTGAAGGATGCCTACTTCCACATACTCATCCACCCAGTGCATCGAAAATACCTCAGGTTTGTGGTAAGTGGACAGCATTATCTATTCAGAGTACTTCCCTTCGGGGTTACTACTGGACCAAGAGTCTTTCCCAAATGTTTGGCCAGCATCCACGTGTTCCTTTACATAGACGACTGGCTGATTAAAAGTAGTACCCAGCAACTCTATCTCGCTCATACCCTGACAACAATAGACACCCTGCAGAACCTGGTTTTCACTATCAATTTGACCAAATCCCATCTCCAACCCCTAACGTTACAACATTTTCTAGGGGCTGTTTTAAATGCCTCTGTTGGAAAAGCATACTCCATCCCTACTAGAGTTCAAGATTTTCAAAACATGTTGCCTCTTTTTCAGGCAGATTGACATGTAACAGCCAGAAATGTAAAGCGCCTATTAGGGATGATAGATTAGAATAGCAATAGGCCCTCATGCCAGACTCCACATGCACCTATTACAAGAGACCCCCGCTATCCCACTTGAAGTTACAACAAAGGAAGGGAGTGCTCTGCAGAGTGCTCAGATTGTTGATGTGAGACTAGGGCTAGTGTCCGCTTGATAGCCCGTCTACCATAGGTGAAGGGACAGCTCCATAAAGTCCGGTACGCCTTCTGGAGAAACTGTATACTTGTCGTGAAGCACCTGCCTGTTTGCTCAGAGAATGCAAGAGACTGCCTACCATGCAGAAGGAGAGTCTGTATAGGAAGGAAGAGGTGCCGTGAATCCGGTGGCTGCGGGGACTCCACAGAGTAGTGTAATTATAGGCAAGTTGAGGCAAATGACCTACCTGTAACTATCCTGGCCCAATCCTCCTTCCCCAGTCCCACCACTGGGAGACAGGTGCAGGTTGCACACCTCATTTCAGTTTGGGAACAGCAATGTTGTTCCTCTTTACATTTTAATTACTCTTTCATTCTTAAAGAGGATTTGCTTTTTCCAGGATGTTTTTGTGTAGTTTTTTCATGCAGCATATTACTTATGTCAAGTGTGTCCAGTTAAGAGTCACCTTTGTGTATCAGTGGAGTATAGGTTGTGGGTGGATGTTTATTGTGGGCCACAATTACAATTGCCATACCTGTAGAGATGTCGAGGCTTTAATGTGCATGTATTCTGAGCCCCTTTATGACCCACTGACAGGCACTGTGAGAAATGTGTACTGCCTGCAGCCTGAACTCCACAGTTCTAAATTGTGATTCTCTGAGAAAGTGTCTGAAGGAGTCCACATCTTTTGATTGATTGCCAGGGCAAAATGCAGTGCTTACAAATGAGTGGGTGCATTTTGTGTGAAGGGGCAATGAAGTGAAGGCGATGCATACAAAGGAGGGAGAAAAAAAATCGGCTTATAAAGAAAAAATATGAGTTGTGAGATATTCGGGAAATGGTCTTAACTACACGGGCTGAGCCACACATACAGTTTCCCCGCAAGCCATACTCCGCTTGCCTTAACCACGAATGTGCCTTAACAACACATATGCGTGGTTAAGGCATTGCTCTAGTTGCCTAGCGGAAGGGGAAGACAGAAGGAGGAAGACTGAATACTCAGGACTCTGGAGAGGACACAGTGAAGTAAGTGGTGCTTGTTCTTTGGGGATGGAGGGGGTATAATGGACAGTTTACAGGGCAGGGTCGGGGTGGTTTAGGGATGTAGGAGATCGTTTTTAGGGCTCAGGGCAGGGGAGCTGGAGTCGGGGTAGTTTTTGGGGCGTGGACTTAATTTTTGGAGCTTAGGGCAGGGGGAGAAAGGACAGTTTACAGGGCATTGTCGGGGTAGTTTAGGGAAGTATGGGATATTTTGGTGCTCAGTGTGGGGGGGCTGGGGTCGTTTTTGGGGCGTGGGTTTAATTTTTAGGGGGCAGGGGAGAGAGAAAATGTACAGGTTACAAGGCAGGGGTATGATCTTTAGACCGCATGCCCCTTTACCCATCATGTCTTTACAACATATTTGTGTGGTAAAGACATGCATGCTAAAGACGCGGTTGTGGTACAGGCATGTGTGGTTTAGGCATGTGTTGTACCATCATATAACCGAAATATGCAGTTGGAGGGTTTCCGAAGTGTCTCACTGAGAAACAGCAGAAGAAAGTAGTGTGAAGAGGACAATGATGATTGATACCCCTACTTCATCCACAAACCTTAGGAAGTGTCAATGCACAATCTGCTTAAAAAGTTTAAACGACTATATATATATATGACAACCATCAGGTCTCAACGTTACAGAAGATCTGTTTACATGCCTCTGAAAATATTAATCTGTTTCTTAGTGGGATTTTTTATACATGAGTACAAAGAAGCAACAGGTTGAGATGTCATCAGTGATGTCATGAGTGATGTCACTGACCATGTCATGAGTGATGTAATATGTGACGTCATCCGCAGAGCATTGCGGGCACGCAAGTTATAGTTAGCTGAACTAACTATAACGGGGGAATTTCAATGGTTTTGTATGAGTGAAATGTCCAGCTAACTATAACGTGTGAAACCTATGGTTTTTTCAATGAATTTATAAGGTTTTTTAAAATGCTAATTCCTAACTATAACGTGGCTGAAACCAATGTTTTTTTCAGTGAATTTCTAAGGTTTTTTAAATGCTTATTCCTTACTATAATGTGGCTGAAACCTATGGTTTTTTCAGTGAATTTCAAAGGTTTTGTGAATGATAATTTTTTTAATGTATTAATTGTTATATTCTTTTTTATACTGATTTACTACATTGTTTTAAACTATTTATTTTTAGATATTTTATTTTTTTAATTACATTACATACTTTTAATATAAATTGAAAAAAATGTTTTAAAAAATATTGACATTGTAATAATTTTTTTGTATTTTATTTATTTTTTAATTTATATATATATATATCTTATAAAGCAGGCAATGATATCCTATGGAAGGAAATTCAATTTACTGTAAGTATGGTTAGAATTACTTGTCAGGATCAGTAGTAGGCTGAAAGGTGCAGCACTGAGGTCTCTCCTGATAACAGATGAGTAAATCGGAATTCGTAGTTCGGCTGATTTTAGAGGAATTTTTTAATGTTCCAAAACTCCACACTTAGAAGAATTTCCAAGTGAAACCAGTCAATGTTAGCCTATGGAAGGAACTTCAAGTTACTGTAAGTACGGTTAGAATTACTTTTCAGGATCAGTAGTGGGCTGAAAGTTGCAGCACTGAGGTCTCTCCTGATAACAGGTGAGTAAATCGGAATTCGTAGATCGGCTGATTTTAGAGGAATATTTGTACGTTTAAAAAATAGACACTGAAACTTTTCTGGTGAAAACCACACAATAGATTCCTATGGAAGGAAATGCAAGTAACTGGTAAATACGCTTAGATTTACTTTTCAGGGTCCATACTGGGCTCAAAGTTGCAGCACTGACGTCTCTCGTGATAACAGGTATATTGCTCAATAGTGAAGGAAGGGGCGGGGCCTGAGGTGACATTTGTGCAAACACGCCCTGTGGCGCGTTTTAAGTTGGGGAATTAATTCCTCTTCAATCCTGAGGTCCCCTGTGGGCCAACTAGCCCACCAGGTACCTCCAGTATGCACCAGGGAGTTGGCCCCTAGGGGACCTCAGGATTGGAGAGGAATTAATTCCCCAACTTAAAACGCGCCACAGTGCATGTTTGCACACATATCACCTCAAGCCCCGCCCCATACTTTCGCCGCTGTGCAAACGTGCCCCGTAACGCATTCTAAGTTGGGGGATTAAGTCCCCTTGCATACTGGGTGTCCCTGGGGACCAACTAGCCCACCAGGAATCTCCAGTATGCGCCATGGGGCTGCCATGCAGAGAGGTGTAAAAAGGGGCATGGCCTCATTACACCTCTCTGCAACACAGCCCCCTGGCGTGTTTCCAGAGGGGAACTAAATCCCCTTGAATACTGGGGGTCTTTGGGGTCCAACTAGCCCACCGGGAACCTCCAGTATGCACCAGGGGGCTGAGTTGCAGAGAGGTGTAAAAAGGGGCATGACCCCATTACACCTCTCTGCAACGCAGCCCCCTGGCGCATACTGGAGGTTCCTGGTGGGCTACTTGGCCCCCAGGGCCCCCAGTATTCAAGGGGAATTACTTCCCCCTCTGCAAACGCGCCAGGGGGCGTGCGTTTGCAGAGTGGTGCAGGGGGGGTGCGTGGCCTCCTCCTCGATCACGTTTAAATGTTGGTTATCTCCTTACATGCAAACCGTCAATAGATATCTAAGAAGAGGGGGTTTCATAGGAACCATAAAAGGATAGCTTTCAACCAAAAATTCTGTATTTTTGATAATGAGGTGTCAATTGTTATTTGCACCCTGTTCTGGGAGATAAACCTGTAATCAGGTCTCCTGTAGCTTAATTCCCCTTTTTCTTTTTTTTGCTTGAATGCAGTTGGGTAGCTGGTCATCTTTATCCAACCATTCCTAAATAGGATTTATGGTGCTATACACCCCAAAGGATTCCATGAGTTTCAGGGCATGCTATCACTCAGCTGTATACCTTGAAGGGATTCACTCAGGCAATTATTCACTCCTCAGGCAGCGAGGACACAAATCAGGCCCTTTTGCAAAACCCAACCATTTCAAAAGAGGGAAGGGGTTCATAATTAGATTCCAAGAACCAAGCAACAGCATTTTGTAACTGTGCTATTAAACATATTTATAAAGCAAACACAAGGAGATGATGGACAGAGTGCTGAAACTTTTCAGCCACTCACCCCTAGTCACAGATCAGGGTTGAATCCATCATCATTCTTATATATATATATATATATATATATATATATATATATATATATATATATATATTTCTTACTTCTTGCTCCCAAACAAACACCAGCCTGCTGCACTCTCGAGCGGGTGCTCCTTCCAGGCGGGGGTGCGCCCGCCGAACAAATTACTGCTGCCACAATCCTTTCACATTTTCATGCGAACCAGAAACAGCACTTTCAGGGGGGTTATTAAAGCCAACAAATCTTTATTTGGCAAACCAGCACGGACAAGACGCGTTTCGGCGCTTAGCCTTTGTCAATTGACAAAGGCTAAGCGCCGAAACAAATAAAGATTTGTTGGCTTTAATAACCCCCCTGAGAGTGCTGTTTCTGGTTCGCATGAAAATGTGAAAGGATTGTGGCAGCAGTAATATATATATATATATATATATATATTCAACGCTCAGCTTTAGACTTCGTTTTTTCCAAAGAACCGCACTCGTGGAATCAAGGTTTGCCGTGCTCACACCATAAGTTTTTTAATCACAAAGTTTAACAGACGCGTTTCAGCATCAAGCCTTCGTCAGTGTCAATTACATTGCGGAAGTTAGCATGGGTATTAATGCAGACATTCATAGACATGGTTGACGGACTCAATTGTTATTACGGGTCGCGCCATCTTAAAGCATGTTAATACATTTGCGTGCTCTATCTCGACTCCAAGTGTTACCTTGATTAGTAGTATATCGCCGTGTATCGGCATAGCTCCCCGCAATATTACACTGCGGAGAGATACAAAAAGGGGGTGCAAAAACTTTACAGTCCCCGCTATCAAGATTCCCACGTGTCCATCAAGCCATGTATTGGCAAGTCTCCGCTTTCAAATACCAGCTTATTTACACCAAGTGCATTGCCATTTCAACAAATATCAAAAAAATTCAAAAAATTCAAAAAATTTATCAAAATCAATCAATTGATCAAAATATATTTTCACACATTATTATCAGAAAAGCTTCCTGCCCAACCAAATTAGATCAAATCAAACACTGGGTCTGTTGCCTCATCTCCTTACATCTTCACCGCTCTTCCCCATATTATCATCTGTCTTTTCATACTTTTGTTATTCATTACTCTTTCGATTACAGATTGAGAAAAACGGGCTTGTTATAGGGGATTAATAGAGGGTGACAACAACTTAGATATTCTCAATACCACTCAGGATAAGTCATCCCATCAGTTCCTGATTGTTCCTTTTCAAATATGAAGTTCTCTTAATGACCTAAACCAAAACCAAAGAGAAGAAGAAGAAAGTCATCTCTTTGGGTGTTCAAGTTATTTTCCCAGGTGAACAGCGAGTTCTTCTCCGCTGTTCAATCCCAGTGGTGCCTTAGTCATGAGGTCAATGATATACCTGGATTCCAGGCGTCTCCGTTTTTTCAGTCTGTCACCTCCTCTAGCACACTCGGACACAAAGTCAAGGCCAAAATACTGCAATTTACTTCTGTCTCTCTGATGCATTTGGTCAAAATGTCTTGCAACGGGGTATGCTGGGTCTGCTTTCTCAATCGCCCTTTGATGTTCGAGTACCCTGATCTTAAGCTGATGGATCGTGCTCCCAATGTACTTTAGACCACACGGGCAGACCAGACAATAAACCGCATAGCTAGTGCTGCATGTCATAAACTTGTTAATGGTTTTAGAGATGTTTGTACCAGGAATTCCATATTTTCGTACCCTTTTGCTTCCTATGCAGGCTTTACATTTCCCGCAGGGGTAAAAACCTCCAATTTCTGCAATTTTACCTGTCTTACTGGTGACTTGTTCGAAGTGACTTTTCACCAGTGAGTCTTTCAGGGACCTTGCCTTACGATAGGTAACTAGTGGTTTCCCTGGAATTTCATCCTTAAGGATGCGATCCGTCTTCAGAATATGCCAGTTTCTTTGCAATATTCTTTTCAAGTTCATGGATTCACTGGTATATGGAGTAATCAAGCGAAATTTCCCTTCGTTGCCAGATTGTTCAATCTTTGGTTTAGGTTTAAAGAGATCCTCTCTTCTGATTTTTCTGACTTTTTTTAGTGTTTTGGATAGAGAGACTGGATCATATCCTCTTCTGCAAAATCTCTCTATGCAACTCTTTGCTGCCAACTCAAAGTCTTGGTCCCTGCTACTGTTCCTTTTCATCCTGAGCATTTCGCCATACGAGAAACTTTGTATCAGTCTCGTGGGGTGATTGCTGTCTGCTCTTAGGATGGAATTGCCTGACGTTGGCTTGCGGTATAGTGATGTATGTAAACCTTCTTGGTCTACACTCACCCTCAAATCCAGGTAGTCAGCTGTAGTCGAGCTAACCGTCCCTGAAAAGTGTAGGTTGCAGTTGTTGTCATTTAGGATTTCTATATATTGATACGCCCCCTCCATCGTCCCTTGCCACACGATGAAGAGGTCGTCAATATATCTGAACCACCTCACCACTTTCGCTGTTTCCTGTCCCTCAATCTGTAGAGCCATGGGCACCCGCTCCTCCCACCAGCCAACGAACAAGTTCGCATAACTGGGGGCAAAGCAGGTGCCCATCGTAGTTCCAGAGATTTGTGTGTATAACTGCTCGTCGAACAGGAAAATGTTGCTTGTTAAGCAGAATTCTATAAATTCTAGCAGCATTTGGTTATGTAATACAAACCTTGCAGGTCTTTTATTTAGGAAATGTTCCACTGCGACTAGACCCAATTTGTGCTTGATGTTAGTGTAAAGACTTGTTATGTCTAATACTAGTAGGAGATAAGATGGGTCCCATACCATGTCCGCAATTTTCATCACAAAGTCTTTAGTGTCTTTTATGTGGGATTTCAGTTGGGTCGCAAGGGGAAACAAGAAGCTGTCTATAAACTTTGACATGTTTTCCGTTAGTCCATTGATAGATGAAACTATAGGTCGACCCGGTGGTTCTATTGCGTTTTTGTGTAGTTTTGGAAGATGGTAAAAAGTGGGGATTGTGGGGTTGTTACTACGTAAATACATGTTTTCATCACTTCCCAACATTAGTTTCTTGTACCATTTGTTGACCAGTTCATCGTATCTCTTTATGCCATCTTTGTACTTCCTCTCGTCTGTTCGTTGATAGTATTGTTTATCCGAGAGCTGTCTTAGTGCTTCTTTGTGATAGTATTCCCGAGTAAGTAACACCACATTGCCGCCCTTATCTGAAGGCTTGATTATGGTATTTTCATCTTTCTGAAGATTCTTTAGGGCTTCTCTTTCTTGAGGATCAATGTTGTCATTCCCCCTTATCGTTGTTCGTTTGTTTCTTAGGGTCACCAGATCTTTCAGAACGGTCTCGGAGAAGGCATCTATCGCATCCCATGGCATTACGGGGTTAAATGTTGACATAGGTTTTAATCCACTTTCCTCTCTTTCTTGTGTGATATCATTCATCAATGCTCTGTCGATCACAGTGTTGCCTTGTGTGCTTTGCGTGTTCCTTTCCATCCTAAGGCTTTCTAAATTTTCTATCCCTCTCAGATCTTCACAGGATAAAATATCAGTCGCGGTCAGTCTTTTGTTGGCTAATTTTGGTCCTTTGGAAGCTATTCTGAGCTGGTGATATTTATGTAACTTAAGTTTTCTTACGAACGTGTACAGATCGATCCTCATCTGCGTGTATTCGCTCTTGTTATTAGGGCAGAAGCTGAGGCCTCGGCTAAGTAGATTTTCTTCTACTTCGGTCAGTGTTCTCTTGGACAGGTTGACCACTGTGGATGGATGGGTGGATGGATAGGTTTTTATATAGCGCAATATCACCGCCAGGTCTCAAAGCGCTTTGCATTGGGAACCCGTCCTGGTTTTTCCCTGTGAGATAGCCCCTACTGGGTATCCCCAAGGTGAAAGCCAGGCATCCCGCCGCGGGGGGCCGTAGTGGAGATTAAGCAAGCTATTGCCCAGAGTTGCAGAGTGTGAACCTGTGATTCGAGTAGGCACCGAAGCGAGAATTACCGAGTCCGTGGACATTTTGGGCTCAAGACCCTGCCTCGTCGGGAATTGAACCCTGGTCCCGGGTCTGATCTCAGCGTCCGGGTCTGCCTCCTCTAAACAGTGAGCCACACTTCTCCACTGTCCATCAGTCATTACTTGTTGGTTTTTCTTCTGTTCCTCCATGTCTGGGCTCTTCCTCTTCCTGCCCCCACCTGCCCTCCTTGTTCTCCTCCTGCTCCGTTCTCTGGGGGTTTGGTCTTTCCGCCTCGCAACCATGCCTGGCGAATTACTGTACACTCGTTGTGAAAAGGAGGAGAAATAGAAGTCTGTCCTCCTTTCTGCTTCCCAACTGTTGGTGAAGCTTGAGAGATTGCACGAACGCGAGGTGCGCAAATGGTGGGAAGCCACCAGCCTCCAAAGTTATATAGATGACAAGGTCATACGACTGAGAGGGATAGAAAATTTAGAAAGCCTTAGGATGGAAAGGAACACGCAAAGCACACAAGGCAACACTGTGATCGACAGAGCATTGATGAATGATATCACACAAGAAAGAGAGGAAAGTGGATTAAAACCTATGTCAACATTTAACCCCGTAATGCCAGGGGATGCGATAGATGCCTTCTCCGAGACCGTTCTGAAAGATCTGGTGACCCTAAGAAACAAACGAACAACGATAAGGGGGAATGACAACATTGATCCTCAAGAAAGAGAAGCCCTACAGAATCTTCAGAAAGATGAAAATACCATAATCAAGCCTTCAGATAAGGGCGGCAATGTGGTGTTACTTACTCGGGAATACTATCACAAAGAAGCACTAAGACAGCTCTCGGATAAACAATACTATCAACGAACAGACGAGAGGAAGTACAAAGATGGCATAAAGAGATATGATGAACTGGTCAACAAATGGTACAAGAAACTAATGTTGGGAAGTGATGAAAACATGTATTTACGTAGTAACAACCCCACAATCCCCACTTTTTACCATCTTCCAAAACTACACAAAACGCAATAGAACCACCGGGTCGACCTATAGTTTCATCTATCAATGGACTAACGGAAAACATGTCAAAGTTTATAGACAGCTTCTTGTTTCCCCTTGCGACCCAACTGAAATCCCACATAAAAGACACTAAAGACTTTGTGATGAAAATTGCGGACATGGTATGGGATCCATCTTATCTCCTACTAGTATTAGACATAACAAGTCTTTACACTAACATCAAGCACGAATTGGGTCTAGTCGCAGTGGAACATTTCCTAAATAAAAGACCTGCAAGGTTTGCATTACATAACCAAATGCTGCTAGAATTTATAGAATTCTGCTTAACAAGCAACATTTTCCTGTTCGACGAGCAGTTATACACACAAATCTCTGGAACTGCGATGGGCACCTGCTTTGCCCCCAGTTACGCGAACTTGTTCGTTGGCTGGTGGGAGGAGCGGGTGCCCATGGCTCTACAGATTGAGGGACAGGAAACGGGGAAAGTGGTGAGGTGGTTCAGATATATTGACGACCTCTTCATCGTGTGGCAAGGGACGATGGAGGGGGCGTATCAATATATAGAAATCCTAAATGACAACAACTGCAACCTACACTTTTCAGGGACGGTTAGCTCGACTACAGCTGACTACCTGGATTTGAGGGTGAGTGTAGACCAAGAAGGTTTACATACATCACTATACCGCAAGCCAACGGCAGGCAATTCCATCCTAAGAGCAGACAGCAATCACCCCACGAGACTGATACAAAGTATCCCGTATGGCGAAATGCTCAGGATGAAAAGGAACAGTAGCAGGGACCAAGACTTTGAGTTGGCAGCAAAGAGTTGCATAGAGAGATTTTGCAGAACAGGATATGATCCAGTCTCTCTATCCAAAACACTAAAAAAAGTCAGAAAAATCAGAAGAGAGGATCTCTTTAAACCTAAACCAAAGATTGAACAATCTGGCAACGAAGGGAAATTTCGCTTGATTACTCCATATACCAGTGAATCCATGAACTTGAAAAGAATATTGCAAAGAAACTGGCATATTCTGAAGACGGATCCCATCCTTAAGGATGAAATTCCAGGGAAACCACTAGTTACCTATCGTAAGGCAAGGTCCCTGAAAGACTCACTGGTGAAAAGTCACTTCGAACAAGTCACCAGTAAGACAGGTAAAATTGCAGAAATGGGAGGTTTTTACCCCTGCGGGAAATGTAAAGCCTGCATAGGAAGCAAAAGGGTACGAAAATATGGAATTCCTGGTACAAACATCTCTAAAACCATTAACAAGTTTATGACATGCAGCACTAGCTATGCGGTTTATTGTCTGGTCTGCCCGTGTGGTCTAAAATACATTGGGAGCACGATCCATCAGCTTAAGATCAGGGTACTCGAACATCAAAGGGCGATTGAGAAAGCAGACCCAGCATACCCCGTTGCAAGACATTTTGACCAAATGCATCAGAGAGACAGAAGTAAATTGCAGTATTTTGGCCTTGACTTTGTGTCCGAGTGTGCTAGAGGAGGTGACAGACTGAAAAAACTGAGACGCCTGGAATCCAGGTATATCATTGACCTCATGACTAAGGCACCACTGGGATTGAACAGCGGAGAAGAACTGGCTGTTCACCTGGGAAAATAACTCGAACACCCAGAGAGATGACTTTCTTCTTCTTCCCTTCTTCTCTTTGGTTTTGGTTTAGGTCATTAAGAGAACTTCATATTTGAAAAGGAACAATCAGGAACTGATGGGATGAGTTATCCTGAGTGGTATTGAGAATATCTAAGTTGTTGTCACCCTCTATTAATCCCCTATAACAAGCCCGTTTTTCTCAATCTGTAATCGAAAGAGTAATGAATAACAAAAGTATGAAAAGACAGATGATAATATGGGGAAGAGCGGTGAAGATGTAAGGATATGAGGCAACAGACCCAGTGTTTGATTTGATCTAATTTGGTTGGGCAGGAAGCTTTTCTGATAATAATGTGTGAAAATATATTTTGATCAATTGATTGATTTTGATAAATTTTTTGAATTTTTTGAATTTTTTTGATATTTGTTGAAATGGCAATGCACTTGGTGTAAATAAGCTGGTATTTGAAAGCGGAGACTTGCCAATACATGGCTTGATGGACAAGTGGGAATCTTGATAGCGGGGACTGTAAAGTTTTTGCACCCCCTTTTTGTATCTCTCCGCAGTGTAATATTGCAGGGAGCTATGCCGATACACGGCGATATACTACTAATCAAGGTAACACTTGGAGTCGAGATAGAGCACGCAAATGTATTAACATGCTTTAAGATGGCGCGACCCGTAATAACAATTGAGTCCGTCAACCATGTCTATGAATGTCTGCATTAATACCCATGCTAACTTCTGCAATGTAATTGACACTGACGAAGGCTTGATGCTGAAACGCGTCTGTTAAACTTTGTGATTAAAAAACTTATGGTGTGAGCACGGCAAACCTTGATTCCACGAGTGCGGTTCTTTGGAAAAAACGAAGTCTAAAGCTGAGCGTTGTGTTACTGCGGTCACCCATTACCGCATACCGCACCCACCCGCGAGTGCCTTGATTCTCAGTGGGACAGAGAGCGTTCATATATATATATATGTGTATATATATATGTATATATTATAATTTTTTTATTAAAGTCAAACTTGTCACATTCAGACTTACAGATGCATATATTCCATTATACATAAGGCAGTTACATATCAATATTTATCATGCACATTGTGTTAGATCATCTATTCATGTTCGTGATTTCCCCTCTTTGACATTTCCATTTCTACCGTTTGTGAACTACACAATTCTCCTCTATATGCATTCCACCCTCCCCATTTTTTGTCCCATTTTTTAGGACAGCCTCTGGATTTATTGACATCTTTTTCAGAAATCATACATCTGTCCATTTCCGCTACCCAGCCTATTGTCAATGGTCGATTTGCTGCCCCCCACTTCATAGCGATTGCTCTCTTCACCAATGTGTAGCCTAGGGTGGCTAATTTCTGCTCTATGTCTTTTAAATCAGTGGCCTACCAAATATTTAGGATCCCCGTTGGTGGCGTTAAAGTAAACTGTTTCCCCAGCGCATCTTGCAACTTCTCTGTTGCCCTCTCCCACAGGGGTCTTATCTGGGGGCAGTCCCAAAGAATATGATAAAATGTTGCCTCTTGGTTACATCCACGCAGGCATAGTGTGTCTTGCTTTGTTCCTATTTTAGCTAGGGTTACTCCAGTGAGGTATGTTCGGTGCAGAACTTTCAGTTGAATCAATTTAAAGCGATGGTTTATTGCTGCCTCTCTTGGAGACATCAATGCCGCCTGCCAGTCATCATCTTCAATTGGTCCTAGATATGCTTGCCAGCAGTTTCTGAGAGTGTGGAAGGGCTCTGGCAAATTGTTACACAATTTACGATATGTGATTGAAATGGCTTTGTCTGGGATAGGTTCTGACAATATCAGGTCCTCCAAGGGAAACAATTCTGGTAGTGTTGTTAAGTCAGGGAGTGCAGTCCTAAGAGCATGGCGGATCTGTAGATATCTAAATATCCCCGCTTGTGCTAGTTCATGTTTCACTTGTAATTCTTTGAATTTGAGAATCTTATCCTTATGTATGAGAATTCCTATGGTAGACAGTCCAATGGTGTCCCATTTGTCAAAACTTTTATGGTGACAGAGCAACCCTAGCTGTTGAGAATACCATAATGGTGTAGCTTTCGTCAATACTTCCGTCCAGCGCAGACGCTTAGTTGTCTGATGCCAGATGGGGATCGTTTGAGCCATAGGGCCTAAATATCTCCCTTTACTGACCTTGGTGTATAGGGCCCCAAGATAACCCTCTCGTCCCGTCTGATATCTTTCTAATCTGTATGCTGGGTTCATAGGATGGCCATACAGCCATTGGTTAATTGCCACCAATTGTTATGCCCAGTAATAGAGCTGTATATCTGGGAGTGCGATTTCCCCCGTCATACCACCCCTTTGTCTATTTCCCTAGAGCTATCCGCGGTGCACCTCCACCGCACAATAATGTTCGGGCCTTCGCCTCCACGCTATTAAAATATGTGTTGAAATCTGGTATGGGCAATTCTGAAGCAGATAAAGGAACCACGAAGGGCACATGCTGCCCGAAATGCATTGGGTTTTTAATTAAACGCTGCTTTTGACAAACTTCTGTCGTGTTTCGGCAAGAGGTCCGGATGGGCACAGCCTCAACATGAGAAATTTGAAAATGGCACATTTCAGAAAATGTTTAATGAAAGGAAAGGCTAAAAAAACATGGTCAACATGATTAAAAAAGGATTTATAATGGTAAAAAATATGAATTGTTGCTGAACTGGCGTGATGTAGCTGTGCATTCGGTCTGGGGCAAGATGATGCCCCATCCCTTCACTTTAGTCCAATACATAGCATACCCTGAATATTTGCAAACATTTGTGAATATATTTAGTAATCTGTGTATTGAGGCATACAGGGATGCTAAGTATATCAGTCTATCGTCTGCATACAAGGAAATTCTGTCTTCATTATCTTCCTCGCATTTTAGCCCTCGAAGAGCTACGTTGTGTCTCACCCAAGATGCCAGTGGTTCTAGTACTAAGGCGAAAAGTAGGGGGGACAAGGGGCAGCGTGTCTAGACCCTCTGTTTTATTTAAACATTTGGGATGTGCAGTTATTCACCCTAACCTGACCCTGTAACTCAGTGTAAGGCAGCCTGACCCACTGTACAAACCGCGGACCAAATCCCAGATGAACCAGAACTTCAAAGAGATAAAGCCATTTAATAGAACCAAGTGCCCTGGAGGTATCCCGCGACAGTATTACTGCGTCGTCTTCTATGCATTGTTGACGTGCTAAGACAATATTTACTCAGCGAATATTCAGTGCCGTGTTCCTTCCCGGAAAAAAGCCTGATTGATCTGCATGAACCAGTGATGGGAGAACAGCACTCAAACGGGACAGCAGTAGTTTGGCTAGAATTTTAGCCTCCTCATTGATGAAGGAGATCAGTCTATAGGAGCTCAGCTGTTCGCCCATTTGCCGGGTTTTCGGATTACCACTATGGAGGCTAATCTTTGGTCTTCAGGCAGGATTCCCTTCTCTAAGCTTTCTTTATACATATGTTTAAGATGGGGTTCTACCCGTAGGGCATTGATTTGAGGAACTCAATTGGAACCCCATTGGGCCCCATTGCCTTCCCTTATTGGATGTTGAAATTGGCTTTACAGATTTCGTCATCCGTTATGTCTGCATCCAGCTCGGCCCTTTCTGTATCTGACAATGAGGGCAGGTTTATGTCAGTCAACAGCTGACATGATTCTTCAGATGTTTACATGGTGGAGGAGGAATACACCGCCTCCAAATAGTCCGCAAATGTCTCCGCTACCTCTTGGGGATCAGAGATCCTTTTATTCTTGCTAACGGATAGTTCAGGTACCCATCATTCCCCTTGTTCCCTTCTCTCTAGCCATGCAAGCATTTTCCCCACTCTATCTCCCTATTCATAAACCCTATTACATGTGAAGTAGTTTCTCTGAGTTTTTTCCCCTTCCATATTTTTATATTCGAGTTGTTTGATGGTTAAGCGGTGTGTGGCAGCCCCACTAGGTGAGGAGTTCTTTTGTGTTTGTAGTTGTTGGAGCGCCCTCTGTAATTGCAGTGTTTGTTGGTTATGTTGTCATATATAGCCTGTCTTTAATGCCAGAGCATGCTCTTTCAGCACCACTTTATAAGCTTCCCAAATGGTCTGAGCTGAGGCCACTGAGCCTAGATTTTCGGCTAAATAGTAGTCTGTCTGTTAAGTGAGATCCTCTTTTATTTCTGGAATTGTTAGGAGCCATGGAGTAATAAGTATGGAGCTGCGCTGTCTCTTTTGGTTGAAGGTGAGTTCAAGCCATACTGGGGAATGATCTAAGATTCACCTGGGGAGTCGGCGAGGGTTTTGAAAGTGGCCAAGGTCTACCAGGGGCATAAGGAAGTAATCAATCTGGGACATACTGTTGTGTGCATTGGAGTAGTGGGTATAATGCGTCATGTTTGGTTGCAATGAGCGCCATATCTCTGTCAGTCCCATGGCTCAAGTAAAGTCCTCCATTTGAGTGCTGTGCCGTGTTGGGGGTTGTCGAAGATACCTATCTAGTGTATCGTCCATAGTCATATTAAAATCACCTCCCAGTATTAATGTACCTTCTAGGAGATCGATCAGGATGCTGCCCAATTCGCTGAGTGCTTCCTTTCCAAGCGCTGGTGGGAGATACACTGAAACCACATTTATCGGCTTCCCCTCCAAACTGGCCACCATCACTGCCAACCGGCCTTGTGGGTCGGCCCATTTATGAGTGGGTGTGAGAGCTAGGTTTTTCCGCACTAAAATACTTGTGCCTCTGGAACCGGTTGTAATCCCTGCATGAACCAAAAGTTTGTATCCCCACCTGTTGAGGGCCTTGGAGTTATTACCTACTAGGTGTGTTTCCTGCAGTAATACTAAATTAGGTGTCTGTCTTTTGAGGTTTTGCAATACTACTCCCCTATTTATTTTGCCTCCCAGACTGTTCACATTCCACGTCATAATGGACAATTTTGTTTCTATTGTTCTACCCATGAGAAATCGGCATTAGGGACTGGCGAAACTCCTGCGGATAACACTGGAGGGGTGACCATCTCCCCTAACGAGTTAGTAGCCCTCCGTATAATCTTGGTTCTATTGTATGTTCTAGAGTGTTCCTGCAACTCTATATTTCTATACCATGCCATCTCAGGGGGGACACTGCTTTTCAAATCTTGTTCAGAACACGGTGCTTTGTGACATTTAACTTTAAAACTGACAAAAAGAAAACCCCTCCCTTCGCCCCACTCCACCCCCCTCGCTGCCCCCCTGCCAGTGGATTTCCAACTACCCACACACCAACAAGGCAGAGTGCCTGTCGCCCCCACCCCCCATTCATGAGGTGCTTGGTTACAACCCTCCCCCTGCCGTAATTTTAAGATAAAAGCATGTTACACATTATGTAATACAAACATGTCCAAGTCCCTTCTTATGTCTTCACTTCTAAAGCAGCTCAGTATTGACCAGTCGCCTAGATCAGTGCTAGTGGAGCATACCCTGTCAGCAACGGGTTGGTGGTGAGTACCCCAATGCTTTTCCCAGGTGTCTTACCCTATACCCAAGAACATTAGTCGTCCCTCAGCCTTCACACCCCGGAGTCCAAAACACTGTGTTTCTTTTGCCTTTCGTTGTTAAGTTCGGCTAGCCCAGGGTCGGGTCGTCTCGTGCTTTGTCCATGTTGTTCCGTCTATTGCTACGGGTTCTGTCATTTCGTTTTCCATTCGGCTTCCCAGCTCTTCGCCAGCCCTCCAACCATTCCCATGTCTCTTATGGGGACAAAAAAAGAATACGTTTTATCCTCTGATTCAACCCGGAGTCTTCCCGGGAAGAGCATTAAGTACTTTATTTCTTTATCCTGCAGTGCCTTATTGACCGTTATGAAACTTCATCTTTGGGCTTGGACTTTGGTGGTAAAGTCCGGGAGGAAGGTGACTCCACTGTCTTCCAGTTTCAATGGTGAGTTGGCTTGCGCTGTCTGGAGTATAACGTCCCAGTCACGAAAGTAGAACACTCTTGCGGTAATCGGTCTTGGAGGGCTCCAGGCTTTGGTCTACCCACAGGGACTCGATGAGCGCGTTCAATAGAAAAGTAACTGGATAGACGCCTCGGCTGGAGGCACTAAGTCCTCGACAAAGAGGTCTGCCACCGACCCCTCAGCCCGTTCCGGAACTCCCAGAATATGAATGTTATTCCTGTGTGCTCTTCCTTCATACTTATCTAGTAGTCCCTCCATTTACATCTGTTGGTCATGGAGTTGGATTACTTGTTGCTTAAGAAGGGCCGTGTCTGAGGCTAGCATTTCGGTAGCCTCCTTCACTCTGGAGTCCATTTTACGCAGGTCAGCTCTGGTGAGGGAAACCTCAATATTAACAGAGTCAATGCGAGTCTCTAGTGAGGTCCACACTCCGGCAATGGCCTCCATGACATCTTGAAGGGTTACATCTGGGTGGGGAGTTTGACATTGAGGGCCTTCTGTTCCCCCTGTGGGGGTGGTTTTGTCCTCTTCACCCGTTTTGCCCCAGGCATAGTTGGCTAACTTGCTTTGAGCCTGCAACTTGGGTCCGTTTCCGCTGGCCATTTATGTGCAGTGTTGAGCAGTGTCCCTCTAGCTACTGAGGGTCTCGCACCAGTACTTACCGCCGCCTGTGCAGGAGAGATTCCCACCTCTGCCGGTCTGTTGGGCTTCCCAGGAAGGCAAGTGGACTGCTCTCTGGGGAAGGAGTCACGATGGGTCACCGCCCAGGTTCAGAGCCCTTCAGGTGAGGGGCACGGGATGGCATGGAGTCAGAAGGAGCCCGCACTACTACTCAATATCCCTCAGTCCTCACTTACCATTCGCTGTATTTTAGCCCGGACAATTACTGGGTGACACTGGAGGGCTGAAGGGCCTCGTTGCACCTGCAGTTTCCAGCCTCCTTAAGCCCCCTCTGATTGGGTAGGTTGCTTCCGTGCATGTTGTTTCGCCCCCGGCGTTCGTGGGTATTGTCGTGTCTGTCGTGATCTGGAGACACTGACTATGGTGCAATCAACCTTTGCGACCGGCTCCTTGGCCTTGCATTCTCTGAGATTCCCAGTTCCTTAGGCCTTTTTTCGCTTTTTATGAGCTTTGTTTCAGCACGTTGTGGCAATCGCACCTCCTGTGTGTTCTCCTGCCCCTCTATCAAGTCACCGGAGAGTGACCTCTCCTTCTTGCAACGTGATACACTGGGCCGCTAAGCAGGGGCCTCGATTTCCTTCGCCGTTCTGGCACCCTAATCGCAAGCGACATTAAAGCCCCTCCCACCACCGGGGCTTCGCGATTTCCCGGGTCGCTGACAGCACTGGTTGCGCCGCTTTTGTTTGCGGGCTGCGGGGCTCATAGTCCTCTGCTCCAGGACCTCCCAACCGGCACTATAGTCGTGGCATCCCCTCACGCTCACCTTTTCCAGCTGACAGAGCGAGGAGGGGCCGCCATTTTTGTCCTGCTTGGGCTCCGAGTACTCCGATGGTGCTCCGGTTCAGCTGCAATTTCCACAGTGGGCTGCCCAGATCTGCTTTCTTGGACTTGACTTGGACCCCCGGTTATGGGGGGGGGGGATACCTTCAATTTAGATGCCTGATATTTCAGGAGGAACGGCGAGGGCAGCGGAGCCGCTTCAGAGTGCGGCGATACCTGATGGCTGCTAGCCACGCCCCTATCATCATTCTTTAGCTCACTTTGCCACCTCAGTTCAGACTCAGCTATATGCAAATCAGTCTTGACGCTGTGCCTTATGAGAACTGTCCAGCCAGGTATTCCCTGAACCGGAAACAAGCAACCTGGGACCGGTTTCTGGGTGACACCTTTCATCTCCTTGTATTTGCTTTGTTCGCCCTAAGTTGGCAGGGTATACCCAGACGTGGGTCCCTTGCTCGCTGTTGTAATCTAGCAAGTGTTATGCATCCTTCCTATGGTTGCCCCCTGCTCTACTGCTTGGCCTACATGATGTCATCGGAATGTTGAGAGGGTTTGATGGGAAGTAAGAATAAGTAGGTGTCAAGGGCTGAGCAGTGAAGTGCTGCTCCTGGTGGGGTCTATAACTTGTCTCTATAATATATCTCTATAATATGGATCTGATCTATAGAATAAAGCTATGATCCTGAACTACATTACTTGGACTACAGATCTTTCTTTTAACTTTAACACGTGCTTTGCCAAAGGATTCAAACTACTCTGGCTGATGAGGCCTGTAAGCCCGAAACCGGTCCCAGGATGCCTGCTTCCGGTCCAGGGAAGACATGGTTTGGCAGTTCGGTGGACTGCTATCATGAGGCACAGGGTGAAAATTGATTTGCATATAGCTGTGTCTGAACTGGGGTAGCGAATTGAGCTAAAGAATGATGATGGGGGGGCGATGATGGATTCAACCCAGATCTCTGACTGGGAGTGAGTGTCTGAAAAGTTTCAGCGCTCCGTCCACCAACAGATTCTTTAAAGGAAGGGGAGTTTCTTTGCAAGGACAGCTCTTTTGTTTCTCCCATATTGCTACTTCAGCCAGGCAGATGCAGAATCTTATTTCATTGTTTTGGATACTATTGCTCAGAGCCAGCATCATTACTACCTGCTGTGAGTACCTTCACTTTCCACAAAGGCTGTTTACTGCCAGACAATGAAATCTGAGGACCTTAGTGAATCGACATGCCCTGTCTGGAAAATGTATTATAACAGACAATGTCTCAACAGGTAATATTAATGGATAATTATGTAAATCATGCACAATATTTCATAAATGGAACTCAATGCAGTCTTTTGTACTAAAGAAAAACGCGTGCGCTAGGGAAAGAAACACTATTCATTCACTTTGAGGGTGTGGATTAAGGGCAAGAACGGCCGTCTTTGAAGCTGGGTTAACAGGTTCGAGTCTGGCAGTGGCTCAAACATCCCGTGGGTCTGGGCAAATCACGTAATTTCCCAGTGCCTAAAACACGACTGTGTCCATATGTAATGCAACTGGTGCTCATGTAAGGCGCTCTGATACTTACGAGTTCCCGCTAAAGAATTGTATTTTTATCACATTTTACATAAACGATTGTTTGGAGATTTACAAGCCAAATATGTTTTTGCTCTTAAAGCTAACCAGAACCTTGGTTCGGTTCTCCAATCTTACTTTAAACTGCTGCCTTTCCCATCGCTGGTAAACATTCTGTTCTACAATACTCCCTTGCCTAACCTACTTGTACAATGCACCTACTTTCGAGGTGTCTGCCGTTCGTGGACGAGAGCCACCCGGCCTGTAGTTGCATCATGGAGCGCGTCATGTCCTGCGTCCCCAGCCGGTCAGTCGCTGCCTCCCTGGGACCGGGGCTCTGTTTCCAGTCGTGTCACCTGCTGTTGCACGCCGACTTGTCCTACTACCTGCGCCGCAGGTGACACCGTTACGAGGACGGTGAGTCGGCGGTGCTGGGCTGCGCACGACCAGCCTCTGCAAGGTGAAACTGCCCGGCTGCGCACCCGCTGCCCGGTGGGGAGCGGGACTAGTTCGCATCCCCCGTAACCGCTGCTGCACATCTTCGGATGCTCCTCTTTTAGGCTCCCTGTTGAGAACGGTGCGGAAAGCCGCCGATTTTAATTGTCGAGGTGCTCTAACACGGTAGGGGACGTTGGTTTTGGGAGCTATGCGATTTCTATGGTTGAGGTGCTCGTTTATTTTTTATTTTTATTTAATGCGATTTTATATAGCGCGAATATTACCCGAAGGTGTCAGAGCGCTTTACAAAAGAACCAGTTGCGTTACATAAGGACTTTGGGTTACATGAGTTACATAAGAGATATAAACAGAAATTCGTTTTTTTGCAAATGTACAAGTGGAGCGAAGGGAGGAAAAAATTGCAAATTTACAAGTTGTAGAGTCTATCAAGGAAGAGATACAATCAAGTGCACTCTAAAATCACATAGGAATGGTAGTAAGTACAAAGGTCTCGTGTGGAGTCCCGCCTTAGAAACACGATCCTAATGGTAGAATGTACATGTTCTAGTTTGTGTGAAATGTGTATCCCACCTGCTGTGGTTTTTTAGATGTTTTGTAGAACAAAAATGGCAATGCTGTCAATTTCTAGATTCAGCTGAAAGAATGCGTTTCCTGGTCCTTGGTCCTTCCTAGCAAAATGCTAAACTGTTCTTTGCTTTAGGTTAATAGGGGCGCGCTTATCTTTTGCCAATCCACCCTGGTATCCCTGTTTTAATGAGTTCATAATGTTCAACCCTACTGCTGGTCATTTAGTTGTAGTGCGCTATCATAGAAATTAGAGCACGCCCGACACCGCGGCTATGTGCTCTCTGGCCTCCTGCTCCTTTTGAAGGCGTTATTGTGACCGTAGGTAGTTAATGGGGTGGATGGATAGTACTGATTGGATTGGTACCCCATGCAGCTATCAACCGAAATCTTCTATACAAGCTCTAGACCAGCCAGACTTGTCGTCTGGACCCTGCGACACAGACACATGACCCAACACCTAAGAGAACTACACTGGCTCCCCGTCGAGAAGAGAGTAACCTTCAAACTCCTCGCCCACACCTACAAATCCCTCCACAACATCAGTTCCAAATACCTCAATGGGAGAGTCTTCTTCCATGCACCCAAAAGGAACCTCCGCTCCGTAGACCTCACCCTAGCAGAGACTCCCCTCATCTGCAGAAACAGAGCTGGCGGAAGAGCCTTCTCCTAAGTCAGATAATCCCCGACCCTGCACACCTTCAGGAAGAACCTCAAGACCTGGCTCTTCCAATGAACTGCAGCTGCCCTCCACCCCCCACCGCCTTGAGACCTTCACGGGTGAGCAGCGCGCTTTACAAAACTCTGATTTATAGATTGATTAGCAATATAGTTGTCAAAGGTTACCGCAGTGCCTCAATAAACCTGCAAAACTGTTCAAAGGCTGCTCTCTCTCCACCCAAACAGTAGTTGGAGCCCCGCGACAGAGAACGACAGCACCTTGGGTGGGAGTCGGCTCCAAAACCCACTAAATCACTTGCCAACTCACCGCAATACACGTGGGGATATGCCGCACAAAGTATGACATTCATCGCTCCTTGTTGCTTGCGCGCTGGGTACCATGAGGTTACTCCTTCCTCATGCTCGATGTCACCCGGCAGGCTTAATATGGGCCAAGCAATTGTCGCCAAATATTGTAAGTAAAGATCGTCCAGACCGTTCATGTCATTTCTATTAGAAGCTTTATTCAGACTACCTTGGCAGTACTTCCCTCGCCAGCCTCAACTCTCATCTGACAATAAAATAATCTCCACAACAAACCTTCCTCATGAACCGAACACCCAAGGATTGTCAAGTAGAAACTCAAAGCTAGAACTGATTTGAGTATTTATTCATAGAAATGAGGAAATGAACACCACCAACCGTGCACTCCTTCTTCGTCCTGAAGCCTCCTGCAACTCTCGCTCAGCTCCACAGAACTCTCCATTTGGAATTCTAAACTCATGCAGTGACAGAGCTAGAAACGTAAAGCTATTCACAACACATCTCCTCCTATTACACTTTGAAAGACAATAAACATGGAGTGCTGTAAATAATTACAATAACACAATTCCATAAAACAATAACACCATAATAAATATTGTAACATACAACTTAAAAAGGAAAAGAAACTACACAACAGGTTTTTCCCATTCGTCTTTATCACTCCCTGCCATCTGAATAGCCCCCTAAAGTACCTTATAAAATCTTTCAATCATACCATTTCCACTAGGATTATAAAGAGATGTGGTACAATGTTTGACTCACACCCTCTTAGAATAATCCTTGGCTTTATTGGACACAAATTGTACACCATTATCAGTGATGATGGTGACCGGTTATCCTTCCCGAGTGAACACCTTGTCCAAAAAACACACAAAATCGTGTCTCTGTCCACTTTCTCCACCACCTGCACCTTGGGCCATCTTTAAAATATATCAATAACAGCAAAAATATACTTTGGGTGCTCTCCAATAGGTCCCATAATATCCACAGCTACAGTATTAAATGGTTCTTTAGGAATAATAAGGTCACAAATATTAGGTCTCAAAGTTTTGAGAGACTTCAGAATTAGTACAACTTGTACAATTTCTAGCTGTTCTTTCTTTAAATAAGTCCATACCTGGCTACCAAAATCCTTTTATAATTCTTTGCTTAGTTTTGACAATACCTCCTTGACCTTCATGACCCTGCATGCTAATCTTATTTCTTAACATAGATAGTGGGACTACTCTATCTCGTCTTAATATTATACCGTCCTCAGAAGTCCATTTATTCCTAATTTCCCAAAAGCTTCATATTGCAGACTTACATCCCCTCCTTTGTAAGTCATCCATTTACCATATACTCAAACACCTTTTGTAGTACGTCCTCTTCAGCATACTCTTTCATCCAGACCTCCTTCTCTATAGCCGAAACACCATGTTCATGTACCTATGCTATGTGATACTCACCCCATTCTACGCTCAAGTCTTCTTTAACCCCTTCCACGCTCATGACGAGCTGGGCTCGTCATGAGGTAGCCTCCTCGCACGCTCATGACGAGCCCAGCTCGTCATGGTACATGTGTTTTTGCATTTTCCAGCACACAGCGGGAAAATGCATAGCATTGATGTGGTTAATCTGCAAAGACATTCTAGACCAGAAGTCTGCAGTTACATTTTCTTTTCCTAGCACACAAAAAATTCTGTACATATAATCTTGCAATTTCATAGACATGCTTGCTATGCACACAGACACTTTTATAATACCCTCTGTGGTAAGTAATCTGACCAAGGGCATATGATCGCTCTGTTACAAACATTGCTTACCCCCTCACAAATGATCTAAAATGCTCCAATGCCCATATGCATGCTGAAGTCTCTCTCTCAATAACTGATGGTGTTGGAGCTCTAGAGGCATATGCAATTTCAACTTCACCTTTGTCCTTTACTTGTGACTATACAGTGCTTATTCCCTTGCAACTTGCATCGGCAGTAATGACCCTCAGCAGGTTGGGATCAAATCCACTCAAAGCTGTGGCATCAGCAATGGCTGATTTTACATCAGCAAATTCTCTTAAGCAATCATTGCTCCACTCAAATTTTCATTTATTATTGAGTAATTGGCAAATATTAAAAGTTCTTGTGGAAAAATTGTTCACATACTTTGAATAGAATCCTGCGAGTCCTAGGAAAAATCTTACATCATCCTTACTCACTGGTTCTGGTGCTAGTTGAATTGCCTCTACAAAGTCTGGTTTGGGCTTAACTCTATCCTTACTTAGCACATAGCCCAAATAGGTAACAGATTCCAAAGCAAATTTGCACATAGTAAATTCAACAATCAACCAAAATTGCCAAAAATGTCTTCAAAATATCATCATGCTCCTCTTTGCATTTACCATTTATTAGTATATCATCTTGGAAGCATTCAACATTTGCAACTTTAGAAAATAATGAGTGCATCATACGCTGAAAAACTGCTTCTGCAGAAGCGCCCCAAACTGCTTTCTTTTATACCGATAACAGCCCATAGATGTTACAAATGTGGTGTATGATCTACATAGGAAGACCTGATGATGGACTGCAGATAAGTCTGTTGTAGTGAAATATTTCACATCTTTTACAATAGCTAGCATTTCAGATATCAGGTTTCGAAAAATCCACTCCCCCACTCACATTGTCGAGCAAGATTTTATTTAGGACAAGCTAGTTTTACGGACTACTAAGGCAAGTTGAAAATCCTCTAACTGCAAGGAAGACAAACAGATTTTTTTGTTTTGATAATCAATTTTATTGAGTTTAAATCACACCAAAACAATACATTGGCAGCAGAATCAAACACATAATGACGAATGTTTACAGCCACTCAACTGGAGACAGGGCAGCATAAGGCACAAATGCAGGGTAAAATAATGCCCATAAGGGACATTGAGCCTACACATCCGCAACCCCTTTAGGGGACTAGGTTGAACCATTTGCCCCACACCCCCTGAAAAAGTTCAGGACAACCACGAGCTTTAAAGAGAGATTCCTCTTGGGTCCCACACCAGTCAACCCCCCGTTTTTCACCTCCTGACGCTAGGAGGCTTGGCCAGGGACCAGAGTGCCCTAATGTCTCGCTTAGCCACTGCCACCGCCAAACACCCCCAGGAGCAAGCGCACAGGGTCGTGCGGGACCTCCCAACCCAGGGTCAGTGTAAGTTCCAGCTCCACCCCTGCCCAAAACGCCACCAGGACCAGACATAGCCAGACCATGTGATAAAAGTCTGCAGGGGCATAGTCGCATCGCGGGCAATTGGGGGAGGGCCGCAGTCGCACACTGTAAAGACGCGCAGGGGTGAGGTATGCCACGTGCAAGTAATAGATTTGAACTAACCTCAGCCACTCGCGTAGCTAGTGAGGTGCGGGGGGGGGCGGACCGCCCCAGGCGGCACAATTTAAGGGGCGGCGGGCGGCGGCCGGCGGCACTGATGGCCCATTGTGACGGCCTTTATAATTTATTTGGGGACACTAACAGTAGTGTCGGTGTCCCCAAATAAATTATAAAGGGCGGCGCAACGGGCCATCAGTGTTGTGCACTGCATTAGCTGTGAGGTCAGGAGCTACTGGCAGCCTCAACTCACACACTATTGAAAATCATTCACCCGCGGCGCTGCTCTTACTGATAGCCTGACGTCAGGTTGTGCTACTTTGCAGCCACGCAGGGGACGTCACATCCTGCTGCTAGAGCAGGCCGGGAGTTGAGGAGGTTGCGCACCTCCGTGCTGGCTGTTTTGCTGGTGGTGTCTGTTGTATATCACTCGTCTTTCACAACTCAGTGTCCCAAATTGAATGATGGCACCCGCGCTGGCGTTCACAACGCTGCTGCAGGCACCTCGCACCGACCCGAGCTGTCACTGTGCCTTTAGCTCAGCTGTTAATTTACCCGCGGGCCCTGCCGAAATTATTGCAGCCGCCTTCACTATTTCTAAATGATTAGGGCCTCATTCAGACTTGCCAAGCTACTGAAGTGTCTTTCGAGTACCTGTCAACGCTCACCCTGCAGCCTCGTGCCCAACTTGGACGTCACCTCTCAAACAAGTAGAGTGCAGGCTGCAGTGCCTGCTCACAGCCTCTCTCATGCCATGATGGCAGGCCGCTCTGGTGACGTCACTGGGCTATGCTCGGTGCCAGAGGATCAACTCAGGTGAATTAAGGAGCGAGACCTTCTGTCACAGACTACGGGCACCCTGGCAAGCGGCAGTTATGTTTCTTTGCGCACCACTGAATGTGCTGACAGTTTGGCGCCTCACAGAGTCACAGTGCCATGCTGCAAGACTCGTCTCGGCTGCTCTCCGGTCTGTGAGTATTATTCATGGCTGACATGTTCTTGATATATGTATTAATAGTATTAATAGCGTTCATTTAATTTAGCAGCCTGCAAGTAAACGTTACCTGCTCACCTCAGACTCGGTGCCGAGACGGGCCGGGCTCAGCTGACTTACTGTTGTGATTAGCAGCTGAGTTGGCCCCGCAGCCCCACAGGATCTGTCTGTAATGTGTCCGTAGTTCCTTGCATCAGTAAAATAAATACATCCAGGATGGCACCTTCCCTGTTGCTGTTTTTCCAGCAAATCACGTGCTACCCCCAGTGTCACACTCCACTGACCTTTCGGGAGCACGGCTTCTTTGGGCATTCTGAATGCGGGAGAATCACTGTGAATGCGCAATGGCACAACCTGTGTGCAGTTTTTTCAATATTATCCAGCGCCAGAATGGGGCCGCTTTTGCCTCTGAAGTCGATCTGCTGGTCACACTCTGTCAACAATTAATAATACTATTGTGGCAACAATGATCCAACATAACCGACACCAAGGACGACAGATTAGCCCCTACAGGCGCAGGATGATTTTAATTTCTTGCCGGCCCATGCCCCCCAGGAATTGTTGCAGCCGCCCTGCAGCACAGTTAAATTAGGACAATACTATTTGACCTGGACAAGTGCTGCTGTGGGTTCGTGTTCTGTCCGGTCAGTGAGTCCGAGAGCAGGTGCTGTCAGTGTCTTTTAAAGGCACAAGGAACTGCTCTCAAAGCTCTTCTCACTGTCCGTCATGTCATTCAGACTTTAATCTCATCTACACTACAACACCTCAGTCTGCAGCCAGTCAGTGTGACAGAGACACTTCAGCAACAACACATCGGCAGACGACTTTTTCCCCAGCTAGGTACAGCAGTAGGTAGAATTGTTGTGGCTCAGTACTTCTGTAAGCAAGTCAAAAACGAAGGCTGCTGTAATTAAATATATCTGTTCAAAGGTCGGAAATCTGTCAACTGGCAGTTTACTCTGCATGTTTTATCGCAGAAGATTCATATCCCTGCAGCAGAGAACGCCACTCTACAATGCAAATCGCAAAATTATTTATGAGGATCTCTCTGAGTTACTGGATGCTATGTTATTGCCCTTCCATTTCTAGTACTGTGCAGCAGTTTCAAGCTCTAAGAGTTCCTTGTTGCTCAAATGGGTGTAACTTCTGATATTTATGTGTTTCCCTCATCTTCATGACTTGGTTTTGATCGGGAAGCAGTGTCACTCATAGTCATTGAAATGTCATTCATAATTACACTGACATTTTAAAAATGTCACACATAGCAATCTGAAACCTTGGCAGCTATGAACAACGGGAGTACTTTTATAGAACATTTTCAGTGTTCCCTAATCTACTGTACAAAAGGGGGTGGTGATGGACGGAGCATCTGAACCAATCAAACACTCACACCCAGTCAAAAGATCTGGGTTTAATCCATCACCCTTCTTTAGCCCACTCAGCCACCCCAGTTCAGACATGGCCATATATATATAAATTTCTTTATTCGGCTTTACACATTGGCAAACCATAAAAGCGACATTTTTGATAATACAATTTCATATCTTAAAAAATAAACAAGTAAACATGTTACAAACTAAGATTCAGGTGAGATCAAGTTAATACATTTAAAAAGTCAAGGCGTTTTGTTACATTGCCTCATCTAGAACCACGTCCGAGATAAATTTTACAGGTTTTTCCTGTGCCTCATGATACATTTTAAAAAGTTCATGACATGAAAACAAACGGGTTCAGATTCTAGCAATTGGAGACGCAGCATTGCTGGACGGCATTGTCTCAGTCCCCATTGCCTTAACAAGGGTAGTAGCCATATTTTCCGATGCGGAAGATAACATTTACAGAATAATATTGTGTGTAAATTAGTTTGTTTTGATTCTTCATCGCAAGGACAGACAGGAATGGTTGCACCCCATCTGTTTCCATCATAAAAGGCTACTAATCTAAAAAAGAGGTCTAGTCTGAATCTTGTCAATAGCATCCTCTCGTAGGTGTTAATCTGTAGTGTTAAATAGGGCTGGATCAGATTTGTGGCCTGAATCATATTAGCGTGAAGGACCGAAGGTTTCATGGACTCAGATGTCAACCTCAATGACTCTAGGTGGCTCAGTGCCAGTTGTTTCAGCACTCTCTTTGGTAGATCGATGATGCCTTCGGGTTGGGAGTAGTGCTTTTCCATACCTAGATCTTTGAAAAATTTTCTAATATACCGAAGCCATATTATATTATTAGTTCGATCAAGAGTCATTGTCTCTATTGCAATTGTCTGTGTCAGTGAGTTTTTTTCAGAGGTCCAGATGCGTCTCCAGAGCAGTAGTGGTTGAATCTTTATAAGGTCCTCTAAATATGGGACACCAAGTTCCAGGTGGGATGCATAGATGGAAGTGCATCTCGGTGTTGCTAGGAGGAATTTAAAAAAAGATTTTTCTGCGACCTGAAGAGTGGTAACGTCTACATGTCCCCAGAGGCCCGCCCCATATAGAGCAATTGCCTGGCACTTTGCGCTATAAATTTTTAGTAGCTCTACTGGTGCCCTTCGCCCTAGCCTCTGGGAAAAACTCATCAGGGCCGCTGTGGCTCTTTTAAAAAGGTGACATCTTGCCTCTACTGCGGACCGCCAATTTAATTTTTTGTCGATCATAATGCCTAGGTAAGGGTACTGGGCAGTTACCTCAAGTTTTTGACCTTTAAGGTAAATGCTCTTCAGTTGGGTAAATGCAAATCAGTCTGACCCTGTGCCTCATGGGAACAGTCCAGCCCGAACTGCCAAGCCATGCCTTCCCTGGACCGGAAACAAGCTTCCGAGGACCGGTTTCTGGCATTACAGCCTTCTTCAGCCCGGCTTGCTTGAATCCAGTGGCAAAGTGAGCAAGGGACTCACGTCTGAGCTTACCCTGCCACACTTATGGTGGCCAAAGCGGTACAAAAGGGGGTGGTGATGGACGGAGCATCTGAACTAATCTACTGTGGCACGCGGTTGTGGTGGGGATTTGTATTTGGAAAGTGTACCATAACCCACAATGGTATCCTGGTAATTCACTTGGCTTTTTTCAAGAGATCCCCAAAGCAAAGGAGGTTTCAGGTGGGTCTTTATTTAGTTGACACTATTCAGTTAGTTTTTCAAACACACTGGGACTTTTTTCACAGGGCATGTTTTCATTTGCAGTTTTATATGGCGCGAAGGCGACCAATGGTATTGGAGGCCTTTAAGTGCACCGCAGTTACATTAGAAGGACACATTCATTTGTTGTTTGGCACGTGGAAATTAACTGTTTTCCTCCAGAATCACAAGTTTGTGGTCTAGTTCGCCGAGACCCAAACCTGGCTCCCAGTGCCAAAGTCAGCAGCCAATAATTATTTTTCCATGACCAGCACCCCCATGTTCTGCATTGTGAATGCAGAAAAAAACACAGCAGATTTGTTTTGCCCTCTTATGTAATGCCATACCAAATTGTAGCAGTTGACGCCTCACACCACTGCTGCAAGGCTTCTATGGCGATGGAGCTACTGTACAATTCCGCATTGAACACAGCGATGTACGCAACCTCTGAATGAGGAGTTGCAGTACTGTGGGGTGCTGAGAGGTAAGACATATTTTGTAACCATCCGTTTTCGGTTGATGTCCCATTACCTGCCATCTCTACATGACAGCTTTCTGCTTTGCAGTCCCCATCTAATTGCATCACAGGCAAGCAATCACCAGTCCGTTCCACTGAGCTCAAATACCACTTCAGATTGCAAGGGCACTAGGTTAGTGCCTTTCCATTTCTCGTACTTTGCAGGAGTTAACCTCTTAAGAGTTTCTTGTTGCTCAGATGGGTGTAATTTCTGATATTTGTTTTATCTTGTCTTCATTTTGCTACCGAGAAACTGTCACTCAGTCTTTCAAATGCACTCATAATTACACTGAAATTATGAATATGTCACACACAGCAATCTGAAACCTTGGCAGCTATGTGCCTGCAGCGCACGCACCACCACCTAGCGTAGTGGTGTGGTCGTGCGCGCGCCGCAACGGAGGTCACAGGGGAAAGTCTAATGAGCCCTCTCAGCTCAGGGTCCGGGATCCAGCCGACGAGCCCTCCCTTTCATAGGCCAGTGTACATGTGTGCAGGCAATCAAGCGGAGGTGCGCAAGGGTCTGTATTGTGGTACGTACAGGCTTTGAAGTTTGAATATATGTCTGTGATATTTGACGCCATGACGTACCGTGTTTGTGGGTGCTTGTGGTTCCGTTGCATGCTATACACAATCAGAGAATTATAAAAAAAATGTTTTATGGCAATTCATTGGGACACAAGACTCTAAAGAGAAAACCAGAGGGCATGTTTTTAATTATCAAGCTGTTTGCTTTGCAATTAACGTTTCCAGCAGGCTGTTATGTGTGTGGTCTTTATTTGTTATTCCATACATGAAAAAGGCAGCCAACACGTGTTTCCTCCTAGTGGCCAATTGGACGTGGGCTTTTTCAAGGCAGAATTTGATTGGCAGGTAAAGTTTGTGATTCTCTGGATGGAAGGTATTCAGTTTCTGCGGTCCCGGAACAAGACGAGTTCCGTTCACCGTCGGCAATTGTGCTCTGACTATGGGGGCCATAAGGGCATCCCTCCAGTCTGCATCCTCCAAGGTGCCCAGCCACCCCTCCCAATGGGCGTGCAGTGAGTCTAAAGATGCGGTACCGTTGTTCTCCAAGGAGCGGTAAATCCGAGACACCCCTCCTCTACCCAAATTACCCCTCATCACCTGGACTTCTAGATGACTGAATTCCGGGAGGGAGATGAGAGACGGAATGTGTACGCGGAGCGCATGTCTAAGTTGCAAGTATTTGTAGAATTGGCAGGGGTGGAGGGAGAAGCCCTGTTGCAAGTCCACAAAGGATCTGATGTGGTCCCCCACCCAGAGGTCGCCGAGAAGCGACATCCCGATGCTGTCCCATCAGTTAAAGTCCAAAAGAGATGAGGTCTCCCGCAGCCACATACCACACCACAGAGGTTTCTGTCTAGTGAGTTTCCAGTCCCACTGCGTGTGGCGCAAAGCCAAGAAAACTGTCCTGGTGACTGGGCAGAGATCTTTGGGTATGGGGGCTCCATATAGGTAAGCCTGGAGTTGAGGGAAATCCATCGAGCGAGGTTTCACCTGGTACGCCGGGTCGGACCAGCCACCCGCGAACTAATCATGAATCACAATGAATCTCGTGGCTAAATAGTAAAGGTGGAGATTGGTGACTCCCATGCCCCCGTCATAGGGGGGTATACAGCAATGCGCCAGGGACATTCGCGGTCTCCAACCTCCCCAGAGAAACTGGGTGAGGATACCGTCAATTTTCCGGAACTAGCTCCCTGGAAGATGAAGGGAGACCTTTTGTAAAATACACAAGAACCGGGAGAGTACCATCATTTTATTGAGGGCACTCCTGCCCATGGGGTTGAGCGGGAGGGACTGCCACTTCCGAAGGACCGCTTTCGTCTCGTTGACCAGGGGCGTAATGTTTAAGGCCCATTCGAGTTCCGGGAGTAGGGCGATCCACACACCCAAATATTTGAAGGACAGCCTGCGCAGAGGAATGTTCGTGTGCCAGTCAAAGCAGACCCACGATGGGTGGAGAGGCACCAGGGTGGATTGAGCCGCCGGCCCGAGACCTGCTCAAATGCGGAGAATACCGCCAGACAACGCGGGCCAGAGCTCTCTCGTTCCGCCAGAAAAAGGAGAATGTAGTCGGCGTAGAGATTGATCTTGTCGACCCGATAAAGGTCCCAAGCCCACTCATGGATGCTGGAGTCTTGGCGCACAAAAGATACAAGGGCTCCATCGCCAGCGGGAGCAAGAGCGGCGAGAGTGGGCATCCCTGGCGAGTGCCCCTCTCTGGATGGGAAATTTCTCAGAGAGCACCCCGTTGATTAGGACCCTCGCCAAGGGACTGGAGTAAATGACGCGGACAAGGTGGCAGAACGGAAGGCCGAACCCATCAATTCCAGCACTTCCTCCAAATATCCCCAAGCAACCGTGTCAAATGCTTTTCCAAAATCAATGAGAAGCAAGGCCAGGTACCGGGGGAGGAGGTGGCGGTGTGCAAGGGCGAGATGGAGGCGACGTATGCAGTGCCGAGTGCCTCAGGCGGGCATAAAACAACTCTGAACCAGGATGTGTAAGTGAGGGCAGACCCGTTGGGCCACTATGGTAGCAAAGAGTTTCACCTCTGTGTTGATGAGGGAAATGGGGCGGTAGTGTGCACAGGCAAGGAAGGGCGATCGTGTCTTCGGGAGAACCACTATGGTGGCCACATCCTTTCAGGGGGAAAAGACCCTGTGTCCACCATGTGCCGGAACAGCGCCAACAGGTGCGGGACCAGTAGATCTCGATAGGTTGCGTAGTATTCTTGCGGATACCCAGGCGCCATGCCTGAGTGTAGGAGTGAAATGGCCTCGTGGATCTCCTCTGGGGAGAGGGGAAGATCTAGGGTCTGGGAAGCGTCCCTGGGGCGGTGGGGCAGATGGGTCCCGGTCTCTGACAGAACCTCAGCCAGAGAGTCCGCAGGAGGCCCGGCGGCATACAACTTGGCATAGTACCCTGCAAAGGCGTGGGCAATGGCCCTCAAGGTGGAATGGTGATGGGCGGCTGTGTCGCGGGCCTCCGGGATGACGCGGTCCGACCTGGGGTACGAGATTAGCTTAATGGGCAATTTGCCATTTCTATCACCCCATCCATACACGCGTGCAACTGAGAAACGCCAAAGCATTTTGGCAGAGTCCAAGGAAACATGACAAATTTCCTCGCGTAGTAAAGCAAGTTGCCGGGAGGAGTCAGGATCGCGCGGTCCTCCAGCTGTGCTAGGCGGGCAGTCTGAGCCGCGCGTCATGCGTGAAACAAGTCTCTAGCCACTCCCCGCATTGTTGCCTTGCCAGCCTCCCACATCGTGGCCGGCGTGGCGACCGATCCTGTGTTAATCAGGAAGTATTACCACAACTCCTGTTCGAGGGAGTCGGCGAAGTTCTCGTCCTGCAAGAACTTTCATACGCCAGGTTGTACGGACACCCCCAGGTTGAGTCCAGAGTCGAAGGGAGAACGGGGAATGATCCGAGATGTCCCGTGGTAGAATATACGCCCCAGACACCAATTGGCAGTCGTTGGCCGGCACCAAGAACAGATCAATATGAGAATGGGTGTGGTGGGCTGCCGCAGTGTGTGTGTATTGGTCCCGGCGAGGATGCCACATCCTTCAAGCGTCGCAGAGAACCAGGGCAGAGGACCAATCAGAGAGTCGCTTAGCAGAGGATAGACGGGACACAGAGGGAGCACTGGATGTGTTGCGGGGTTGATGCATGACAGCGTTAAAATCGCTGCCGACAACCGCCAAGCCAGGCGGGAAAGAGGAAAAAACACTTGTGAGGTGTCAGAGGGTGGATGACAGCTTAGCAGGAGGAACATATACACTCGGGAGATTAAGAAGGTTCCTCTCGATCTTGCCGGACAGGGCGACGTAGCGGCCTTGTGTGTCCGTCTCGGCCCATGCCAAGGAAAAGGGAAGGCCTTTACGAATCAGTATGGCCACCCCCATGGAACTCCGCGAGAAGCCGGAATGCCAAACCCTGTCGAACCCATAGCAGGCGAGGAAGGATCAGTGGGTACCCATGAGGTGCATCTCTTGCAGAAAGAGGAAATCGGGGGCCTGACGGTGGGAGCTACGGTAGACAGCAGTGCGCTTAATGCGGTCTAAGAGGCCATTGATGTTCCAGGACAGGATGTGGAGGGGTCTATCCAGGACCGACAGCATTAGGATGGACAGTGTGAGTAGAGGGCTGTGCGGGAGGTGACCGGGCTCCAATGGAGTGAGCGATCCCAGGTTGGAGCATGGGGGTAGGGGAGAACCATACGGCAGGGCAAGGCCCATGCCCCCACCGGACTCCCGGATACCCAGGGAGGCGCTATTAAGAACCAGGGATGGCGGCCCGTAGGCGGCCAAACACAATAGACATGCAAGAAAGAACATGGTGTCCCTCCACCCACAACCCCTCCCCTACCCTATCCCCTCATTGTAGGCGGGCCTGAAAGTGAGGTCCGCGTGGTCTGCCAAAGCTCGTGTCGGTGGCGTGTGTGTAAAGTAAGCTACCAAGGAAAACAAACAACAGCAGTGGCTTGTAAGCGGCCGAAAACAATAAACCAGTGGGAGACAACGATCTACCCACCCTCCCTCGTCCCCCAACTGCCCCCACCCTACACTTCCAAACATGAAGCATCTGTCGACCTGAAACAAGCACCTAAAACAACAATAAGAAAAGAAAGATTTTAAGCTAAAACGCTTAGCAGGACGTGAGCGTATCAATGAGGGACCCAAGAAGCGAGCGTAAGTTACTCAGGGTACCCAAGAAACCAGCAAGTCAAGCAGAGTCTTGGCGAAGGTGGACGCCTCCATACTATACGGATACATCAAAGTTAACAGCTGCAAGGAACGATAAAGAACAGATGTGGGCCCCACTCAATTGGGCCGTATGAGTCAGTTAGCATCTTCTTCGGCAGATCCGTGAAGCACGGGGCTCCGGGATAGGTTCGAGTCAGACAGGGAGGGCCGCAGCTTTGCGGATGGGATCGGAATTGGGCCTAGGCCCCCAACGAACCAGGCAGGCCAAGACGATCCACGCTCCGAGGAGGTGTAGGAGGAGGGGGTGTTTTGGACCTCGCCACCGGGGATAGCGAGGCCCCTCCTCGCCGGTTGGTCTTCTTGCGGGAGCGATTGCGGCGTCTCTGAGGTTTAGGAGGGGGTGATTGGGAGTGCCGTGGGCCGTTGCGCCCAGGAGGGGAGGCCGGACATGCATGAAGAGGGCGCTCCTCCGTGAGCCAGTCCAGGCCTCTTGGGGAGTATCGAAGAAGAAGGTCTTGTCCTGAAGACGACCCGGAGGCGGCAAACTGACTTTTAACCTCTGTCTCTGAAAGCAGAGTAAATGTGACAAGATTTAAAGGCATCTTCATTGCTCACAAAGTGAAAGAGCACTAAAAATGCCTTTACATCTTATTTTGTCATATTTGCTGGCTTTCAGAGACAGAGGTCAAAAGTCAGCATCTCTTATTACATCTTTTTTTCTTTCTGTGATTTAAGTTATAGGATTTTGTAAAGTGAACTGTGTGACAAATGAACTGTACAACACATGTTAAATGAAAGGCTGTAAGATGTGAGGCCTTTTTCTAACACACACCGAAACAACTAAGTGAACTGTTACAACCTTTCAAATATATTTCACTAGTTATGAAGACCAATTTTTGTGATTCTGTGGTGAAAAATATATTTTTATAGGATCAAAACAAGTTAGAACACTTTACTTGGTGATGGGCGAATTCTAAATATTCTTGCTGAAACCCAATTTCTAAAAATTATTTATGCGCTATTATCAGTAAAAATACATGTTAGTGGCAAAGTTTAGTGGCCATTTCAATAGAAAAAATGCTATCTGTAAATGACAATGCACTACCACATCATGATTTGGTTATATATTTATGAAAAGTGAACTGGGAATTGTTACTGCTCCTGCCCAGATGACATTGCTATTAGTGAACTAAGAGGCAAGCCAGGAATCATCTGTACCCTATATATGGGCTCAATTTTAGTTTACATAGAGCTAACATTTAGTCAAGTAAATAAAGAGTTTTTTTGTTCAGCAGAAATAGTGAACTTGCAAATTTGAAGGTGCTCTCTTATGTGATTATAAAGAAAAAGGCAACTCCATAAGACAACATATTTGCCTAGGATCACCAAATTTGAGATCAGTTCACGGGTCAAGTACATTACAGTTAGATCGAGTATATTATTAAAGTTACTAGACCTGCAGGCCTAGTAACATTTTGATGATTTTTCGAGCCCCGGATATTTTAGGCTAGGAAAACTGATCCACTGGAATATTATTATTTAAATGTTGCAGATCAATGCACAGCCTAATTTTTCCGTTATTACTTCTAGCTAATACATTGGTGAAACTCGTTCTGAAGACTCCACTCCTTCAATGTCATTGTTTACCAATTTTTGTAGTTCTTTCAACTTCCTTTCTCAGTAAAATATGTATATTTCTAGCCTTATGTATTTTGGGAACTGCATCCTTCTAAAGTACAATTTCATGCTCAAAATCACCCAGTTTCCAAATTTTACCTCTAATCACCGTGGAAAATTTATGGAACACACACTGACCAGTATTTTCCCTCTCGTCAACAATCAGCACAGTTTCCAAACTATTGGGGTTCAACATCATGTTAAAATTACCCTGATCTTGCCACCAGAGTACACAAGGGCCTCTCTTCACCACATACAATTTTCATATAGCTTTATGATCTTTTTACCTAAAAATGAGTGTACGGTATCCTAACAGTTTGATTTTCTCTCCAGGATACCCAACAGGATTGATATCCGTATTTTCCAAATCATTACCTATACTATCCAAAAACGTGGATTTCCATACACTTTTATTTACTATACGGTACAGGCCTCGAACGAGTGAAATTCTACCAAGCTGAGCTATTTTAAGGACTTACGGGACCCTGCTGGTGAGTAAACTTTAGTTGTAAGAAACAGGTGTTCTGTTCGTTCAGAAAGGGAATGAGCAATTAAACAATGCACATGTCCACAAACAGGCTTATGGTATCAGCATCATCCCTTTCAGGAGTTTTTTTGCAGTTTCAAGTGAGCTGTGCAGGTAGACAACATTTATAAGGTACAGTGATGAGAGGCAGTACTTGTTACAAGAATTGTCCAGTACTTCTGAGTCTACCAGCTTTTGTACTATTGAACTGCCTTGTGAGTGATAATGTTGTGAGGTATGGTGCTTTAAATTAGTGCTGTCTTATTTTGTCATCTATGTAATAACTGTTTAGAGGTCACTTTGTCAGAGAGACATTTATACAAATTTTAATGCAGTCACCAGTATATTGCAAAGTTAAATCCTTGTCTAGAGGACACTGGCTTTTTTTTCTTTAAAGTAAGTCGATAAACTGTTTTAGTAATGAGTGTCAACTGAATATTTTGAGAACATAATGACAGAGGCCTCGCAGAAAAGTAATCTTCAATACAAAGAGTGTTAGCCCAGGTCTTCACTCAACCCTCCTATAGGCCACAAAACTCTTGACAGCTTTGAGAAACCAGTAACAGATAATTTCACAATAATGCATCCATCCAAGATCCATTGCTAAATGGATGTAAGACAGTTGCCTGAAACTAAATGCTTACAAGATTGAGATCCTGCTATTCGGCAAAGCCAACATCTTCTGCTCACCAAGTGAATTAGGCTATCCCTCAATTCCACTAAGATAGCCTGTAATCTTGACATCATGGTGGATAACACTTTATCAATAAAGAAAACAAATAATGGCACGCTGCAGATCCTTCTACAGGATCTTCTGTATGTTACAGAAAAAATTTGAATGGATCCCTCTGAACTGGAGGAAAACAGCTACAAAAGCTCTCATCACCAGCTGTCTAGACTATAGTAATGCCCTATGTGTTTTTCATTGCCCAGTATCTTCAACACAGACTCCAAACCAGGTTTCTCCAACAAGCTTGTGAGCTATTGGTAGTACTCCAGCTACCTGTAAGGAGCTTTTCTGTGTTCAATTCAGCCAAATGAGAATGTTCTTGGTTGAATTAATATAGGTATTCCAAAATTGAAAAGCGTGTATCTGAGACAAAAATGTGTGTATGTCCGAAACCCATGAGCTGATGTTTTATTAAAAATGGTTGAATTTCATAAATATATTTAGAGCTGATATTTGAGCGATAAATCATATGACGTTGGGGAGACTTATTGCTAGCGTTATTACTTGGATCCTGGGGCATTGCAGCTAGGGCTGTTATGTATTACCCACATAAGGCATTCCACATTGTTAAAGACTTTATTGTTACATTACTTTTGATAACTCTGCCTGATGCACTGACGTGATTACTGATGTTAAACTAATGTTATTCTGTCTAGTGTTGTCAGTGCTGCAACATTAATTATAGTAGTAGCTAGAATTTTTTTTTTTTTTAATATCAGTAACTCTTATTACAGAAAAGGTTGGAAGACCCTGCTCCAAACCATTCAGAAAACAGCAGCGTGTTTCATAATAAACCTTCAACTCGCACCAGTTTTTCTCAAATCCCTCCATTGGCTCCCAATACGGGGGGGGACAGGGTGCTGCTGCTATTGGTCGAAGAGCCAGGTCTTGAGTTGTCTCCTGAAGGTCAGCAGGTCTTCGATTTGTCATAGGTAGAGGGGGAGGGTGTTCCAGGTCCTGGCCGCGTGATCGTAGAAGGATCTGCCTCCGGAAGTAGTTCCACGGATGCGCAGGACCTTGGCCAGGGCGTGGTCAGCAGAGCGGAGTTTCCTGTTGGGTACTTAGAAGGCGAGCCGATTGTTGAGATAGACTGGTCCGGTCTTGTGGATTGCCTTGTGTGTGCGTGGATCAGGAGCTTGAAGGAGATTCTCCTGTCGACGGGGAGCCAGTGCAGGTTCCTCAGGTGGGGAGTAATGTGGTCGCGGCGCGGGACATCGAGGATCAGGCGTGCAGAGGCGTTCTGGATTCTCTGCAGTCTGTTGATGAGCTTGGATGAGACTCCAGCGTAGAGGGCGTTTCCGTAGTCGAGTCTGCTGCTGACTTGGGCCTGGGTGACTGTTTTCCTTGTGTTTGTCGGGATACATCTGTAGATCTTGCCGAGCATGCGAAGGGTGCTGAAGCAGGTGGAGGAGACTGCGTTGACTTGTTTGGTCATGGTGAGTTTCGGGTCGAGGATGACTCCCAGGTTGCGTGCGTGGTCGGTGGGGGCCGGGGGGTCCCCCGAGATGTGGGCCACCATGAGTCTTCCCATGCTGAGGGGTTGGACCCGAGGATGAGGATCTCCGTCTTGTCTGTGTTCAGTTTAAGGCGGCTATCCTCCATCCAGTCTGCGACGGCCTTCATTCCCTGGTGGAGGTTGGATTTGGCGGTCAGAGGGTCCTTGGTGAGGGAGAGGATCAGCTGAGTGTCGTCGGCGTAGGAGATTATGTTGAGGTCGTGTTGTCGGGCGATGCGTGCTAGTGGTGCCATGTAGACGTTGAACAGCGTCGGGCTGAGGGAAGATCCTTGAGGGACGCCGCAGATGATCTCGGAGGCATTGGACCTGAACGGGGGGGGAGGCGGACTCTCTGAGTTCTGCCGGAGAGGAAGGAGGTGGTCCAGTTCAAGGCTTTCTCCCGGATCCCTGCGTCTTGGAGTCACGTACGTAGTGTGCGGTGGCAGACGGTGTCGAAGGCGGCGGAGAGATCCAGGAGGATGAGGGCCGCCGTCTCGCCGCTGTCTAGAAGGATCCTGATGTCGTCTGTGGCGGCGATGAGGGCAGTCTCGGTGCTGTGGTTGCTGCGGAATCCTGATTGGGATGGGTCCAGGATGCTGTTGTCTTCGAGGTGACGGGTGAGCTGGGTGTTAACTATCTTCTTGATGAGCTTTGCTGGGAACGGAAGCAGGGAGATGGGTCGGAAGTTCTTGAGTTCACTCGGATCCGCCTTGGGTTTCTTGAGTAGGGCGCTGATCTCTGCGTGCTTCCAGTTCTCAGGGATGTTGGCGGTCTCGAAGGAGAGGTTGACGATTTTGTGCAGGTGGGGAGCGATGGAGTTGCTGGCTTTGTTAAAGATGTGGTGCGGGAGAAGGTCAGACGGGGATCCGGAGTGGATTGTTCCCATGGTCTTGATTGTGTCCTCGATGCTCACGTTGGCCCAGGTTGTCAGGGTGTCGTGGGCGGTGTGGTGCGTTCGGTGCGGCGAGGTCTGCAGGGGTAGTCCGGGGTTTGAAACTGTCATGGATGTCGGTGATTTTCCGGTGAAAGAAGGTGGCGAGGGAGTCGCCCAGGGCTTGCGATGGTAGGATGTCGTTGGCACTGGAGCTGGGGTTGGAGAGTTCCTTCGCGATGGTGAAGAGCTCCTTGCTGTTGTGTGCGTTGTTGAGGCGGACTGTGAAGGAGGTCCTTTTGGCGGTCCTGATGAGGTGGTGGTGGTTGTGGATGGCGTCTTTGTGGGCAGTGCGGCTGTCTGGTGTCTTGTCGCTGTGCCATATGTTCTCCAGTTTCCGGCAGGTACGTTTTGAGTCGAGGAGCTCCGGGGTGAACCAGCTGACTCTTTTGCTGGTCTTTTGCACTCCTCCTTCTGGGCCTTAGCCCACACCCCCAGATTTACTGTGCTAGAACGGGTTGTATATTTTGTTCTTACTGGGCCACCCGCATTGGAACTCTCTTCATTTTCACATCTGCACCATCTTGAATCACACATTCTTCAGGAAACTGATTAAACTTGGCTCTTTTAAAATTCCCCTCCTACCAACAACAGCCTAGGTAGAACAGGCATCCCACTACTTGGAAACTTCCAACCCTCCATCTTCCTCAACAGAAGTGAATTCATTATGATCAATTATATTGCTCCTCCATGGGTCCAAATCAACAGCTACCATCTACTGGGTTCAGAGTGTACACTTCTGATGAGGAAGATGGAGGGTTGGAATAAATAAATTGGAGTTGAACATAGAATATTTGATGACTCATCTTTAATACTATCGTCTGGGATCCACCCAGTTACAACACAAAGCATAACTAGAGCTGATACACCTGTTTTTGAGCATTTACTTACAACCCTGATGAAGTCCGTTTAGAACGAACACATTGGGTGGGTTGAATTCATTGTTACATCTACAAAAATAATAGAAATAAATTAATATTTTTTCATCAAGATTCTGTGACTCCTGTGTATTACTAATGTACACTCCCGTAGTTACTGGTTGGATAATTTATATATTTGGTCTACATTAATTATGATGTCTGGGCATCATCAATGATGGAAATGTGAAGTTTAAAAAAAAGATTAATGATATTATCAATGATAACACGTGTAGATAATAGACACTCCTGTCCTTTATGTGCTAAGTAGTTTTGTGTAGTGATTCGTTGGCGATAGAATCGCAAACAGTTGAGTGTCTGGGTCTAACTAATGAACTAATACGAATAACTACTTGTTCAACTGTCCCATACCCCTAGTGCTTTTCTTTGTCTTATAAAAAATGTTTAACCTGTTTTGAGCTTATAAAGGAATGTAACATTCATTTTTCTTGAACTATATTTAAATTGCTTTTAATTAGTTCTATACATTACCTATATTAATCCAGAATAAAATATATTTTTTAAAGTTTTGGTAAATTTATTTTTAATTTTAAACTTCAGGAAAATAATTTTCACTTAATATATTAAGATAACAGATTTAGTTCAAAATTAAGCTACTAGTGCTGTAGCAAATGGTTCCACTAACGGTTTTCAAGTTTAATCAATACTTTTCCCTATAATTTAACGTATGGGGATATTTACTCTGACTGTGGAGCCTCCCTATAATCATTTTATTATGCATTAAGTATTAACGATAAGGTATAGAGTTAGGTAAACGTAGTAAACTTACTAGTGTGAGGATCTTCCCATAGAAAAGATGGGCGAGGTGGAGGTGAAAATTTACACTTTTAGCTTTCTAAATGGCATTTTTTAATACCTTTAGCGGTACTATTGTAGTACTACTTAAGATACTCCAATATGCAGTCTGTGATAAGGTCCCATAATGTTAAAAAAACAGAGAGAATAGTTAAAGACTCTTTTAAATGAGCACAGTTGCCCTGATTCAACTGATTGAGAGCATGTTGCCCTTTCTGGAGACCGTACACTTAGCTTCATGCATCAGGCAGTGGTAAAAAACAATATGACTTTTTAGCTGTTATATGCATGAAAATTACAATATTATTTCATCTATGCCACCTTTGAATCCATTTAGGAAAACTGTTTTTGGCTGAACCCGTCCACTCCTTTTTAGGTCTCAGCTAGCGCAGCGCACATGTGCTGCGATAGGAGAGGGCCTCTTATCGTCACTCCACACTTTGCGAAAGCTTTGAGAAAGCTTGTGCATGTGGTTGTTACATTAATTGGCTTTTGTGTGTGGCTTTCAAGAAATGAAAACATGCAATTGGCCAAAGATGGCAGCATGTCCCGCCTTTTCTTTTCAGGTTAACTCCCCTGGCCTAGAGAGATCGGGAGCGAGCAGGGCGCTCTTTGTGCATACTTTCCTTATCGGGATCTCAACTCATGTTCTACTAACCTGACCCCTGTCGTTACTTTTTGCTCCGCTGTTGTACCCCCTCCTATGTCGTGTCACCACCAGCCCCCTGCCTCACCCTCTCCCGTGTTGCATATTTCAAGTTCAGCTCTCTACTTTCCATTGCCAAATTTCAGTGTCTAATGTAATATAAACGGGGGGCATATGCAAAGACACAGAGCGCCGCAATGCATTATTGTGCGCTTGAAAACTATTCTTTGCTACAGTGTTGTTGCTATTTATTTTCTTGATGGGTAATATGCCTTTGGCTTATAAAATATTCATTTTGCCAGTAAAAGGCACCTCGTTTGTTGACGGAGCGTTGCCCGTGAGAATTGAAAAGCGCAGAATGGCTCGCCTCTGCAGAATCACTGTGTACATCTGAAGTCTCATGAGGCGCCGGCGCCTCTTCGCAAACACGTAACATATATTAACCAGAACATATCGGACGCTGCCTTGTGCATCCTGGCCCGGGGGACTTGAGAAGTGCTTAAAGGATCAGCAGAAAAAAAAACTTTCTAGGACTTTTTCAAGGTAAAGAGGACAACGTGGTACATCATACAAAGGAAGAAAAAAAATCTTTTTATTTTTTTCCTTTTCCTTACCGATTTTCCTACACCTTTTCTTAAGGTGTTTCTGTAGTAGGGGATCTCTGTGTATAGTCATAATCTAGTGAATAGTCCCGCCCATGTGCGTGGACCCCGGCAATCAAAAATAATCTCTTAAGTTGTCAAAAAATTGCAGAACTGCAAAGACACTTAAGAGAAAATTTAAAGACAAATAATGCAGCCTATATCCACAGGCTACACTGTCCAGTACTTCAACTAGAAATTCCACCAAAAATCCACAAACAGCAAAGCCTGTCCAGATTTCCCTTGCTTTTACTGCAAAAACCCCTCAGAAATGATAGAGAGGAAGGCCTGGACAGACAAGCCCCATAGGCTGCCATTATGTGGCTTAAACAGGATACTGTGCCTTTAAGGAAACCTTCTAGAACCTTCTCCCAGTATCCCAGAATGCATAGCAGGTCCCACTGACTTCAGTTCTTTTTTCCGGCTCCTGCTTACAGGACCCTGGCATTGAGCTCTCCCTTGTTTCAAGGGTTTATTGCATGTTTTGGCACTTTTTGTATTCTAAAAGTGTTGCAGTTTACTCTCTTGGTTTTCTCTTCTCTTCTGTGTGCTGCTTCAGGTGTTTTAGGGCTCTAAAATGCCTGGACTCTTTGTGAAGTGTCCAGCATGTGAGAGGAAGAAGGCCAGAGGTGATCCACATGATGTCTGCATCGTCTGCCTCCCTGAAGATCATGTCCCTGAGGAGTGTGTCATCTGCCAGCAGTTTACAACTCGCACTCTGAAGGAAAGGGCGAAGATCAGGCTGTCTGGCCTTGAGGAGAGGCGCCTGCAGGCTGCAGGTGGGTCTGGGCAGTCAGGGAAGGTTCCCTCTGCCTCTGCTGAGGCCTCTGGGGGGCTCCCCAGAGGCAGGAAGCCCAGCAAGCGATCCCGGTCTCCGTCGACGTCGATAGCGTCGACGACGACGTCGAGAGGGATGACGGCGGTGTGCTCCCCTTCTCCCCGGGGCTCCGGGTCGAGACATCGGGACGACTCGACGTCGAAGCCACCGCGGACGAAGCCGCCGTCGACGTCGTCTTCGTCGTCGGCGTCGAGGGCTTCGCGCCGACGTCATGGACGGAGCAGGCATCGGCGCTCGCCGTCGAGGCGACACCGCCGGTCGACGTCGAGGGGATCCTCTACGTCGAGAGCATCCAGACGACGGCGGCGACACTCGTCGTCGAGGAAGGACCGTTCGACGTCGCGGAGGCGTGCGACGTCGCGGAGGAAGAGGTCGACGTCGAGGGGTCGACGTTCGACGTCGAGGGATCGGCGTTCGACGCCGAGGAAGAAGAGGTCGACGTCGCGGAGGCGGCGTTCGACGCCGGAGTCAAGGAAACGTCCTTCGACGCCGGAAAAGCGACGCTCGACGTCGAGCAGGCGGAGGTCGACGTCTGGGAGTCGGTCAGGATCTCCGAAGCGTCGCAAGAGGGATTCTAGTCCCAGGAGTCACACGGCTTCCAGTGGGGGACGCAAGAGGAAGCGGTCTCCGGCTGAAGGGGCGGGCTCTCAGCCCTCTTCGCCTAAGGGATCACATGGCACGGTGTACTCTGCGGTGTACACTCCTTCTCGGCCTCGGTCGACGCATACACCTGTTCCTAAGGCGGTCACTCCTCCTCCTCCTCCTCTGCCTCAAGAGGATCCTCCGACACTGCCTCCACTTCCAGCGGACGACCCGCCGCCACCGGTCCCTCCGCGTGGGCCGACACCGCAGCCGGAAGTTCCTCCGCCGAGGTCCACTTCGCTGCCGTTTTTGCCTGTGCCTCCTAAGGGGACCCCTAAACCTGCACCCAAGGAGGCTCCGAGGAAGACTCCACCACGGAAACCGGTGGGGAGGCCAAGGACTGGCAGGTCTCGCTCTCGCTCTGGGAGGCGGGACAGGTCGCGACACAGATCGTCCACGCGGTCGAGACGCCGCCATAGGAGGCGCGAGTCTCGCTCCCGTACGGGATCCTCTGGCTCCAGGGAGCGTTCTCCTACCCTGTCGGGATCACCGGATACGAGGGTGTCCCCAATTGATGACCATGGCGTTCCAGGATGTCCTCTTGAGGGGCGCTGCGAAGCTGGGCATACCCCTGACAGTGCCCACGCCGAAGACGTCCGTGATCTTTGAGACGTTGCACCAAAAACACTCGTCTCGCCCTCTCCTTCCTCTGGTACCGGGCCTGGAGGAACCAGCTATGGACCTTTTCCTCACCCCAGCGGTGACAAAGGCGGCGCCATCTAGGTTGCTGAGGAAGTACCGGATTCGGATCCGGCTTTTCTGAGAGCGGAACCCCCTCCGGACTCCGTCATTGTGACGGCGGCACGCAAACAACATGCCTCCGCTCCGTCATCCACGGTCCCCCCGGATAAGGACTCCAGGTGGATGGATTCGGCAGGGAGAAAGGTCTGTGGAACAGCCGCCACCTCCATGAAGGCTGCGAGTGCCACGGCGCTTTTGGGTCGGTACGCCCGCGCCCTCTGGGACTCCCTTGAGCGTTTTGCGGAGCACTTGCCTCGTGAACAGCGTGAGGATTTTCAGGAAGTGCTGAGTGAAGGGATGCTGGTGGCCAACCAGATCATCAGTGCGGCAGCGGACTCTTCCCTGTTGGCTGCTCATGGGTTTTGCCATGGGGTCAACCAGAGGCGTCACGCCTGGCTCCGTCTTACGTCCCTGAAACCGGACGCGCAGCAGAGGGTGGCCAACCTGCCGTTCTCCGGCAAGTCTCTTTTTGGGCAGCATGCGGACGACGAGATGGCCCGCATGAAAGCGGAGGCCGAGACGCTCACGGCGGTGGGCCTCGAGAAGCCTAAGGAGACGAAGAAGCCGTACCGCCCTTTCCAACGGCGGTCCGGTGGACAGGGCCGTGGACGTGGCCAGGCTTCGGGACATTCGCAACAGCAACAGCAGTTCCGTAAGCCGTTCCAGAAGTGCCAGAGGGGCAGGGGAGGCCAGCAGTCGGCTCTGGCGCCCAAGGGCCAGGCTGGGTCTAGGCCCTAGGAACTTACTTCCCCCGGATCCGTTACCCACTCCGGTAGGGGGAAGCATCCAATTTTTTCCGGCAGAGTGGAGAAAAATTACTCAGGACAAGTGGGTGCTGAATATTGTTTGCAATGGATACAGTCTTCGGTTCACCAGCCCGCCTCCATCGATTTCTCCGGTCAGCTCGCGGTTTCAGCTGCTAGAGCTCCAGGTGGAGGCCGATACCCTGTTAAGGAAAAGGGCGATAGAAGACGTGCCTCTGTCCCAGAGAGGAAGAGGCCTGTACTCCCGGTTCTTCCTGGTTCGCAAGAAGGACAAGAACGAGTTCAGGCCCATTCTGGACTTGCGACAGGCAAACAAGTGGATTCGCAGGGAAAAGTTTCGCATGCTGTTGTTGCATCAGATTTATCCTCAGTTGCAACAGGGGGACTGGCTCTGTGCCATAGACCTACAGGATGCATACTTCCATGTGCCCATTGCACGCAAACACAGGAAGTTCCTGCGGTTCCAAGTCGGCACCAATCACTATCAATACACAGTACTCCCATTCGGACTGAAGTCTGCGCCGAGAACGTTCTCGAAGTGCATGGCGGTGGTGGCAGCGCACCTGCGGAAGAACAAGGTGTTTGTCTACCCGTACCTGGACGATTGGTTGATCAAGGCATCCTCCTTCTCGGAAGCGCGAGCACACTTCCAGAAGACGTGCGTTCTCTTGGACAAGCTGGGGTTGCACATCAACATGGCCAAGTCGGTCCCGACTCCGGTCCAATGCATACAGTACTTGGGAGCCTCCATCGATACGCTGTCAGCAAGCGTGTCTCCTTCGGAAGAGCGACGATTATCTCTCCTTCGGAAGGCTCAGGCTCTTATGTCGACTCCATCTACAACAGTGAGGACGGTGTCTTCTCTACTGGGTTCGATGGCCTCTTGTATCTTCCTGACGCCGCACGCACGACTGCACATGAGACCGCTGCAGGAGTGCTTGGAGGACCAGTGGGATCAGAGGAAAGGATCCTGGGATGACAGGATACGACTGTCTCTGCATGCTCTTCAGTCTCTGAAGTGGTGGTGTTCGGCGGAGAATCTCCTCAGAGGGGTTCCTTTTCACAAGGACATTCCCACGCAGACTGTCGTGACGGATGCTTCTCTCCTGGGATGGGGAGCGCACTCCGGGACTCTGCAGATTCAGGGAACGTGGTCTCCGGTGGAGGCCACTTATCACATCAACTTCCTGGAACTCAGAGCTGTTCACTTGGCACTGAAGGCCTTTCTTCCGTCCTTCCAGACCAGCTCCCTGCTTGTGCAAACGGACAACACTACCACGATGTACTACCTCAACAAGCAGGGGGGCTCGAGATCTCGCACTCTGTCACAGGAGGCGCAGGCGATCTGGCACTGGCTCCTGGCCAGAGGACTGACGATAACGGCTACCCATCTGCCAGGTGTGCAGAATGTTCAGGCGGACGAACTCAGCAGACTCATTCAGGAAAACCACGAATGGGTCATAAACGACGAAGTACTGGGAGAAGTCTTCGCAAGGTGGGGAACTCCAGACGTAGATCTGTTCGCCACCGCCGAAAACAGCAAATGCCGAGACTTCGCCTCCAGGTACTACCAGCCGGGGTCGCTGGGGAATGCGCTATGGATCAGCTGGTCGAACAGCTTTCTGTACGCTTTTCCACCCATTCCCCTGATTCCGGCGGTACTCATCAAGCTGGCCCGGTCCAGGGCTCGGATGATTCTCATTGCCCCGGAGTGGCCCAGGCAGTGGTGGTTCACGGACCTGCTTCACCGTTCTCTCCTTCCTCACATTCGGTTGCCGTGCAGGCCGGACCTTCTCACGAAGTTCGGGGGGCGGATGTTACACCCCAGCCTCTCGTCTTTGAGTTTGGCGGCATGGCTCCTGAGATAGTGCAGTATGGACATCTGAATCTGCCCGAAGATTGCATGGACATACTGAAGGAGTCTAAGAGACCTTCCACTAGGACTTCATATGCTTACAAGTGGAAGAGGTTTTGTATCTGGTGCCAGTCTAGGAACCATGACCCTACAACCTGCAAGGAAGATGTCATCCTTCCTTACCTTTTACATTTGGCGCAGTCTGGCCTTAATGTTCATTCCATTAGGGTTCATCTTGCTGCATTGACTGCCTACAGGAAATGCCCTTCACAGACTTCTTTTTTCCAGATCCCTGTGATCAAAGACTTTCTTGAAGGATTGAAGAAGGTGTTCCCTCCTGTCAGGCTTCCCTCGCCTTCATGGGAATTGAATGTGGTGCTGTCCAGATTGATGAAGGAGCCTTTTGAACCCGTTCACAAGGCTTCGTTGCAGCACCTGTCCTGGAAGGCGGCGTTCCTTGTGGCCATTACATCGGCCCGCAGGGTGAGCGAAATTCAGGCGTTGTGTTGTACTGAACCTTATACTGTGTTTCATGCTGCTAAGGTTGTGATGCGTACTCACCCTAAATTTCTTCCCAAGGTTATTTCTGATTTTCATGTCAACCAGACCATAACTTTACCTACGTTTTTTCAGAATCCTTCCTCTCCGGCGGAACGATCTTTGCATTCCCTGGATGTTAGGAGGGTGTTGAAATTTTATCTGGATAAGACCAAAGATATTCGTAGGTCAGACCAATTGTTTGTCAATTATGGATCAGTCAGGACGGGTCTTGCTACCTCTAAGCAGTCCATTTCTAGGTGGATTGTGTCCTGCATTCAATTGTGTTACCAAAAAGCTAATAAGACCTTAGGAGGTAAGCCTAAGGCTCATTCCACCAGGGGCAAAGCTGCCACGACAGCCTTGCTCCGTAATGTGCCGATTGCAGAAATCTGCAAGGCCGCCACTTGGAAGTCGGTTCATACCTTTGCTAAGCATTACTGCCTGGACTCTGATGCCAGGGCAGACGCTCAGGTTGGGCAGGCTTCGCTGCGGAATTTGTTCGCACAGTAGTGGCGTTATGTTCTTTCTCCACCGCCGCTTTGGTGTGGGGATGGGCTTGCCATTCTATTCACTAGATTATGACTATACACAGAGATCCCCTACTACAGAAGGAGTAGTTTCTGTTCTGTAACTCCAGTTCTGTAGTAGGGGTATCTCTGTTATAGTCATAAGCGCCCGCCCTCCTCCCCGGTGGAGAATTGTTCATGTAAGTAATGCTACAGGTCTGGCGTTTTTTACGCCTTCAAAAAGAACTGAAGTCAGTGGGACATGCTATGCATTCTGGGATACTGGGAGAAGGTTCTAGAAGGTTTCCTTAAAGGCACAGTATCCTGTTTAAGCCACATAATGGCAGCCTATGGGGCTTGTCTGTCCAGGCCTTCCTCTCTATCATTTCTGAGGGGTTTTTGCAGTAAAAGCAAGGGAAATCTGGACAGGCTTTGCTGTTTGTGGATTTTTGGTGGAATTTCTAGTTGAAGTACTGGACAGTGTAGCCTGTGGATATAGGCTGCATTATTTGTCTTTAAATTTTCTCTTAAGTGTCTTTGCAGTTCTGCAATTTTTTGACAACTTAAGAGATTATTTTTGATTGCCGGGGTCCACGCACATGGGTGGGACTATTCACTAGATTATGACTATAACAGAGATACCCCTACTACAGAACTGGAGTTACAGAACAGAAACTACTCCTTACTCTCCGTGTTTATATTTCTAGAAACCCCTTTCGCCTTGTTGTAGAATATAGAAAACCTTCAATCACACAATGTTTGAAAATTCTCTTCTGACGGCATGCCCACTGACCCAAGGTCCCAAGTCACGACAGGCGTCTCAGGAACCCTGTCTCTGTGACTGTGGCAGTATTAGTTGCGTCTTCGGGCAGGAAGCGCCTTGGTGGGCGTGAAGAGGTGTGTTGTAGGGGCTGTGGTTCAAAGGTCACTTACACTACTGAATCAAACGCGTCAACATTTGCCCCCTTGTCTCATGGACGTGAGTGAGCGCTTGCTGCCTTGTACCCAGTGGAGAGCAGTGCGGTCCTAAGCTTAGAGTGACTTGTTAAAAGCTATGTATGTCACCTAGAAGGCTTCTTGGCGCTGGCATATCACTGCCAACCGGCTGCGAAGAGAACACATGGTTAAACACAGGCAGAATGCTCCCGATTACTACTGTGGGTAGACTACGCTAAGAGGCCAGAGATTGAATGATCATGGCGGGTAAAACAAACCGCAGAAGGCCGTTCATGAGACGGCACCCTCTTCCGTGCCTTTTTAGGTCGAGCTCCGCAATGCAAAGCATTGCGTCTAGCTCGACAACTTATGTCGCCCATCTCCTGGGAATCTGAGACGGGTCGGACACGCGCACGTCCATGCCGGCGCCGTGCACATCCCCTGCCCCAGATTCCCTGTGCGCAAACACACACACACAGCCACACTCACGCCCGCACACACACACACGCACACACATACACACGCGCGCACACATCCCCCCCTCACACCCCACTTTCCATGCCTAAGCGCACTAGCGGGCCCCACTCACCGAGCTTCTGTGCGATGCCGCAACACACCCCGTCTCTCCACTTCACCCGGGCCCCCTCCTAGGACCCGGGACATCTCTGCATTTCCACTGGTACCGCAGGGCTCTCTCTTCCTCATGGGAGCCCTGCATTAACGCGCAACACCGGCCTCTTCCGGCCGCGTCAAAGGCTCCGCCCATGTCACGGGCAAGGATGCCTGACTTCCTTGTTGAAACATGCCAAGAGAGGAAATTGCCTTTCCTCTATCGCCAGAGTGGTGTGCTTGTGCTAACATGATGTGAACTTGAAATGAGGACCATTTTGTTTTCTGCTGAAACCAGTTTAATACAGAGTAGTTTTTTGTAAGAAAAAAGCGTAATGTGAGCCTTGGTTCGCACCCTTCCTCACCGGCCGCCATCTTCCTTCGTTTGGCTTTGAAACCAAACGTCATAAGCGCTTTATAAAAAGGCAGTGTTTCACTAATCCTTAATTCTTAGGATCAATATTTAATCCGTGATTCAGTGTTTGAAAACTTCATTTATTTTGCTTTAACGAAGGTTCTCATGTATAAAACAGTTTTTCTGTCACAAAGACTCGGATTATAGTGCGTCATCATAATCCATCACCTCATTGCGTGTCGGAAAAGTCTTTGCGATTGCGATTCACGAAGTGACCTTTGTAGTTCGTAGTGCCTTGTGGCGTGTAGCGTCCGTCTCGACTTTAAGGCTCTTTCCGCAGTCTATCGTGCGTTCGTAGTACATTGATCAGGTACAGTTTGTGCATTTTCCTGAAGGCCAGCTTTTATTATTGAAACCAGCTTTCGTTCCTATAAATCACAAGGGTAGCTTTTTGAAGAATATTTTTCATTCAGGGAATGTGGGGATGAAGTCCTCCATCCCTGCGTTGCAGCCATTAGACGGGGATTGGAAAAGGGCTTGTTCCTCGTGCACATTAAGGAGGCGACAGTTATTGCACACTCTTCTGATTTAGCAGTTATGGATTAGTTCTTCAGTTGCAGAGCGAAATGTCGGTTTACAACGCAGTCAGCGTGCATGAAACGACGACTGGATTAGGATATGACATTGGTGTCTCAGCCCTAAAGTTTCTCCAGTTTAGAGCTGTGACTTTATTTTGTACACACTGGAGTTGCACGTGTGGAATACAGGACTGCGAACATGTCTCCTAAATGGAGTCCATGGGATTGAGAAGAGGGAATGTTTGATTTGTACATGTTACATTTGTAAGAAACATAAACAAATTACAGTCTGTCTGTTAATAAAGTGCTAAATGACGACTTATTTTAAAACAAGCATTTGCAATGCAATAGGTCTCACAATTGTGAGAGTTTGAGCTATTGGCATTGTAAATGGCAATGCCTTTTATTTACCTTTTAAAAACCAACACATAAATAAAAAGCAGTGCCATTTACAATGCCAATGGCTCAAACAACTGCGAGACCTATTGCATTGCAAATGCTTGTTTCTGTTTGTCTACAATCCCGTGTTGCATAACTAAATACTTATAAAGTCCCAAAGGCGAGACCTATTGGCTTTGCCAATGCTTGTTATTATTATTGGGCCATCATTTTAATTTTTTTATGTGGCAAAATAGACTAGGGAAATAACCCTCCGTCTTTCCACATTTGCAGTGTTCGTTATTCACAACTAACATGTTGCCAATACAAGCTGGATTTTAACCCCTTGTGTGCTCATGACGGAACCAAGCCATCATGAGCCACGTGTGCTCATGACGGCGTGGTTCGGTCATGCTGCGGCCCCTCCGCCGACGCGACATTGATTCCCCGAATGTGCGGGCGAATTATTGAGCAGGTGTGGTCCTGGCGGAACCGCGCTGTCATGAGCACACGCCACCCGTGACTCATGACTGCGTGGTTCTGTCATGAGCACGGAAGTGCCTCACTCATCCCCTAGCCCCCCAGCGCCGCGGCGGATTTCGCGGCGCTGGGAAGGGGTTAAAACTAATTTTTGAAAGAAATCATATATAGTTCATGTATGTTTGTTCCCCAGAAGATTGAAGAAGGAGTTGTGTTAGGATGTAAAATCCAGTTACATGGAAACGATCAGACCATTACATCAAAGGAATGTTGGCAGGTATTTTTAGTTTGTAATCTAAGGATTTGCATGTTTATTTGTTGTTGCAGGTTTCCTCTACTCGATTCAACTGGATGGCTGTTATTTCCTTGTTGGTTAAGGCCTCTTCATCAGGAGAGCTCTGCATATTTGTCTCTTGGTTTGTAGCTCTACGTTTTGCAGCCTCCCACTTCGGTAGCCATGAACGTGACTGAATATTTCTCCATCAGGGTAAGTTAAGAGCTGTAACCTGTTTGACTTGCGCCACACTGTAGAGCAGTGTTTTTGGGAGGGAGTTTGGAAGGGGTTGATGGAATTTATTTCATGACACCACACCAAGGGATTTTAGATATTACAAGTCATCGATAATGACGTTTTGATACCTCCCATCCTCACAAAGTATCTTGAAAGACTGCAGCTGCATTTGCTAGACTCCCAGGTTTCAGCTCTACATGCTGACCTAAAGGTTCAGCCCCTTGTCCCTAGTAAACCGGCGCACATGCCTAAATAACCTTACCGCCATCCTCTTGTACACAGTTGAAACGAAAATAGAGATGGAAGGAGGGAAATAAAATGACAGTAGGAAAAACGCACATGCAGTAGAATTACACTGGGTTTACACCAAGATTCTTCTATTTTAAGGCCTCTGTGACATTCAGTGATGTGGTTGCCTATTTCTCTGAAAAGGAGTGGCGGCTTATGGGAGACTGGCAGAAGGAGTTATACAAGAATGTGATGCAAGACATCCACTCAGCCCTGATTTCCCTAGGTAAGCTTTCTGTTCTCTTTCACTCAGAATCTGTTCTCTCTGTCATGTTTCGACCTTTCATTAAGAAAGAGGGTTATTCCAGCTCAGCCCTCTGGAACTCAAAGCTGCATTATTTCGTCGTTGCCTTCCTGTCTACAGAGGTTCTATCTAAATTGAAAACGCTTATCTAATGATTCACACAAAACATGGTTTCTGCAATATAATAACCACATAGGACAAAATATAAAGAAAACCCTCTCTGCTGTTTCCAACATTCTTCATGTGAAAAACAATTACCTGCAAATAAGTCCTCTTTGTACTGCATTAAAGACTACCTGCAGAATAACGAGCCATGCAGCCTTAATAACAATCTTAAAGGCCTGGGCTGGGCATGCATGTGTCTTGAGTTCTAAAAAGGGAATCGGAAATTGAAATTTCATGTTGATCTGTTCATTCAGACCTTTGACTCCGAACTAACCTGTTCAGGTTTATATGCCTGCTGCCCTGAGCAGTTTGTACAAGTGGGCTTTTTTCTTCTCTGGGAAAGTTTTAACAGATGAATGTAGCATTGTCAGAACAAACATTCTTGGTGAACCTTGGGGCAGAGCAAAACAGCAGGACCTGATGTCCAATCCAAGCATAAAATGATAGCCCTAAAGATTACAAAACACTATTGTGTAGATGTGTTAGCTAGACAAGCTAATGTAGGTCAGGCAGTTCTACGTACACTATTTCAAACGACTGCAACATCTACAGGTTAGGGAGATGACTGCTGTATAGTCTATGCAAAGCATGTGATCTACAGCTCACATGCCTCGAATGGAAAATGCTACTTACCCAGTATGCATCTGTTCTTGGCATGTAGAGCTGTAGATTCACATGTGCCCTCCCACCTCCCCGGGTACCTGTACCTGTTCCAGTACTATCTTACTTAGATAAATATACATGGACATCTCTATTCTACTCCTACTAACTCCATTCTCAAACTCTGCGGGAAAACAATATAACAATTTATTTATTTATTTAAAAGAGTTTTATATAGCGCTTGCTAGACCCGGAGGTATCAGAGCGCTTTTCATGAGAATCAACAATGTAACAGAAAAAGTTCAACAATTACACAATAAATCCAAAAAATAGGCAATACAATTAGGAGAGGAGAGAAAGGAGAGAGAGAAAAGTAGCAGAGGGAGCAGGGGAGGTGAGAAAGGGAGTATAAGGGAAGATACAATACGGAGAGACGAAAAGAAGTCTATCACCGAAAGGAGGAGTTACCTACCTTGTGAGTGCAGGGGACTTCTTCGAACAAAAACAAGGTGCGGACATCCGTACCCAACACTAGATATGAATCTACAGCTCTTCATGCCAAGAACAGATGCATACTGGGTAAGTAGCATTTTCCTTCTGGAAGCAGCACTGGTTTAGGAAACATTCTAGATCTTTATGAAGCAGTCAACATCACAGGTTTGTCCAGATACTAGGCATGATAGTCAGATACTGAAGTCAGTACCTGAAAAGGATTGTGAGAGTGTTTTGTGAAAATATGTATGGCAAGGAACAGAGAAAAACAAAAAAGTGATGACCGAATTGCTTAAATTAATCTCATCCATGGTAATTATTGTGGGCTGTGATCCATTCCATTGTGTTTTTTTGAACCACTGTGCCACCTCAGTCAGGAACCAGCCAGCCCGAACTGCTAGGTCCCTTCTGAAATAGGACACAAGCAACTGTTTCTGCCTATGTGGGCCTCATTAGTGGGATTCAGCTTGAGACCTTTGGTGCTCTGAGCACAGATTTCATTTCTGGGCATACATGTCACACTTTGAGTGCTGCACTGAAGAAAACAAAAAAGTAATTACTGGACAGAACTTTGGCATTGTTAATGTTTGTGATAAGTAATTCAGGATTTCAGAGAGAACTTTGTTTACATTACATCTGAGCATGGAAATACCCTAAGCTTTCAGGGTTAGCTGCTGAAGTGTAGTTAGAACATGTGTGATACATTCTGAGGGTTTAGGATGAGCCTACTTTTCCTAGTTGTAAACTATCTGGTTCAACCCATGCGAAAGTGGTGTGTTAATTAAGGGTGGGCAACATTTTCCATTCCACTCACAGAATTGGGTGCATTTTGTCCACCCCGTGTTAGTCTTTAATGGGGAGTGGCATAATTATTCTCCTGCGAGGCTCCAGAATATGCGAGCTCGCAAGTGAGATTTGACATCCACTTGCACGCATTCTTAACGCAGGAGTTCGTGGTGGATTTTGGTCAGTGGGCTGCAGTTTGAGGAGTAGATTTGCTGCAGCTCGAGTAGCACTTTTGAGCAATCCTTGATGTTGTTTGCCCTTATTTTCGGCGCTGCCAGCGCTACCGCCACTACATTTTAGCGCAAGTTGTATATTTCCCACCCATTGGCTGGATTCTGTGGAATCTCGCAGAGTTTTTCTGTAACTCCATGGAATTCCGCAGAGTGAAACTCCGCCAGTTCCGCCCACCTCTAGATTTAATAGTGTTAGTCCAATAGGGGAGATGAAGGTGTTTCTCTCTCAACTGGTGGCCTTATACCTTGATACTTGACAGTGAAAGCTCTAAGCTTTTTTCTTTTCTTTTTAAGGAATAGTTTTTCTTTAAGATTGTTGATTGCTGGAAAAACATAGGGACATGTTCTTCTTTATTGTTTTTCGGCGTTGAACTGAGTTTGGAGGTAGTTATGAAAGGAGGCAATTGCAAGACATCTGTGCATTCTGCCTGCCTGAATATAAGCTAAACTCGTATAGGATGATATTGTTAAAAGATGAGTGACTGTAGCATGATTGCCCCTTGACCGTCACCTACCCAGCTGGACATTGCGCATTGTCCCTCCTCGTCTCTCCGCTATTACTCCTTCCTCCCGTTGTTTTTTTACTGTACCTACTACGCTATTGTAACTGATATAATTTGTAACGCAATCTTCCTCTGCTATAGCGCTCTGATACCTACGGGTCTAGCCAGCGCTTTATAAACCTTTTTGATGTACCTTATAATGCAACGTTCCCCTGGTTATGTGCTCTGATACCTCCGGGTCTAGATAGTGCCATATAACCTTTGCATATCAAATAAACTAAAAATTGGCTTTTCCTGAATGCTGAGACCTGAGCAACATGGCTGATGACCAGTGGAGCTGCTTGACAGCTAATGAGGAGTATGGCCCTGGTTTTCCGCCTTGACCGTCATCTACCCAGCCGGACATTGGGCATTGTTCCTTCTCGTTTCCCCGCTATTACTTTGTGGTAAATAAATAATTAAATACCTGTTCTATTTTTGACTAGATATACAATAACAGATAGCTCAATAAATAAGAGTCAAGATTCGAGGTAGCTGGAGTTTGCAGGTTTTAATCAGGCATAAAGGGCAGGAACAGGACAACCTGCATGGGAATGGGATGGCAGCTGCCGGGGGGCAGGATCTGGGAGCATAAGGGTAACTTTTAATAACAGTGCACAATATTTATAGTTAAACAATTGCATTACATTCAGTATAGTAGGCGTAGCAGTGGGTGGAGTTCATAGCAGTCGCGAAAGATAAGGCATAAAGTGGGTGGAACAAGAGGCGTATACATAGACATGTGATGTAAACGTAACAGAATATGTCATAAACGGGGCGGAAACATGGAGGGGGCTACCTAAGGAGCCGGGACCTCTGACCTAGTGGTGCGCGCAAGCTGGCAATGACGTGTTACTAGGAGGAACTGGGGGCTATGACTTCTGCGCTAGAAGAGGAGACGAAAGTCTGGAGTGTCAGAGCGACATGTACCTAAACACTATCTAGTATCTGATGTTTAGAGAACATCTTGATAGAATCCAAAAGTTATCAGGGTAAAGGCTAACAGACTCTAAGACTGGTGCATGCATCATTCTATATGTAGTGCGTGTTGAGGAATATTAAATGACCATTAATACAGTATTTCTCTTACATGGAGACGTAAAGGCTAGACGATGACTGAAACTATTGATGCGATTCAGTAGCTTTAGGAATGCAGAGAAGGAGGGCTGGACTGATAACTAGAATCATAACATACTCTTGGCAGACTGGCAGGCAGAGTCAGGCCGAGCCGGGCACTGTGAGGCAGGAAGTAAGTGAAGGGTCAGGGATACAGGTGGGGGCTGTATCGCTCCTCAGCGAGGGTTCAGGAGACAGGAGCTGAATCTGGTGTCCGGGCCCTTTTGAGGCCTAGAAACGGAGACTTTTCAATGAATTAACGTGCACACTGTAAAACGTGGCAACATAACTTTACATAGGCCTAATACTCGTAGCTTTAACGAGAACTGAAAACTGGCATACTAGAGATGGACACAACTAAAATTGCGTCTTTAATCGATCATAAGGGAATACATATGCATATTAATCATGCACATATAACATAAGATGGGGAACACGTAGGGACACAGAACATGGCAAAATTTACTTTTCCACATTCCCTCCTTGTCACTACGTTTCCATCAGGAAACATCAATATTCATGATACCATCTATCATTTCATACAGTATCATTTGCTCGTCTCGAATTGTCTTGGAACGGGACTTAGGACTAGGACTTGGAATACAGGATGTAGCACAAATGCCGCAAATCGCAGGGCCACATTGTAAACAGAGGCAGCAACTGAAAATGATCATTACTGCTATACCTAGGAATGACAATACTTTCCATCCCCAGGCAGAGATTATACTCCAGAGCCAACCGGACCATGTCCAGGTGCCTGGATTCTGGTGTAACTGATGGGCAATTTTATGAAGTCTGGTTATAGCTGAATAAACAGACGGCGCGTTATTAGGAATGAAAATGCAGCAACTAGATCCGATGACTCTACATGCTCCTCCTCTATCGGCCAGTATGACGTCAAGAACGAGACGATTTTGGAGCACGACAAATCTCATAGCAGATTGCTCTTCGGTTAAGTTACCTAGAGCAGAAGTAGTCTCATTCACTACTGCTTCAAGGGTTCTGGTTAACCTACGGATTAACTTACTATTCTGGATAGGTCCTATAAAGAAGAAGAAACCTCTATTGAAGTCTGTATACTGTTCTAGAGCAGTTTCAGTTTGATCGACAATCGGGGACTCAATCTCCCTTCTATGTCTAATGTGTACTAGATGTGTGTTTCTATGATAATCGGATGGGGCTAGGAAAACTGGTGGCAGTAGGAAGGCAATGTAACATGTTCCATCCCAATCGAGGGGCAGACGAACATATGCGGTCTGACCACAAACAAAATAAGAATGACGTGAGGCTTTGAAAATAGATTTCCCACTGTCACTATACTTGACAATAGTAGTACAATCACTATGTCCTACATGTGCGGAACCATTTTTTCGGACACATAATTCGCCTTTGACTGGTAGTACTGAAATAGCAGGTAAATCTGGAGTAGTATCAGACTGAACATTCAGGACCATAAAATTCGAAGAATAATTACCTAAATTATAAACTTCATTTTCTAGGTCTAACCCGGTTCTATGGGTGAGACCTTGCTTGTCTGGAAAACATGTACTATTCAGAAGGGACATATCAGTTGAGGATGACGTTAACGTGGACCACGCTCCACACGAACCATTATGTGAAAACGGATAAGGAAAGAGTGGCAGAACTCCCTTCGGTGTCTGGAAAGGGGGGAGTCGACCACACACCCAACAATTAGTGGCATTGCTGGTCTGGTGTGAATAGTGTAACATACGGATAAACGTATTATTTCTCATAGCAAGACGATAGGATAGCTCGTGAGGAGGCAGATCACTGAATGTGTGTTCTACTGTAGCATTAGAAAACTTATTTACATGAGAAATTGAAAAACATAAATGCAATGCATAACTTGTGCAGGTAACCATCAAACTCAAAAATAGAAGAAAACATAAAATAACAATACATCTGATGGAGTTTTGACTAACTCTCTCACTATGGGGGTCTATCTCATACATGTCAGAAACCTGTCTAACCGTTTCACCCGAGGGGGACTTAGACAATTAAACTGGCTGACTTATTTTACTAGACCGGAGCTTCTGTTTATACTCCTGCTGCGGAGTTTCCTCTAACAGGGGAGGCTTGGAATCAAAGTTTGTAGCGGGACAGTCCTTGAGAATAGGGCAGTTTTTAGAATTCTGGCAGTCCTTAAAAATGTTCTTGGAAAAAGTTTTTTCTCGGAGTCCATGAAACTTCTTGACGTGAGACAGGTGGACCCACCCCTTGCGGCCTTCCAGCTTCACGGCCGTGCGGGTGGTCAGAAGGACAAGTTGAGGCAGTTTCCAGCGGGGCTCCAGCGGACTTGAACGATCAAAATTCCTCACAAGGACTAGGTCGCCTGGAATGACCTCATGTGGTTTCACCTCGGTATTGTCTGGAAATGCGGCGGCAACCTGTGAACGACAAGAGTGTAGGGCAGACATCAAGGAAGCTAGGTAATCTGTCAGCATATTACTGGAAACATCTGTAATACTTCGGGGTCTAGGTGTACCCCACATGTTCGGGGGCGGCCGAATACGACCTCATAAGGGGACAGACCTGATCTGGAATGTGCGACCATGCGCATATAAAATAGGGCGACTGGCAGAGCTACTAGCCAGTCTACACCTTTCTCTTTACAGACTTTGGCAAGACGGATTTTTAATGTCTGGTTATGTCTCTCTACGAGACCTGCTGCTTCAGGATGGCGTACACAATGAAACTTCCACTGGTACCCTAACAGAAGGGAAACATACTTCATCAACTCTGATGAGAATGGCTGGCCGTTATCTGAGTACACGACCCTAGGGAGTCCATAACGGGGGAAGAATTCACGAACCAGCTGCTTGGCAGTGGTCGCGGCTGTGTAATCTGGGACTGGATATGCCTCTGTCCACCTGGACAAAGCGCATACAACTACAAGGACATACTTAAAACCTCGACATCGCTCCATCTGAATGTAATCCATTTGGAGGACCTCAAAAGGGTGGTCAGGAGGCTGGAATCCCCCTTGTTCCACCGGGACACTTTTACCTGGATTGAACTGACAACATATCATACAGGTACGGACTTTCTGCTTGGCTGCAGCTCGTAAATGCTTGTTGAACCAAATGTTCTGGATACTGTCTAACATGGCTTTTTCTCCTAAATGTGCAGGACTATGTGCGGTATTAATAATGACTTGAACCATTGAGTCGGGGAGAAACCATGTGGCTTTTCCCTTCGTCAACCATCCCTGATCTGTCTGGACCCCTCCTTGTTCGGACCATTTCTTGATTTCCTCGGGAGTAGCATGTGACTGGATATCTATGACATCTTGAGTGGGGTCCTTAACTGTCATACATGTAGTCGGATCTGGAGTGTGTGTCAGTGTTGCGTTAACTGGAATGTCTGGAGTCTGGGCTGTAAACTTGGCTGTTCGATCTGCTAGATCGTTACCTTGGGAAATAATGTCAGTGACTTTCGTATGTGCTTTGCACTTCATGATAGCGATAGCTGTTGGTAAATGTATTGCATCTAACAGAGCTTGGATAAGGAGACCATGCTGAATCTTGGTTCCATGAGAAGTCATAAAACCTCTTTCTTGCCAGAGCACTCCAAAGTCGTGTACGACTCCGAATGCATAACGTGAATCTGTGTAAATGTTAACTTTCAGGTTTTTGGCACGTATGCAGGCTTGGGTCAGAGCAACTAGCTCTGCTGCTTGAGCGGACAGAGTGTCAATACGGTGTGTCTCTATAACTTCAGTCTCAGTAGTCACTGCATACGCGGCTACTAGTTCTCCTGTACTTGTTCTCATACATGAACCATCCACATAAAGTGTCAGGTCGGGATCTGGTAATGGAATATCTGTCAGGTCTTGTCTTGGCTTTGTCATGGTGTTAACTACTTCCACACAGTCATGTGTGGCAGGATTTGAAGTAACTGACGGTAACAGTGTAGCAGGATTTAGAACGTTGCAGCGTCTGATTTCTATGTGTGGCTGGAACAGTGTCAATTCATAACCTGTTAAACGTGCAATGGTCAAGTGCTGAGTCTGGGTTCGGTTTAAAAGAACTTCCACGGAGTGTGGAACTTGTACTGTCAGGGAATGTCCTAACACTATGGAATCACTTTGTCTGATAGCTAGTGCTGTGGCTGCAACTGACTTGAGGCACGCAGGCAGAGCCTGGGCTACTGGATCTAATGTGCTCGAAAAATAAGCACAGGGCTTGTGTTGTCCTGCTTGATCTTGTGTGAGAACAGATAATGCTGTACCATTACATTCTGTGACAAAAAGTGTAAAGGGCTTACTGTAGTTTGGAGTAGCTAGAACAGGAGCTTGACATAAAGCTTTCTTTAACTCATTAAAAGCAAGTGTATGTTCCTGGGTCCAAGGGAGGACAGTCGATACGGCTGCCTCCTGTGTCGTTAACTGCATCAGTGGCTTGGCTAGAAATGCATACTGAGGAATCCATTGTCGGCAATAAGAAGTGAGGCCGATAAAAGCTCGTACCTCCTTCTGGGTCTTGGGCTGAGGAAGACTCGCTATTAACTGGATACGGTCAGGTGTCAACTGCCTACCCCTCTTGGACAGTAAGTGGCCTAAGTAGATCACTTGCTGGACACAGAATTGAAGCTTCGAAGGGGACACCTTGTGCCCCATCTCGGCTAGGAAATACAGGACTGTAAGTGACGCACGCTCGCAGGCACGTTCAGAACAGGCTGTGATCAGTAGATCATCGACATACTGGAGCAGGGCAGTGTCAGTTGGCATGTGAATATTGTCTAGTTGTCTCTTAAGTGCTTGACTGTAAATACTAGGACTTTCTGTGAAACCTTGAGGAGCTCGTGTGAATTTATAGCTCCTTCCATTTAAACAGAATCCGAAAAGAAACTGACTGTCTGGATGAATGGGGACACTGAAAAATGCGTTTTTGAGGTCTATGACTGTGAAAAATGTAGCCTCAGAATCCATGGCTGTCAATAGGGAAGAAATATCTGGGACAACTGGGTACTGGGGAATGATACATTTATTAAGTTCTCGAAGGTCAATCACTAATCGATATACTGGAGGTGCATTTGGATCAGTACGTTTCATGACTGGAATTATAGGAGAATTACATACATTGGAGTCAGTTTCTACAACTACTCCTTGAGCAATGAGCGCGTCAATAATTTTGGATAAGGCTGCTACAGCCTCAGGTGGCAATCTGTACTGTCTGATTTGTGGTAACACTACACCTGGTTTGAGAGTCACGCGATGGGGTGTGATTTGCATAAAACCAACATCAGTTGGACCTTGTGCCCATAGATGCTGCGGAACATTCAATAATCTTGGATCAAAATCACGTAATACATAGTGACCCTTAAAGTCACGTAAAAACAAACGTATTCCTTCTGGGGAGCAGCAAATAACTGCACCTAATTCTTTTAATGTCTTAATGCCTAACAAATTTTCTGGACATGATTTCGTGAGTAGCAGGTCAGTAGTTCGGGACAATGGACCTACTTCTAGAGTAACTGGTTTGGAAATCTCGTTAACAATTGGCTTTCCTGAAAATCCAAGGGAAACATTTCTAGAGCCTGAGAGCGGAGCCCCTGGAACCTCGTCATGACTGATAGTAGTCCTACTTGCCCCTGTATCAATCAGAAACTTTCTGTCTTTCCCTAATACTTGACTGTGAACATAGGGACCCTCTTGATCTACAGGAATCTCGATGAGAGGCAAGCCTACCTCCCTCTCTAGGCTGTTTCATGAATACGGCTGGTACTCTGGATACTCTGACTGTGCATACTGGTACATCTGCTGTGTAACATGCTGTGTTGCAGCTATAGGCTGCGGTGCTGTAACTGTCTGTGGTGTATTCTGTGGTAACTGGGAAGTCTGTGAAACTTGTTCTTGTCTAGGCGGACGTGGTCTTTCTTTAGTCTTACCAGTGGCTATGTTGTGTTTCAGAACTGCACACTCGTTTATAAAATGACCTGGCTGTTTACAATAATTGCAGGTCCCTTTAACAGGAACTGCAGGATGACTGGCTTGATTTGGACCCCTCTTCTGACTGTCCTGTGGAACAGATTGTGCAACTAATACTTTCATTTTCGTGTCTTTCATACGTTTCCTTTCGTGTTCTTGCTCTTCCCTGATTATATTCTGGTGATACCGGAGCATCTGGAGCATTTGGGACGGAGTATTAGCTTGCCAGGTACTCTCGACTTTCAAAACTCTATTTTTAACTTGTGGACTTGAATTCTCGACTAGTTTAGTAACAAAAAGATGAGGGTATGACTCACTACTCGTCTTCAAACCACTGTTGATGCTAAAACATTTCTCAAATCTAGAATAAAAATCACTAGTATCTTCGTCTGGTTTCTGTTTACAGGCTGAGATTGCATCCCAGTCTTCCTTTTTCGTGGCTAGTAATCTTGGCAAAACTTGTATTAACAGTTCAGGTAATTCTTTACATTTATCTCCTTGACCGGTACCTGGTACACGTGTATTTTCTTCAGCTTCTAGAGCTGCCCAATCTATCTTTTTCTCTCCCACCTCCCATTCTTTCTCCTTGAGTTTTTCATATATGCCCGCGGGCAACAGGACCTTTAACATTTTAATTATATCTGGATACGTGTATTCTCCCATACGGAGCATGTCTTTTAATTCACGGTGGAACCCTGCTGGATCTTTATCGTGATAGGGAATTAACTTTTTCATCTCTAAGAGTTCCATCTTTGTAATCGGGGTGTAAACAAATACTCGTTGCATTTCACCACCCGCTGTCCTAACTGGGTGTACTTCTCGTAACGGATGCTGTCTGTCTATGTAAAAGGGTTTACTTTCTGGGGGTGAGACGTGAACAAAATGCGGGTTCAGAAACGTTCTATATTTGTGGCGCTGTTCTAGAATGATACTAATTAAGTCGGTACCTAGACCTCTCCATTTATACTGGAGTAACTCGTTCAGAACATCATGTAACGGACCTGGATCGGAATGCTGACCCTCATACAATGTAATGAGGTGCTGGATCATATACATACCCACCAGTCGCTGCTCGGCTGGGGGCAGTTTCAGAAACATTTGTGCCACTATTTCGTCTGAAAAAGTGGTAGAATCAGTAGCCCATCGGACTGCTGATCGGGCTAGTTCTTGTTCATGCATGGTACTAAGTTCACTATAACCGATTCGTGATTTCAGAATGTGATCGGCAGCTTGAAATACTTGCTCTAGAGAACCTTGTTCTGGTGCTGGAAGAGGAACAGTTTTCTTGTGTTCTAGACGTGAATGTCGGTCGGGAAGTCTAGCTTTACCTACATGCGCTATTCTGGCGGTATTCTCGTCGTCTACCTCTTCAGTAGAAGAGTCGTTTTCCTTCTCGCTTACTTGTGCTGCTTTGCGTTTCTCGTGTAACCTTATTATTTCCTTACGAATTTTCTTGTACATACTCTCTATACAACTGAGCGTCCTGTGTCTTCCCTCGGCTATATTATCACTCCACCTTGTCAGGACTTTCATTTCGGTCGGATCTTTAGTCGGATAATCTTGTTCCCTTATTAAACAATTAATTAGAAACTTTAATAGCATGAGCTGAATCTCAGCTTTTCTTAGAAACATGACTTCGCCAATACTTTCTGGGTCTGTTCCTGTACGAATGAAACGATATATTCTGTCTAGATCTTCTTTCATATTTGGTAGGGTGTCCAAATACTCGGTCACCCGTCTTACACGTAATGAATATATAACCATACTATCATCACCTGGGACCGGATCATAACGGCATTCGGTAAGAGCTCGTCTGATATCTGCAACAGACTGATGTTTGGGCGTGCGCTGTAACGCACGTTCATGTAACTCGACTGACGTTACACGTTTGTGTGGCGGCGGGGTTCCCGGAGGACCTCCTCCCGCGGCCCCTAAACTGGAATCGTCGACTGATACTCTTCGTGCTGGCAGAGTGACCTGTGTAGCGGGTACTTGTAATGTAGGCTGGACCGGGGGTACCGTAACAGGTGCTGTAACAGGTGCCCCGGTGACTGGAGGAGCAGGATTTACATTATTTACAGGAGCTGGCGGAACAGGATTTGCATATTCTGGGACTGTGTCGTCCAAATAGGACGAGAGAAAAATATCAGCTGCGGTCGGTTTGTGACGTAGCTTGGTCGGAACTAAGGGTGGCGGAAAATTACTGGATGCCTCCGGGGTTGCTTTTGGCAAGCCCTCGGCAAGAAGAGGGTACATACCCTTAATAAGGGCATTCCTCTGTCTGTCTGACTGTTCGGTTTTAACTCGTTCACCTATTTCGATTAATTCCCTTTCTTGGGCTCTTTCTGAGGATTCTCTACTTAATTCTGACTTTCTGATTTCTTTTTCGGTTCTTTTATGAGATTCTTTGCGCCATAACTCGATGGCATCTTTCTGTGACTGTCTGGCTTTCTTTTTCCATAATACTTCTTCTACTCGCATGATGCACTCGGCATCCCATGTGCCTGATACAGGCCATCTATATTTCTCTTCTAATTCCTTAGTGTACTCGACCCATAAGTCTAGATATAATATGGCACTTATGCCATGCTTATGATACATAAAATGACCTGGACTGTCCCTAGGTGGGACAGGAACTGCTTCCTTGAGCAGACCTTTTCTAGTTCTTAACTGACGTAATTTTGAGAACAGAGGCATGACGTGAACTGGGATCTGGACACAATACAATACACAATGAACACAATAATGACTTGAGACTGATCACTCATACCACGACATTAAAAACACATTGAAATGACATTTAAAATAACAGTTCGAACAGAAACATTACCTGGAATACTTGAGAACAGAAACACATGAATTTCTCGAGACTAGAACTTACTAGAGTTACTAGATGCACTGCTGAAACAGTACGAAACACACCGGTCTCATAAAGAGACACGTCAGGACCCGCATCCACCTAGGTGGATACTTCGTGTTGGATTTGCGTACCCAAACCCACGGACCAGAGACAAATTAATTGACCCTGTCTAGATACTACCCCAGCAACGGTACTCACCGGGCAGCAAGAACGGAAGGCCTCGGACTGGACTGGACTGCTACGACGACGGACTACGAACTTCGGACTTCAGTTACGGGTGGGCCTCCGGATACCTCGGACCTTGGACTCTCGGCTTGGGCTCTGGTCGGGACTCGCCGCGTTCCTCCACCGCCTCGTCTGGATGCTGGACCGCAACCTCCGTCTCCTCCGTGGGCCTGAGGGATATTTGAAGCAGAAATATCTGCACGTGCACGGTATGGTTCCGTCACGGCTGCAGAGGGTCAGGGGGGCTGGCGTGGCTTCTCCGGCGCGTGGGGAAAGGGCAAGTCCCTATTCGGGCGCCATTATGTGGTAAATAAATAATTAAATACCTGTTCTATTTTTGACTAGATATACAATAACAGATAGCTCAATAAATAAGAGTCAAGATTCGAGGTAGCTGGAGTTTGCAGGTTTTAATCAGGCATAAAGGGCAGGAACAGGACAACCTGCATGGGAATGGGATGGCAGCTGCCGGGGGGGCAGGATCTGGGAGCATAAGGGTAACTTTTAATAACAGTGCACAATATTTATAGTTAAACAATTGCATTACATTCAGTATAGTAGGCGTAGCAGTGGGTGGAGTTCATAGCAGTCGCGAAAGATAAGGCATAAAGTGGGTGGAACAAGAGGCGTATACATAGACATGTGATGTAAACGTAACAGAATATGTCATAAACGGGGCGGAAACATGGAGGGGGCTACCTAAGGAGCCGGGACCTCTGACCTAGTGGTGCGCGCAAGCTGGCAATGACGTGTTACTAGGAGGAACTGGGGGCTATGACTTCTGCGCTAGAAGAGGAGACGAAAGTCTGGAGTGTCAGAGCGACATGTACCTAAACACTATCTAGTATCTGATGTTTAGAGAACATCTTGATAGAATCCAAAAGTTATCAGGGTAAAGGCTAACAGACTCTAAGACTGGTGCATGCATCATTCTATATGTAGTGCGTGTTGAGGAATATTAAATGACCATTAATACAGTATTTCTCTTACATGGAGACGTAAAGGCTAGACGATGACTGAAACTATTGATGCGATTCAGTAGCTTTAGGAATGCAGAGAAGGAGGGCTGGACTGATAACTAGAATCATAACATACTCTTGGCAGACTGGCAGGCAGAGTCAGGCCGAGCCGGGCACTGTGAGGCAGGAAGTAAGTGAAGGGTCAGGGATACAGGTGGGGGCTGTATCGCTCCTCAGCGAGGGTTCAGGAGACAGGAGCTGAATCTGGTGTCCGGGCCCTTTTGAGGCCTAGAAACGGAGACTTTTCAATGAATTAACGTGCACACTGTAAAACGTGGCAACATAACTTTACATAGGCCTAATACTCGTAGCTTTAACGAGAACTGAAAACTGGCATACTAGAGATGGACACAACTAAAATTGCGTCTTTAATCGATCATAAGGGAATACATATGCATATTAATCATGCACATATAACATAAGATGGGGAACACGTAGGGACACAGAACATGGCAAAATTTACTTTTCCACAACTTAGTGGAGCTGCTTGACAGCTAATGAGGAGTATGGCCCAGGTTTTCACCCTTGACCGTCATCTACCCAGCCGGACATTGGGCATTGTTCCTTCTCGTTTCCCCCTCCCTCCTTCGAATTACTGTAACATTGTTTCATGTGGTGTAGTGGTCATCACTATGCTTTTGTATCTGGTGTAACTTGTAACGCAACAATCCTAAATGTAAAGTGCTCTGATATCCTCTTGGGTCAAGTTCGCGCAATATAAAACTTTATAAATAAATAAAAATAAAATAAAAATAAATAGCCATTTACATAGAGTAGGTGCTCTATACAGAAATATGCCACAGTGCACAGTCGCTTGTGGGTTTTACAATGCACGTTGCACATCATTTTTTGGTACACATTGCTTTACATTGATGCATGTTTTTCAGCAGTACATTTACTGTCCTGTGTTTCCTGTAGAACTTGTATGCTAAGACCAATAACACAAATAAGAACTGTCTAAGCCAAGCATAAAATTATAGTCCAAAAGTAGCCTTTAGCAAAGACTATGTGAACTATACAGAAATATGCCACAGTGCCCAGGCGCTTCTGGGTTTTACATTGCGCATCAGCCTTTAGCACACATTGCTTAACATTGATGCATGTTTTTCCGCAGTACATTTACTGTCTTTGACTTGCAACAGAAATTGTATGTAAGGACCAAATAACACAAGTAAGAACGGTCTAAGCCAAGCATAACGTTTTAGCAGTCCAAAAGAAGCCATCAACCTAGAGTAAGTGTTCTATACAGAAACATGCAACAGTGCACACCTAATAACAGCCCATTCATTGTATGGTGCTGTATAACAGTCAATTTCCCACAAAGCACTATCGCAAAAAAATACGGCATATTCCTTAAAGTGCACTGACCAGAGATCCACCTGCTAAAAGTAAAGTGTTAAAAGTAACACATTTAATAGTACATAAGCCTACAATACACAAAGTTTACACTGCATACAATTTATTTTGGGTTTGTAGAAAAAACAAAATCCAAAAAGTGCAATAGACTAAGCGCACAAGCTTAAATGTGTACGTAACTAAAGATATATTAAAAACACAGACAACTCAAAGTGTGCAAGATTAAACAGTTTTCTCACTTTCAAGTCAGAGAGATGGGCTACATGCACGTGTTGCTTTACAGAGGGAGCGCTATTCTTGTATCACTGATACCCTAAGAGTAGTGTGAGGGAAAGGGAAATAGTGCTGCTGTCTGCCAGATAAACGTTTTACCCTACAAAGAGGCAGTCATTTATCACTAGATAATCATGTGCTAGAATTGGAGACGGTTGCAGGGATAGTCCTTTTTTAGGTCTCGCCTAGCTGTGCAGCGCTTGCCGTGCTCACTCGGTGAGACATATTGTGAGAGAGGAGATTTTAGAAGGGGACTTGAAGCCCCGCCCATCATTTTCATTAGGTCGCGTCAGCGTGTATGCTAAATGCTGGCTTCCCATTGAAAATTATGCTTTGTGGCCACTGCCCTTTCTCCCTTGCCTCCGGCCCATCCGGACTGGTTCGTCTGCTTCATGGCTGTCGTGAAGCAATTTCTTATCTTTAGGGGGGCATCTGTTTCTAATTAGCATGGCGTCAGCGCGCCCATGCTAATTAGAAGCACATGCCCCCCCTAAAGATAAGAAAGTCTGCAGGCACTACCCTGCACACTGAGGCCCATGCGAGCGAACCCGCGCGGCTCTCCGGTCTCCCCCTGGAGGAGATTAAATAAAGAACGCTCCCCTTTCGCACCCGTTCCTTTAACTAGCTTATGGTATCATGGGAACCATATTTAGGTAAGATTACTTATTTAATAACTCTCGGTAGGTGATCAAAAAATCGAAGGCGGCCTTCTATGCAGGAAAAATCTTAGGGGCAAAGAACTCGGCTAAGGAGCTCTTCTGCATTTACAAGTCTTTGACAACGATAGATTCATCTGCAGATCCGGAGAACTGTTCGACGGAATCATGCGATCGCATCGCCGACTACTTCTCCACTAAGGTTGCAAAGATCTCCTCGACCTTCCCTAACCCTCCCCCCACATGGGCTGAGCCTGAGGTAACATCTGAGGACACGGAGAACCTGGGGCTTCTCACAAGCTTCAGCACCCCCCCTCCTGAAGAGCTAGTCAGGATATGTCTCTCTGTAAAATCTGGCTCCCCTTTAGATCCGGTGTCCCCTAAACGGCTGGGAGACAGCCTGGAGGTCTTGGAGCCTTACATTAGGCATGTCCTGGATGTCTCTTTCAAGTCTGGTATGTTACCTAAGGGGTGGAAACAGGCAGTTGTGCTCCCTCTCCGGAAGAAACCTCACATGAGTTTTGAGGTGTTAGAAAATCTGAGGCCCATCTCTCTCTTGCCTTTTATGTCCAAAGTGGCTGAGAAGGTAGTAAACACCCAAATTATGCAATATGTGGAGGAGGCAGGGCTGCTCCATACTACGCAGTTCGGCTTTAGACCCCGCCATTCGACGGAGTCTGCCCTACTGATGGCTACTGAACATCTGAGACAGGGTGTAGATGAGGGGCATACGATGGCCTTGATCTTGTTGGACCTCAGAGCGGCGTTCGACACTGTAGCACATTCCACCTTGCTACAGTGTCTGAGCAGAGGTGGCATTGCTAATACCGCGATGAGGTGGATCCAGGCCTTCCTAACGGGCAGAAGCTTCCAAGTGAGACAAGGAGACTGCTACTCCAAAGGGGTCCCTTTGGGCCAGGGCGTGCCTCAGGGCTCGTCTCTGAGCCCGACCCTTTTTAATCTTTATGTAGCGCCTCTTGCCTCCATTGTACTGAGGCATGGCCTCCAAATAGTATCCTACGCCGATGACACGCAGCTGGTCATCTCCCTGTCGCACGCGCCCTGTCTTGCTGCAGATGGCTTCCGGTAGTGCATGAAAGATCTTGCCGATTGGATGGCTATGAATTGTTTAAAACTTAACGGTAGCAAGACAGAGGTGCTGGTGGTGGGGAGAGACCAGTCTGCTTGGTCATCGGCTTGGTGGCCACCCTGCCTTGGGCCGACCCCCACCCCCTGTCCGGAGGCAAAAAACCTGGGACATGCATTGGTGACCGCAAGGTTGGATTATGCGAACCTGCTGTACCTGGGGGCACCTGGGAAAAGTTTTGGTCGCCTTCAAGTGCTGCAGAATGCGGCAGCACGTTTAATCCTCAGGCTGCCCAAAAGGGCTCCCTCGAGGGAAGCCTTGCAGAAGCTACACTGGCTCCCAGTGAGGAGCAGAATAGAGTACAAGGCCCTCTGCATCTGCCATCGGATTCTGAATGGCAGGGCACCTCGACCACTGCAGAGCTTGATTGAATCCTATGAACCAGCTCGAGCGCTAAGATCTGCGGGTGGAGGATTGTTGAGAATCCCCAAGGTTAAGAAAGCCCGTATGGGAGGCAGATCGTTTAGGTACTTAGCGGCAAACCATTGGAACAAACTTCCGGTTGATCTACGCTTAGAACCGGCAGAAACTAAGTTCCGTGCTAAATTAAAAACCTACCTATATATCAGATAGGCTGCCCGCCCGTCAGCTAAACTTCCAGCTTCTGCCTCTCTCACCTTAGCGCGGGGACACGCCGATTTGCGTAACTCAGCGCTCTACAAATGCCCCTATTATTATTATTATTATTATTATTATTAGGGAGAAGGGATCAGAATACGAAAAAACTGCAACCTTTTGGGAAGAGACGTAGAATGCTGTATACATGCGTAGTGTTAAGCTGTGTCATGTGAAACCGATGCATGTGAGGGTTTGCAGTGCTCATCAGTCAGACCCTGATTGGGGGGAGGGGCTCAGGTGGGAGGCCTGGGTGGAGGGGGATAGTGCAGACACAAGCAACAGGACCCCCGACCTGGTGGTTGAGATGGTTACTATTGGTGTCCTGGTGTCTCCCCGATCCGAAGCTCTACTTTTGGTTAATCAGAGGCGTGTGGAGGTGTCCTGAGTGTTCATAGACACCCCCTCCGTGCAGAAACTTGTTTGCTCGTTGCTCGCATGTCAAGCTCCTTGACTGCTCATAGATCTCGAAGGGGCACGCTGGCTACTCACTGATCTGCTGCTGAGTCTGCTTGCCTGCCCATAGTAAGTAAAACCTGGGGTGTATGGTTATCCATGGAGAAATCTAGCTGCTCCGATTTCTTGGTGCCCATAGCTCTCTGTTCGGGGTTGCTCACATCTCCTTTGGGACCCCACCTCTGCCTCTGTTCGTCTCTGCTGGGGTTTTCGTCTCCCTGGGCCGTTCCCAGCCCTGCTCCTCGGCTGTTCATACTGGCGACTGCAGCGTAGAGCGGTCTCGCAGATGGGGCCTCTTTTATTTTTGGTGCCTGACCTATTTTCTGTCACAGTCCGATTCTGACCATGGAATACGCATGTATCCAACCTGTGTGTTGCTCTGTTACAACTTATGCCACCCTTATCCCAACCCTGAAACCTGTGTCCTTTAGGAATCAATGCTATGTATAGCTCTGTTGCCCAGCTTTGTAGAACCCCGCATTCAACTTATCACAGGGTAATTGGAATAGAATTCAAATGTACAGCCTTTAATGTTTTCCCCCACCTCTCATACTTATAATATCCAGTCCATTTCATTATTACATCATATTGAGACTATCCTTCCAGTGCCATTTTCACACCCTTGAACCACCCCCTGCAGTACACTCGGAAACCCTATTGTACCATCTACACTCGACACATGCACTGCATTTACCACAAGAGGCCTGCCCTCCCCCTCACTGCACACAAGTTCCATCTCCTCTTAATGTCCTATGAAGAGGGAGCTCCCCTCCACAGCCGCCGCTCCAATTCTAATTTCTCAAACTACCCTCGAAAGACTCTTCACGCTACCCACAGAATCCACCATTTTCTCCTGACCCTTTGTTCCTCTTTCTACATGGGGCCCCATTGGACCAAGTGCCAGCTTCTCACTGTACCCCGGAAGCAGCTTCTAAATCTGCTAGGAGTAATAGCTTCTTACGGTGCCACTACTGCAAGCCAATTGATGCTCACGCATGCTATCACTGTGCCCATCAGGGCCAGGTCTCTCAGTGCCCACCAGTGTGTCCTTCTTGCATTACCTCCATGGTGGGTTCCTCAGACTTCTCAGCGATGACGGGTGCATGCTGATGAGCTTTGCGGGGGTCAAAGGGAGTAAAAGACACTGTCATTTACAACGCCATTACTTGATTAATGCTTCACGAAGGAAAAAAAAACAAGAACATTTTCAATGCCAATAGCTCAAAACAATGTCATTGTGATACCTATTACATTTTAAATGCTTTTTTTGTAAAATTTACATTGGAATGGAAGTGCGAGAGAGCAGCATCTTCTTTAGACAGCTGGAGTCCGGACAGGGAGTGAGTGCATGATACAGCTCGCCATTAGCCCCACGATTATCATCAGTCGCACCTTTTTTGTTTTATGTCGCTTAATTGCTTAAATGACACATCTGTAGCAGCTAACAACAGTTAAGGTGGTCCGATGTGGAAAACTGTGTGAGCAGTCCACATTTCTTTCAGTATTTTAACTCTTCACACTCTTTTTGTAGTCTAAAAGTGCTTTATTGAATCAAAAATGTTCAGATAACAATATTGGCAATAGTAATAACATAAACTGCTATTAGATAGATGCACCTACCACATTACAATTATACATGAAAGCGTGTCATTTAAATCAGCAAAATCTAATCAATGAAATAACAAAACCTCTCTATTCAAAATATAGAAAAAGGAATTGATAAATCAATTAGCACTTTCGAAATGATAGCAAGAAAAAGAAAAGAAACTTCCTACATACAATGAATAACACACCATATAAGACTACTATGTAGAAACAGAAATTAACTATAATGCGCACACTAAAGACATGACAAAAAAACGTTTTATACCTGTATGTAATTTATCAAGGAGGTTCAAAAACATTAGTCTTGGTATTAATATTAGTATTGATAAAAAGGAAGCCCAAGGCCACCACGACAGATCTCTTTTAAATAAAAATAAGGTAGATTAACTGTATCTAATCTATGTTTATGGCAAGGAAAAATGTTATTAAAGGACTTCCAGTTGCAGGACACTATAAATGATAAGATCAACAAACTTGCCCATTAATATATTTGTAAACCAAATATCTGAGGAATCACAGAGAAGAATATGTAAAAAGTCAAATGGTGTGGCAATTTGGCAAATCTGACTCATTTATGCCATACTTCTTTCCAGAAGTAAATTAACATGAGGATAAAAAAAGAAAAAACATATGTAAAAAATTCACTATTGTTGGCATTATAAGAACATCGCTTGGTATATTTGGAGACTTTCATTTTATATAAAGAACATGGGGTAAAAAGTAAACTATTACAATAAAAGAATAGTTTCTGGGTGATTCTGGCGGAGGAAAAAGTACAATTCATTTTAAGCCAAATTATATTCCATAATAAAATAGAAAAGATCATATTAAGTACTTTTTCCTACGGTAGTTTTATTGCAGTTTTAAGCTGAACTGTTTTGGAGTCTGAATCTTTTTATATAGGTAACAAGCTTGAAATTTAGTTTTAACACCATGCAATTGTGATGAAGCCATAACATCTTAATAGAATACCAAGAAAGAATCTTGGATATTCTGTCTGATAGTAGTAAGCAATTGATATTGCAAATTTGATGGTAGAGTTATACCATATGGGGAATAGTATTGTGAGGTGATTGTGAATAAACACGGAGCAGAAACAATCTGGCCACAACACATGAATGACTTCATGAAGGAGAGGAGAGTTGTTGGAAGGTGTCCGAAAACTAAGTACACTGAGTAGAGAGTCCAGGCAACCCTTATTGGTTTACAGAGCTTTCTTTAACAAATCCTATGTGCTCTATCCTGGTAGTGTGTTTGGGCAGCTTTGGCTAATCAAGGGGGTGTGTTGAGCATTTGTTATACACACACAGTCAATAAAATAAAAAATAACACATTTTCTATCATTTTAGGCGCCAAGATTTTCGTGATCAGGTAAGTACTTTTCAAGATAGGTTTTCGGCATTAAAATAGACATTAAAATAGACAATGCTGTATTCGCTACTGTGAATGTATGAGGAAAACATACACTGCATAGGACCACTTGTCAACGACTTACAAGACTGTTCTTCAGGACTTAAGCTCAGTAGGGGCCAAGGTACAAGGCAGCACCAACAGGTCACATTGGTCGGCTCTGGGGCACTCTGGTGCAGTGTATTTAAGTCAATGTAAAATGGGTCCTTCAAAAAGAAGCTGCAAGCGGAGACTGGGGGGGACAGTCGCTTTGAACCCAAAGGAGGGCTCAGGTCTTTAGGGTCCTTGGGAGCCGGGGTTCACTGTTGGTTGATCTGGACTCGGGCTATGGGTCTCATGTGCAGTGGTCTTTTAGTCCGGTGTGTTGCGGCGGTAAGAGGCTCTCTGTTTAGTGAGCCTGCAAAAAGAGACTGCCGGCAGGGACAAGGTGGTCAGTCTGTCTAAACTTAAAGGTGAGTTTAGGTCTTGTAGGTCTCTATGTACTAGGGCCACAGTCGGTTCACTTGGACTTGGGCTGTGAGGCCCGGGCATAGAGGTGCTTTGAGGTGTCTGGTGACAGCGGTCAGAGACAGTTGCTTCAGGTGAGGACCTGAAGAAGGGGACGCAACGGGACAGCTGCGCCACTCTGGATGATGTCTTCTAATGTGCTGGCATTCGTCGTCGGCTGGTCGGTGTCCTCATCCTAGGTGGTTGCTGTACATAGGAACAAGGGTCCCAGAAAGCAATTATACAACACACAAAATTCACATGGCTCAAACCAAAAATTAGAACAATACAAAAGATACTTATTGTGTTATTTAATCACATCACACTAGACCTTGGTCTCTTAGTATCATCATTTAGACATTCTTGCATCTAAAGTGCCCCTAGAGAAGGAACAGGATAGGGGGGGGAGACGGTGGGGTGGTTACAGTTCAAGTGAGGATAAGGAAGTGAAGGAAGGATACAGTGTACATCACAAAAGTCCGTTATTCAGAAAACACGTGGCTCATTTCGCGAGCCATTATTCAACAATTTATCCAAACAATAAATAGCCATGATTTTAAACAGTAACACAGTGTTGGATCTCTGTTGTTCAAGGTGGGTAGCAATATAGATGTTGATGTTTTGACCCCAAGAAAAAATGTAGGCTGGTATATCCCTTACACCGGGGTCTTCCTCAGGACAGAAGTGGTAGAGAAGGGAGGGGGAGTAACCACGTGTAGCCTTTCAACGAAGGCTAAGGACGGAGAAGGGTGCGTAGGCTCCTAAATCAAGACGGTGAGAACCAGCACTTCATAGAGAGTTAAGTGTTAGCTGGACCCTGCTGGATTACTCGGCTGGACCTGACATAGTTAATGTAATCTGAGCTACTTAAAAGACGTTGGGCATAAAGGTCCCTGCTTCCGAGTGAATCTGGGCTTAAGTGTATAGGCCCCAATGGTCCTGGTTTCTTTCCCGTTGCTGTTCATCTCTGATGTCTCCGTTCTCGACTAGCTAAGTAGGGGCCAAGGTACAAGGCAGCACCAACAGGTCACATTGGTCGGCTCTGGGGCACTCGGGTGCAGTGTATTTAAGTCAATGTAAAATGGGTCCTTCAAAAAGAAGCTGCAAGCGGAGACTGGGGGGACAGTCGCTTTGAACCCAGAGGGCTCAGGTCTTTAGGGTCTTTGGAGCCAGGGTGCACTGTTAGTTGATCTGGACTCGGGCTATGGGTCTCATGTGCAGTGGTCTTTTAGTCCGGTGTGTTGCGGCGGTAAGAGGCTCTCTGTTTAGTGAGCCTGCAAAAAGAGACTGCCGGCAGGGACAAGGGGTCAGTGTATCTAAACTTAAAGGTGAGTTTAGGTCTTGTAGGTCTCTAGGTACCAGGGCCACAGTCTGTTCACTTGGACTTGGGCTGTGAGGCCCGGGCGTAGAGGTGCTTTGAGGTGTCTGGTGACAGAGGCCAGAGACAGTTGCTTCAGGTGAGGACCTGGAGAAGGGGACAACAGGATAGCTGCGCCACTCTGGATCATGGCTTCTGTGGTGCTGGCATCCGTCGTCGGCTGGTCGGTGTCTGGAAGGACCACAAGTTGTGGCTGCTGGAGGGCTCCTGGGGTCTTGAGTTTCGTTTTTTCACTGGGGAGACAGGGCTGGCCTGTGGGAGCACAGTACACCTCATTCTAGGTGGCTGCTGTGTCAGTGCGGCGGGGGCAGTTTCGTAAACCGAAGCTTGCGTTCCGGTGTCTGCAGAATGCAGGGAATTAGTTTCGCTACTCCACTGGATATGCTGGCTGTTTTGCGAAGATCTGGCAGCCCTCCTAGGCCTTTGGAGGCCGAACAGCTGCAGGACGAGTCATCTTTGTCGCAATTGTCGGGGACAGCAAGCAGGCCGGCAGGGTTGGCACCAAGTCAGTTGCTGCTTCTCAGTTCTTGTGGGTGACTCTTTGGTATAGTTCTTCTTGAGTCAGTCAATTCTGTTTTGTGATTCCAGGGCCTCCCTTAAATACTAGATTTAGCGACTTGAAGTGAAGGGTAGTAGCCAATGGGCTACTTACTTTGGGGTCACTACACCTCCTATATCATCGCTTCCTGTGTGGAGTCAGCATAACCCTGTCCCAGAGTTCCTAGTTTCACCCAAAACAAGTGGTGGAACCCTTCCTTTGTGGAGCACATCAAATAGTCCACATTAGGGCAACATGCCAACTGCATAGCTCAGTGGTTCCCAAACCTTTGACTTCTGGGGACCCCCATTCAATCATTACTGGAACCCAGGGACCCCAACGGAATCGTTATTAGAATCCGGGGAGCCACCCAACGAGTCTTTACTGGAAGCCGAGGACACCGGCCTAAGCAATGTCGATGATTTGAACCACAAAACAATACAGAAAAAAACATTCATCAAACAAATAAACAAATGACACATTTTATTTAATTTGCAAACATATATAAATAAAAAAGAAATCAAAATGTAATTTCAATAGAAAGGTTGGAGTTTTTCTAAATTCAATTGAAGCCACTCCTCATCCATACTATATTCAGTTTGATGCATCTGCACTGCTCCCATGAATCAATCTGAGGATACTAATTTCATTTTTAGCCTCCAGTTTCAAATTCCTTCACATTTACAGTATGTTTTAAAATGTTCAATTGTGCATTTAGCTTCTATATTTATATACTTTATTAATCAGTTAATATTATTTGATTTTCAAAGTGGTTGCAGACCCCCTGAGGAGGCTTCAGGGACCCCCAGGGGTCCGTGGACCACTGGCATAGCTACTTTCCCACCCGTCATGGTGCTAAATGGGCCTCAGGGCAAGGGGTGGCATCTCCCAAGTCTAAAGGAAGCTGGGGTCACATAGAGATGGCAGGGGCTTTCATGTCCTTGGCCGTGATATGCTAAATCCCTAGCCATCCTGCTGGAGGAGGTGTGAACACCTTCCTCCAGATCAGGCATTGTTTCTGGCCTCAGAAAGTGTGGGCTTTCACCATCAGGGAGTCCTAAACCTGCCGGTGGTGACAGGCTGGACTACACCAGTCATCCAGCACATTAAAGGCTGGTTGGTTTCAAGGGGCACCTCTAAGGTGCCCTCTGGGTGCATGGTATAATAAATCTTATACTGGAATTAGTATAGATTTATTAAACCAAGGTGTTTGATACTAAACACCATAGATTTCAGTGAAGCCATTATGTAGCTGGGTAACTTGTTTGACCAGTGCCCAGTACATACCTTAAGATGTTTACTTGCAATATATAGCAACTTAACTAGACATTATAGGACCATATCTGCTCATGCAGATATGTCCTCACGTAGGACATAAAGCACCCTGTCTTAGGGCTGTAAGGTCTGCTGTAGGGGTGAATTACGTTTACCATGTGCAGTGATTTGGGCATGGCACACAGGGGTGTGTGCCATGTTGTGTTTTCACTATGGTTTGCACCATGTCACACTTGTAATGGCAGTCTGCATGCACTTTGTATGGGTGGTCCCTTAGGGTGGCATAAGATATGCTGCAGCCCTTAGGGACCCTCTCTGGTACCCATCCCCTAGGTACCAGGAGTACCATTTACTAGGGAATTGCAAGGGTGTCACAGTGAATGCCAATTGTATGCAAATGGTATATTTGACCTTTTTTTAAGGAAAGAGCTTTGGCACCCTGAAACTTTCCAGGAAGGAGCTGAGGTGGATGAGACTTTTTTTTGTTGCAACGTTTCATGAAGATTCGTCAAACATCAGCAAAGTTATTAGCAAACAAAAAAATCCATTCCCTCTGGGAATGTGATCCTAACTATAACTACCCAGTGGCGACTTCCACATGGAAATAAATATATATCCAAGTGGCAGGTAAAGAGGTCCTGGGGACCCCATCCCATGGTCATTGCTGTTTCCTGCCCGGGAGAGTGCAGGTAGGGAATAAAAGTGTAATTCTCTGATTGCACTCTCCCAGACAGCAACCACAACTTTGCTTCTGCCTCGCGAAAGCTCAGAAAAAAGCTGCTCACGCTCGTGCCCTTAAGTAGCTATAGTTTGTGCCCTCACTATGCACTGCTAATTACCTCACACATTACATCACTCACAACCACTGTTCCCACTAACCAGCGCGCCTGTGCGGCCGCGCATGTGTTTAATCTGAGCGCGCAGTCACCTCTAAGAAGCGCGCACACCGCCAGAGGCAATTTTTCATGTTAATCGCAGCGCCCTGTAGAAGCATGATGGGCGCTGCGATTAACACGAATACGTGAAGAAATGCAGGCAATCTGCCCCCCTCTGCGCTCCATCAGGAAAAGGCAGACAGCAAGCTTAAAGGCGCAACATGTGCTTTCACAATCATTAACATACATTAGTGATTGTGAAAGCACACGTGGTGAAGTTGTGCGTGCTGCCTGCCTTTTCTTAACAGAACTCTGCAGTTTGTGTGCCTAGAGTTTATCCATTTGTATCTCTTCCTTGAGTGACTTTACAACTTGTACATTTGCAATTTTTTTTCCTGTTTGTATCTTTTATGTAACTCATGTAATGCTAAATTCTTATGTATCGCAACTGGTTCTTTTGTAAAGCGCTCAGACACCTTCGGGTAATGTTCGCGCTATAGAAAATCGCATTAAAGAAAAAAAAAAACAATCTGTGCAAAATAGGATATTGTTCTAACAGCCTTCCTGCTGCAATGTGTGTAACTGACAAGCTAAAAAAAAAGTCTGCCCTCATAGGTCTCAATATTGCATGCCTGTCAGGCCGGCAAATGACTGTTAAAAGTCCCTACTGCGGCACCTACAGCCACTGGCAGCGCAGCCTGTGACACGCCGCCGTTGGTGAATCTCTGCTAGCGTGGTATGCTTGCCATCAGCTGGTTTAACACAAGCAGATAACTCAGCATGTCACTGCAACTGTTGTCGAATATCGGAACAGGGAGGCCATCTACTTAAAGATATAGCTCGGTTGACTAATGCCCCTGCAGTGGAGACCGCGTGTGTCATCGATGGAGACCACCCGATCACAATTTCCAACTCTGGGCTTATTAATATATATTATTATTATATATGGCTTTGAAAGTAATCCCGGGTCTCAAATTAAGAATACATCGTGCAGTGGGCAAGAAAGTTGCTTCGGAGATTAGCCTGCATGTTGCAGATTCCAGCCCCAGGAAGATATCTCAGTGGGTCATGCGGATGTGGCAGAGATGTCCGTAAAACTGCAGGGCGCGTGTTTGAATCACGGTTGGGTTGAAAACTGTGCTCAGCACCTACTGAGGAGAGTCTGTGTGTGACTGGTGAGTCACGGGTTCGAATCCCAGCAGGCCTTTCATCCGGCCGAGGCCAGAAATAGTGTTATTTCTGTTCCCCTCTGCGCTCATCCGGGCACCCCGGGGCTGTGCGGGCACTGCCCTCTGGTACAGGTGTGAAGGACTCCAGGCACGCACAGAGGCCTGCCCTACACATGCCAACTCTCCCCGAGTCCGCCGGCTCTTCCCGCTGTACCCGCAGATGCTGGTAATATAGTTCCGCAGGATAAAGCACCTGCTTGGGCTGAGATTGTGTAACATTCCGCAGTTCTCAGGTTTGTTCACGGAGGGAGACAGTGAGATAGAGGGAGGAACACAGGGAGAGAGAGGGAAACAGAGAGAAGGAGACAGAGACAGGGAGGGAGACAGAGGGACGGATACAGAGGGACGGATACAGAGGGATTGAGACAGAGGGAAGGATACAGAGAGAAGGATACAGAGAGAAGGATACAGAGGGAGACAGACAGAGGGAGGGAGACAGACAGAGGGAGACAGAGGGGGACAGGGAGAGGGAGATGGAGAGTGAGGGAGACAGAGGGGGAGACAGAGAGAGGGAGACGGAGAGGGGGAGACAGGGAGAGCGGGGGAGACAGAGAGAGGGAGACATAGAGAGGGAGACATAGAGAGGGAGACAGACAGGGGGAGACAGAGGGTGGCAGACAGAGGGTGGCAGACAGAGGGTGGCAGACAGAGGGTGGCAGACAGAGGGTGGGAGACAGAGAGCGACATACAGACAGAGTGAGGGAGACCGAGGAAGCGAGACAGACAGACAGAGGGAGGGGGTAGACAGACAGACAGAGACAGACCGAGGGAGACAGACAGACAGAGACATAGGGAGACAGACAGAGGGAGACAGAGGGAGACAGAGGGAGACAGAGGGAGAGAGAGGGAGGGAGACAGGGAGACAGAGGGAGGGAGACAGAGGGAGGGAGACATAGGGAGAGAGAGGGAGCGAGACAGAGGAAGAGAGAGGGAGGGAGACAGAAGAAGAGGGAGGGAGGGAGAGAGGGAGGGAGACGGAGGGAGGGAGACGGAGGGAGGGAGACGGAGGGAGGGAGACGGAGGGAGGGAGACGGAGGGAGGGAGACGGAGGGAGGGAGACGGAGGGAGGGAGACGGAGGGAGGGAGACAGAGGGAGGGAGACAGAGGGAGGGAGACAGAGGGAGGGAGACAGAGGGTGGGAGACAGAGGGTGGGAGACAGAGGGTGGGAGACAGAGGGTGGGAGACAGAGGGTGGGAGACAGAGGGCAACAGACAGAGGGAGGGTGACAGAGGAAGCAAGACAGACAGATACAGAGGGAGGTCGACAGACCGAGGGAGACCGACAGACGGAGACAGGCAGAGGGAGACTGACCGACAGAGGGAGACAGACAGAGACAGACAGAGGGAGACGGACAGACAGAGGGAGACAGACAGAGACAGACAGAGGGAGACGGACAGACAGAGAAAGACAGACAGAGGGAGAGAGAGGGAGGGAGAGAGAAGGGGAGGGAGACAGAGGAAGAGAGAGGGAGGGGGACATAGGGAGAGAGAACCCCCTTCCCCCCCCCCCCCCCCACCGAACCACCCTTAGGTAGTTTGGGCTCACAATGCTACGTTCGCTCGCTACACTGCCTTACTGTGTCCCAAAATGATGCATCTCCAAAAAGTGTGTCCCCCACCATAAAAAGTTTGGAAAGCTGTGGCTTAACTATTCTAGATAGACATTATAGTGAAGATCCGTTTGCCCTGAAAAAGTCCTTCTGATAAGGACGAAACACGTCGGCTGTCTCTCAATCATCCTGAATATGTTTTAAAGACTCCATTGAATAAAGGAAGTCATTTTTGAAGAATATTTTGCGGACATGTATTTTATTTAATCCGTTGTCCAATTTGTTATGTGGCGCAAATGTGATGATGAGCAAAAATTGCTAAACTCCTGTATGGGAATTACAGTGTGACTGTGTGTGTTTTTCAGTGTGCACACTTGTTTTCTGGGTAATTCCACACCACTTATATATTGATTAGTGATAGTGGGTTAGGTGCAGAGGCCCATGTTTAGACTATTTCTATTCTTCCAGTGCATGCATATCTCCTAACCGGGACTGCAGGAAGTGAAAAGCTGCCCCTCTTAAGTAAGTGTAAAGAGCTAACAAGGTTTGAGCCTTTGTTTTCCCTCCGCTTAATTTACATCACGTGTGAGGCTCCTGACTGCTCACAGCCAAGAGACTCGAACAAAAGGAGGCCTGATGACCCCTCAAATTCCGCTTTTGTTTTGGGTCCAGCAGGAGTCTTAAATAAGAAAGCCCCATCCCGCCTGAACATTGTTGCTTGTTGGAGATGGAAAGCAGACAATATGCAGGTGCTGCTGAAAGTGTCCCAGTGTTTGAAATTACACCAGGACGAGTTCAGAACATTATTTAATAGGGCACAAATTCTTGGCAGGGTGGACAGCATTCACCCTGTGAAAAAAGTGGGTGGACACCATCCACCCACATGTACCCCTGACTCATGCCAAGAGTGCAATTATGAGTGACATTTCAACAGCTTTGAGTGGCACTTTCTTGAGAGCAAATTCAGCCTTATTCAACCAAGTAAACTGGAACCCCATTCCCAATATGAACAAACATTCCCCACACAGTGCATTCAAACACCACACAGCCATTAGAGCTAACTCCATTCATATCCACCAGAACCAACCTGCTCCTTCGCAGTCTATCTTAACCACATTCACATCTGCAGTGTTCAGTTCACCTGTGCCAAGCAAGATTCAGGCCAGGTTGAGATGGTGTTGCTTTGCTGATTTTTGCAGGAGAGAGGCCGGGCCTGGCCTTTCAGGACTAGCCTCAGATTGTATGGTGCTTCGTTATGGGTATTTAACAAAAGTGGTAGCAAGGGATACATTATTACATTAAAAGACTTTTTAATGGAGAATATGCTTTTGAATACTGTATCCTTTTTATATTTGTTGTAAGTTGCAAACCTGTCTTATGACCCTTCATGTGGTGCTGTATGTGTAGAAATACACTGTCTTTTCACTTTATTAAGCAAATGTTTGAGTGATATTTGCACTATTTGTCGCTGCACCCACACATGCGGTTGGGTTCTTGGCGCACATAGCCTTGGCTGCAGCGCACAGAGACCTTATCCTGCCGCACACAGAAGAAAAATATTAGAGGGAACATTGCTCACAACATCACTGCAATATCTGAAATGACAGCATTGCAGAGGCACAAGTTATAGTTAGTTAAAATGACTATAACTGGGGAATTTCAGTGGTTTTGTTAATTTAAAATGGTATGTTTTAACAGCTACCTTCTCACTGTAACACTCCTTTAACCTTTGTTTTTTGTTCCCTTAATGACAATCCTCAGGATTTGAGGTTCACCTACTCAACAAGCAAAAATAGATTAACTTTTTTAGATAGTGGCCTTTACAGTGATCAAGACAAAATTGGTACACAATTTTATTAGAAATCCTAAGGCGGGAATAATCTTCTTTTTTGCAAACAGTGCACACCGACAGCTCTGAACTGGAGCATACCGTTTGTACAATTCCTAAGAATAAAAGGGAATTGTTCTGAGGTGAAATATTATGACCAAAAGTCCAAACAGATGACCTAAAGGTTTTCAAGACATGGTTATCCAACATCTGTTCTAATAACGTTCTGGACAGAGCTAAACAAAAAAACAGAGATCTTCTAATACCAAAAAGGAAAGGGGACTCAATGGAAGTCAGTAAAATTAGATATATCATGGATTTCAGTTAATCGGAAAAGGAGATAAAAACATTGATTACGAGTAATTGGAAGATTATAGAACAGGATGAAGACCTAAGAATCATCCAGAAAAAATATCAAATTGGTTACCCCCCAAAAGACCTGGCTTCCATGAATGTACAAAATGCAAAGCCTGCAGATGGGGGTACAACAGAAAAATGGTTAAGCTATTAGATGGAAGGATAAAAAATATCAAAGATCATGTACATTGTGAAAACACGTGTTGTTTATTGCATTTGAATGTGTAAAGATAACATAGGAAGTACTAAAGCTCCAGATTTTAGAACATTTTCTTGCGATTTCAAATGAAGATTTGACCTATGTTATTGCAAAACACACATGAACACAATGGGGGCATAAGCAAAGTTGTATTTTATGAAATTCAACAAATTGCATTGAATCCAAGAGTAGGTGACAGTGAACTAAATTTACAAAGATCTGAGTCAAGATGGATTCTAGAAATTATTACTGAAAATCCATGGGGCGTAAATACTGATGCTGAACTCCATGTGCATCTTGAGACTGAAAAATTGAACATCTGTCTTGCTATTATTAGTGATACGAACTGTTTTAATAGAAAAAGAAAAATGTAATACCAAAGCGGAGTATAGAATAAGGATAAATGTACTTGAAAGTCTCTTGAACTTAAAAATCTCAATTTGATTTTAATCAATTTCAAAGCCATAAAGTGTGTTTTAACCAGTTAGGTCTATAAACCATCAATTTATGAATATCTTGTCCAGATAGGATTTTATTAGGAGGATAATATATGTATTTATTTGTTTAGGTCTCTACCAATTTATTTGCATGGTTTAATTTGTATATGATGAGTTGCACAAAGCATTTTTATTATCCATAGGCACAGATCCGTTTTGCACTGTCTAAAATGAGAACTGTAAACACAGCACTGGTCTATTATTTAGCCTATACCTATGCCATGCACATAAAAGAAATGTTTACAAATCTTCTTGAGATAGTACAAACCATTTGCAGATGCACAATGTTGATCTCATTTTTTTTGAGAAAATTATTTGTTCAGCATCTTTTGTAAACCTTTTAACATGTGTAAAAGGCGAAAAACATGGTATATGGGCAACAAGCACTACACTTTAGCACTTTATTAGTATTCAGAATTGGCACTAAGCACTTTATATAGGCCATATCTGGCTCTTATCTTACCAGCACCAATCACTTTATAGTTGTTAGATGGAGAATCAAGTTATAGACGAGGGACCGTAGGGCCATATTAAGGCATGAGTCGTTTTCTATATTTATAAGCACTAAGCACTCTACCTTTAGGCTGCGGACTAATTTTTTTTGTGACTTAAATGTCATTAAGTCTGAGTATTAGAGATATTGCACTTTCATGGAGATTTCTCATTTTTGATGCAATAAATATTTGCAATCAATGAAACGATCGTACAGAGGGGTCATAGAGCCAGAATAGGTTGTAGGCCATTGTTTGTTTACAAGCATTTTTATTGATTACATCTATATGCAGGCTGTATATGGATGTTTTCTGTGACACAAAGGTTCAACAAGTTGAAGTTTTATATGCTTTGCATTTCTGCAAAAACATTACATCTTATATATGAAATCTGTTATCGTGTATAGTGCAAGTAAAATATTCTGACCGATCTATTAGCTTGCAACAGTACTGATTCTATAGCCTGTCTAAGTGCCTATGATAGAAAATAATACATACGTGGTTGAATACAACATAACCGTATTATAAATATTGAGCTATGGAACATCCTAGATGATCTGTGAACAAGTGAAAGGTCCATAAAGGCAAATAGGAAATACAAAATAATAATAGATACAAAAATAAATCTATATCTAGACCACACCAAGTGGTAATTCTGAATGAATATATCTACCTAGATGGATATATATATATATATATATATATATATATATATATATATATATATATATAAATTCAAAATTATCACTTGTGTGCTCTATTGTTCTGCTTTGTAACAAATCATCTGGTAGTCATTTTCGCAAGGTATCTCAATAGGACAGTTTTAAGATGTTTAAAGGTACACTCCTCACCTTGCAGATTTACAAATGGCAAATCTTCACGTGCGCTTCTTGATATTAACTCTGTATGCTGTTGAACATTTTTACCTCCCTCCCGAGTTAAAGAGGGAGTTACTAGTTCAGCTGAACTCATGCTTTTACGGTTGTAGGCCTCATGTATGAAATGATATGTGGTGGCAGACCATGGTTCATGAACAACTTCATGTATCTTAATGATAAACAGAATATTAATTGGATAATGTGGTCTTATCTTGTGGCCACAAATGAGAACATTAAATCATATTTAACTTCAGAGCCTTAGCTGGGTCCGAGTGTCAATAATTCTTATGTTCATTGTATATTGTGCCTTGTCTTATACCTAGAGTGTATGCTCCCATTGGAAGTTTTGTAATTCTGCTGTTTCCATCGGACATATTAATCGTTTAAACTAATCCTGTAAGGAGATTTACTAGACCTTGCTAATGTCAGAATCTTACGCTTTGAGGGTCACCGTGACCCTTGGAATCATTAGGCATCTCCGTAGTGTTCACCTGGAAAGGGAGGAACTGAAAGTAGAAGACCGTATTTCAGATAGAATCTTGCCTGATCAAGACAAATTCCTCCAGTTTCTCATTTCTTAAGTTCTCATACCCCAGAAAATTCTGGAAATTTAAACTTAAAGGCTTTTTGCTTCCACTTAAATTTTCTCTAACACACAACTCACAACTTCCGGTTCCTGCCTTCCTCCGAAACCTTTTGACACAGTCTAGAGCAGGGTCTCCAACCTTTCCTGTAACAAGAGCTACTCCTGTTCAATGAAAATTATCCAGAGCTACTAGTATTATTAGTGTTGTAATACTGACTGTAGTGGACTAGAAAACCTTAGTATCCACCATAGGAAATATTACCAGCAGTGATCAACTCTGTGCATCAAGCAGGCTTGAAAATAGTATTGTAAAAAAAGCCAATGTCAATCTGGATGATTTTCCGTAGGTAGTACATTTGCAATTCACATGCCACGCAGGTAATAATAGTATTAAGTGTCTCCAACCCAACATGATTTATCACGTGATTTAGCATTCAGATATCAGCTTGTTTTAAATATATTCAGCCAAGTAAAGGCATCTACCTAATTTAGTAGGATGGGCTGCACACAGGAGGGCTACTTACAGGTAGGTATCTGGAGAGCTACCAGTAGCTCGCTACCAGTAGCTCGCGACCTAGAGCCTGCACAGGCCTCCTCCCTAGAACAATGCATGGAAGCAAAGCTCTGTTGAACTTCCATGAAATACTGGAGAGCGCCATCAGCTTGCGCGTAGTGTACGAATTCTAAAAATATCATTCCACAATGTCAAGTCAATGGCGTGCTTTTAATCATGGTTGCGGGTATATCAGACTAGACTTTATGTGCAAGTCTCCGCTCACCCGCTACTGCGAGGGCTCTTTCTCTATTGCATCGACCAACACTGTACCTCTGGACAGGAACGGAGGTCGAGGTTTTGTGGTAATGCATACATGCCGCGAACATGTCCAAAAAGATCCGCATCGTGCTTGGGTCATTGTATAAACTGTAACTACTCTCCCTTTTGCCCCCTCAGGCTACACAATTGTCAACAGCGACGCTTTGCTTCGAGTTAAGGATGAGGACAAGCCAAGTGTTAGAGATCGCCGCTGTGCGGATGCTGTGAAGGACGCCTTGGGTAATAGCCATGGTTGATTTTTCTGTGACGCAGTAACTGTCCCCTTTTACATTCCGTGTGTATATTTTCCTGGCTGGTAAAGGGGGCTGATCTTCGCAGTGATACTGTTGAGTCCTAAAATGCAGAGACCATGATTATGTATAATCGTACATTTCCGAATACTTTCGAGATCCCCCCCCCCCCTTCCTTCTGTGAGGGCGCTGCTTCGAACACGTGTGACTGTTCCAGCGGTGGGCCTGTCCTTGCACTGAGGCCGTGTAAACTTAACTGCAAACAATACCCTGTGTGAGTACATTCTGACCTACAAAGAAACCTCTCAGGGCAAAAGTAGAAAAAAAAACCTGGTTTAAAATATTGCAGAAGAAATAATAACAGGGGTAACGGCGCAGTAATTAATAGGGGTGCGGTAAGGGAAAGGGGAGTATGGAATAGTGTATTGCCTCCTCGTAAGTCTTCCTCGCTGCATGACTAAGAAAGTGAGCTTCAGCTCCAGACCAGAACCCTCCAAAGCAAAAAAGTCAGCCTCCCATCCCTCCCATCCCAATATGGCTGACCCATTATACCCTTGACCTCTATAAGAGGCGGGCTGGCCCAACCCTTCAACCTGTTTTTTTTGGTTCTGCACTGCAGATTCTCGAGAGAGTGTTTCAGGTAAGTTGGGGCGAGGTCCTGCTCCAGCAGGTCCCAGTGCCTTGGAGGGGGGTGGGGGGCTTGGGGCTGTTCCTTCTTGAGCGGTCTATCACACTGGTACCCCCGCCTTCTGGCCCTCGTGCTGCCTTTTTGGGTTTGAGGCTCTGCTGTAGCAGGCTCTGGTGGTTGCAGGCTCTTGGTTTATTCTCCCCTACGCTCCTTCCCTTGTAGCTTGTGGCCCTGCTATAGCAGGTGCTGTGTTCTGCTGCCTGGCTGCCCGGCACGGGCAGGCTCTGGCGGGGAGTATTTTCGGCCTTGCTCCCGGGGCGGCTGCGGGCTTCTCTATGGTTTGCTTACGGGGTCTGGGGCTCTGCCTTCCGGTCCTTTCGTTCCCCGGCTGTGTATGCTGTGGTTTATGACCCCCCATTGTCTGTGCCTGGGCCTCCCGTCGGTGCTCCTTGATCCCGAGATTCCACTTGGTTTCTGGTAGGTGCGGGGCCTGGCTGGCTTTTCCCGAGTCTCCAGTTACTCATTGGGGAAGCTTCCTGGCAGGAGACGGGACTTTGGCTGGTTTGGGCACGGGGGCCCGCTGAACCATTTTACAAGTCTCTGCCGTGCCCCCATTGGTCTAATTGCAAGGGGCCTCGCGGCGTCCAACGCTCTCAGTCCGTGGGACTGGCTTTCGGCACAGGCTGCGGGGTTTCTCTTCTTTTGTTTTCCGTGCTCCTCGTGGCTCCTGGAGCTTTTCTGCTTATGGCTGGGGCGGATGTGGTCCCCGGCGCAGGCTGCTGCCTCCCGTTGTGGGGATTCCTCCCATCTCTTCTACGAGTCGAGGTGCCGTTTTCTGACTCGTTTCTAGTCTGGCCTCCGTTGGGCGGGCCCGGGCAATTCCGGCTCGCCGCTCGTCTGTGTCCCTCAGGTGCACAGGGTTCCGGTCTGTGGTTCTTTCCTTGGCTGTGGCCTACCCTGTTTTAGTCCAAAGGGGCTGGCAGCCGGCATTGGCTGTTAAGGGACTCTGTTTTGGTGGTACGACTCTATTGCTGTTGTCTCGTTTCGGACTCTTACATTTCGTTGTTTCTGGGTCGTGGTAGCCCTGTGCTGTGAGGCGGGCACAACATGCTGTGGGTGTGTGTTGTATATATGTCTGTATTTACATGTTTTGCAGTTCTGGATTTTTCCCGATCCGGGTACTGTTTGGTCCTTGGTTCCCACCTTTATGGACTAGTATTATCGGACCTGCTTCTGAGGGCAATGTGTGTATCACGACTGGTGTTGCCGATCCTGCTTTGTGGCGCATTCTGTGAATGGACTTATGGGTTTTTTGCTCGCGCAGGATGTGGGTTCAATTCCTGCCTGTGCTCCACATTGCATGTGTGTGCTATGTGTACGTAGTTCTTCTGCTTGCTCCCTTGGTTAAGTTGATTCCTCGATTGTTCACCTGGATGAGGCGCTGTGGCCTGGCAGTTTAGGTGTCTGACTCTTAATCCGACGGTTGTAAGTTCCGTCCTGCTGTCTCACTTGTTCTGAGTTCTTTTTCAAGGATGGGGTTACTTTTTTATGTGGCTGGACACTGCATTTGAGCCTTCCCTGTGTTTTCTCACTCTTCCTTTTCTGGGGCTGGCAGTGGGGGTTCCTTTGGGTAGTGCTACACGCATTCTGATGGAACTGTGCGTTTTGTCATTATTGGCCGTCCTGGTGGTAGCCCCTCCATCGTGGCTTTGAGCCTGCGGTCCGTTTCTCCGGCTCTCCTAGATTGTACGGGGTCTGGCCTGGTTGATCCCTGTTTGGCTGTCCTCCAGGGGATTCCAGGGGCTGTTGGCTTCTGTGTTTCTGATGGGGGCGGGCTTCTATTGGCGCCTGTCCTTCCTTCCCTGGGCTGCTTCTGTGTGGGTGCACAAGCGAACTGGGATGTGGCCATTTTTCCTCGTCTGTTTCTTCCACATTCCCCGAGAGTCCCTACTGGTGCTTGAGACACTGTGTTGGGCGTAGGCGCTTTGTGTTTTTTCTTTTCTGCACTCCTTGTCGTCTGCTTAAGGTTCAGCAAGAGTGTGGCTCTCCACTGTGCAGCTTGTTCTTGGACTCCTTGCCCCCGATGCAGGGGGGTCCCCTTCATCTCGGAGGGTGCTTCCGTCTACCGGTATGGCAGAGTATGTTTTTCGGCATTTTTTGGGTGTGTTTTGGAAGCCTAGGTTGAGGTGGCCTCTTACGTGCAGCCTCTGTGTTTGTTATCTCGGATTTTGTTTGTGCTTCCCGGGGCTCGTTTTCATGCGGGTCCCTTGTTGTGCTTTCCCTTGTCCGTGGGTCACTGTGGCCTGGTGGTTGAGGTCTCTTCCTCCACTTGTTTGTGTTCAAATTCTTTTCTAGATTCCCCTTCACAAGCTTGTGGGGTATTCTGGTTGAGACTGGGGTCATTCTCCTTTTGTTGTCTGGATTGCATTCAGATGATCTGGTGAGGTAGTTGGGTGTAGAGTTCCTTCCTCTCTGAGGCACCCTCTCAGGTATCTTTGTACACAGAGGTGTGGCTTGCTGCCACAGTGTTGGGGTACTGCGTCTTGACATTGGTTGTATACTCCAGCTTCCCGTACTTGGTCTTCCAGGGCCCTATGGCACTACTACTCTAAAAGCATCTGATCTCGTCTAAAAGCATCTATCTCTATGTCCGAAACTTAAAGATAGCTGCTACCATACTTTACAGGCTGACTCTTTACCTCTCTTCTGTGAGACCTGCAATTACACTTCTCAATTCTCGAAGAGGGAAAAGCGGGAGACAGCTAAGTTAAAAATGTCTCTACTGAACTGTAGATCTATGAAGAAACATAAAATAGAGATACATGATTTACTGACGGAGAGTGGCCCTGATGTGCTGTGGAGACGTGGCTAGACGAAGCTTCGGCTATTGCCTGCTCAGATTAGACAGACAGAGACAGAGAGGAGGGGGGTTAGCTCTTATCTATAAGACAGACTTAGAATGTACCTTACAGAAGGCTACGCTACCTAATAGCGAGAGTGGTTTCTTCACAATAAAAGCAGGAACCCAAAAACAACATTGACGGACTGCTTATATACCGCCCACCCGGAGGGGCAGCACAGTTCTGTGACCAACTTACAGAACTGATAACCCAGCCGGCACTTCGGTACACAAAATTTCTTATTTTGGGTGACCTTAACCTTCACTTTGAAAATACTGAATGGGGGGAGGCACAGGCTGTGGCACTAGCATTGAAATCCCTAGAGCTCAACCTACAATCTAGGTCCCCCTCGCACCTATTAGGGCATCTTTTGGACCCTATCTTTGCTAACTGGGAGGGTGTTAATGTCTCCTCCCCGATCAGAACGATTTGGTCTGATAATTTTATCATTCCGTACGAAATAGAAGGTATCCCCTCAGAAATTAGAACTAACAAACCCTTACCCCAGAAACGTAGAGACTGGAAGAAATTCAAGCAGGAGACCTTTAAACTTGCCCTACTTGAGAAACTCCCGCCCCCTAGCAACACTTTGCAGGAGGCGTGGAATAGTTACGAAAATTGGGTGTCCAATGCGTTGGATATGGTAGCACCCTGGACACTCAAACCTCCCGCAAGACAGACCAAAACTGCCCCTTGGTTCTCTAAAGAACTCAAAGTAGCCAAAGCAAAATGCAAAAATTTGGAAAGATACTGGAGGAAAAGTTACAATCCAGAATGTAAGTCACATTATAGAACAGAACTAAAAAAATATCATAAACTTGTAAGATCAGCTAAAGGCGCCCACTTTAAGGGTAGAATAGAATCTGCCGACAACCCCACTAGGGAACTCTTTGCCATTTATAAAGAACTAACGGTCCCGACCAGACTCTAAGTCCAGGACACCTACTCCAGCGAGCTATGTGACTCCTTAGCTGACTATTTTGTTGGCAAGGTCGACAAAATCCATGCCACCTTCACAGACTACGTTGATCCTTTGAGTAAACACGTGGAAGTAAGAGACAACTCTACCATTAAACCTCGTCTGACATGCTTTAAAGTACCAGATAGGCAGGAATTGCTGAACATTGCTAACAGCATACAGTCTGGTTCCCCCTGTGACGTGAGTCCCCCCCAATCGCTGTAAGGGAGTCTTGGAGAGTATGATCGATCAGATTACACATATCGTCACTCTTTCTTTCCAAGAATGCCATGTGCTTGATGCATGGAAAACAGCCCAGGTTATCCCTCTGAAAAAAAAAAAACTATGTCCACATCTCCCAACTTCAAAATCTTCGTCCCATCTCCCTTCTTCCCTTCTGTACGAAAATAGTGGAAAAAGTGGTAAATGGGCAACTCATGAAATATCTGGAGGAGGAATCCCTCCTCCACCCCACACAATCTGGGTTCAGAGCCGGCTACTCTACGGAGTCAGCCGTTCTCTATTCCACTGAGTGTCTTAGCCAGATGGTGGATGAAAGACAGACAGCAGCGTTGGTTCTATTAGACCTCAGTGCAGCTTTTGACACCGTGCTGCACACAACGCTGCTGTCCCGCCTCTCAGATATGGGAGTGGAGGGATCTGCCCATGCCTGGTTAAAAAAATTTCTGGAAAATAGGAGTTTTCAGATGCACTGTCCCCCTTTCAAATCTTCCCCCCCGGAAGCTGAGACATGGGGTTCCACAGGGCTCTAGCCTGAGCCCTACTTTGTTCAATCTCTATATGGAATCCCTGGCTCATATAGTTGAAGCTTTCGGGGTGGATATTGTCACTTATGCTGACGATACCCAACTGATGATCAAGCTTACGCTCGACCACACGGAAGATGCTACTAACTTTTCTAAATGCTTGTCATCAGTGGCAACGTAGATGAATAACAACTGTCTGCGCCTGAACGGCGAAAAAACAGAACGTTTGGTTGTTGGTAAATCCCCCTCTGCCTGGTCGCACATGTGGTGGCCTACTGAATTGGGCAATATTCCCTCTCCCACGGACTCTGTCAGAAATCTTGGAGTGATGCTTGACTCTGACCTCTCTTTCAAATCTCAAGTTAGTAAAGTTACGGGAAGGTGTTTCAGCATATTGAAAACCCTCCGTAAAGTCCTTGACCTTCTCCCCATCAACGTCAGGAAGACACTTGTCCATGCCTTAATCACACCCCATCTTGACTATGGCAATGCCCTGCTCCTAGGTTTAAGTAAAAAAGGCATGCACCAACGACAGTGCGTGCAAAACGCTGCTGCCCTCCTGGTACTTAACCTGCCTCGTAGAGCATCTGGGAAGACTGCTCTAGCGAAACTTCACTGGCTTCCGGTCAAGTAACGCATTAAATTCAAAGCTTTATGTTTTACACACCGCACTGCCCAGGGCAAAGGCCCAGCTATCTGCAAAAGCTCCTCACAATTCACCGCCCCACTCGGAATCTGAGGTCGACCGGAGCTATGTTTTTTAAACTCCTCCGTACCCGCAGAGCCAGGATGGGTGGTCGTTCTTTCAGGTATCTGGCTCCTAAACACTGGAATGAACTGCCGCTTGACCTCCGAATGGAACCTTCAGAAACCAGATTCCGTGCAAAACTTAAAACTCACCTGTTTCCAGTCATCTAATTCACCCTCTTCTCTTTGACCTTGGCTTTCTTTTTCTCTAACATCTGCCTTTTGAGAAATAGTAGCAATCTAGCGCGGGGACACACTGTTCTGAGTGTTCTTTATTATTATGATTGTTCTGAGCAGTTGAGCTGGGTCTGGAATGTTTAGCACCTTGATGGGTGACCGCCTGGGTCTACCTGGTGCTGTGGCTAACTCTCCTGTGGGGCCATGTATTGTGTGTGTTGTGGCTCCGCGTCTTTGGACACTTCCTTTCTGGGCCAGTGGTCTTTCTGTTCTGAGTTCCTCTTCCCGGGTGATGACGGCCTTTGCGTAGGTTCACAGTCGGTGATGGGTTGGTTTATCTGCCTTCTGTCGACCGTTACTTGGCTTGTCTGGGATTTGCCCCGGCCCTGCGGTTCGCCCCTGTTGTCTTTTTAGCATGGTGCTGTCCTTGCCTGGGTCTCTTTTATTCTGGATACGGCGTACCACCCTGAATGCACATGTTCCCGTCTAATCTCAGACGTTAAGCTGGGTTGGGCCTCTAGTTCTTGGATGGGAGATCTCCTGGGAGCGTCAGGTGCTGTAGGCTTTATTTGTGTCCCCGGTGTTGGCTCTTCCGCCTTTTCGTCAGGGCTCCCGGCTTTGTGCTTCCTAGTGTCCTTTTTTCTTCATGGGGTTCAGGGCTTTTTGGCCTGGCCGGGGCATTTGTCCTGTTGGTGGTGCTCCCCTGGGTGCTTCTCCATTGGCGTCTGCTGCTGCAGTTGGTGGACTTGGGAGCTGTTGCTCAATGGTCCGTATTATGCCTCTGTGGGCACGGGTTTTGTGTCCTACCCCTGCTTTCTGGCATTCCCTTGGGGGTTTTTGTTTTCAGCAGTGGTTTTGGGTGTCCCGTGGTGCTGAGATTCCCGGTTCTCCTCTTCCAGGCGGGTCCCTGCGCTTCCGGTGTGGACTTTTTATCCTCTTCTTCTTTGTCCCTGGCTTTGGGGTCCTGGGCATGGCCAGCTCGGGTGGCTCCCTGGGAGTGTTGTCATGGCTCGGGCCTGTTTCGCCCGGCTCTTCTGTCCTTATCACCTTTGGTGTGTTTTTGCCTGTGGCTTTTCCTCCCTGTGCGCTCCTGTTCCTGTCAGTTCTTCCTTGTTCGTCTGGGCTGGGCCTGGTTGTTGGCTAGCAGTGTGGTCGCCTGTGTGCTCGCTTCCTTCTTGTGGCACGTTCCTGGGACGGTTGCTTGGGCCCTGTGCGGGGCGGTCTCGCACCTCCGTGCTACATTCCTCTCCCTGCCGGGCTCTGTGTTTTTTCTTCTGCATGGGGGGCCTCTGGTGGACTTTCGCTTCCCTTCTGGTGGCTTGGCCCTGGGCCTGGTCCCTTCCGCCTTCGGGCTCTGTGGGCGGCCTTATGGGCTTTCCGCTTTTCGCTGTTGGCCGGTTGGGTTCCCTTGGTGGCCGGGTCTCTTTGGTGACGTCTCCTGCGCCTTCCTGGGTCTGTTTTGCCTTGTGCCTGCTTGGGTTCTCTCCATGGGGTCGCACTCCCTTCCGAGAGGGTGTGGGGGGTCCATTGTGTGACTGGGATCCATGTCCCACCTGTTTCTTTCCTGGCAGGTGGGGTTGTGGTACCATTCATTTTTTTTGGGGTTGTTCGGTTGGCGTGCTGAGTTCCTTGTGCACCCCTCTCCGTTCTTGCGGCTCCTGCCAGTCTGTTTGATTGTGTCTGGTTCCGCTGCCCTGTTACTCTGGTAGTTTCGGCTCTCTCGCGGTTGGTGGTCCGCCGTAATGTGTTTTGTCGGACTGCCTCTTTTCTGCTGTGGCTTTTTGGTTGGGTCGCTGTGGTGGGAATGCCCTCTGTTTCTTTGGTTCCTCTGTCTGGGCTTTTGCTCCCCTGTCGCTTTCAGCTGTCCTTTAGGCAGTCTTAGTGTGTTTGGACAGGCTTGCTGCTTTCTATTCTGGAGCCTGTTTGCTGTTGCTTTTGGCTCCGTGCGGTCTGGTTCTGTTCCTTCTCTGTCCTCCTTTGGCCTTTGGTTAGGACTGGATTTTCGGGCGACACTACGTGTCTCGGGGGTCCGGGTTTTCAGCCCTCCTGGTGTGTCTCTGTCCCGGGCTGGTTCTTCCTGCTCGTGGTTGCCTCTCCCTTGGGTGGTCCTTCCACTCATCTGGTCTTTTGGGTTTGCCCTCTTTCATGGGCGTCCCATTCTGATCCATTGGTTTCTTGTGAGTTTCCATGAAGCCGCTTGGCTTTGGTATGTGCTCACTTTGTTTGTCATGTGGCGAGTAAGACTTACGAGGAGGTAATACCCCGGTTACTTACCGGTAATCTTCATTACTCCAAGTATAGTCTTCTTCACCACGAGTTCCCATCCCACCCTACCTGTCTGGCAATAGGCTTCATGTTTATGCTTGGTAGAGTCTATCTGAAGGTTTGGGCCGGCCCACCTCTTATACAGGTCAAGGGCGTAATGGGTCGGCCATATTGGGAAGGGATGGGAGGCCGACTTTTTGCTTTGGAGGGTTCTGGTGTGGAGCTGAAGCTCACTTTGTTAGTCATGTGGCGAGGAGCATGTGGCGAGGAAGACTATACGCAGATTAATGAAGATTTTGGTAAGTAACTGGGGCATAAGCGGTGCGGTAAGGGAAAGGGGAGTATGGAATAGTCTAAAAATTGGAAGTACAGAGGTCTCCCTCTAGTAATGAAATAAATGGTTTTGAGTTGCATATAGATGTAACCAGCGTTGGTAAAGGAAATAGGTCGTGTTTTAATAAAAAATAAATATGACCACTCTTATAAACACAGACTTTCACCAATACTCTTTAAGTGTGTTGTGTGCACGCATGCTGTTTATCTTATTAAATCCTTTCCTATTGGTATTGCCAACCCTGCCAAAAAGTACACAGAAGTATTGCTTTCTGTTTAGAATAGTTAGAATATATGTAGAAGATAAAGAATTAAATGTGACGACAGCGGTACCAGTTGCAGATGTAAGAATCCATCCCTTGTGTATTCCAGTGGAAGCACTTCCTGTCAGGCAGAATGATAAACAAAACAGGCAATAACATCTAATGAAACAGTTCTACTTCTCTTGGTAGAGTCAAGTCAAATATACTTTTATTTGATTTCATAGAGAAAAATAATAAAAATGGTGGAAAAACCACCATTGCTGTGGAATACATAAAATGAATATTTTAAAAATGTTGAAAAGCACGAGCAAGACAGTCGGAAGACAAATGTTATGTTATGTTAAATGCGCACGGCTACTCGGGCAGAGTGTCCCGGCGCTATACAGATCTGTAGAGGAGAGGCCAGGAACATAGACGATGATCCAGCGCTCTGTTAGGTAGCGTTTTTGAGACAGTTTTTCTATCACCTCAATACTCACCATTAATCATGAAACACATATAAAGGCCCATAACACCTATGAGACAATTTTGAGCAACTGAATTAGGTGGTATGATTAATAATAACTACTTACATATTATTTACATTATTATATACAACTGCAGTTTATCTAATTTCACCATGGTTTTAAACACTTATTATTATTAGTCAGACCACTTAAGGCGATTGGATCAACTGATGGAAACTAGACCATGAATAAACAAGACCAGCTTGTCTTTCCAAATCTAATTTTATTAACTTTATTTTTCATAAAGAAAAATAGCATTTACGTTTAAAGATCTTTATTTTATAAGCAATTAAGAAAGCAGCATTTTAATAAGGAAATGAACTAATGAACTGACATTTTCAAAGCAAGCTCAGAAACATGAAATATTAGCAAAATAACAGTTTCCATTCCCTAAATCTATTTCCCTGTCTATTTCTCACTTCACCTGGAAAGGAAAAATCATTTAAAGTCTGCTGTCCTTACATGCGCCAAAGTCCAACAGCATGTCACCTCATTCAGGAATCGGAAAGGAAGAGAAACAGCAAGCAAACCTTTTTTCCTGTTCACAGTGTCAGGTTTTATACCTTTCTTTCTCGCTAAACTTTCTACCTTTTACATTCTTTAAAGTAAATCCGAGCTTTTCATTGGCTGTCCTGTGTCAGTCCATGATAAAGTGTATTAGGTCATCTCCGATTCTTGACCAAGTCCAGGCTTCACATAAAGCCCTATTGTCTTTCACTTCCACATCTTTCAGCTTCCTCAAGAAAGTTACTTTTCCTCGAGTTTTGAACATTTACTGCCTAGCCTTGGCAGACACTTTAAGTTTCTGTCCTTGAGCCTTTTCATCATGAGCACGTTCAACTCAACCAAAGAACTGCTTTTTCAATTAACGATGACAGTGCAGTAAAAATCTTCACAGCTACGCATGTGCAAAGACTTCACTCTGGACAAGCTTTCGCGTCTGCAGCTCTGTCAGCCATGTTTTTCTGAACCACCTTTAGGCCTCACTTTGGAAACTATTATTAAACAAACACAAGACATCAATTAATTAAAGAATTGAGACCCATTCTGTTACCCACCCCCTTTACTAATTAATCCTGTTAATTATGTTACCTAGCAAAAGCACAATCGGGCAGCATTATATTTACTTCTCCTTTAGGAACTGCACAAACTCCTTGAGCTTTCGTCACAGAAAAGACATAACATAAGCACACAAAATAAGCACATGCCATTAGTTAAACAGCCGCATTTAATACTGACAAAGACAATAGACTAGGTTAGTTTATTATTTTTTCTTTGTGTTTGTAACATAAAGCACATTAGTTTATCCCACGTGTATTGATGAATGTATTTTTAAACTAAGTTGATTAGTAATTTCACCACAAGCTTATTAATTTAATTACGGTTATGGGAGATTAACTTCACAAGTTTGAACAAAATTTTGTTCTTCACCTTGCTTCATCAACGACTATAAGCCAAAGAGCCAAGTCTTAAGTTCTTTTCTAAAGGACAACAGATTGTCTAGCTTCCTAAGAGACAAGGGAAGTTTATTCCAAAATTGAGGGGCCAGCAATCTGTAGGAACGTCCGCCAATACGAACACGTTTGATGGTTGGGATAATGGCCAAAGCTTGTGAGGCCGAGCGAAGAGATCTAGACGGAAGATAAAATTGAACTATTTTCCTTAAGTAAACAGCACCAATACCGTGCAATGATTTGAAGGCCATGGTCAGAGTTTTAAAATGAATACGCTTCTGCACCGGCAGCCAATGAAGCGAATCGAGGAGAGCTGAGGTGTGAATCCTGCGGCTGAGGTCAAAAATGGCCCTCGCTGCTGAATTCTGAACTGTCTGGAGGGGTGCAAGAAGGTACTCCGGAAGGCCCAGATATAGTATATTAGAGTAATCGAGCCTGGAACCAATCAGTGCCTGGACTGTAATTCTCCTATGACTATGGGAGAGGAAAGGAGGACATTTCCTAAGAGTACGCAACAAGGCAAAACATTGGCCAACTATGCTGAGAATCTGGGGCTTAAAGGTTAGACCAGTGTCAATCTTTATACCTAGGTTCTTTGCCACTGACGTGGGTGATGCAGGAGGATGCATATCGGCCGTCCACCAGGATTTCCAATGGGCATCAGGAGGACAGCCACAGAAAATAATCTCTGACTTGTCCGAGTTGCATTTTAACTGGTTCTCTTGAAACCAGGAAAAAACGGCCTCAAGGCACCTCCTGATAGAATTGCCGACAAACTCAGTATTCTTGTCGCAGGTAAAGAGGAGCTGCGTGTCGTCGGCATACGACACAATACGCGCTCCATGCGACTCAACCAATTCAGCCAAGGGAGAAAGATAAACATTAAAAAGAGTGGGGCTCAACACCGACCCCTGTGGCACTCCTACGGCCAAAGGAGGAACAGCAGCTGAGAAAGGGGGGGCCCAGATCAATTGTTGGCGGTCGGACAAGAAGGACTTAAACCAATTGAATACCGTCCCTCTCAGTCCAATCTCCTGAAGTCTTGTAAGAAGACGGCAGTGAGGGACGGTATCAAAGGCCGCCGACCAGTCCAATAGCACCAGCATCGCCTTCCCACCACTGTCCAGAACCTCCTTAATAGACTCAGTTATTCCAATAAAGCTGTCTCAGTGCTCAAATTTGAGCGGAAGCCAGACTGTGTAGGGTGCTAAATATCTCTAGCTTCAAGGAAGCTGGAGAGAGTGGAATGTACGTGCTTTTCCGCTATTTTAGCCAGAGCAGGGAGCAACGAGATCGGTCTATAATTGCAGTGCTTTAAAGGATCAAGGTTTGGTTTTTTTAACAGTGGAACGATGTGCGCCTTTTTCCATGCACTAGGGACGATACCGGTTTCAAGAGAGGCGTTGAGAATCGGATTAACCAAAGGGTTGATAACATGGGCCATTTTGGCTAAAATTTTTGCAGGGCAAGGATCCGATGGGGAGCCGGACTTTAATTTTAGTAACAGATCCAGTGACAATTGAAGAGATAGAGGGGGAAAGGTTGTAAGCATATGATTATCAGGGAGGGAACACTGATTGTCAGGGAGGGAACATATTCCAGACGAAATTGAAGAAAGCTTTTTTGTAGAAATATCAGGCAAGAAAGAGGCCTGAATGCTTAAGATCTTATTCGAAAAAAAATTCGCCAATTGCTTGATCCAAGATTCAGATGGGGAGGGTTTAGAAATTAAGGCCGCAGGGAAGGTAAACTCCTTAACGATTCTAAAAATTTCTTTACTAATGTTACTCACTGAATAGATTCTTCTAGCGAAGTACAATTTCTTCTCAGCGACCATAGCTTTATGATAGTCCATAATGAGGACTTTATACGTCACTTGAGATGCCGCATCGTAACAGCGACGCCATACTCTTTCGGCCTTCTTGCAACTCCTTCTGGTCTCATGGAGTGCAGGAGTAAACCATGGAGCCGATGTGCGTCGGCCAGATTTGAACTGAGTAGGAATAGGTGCTAACTCGTCAAAGCGCTGAAGAAGCCATGACTGAAAGATGGCAAGATCATTTTCCAACTCCACCGTGAGTTGGCAAGGATAAATAGTAAAGGAGCGCTCCAACATATCAGCCGTAACCCGATGATAGGGGCGGAAAACCGTAGACTAAGAGTCTACACCGCTACTAGTAGTCTTAGAGATATTAAGTATATCAAAATTCAGCAAGTAGTGGTCCGACCAGACCAGGGGTACCGGAGGAAAGGACATAATAGGAAGCAAAGAATATATCTGGTCCAGAATAAGACCTTTATTATGAGTGGCGGAAAGAATATATGGGGAAAGACCAAAAGTGCTAGTTACATCCTGAAGTTTCAAGGAATCCGCAGCCTCATCATCATCCATATGAATGTTAAAATCTCCAAGAAGTAACCAGTGCTTATATTTCATAATCAATGGGGACATAGCCAGATGAAGGTCTTCATAGAAGGAGCTAAGGTGACCAGGAGGCCTGTACACCAACAAACCAGCACACGACTGGTGAGAGGAGAAGGATAGACAAAAGCCAAGTGACTCCACTCCTGAGATAGCCTCTGTCTCAACCACTGAGCAGGAGTATCGCCTATCAATCACAATGGCCACAGCCCCGCCCCGACCTACAACACGGTCTTCCCTCACCATATAGTAGTTCGAAGGAAGGGCAGTAGCAATATCAGGGCTTGAAGCGTCGCCAAGCCAGGTCTCTGTTAGATAGAGGCAAGCCGGCTTATACTCTGTTAAAAGGTAAAAAGATCTAGGGCATGATTGCCCACCGATCGAGTGTTAAGAAGCATACAGGAGTGGGGCCTACCCTTAGCCCGCGCCAGAACAGAGGGATTAGTCACACATACAGTGGCCGGTCTGAGGGGTGCGGTACTAACCGTCCACCCGCATCGCGCACAATTTAAAACAGCAGTGGAGGGGTCACACAGAGGCTGAGGGCACTCGCAAATGGCAGTGGTTAAGTCAAAGATATTAAAACATACAGGCATTGTTTACCATTTTTATTTGTTAATAAAGCTTTCAAACTAAAAAAAAACATACAGGCAGTGCAATAGAGAAGTGTTGAGGCTGGTTAATCTTAAACCACTTAGGTTTGAAGGCAGTTTCTATTTTGTCCATCTTAGTAGAGTCAATTCCCACTGTGTATATTTTAAAGATTTGGTAACAATACGCTAGCAGACGGCTCCGCTGATTAAAGGAATTGTTTTAATTAAAGCAGAATAGATGCCTTTAGATGAAGCAACACTACCACCTACAGGCCAAAACATCACACACAAAGGGTGAAATTAATCGGATGTTGATAGAACAAGCTCAAATAAATGTAAGACTGAAAATATTTATCCATAAATTAATCATTTGAGATTAACTTCGAAAAAGGAAATGGTCCTATGATAAGCACCTGGAAGGACCCCTTCTATTTAACTTAATACTACATGGGGCTTCTTGGCTTAGAAGCACTACTTTGGTTTGGAGTTGAGCGAAGTTACTTTAATTGTTGTGTATTTTTTTCTTACTGATGCTTCCAAAGTACATCACTCTCAAAGCAGTCTGCATTCCCCTGAATTTAAGAGTGATAATTTCTCACCTGCTGCCTTCTTTCCCGACAGGCCTCCCCTTCATCAGCCCGGACATTCTATGCCGAATCAAGCAGGAGCATGACCTCAAATTGCAGGATTGCCAACCCTCTGATGTGAGCGAATCTGTGGCGCAGCCGGCTACAGGTGACTAGGAACTACTGTAGAATATCTGTTTGGTTAACTTCATTGTGATTGGTTAAGACAAATACAGAGCCAGTGTGCAATGTTAAAAAGGCATTGGTGTTGGGAGCAAGGAGGTGCATCAGGAAAACAAATCCAGTCCCATAAGTTTTGTAAAGAAATCCTTTATTTCACTCTTCAAGATTCTTTTTGTATCAAATGCAATCCAGCCAACGCGTTTTGTTCCAAAAAACACTCCTAGAACTTCGTCAAGGCCAATATACCTCTAGTATCTCCAATAGTCCAGCAACGTATATTCGTTTGTGTGGGCATTCTCAAGCCCCATAACTGCCACAATGATAAGTGAGCCTTCTCGTGTGACTGCGGTCTGAGTTGAAAACTCAGACCGCCGTCATTCGCAGAAGTATATTGGCCTATTTAATTAAAAAGCCCTGACGAAGTTCCAGGAGTATTTTTTTTGGAACAACACACAGTTGGATTGCATTCGTTACAAAAAGAATATTGAAGACTGATAAAATAAAGGATGTCTCTTTGCTCACAACAACTTTGGAACCTGTCAAACAGTGATACTTAAGAGCGACAAGTGCCGGCGGATTTATGCACAGCTCCTTTATACTGTGAGTGATAAATAAGTGAGGTGCAGCCTGGATAGTCCATTGCCTCTTTCTATTTTTGTGTTCTATTAAAAGGGCATTGTCTCTCTCTTTTGAATTTTTTAAGCAATCTGCTTTTCTTACGCGACCTCCTGGGACCGCATGCTTAGTCTGCATTAAAAAGTCACCCGACCTACAGGTTAATAAGAAGTACTATTAATTACTGGCTTAATTATACTCTGCTCTTGCTCGTCACAAGGATGAAAGTGTTAGTCGTCTGTTCCCTTTTTATTTAAACCTGTGACCGAAATGTTGAGGAGGAGTGTTCTGCCAACTCAGTGGCACATATTTCATTCTCTTGGTATCCATGGCCTGGTTCATAGCCATGACCGACAGTTTGCGTGCAGATATATGAAAAAGCCTTTCAATATTTATAAGCAGTGTTTACATTCTGCACAATCGGGGTCTAGAGCGACAGCGCAGTTGTTTGCAGCACCTACTGTTACCAATTCCTTAAACATACACAGAACGGACTGTACTTCTTTCTCGCCTCCTGCTGATTGGTGAATCATTTGTCTCCTGCGATGTGCGTGTGTTTCAATGCATGAGGGACCGATTTAGATCTCAGATTACAATGAATTATCATTGAGTACACTTTCAATTGTCTAACTTCTTTATTTCCCAAACTATGGTTCGTAAAAATTGATCCTTTTAAAGTCTGTATTTAAGATAGGGGTCAAATGTCAGGCTGTCTTCTGACAGATTGCTGCTTATTTTTTAACTCGAGGATTGGTGTTTACAGACTCCTCTCCCTTTGCAGTCCAAGAAATAAAAGTAAGTGAACTATTTGGCAATCTTGCTGTGGTTCAGGCAATGTGAGAGGAAAGTCTGTAGGGTGTCATTTTTGTAGCAAAAGAGCCCATCCTTGTTCCCTATACTAATTCTCCACAGGATACCTTTGGTTTTCTTAGATAACCCTCCTCTTTTCCCCGCCCATCCTGAACACTAGACCGCTATCTGCCTTAAGCACGCATCTGCATAGTTAAGGCATATGCGTGGTTCAGGCAAGCATGGTTGCCCTTGCGTTGGAACAGCACATGTGGTTCTGCCTGCGTTGTTACGGCTGTTTCCTGAATCAGGAAGTTAGATCCTTAGTCCTGAAGAAAAGCTATGGGGATTGGCTTGAAATATTTAGACCATTAGGAAGTCAGGTACATTATCCACTACACTTTACACTCTCTCCCCTTTTTCTGACCTTACCTCCCGGAAGACAGATTAAAAATATCACTTACCTACTAGGAAGGTATTTTTAACCTCCCACGTATGACTCCTCCCACTCCTATTTCTTCTATAATTTGGAATATACTACTCCGCGCTCCCACGTATTGCGCAGGTCGCATCACGCCCTTTCGCAGTGGAACGGGAGGAACCCTATGATGCATGCCACAAAGGGGCAACCATGGTGTGTGATGGTTAAATAAGAAAACCGAGCGTTTTCTCTGTCCTGTAGAGGGTTAGTACACTGAACACTGATTGCTCTTTTGTTTTTGAAAGTATACTTGTAGGAGGATAGGCCTCTCCGGTCTTTTTTTCATCTTACCTCTCCCTTTCTTTTGAGATTTTTTTGTAACACCCAACAAAATGTAAATACCTGTAAATGAACTGTACTTATTTAGCAGTCAGGAAAGCAAACATGAAGCACATTATTTGTAATGATGAAGTGTGATTGAAGCAAAGATTTAAATAGCATAAAAACCAATCAAGGCACTTTACTTGTTGGTGCTCAAATGATAAATATTCACTGAAGCACAATTTTCAACAAACTATCATTTGTGTGCAATATAATTTTAATCGTAAAATTGTATCCCTGTAAATGTATTGGTCTTTTCAATGGAAAGGTAACTGTTGGTAAATGGCAGTGCGCCACCACACAATGCTTTAGTTACATTAAAAGAATCACCCACCTCATGTCCATTAAAGCTAGGTGGGTCACGGAAGATTGCCGTTCAAAAAATTGGTCCATGGGTCTAAAAGGTTTGAGAATTACTCATCAATCTCAGTCATGCATTGTATACAGAAAACAATATTTTCTGTACTTTCTGTTTTGGTACTGTAGATCTTTCAAGCTTTTGTCAGGACTCGATGCGACGCTTAGCTTGGAATTCCAAAACACAACAATCAAAGAACACCCTCGTTCAATTCAGTTGCCTTCACTTCATTACCCACCTGGAAGATTACAGCTCAGAATTTGATTCCATTCGTTTCCCTTTGTAAAAGACAGCGTATGGCACAGAAAGAGACAGGCTGTACAGAGAGACTGTACAGAAAGTACACCGTTTTTGCAGGCCGTTGCTTGCCAGTCCTAGCACAGCACCAAACTGATTACCTGTCTTTCAACATTCCAACCCTAGATGTAATTTGTATCTCAAAGCAACAAAGAAAGAGCATGTCCTGAACGCCAGTGCTGACAAAGAACATCAAGCCCAAAGATGGTTGGATGAAATGATCCAGAGTGGCTTCAGCCTGAGACTTGTCGACAGTGCCCAATTCCTCTGATTTCATATTGACAGCAACATAAGCTTTGCTTCATACATTGCACACAAAACCAAGACCATATGGCCGAAACTTCCCCTGGATGTCAAAGTGAAATCTTCTTGCAAGGCACTTTATTGATTTGCCTCAAAACTGACCAGGTATCACCCCTCTTAAAGAAGTGTTTAGCGGGGTATGCAGATATTGTTTTACTTTTTTTTTGCCAATGAACATTTCACCACCTGCAGTGCCTAATAAAACAGCGCTGCAGTTGGAGGTGGTGGCACAATGCCCCTGAGCAGTGTGGGGAGGGCAACAGGGGCCCGGGAATGTCTTATCCGATGAAAAAATCGTACAAAAAAGGCAATCATTGTGGGCAAAACACCGGCGCCAAGTGTGTGTCAGTATTTGCCCCACTGTGAAATATCCAGAAATGGTTGAACGTAAACTATCTCAATAACCTTTGTTTTATCTCTGGTCTACTCTTACTAGAAAAGGTGGCAGAACATAGTCTCTCTGCAGCTCATGAAAGATCAATGATCCCCTCAATAATTGTCAATACGTCTTTCTTCTGGGTTGGAGCACCCAAACCGCCAGCCTCCAAGTTGTTGACTATGCTTTACGACTACTCGACAATGGAAACTCCTGCACATTAGTGCTTCTAGACCGGTCTGCTGCTTTTGACCCGGCCAATCGTTCTCTGTTGATCAACATCCTCAAAGAAAGAATGTGCACTGAGGGAATTGTTCTTGAATGGTTCTCTTCCTTGCTGTCCGATCGGGCGGGCCCCTAGGAGTTGGAATCTGGAGCTTTTTTACAACTTGTCGAAGATACTACCAGAGGTTCCCTGTGGCTCTATTCTTTCACCCAACGTGTTCATCTCTACATGGCACCTACCAGGGTTCTCACTCTTGGTACCCTCTTTTATTGATATGCTGTTGACACTTTGCAGGACCTAAAGGTTTCCTCCCTCTGACATTTCTCTCTTTTCTAAAATACGGGAGACAGTCAAAAGATGAATGCACACAATCCACCTAAAATGCATCCCTAACAAAAAATAAAAAAGGTAAAAAAGAACAGAATTTCTCTTAATTTAACCCATGAAGTCTAATTTATGGGTACAATTTTGGGGGTTACACTTCCTCAACTGCCACCCCTCTATAGTTGACAATGGCAAATCACTGGGAGTCTTCCTAATCGGCAGATGCAAGATCCAGTTCCAAATCAATGCCCCTGCCTGAAGTGGTCAATTCCATTTCTAATCATTCTGAAGAGGAACTGAAATATGATGTTGAAGTCCACATTTCTTATAGGCTAGATTACTGGAACTAACTCGTCATTGGTCTAATCAAAGCCCAACTTTCTCCTCTTAGAACAGGGTTGAATGCTGCAGCTCGATTTGTCTCCTGAAGCACAAGGTTTGGTCACATAACTCCTGTGTGTTTTGGGCTACCGTGGCTTCCCACTGAAGCTAAAGCTCAGGTCATGTAAACATGATTTACCCACAAACCCTACACAGAGTGAACCCCAGCTACGTGGCTAAAAAGCTGACATTCGCAGGTAGTCTGCATCTTTTGTGCTGCTTTATTTTGTTACTATTCAAAACTTGCCAGTTTCACTTAGGAACTGAAGAAAACAATATCTCAAGACTTATCTAGAACCACAACAAGACTTTGCCTCCTCCTGTCTTGTTTATTGACATTCAAAAAGAAACCGTAAACCCTAGTCCATGTTGTGAGCCAATTTTATCTTTACCTCACCAATGCTGGGATCTGACCACCCTGCTCTTGCCTGACTGCTTTAAGCTGAAGTTGTATTTATTTTACTTTAACCCTCCTCGATGCTTCACTAATAATGTATGCTAGGTTTTGCTTGTCGTCTCACATCAATGTCACACACTGGCATTGCTCCGACATATAATAATAATTTTTTTGTCTTCTGCAAGATATTTTTGACCCTTATGCCTTTCCATAATACAACGCTGTAATGGCGTAGGCCAAGATTGCGCTATAAAACAGCGTAATGAAAAAAATAAATCCAGAAACCAACATGCGCGCTGTGAATAGTTTTCTTAACACTGTAATTTGCCTTATCAGGAGTTTCTAAAATGTATCCAATGCTGGAAGGGCTTCTAAAGTCATAACAGTGATACTCTTCAAAAATTCAGACTATGGAAAACCATCAGCAGTCTGGATCAGAAGTTGTAATTAAAAGACATTAAGATGCCATCTCAGGCACAATATGGCAGATGCTATTAACCCTCTGCTTCTAGAAATAAATGAAGACATGATTATTATTATATGTTATTATTATATGTCATTTGTAATGCGCACGAATCATCCCCAAGGGGATCTCTCGGCACCTGAGAAGGACAAGCAGCCAAATAAAGTACAGATTAGAAAAGCCAGGTCTTAATCCATTTTTTAAATAGGGACAGGTTTGGGCATTCCCGAATGTGTTCGGGGAGGTCGTTCCAGAATTTGGGGGCCAGATATGAGAAGGCCCGACCTCCCATTTTTACCTTCCTAATTCTCTGGCAGCACAGCAACTTACGGTTGGTAGATCTGAGCTGACGTGCAGGAAGGTACCATTGAAGTTTATTTGTCAGATAGACCGACCCCAGTCCGTGCAGGGACCTGAAGACCATACACAGCATTTTAAAGATGGCCCGTTACTTGGCTGGAAGCCAATGTAATTGGCGAAGAAGGGGCTGGGAGGGGATTCTGGCTGGTTTATCCAGTGCAAGACGTGCAGCGGTGTTCTGCACAACCTGTAATTTAGATAAAAGGTCTTCCTCCAATTCCCACCAATAGTGAATTGCCGTAATCAAGGCGACTAACTAAAAGAGCCTGAATCAGGGTCTTCCTGGCACTGAGCGGGATCCATGGGAAGATCTTTTTCAACATCCGCATGGTCCCGAAACAGGAGCCTGCAAGCGTCTTCACCTGCTCCTCCATTGAAAGCTGATTGTCGATGCTTGTAAAGCATAATCTCATAGTGTGTAGATCAAGATATACTTACCCTTCTCATGATGTCCTTGAGGGGAGACTTCTCCCTTCATTTTGCCTGTATGGGAGGCTTCCTCTTGGTCTTCTTTCTTAGTGATACCTTTCATTGCACAGGGCTCCACTACTTTATAGCTAATATTGTTCTTTATTAATTCAATATGTAAAAACCTTGGTTTATGGTGTGTTGTATTATTTCATTAAATAATTTTCATTATTTTATTAAAGTATTATTTTGTTGACCCATATTTCAGAAAAAACAATATTGCATTCAGTGATGGAGCACTATATGGGCAAAGTAAATGTTTCGAAATTGGTTATTGATTACACTTGCTTAGTGGAGGCTATTTCTTGTCATTTTGTAATTCTATTTGGATTCAGCCTCCCACTCGTTTTCTGAGGCTAAGCAACGAGCTCAATTGATAATACATGTTTAAAAGAGTTATTTTGGGCTTATACAGCGCCATTCTAGCTCTAAAATGTAGTTTCCCAATGATATGGGAATCTTGAGAGTTAGAAGATCCTGCAACTTTGATATTTTTGTTGAATGTTGGCATCCTTCATTTTGATGAGAGATCGCCTTCCTCAATTGGATAAACCCTTTGAGTTAGTCAGAAGAATCAGAAAATGTATGTATGCGCTGCACTCCTTGATATGAGTTAATAAGTATTTACAATGCAATAGGTCTCGCAATTGCGATATTTTGAGCTATTGGCCTTGTAAATGTCAATCCCTTTAATAATATTAAAAGCATTGTCATTTACAATACCAAAAGTTCAAACTTTGGCACTTGAGCGTGGTGTCCCTAAAGCGGGTATCGCGGTCAGCATGCCACTTAGAGCAACAAAGCGCTCCTTAAGAAAAGCGGCTACCATTGTTCTGTGTGCGCGCACAGCACATATTAAAAGTAGCCGCTATGGTCCTCATCCGTGTCCATAAACAAAATAGTGCTCACTGACTTATAATGCAGGCTGTGTACATGGAAGGTAACAAATACAGACAAGGTGGTACCAAGGAGGGACTAACAAGCCTATGTACGAATCAGAAACCAGCATTTATGAAGCACAATGACACAAGCCAATGACCAATATGGGCGAAGAGTGGGTGGGGCTTCCAGTGCATACTCCAATACACAATGCCTCGCAAAGTGAGCAGCTCATTTGCGCTGCCACTAGGCTCGACCTAATAAAAAGGGAGACCATTTCAGTTAAGAACATCAATAACATTCCCTAGTGCAGTGCAATACAATAAAATTTAATTTGCAATATAGTGTCCTCATGCCACCTATCAGCGTATTGCACATCATCATACGTTATAAAAAAAAACCGATTGAAACATAATGGAATGACAGATCAGAGGAATGGAGTTAATACATAAATGTGGAATCTTATCAGAAAATCATTGCAATATTATTGCACTCTACCATACGTTTAAAAACCCATCAGACCGTAGTAGGGTAACGGATAAAGGAAGAGTAAAATTAGTATGTAAACACCAACGCTGATCAAGAGATTATTGCATTAAAATGACACAGGAGCAATACACTAATACAGTAGGGTTATCCGACCCCCTAACAGAATGGTACTCTCCTCCTCAGTCTTAAAAACTGTTAAATAAACAGCACCATAGAGTAACATCAGAGGGCAATGCAGTTGTTATAAAAAAAGAAAAGCAGCTCTGATCTGCACCGTCGGAATTTAATACTTTTAAAAAAGTGTCCATATCACATTTGTTCTAGGGCCCCCATAAAAGGGACAGAAGAACACAGTATGTAAATTAGATTGAATGGATACACTGTGACAGGGATCTAAATCGGGCCGGGAATAACAAATCACTGGATAGCTTACCATGAGGGCTAAGTAATTAAAACGGGATCTAGTTAAAACATAATGGTTGCTTGTCCTGGATTGAGTATAAGTATGTTTGAAGCCCCTGTTGCAAGCACACCAATGTATAAAAATACATTGCAACTTTGTGTCGATCAGACAGCGATCGGTTTGTCGTGGCTTTTGCTAGAAACAACTTTCAGCTCGGCCTTCTCACTGAAGCAGGAATTTGGACAGGTATATAACTCGGTACGCCCAATCTCCTCCAATGTTGCTTTCCCATAAGCGAGCCAAGGTATGTCAAGGGCTGCATGCAGTTTCTGGCAATCCTCTAGACTTGTCGATTTAGTGGAGCAGTTTGCCTGGACCAAATGGGGTGTCGCAGCAGGCGTTGTGCTAATTTTATTTTATCCTCAATATAAGGAGTGCCCAGCTCGTCATGGTAAAAAGTATTCGGACAGCTACAAGGAACTGCTAAAAGTTGTTTTTTTAAATGTATTTTCCACAAGTTGTATACTATGGGTACCAACCATGCCTTGTATGCCTGACCCATATGCTGCAGTCGCCACCCACTTTGCTGCATGGATGGTCAAAAGCTCTTTTACTGGTTTGGAACCCAATGTTTTACAGAAACTCTGGAGCCACAGGAATGAATGAATGAATGAATAAGGCTTTATTTCGATCAAAATATATCTTATAAGCACACATATATTATAAAACATTGACATCTTAAAACTTCACAGAAGAAATGCATTTTTTAATAATTTACAGTATACCGTATAAAATACACAAATTTCCTCAAAATTAAAGTGCATAGTGATATCAGGATAAAATGCCTAGTAATAGAGACTACTACATATGCATAATTTAAGATATCAAATTAAACAATTTCCTTTAACCTTTTCATTCTAATCAACCAAGCCCATCTCAAAAACTTCGCGAGGCCGCATGCATACAGTGCTCTTGTATCGGACTTAAAAATACGGAGCGCTACTGTATGGGATCTAGTGCCCAATTCTCTACATAATGGTTTGAGCCAGCAGTTTCTCGAAGATTTGTATGCCGGACATTCAAAGAAAATATGGGCCATTGATTCCGGCCTAGAAGGACAATATGGGCAAAAGGGGGATGTTCGATAGGGAACTTTCCAACGAGCAGTCAATTCTCGTATTGGCAATGAACCCACCCGGAATCTAAAATATAGAGCCCTATCAAAGGGTTTCTGAATAATATCAAGGTACGGTTCACAAAATTCAACATCCTTGGCTATTAGGAATTCGTCAGTTATTCTACCCAGCTTAGGATCAGAATTGCGCTTACTAGTTAGCCAGTTCCAATAAAACTTCTTCAGATCTGCTTTCGGAGGGGCAGATCGATTTTCCCAAGCTACCTCTAGGCCCAAAGCATAAAGCAAAGATTTTACATCTTTTAACCACTTTATTTTGTGCCATCCCTCCATGGACATGAGTTCTGACAGGTCCTCTGCATATTTTGCCAACTCGGGCACTCGCCACAGCCGTGCCCATAATAATAACGGTCGGACTTTAGCCAGGTCAGAGATCGAGTGGCACCCTAAATCAAATAAAAGTGGGACTGTAGGGGTACTCTGCGGTTCTACCATTAGATCTTTAAAAATTTGTTTTCAGACCTCGTTATCTGATCCATGTTGCTTGTGCCCCACAATTCGGCTCCATAAAGGGCCGAACTTACTCCTTTGGCCTTATATATTTCAATGACCATAGCAATGGGTCGAGTGGATGAGGAGCGCTGTTTCTTTTGGATTGCCCCCGCCACCCTTTTATGGCATAAAAGCATTTTCTGTATGTGTAGATTCCACTGCATTGTGTCAGAAATGCGTATGCCAAGATAGTCAAATTCCGTGACCCTCTCTAGAGATACGTGGTTCAGGACGGGTGGCCTGCTCTGTTTTTTTGGTGGGTTCAGAACCAGATACTTTGTCTTATCTGTGTTGATTACAAGCCCTCTCTGACTGCAAAAGGACTGGAAACCAACCAGGAGGTTCTGGAGGCCCACTGGGTTTTAGAGATAAGAAGGGTATCGTCCGCGAATAGGAGTGTTGGGATTCGCTCTCCCGCCAGGGATGGTGCGTCAGATGGTACTTTCAGCAGGTGCTCAACAACTCCGTTCACATAGAGTGAAAATAGAGTTGGAGCAAGAACGCATCCCTGGCGGACACCCCTATTCACTGGGATTTTACTTGTCTTCTGCCCTTGCGCACCCCACCTGATCTGGGCAAAATTTCCATCATGGAGCCTTACTAATAATGATAGGATGTACGATTGGATCCCCATCTCAGACAGTACACCCCAAAGGTGGCCCCGGGGCACCAGATCGAAGGCAGTCTTCAGATCGATGAACGCTAAATAAAGGCTGCCTTTTCCTATTTGGACCACTTTCCAGTAGATGTGAAGCAATTTAAATGCCTGCTCTATGGTCCCAGTGCCAGCCCTGACGCCAGCTTGGTAATCCGAAAGGATCTTGTTGCTCTCTGCCCATTCTAGGATTCGCTAGAGGACCAACTTCCCGACAACCTTCTGGGTGGAATCAACCAGGCTTATCGGGCAGTAGTTGGCATGGTCGCCCCTATGCCCTTTCTTAACCCCTTCGACGCTCATGACGAGCCCAGCTCGTCATGGAGTTTCCATTGACTTCAATGGAAATTACATTCAAAGCCATAAAACACCTTAGCATCCCAGTGGTTAAAAATTGGGGCGACCTCTGCCCCCTTCCACGAGTCCGGTATTGGAGCACCATTCTCAATTGCCTTAATCAGAGTACAGATAAGCTTCCCCCACTTTGGGGGGCGGAGCTAGCCGGCAGCCGAGATGGCCGCCTGATCCCAGAGCTCCGCTCAGCGCCACAAATTATCCTCACTCTATCCTACCTGGACCGGCCGTAGACGACTCTGCTCTCCCTCCCTTGACGGCGGAATACCTGGCGGGTGTAGTGGCCCCGGTGCGGCGAAGATCCGACGTGTGAGGCGTGGACTCGGACACTGTTGTGATCAGGTGGTTTAGAGGCCGCAAGACGCAGTCTCCAGTGTCCCCTTAGGCCGGGCTGCGTGCTCCGACGTGCGGACACGGGGAGCGGGTCGACCCCGGAGGTCGTGGACGGCTCCTCCCCCATCGGCTTTGGAACGTCGAGGAGAGGCTGCGCTGGAGGCTGCTGCCAGTTTTCTTTTGAACGTTGCGGAGGTACGTCTGCTAGGGACCGAGGAGGGAGCTCCGAGGAACGGAGGAGAGGCGAGAGACGCCATTCGCGTGCGGCGCCATTTTCGGCATCCGGCCCAGTTGGGGACGGGCCTAGGCATTGCTGGGCCTGGGAGTGTAGCACGCAGCTGGCGTACCTCTTAACCTGAGATCCTGAGCGGTGGTGAGCCTCTACGCGGTCAACCAACGCAACGAGGGGGGCACTCCTTTATTTAGTGACTGCTTGCTGTGCCCTTACCCCCAGATTGTACCTACCTACACTTCGTCCTACCTCCTGGACCCGTGGAATCCTTGGTGGTCTCTGTCCTTGTTTTTCTGGCAGTGCACATTGATGAGCCTTGCATGTGCAAGATTGCTGATCCACGGAGTGTTACACGACAGCGCGGTGAGTCCAGATACTGCCTGCTGTACAACACTCATAGTGCCCTGCCTCGGATAGCGGTGGAACCTGGTGGTGCCAAGTGGGTCTGACTGTGCGGGGTTGGGGCCGGCCGCAGAAGTCGTGTGGCCGTCTATACCCCTAATATACTGCAGCGATTCTCGGGTGATACTGCCGACTGCCTTACCCAGTGGTGGGTAGTCTGGTCACTTCTGCCTCACCCACGGAGAGGTCCACTCTGCGTTCCTCACTACTTGGGGGACACTCAACGACAGCGATGGGGAAGGGAGATAGGACACAGAGCAAGCTCCCCTGTGCGCAGCGTAGACTTCCCACACAGGTCTCCCCTGCGCAGCACAGAGAGAGCCCACCACGGGAAGACGAGCAGACCGTGGACTCCGACCTCAAGACCATGCTCCGGTCCATGGAGCACAGCCTACAGTCCAGTATCTCAGCTCTAGGCACAAAAATGGACGCCATGACATACAGGATGGACTGCATGGCGGAACGCCTGGACAAACACACCGAGAGGCATGAAATGGCGGAAAGGAGAATAACTGAGGTTGAGGAAGCGCAGACGGAACTAGATACTGCCAACAAACGGATGCACCACCTGATAAGAACCCTTCAGGACAAGACAGAGAATTTAGAGGCGCGTTCGCGACTCTGCAACCTCCGCATAACGGGCCTGCCGGAGTCCACACAGACTGGCAAGATGGAGCTCTTCATCGAGAAATTGCTCACTACTCTCCTGGGCGACGATGTGTTCGCGCCGATGTTTGTGGTAGAACGGGCGCATAGATCGTTAGCTCCCCAGCCGCGCCCGGGGATGCCCGCACGACCAATCATAGCTAAACTACTCAATTACCGGGATAGAGACATGGCACTTCGGCTTGCCCGTGCCAACGCGGACCTGCAGTATGAAGGATCGGCGATTTCTTTATTTCCTGACTTCACAGCCAGAGTGCAGGAGGCACGAAAACACTTTGCCCCACACAAGAAGCGTCTGCGGGAACTGGGACTAGACTATGCAATGTTGTACCCTGCTAAACTCCGTGTCAACAGACAGGGCCATTCCCACATCTTTACTGACCCTAACGAACTGCAGCAAGCACTGAAAAAATGGTCCCGAGAAAAACGGAATGCTACTCCGTAGCGTCTGGCCGAGGTGGAGCATAGTCGACTTGATGAACAAGAGTGACTCGGACCATTCTCCACTGGGATATTTGCCATGTGGGTGTCCACTTGTTGATTGCTGTGAATTTCTGTTGACCTGCGGAGCTGCTGATACTACAACTGTCTGCCCCGAGAACCATCGCCTTCCTGCAGATAAGTTGTTGTGCTCTTGCCGGAAGGGACTTGGCCCTTAAAAGTAGACTGATGTGGGTGAACTGGCATGCTATTTTTGGTGTACTACAGGGGCGTTGTGCGCTGCCGATTGGGGCGGCGGGGGGGGGACGTGTCCATCACTGGAGTGGGGAAAGAGTAGATGTATAACTGTGCCGGTTGTACTACATGTGGCGACTGGTGGGGGAGGGAGGGTGGCCTGATGTAACGCACTGATAACATAGTGAGTCAGGTGTTGTTTGGCGACTCTGGTCCCTGTGCGCTATGCCTTATTGAAGTTCTGGTCCTCATGCTTAGTTGTAGGATCTTGGTTGGGAATGGGTGGGGAATGGGTCGGCAAGGCCAGGTTGGGGAGGGTCTGCTGTGGGAGGGGGGTGGTGGATTGGGGAATGTTTTTGATGTAATGTTCTGTTCTATGCCTGCCAATACTGCCTGTGCTGAGATTGAGCCCACAGTCACTGCTTGCAGATCTCCCTTACCGTTCAAGTTTCTATCATGTGCCGGGCGACTGGCGCCCTTAAGCCCCCCTTGTCCTGCCTTTCCCGCGTTGATTATACTAGTCACTGTTTCGTACCATGGGACATGGGATGTTACCTGATGTCTACACGCTCTCGCAACTGGGATGTCTGATTCTGTTATGCAAACCGGTGATAACTGTGTAAATTCCCTGAGAATGTTGTCATGGAATGTGAGAGGGCTAAATGATTATCGGAAGCTTAGAAAAGTATTGAATTATCTCCGCAGGCACCACATAGATCTTGCCCTTATTCAAGTGACACACCTGCCACTTACGAGAAAAATGTTGACTACCAAGGGTCTTATAGGTAATAGTACGGCCGCAGGATTCACGACGCATTCCAGAGGGGTGATCACATGGGTCAATCCCAAGTCTAATTTACGATTGACGCCTCTCGAGGCAGACCCCGATGGCCGTTATTTAATTTCTAGATGCGTTGGGAAGGGACACGATCTCATTGGTGAATGTCTACGGCCCAAACTATGATGCCCCAGACTTTTATAGGGCTCTGGCCACCCGATGCAGGTCTCACACACATTCCAAGATGCTCTGGGGGCGTGACTTTAACTTTGTGTTCGACCCGGAGCTGGATAGATCCTATGGTCCCGCCAGACGACCATCGAACGCTGCCTTGACCATGCAGGCGGAACTTATCAAGCTCGATCTTATAGATGTCTGGAGAAGTAGAAATCCGGGGAGAGGCGGATTCTCGCACTACTCTGCCTATCATAATATTCATACCAGAATCGATTACTGGCTGGCTTCCCAAGCGGTCCTCCGCAGCATACGGGGGTGCGCAATTCTACCACGTACCCTTTCGGACCACTCGCCACTGCTCCTGATAATGGAAACACCTATAAAGAGAATCCCTCCTTTTACATGGCGGTTTCCCCCGTACTCTTTATTAGACGAGGTATTCAGAGGGGAATTGGCGGAGGAAATTGACAATTTCTTTGACACGAATGTTGGCTCTGTCGATAGTTTCCAGACTGTATGGGAGGCATTCAAGGTCTTTATTCGTGGTGTAGCCATGTCAAAGCACTCTAGTGTCCTTAAATCGATCAGGCAGCGGCTAAAACTCCTTGAAACCCAACTGTCGGCCCTTGAGTTGCTCCAACTTGCTGGGCCGGATGCGGACATTAATGATCTAATCAAACTGTTAATCACCGAATATAATGAGGAGGTGGACAGGGAGGTGCAACATATGGGCAAATACGCTACTGCGCGCTCGTATGGAGAGGGGGAGAGGCCCGGCTCTCTGCTGCCGAGAGTTATAAGTAGGGGTAGGAAGCCTCTAGTGATAAGCGAGTTGGAATCAACCTCGGGGTCAGTACTCACCGAAGAAGAAGAGATACTGTCAGAGTTTAGACATTACTACGCAGATTTATACAAATCGAGGTCCTCCCACATTGAGGAGGAAATAGATGACTATCTGAGCTATATTAAGATGTCTTTCCTGACCGACTCCCAGAGGGAATTTCTGATGATGCCAATTCAGAGGGAGGAAATTATGGACGCACTGGAAGGGATGTGCTCTGGTAGTGCCCCGGGTGCGGACGGGCTCACGGTGTGCTTTTATAAGGCCTTTAAAGACAAACTTGTCCCATACTTGTCGGCCCTCTTCGATGACATTTGCCTGGAGGGCTGCATGCCTGACTCTATGCGTGAAGCTCTGCTTGTCACGCTTCTCAAGCCTGGAAAATCGCCTAGGGAGTGCGGATCTTACAGGCCGTTGTCCCTGATTAATGTTGATGCCAAATTATACGCGAAGGTATTAGCCACCCGCCTAGCACTACTAGCTCCCGCGCTGGTTGCACCAGAGCAGGCCGGGTTTATACCCAACCGCAACCTTACCTATAATATTTGCACGGTACTGGGGACAATGCAGCATGTTCGTCAGGAGTCTAAAGCTATGGCCATCTTCCTAGACATGGAGAAAGCCTTTGACTTTGGAGTGGTCCTTCATGCTGCGAGTTCTCCGGAAATTAGGGCTGGGCGAACCTTTTCTACAGATGATTGGAGCGTTATACTACCTGCCCATGGCTAGATTGCGCATAGGTGATCGAGTCACGGAGGCCTTTCTAATCAGTAGAGGTACTAGACAGGGCTGCCAACTCTCCCCTTTGCTGTACGCTTTGGTGGCAGAACCCTTGGCCTGCGCACTACGGGAGTACCATAGCCACGAAGGCATTAACTTTCCCACATATAAGATCTGTATTTCTACATACGCCGACGATACCCTCTTGTATGTCCGGGACCCGGAAGTTAACCTCTCTTCAGTGTTGAGGGAGGTGGTTCGATTCGGTGCCCTCTCGGGTTTGAGGGTGAATTGGGCCAAGTCCGTGGCGTTCCCGTTGACCCCGGTTACACTGCCATTTGACATGGAGTACCCGCTGCAATGGACGACGGAGTCGGTCCGATATTTGGGAATCCAGCTCCATACAGACCCCGATGTTTTGATACGGGAGAATTATGGAGTTGCCTACGCTAAACTAGTGGAAGATGTGGATACATGGTGCAAACTTCCGCTGACATTAATGGGGCGGATTGCCCTCATGAAAATGGTGGTCCTACCCAGGTTCCTTTTCTTTTTCAGTACCATCCCTGTGGTCTTATCTAAGTCCTTTTTCAAAACCCTCACACAGACTCTTGTTAGGCTTGCATGAGGTGGAAAACAGCCCAGAGTGCGATGGCAGGTTCTGGTGCTCCCATATGAGCAGGGGGGGCTGGGCGCGCCAGACATGGAGCGATATTACCGAGTCACCCAGGCTACACACTTACATACATGGATACACGGAGACCCTAATATCCCGCATGTGATCCTAGAGCGCTTGTTCACAGACCCTTACCCTCCCCCGCCACAGTGTTTCAGCCAGTGGACCGCAGGGTGGGCATTCTGGACTCTATTAAGACCACGAAACATGCGTGGCACGCGCTGTTACGGGAACGGGGGCATGAGTTGCTGTATTCCCCTCTGATGCCGATAGAGTGGGCAGAGTGGCTCGCCCCGTTGACGGAGAAAGGGGTTGCACGCGCGCTGTCTCAGCTAGGAATCCAAACAATGGGAGATCTGTTTAAAGACGGAGTGCTGAAAACCTGGGAACAAACTGCTCCCCTGGATATTGGTACCACAATTCTGCAACGCTTTCAGTTTCATAGGGTACGCTCTGCGTTGAAGGACCTTTTAGGTCCAGACCAGGCGGAACCCCCGGAGATCCCAGAGCTAACGTATGTGATCAAATCGGCATCGTCACGCAAATTGATTACCAATTTATTTAAAGCAGGAACCACATTTAAAGACCCTTCTCCCTCGAAGGCCAGACTTGCGTGGCAGAGTGATCTGCGACTGCAGATTGGGGATGAAATGTGGCAGTACTGCTGTAACAGTACGAAGAAACTCTCTTAATGGTAGACACAGATTGATACACTTCAAATTTCAGCAACGCGTGTACTACACGCCAGAACGATTGCATAGATATGGGCTCCGGCAGTCTGCTGAATGCGAACGTTGTCGTACACCGGTGGCAGACTTCATGCTCATGGCGTGGCATTGCCCCGGCATTCACAAGTTTTGGACCGATGTGTTTATAGAAATGAGTCGGATACTGGATATGGAAATTCAAATTAGTCCCGCACTGGCGTTGCCTGGATACTCCAAGCCACTCCCTGTGGCAGTACGTCGCTTGTTCGATATGGTTTTTTTTGATGGCCAGACGAGTTGTGGCCCTGTGCTGGATGAGAGGTCCGTTGCCTACTAAGAACAGATGGGCAAGAGATGTGATGTACTGTTGCACACAATCACAGACTTACAGTGAACTTCTTCCCCCTGTGAGCAGACCGAAGAACTTCTGGGGGTTGTATCAGACCTATATGAACACGGGGGTGGTGTGGAGGTGGAGCGGGAGGGGTCCGACCATGACCAAGTTCCTCTGGAGGAGGTATTGGGCACTGACGGGTTAGTGTCTCCCTAAGCTGAACACATTGCATATAGAGGAGGAGGGAACAGCTACAGTTACATACTAGGAGTGGTGAGAGGACAGATCCCTTTACACTTTGCCCTGTTCACCCTAGCTCGTGGGTGGGGTGGCACAGGGGGGCTCTGGGAGGATGAGCACTGGTGGAGTTAGGTGGCTGCTATAATGGAGAAGGTGGGGCGGTCTAGGGGAGGGAGTCTGCATTGGCACTGTGTGGAAATCTACTTACGACGTTGTAGGGCAGGATAATGGGCAGGGAGGGGGGGTTCTCGTTTTCATCTAGTTGGGTTGGTGGGGGGGAAGTTTTGGGGTTAGTTCAGGGACTATTTTACAGGAAGGGCTCATGCTGGTATACATATAGGTCCCGATCTCACAACAGTGACTTGCAAACAGAGATTGCCTTGGGCACTGGGAGGCGGGATGGGAAGAGGATAACGGAGATACATGGACTTTACACTGTCCCAATATCATTATGTTATTGCTTGACGCCGGACCGCCGGGTTACCGGTAGATTGGCTGTGTATATCTCATGCTATCAACATGCTTTGATTGTTTATATTCTGCTGCCGGCCCCAGGGTTGTAGGCTACAAGCTGTGTGAGATGTATGTGCCCTAATAAAGGTTTTTGAATTAAAAAAAATTAAATAAAAAAAAGCTTCCCCCACTTTGGGAGGTCTGAACGAAGAAGGTCTCCAGAGATGCCATCTGGGCCTGCCGCTTTATTAGGTACAATACGCCTGATTGCATTTTCTACTACTTCTTCTGTGAATGGATAGTCATTAAGACTCCCCACTGTCTCTGGCCAACTTTGTAAGGTGCACTCACTTTGAGCGCCCTGAGGGCACGAATACAGTCTTGAGAAATGATCAAACCGCGTTTGGCCATCAAGATTGCATGTTATGAGGTCATTTTCCGGCCTATTCTTAGATCTTAGGATACTCCAGAAGCGGCCGGCTTCCCTCCGCTTACCAGCCTCCTTAAGTGCCTGCAGTACTGGTCCTCCCATTCATTCTTTGCTTCTAGGATGGCCTGCTTATACTCCTTCTTGGCTTGCTGGATCAGCACTAAGGACTTTAGCTTGACTGCCTTAACTAATTCAGTTTTCTTGAGACGGCATTTAGCTGTATACCAGCCCTCTTTACCGTTGGGCTTATTTGATTCATTCCTCCCCCCACCCTTGTTGTGGACTAAGAATAAATTGCCTAATTCTTTAATGGTGTCTTGGAAGATCACAGACACATTAGACGGATCAGGACATTCCATGTGGAGTAGGTCCAGTCTAGTCTGAGCTGCAATCAAGATGGCCGTGATATTCTGAACTTTCCCATCATCAGTGGCCACTTTACACCATTTCAGACGTCTCCCACAGTTAGATGGGATAACGTCTAGAGTAGACAATTTCTTTGGTGGGGGTACACAACTTTGTTCACTTACCCATAGGGAGTATAAACTCAGAGAGAGCAAGTTATGGTCACTATCTATAGTCTGGTGGACCTTCATATCCTGCATGAACTGCCAGAGCTTGAAGTTGAGGAGGATATAGTCAATTCTTGACGAGTGGTTGACCCTATTGTAGGTGTGAATCCCAGTTGGGTCTGAGGTGGTTCTACCATTTGCGGCCCTTAGGCCAAATTCCATGGCTAGTGAGTTCATCTGGGTAGCCCGTTGGGACCACCTCTTTATAGGTTTGATGGTGAGAGTAGGAATGCCCCTCCCAGCATCATCTTCGAAGATGTCAAGGATGTCCTCAGCCGCCAGGGGCTCAAAAGTACAGTTAAAGTCCCCGGCGACAAGGACATATGTGCTAGGGTTGCATTACCCAAGTTCACCTTCAAAGATATTGACTATGGGGGATACTGCCCCCCCTTCGTGCCTCGAGCATATATATTGAATATTTCCAACATCCTCCCTCTCCTTGCATCACTAACCGAGATCCTCAGGATGTCGGGGGAAATGCATGGCATTTGCTTAATACTGCAGCCTAACTGATACTGGTCCATATTAAGAGCCCACCTGACGGGCGACCTCTCCTGTCGAATTGGTTACTGCTGGCAGGAAAAAGGTAGGATAACCAACTTTATAGCAGGGCTCAAGGCTCCAGGTCTCCTGGAAAAGGCAGATGGTATGGGATTCAACCAATGCATTCCAGTCTGGCAGGTCTAGTTTTTTAGATATTCCCGCTATGTTCCAACTCAGGATCTTTATCGGAGGATTATCTACAACTATAGCTGAGGATAATTCTGTTTGGACTGGTGGCAAACTTGCCTGCGAGTCAGTGGAAAATATTTCTGAAGACGATGTGGTGACAATCTTCGCACTAGTTGTATTGCCCCCACTAAACAGAGGGACTGGCCAAAGTAAGCTCGATTCTTGGGAATCATTATAAGAGGCCAGGGTCAGCTGTAGCTGTCCCTGTCCCTAGCTCTTGGGGTTTGCCCTCTCTAGTGGTCTTACCAATACACCGTGTGTTTTGTGTATCCAACCCTGGACTATTAATGGGGCTAGTTAAACTGGTTGCAGAGATGAAATCAGAAATTTCCAAAGTCTCTTGCTGTTCTAAAATCGTCCTGCTGCAAGTATGCCAAAACCTACTAGTGCTGTTTACTATCAAGGCAGAGGGGCAGTAACGATCGTGTCAGAACCCATAAGCCATTCCAAATTGGTTAAAATTTCTGTTAGTGGCTGGCGCTAAATGGGTAGGATACTCGTTCAGATATTAGGAAAGGGCCCACCTTGCACCTCCCTCCAAAGTGGGCAATAGGTATCCCGATTGTGCTGCAAGTAGGTGGATTGCAAGTGGAAGTGGCTTAGGTCATAAGTGCTGATTCCACTGCTGTCCTGGCCAGGTTGTTGCCTGCATATAAACCTTGCAACACGCGCATCCCTGAAGTTTACAAGAATGCAATCTCCGGTGGTATCCTTAATCCTATTGCCCACCCAATATACCCTTCTCATAAGCAGAACCTGTCCCATCAAGTCCGCTAGGGAGCGCGCTATTCTTGTTCAGCCAATGAATGGATTTGTTTTTGAGTTCTTGATAAGTTTCTGTCTTGCCAGGCATTAGCCGTGGAACGCCAGTTAAGACCACTACATAAGGTAGGCATTTGGGCGGTAGGTTAACATGGCCTAGATTTTGGGGCGCAGGCGTAGCAAGGTCATTTGCTGGTTTTGAGGTGTTTTGTTTTGCTGTCTCCCTGCCCAACGCAGGAGGGCCTCCGGCTGAGTCTCCAGCCCCTTTGGCTATAGACTCGCTCGGAGCCTTCCTACCAGATTTGGCACTACTTTTTTGGGTTTCCTGCCACTGGACAGTTTACTGTAGGCGGGGGTGCAGAAATTACAACATTGGCTGCTGGTGCTGGTACAGGGATAATCACGGGATCTGCCAGGGAATTTAGTTTTGGGTCGTACTCATCCTGTCTAATCCTGGAATGGAGCTTAATTAATGCTTTTACAGAGAAGAAATTGTCTAGAGTGGCTTGGTCGAATCAGTCTAGCCTCTCTGCCAATACCTTTACCCTCTCCAGGATCGGAAGGATAACTGATTTTGTAATCTGCTCTACTTGGGCTATGAGAGGGATCTGAGATGTGCTATTTATGGTGGTGGATGGATTTTGGCTCAGGGATACCAGCTCAGGTGAATCGCGGCAGACTAAGCTGCCGTCAGAAGGATTGGCTCTTTGAGATACTTGTATAGGTTTTGCCAAGCTCCCCTGCCCTGTTGGTTTCTCATTCACACTGTGCGGCTTTAATTTAAATTTTTTAGAGGTTTGTGTGCGACCCCCCCCCCCCCCGCTTACCACTACCCACTCTTTTCCTTTTGGGACGAGCAGCATTCTGCCCTGTGATGTTCGCGGGCTTAGAGTGCATCATGGGACCCTGTGGAGGCTTGGTCTTACTAGCACTAGCTTGGGCCCCATCTACCAAAGCTGTCTGCGATGGAATCAAGGGGTCCGAGGGTTTTGTGGGCACCTCTCTCGTGACAGCATCAGAGGCTGCCCCCAAACCAGATGGACCCAGTAGAGGGCTACCACGCGGGACACCCTCTACACACGCTTTGGTATTTGCAGGAGAGACCGCCAACGCCAATGGCCCCAGGGAAGAGCGCTTGTAGTTCGATAGTTCGGTGGATATGCGTCGCTCAGTGATAGTGATTTCATGATCAAGAACCGAGAATGCTTGGGTAATAAATTGATCTAATGTGCCACTCACACAACCCCCTGCTCACCTTTCTTCCCTTTCCCGACCGTGTGGACATTGGCATATGCAACAAGGATGTTATAAAATGCAATAAATCCAGAAGTCATACGATATAAATGGCAGTTGGCAATAGTGCGCTTTTCAGAGTACCTCATGATGGCTGGGTCGGCTGGACGAAACGTTAGAGGGGTGGCCCAGCCCGGCCTCTCCTTGCCCCGGACGACCACAGACGGTCCCGCCCTTGTCCCGGGCATCTCCCGGGACGCTCCCGCGCAGCGGTTGCAGAGCCCGTCTAGATAACACGTGTGGTAGCTTGTGGGTGGGGCTGGCAGGCGGGCGCGGGACAAGGTGGTTCAGGTCAGGCAGGGACTCCTGGTACTTGGAGTCCCTGCGGCATCCAGCACAGACTCGCCCTCACCGCAGCAGCGCCGACCAAAGCACGGCAACAGTAGAAGCCCAAGTCCCCCGCAAAAGCCCAGCTCCAGAACAACGGAGCGCCACCCGCGAAGCGCCACCCGCGAAGCGGGTGCGGCGAGAGGTGATGGCAGGCAGGTAGGCGGTTACTCCCGTGGCATCCTCAAAGCATTAGGCAGTACAGTGTCTGCAGTATAGGTGGTGCAGAGATCTTTTGTGCATGTGGTGGCTTGTGGGCGGGGCTGGCAGGCGGGCGCGGGACCAGGTGGTTCAGGTCAGGCAGGGACTCCTGGTACTTGGAGTCCCTGCGGCGTCCAGTACAGACTCGCCCTCACCGTAGCAGCGCCGACCAAAGCACGGCAACAGCAGAAGCCCAAGTCCCCCGCAAAAGCCCGGCTCCAGAACAACGAAGCGGCGAGAGGTGATGGCAGGCAGTTAGGCGGTTACTCCTGTGGCGTCCTCACAGCATTAGGCAGTACAGTGTCCACAGTAATGACTTTTCCATCATGGCAATTCTATCAGTATCCATATAAATTTGCTATCAACATAACTCTCAAATAGGAGAAAGAAACTGCCTCTCCTACCCGGATTTGTTCATGTAGTTCAGTGCCTCCCACATGACATAGTAAAGGTTTTGCTTTCATTAACCTGTAAATCTAGCTTTCTCATGAAGATGATTTAATCATCAATTAGCCCTTGCAGTGCCCTCCGAGTTCTTCCAACTAACTGCCATTCGCATAAAGGAGTGAGTGTCTTTGGATCTTAGTGTAAGTGCAGATTTGACTCTATTGGTGTAAAATGAGAAAAGGATGGGGGCAAGAACACACCCTTGCCTCATTCCTCAAAATGTTTTGTATAGTCCCTATTCCTTCCATAAAGTAGACTTGCTATCACCACCGAGTAGTCATGTTTGGTGAATTACAGCGCTGTTGACAGGCATTTAAAGGTGGCTTCAAATTAGATTTACATTTTAAGATAGCTTGCAAAGAGCCAAAACACTTGGACCCTTGCGCCAAACATGTGCATGTAAAAGAAAGAAAATAGCAGCATTTGTTTCATGTTCAACTCAAATTATTCTCAATCACCCATGCCTTAAACTGACTTGATTTTGCACTTTGTCTCTAGGGTCTGCCTACCAGATTGTGGCACCTGGTAGCTTATTGAGGATCAAGCAAGAAACTGAACATTCCTCGAGTGGCTGTCATGACCCTAGGACAAAGGACCAGATGTCCAGTTTCACAGCTAGTGAGTAGCGATACTAAGATTTTGAAAGATTGGTGGGTAAATTTGAGAAATAGCCTGAAAGTTGTTCCTGACTTACTGTGCGATAATAGACTTGCTTTGTTTTAATTTTCTTATATGTATATGAGGTGTTTTTTTTAGCTTCCTAAATGGGGCTTTTTGTCATTGTCAATTAAGTTTGTTTATATGGGTTGAAAACCAAAACATACGAGAATGCAATCACTATCCATTTTATCTAAAGCAAAATCATTTTTTTAAACCTTAAAAAGTTTACACGCTTATCTAGAATTGTTAAAATGTTACTTACAGGTGTGTAGCTTTAGTTTGACTCAGTTTTACCAACCCAGTCAAAAAGCGAGGGACTGCAGAACAGGTCAAATGACCAGATAAAATTGACAGTTCTAAAAAAAAAAAACTGGTCTACAGCTTCAACATTAGCTGTTTATAGTAAGCGTCACTAAAGCTTCTCTCATTAATGATTACAACCCTCAATAGAATGAAAACGTGCAAGTTCATTTAGGCAGACACGTTGTAACAAAGGCAAAAGAAGGTAATTCTAAAAAGGGCCGTTCCTTAGGAAGCTGTAATATATGGAGGAAACTATACTTTTTAGTCGACTGTGTGGATAGTGCATTTACCACTGATGATAGATCGGCTCTAATCCAGGTGTTCTCACTTGGCACGTGAGAGTAGCAAAGTAGCAAAGTTAAGCAGTGATGGTTCACTGTATGAGTTGATGGGGCAACGACTCATGCATGGTAAATAGTGTTCAAGCACCAAAGTATAACTAGATAAAGCTCTTTTATTTACATGAAGAAGCAGCTAGGATCGGACCAACAGGAAAACCAGAAGGAGCTAGCATCTTCTGTAGCAATGACAGCTCAACGGTTTTAAGGTGCGTTTGTGTTGTCTGTTAGGTGGGCCATTGTGGCCACTCTTCTGCTTTGTGGCTGCTTGGATTGGTTTAGGAAACCTCTGGACATATTGAATCTTTTACTATGTTTGTAAACTGCCTTTTGATGCTGTAGCCATTTGGGGAGGGGAGGGGGGGCAAGAGTAAAATAAGGAATCAATCTTTGCCCTGGTCTGCCTTGCCGACTGTTTCATTGGCTTTGGCTGCTTCTGCGTCTCGGTGACCCGGTCAGTGATAACCAGAGAACCAGCCATTGGTGTCTCACACGAGACAGTTCAGGTATCCCAGTTAGTGGCCCAACAAGTTTTTAGTTATTAGCAAAGCTGCCAGTTGAACGGTAGGTGAGGACCTAGTATGAATTGCTCTTTGATGCACCTATGTTTGAGGCCCTACCTCAGAAAATGTCCAGTTGAGAGGGCACATGTAGGACTCTGGCACCCACTAGTCCCCAAGCCTTCACCATTTTCCACTAGGAACTGGACCTTAGGAGGAGGCATCAACCATGATTACAAACAAATATGTCTCTTTACCCGTAAAGGCCAGGGAGATGATTCCAGTGGTTCTGGAATTAAGACGAACTCCTCCAGCAAAGGGAATTGGGCTCCACTCTGGGTGTCAAGGTAAGACCTTAAGGCCCCTTTGTGACCGGGGAAGGGGTTAATACAGGCACTGTAAGAGTCCTGGGTTGGCTTTGGATGGTAAACTTGAAGGAAAGATTCAGATCCTTGACACGCACAGTGCTTTGTATGTTCTTCTCAAGGCAAGTGTTGGGGGGCAGGGGGGCGGTGGGGAGGGTGGTTGTTCAATCCCATGCAATGTGTTTGCTGTGAGCCGGTCCAGAGTCCCCCGGATTTCCAAATACTGTCTCAAGGGATCCGGTATTTATCTGCCATAACAGGCTGTATAAAGCCCATTCTGCTGCCTTTCTCACTTGACCCACTCCTAGAGATCTACATGATTCTTCTTGTCATGTGTGTTTTACACACTTCCATAGCAGAGCTTTTGATGGGCAAAGTGGTATTAGTGCCTCTTGCTCACAGCAAGAAAGGGTAAGTGGCTTTCGCTCTAGTAGAGGGAATCTATCCTAAAGAAAAGGGACGCCTCCACTCACCAGCAAGGGCACTACTATTGGTCTCTTAAGTGGTCTGTGCCTTTACCAGAAGTCTGTCTTCTAATATTCATTCCCAGACTCTCACATTTCCTTGCTTGGGTCCTCAGAATGGTTGCATACCCCTTGGTGTTCCACTTCTTGCAATCAGGAACAGTTCCCTCCCAGCACCCCTTGTGGTTTCCTTCCAGAGTACCGCAATGTACTGTTAAAGCTCTTCTACGATTCCCCTATAGGAACGACAACCCCTCCCTCACTGGAAACAAATGCTCTCCTCCTAGTCTCTTCACGAGCTGCCTCTATTTTAGAACTGTCTAGCTGGAACAAGTTGACAGATATCTGGGTGATAGATGGACTCTCCGAGTGTGAAGTTGAAAGCCAGAGAACCCAGTGGCCCCTCTACCTTGAATTAAGATGCAGTCCGCTCAATCTTTGGCACAGTTCCTTAGACCATAGAATCAGCTCAGGGAGGAGGTCCCCCCAAAGAGCAGGAGGATACTGACATAGCAGTGAGGGCCAATTTGAAAGGCAAACAGAGCATATTTGGCCTCATTTATAGCTTCCGAGTATATGGTGTTGCCCAGGACTAAGAGCAGAGCAGTTACTACAAGAGGATACTATTGTTTTCACATTGAATAATTATTTTGAAATACTGAACAGTAGTTGTCAAGCTTTTTTCCAGATCTTTGAAGTGATGGGAACCACCTTTCAATGTCGAATGTGAGATTGCATAAGTTCTCTACTTACCAGGATGTTTGGCACTTGGTTTGCGATGGAAGTTTTTCCTATCTTAGCTTCCTTGCCTGTACAATAGAAGAGGGTAACGATTCAAGGCCATGCTCAAAGGAGGTGTTGTGAAGGCTGAGTTTAATTAGTTAATTAGAGAATAACAATGTTGATGGAATATCAGAAAAGATGGCGTCGAACCCAAGTTGCTACTTTTGTTTTAAAGGAAATTGAAAAACCTGCACAATATAATATAACCCAAACAGTAAAAACACACAACACAAATACGAACAAAACAAACGCAGTTTCAACACATGCAATCCAGATCGAAATCAAAATATGGTTTATTGATCATTACCATGACCACAGTTACTGTGAGGGTCTTATTTAAGGTCATAAGAAACAAAAAACAATGTGCTACTATTGAATAGGACCTGACGGTACTGATTTCTACTCACAAATTAGGACTCTCACTGTACTGGCTTGGACTTTCCTGAGTGAGCTTAACATGTTTTGCTACCTAGGTACATAACCATTCTTTCTCAAAGGATGCATAAGGATCTGAATACCTTGTCTGCCTATTAAAATGTTATGTCTCTTTCTATGTTATTCACTATATCAACTGATCACTTGTAACTTTACGACCCAGATACTATAGTGTGAATGCAACCAGTAAAGATCTTGAAGTTGACATTAACATGTTAATATCAGGGCCCTTAGTTTTCGTCCAGGAAGCTGTTTTTGTCTCCCAGGTTAAGGTTAGAGTTCCACAGTACCTATAAAGGTAACTAAGTCGACATTGGTTTTGGCTAGCAATCTCAGTAGTAAGCCTGGGGTGGTGGGAGAGACTAAATTCAGATGGTTGGATCGGACCACTCTGAGACCTGAAGGGGGTGGCAGATATGTTCCCACAAGGGTAAAGGAACACACAAGGATCAGTCTGAACATTCTTGAAGCTCTGGATCTGGCGAATCTAGAAAGCCAATAGTTACTGCACTTCTGCAAAATCAGTTAGAGGACACTTCTTCAGACACTTAGGCCAGTATAGCTGATAACTGGGCAATTGATAATGCAATGTAGGAGGAAACGTAGTGGGTGCTGGGAAGTGTAAAGTGTCTGGGCAGGCGTCCACAAATACTAAGCTGGCCCGTTTTAGCATGAGGGAGTGTGGTGCTCGACACAGTGTTTCTGGACTACTTGGTCTGGCCAAGAGGTACCACAACAGCAAACCGGGCAGTCCAGCAGACCTTCTGCAACGTGTCTGACTTAGTCTTAGCCTAGAGGAAATGGGCATCCCCAAGTCTGCATTTATCATCATATTCAGCTATAAAATAGCCATAAGGTCTGCATTCATAAAAACACCCATTTAGGGTTCATGCATGGTTGGGTGAAGTGAGAGTCTTCAATGATCTGCTCCCATCATGTACTGCAGCACTCCTAGCTATGTTTCCTCAAATAGAGAAATTGCTCTGTCTCGTCCAACCAATCCCTTCTTGTATGTATGTGGCATTTGTATAGCACAAACCCAGATAAAAAGGTAATGAAGCACTGTACAGGGTCAGAACTTTGTAGTTTGGCTGAACAGCACCCGTCTGGCAGTCCATGTAAACACAAAGATGTCTATGATCAGATATGCTTGTACTACAGATGAGAATATTTTCACATGTTCGCCTTTCGATGATGATCAATGCAGAGGTTATATTCCAGATAATGTGACTGTCACTAAAAAATGTATACAATAATCAAATGGGTCACTGTCACCAGGTGCCACTGATTCTAGTACGCAAGGAGCAGATGCAACTACTATTCCTCAATACTACAGTTATGCTGCTACCAACCTTAAATTAAAAAATGGGGAGAACACTTTGAGACATTACTGGGGGGAGACACGTTTAGGATGTCCTTTGTCTCGGGTACCTCATACCTACCCAAAACTTTAAAATGTGTCCAAACATATGGGGACAAAGTAATCAATTGTCAAATGGGATACCTGCTGCATATAATTGGGGCTTTGGCCCGCTCAGTATTGTTTCAATACATTCAGAAGAGCCATTTTTATAAAAAAATAATATATAAATATAATAATCAAACTGTCTCTCCTCTTTGTTCAATAGGAGATTGGCGACTGGGCAAGAATAGAGACCAAGACTCAAAGAAAACCACTGAGAAACTACACCTGAGGCAAGCCTCTGGGAAAACCAAAGAAAATAAACCTGAGTGTTACATTGAAGAAAAGATCTTTGAGAAGACTAACAAACCATCGATACAACAGCCAATTAATCTGACAAAATACCATCTAGACAAATCACAACTGGAGCAATCACATGAGTATGCACGTTTTTTCAGCCGACCCATGAACCTTGCTGTACCACCCAAGCAGCACCCAATAGAAAGGCGTTTTAAATGCAATGCTTGTGACAAGAGCTTCACAAAAAGTGCCTTGCTGGTAATTCATCTGCGGACACACAGTGGCGAGAAATCCTACCCCTGCAATGAATGCGACAGAAGCTTTGGTGACAGCGCCAACCTCACCCGCCACCAAAAGACGCACAGGTTGGCACGCCCTTTCAAGTGTACAGAGTGTGAGAAGAGCTTTATGAACAGCTCCAAGCTTAAGATTCACCTCCGGAACCACACTGGGGAACGGCCATACCAGTGCACAGCTTGCAACAAAACCTTCACCACTTACACACACCTCACTCTGCACCTCAAGACCCACACAGTAGAAAGGTTGTACCAGTGTAAAATTTGCCAGAAAAGTTTCATCAACAACTCACGTCTGGTGATTCACCAACGGACTCACACTGGGGAGAGGCCTTATAAGTGCACAGAATGTGAAAAGAGTTTCAGTGATAAACCAAGCCTAAAGCTACACCACCGAACACACACAGGCGAGAGGCCCTACCGTTGCAAGCAGTGCGGTAAGGGATTCAGCAGTAGCTCCAATCTGATTCGGCACCAGCGAACCCATACAGGCCTCAAGCCCTACAAATGCTTGGCCTGTGGAAAGAGCTTCTGTCAGAGCTCAGACCTCACTCAGCATGTTAGGACCCATACTGGTGAGAGGCCATATAAGTGCACAGTGTGTGACAAGAGCTACCACCACACATCAGCCCTGAGCCAGCACAAGAAGACCCATCGAGGAATGACAGGTTCCATAATCCAAGTTGTTGTCACCTAGGCCCTGATCTAAGGCATGCACCGAATAGGCATTTACATAGATAACTATTTAGAAATTGCTTGAGGGTTTCTAAAATCCCAGGATAAAGATTGTAAGTTGTGAAGATAAACAGAGCTGGACTATTCTTTAACTGGTATTACTGGAGGGGGAACGTGATCTGCTGCCCTATGGAATATAGATAGTCTTGAGAAGACAAAAAATGCAAGATTTTCAAAGTTACTTTTGAATGCATCTAAACTACCTTCAGCACAGTCTTTCCTCATGGCCAATCAAAGCATGATCCGTGTCAGAAAGGGCTGGCTTATTAGGAAAGAGCCTGCAGAACACCTCTTCGGGCCGTGTGTATGTCATACTGTAATCATGGGGTATTGTGGTATTAATGATAATGGGACAATTTTGTTTTAGAACTTTCCCACCACCCCCTTCCCCCCTTTTCGAAAATGCTAGCTTAGGCTTGTAAGATTGTAACAGGGAAAAGGGTTATGGAGTTGGCACTACACCATGTTTTTCCAGGCAGAATCAAACGCCACAAGAAATAGACTGCATCGAAACCCTCCTCTGCTCTCAGTATTGAGGTGTTTGTCCCATTGTTTGTCCTTTTTAATGTTCGTAGCACTTAACCCTTTAGTGCTTACCTGTAGATCTGGTCCCTGCATCAGGAAGACCACAAATACTTCTCAAACCTATTGAGTCATGATTTGTTATTCGTCTTACCCCCAGGTAAAATCACCTTAAAGGGTGAATTTGACTTCCTCTTTTGGGGGTTCGTGTCATATGTATCAGTTTCTAGACTTAGTAATGTTATGTTCAATTGAAAAGAGAAGCTGGAGATTTAAGCATGTGTCTTTGTCAATCCTTAGGGTTGCTGGGAAAATGATTCCCATTGTAAAAAAAAATGGAAGCTGTGGTTCTAGATACCTTTCTCACTGCTTTTTAACAGAGGTATTTTCGTTTATGGGATCTGGGTTGCAGAGCAAAAGGAAGCTAGGGAAAACACCTTAATGTGGATATTCAAGAATGGACTACTCTCATATCAACAATAAAGAGTGTTTTCTTATCATTGAGCATTACTTCTCCAGTGTTCTACTACATCATACTTTTTGTTGCTGTCTGTTCAACCTTTTAGAAAATCCTCCTTGCACTCCACCAAGTACCTATTCTTGGTGGTACCGTTGCCACATACTGTCAGTACCAGTATTACCAGAGCTCATTTTTTTTCTTTCTGTGTTGAATTTCCCTTTTTGTTTGCATTTTCGTGCTCAGTAGCCGTATTTGCCTTCTTTCTTTGTTTTGTCCCCTTTTCTGTCAGAAGCACATTGCCTTGGGTCATTTAGTTTGAATATTTGGCCTCCTTGCTGCACAGTAACTTATGATCCACATCACCTTCCTATTACTTATAATGTTTGTTTACTGCTCATTAGACAAATTACCCCAGTCCATTATTACCACAGGCGTGTTAGTTTACTCTTGTTGATCATTAGCAGTACTGCAGTTTCTTTTGTGTTGTCACATTGCATAATTACACATTTTTCCCAGTGCTGGGTTGCAGAGTAGCTCTGCTGTCTCTGTAAAACCACCACAGAAATATAATTCGGAGATCTACGACGGTGCCTATCAATTTCAAAGCAAAGTCTCAATGTAATTTATTTTACTCATGTAGTATATTGCAGCAGTTGCAGCTAAATATGACACTTCATGTTTAGCATGATCTCCTCTCTCTGCACTGTCTCAAATGGTGAGGTCTGTAACCATCATCTTAATGTTCTTCCATTCCAGTTCCCGTGATTTTCAAAGCACAACTCAGTCTATATCTACCACGAATCTCTGACATGTCATCTGCCCATAAATCCTAATTTTCCTACCGACACTTCCACCTGCCCATGACAGTCTACCAGATGGTGGTCTCAGTTCACAAACCACTTGCAACTCATTTTTTTAATGTTTTTAATTTTTTTTGTATTAATCTATGATAGTTACAATACATTACAATGCATTAACACAATAATTTAAAGTACAAGGGAAAGAAAGCAGTAGGAAGCCTTAAAAAGCATTTCGAATAGATACAAATAGATTACAGGACTAAATACATGAAGTTGCTTAAAGTGCAAGTGCACAGGACCGTAAAATAGTCACCTCAAGCTAAAACCTCATTCCTCTGTAAAAGACACCACCAGCCCCCAAATCTCCATGCCTAATTTCTTTTTCTGAATACCTTTACATTCATATAAACTATATTCTGTGTTAAACATGGGAAGAAATCGAGCCCTCCATAATTCAAAGGTTGGCGCCTCTTTCTGAAGCCACATTGAGGCAATACATAGACTAGCCACAGCTGTAGCGAGAAAAATCAGGTACCTACATTTATAGGCCAGTTGATTCAATCTCTCTCTCAGCTACCCCCAACAGTACCTGAGTAGATTTCCGCTAAGAATTTCTCTATGTGCCCAAACAGGTTCACTAGGTGCCTACATGTGAAAAAGATATGTAAAATATTGGCCTATTCTGTTCCAAATCGAAAACATTTCCCATTTAGACAATTTGGCTGGGGTATAGTAGAGATTAAACATGGTCTTATAATGTGCTCAGAGATTGGCAGATATTAACAATCTCCCTGCCAAATCAATGGAGGTTTCTACCCGCGTACCAACGCAGCCCAGCCTATTGCCCATTTTGTATTATGGTTCTCTGGATCATCACCCTTAGTATCTAACAATAAATTGTACAGTGTCCAAATGCGTGCATTCTTCCTCACAGCTTCGATAACCGGGTTTCCTGCTATATTCCACCAATGTTTTCCTAAATAGTCATGCACCTGTAGATATTAAAAAAAATTCGAACCTATTCAGGTTAAATGTCTGTTCGCATTTCAAAATACATTAATCCCTTATTGGCATATTGATCTCCAATAAAATGAATCCCTTTGGTCTGCCATCTATCTATGATCCTATCCCAAAATATCGGTGGAAGGAGTGTCGTAGCTGTGAGAGGGGTATACTGAGATATCCTCTCTAATCCATAATACTTTCGCACCGATTTCCACACCATATAGACGCTATTTAAAACCTTAAACCTGGTTTTCCTATAGTAACTTGGCTCAATCAATCAATCAATCAATCAATCATGCCATTTGTATAGCGCACTACTCACCCGGGAGGGTCTCAAGGCGCTTGGGGGGAGGGGTATGCTACTGCTCGAACAGCCAGGTCTTGAGTTGTTTCCTGAAGGCGAGATGGTCCTGGGTCAGCCGAAGGTGGATGGGGAGGGAGTTCCAAGTCTTGGCAGCCAGGTAAGAGAAGGATCTTCCTCCGGCGGTGGCTCTTCGGATGCGTGGTACAGCTGCGAGGGCGAGGCTGGTGGACCGTAGCTGGCGGGTGGGCGTGTAGAAGGTCAGGCGGTCGTTGAGGTACTTGGGGCCCAGGTCGTGGAGAGACTTGTGTGCGTGGGTGAGGAGCCGGAACGTGATCCTCTTGTCGACGGGGAGCCAGTGCAGGTTCCTCAGGTGGCTGGAGATGTGGCTGCGTCGGGGGACATCCAGGATGAGTCGGGCGGAGGCGTTCTGGATGCGCTGGAGTCTTTTCTGTAGCTTGGCTGTGGTTCCGGCGTAGAGGGCGTTTCCGTAGTCCAGTCGGCTGGTGACGAGTGCCTGGGTGACAGTCTTCCTGGTCTCGGTCGGGATCCAGCGGAAGATCTTGCGAAGCATACGCAGGGTGTTGAAGCACACATTAATAAACAATCGATTTTTGGCATCACTGCCCGATAGAATTTGATAAATCTAGGGGGTTTCGGCAGCGCTAGCTGGTTCTCCACCTGTTAATAAAATATTCATGTGTTTCAAAATACATACATAGTGATCTAAGGTAAAATCAGGAACAGCCCAACCTCCTCTCTCACGAGGGAGGGTCATATAGCGCATAGCTCTACCCGGGGCCCATAGGAACCTAGCACAAATTGACTGTAATACTACAAGTTGGGGACGGGGAATTTCTAATGGTACAGATCTAAAAAAGTATAACATTTTTGGTAGAATAAACATTTTGAGGACATTACAGCGTCCCACAAGTGAAAGAGGTAAACACTCACACCGGTCCAATTGCTTCCGCACTTCATTTAAAATATTACACCAATTAACCCCACCAGTGATTTTAAGCATGTCCTCAACTTGACCGCCAAATATGTTACCTCGTTCAAAACCCGTTGGTCATCAAATGTAGCAATGTTAGAACATAAGATTTGTGTCTTTGCCACATTGAGTTTGTATCCTGAGGCAGCCCCAAACTCTACCGCCAACTGCTCTATTTCTAGCATAGCAGTGATAGGATTCGGTGTTACCACTGCCACATCATCTGCATACACAAACACTCGAAAGTGCTCCTGCCTCCACATTACTGACTCTATCTCTTTACTTTGTTCTAGCATTTTTAAAAACTGATCTATATACAATGAGAACAACAAGAGGGAGCAGGAACATCTCTGCCTTGTTCCCTGCGAGATATGTACTGGGTTTGATTCCAGGCTCATAATGCAGACTTTAGCTGATGGACGACGATCTAAAACTTGTATAGCAGTGACAATCGAGCCCATAAAAATTTCCAGGCACCCCGGTCAAATGCCTTTTTGGCGTCTTAATAGTTTCAAGCTAAATTCACTCCCTGTGATGTTAGCTTTATCTAGCAGGGTTACAACCCTGTTGATGTGATTGGTTGTCCTCCTCTCGGGGATAAACCCATGTTGTCGCAATGACACCAACAGGGTTATTACTTCAGCCAACCGGGTCGCTAGAATCTTGGCATAGATTTTACCATCTGAGTTTAAAAGCGATACAGGCCGATATGAGCCAGGTTGATCAGCCGGTTTATCTTTTTTTTTTTTAAAACAATAATGCTAGCCTCATCCCAAGTTAAGGGGGAAGCTCCTGCTTGGGCCTGTTGAAAGGTGATTAACATATCTGTCTTTAATACTCCCATAAATGTTTTATAGACTTCCAATGGAAGTTTGTCGGGCCATGTCGCTTTGCCCAAAGCTAAGCTATTAATAGCCCTTTCCAGCTCCTCCATAGTGATAGGGGCTTCTAGAAGTTCTGCATCTTGCGTGTCCAGGTTATTACAGCAGTTCTGTAACAGAGGTTCCCCAACATGTGAATCATAACCCTCCCCAGTTTAAAGTGCCGCGTAAAAATCATGAAACACCTTTAAAATCCCAAGATCGGTTTCTACTATATTGCCCCTGGAGTCTACCATTTAGCTAATCCTCTGAGCCACTTTAGATCTTAATCTCTGTGCCAAGCAGCGTCCAGTTGCCTCCCCATATTCATAATTTAAATTCCTGTTAATAGAATGCTTCTTAGCTATCTCTTTGCTCCAATACTGATTCATTTTGGCTTTACCCTGAGCTACTTCCATTTGCAGGGCTGTAATCTCCTGGCCCAAATGTATACCCTGCATAAGTTTCTCTTTCGCTATCGTAAGACAAGCTTATAATTCCTGTAATACCACTCACATTTGTTTTTGCTTATATATGCCAAAGCATATAAACCTGCTTTAAAAGCATCCCATACACAACCAGTCCCTGCTGAATTGCGATTTGACAAAAAATTGCTCAACCCATGTCTGCATATGTGCAACGTAACTTTCATCCAGTAATAACTTTCTATCGAATGAATAAGATCCCGGTTTGATTCCAGTCCTAGCCATACAAAGGTTTAACACTGAGGGTCCATGGTCAGAAGACACCCGTGGGTGCACTTGTATTTTGGCTCCCGACAGCAGAAGACGTGATACAAAAACATAATCAAGTCTTACGAATTTCTTGTGCGGATAGGAGTAAAAAGTATACCCTGCATCCACACCTCTCCGAGTAGCCCATGCGTCCACCAGTCCGTCATCTGCCAATTAAGATTGTAAAGCCTTAAATACCCTTGGTTTCCTTGCTTTGTAAGGTTTACTATCATCTTTTAGCGCATCAGGCTTAAGATGTATATTTAGATCACCCCATACAATTAATGGTGTGGGCCATAACGCCAATTCCACATTTAGCCCTTCAATTATAAGGGCCTCATTAAAATTAGAGCCATATATAGAGCATATCGTATATATCTGGCCTCCTATCCTACATTCCACTATAGCCAACCTCCCTTGTTTGTCTGCCAATACCCTTCCTGTCCCTTTTATATCATTCTTCGCTAGAATTGCTACCCCCCCCTGTAGTGGTGGATTGCTCAGTACAAACTAATGGTGTCAGGCCTAATTCTGCCAATAGTTTCCATTTGGCCCATGGTATATGGGTCTCCTGTATACATTCCAGGTCAGTCTGCAGCGCCCGCAGCTCATTGGCGACATGTTGCCTTTTATTATAATTGTTCAAACCGCTGACATTGAGGGAGCAGAACCGGATACCACCAATTATACCAGTATTCCCCCATCTATCTTCCCTGTATCTTTCTGCTCATATACTGTGTGCTTAAAACCATTGAATTTCATGTTTCTCTTCATCAAACAATCATGGATTCTTTTTACTGCTCCCCCCCCCCTCGCCCCGACTCCCAACCCTAAACGATGACCCCCCTTCCTCACCCAAACGCGGTTCCAGCCGGCACTGTCTCCCACCCCCACCCATCCCCAAACTAGAGGCTTGGAGACACAAGGTCTCCGAGATGGATCGAGCTTCCCAAACCCTGGATCCCCCTGCCCCGTTCCATGTTTGATTACAAAAAATATTCACCACCTTATCTGATATCCATACCTCCATCCTGACTAAAGAACCAATATGTTGAAACAAAATAATGCAATCAATGCCTAGCAAAAGGGGTTCAAAATAATATCAGATAATATCAATTAATATCAGAGAATATTGTTAGCCCTTCCTTTCCCCCCCCCTGCCTTCATAAAGAAAAGTACCACACATGTTCATTGTGTATGATTTTAAGTTTAGCTGGATTCCGCAAAAAGGCTTGTGCCCCTTTATCACGGAATGGTGTAATGAGTTGGCGAAGTTGCCTTCTTTTCTCAACTGTGAGAGGGCAGTAATCAGGGCGCACAAAGAACTCAACCCCTTTCCCAGTTTTCTTTATGTCTGGACATGCCGGGTCATATACTGCTTCTCTCGCTAGATTAAATTCGCCCTTGGTCTAGGAGAGCTCTGGCCCGACCTAATGCGTTGCACAAATGGAAATCTGTGTGCCCTCTGAATCTCCCGGCTCCAATCCCATTGGTTTAACCCGGGAAATGCTTCAGAGAAAAGTTCAATGATACATTTTCGGGGGTCTTGCCCTTTGACACCCTCAGAAATATCATGTACTTGAAGATTGTTCCGTCACAGACGATTTTCTAAATCAGTGATTTTCCAGATGGTGTCATCCTTAGTGCTGCGCAAGGTCTCTGTAGTTGTTTTCTGTATAGCAAGTTCATCCTCCAAGTTTGATATGCGTGTCTCAGCCTCATTGAACCTGTCAGCAAACTCTGAGCAAGACTTAGCAATTCTTCGCACTGCATTCTGAGGTGTTCGACAAACCCCTTGCGTGCGCTGGCTCTCTGCCCACGTCTCCTCCCTGTGGGCCATAATGCTCTGGTAGATAATAACCAGGGAGATATCTTCAGGTTTCTCAACAGTTTCAAAGTTGGGCTGCATCCCGCTGGCCGTCTCAGTCTCACACCACACAAGATGAAGGACGGAATGTTGCACACACACATTCACCCCCAGTCACAGATCTGGGTTTAATCCATCGTTATTTTGCTCACCAAGCCACCCCAGTTCAGACATGACCATATGCAAATCAGTCTTGACCCTGTGCCTCATGGGAACAGTCCAGACCGAACAGCCAAGCCGTGTCTTCCCTGGACCGGAATCAAGCATCCTAGGACCGGTTTCTGGCTATCAGCCTTCATCAGCCAGGATAGCTTGACTCCAGTGGCGTAGTGAGCAAGGGACCCACGTCTGGGCATACCCTTCCCACAAAGGGTGATCAGCAAAACACACAAGATGATGGACGGAATGTTGCACAATGGCAAAACATTCACCCCCAGTCACAGATCTGGGTTTCATCCATCGTTATTTTGCTCACCTAGCCACCCCAGTTCAAACATGGCCATATGCAAATCAGCCTTGACCCTGTGCCTCATGGGAACAGTCCAGACCGAACTGCCAAGCCATGTCTTCCCTGGCCCCTCTGTATTAGATTCAGGTTCAAGAGTGGCTGACATTGCAGAAATGTTTTTTCTTGGTTTCACAATCTGAAAAAAATGCAGGGACAGCCCTCTTACCACCCTCTATGCTTGCAGCGTCCTTCTTCCCCATGTTTCTTGCCCTCTGCACTGTCAGGCATGTCGGTGGGGTTGCGTGCTCTACCGCGCCCAGCCTTTGGGGGCATTACATCGCCGTAGTGCTTAGAGTTCAATTCCGCATTGAGCCGTCTATTCGCCGGCACCATCAGCTCCGTAGTCCGGCCGGCGCGCACACCAGGAAGCACATCTCGTCAACACCAGCAGCCGAAGGACAACCAAGTGGGGAGCACCACAGGCGATCCACAGCATTCCCGCTGAGCCAGCATTTCACCTCGGGGTCAATACAAGATAACCAGACCCAGCCAAAACTGCCCACAGATCATGGTGAGTGGAGCAGTTGAAGGAACCTCCAGGAGCTCAAGCCCACACAAAGCAAGATAGTGGCCGTGACTACGGTTGTGTGGTCTTGAGCTCCCGGAGAGTCCCCCTCGCTCCACTTGCAACTCATTTGAGAGCGGAAACCACATTTATTTTCATAATGAAAAGAACAATTATAAGAACCTTTCTGAAAATCTGTTGCAAAGTCATCCTGTGCCCTGGGCACCCCCAACTTTTTGCAGACTGATACTGGTGATAACTGATTTTGACTGACCCTGGGCTATGCCAAACCAGGGCCAGTGCTATGCTGAAAGAGACACATTAGAATACAGTTAAAACACCTACATACACTAGGGTACACAATGGTATGGTGGGGCACCCCTGTGATTGGCATGACCTCCCCTATAGGCCCCTAGTATATAAGAGGGCAGGGTATTGAAACTACCTAGAAGTCCCCAGTACCCTGAGGCATGGTAGTTTAGAGGCCAGCAGCCTTTTTCTGCACTTGCATTTGTGCACTGCTGAAGTTTTAAAAAGCCCTGGGTGCCAGAACTGCTTTTAAAAAGTAAATTGTGCCCAAACTCGACTTTGGTTTTTGGGGCACTTAAAAATGGATAACCTACAATGTTTTGGCACATTAGGGACCCCTGGGGTTTCCCCTAGGTATCCCAGGGGTGAGCAGTCGGGTATTTATAATGTACACCCTTATAAAATGAGTTTTGATATGCCTCCGTAAAGTGAAATTTCACATTTCACTCCCCACATTGTGGTAAAGTGCTGCTCAAATTCGACTGATGCTAGGAGCACTGTGGAGGGAAAATCTGCAATATTTTTACCGATTCAGACCCCCTAGTTGCACATGGGGTGGGGTTCTGGTAGATATAAGGCAAGTACTTATAAAATATGTTTTTGTAAGTCCTGGTGCTGGAAAAATGGCCCAAGTCATTTTTCCCATTGCAAATCCCCTGTTACATAGGTTAAAATGGAAGGAAGTTATTGATTACTAACTCTTGATAGGAGAGGGATAGAAATGTCACTCAAAGACTTCCCAGAATGGTGTTAAAAAATCCAGCAATATCATATTGTTGAATTTCTCCTAAAGTGTACTTACATGAAGTTATAAGACTTTCTTGTTTGTAAGTCCAAATTCAACCTTCCAGTGGTCTGCCCTGATTGGTCAGAGTTAAGTGGATTGGCCAGGCTGCCTTGAAGAGATGATAAAGAGCCCCTGGGGTTAACCAACGCTGCTGGCAGGGTGTGCTGTTCCATAGGAATGCCAGGCCAGGGGGAGGCGTCGCAAAATGTGTTCTTCAAAGAGGAGAGTAGAGACCATTGTTGTTTACAGCTCTGAACTTCCCACCTTAGGCAGATGGTAGGATTAAGGAAGGTATGAGCAGATTCAGGGGGGTGGAGGAGTCTAAGTAAATTAGCCCTCCTGGGGTTGTGGGGGGATGTAAAGCCAGCTCTTACCTCCTTGCTGGAAAAACAGCCATTATGGATTTGGAAGATGTGATGCGCTCTGACACAAAATAATGCCACACTCTTCAGGATGTGGTAAAAACTTTGAGGAGTTACCCTGCTCCCATTGGTCAGAAGTGACCTCCTTAATGACCCAGAGAACTTGGAATACATATCAGAGAGGGGCAGAGCCTCTCAGATGTGCTGCTTGAAACTTACTAAAACAAGAAGTGTCCTGTTGAGAAGTGTTGCTGTGCAAAGATTTCTAAGGCCTGACCTCTGAAGACTGCACCATCTGAAACTACAGCCCTGTGGATTATCTTGCTGAAAAAGAACTAAAGAGTGGACTCCCTGAAAGCTACTGGTTAAAAGAGCTCATCTGGAACTTCACCAACTAAATCTACATCTTGGAGTACCATCAGTGGATTTGTAAGGGTTTTGTACCAGTGGATTGTGGGAACTGAAGTCATCAACTTTCAAGGACCATCTTGGAGCTTCCAGACCCTAGGAGTGAGTTTGAGACATTTCGGGACCCCATGAGGAACTTCAGGAAGAAGTTCAAGAAGTTTGGAGAACTTTGGACCAACTTTGAAAAAAAGCTCCTTAGCCTCATCGATGCGGCGCATATTTCCGCTGTGCGCTAACCGCAAACGGAAACCTATGCGAGCTCGTCATGAGCGTAGGAGAGGTGTACCTCATGACGAGCTGAGCTCGTCATCAGCGTCGAAGGTGATAGAGGGACCGACTCAACCTGGCCAGCCAGGCTGCCTGCCTTCAACCTCGAGCCGGCCAAGCCAACCAGGTTTGTCCTGCTAAAAGCTCCATCGCTCTAACTTCCAGAGATTGACCGTGAATAGAGAAAATCTGAAGCTGGCGAACCCTCACCGGATCCGGCTACATGAGGAGCATCGAGCGACCCTGCGATAAAAAAGCTCCGGAAAAGTTTCTAAGTCAGCTCGTAGAAAACGTGACCGGGAGCAACCGCGAAAGCCAAGCCGCCTGCCTTCCATCGCGTGCTGGCCGTGATTCCTGGGTTGCACGCTGAAGGGATCTTGAGAAATGTTCGAAGTCCGCTCCAGGGAAGTTGACTGGGACCTCGTCACAAGTCAAGCCGGAGACCCCTCTCCGAATTCGGACTAGCTGGGAGCTTTGAGGGGCCTTGAGAAGAGAAGCTCCAGAAAGTTTCTAAGTGTGAAGGTAGAAACTGAGACTGGGACCTGCCGCGAGCTGTACCCGCTCAGGGCTCCATCGCGCCCAGCCTGAAACTTTGACTTTGCCCCGGTCTATCAAGAGCAGGTATCACAATATGGTGCTATAATCTTCTAAGTGCTATATTTTATGAAATCTTTGAAAATTCATATCTCCGCCTCCCTACATTGGATTTTTGTTGTTTTGGTGTTATTTTACAGATACAAATATTTCCTATTTTTATAAATCGGTATTGGATTTTTATTATGTGTTGTGTCTTAATTTCTACTGAAATGGTGTTTTTAAATGCTTTACATACCTGTCTTTGAAGTTAAGCCTGTCTGTTCGCAGCCACGTTACCAAGGGTTGAGCATAGGAATAATTTTCTAAGACCCATGCTGAGTCCTATCAAATGTTAGTGGCCGTATTGCCAGTGGCAGACCTACATTTGCCCCTACCAATAACTCACTTTCCAACATTTGGTAGCAGCGGTGGGATGAGGGCTTGTGTTTAAAAAGTACACCTTTCAGTGAATGATTTAAGATTATAAAAATCCTCTACATTGCCTTAGAACAACACTTTTGAGTTTGATTTTTGGAATTTGGACTAAACTGTTTTTAATCCATTGTTTTGATTTTTCCAAATTGTTCCAAGTCTGTTGTGCCTAGTTATTTGTGACCCAAAACTAGGGAACCATGGAGCTGGACCTGGCTAAACTGTTCCAGTTCAAGCTTTCTGAGCTTAGGGAACAGTGTAAGCTTAGGGACCTGCCTGCTGTCAAGAAGATGAGGAAGGCATTGTTGCTTGAGTCCCTAAAGACCTGAGCAGCTGAGGAGAACCCAGGAGGTGGGAAGATGTTCCCCCAACCTCACCCAAGAAGGAGGTTAGGATGAGACCTCTTCCATTGTGACTAGTGTTAGCCAAGTGAATCAAGGTGGTGGTGGGAGTGGCGAAGGGTCTCTTACTCAGGTACCACTACTGTCCATTGCAGAGAGACTGCTTCAGGCTCAATTAGAGTTGATTGCCTTGCAGAAATTCGAATTGGCTAAGAGAAAGTGGGAGAGGGAGGAGAAGAGGAATTGTGGCAGCGAAAATGAAGAAGATGTTGCGATGTCCAGGGGTGGTAAATTTGAACCTAAACTTCAATCCATATAAACCAAAAGACTGATCTAGGGTAGAGCAGAAACTGGATATTTGCAAGATTGGCTGCCAAATTTATGACACTGGGTACAGCATTCCTGCCGACATCTATTCTCTCTGGGATTACCTTGGCAGGCTCAAACAGACCTTACAGGGAAAGTCCAAACTTTTTCCTTTCTGCTGGAAAAAGCTCTCATTGAGTGAGGGATATCTTTTTTTCTCAAAATCAGAATCCTGCTTTAACAAGAGTGGCAATAGCTTTGCCTTCCTGCTGAGGCATGGTGGAACCAACCTTTCCCGCTCAATGACACCCCCCCCCACCCCCCAACTCCTTTCTAAGCAGCTCCTTCTTCGTCAGAAGGAGCCATTTCAGGGGGAAGGCTCTCCCATTTACATTTTCTTTACTAGTGAGCAGTGACACGAATTATGGGCCTCTTTAAATCCTTATTTTAAGTTTTCTCTCCATAGTGACCCCACAAAAAATTTCTCTCATCTGAGCTCACTTTTTTCCCCACAGAAAAAGTTTTTTTATTTTTTTTGTCTGTGGTTTTATCAGTGTCTTTTTCTTTGGTCACCATGTGTGCTATTGCCTCTGATTATTTTCAGCCTTGTGCATTTTCATGACAAAACAACTTAAGACTGCTATGAATTCATTCATTTTGAATGCAAAATGCAGAAGAACACTCTTGTGTCTTTCTGAACAAAACACAACTATCTGCAGGCATTGTTGAAATGATGCCCAAGTCTTGCAGCTGTCAGAACAAAGATTGTGAGTGTCCGTTAGTATTCAAAAGGCATGACCATCGAATATCCTAAAACAGAGGACAAACCCCGCAGCTATGAGTCGACCCTGAATGGTGGACTTTGTCTTTGGGAGACAGGCTCAGCCTCTTGTAGCCGGAAAGGCCGCACTTGCACTTTAGAAGTGACTTTCACACTTATAGTCCACTGCTTCACAGCATTCCTTGGACACTCATGTTTACATCCAGATCAACGTCCAGAGGCTCGAAGGAATCAAGAAATTACATGACCTTACAGTTAATCTCCATCTAGTCCAGAAAAACGTCATGCATGTGCTCATCATCAGCAGACTAGAATACGGCAACACACTACGCTGGCACCTCCCAGAAACTTCAAAAGAAACAGCAGAACGCCTCCGCCAGACTCATCCTGAACATCACTCATCACAACTACATCACCGGCCACCTGAGAGAGGTTCACTGGCTATCAACAAGATATTCACCTTCAAGCTTCTCATGCATGCCTACCAAGCCCTCTACAATGCCGGACCTGCATACCTCACCTCCACCAGACAACTTTGCTCTGCCCAACTGGCCCTGGCCACCGTCCCACAGATCCGCCAGACCACAGCTGGAAAAAGTTACTTCTCCTACCTCGCTGCAAGACCTGGAACCCCCTGCCTCTGTGCCTCAGGCAATCCCCATCACTGCTGCAATTCAGGAAGGACCTGAAGACATGGTTCTTCGACTAAACCACAGACCCAGCCCGCCGCACCTTTAGACCCTCACAGGTGAGTAGTCACACTTAATAAGGTCCCTGATTGATTGATTTAGGAAACACTCAATATGTCTAGAACTTTCACATTTGTGGGATCCTTTGGCTATTAATTAAACCACAGAATTTTCAGATCTGGGATTTACCAAAAGACTGCTCCAAAATAACCTTAATACCAACTCATTCTTCTCCAGGACTTTTTATAATAGTCATTTATTTTCGTCCTTTCGTAGCCAACATAAATGATGATACTGAGGATAGTCAATACCTGTCCACATATTCCTCTTTTAAATACCCTTTCCTCCTATGATCTTATTTTCGTTTTTTCATAATACATAGATGGACACTATGGAGTTTCAAATAGCCTTTTTTTTTGTAGAACTTTGTATTTACAGAATAGAGGTGCTGTAGCCTTCTAATTGTGCATTGCCAGTATTATTGGGGATTTTTAACCTGGCAGTGCCCTTGGTACTGATTTGTGCAGTATTAAAGTCTTCCTCCACTCACAAGGTAAATAAATGGGAATTGGGGCTCTGTCACAATTCCGCTTCTTCCGAACTGTTGGTGGTGGCACTGGTGCAAACACCTGCTCTCTATTTGATCTAGTGTAAGAGCTCCCTTAGGCACACACAGCTGAAGAGTACGATTTTTCACAAGATATAAACCTTTTCAATCACAATTTGTCAGAGTAATTTAAGTGGCCATCCTTCAAATTTTTGACATGCCCTTGTTGGTGAAGATAACCAATAGCGGTTGCTCATGGTGTCTTACTTCGTTATAAGTTGTGGTTGTCTTACAGAGCTTCGTCTTCATGTTAAAAAGGGACTATATTTCTATGTTTAAAATGTATGGTTTACATGGAGATGACATGCAGAGAATTAGGTAGAAGCTGGAACATACTGGCAGGAGGAGTATCATATGGTATATAATAATAGTATGTGGGATTTTTTTTAAATTGTGTGTATCTACATATATGCTATATTGCACACTTTGGTGCAGTTTGACGAATCTGCACAGAATAGTCCAAATACAAAGTTCGTCCTTCTCAGTTCTTTCATGAAAAAGTTCATGTTGATCTATCATATGGGGCGAAGAAAAAGCTGGGAGGTAAAGTTTTGTAGGAAACTTTGATCTCCAGTAAGGAAAGCCGGCTGAAGAGAAATACACTACCTTTGGTAAAAGTCCAAATTTTACTCCAAGCATGCTTTTATGATTTGGTGTAAATTTGTTCTGCCGTTTTTGAGAAATTGGTGTTTGAAGAAGGTGTAATAAGGTGTTAACACTCAGAAATAGTTTGTTTTATCCGAACTGTTGGTCTGGTTGGAGTCCCATGGTATAAAAAAAATTAAAACAAAATAAAGACTTTTGATCGGCAAGGGAGCTTTTACTCTCATCTGCTAATGTGGTATTGTGGTACCAGCAGTGGTGGCTAGTGGAATTTGAAAGGGGCGGGCGTAAGACCAGTTAATTAACTTTGGTGCGCAAGCAAGTCCAGTGATGGAGCTTGACATTTCCCTGGGAGATCGGGGGGGTTTTGCCTGAAGATTTTTTATGAAAAGGAGTGGGAAAATGTGCATTTGCAAGTACAATTTCGGTAATAAAATGATCAAAAACACATAAAGGTATGCCCTTATGTAGCGCCCACTTTTACTCCTCCTCATTAATAGCACATTCTAATGCAGATGGTTTAGGGAAACTGAAATCCTGTTTCAAAGGTGGTGTCCAAAACGTAGAAAGCACTAAAAAAGAGATTAGATTCAGTTAGATGGTTGCCTACAAAGTAGCATTCCATACAATGTGCCTAGCGTATGCTATCTGGTTCTGGACCACAAGTTAGCTGTCATGTGAACTGTTGTTGAAATGCATAAAAAACATGTATGGGAAGTGTGAAGCTGAGTGCCATGTGGTGTGGGGATTAGTGAGTGTGAGGGTGGGTCAAAGACGTCCGTAAAGGCCAACATGTTCTGTAACTATTTTTTTCTCATCTTCAGGTACTGATTATCAAATAACGCATACATTTTAAGTGAAAAATAAATGTTAGTTAAACTAAGCTGTGAGAAAGGAACTTTTTATGTTATGAAACCTTAGTTGGATTATGCAAGTTATGAAACCTTAATTGGATTATGCAATAATGCAGATGTTGGTTTGTGTATCCAGAGAGTCGCAGAATGTAATCCTGGTTGGCTCACTGGAGACTAGGGATGTGTGTATTGACGGTGCTATTATGTCCCTTGTCGTAACTGAAAGCACTGTGAACTTGTAGTCATTATTTTACAACTAAATGACACACACTGTCTTGCCAAATGTGGAAAACATTGTACTGGTAAAAATAAAACAAGTGCTTTCAACATATATATATTTTTTATGTGCCTATTGAAAGAACACACCCCAGAACTCACCAAGTAACACCCTAACATCACCTCGGAAAAAATAAATATTTGTCTCCCACCATAAAGCTTGAAGCGACTCTCAATTAAAGCACATACTGTCAGCCTACCAGTAATTCCACTTGCAATTAACCAACCTCACACATTAACATTTTTTCCCAGTTACCAGCAGGCGCTTACCTTTAAGAAGAGACAGGGCCTGGACCAGTCAAGCTATTCTATCCATTTCAACAATTGCTACATTCAACTTAAGACCTCAACTCTGAGCTGCGCTCTGCAGCGGATGGGTTTCTGTGCAAGTGACATGCTAAAGTAGCTTTCCCGTACCACTCTTTCAAAAAGCTGAATTTTCTCCAGTGTATTTATCTTATTACAGTTAACTGTTCTGTACTGCGAACAACTTGGCCTGAGGGTTTTGTCACACTTTTTTACATGAGCACTTGTTTCATTACACCAGGTCAGATTTAAATATATTTTTCTTTAGGTGCTGCAAGATTAATTTATTTGCCCAGAGTCACAGTATGTATTTAGGAGATGCTGAAAATCGAACCCATGTTTCCAGTTTCAAAGCTAGTAGCTCTGTATTTACCCTGAACTCGCTCGTGAAAGGCCAAGTGCCTGTTACAGCAGCGTGGATGCCAGCAGACATATCTGTGTGGCATACGGGCTTGCGATCTGTATTTACAGCAGTCACACTATGACGCATAGGCCGGGGTCCCACTCGATTACATAGGGATTTGTATGCAGCAGGATTGGCATTTGCAGCCTCCGGTCACGGAAAAGGCAGCAGGGGCTCCAGTCTTGCTGGGTAGGGGTCTGCTGGAGAAAGCCACCGTGACCTGTGCAACAGCCGCCTGCCCCTAGCGCGAGACGATCTTGATTGCCGCCTTTCACAGTCGTCACAAGGCGGGGTGGGATCTGTGATTCTTACGAACCACACCCCTTCTTATGACGACATGAGAAAGGGGGCAGTGAAAATAAGTCTGAAGCCCCGGTCGCTAAGCTGATACTCATGCTGCCCGGGGCTGCTTCAAAAACTGACGCTCCTGCGCGTCATCTGGGGGTGGACTCTGAAGTACCCTGATAAAGACAGGCCAGGGCGGCAGTGAATAAAGCCCTTTCAGCTACTCAAGAACTGACTCATGCGTGTGCAAAAGACAAAAGTGCACGTGTGTGTCAGTAAAAGGGCCTGTCTGACCCTCCACGTCGTGTCAGAGTATGAAGCCAACAAAAATAAGGTGCTGACGTCGATAAGACTTTGGATTTGCTATGTTTTTCATGCTGTAGGTGCCATCCTCAAGTCACTGATAATTAAATAATCATGATACACATCAGGCCCGGTTCCAGGAATTTTTATTTGGGTGGTCCAAGGATGCATTCGGGTGGGCCACTGCGGGCTCGATTTGTTGCTTATATGTCTAGGCAAGCCTGCTTCAGGGCCCTCCTTTATCTCTTCTTAGTCTTACTAGGCCCAGTAAAACGCACTCTTTCCCAAATCTCTTTCTAAATGTGATCACTCTCAAAAAGTGTTTTTTCCATGTAATGTCCCCTTGATGGGAAGAGCAGGTTTCTGAGGTGGGAGTACCAGGCAAGTGATACTTCTCTGGCTCCCTCTGTGCGAGCCGTCAGGGAGAATCCCTCTTCATTACTACCTCCACCTGACCACGGACTCTACAGCGAACTCCCTAACAGGCTTGATTATCCACTACTCCTCTCCAGTGCACCTTATCTCACAGATGACCTTGGGCCCCAGCCCCATGTCCGGCACCATTGGGCTTCACTTTCATTTTTCCCGGTAAAAACATTAGTAAAACCACCTTCAAACTTAAAACTTAAAACATTGAATATAGTAGTAAATATAATTAGCACACACTTTAAAGTATGTTCCACAGTAGCCCTTATGACCCAACTGCTAATTAAATAAACAAAAACAGAAATGCCGGCTTCAGCGCTGATGCGAAAGTCTTTTTTGGTGCCGCACCAATAACCTTTCTCCGTAAATACCTTTACTCCCACCTTCCAACAGTGCCCCTCATCTCCCAATGGCCCCCTCTATTGGCCTCCTTCTCGGATTCCCTCACTGCCACCCTCCGCCAGTGCCCCTCATCTCTCCCTAACTCCCTCCTCCACCCCATGACCTCTTCCTCGGATTCCCTCATGACCACCCTCCACCAGTGCCCCTCATCGCTTCATAGCCCCTCCCACTACCTCCTCTTCGGATTCCCTCACTGCCACCCTCCAACAGTGCCCCTCATCTCTCCCTAATGAGCCCCCCCACCCAATGACCTCTTCCTCGGATTCCCTCACTACCACCCTCCACCAGTGCCCCTCATCGCTCCATAACCCTTCCCACTACCTCCTCGGATTCCCTCACTGCCACCCTCCAACAGTGCCCCTCATCTCTCCGTAGCCCCTCCCACTACCACCTCCTCAGATTCCCTCACTGCCACCGTCCAACAGTGCCCCTCCTATCTCCGTAGCCCCTCTCACTACCACCTCCTCGGATTCCCTCGCTGCCACCGTCCAACAGTGCCCCTTATCTTTACGTAGCCCCTCTCTCATATGCATTTCATTTGTTGTATAGCGCTACTCATATCAGTGTATTGTGTGTAACAGTACTTTACACAATGCACACATTATACAGAGACAATGAATCATACAAGTATGTAAATCAGTCTATAGGGAATGTCATATAAGCCAATGAGGATTACAAGGTGAATGAATCACATGTCATTCATACTGGTGGGCAGGATATTTTAAGAGGGTTTGGTCTGGGGAAACACAACCTTAGAATTTAAAGAGTTTTCCATGGGGGTCAGCTTTACTGATACAAATGTATATCTGCCCAAACATACTCATTTTAGCAACATTAGAATAATGAAAGACTGGGGAAGTTCTAACTATATCACAAAAACAAAAAAAGCGACATTCTAACTATACTATTCATGTTTGTATGCAGCTCTTTGATGACAGTTCATTGGTTACTTTCCCATGTTAGGATTGTAACTTCTGGGGGCGTGGCTTGGCGCCCGGCGAGGACGGCGGCTCGAATGTGAGCGCTCCGGGTCGGAAGGGGTGTTCACTGTTTATCCGACCTCACTACCGCCTGCAAAGTTCATTTTCCTGGGTCGGAGACCGAGGACACCAGCGCACTTCTGGCTGTTACAGAATACGAGCGGCAGAATGGTCATTTTCACTACTTCTGTAGCGGACGCGGCTGTGTGAAGGTCGCGCCCGCCATCTTGCATCCTGTTATCGCGGACCACAGCGCTCCCGTTCTGGAAACATGCGAGCCTGCCACAGAGCTCTTCATACCTTTAGCGGCTCCTGGTGAGACACTTTCTTCGTCTTGATACCTCCGCTGCAGGAGTTTACAGCATGACGCTTTTTTAAAGGAGTTTAGGCTAGTTTTCCTCATGACTTTGAAACCTTGGCGGCCATTTTAAGCAATTGATGTTCCTCCTACCTCAGGTAACCTGCATGCACACGCAGTTGTAGCCCACTCTCCTTTACAAGCGTTTTATTTCCTCACGCTTTTATTTCATGGCTATTCACAACCTGGAGCAGTTTTGCGCATTGTTGCTGCACGTTTTTTTTCTACTTGCTTTCCCTGCATCTGTGATGTTCCTTCATTGATGGTCCTCCCCAGCACTACATTGTGCCATTTTTTTTTTTTTTTTCATACATCTCAGTGCCATGGTGTTTCTCTGCTTCCATCATCAATGTGTTAATTCCTCCAACGACTCAAATGCTGCTCCACTCACCTGCCTAATTTCCTGGCATTCCTGAATTCTGCGCAGATAGCCTTCTTTTCCTTCTTCTTATTTTTTGGAAGTCCAGGTGACCTCCTCCTATCCAGAGTTTCTGCATATACTTACAGCTGTCTATGGGCTCGCAGTGAACACTACTGAACTCTATTTCTCCTTACCAATAACTCTTTTTATGGAAAGTAGGGCAATTCCTCGCACTCTCAAAACTCCACGTCGTGTCTTCATTAAAAACTCAAAAGTCTTCTCTGCACTGGCGCACCTCGAAGCCTCTCGGGCGCTTGTCACTCAGATGTCGCAGTCTACCACGGAGCGGTCTGCACAGCCTAATGGTAAAGTCATGACGAAACGTCTTAAACAACATCCACCTTCACCACCAGGATCCACCTCGGTTGTCTCCATGGAGCTGTTATTGGAGGAAATTCGTGCCCTCAGACCTTTCATGGAGGAAACTAATTCTAAGTTGCAGGTTCTTACCGACAACTGGTCTCAAATGGATGCCAGGGTAACAACAGTGGAACACTCTTTGTCTTCTCTCCAAGAGTCGTCTTCCAAGGTCTCACATATGCAGTCTCGGATCTCCTCTCTTCAAAAGCAAGTTGAAGAATTGGAGAATCGAAATAGACGCAACAATCTCCGTCTCTACGGCCTAGCAGAGAATTGTGAAGGGACTGATCCCATCGCCTTCTTCAAATCATTTCTACCCAAGCTTCTTCATTTGCCTGAGGGTACAACGCTTAACATCCAGCGTGCACACAGACTGGGCCGCCTCCCTTCTACTCCCTCTCCTTCTTCACGGCCGAGAGGTGTCATTATGTACTTCCTGGAATATACTGACCTTCTCAAAGTTATCTCAGCAGCTCGTGCTTCACCTCGTCTCCAATGGTCAGGATCCAATCTCTTCTTTGCGCAGGATTATGCCAAAACTACAGCCAGTCGCCGCAAAGCCTTTTTGGATATGCGACCAGAGCTTCGTGCCATCGGAGCCAGATACGGCCTTTTTCATCCTTGCCTGTTCAGAGTGACCCACAACAACAAGACCACGACCTACGAGGATCCTGTTCGCCTCAGAAGTTTTTTGAATGCTGCACAGTCGTCGGACATGGACTTCTCTGGCACCTCATCAGCTTTTCCTCCGTGAACCTTGTTAATATGACTTCATAGTCTTACTCATTTTAAATGTTTTATGTTTGATGTTTGCTGTTTTACAGTTTGCCTTTCCTAGGCACCCCAATGTCTTCCATTTCTGTGTTTCCCTCTGACTCTTTTCTACCTCTCTTGCATTCCTGTTGGATGGTCAGGTAATTTTCCTTAATGTCTCTATATATTGTCTCATTCTGCACCGTTGTTTTGTTTCTTTTCTCTCTTCTTCACATTATTCCTTTACACCTTTTTCTCTTTTAACGTTGTGCTGTTTTCTTCTTCCTTCAGTAGTCTCACTCATTTATGTTTTTCCTCCCTCTTTCTCGCAGGTTTACAATATGTATGGCGTTTTCCCCCCGACTTGTTGGTTCGCTTGCATTGGACGCTTGCTTCCTTTGCCTGGCGCTCCCCTCTCACTCTTTCTTCTCGTCTACTTTCCCTGGTGATCATTCCTCCCCGCCTCTACCCTCCGTAAGTATGTTTTCCCCTTTCTCCCGAATGTTCACTTTCCTTATTCTGATTTTTTTTCCCTCCAGTTTCCTAGTTTCCTATCTTCCACAGGTGTCTCTCTTTCTTATTTCTCGACAACTTTTCTTCTATCATCTCCTCCCTATCATTCTTGCTACTTCATGGTCTACCTTCTCATATTTCTCATATCAACTGCTTTTCTCTCTCTCTCTTTTGCTCTTTTTCTTCTCCATCACCCTTCTCTTTATCATCCTACTGTATTGCCTCTCATTGATTCTTTCATTTTTTCTGGTTTTCTTCTTCTTCTGGGTTCTTATTGCCTCTTCTTTCTTTCTCATAACATTTTTCTCCTTTCTTATTTGATATGTCTCTGAAAGTGATTACATGGAATGTTAAGGGCGTTAATTCCCCCATCAAACGACAGAGAATTTTATCTCACCTTGCTCGTTTGAATGTGGATATTGCTTTTTTGCAAGAAACTCACTTATCTGCTGAAGAATCTGTTAAATTGCAAAGAAGTTGGGTGGGCGATGTTTATTACTCTCCTGGGGATGGTAAACGCAATGGTGTTGCTATTTTATGTCACAAGGCTCTTTCTCATTCCCTGCTTGCTCAAGAATCAGATGCTGAAGGCCGATGGATATATGCCAAACTCTCTATCAAGAATGTTCCAATTTCTCTCCTCAATGTTTATGCCCCTACCACTGGTGATCCCACTTTTTGGCACTCATTCTCTCAGCACATCACCAGATTCATTGATGATAATTTTATACTGGCAGGAGATTGTAATCAGCCCCTAGACCCCTTTCTAGATAGGAACTCCAAAGCACACTTCATCCCCAACAAATCTCATAAATCCTTTTCTCAAGCTATTTCCCAACACAAACTCACAGATGCTTGGCGCCTATGTAATCCTGAACTTCAGGAATTTACTTTCTATTCTCCATGCCACCATTCCCAATCCCGAATTGATTACGTTTTCGTTACCCACAACATTGCCCAAACTCTCACTCATGCGGAAATTGGTCCAATTTTACTTTCTGACCATGCCCCCACATTAGTTCAATTGGACATCTTACCCAAATCAATAGGCCCCAAACGCTGGCGTTTCAACAACTCCCTCCTCTTGGACCCTAAGTTCACTACCTCCTTCACCTCCTTCTCCCACGAGTTTTTCTCGCTAAATGATACCTCCCCTGTCCCCAAACACACCATTTGGGATGCCTTTAAAGCGGCGGCAAGAGATTTCATCATTGGCTTTGTTGCTAAAAAACGTAGAGCTGCTCGCGATTTTACCAAGGCTATCCTTCTGGATATTAAGAAATTGGAACATTCTTATTTTACTTCCCGCTCACAGCAAACTTTAACCGCCCTGGTTAACGCTAAGATGAAATTTAACAAAAAATCTACAGACGATGCATCTCTGTACTTATTAAAATCTAGTGCCAAGTTCTATGGAGGCAAAAATAAGGCAGGCAAGATCTTAGCCAACTATCTCAAGGTGAAACACAATAAATTAAATATTGAATCAATCTACGACGCCAACTCAAATCTCAAACACACTGACGCGGACATTCTTACTGAATTCTCTACCTTCTATAAGACCTTGTATTCTTCTGAAACTCAGCCTTCTTCCCACTCTCTAGACACGTTTTTTTCCTCCATTCAAAAACCATCTCACTTTCCACTTGACCTTTCTCACTTAGAACTTGATATATCCCAACAAGAACTACTCAAAGCGCTTCAAACCCTCCAGAAAGACAAGGCCCCTGGGCCGGACGGCTTCACAGTAGAATTTTTTCTCCACTTTTCAAAACTCCTTATTCCTAGACTCCATTCCCTTATTGGCACCTTCCTTTCCCTGGGTTCCTCCTCCGGCTCTTTTTCAGACGCCCATATCTGCCTCATACCCAAGGAGGGGAAGGATCCCCAACACTGCAAGAATTATAGGCCAATCTCTCTGGTCAATATTGACTATAAAATTTTTGCAAAGTCTCTTGCGGCACGTCTCGACCTTCTTCTTCCAGACCTCTTGGGCGAGGAACAGTCGGGCTTTGTCAAGGGTCGTTACATCACTGACAACACCAGACTCCTCTTCAATATTCTTTCTCAATCTCGCCTTTTACCCCATCCCCTAGCGGCCATTGCCCTGGATGCCGAAAAGGCGTTTGATAGGGTCGAATGGACCTATCTCTTTCACACCCTACGCTGGTTTGGTTTTGGTCCTATTTTTATATCCTTAATTTCACTCCTTTATTCTCATCCACGCGCAGCGGTTTGTGCCAATGGTCAAATATCCTCCTTTTTTGATTTAAACAGAGGTGTTCGCCAAGGTTGTCCCCTATCTCCCTTTCTCTTTAACCTGGCCTTAGAACCCTTCCTCTCCAAACTCCGTCAACATCCCTCCATCCACGGTTTTCAATTGTCAGATTCCCACGTCAAACTAGCTGCTTATGCAGATGACATTTTGCTCTTTGTCTCCAACCCCTCCGTTTCCATTCCTGCCTTTCTCAGTGAAGTCCATGCCTATTCACAAATATCTGGCTATAAACTTAATAACGATAAATGCGAGATCCTCCCCTTGACTAAATTCACTTTCAAACCCGATTTTGCCGCCTCTAATTTCACGTGGAAACCTTCCAATATCAAGTACCTAGGCATGCATATTACCCCTACCATCCCAGACACTGTTTCTCTGTGCATGTCCAAATGCATTCAGAAATTAACGGATCTCACATCTAAATGGCATCCCCTTTACCTATCCTGGTGGGGTCGCCTTGACACTATAAAAATGATGTTGTCTCCCATCGTTCTCTACACCCTCTCCAATATTCCGGTCCCTGTCCCCTCCAAATTTTTCAAAAAGATCAACTCTATTCTACTGTCCTTTCTTTGGAATAAAAAGAAGCCAAGAATGTCTCTAGTACGTCTGATTCGTCCTAAAACAGAAGGTGGGGTTAATTTTCCTGACTTTCCTGCCTACCACAAGGCGTTCCAACTGAGGCAAGCTTCCTTTTGGCTACAAGACCCTGAGACCTCATGTCCTCTATGGGCCAAATTTGAACGCCTCCTTCTTTCTCCCTTTTCCTTTGCTGAATACCTCTCCTTCTCCCGTAAACCCACTTCTATCTCTACTCCGATTCATAAGTTTACCACTAAATTACTCCTCTCTTCCACTCACTTACCTCCTATTACCATTGCTGCTTTCCTCTCCTCCCCCATATGGCATAACACGTCTTTACTCATACGTGCCAGACCCTTCTTTTGGAAAACTTGGCATACTCGAGGTCTTCAGTGGATCTCCCAACTTTTTTCTCAATCCTCTTTCTTATCTTTTGACACCCTTCGCTCCCTCTATGACCTACCCACTTCCTTTGCACGCAAATATCAATTGCTTAAAGACACAGTCCTGACGAAATACAATGACCTTTCTCAGGCCTGCCCTCCTCCTCCTTCATCCACTCCCACTTCCACACTCCACTCCTTCTTACGCACTTCACCAAAAGCTGCTGCTATTTACAAATACCTTCACGCTGGTGAGACTCCAAGACCTAAATCTAAAGTGGAAGAGTCCTGGGAGCATGATTTATCTGTCTCTTGGTCGGCTTCCTTCTGGGACAAAATCTGGACCAAACTCCGCAGATCCTCCAGAGCAGCAACCCTCACTCAGACTTTGTTTTTCATTTACAATAGACTCCTCTTCACACCCTCTGACCTTCACAAACGCTTTCCTAATACTCCCCACACATGCTGGTCTTGTTCGTCGCCTCAAGCTAATTTATTTCATATGTTATTTTTATGCATTCATGTTCGTAATTTTTGGCTACAGGTTTGGGCTCAAATTAACTTAATTTTCCACACTACTATCCCTTTTTCCCACACGCATGTTTTTATGGGAAGCCTCTCCCCCTGCTGGGATGACGTTGATCTAAAACCTCAGATTGTTGATCTATTACTTGCCGCTGCCTTCCAACAAATCACTGTCAATTGGAAAGACTTCTCCAAAATTTCCTTCAAGGCGTGGTGGTTTAATGTGTGCCACAACCACAGACTCGATACTGCTTATGTTTTCCCGGCATGTATGGCTACTAAACGCATGGACTTATGGACTCCCGTTACACTTTATTTGGACTCATGTAGTAAACGCTTGTTTCACCCTCTGCCTCCACAACAGGAAGTTCCTAAACCGCCTTAGTCGCTCGATACATTCCACTTATCCTCCATTGTACCATTTTGTTTGAATTCTTTCCAATGTTTTCATGCTTTTCATATTTCATGCTTAATATGTTTTCTCTTTGCCTTTTCCTTGTCTCCCATCTTGTACTCAGATTTCTTTTATTATACTGCTTGCTTTTGTATGCTCGTTTTACTCTGCTCAGAGTCTTTACCTTGATATCACTTTGTACTCTGTTTTGACACCTGGTTTTCTCTCTTATTATTATCAAATAAAATTTTCTTGAACTTAAAAAGGATTGTAACTTCTGAACTGCAAGTAACACAAGGATCTCTGTGACAAAGGCAGTAACGCACTGAGCTATCCAGGGCTTTAAGTGGGCCGGGTCTCACTGGGTCTGAGCACCAGCAGTTGTTTTAAGGGGATCTCGAAACGGGTCTCTATCGGGCTCTGTTTTGTGCTCTGGTCATAAGTAGTCTGTTTTTTTCCGAATTGCAGTGACAGCAGTCTGCTGTCACTGCGTCGGGGAAAAAAGTGCCAGGGCACAAAAAAAGAGCCCGATAGAGACCCGTTTCGAGACAGCAGGCACATTGGTGTACCCTGTTCACACTACTCACAAGTGGAAAGTTACGGCATGACGTCATGCCAGGTGAGAGTTGCAGGGGGAAGGGAAATCCTTTAAAGAGAGTCATTTTCTCTCTGGATTTCCCTTCTCTTTTTGAAACTCAGGAGCAGCAACATTGTTGTGATGTCACCAGTGCTTTAAGTGGAAGCTTTTGCAATATTATATACAAGCCATAGTTGCTGTTATTTATCTTATGCCACTAACAACCATTGACAAAGCCAATAGTCCTGGCTTGTAAGTATGATGTTACCTGTTTTATCATATACCTGAATGAAATGACAGAAACCGCAAAATACAAGTAGGGCCGCACACTGTTAAACACAGATTTTTAACTTACTGTTTTAAGCCACGTCCTCAATTGCATTGGCCACGCCCTTTGAGAGACCCCCCAGTTTTTTCATCCCACTTAAAGCCCTGGAGCTATTCACATAAAATACAGTTCATCAGCATTTAAAAACTACCAACAGACAGCATTTTGTATTATTATTATTGTCCTGCATCGGCCATGATAATGTTAATAACTGTATAAATGAAGCACACACGAAGTATGTGTCCTGCTGGGCCTGTGCAGATTTTAAAAACAACAAAAAAATGTAGTAACACATTCTCTTACTTACCCCATTAGTCAAACTTTGTGTCACAACCTTATGTGATAAGCCACTGCTCGGGTCAGGAAAGGTGAATAGAAATAAACAAACTTCTTTACTCCTTAGAAAAAGAAATATCACTGCAGCAGGACAGTAGGCACAGGTTACCTTTGTCAAAGAAAGGATTTGTCACCTTCTGCCATGCAGAGATAAAGGGGTGAAAAAATAAACAAAGTCTTGTTAACATGTACATGGTCTTGTAAAGACCTGTGAAGTACTCTGGTGCGGCTGCGATAATCTCTAAAACTGTCTGTGTGTGTGTGCGCCCGGAAAGCTGTCGACGGGGGAAGGGTTGGAGCACTTTGAACCCAAAGGTGGTGCGGGCCTGCCTTCAAGCCCTCACTGCGAGGGCCAAGGATCCTGTTTGGGTGGGCCAGGCTCATGTTTGGGTGGGCCTGGCCCACCCGCTAGAACCGGGCCTGATACACAGTGTGTAATGTGATTATTTAATTACCATTGTGTATGGCTCATACAGCACAAACATAGAGGGGCGCAGTCCCAGCGCCCAAAGCAAGCAGCCGCCCCTGGGTACCAGTGTCAAGTGATCTAATTGACTGGGCACAAATCTTCTTCAAATCAGTTTATTCGTTTCCCCCCCCCCCCCCCCCCCCCCCCCCAAACATTCCAGAGTTAAGTAACAACATTTCAGAAATCACGAATCAAAGATGGGTCGTACATAGCAGGCAGAGTAATCACAATGTGGACTAACAGCTAAGAAGTAGCTGCGAGCAGGTGGCTAAGGAGTGTAGAAGGAAGAAAGCAAAAAGGTATTTTGGCATGTTCAGCAAGGAGGCGACAAAGAAAACTCATTCATTGAATATTGTGTACAGAAAGTGGAGGGCTATGCCCAACAATCATAATCTACAATCACTTACAAAAGAGAGAAACTCTAAGGAGGAGGGGAGTGAAAGAAGAAGCTGCTTGATTCCGCCCAGCGAAACCTAGGTGAGAGAACAAAGAGGCCAACATTTCACAAAGTGAGAAACTATACTAGAAACATGTCTCCAGTTGTGCCACGAACAGAGCAGCGAGGGCATAGCTGGGATGGGGGACGGTTGGGATGGGATGGATTCAGGGGCAAGGATGCCAGAAGGGGGCTTCCGTGCCACAGCACCAGTCACTAATCAAACAGATAGAGGGCCAGAAGCCTGGGCAGGTGAAAACCTGCATAGTCTATCCTGTACATCACAGCTTTCCAAACTTTTAAATTGTGCAGCGGTCTCCCCGGATGCAGGGAGCGAACGTCGATGGCGGCACGACTTGCCTCCAGGGGGGGCAATGCGGCACAGCTGTATGTTTTGAGAGCTGCCAATGGTGGCAAAAAGGAACTATGCAGCCCACAGGAGCCCGAAGCTCAGGTGTGCCACATTCTACTTCATTCCTGGTCAAGCCATGCCCCCTGGCCACAAATATGAACAAAATGTAGCAGCTACCATTACAAAACTCAGGGACTCCATCCCTGTGTTCTGAAAAGGGACATACGGGGGCATGGGAAGGGCACCCTTCCCCCTAGGATCTTGAGGGTTGTCCCAGAGGACTCCTCCAGAGATAAAAAAATTGGGAAACGTATACTGAGGTACCCAGTACATTTCTCCCATGGTACAATAGTAATCCCACGAGAGCCACCATACAAACGTCCACTCTATGGTACCATGAAAGCTTCACTGCTGTACCATGATCTGGAAGCTTGTGTGACGGGTACCACAGAAGTACCACGTTATCTGAAGAAATGTCAAAAAAGGAGAAGAGAATGCTGTTTGAGCGCTCACAGCTGAAGAATGTGCACAACATGAGTTGACTGCATGGGTGGTTGTTGGTCACAGGGCTTATCGACAGGCCATGCAGCTAAGGCTTCACTGTGTAAGGATGAAGGTTATGTACAGTGGTGGGTTGGCCACCTCCCTGCCAGCCAATCTCCAACTGCAAACAGCCCAAGGCGTTGGATGCAGATTGTACATATACTTAAGTTTGAATACGATAAAAACAAATACAAATTCCATGAAAGAAACATTGGTAAAATTATGTTCTAGTTTGATATGGTAATAAGATCATACGTTATCTTAAAAAAATTAAAACACAGGAAAAAAAACAAAGTTTATAGTGACCATCAGCATACTATCCACTTTATGATATGCCAGAAGTAGGCTTTATTACCATATGTTCTGTATATTGCTAAATTAAGACTGCGGTTTTCTTCTATTGTGATATAGCATATATTTATCTCAGCTTACAGGAAAAGTCCATCTTGCAAATTTTTTGTCAATTGCTTACAAAGAACTTTATTAAGGGCTTAAGAGTTCTTTCTCAACCTTTTAGGAAACCATCTCTTAGAAGCAAAATGTTTTAACAAAATGAATGGCTCCAATGAACCTATTTACATTACAGTATTTTTCATAGAAGACTGTTTTTTTAAGTAGCAGTAACTTCAGGTCATGTAGTTAGTGAGAGGTTCAAGGTCTGGGGCCCAAGAATTAAACCATATTTTCCAATCCGGGCTGTCTGTAATGAGAACTCATCCTTCTATCTTTGCTAAATTATTCTTGGAATTTCTATCCACCAACTATTTTCATATATTTAAAACAAAATCCTAACTCTCCAGCCGAAGGATCATGGCATACTCTTGATATCAGAGAACACATTTTTTAGAGAGTCAGGAACTATTCGAGAATTATGGTTATATGAGAATCAGGATGTCTACTTACAAACAGTCCATTTCAAGGCGGATTAAAGCATGTGTAAAGTCGGTGTATCAGAAAATAAGCCCCTGTCAGTCAAGCGGATAGCTTGTTTCATCTGTCCCTATTTTGTATATGTGCAGGGAAACTACTTAAAGATTCTACCAAAGGGGGCAAGGTCAGTTTCAAGAATCTTTTTAGATAGATGTTTTCTACTTTGATCCTATATTTATACTGCCCTCTAGCTATTATTCTTGATATCAGAGGATATGCTTGCTACTCCATCTCAAAGCTTTAGGACTCAGAAGTAATAGTTAGTTATTATAATCCTAGTTTGCATCATATGACTCTTCCTTGAAATCTTTAACAGCTCTTTTCCTCTTTGTGTGAGGTTTAGCTTTAGCTTGAAAAGTGGGGTGATTTAACTACTTATCTAAAAGATATGAAGCTGTTGCTCAAATATGAAATTACCTTGAAAAGACAAGAGGCGTTTGTCAAAACAGGAACAGGTAGTTTAATTAAACGCTTCAGCCGGGAATACAGTTACATAAGGTATCATAAAATGTTTGTCGATCCTTTTTAGGTAAAGAATGCGGACCTTGTTTTTGGAGTTATAAATAGGGCCCCTTATAACAAGTGCAGATGGTCCTCGATCTTGCTTGGACACAATGGGGGCCAGTGATTAACATGTTCAGCATGAGGGGTGTGTGATCACTGCATGTACTTTGTGGGCTGTGTCCTGATTGGCTGTGTGTTCCTAACTTCGCATGGCATCTAACTTGATAGTTTTTTGGGAATGCGTGCACCCTTCCGGCCATGTGTGCTTTATTGGGGCCTGTCTCCCTGGACCATTGTGGTGTTGCCGCACCTATCTCTGGGAAGGATCTGAGTTTCCTGTTTGCGTGCCGGCTATGTGCCACCCCAACTGTGATGTGTCGGTAACCTCAGGGCTAGGTCTCGGAGACTGCCTGACTAACTTTTTGGGGTTGACTAGAGTTCATGATGGATGAATTCAAATATAAATCCGATTTCATCCTTACATATGAATGTATCATTATTTACATTGGCATTGACTTTTTTAATATTAACATTCCCCCTCCAATTAAATTTTCAACTATACTATCCAACCCATACTTCATGACAGTCCCGATATTGAGGATTTGTTGTTCTTCAGTTTTGATCATTACTACTTTTCTAATTACATGTATTTTACCCATTTTGAGGACTGTGTTTTTACTGAAGGAAACTACACAAATACAATAGCAATAAGAAAGTGGGCAGCAATGACGTGCAGAGTTGGTACAGCCACAGGTGAAGCCAGGAGAACTAGTTTGTGAACCATTTCTGCTCAAGGGCACCTACCTCTTCACATGTGTCTTTGTAATGGGGGCAGTGCTTGGATGGTAGGAGTCAGAGTCACATTGTCCGTTATATTTATTGGGATAGATGTGTGGCAGACGCACTGATCTTTGCACACACCTCCCTCCATCAGGGTCATGAAGTCTAACGCATATCAATGTTGCATCACCATGAGGCAGATGGCTCTTCCTTGATTCAATTAAGGCAGAGATCAGTGCAGTTCATCATCTTTAGCATTTCCTGCCTTGTTATCTGCAACCAGTGGGCGTTTGCGTTTGTCTGTAAGGTGGAGAAGGGTATGGACCCTCCCACTGATACTTGTGCATCAGAAAACAGACTGAATTATTCTGCAATGTTCTTGTACTGAGCCCAGCCAAAATAATCAGCAGTTCTTTTTTCACAAGCCTGATGCAACAGAGTGATCTTCTTTAGTGGGTGTTGGTACAAATTCAACAGTTCTCTGGTAGTGAGATCCAGGGTATGTATGTTGATCAAGTAGCAGAGGCCACGCCATCAGGGGATGAGCTAAGTGTAGGCAAACTCGCTGCACTGAGAACAAAGTCCTGGGCAAATGTTATGAAGATATCACCCTGGTGGAAATGTCTTGTAGTATACCAATTCTAGTGGTCGACACCAGAGTATTTGTTCCAAAGTATTTATTAAAGCAACAACAAAGAAACAACCAGCCAACACGTGTTTCGTCACATGAAGGAAGTTTACTGTTATTCTTCAGGGCTGGGAAAGATACAAGACACTGAGTAAGTAATTACAAAAACAAAGATTTTACGTTGTTGCTGGGAAAACCGTAGTAAATTCATGTGGGGGATGTGGATCAGGCTCACCCCTATCACGTGGAAACCCTAAGTGGAGCAAAGTGATGAAGGTAATTGTACTAGTGACTTGGTGTATGTACAGAAGTCATAGTGGCAAAATCATGACTTTTTGATGGGGAGGAAAAAGCAGAGCAACAAGTGACATATTCCAAGAACAAGGTGACTGTTTGAAGGGGAGGAAAACACGGAACAACAAGAGACATAATCCAAAAACAAGGTGACTGCTGGTGCTCAGGTGGCCTCAAAATCGTGACTTTACAAAGACACATAACCTGTTCATCAATAATATGGACACATCAACACTCCACATCTTAAGTATAAGCATGACCCACGTTTGGTTGGTGTGCGGGGAAATGTAAATGACTGCCAACCAGCCATGTGGGTTGATGTATGATACCTGGCATAAAAGGGAGACTCAGGCACAGAAACTGTTGCAAGGGCTGGGTGGATGACCCAAACCAAAATAGGAAGCCAGATGGTCTCTAAAGGATGGAAGATTCGTACACAAGCTCACAAATGAAGGGAAACCGAGAATGAAGTGAGTGTGGCGGTGATGGGAGACATTACCTGTGTGGCGGTGTCAATCGATCGTGCTGTCTAGGGAAAGGGAGAGAAAGAAGGCCAGAATAAGGAGACTACCAGGGTACGTGGGGTAGAAACGCCCACTTAATATGGGGGTGGACATGAAAGAGCAAAAGGTACGAAAACTCACAACGAGGCCGATCGGGGATTGCAAACGGCCTATGTATCCTAGTACAATGTGCGGTCCACGTCGGGAAAACTTGACGTGGGTGCGGCCACTGGTGTGCGAGGCCACGAAGCAAGTGGTGCCTAGGGAGAAGTACAAAGGAAGAAAACGATATAACAAAGGTCATGAAGAACATGGATAATGGGAAAGTAGGAGCTCCAATCGCCTACCTTAAAGGAGCTCTAGTTACGTTGATGTGCGACGTGGAACTGAAGAAGGTGAGACCCCCGATCGGGTGTGAAATGCTGTGGGGAGGGAGAAGATATATTTTAAATGTATCTTCTCCCTCCCCACAGCACATTTCTGGTGTGGGGTTTACGACTTACACATTCACAGGGGTTACAGGGTATTTCCCCTGACCTGGCAGCACTGTGTTCACTCTCAGCATAACATACATAACGCATATCAGCCAGAGCGCCAAGCTTCCTGTTTTACTAAAAACCCTACATCGAGATAAATCTCGCTGCACTGCCAGAAGGTATCCATCAGCGTGGAAGTGACCCATTGCATGTCCAAAATGTGCAGGATTGTGCCACAGTTTTCATACGTGCCTAGTGGAATTGTTCCTTTACCTCTGAAACACAAGGAATACCGTGTAAGTTTCTGTGCAATTAGGGGTGGCCCCATCCTTTCTAGCTATGTATATTCACCCACCTTGGTATCCCAGATCGCCTGACACGAAATATCTAAGCTGTTGTTGAACCCTCCCCAATGAGACTCATTTCCCTTTGTATCATCGAGATGTATGGCCCTACACTGGAATTTCATGTCTGGAGTCCATTTGTTATTAAATAAGACTGCCCCAGACATGCTAAGGGCCAACATGGGACCACAGATGGAAGCAGGGGCTTAAGTGTTTGTGCACTGGTTCAGTGGTTTTGCAAATTTCAAGGATCTCTTCTCTGTGAAGTCTTGGGGCCAAAAGTATCCTACTCTATGGTGCCCTTCCTGTGCATCCTGTCTAGCTCAGTTTGAATGCTGCTAGGCTCAGTGAAAAGGTACAGTGTTGTTGATTGATTTTGTATCGTGTCATAGTCACTACTAATCTGTGGGGTTCTACCTTGTTGGGTTGTATTTCAGTCCTAATCCTACATAGGTATAGGTGGAGAAGGTATTTTGCTTTTTGGGGCATACCTTTTGGGGCAAGTGAAGTCTATCTGCACTTATTTCATGCAGTATTAGCTAACAGATGTGACATGACCTGGCTGTTGCCTTGGAGCAAACTGTGGTTATGTGCTGATACCATGTGTTGTGTAGGAGGGCACTGTTTAGTGCAAGTGGGATGGTAGTGTTAGGTTCGGTGTAATTGTAAGTGATATGGGAGAGGTCCCCACACAAGCGCTGTAATAGTCCCTGGGCGGACTCCATTAAACTAGGCAGATCTTTAGAGACGAATAGATGCCGCAACACCCAAAATAAATAGAAGGTATATAGGAGTGCAACAACACACAACTTATTGAACATCGCAGTTGTAGGATGAATCCTGGGGAGGTGTTGTCATTTGCCCGAGTTAGGCCCTGTAGGAATTGGTATAATTCTTGCACATATACAAGACCTTCATCCTAGACTTGCCTTTATTTTGCCATATTACCTTTTGACACACATTTTGCATTTGTGAAGGTTGGATTGGTTTCCCAGAAACACCCACCTTGCTGACACAAAACACTTTGTGAGAATCCTATCACACTGCCTTGGCATTTGATGCAAGGCCTCTCACATGCGTAATACCAATGTGTTTTATTATTACCTCCATATGGCAACCCAGCTATCTGTAGAACACAATGGCTACCTGATTACAATCTTGACCTGAGGCAAGGATGTCATTTGCTATATATAGCCTTTTGTTTCCTGAGTGTGCTGGGAGCGAAACATTACTCCACGTGTCACTGTTCATGCAATGCGGTGTAATGCGTGGCTCAGAGGCAGAAAAAAAACAGCAGGTGAGTGTGCATGTTGGTTGTGTGTGGATGGTGGGTCCAACAGCAGCTGAGGCTGGCTCCCCCACCCCCACTCACCTTAGGAGCAGTAAATGGGCTCTAGGCCACTGAAGGGGCCTGTCTGGCAAAGGGCAATGAAACAGTGACCCCTGAGGCTCTGCAGCTCGCCTGGGGCAGAGGCCTGTTTGAATGGTGCATGCTATGCCAAGCCGTGTTGTCTAGTAACCACCTTTAGAGGAGCCACAGGTGAAACGAGCACTGGGAGGTGGGAGGGTTAGGGGGATTGAGGTAGCAGTAGCTACACACGGTGTAAGAGCGAAAACGAGCTCCACCTAAGCTATAAGACCCACATATTTCACAATACCAACTGAAAACAAGTGTATGGTATTGTTTGAGACTTCAGGTTTTAGCCTGCATCGAAATTCCTGTATTTTCCAGCGCGCTCTGCATCAGCCAGCACCCGACTACAGTACTAGTACAGTGCTTTGTTTAACGAGGTGCCTCCACTTTCCCTTTCTGTCATAGTGCAACGAGGGTGGAAAGTGACGGGCGGAAGAGAGGCTGGGGAGTGGAACTAATATGGCGGGAGTTAAAATTAAATGCACTTTGTGACAGCAGGGGTACCTCTCCACTGCCACAGCATTAATCAACAGAGTGGAGGTGATCAAAGCACTTTTGTAACACCTCGGGTGGCTGACATGGCAACTGGAAAAGTGCTGCAATATTCAAAAACAAGCACCCAGAGTGGTCCTGACTTTACCCGCCCACCTCCTCTAAAGAGCGACTGCATCAGATCAGAGCTGCGACTCTGGACCTGAGGATCGGTCTTCGAGCCTCAGTGAATCTGGGCAAAACACTTAATCACCCTCGTGCGGTCGATAAATAATTGTACAAATTGACATAAAAAAAGCAGTGATCTCAGAAGGGTGGCCGCGTAATGTAAATTGGGGTCCTCGGGGGGAAGTGAGCGCTAAGCGGTCTCCCCCCGAGGAATTTCGCCCGTGTGGTACAGGCCATCAAAACTGATTGGCTAAGAGGCAGGGAGCAGCGCGAGCCAGGTAGGGACGTTAATTTAGGCAGGGAGTGAGCGCCGTAATTGCGCAGTTTAGTGAGGAGAGTAAGAGGGTTTTTCTGTGAGATTCAAGCGAACGCCTAGCGCCATGGTATCACAGGAAGCGCTGCGAGAGGCACTTCGAGTTATTGCGGAGGCAGGGAGAAGTGTCCTGCTTTTCCCCGAGGTTGACGATGTCGCTGCCCCCCCTGGTGAGGCCGCCGAGGAGGAATGTGGCGAGGGGTGTGCAGCATGCGGTGGAGGCTTGCCGGCTGGCGTCAGCGCTTCGAAGTGGCCTGCGGAGAGCGCGCTCGGCGAGAGGTCGAGGGACGCTCCCAGTGAGAAGAGGCCAGCTGAAGTCTTCAGGAGGCAGGAAGACACATTCGGTTTCCCCGGCGTTGTTGAGGGGGAACAACTGGCGTGGAGGGCTGCCGGGTGAGTCGTGCAGGGTCACGGGGAAGAGGGGTGTCCTAATTGAGGGAGGCCTTCAAGTGAGCTGAGGGGCACAGGAGTAGGGAGGGGCCGAGGAGCAGGGCCCAGCAGGGCAAGGCTAACGAGACCTAGACCTGTGGCAGTTTTTAGTGTGCCTCAGAGTGCAAGCAAGGCTCAAGGGAATGACGTTGACCAGCAGGTGCAGGGTAGCCTATTTCAAGGAGAGGAAAAGGTTCACCCCCTGGCGCTGGTGGATTATTTAAGTGGCAGTGAGGAGGATCCGACAGAACAGCACCAGCAGGTAGAGACTTGTATAGTACAACGCAATGTGGTGCCAGCAATTTTCATCGGCAAGGGGGTAAAAGACTCGGGGAGTATGGCAGGCGTGGGTCAATTTAACATTGTCAAGAATACCAGTGATGCTGCGCGAGATAGGCAGGCAGTTGAGACAGAGCGTCTGGGTCCACAGGAACAGGGAAAAAGGGGGCTGGTGAAGGAGGTCTCGCACCAAGGGAGTACTCAGGAGTATTACATAGCTTTCATGTATGACCAGGGATTGGAGCATACTCGTTTTAACAGGGAATACATTTTTCGGGATGCTTTGCTCAGCAGAGTAGATGCATTCAAGGGTCAAGGACTGGGTGAAGTACCGGGTTATTTAGAACCCAGCGGTGCCAGGGGACACACCCAAAGACTTCGGATTCTCCTGTCTCAGACTACAGAAATGCAGAGACTTCTTGGTGACGTCAAAGATCAGATTTATTGGCTGCAACCAGTAACAGGTATCCTGGAAGTACAACACGGTGTATGTTCTCAGGAGACTGCTCAACTTTACAAAGCTGGTCATCCCTTTTATACCAAATATTATGCTTCAGGCAAACATTCCTTATTTACAGTTGACCATTCACATATTTTCACGCCAAAGAAAAAGCAGAATCATGATGACAAGCCCATATTTCAGTTTGTCTGGCCCACAATCATTTACCCGGCAAGGCCCAACACTTTTTATCAGATAATCGGACGGACCCCTAATAAAATTGGGCACCTCCTCATCGTAAAGCAGGCCATAAAGAAAGGAACAGAGACAGGTGTGAGTAAGATTAGACATAGTTGTGTGCAATACAGGGTTTATGACATGTTGTGGCTTGATTCCTAATCTCGATCGGCCACTGGAAAAGGAACTGGCCGAACAGGTTTGGCTTCGGGCAGTGGAGTCAGCTTGCCCAGGTCACACAGAAGTCAACAGAGAGTGTACGTGTTCCTAAGACTTGTTCGGCCTTAGTCATCGGCCTATGTGAGGGCAACCACAAAATGGCTGCTGTACACAAAATGGAATCCGAGGGTTCAGAACGGAATCCCTGATTTCATGGTGATCTCACCACTCAAATGTGACGAAAAATACTCGCACACCTTACACTTGTCATTTTCGGTCTGATGTTACCAAAATCGTCATGATACGGCGATTCTTTTGACACGGGTGCAGAATTTCAGTACCACAGAACCTCCTTTTGCCCTTACATAGGCAATAACCTACACTCACGCTAATCTGAGTCTAGGTCTATATGCATGAAATCATTGAAATGATGCTGTAGCATCAACCTATTACTTAGCTCGTCTCTCGATATAGGTTTCCTTACACATGATGTAGCACAGAGGCCACATATAGTAGGAGCACACTGTACGCACAGACAGAACAGAAAAAGAATGGCTAAGATCATCCCAATGATCATCAGAATCTTCCATCCCCAGGCGGATATCAGTTCCCAGAACCACCCCATCAACGACCAATCTCCTTTATCCACATGTATAGAGTCGGAGATCTTATGCAGTTTGGAAATGGCCTGGTACACTGTCGGGGCATTATCTGGAATGAAAATGCAGCAACTTGATTGGATCACTTTACATACCCCACCTCGGTCTGCAAGTATGACATCTAATGCAACTCTGTTCAGGAGTGTCATAAGACGATCCGACTGGAGCTCAGCAGTCAAGTTACTAAGGGCACCGGCAGTTTCAACTACGGTGGATTCGACCACCCTCGTCAATTGTCGTATGATCCTGCTGTTAACCATAGGTCCCCAAAACGGCAGAAAACCCTTCAAGAAATCTCCTAATTCTTGTCCTGCAGTATCTTCCTCAGTGAAGACACCTCTAACTACCCTTGTCTTGTGGTAGTCTGCCACGGCTGTGTAGGTGGGAGGCAACAGGAACGAGACAAAACATGTGCCAGAGAAATCAGGGGCAACCATGTGTAGGCTCTATCATAGCAGATGAAATAGGTACCCTTAGCTGCTAAGAACGAATGGGAAGTCTGGGACGCAAAGACATATGTCTCTTTGCAGATACTCTTCCCTAGCTGAGCTCTTGGATTCTTGCCATTACCCTGCAGACAGTAGTGACCCTGATAGGGTACAACGCAAATCGGGGAGGATCTTTTTGCACGCTGGTTCTCACTCAGACTAACTCCATATCCGGTTACATTCCATCCAATGTATGCCAGTGTCTCATCTCTCGGGATAGTCTCATAGGAAGTTATGTTATGTTATGTTTAGGTCTCTTTTATAGCGCCCGGCTACCCCGAGGGGTGTCCCGTCGCTTTGGCAAAGAGAACTGTAGAGGAGAACACAACACAGCAGCTCACGGAGGTCTAAGAGGAAGTCATACTGAAAAGAGCCAGGTTTTCAGCTCCTTTCTGAAAGAAAGGAGACTGTTTGACTTTCTTAAGGAGACAGGTAGCTCATTCCAGCAACGCGGGACCAAGTATCGGAAGGAAAGTTCCTCTAATCATATCTACTACACCCTTAACGAGAGCACTACTCTTTGGACTATCTTTTACAGAACGTAGGGGATGGACTTCACGAGCATAGATGAACATCGTTCTGTATGCCCATACAGAACCATTGTAGCTGAATGGCAGGACCAGGTAGGGAATCCCTATATCAGTAGTATGAGGCATAAGACCACACACCCAACAGTTAGTTGTGTTCACTACTAATTGGTGTTGGTGCAGAAGCTGAATGAAAGAGTATTAACGAATTCCAATCTTCTAAAGGATTCATGTTCAGGCAGAGGGTGAAAAGAATGTGAGGAAACAGTAGAAGAAGGCATAGGCTGTGCAGTGGGTAAAAACGTCACTCGAAAAGAGAATAAAACATATCCTAATAAAAACATCATTACGCTAAACAACATGAAAATGCATAGTGTCAGAAAACGTTTTCTAGTCATCATTGTACACATTTTGGCTCTAAAGCTCATCTCTTTGGCAGGTCTCTCCATCTCGAAAAACTCCATCCTCTAACCTTGCTGCTCGCGGAGGTAGGGTGTTCCGTGCTAAGGAATGCGCCTGTCAGTCCAGGGAACTCCCAAGGACCAGCCAGAACCGTCGACCTTGTGTCTTCGGCTTGCACTCCAAAGACTTGACGCCGCGACCCTACAGCTGAACCCGGATGGTGGTTCGAAAAACAAAAATCAAAAAAGTTTCTCAGATGAGAGAGCTGCACTTTCAAAAATAGCAAAGAAAAGGAATTTTTATTTATTTGTCCATAGTTCTCGGCCTCAAATTATAACGGCTTTTTCCTGGTAATGTCTCATTTCGAAACAACAGGTCAGGCTCAGTAGTGTCCAATCGAACTGCAGATGGCACGGTTTCTTGCAGAAGATCGTCGCTTTCACGCTCAGAATTTGTCCCAATTAAACGTGCATCGCGAAAAGGCAGAAAACGAGGCACAGTCTCAGTTTCAGAATCTGCGATACCCTCCTGGACCCACGGCAGAGGCAAAGGGACCCTCTTACAGTGTACGCCGTGGATCCAGTTCTTCTTTCCTTGCACTCGCACTGCAGATCTCGTTGATAACAGGACTAAATAGGGGCCGTTCCAGCGGGGCTGATCATTCTTTGTCCGCTGAAAGTTTTTGACTAAAACCCATGAACCAGGATCGATGATGTGTCCTGGATCTTCAGATGCCTGAGGCAGTGTATCGTGAACCTGTTGGTGTAAAACACGCAATTTAGCCGTCAAATCATACAAGTAATCGAGCAGTACAGGGTGTTCAATCTCGCTGAATTTCGTCGGCCTCGGCACTCCCCATATGTTGGCCGGGCGACCGAACACAATCTCATACGGACTAAGTCCCACTCGTGAATGCACAGTCATTCTTGTCGAAAGAAGTGCTAGTCGCAACGCATCAGGCCATTTAAGACCAGAGCTCGCTTGTATCTTGGCCAGTTTCAGTTTTAATGTGCCATTATAGCACTCTACTAGTCCAGCTGATTGGGGGTGATTTGCAGCGTGAAATTTTTGCCGGATTCCTAGCCCTTCACATACTCTCTTCATCACTCGACCTACAAATTCACTCCCATTATCACTCCAGACCATTCTCGGCAAACCAAATCTGGGGAAGAATTCTTTGACAAGGGCTTTAGCTGTGGACATGGCAGTGTTATCTTTCAGGGGATATGCTTCTACCCATCTCGAAAAGGCACAAACAACAACGCGTACGTATTTTAAGTTGTTGCACCTCTCCATGTGGATGAAATCTAGCTGCAAAACCTCGAACGGATACGTTGGAGGGGCAAAATGACCAGCTGGAGTTGGAGTTCCCCTACCAGGGTTGTATTTCAGACAAACCATACAATTCTTGACCACATTCTCTGCACACTTAGGAATTCCAGCATTTTGCCATACTGGAGCAACTTACAGATCCCTTTCACACTGAAAAGAGCCATTCCATGCGCCATCGTAACCACTGCAAGCACATACGCATCGGGTAACAACCATCGCTGATGCTCTGACAATTCAACCCAACAACCATTCGCATCCAATTTACCCGTGCTCTCTCTCCACACACTCAACTCTTTCTCTGTAGCTTCAGCTTGAATAGACTTCACACTCTCTAGCATATCTTCACACATTCCAACGTCACCAATCCATCTTGCAGGGCCCGCCACATACATTCGACTCATCACATCTCTTGCTGTTGCTTTCGCCACTTCATTAGCAAACGCATTACCGCGACCAACGTCGTCAGTAACCTTCTTGTGTGCACTACATTTCACAATCGCAACTTGCAATGGCAAGGTAAGTGACTCAAGAAGCTCATTCACCAGCTGACCATGCTGTATCTTGGCTCCATGCGAAGTCAGAAACCCACGCTCTTTCCACAATCGTCCAAAACTATGAGCCACACCAAACGCATACTGGCTGTCAGTATATATGTTCACTTTCATTCCTTTCGATAATACACACGCTCTCGTAAGTGCAATCAACTCGGCTGCTTGAGCTGAATTATGTGGGATACGTGCAGCTTCAACAACCGTCTGCAAAGTCGTGACAGCATATGCTGCAGTCGTATCACCATTCGGAAGCTTGAAGCATGAACCATCCACCCATAAGGTACCATCATACTTCACAAGAGGAGTGTCCTTAAGATCTACTCTCCCTTTCATTTCTTCTTCTGTCCTAAGAAAGCAATCATGCTGTTCAGAAACATCTGTCTCTGCTACAATCGGCAACAACGTGGCTGGATTCAACGTGTTGCATCTCTTTATGTGCACATGACTCGCTAAAAGTGTTAACTCATAACCTGACAATCGAGCACTAGTTAAGTGCTGTGTCTTGGTCCTGTTTAACAAAGTGTCCACTGCATGTGGAACCATTACAATTAACATATTATTCATCACTAAACCAGCAGACTGTCGAATAGAAACAGCTGCTGCTGCCGTCGCTCTCAAGCAACTCGGCAACGCTCTAGCCACCGGATTTAAAGTTGACGAAAAATACGCACATGGACGGTGCTTGTCCCCAAAAGACTGTGTCAGCACTGACAACGCACAACCTTCTTTCTCATGGACATACAGTGTAAAGGGCTTACTGTAGTCGGGGGTACCCAACACAGGAGCCGGACACAATGCATCACGTAATTCGGAAAAACTTTTCTGACAATCTTCAGACCACGGAAGGGGATTAGGCGTATCTTTACAGGTCAATGCCACCAAAGGTTTGGCCAGCAAGGAAAAATTCGGTATCCATTGTCTGCAATATGACGTGATACCCAAGAAAGCTCGCACTTCTCTCTGTGTAATTGGCACACTCAACTTTGCAATCGCTTGAATTCGTTCTGGGGTCAATCTTCTTCCCTCCTTCGATAAGAGATGACCTAAGTAGGTCACTTCTTGTCGACAATACTGTAATTTAGAAAGGGACACTTTATGATGCAGATCAGACAAATGACGCAACAACGACAAGGTGGCTTCTTTACAAATCTCCTCAGTATCTGCAGCGACTAGTACATCGTCGACGTACTGAATAAGAGCAGCACCATCAGGTAAAACAATCGTATCAAGCTGTGTCTTCAACGCCTGACTATATATTGATGGACTCTCCCAATAGCCTTGGGGAGCGCGTTTGAACCGGAATCTTCGTCCTCCTAAACGGAAGCCGAAAATATCCCTACTCTCCTCGGCAATCGGGATGCTGAAAAAGGCATTTTTCAGGTCAATCACCGAGAACCAAGTGGCGGAAGCTGGAATCATCGTTAATAAGGCAGTGATATCAGGAACAACTGGAAACTGTGGAACAACTATTTTATTCACCTCCCTAAGATCAATCACAAACCTGTAAACAGGTGGCTGAGAAGAGTCAGTTCGTTTCAGAACAGGCAGAACAGGGCTATTGCAAACGTTACCTCTTGTTTCTTCAATGACACCTTTCTCAATCAGGTCATGAATGATCGCTAGCAACGCCTTTTCACCTTCACTAGAGATCTTGTATTGGGGAATACGTGGCATTTTAACATTCGCTTTCAATGTCACAACATATGGCGGAATCTCCAAAAGACCCACATCATTAGGACAAGTAGCCCAAATAGTATCAGGAAGAGAAAACCGTTCTGCCGGAAGTTTATCCTTCGACAAATACATTGAGGAGACCACTTTCTTACCCAGTGTAAGCTGTACTCCCGAAGGAGAACAATACAATGTTGCGTACAATCTTTTCAACAGATCCAATCCTAACAAGTTCTCACCACAACCTGTTGTCAGAATAAGGGGCGCTTCGAATTCACAAGGTCCAACAGAAAGAGACATAGGACTAGAAATCGGGTTCCTAACCGGGGCGCCAAAAAAACCTACTGAAACATTCATTTCGCCAGACAAAGGTGCGCCAGGGAGTTTAGAGTGCATAATAGAACTCTTTGTAGCACCAGTATCCAACAGAAAAGGCTCTGACACACCTGATGTAATTACCTCAACATAAGGTCCACTCTGATCTACTGGAACTGAAACAACTCCCTCTCTTTGTCTATGGCTGTCCTCGCAATCATCACCTTCCATATTCTCACCTTCTGCATAGTAGTCATCAGCATAGTACTGAGTCGTTCTACCAGACGCGCTATTCTGCTGATCAAAATTATTCATTGAATTCTGTGGAGGAAAGGGACGTGTGTTTTGGGGAAAACCTCCACGTCCTCTACCTCTAGGAGCTTGTGGAGCACCCCGACCTCTTGCGCTAGAAACACCATTCACACTTTGTAACAAAACAGGGCAGCTACTTTTAAAATGACCCTCTTCTTTGCAATATGCACACTGATTAGGGCCTACAGGAAAACGTTGCTGAGAAAACTCGAACCTTTGCGAGTTTCTCTGAAATTGCTGAGGTTGCTGATAATCATGCTGGCCACCACGAGGTGGATACGCCTGCTGCAAAAGAACCTTCGTCTTCAATTCTTTAGTTTTCTTGTCTGCTCTATCCTTCTCGTCCGTATCTCTATTCTCGTAGTACTGTGCAGTAGCCAATATCTGTGCTGATGAGGAAACGGCCCACGAACTCTCTGAATCTTTCAATTTCTTACACAACTCAGGAAGCAAATTGTGCACAAACTTGTCAACGAACAACCGTTGACCACCTTCTGTACTCATGTCTTGACCACTGTGGTCGATAAACGTCTCTTCAAACCTGGTGAAGAAATCAGACACGGTTTCCTCTTTCTTCTGCTTACATGCAGACAATTTATCCCAATTTACATGCATCGCAGGCATTAAAGTCTTTATATAAGTAACGATCTTACCAGGGAGTTCTGCTACTAAAGGCTCAGGTTTAGCACCACCAACTTGTCGGCCGTCTGCAGCAGCAATATTAACCCAGGTATCACCTAACTCCTGCGCATGATCTGTATGACGAATCAATCCCCACAAAGGCTGTGGAACCACATTTCCAAATAACATGTCTATATCAGCTAGATTCATAACACATGAGTCTGCAGTCTGAGATAGTTCCTTATAATACCCTGCAGGATTTTTCCGGGGGTCAAGTAAAGTCTGCTTAAGAGCCAAGACTTCAGCACGTTTCCATGGAATATGTACCCAAACACGCTGAAAATGAGGCTGAACAGGTGGATTAGCTGCTAGATCCCCTTCTTTCCAAACTGGGGGAACTTCTCTCATCGGATATTGTCGCGCTTTTCTCCTAGCAGAGGGATCAGGTTCAAACAACGACCGAGAGATAGCCTCACTCCTAAATGACAACAATGTCGCAACTGCTCTCTCAACATCGGAACCCACAATCGTGCCTTTCGCAAATTCGAACCGTACACAACATAACTCAGGTGGATTGGGTTCCAAACCATTATCCTCCAATTCTTCACAAAGAAAAGCACACATTTTGTCAAAAACATATCTCTGCTTTGGTGCTTCCCATTGACGAAAAACATCCATAACAGACTCTAGCTCATATCTTGTGGGGTCAGTAACCCATTTATGTGCCAAATAATCCAATGTTTCCCGTTCTCTAGAATCAGGTAGTTGACTACGCAACTGTTTACGCGTTGAAACAGGGGTCATACTTGATGCCCCAAAGAAAGGAGATAGAAGACTAGCAACAGTATCAGTCATCCTCTGTCGAACAGAAGGAGAAGTCGACAAAAGAACAGGAGGAAAAACAGGATGAGACAAGGCAGACGCAGAGGCAGTATCGGAAGGAATATCGGAAGAAGTAGTCGATACAGTAGGCAAAGTCGTAGGAAATACAGGTGGAGCAGGTAGCAAAGTCGGCGGCCCTTGAGGAGGCTGCGCCGTAGCAGTGGGAACCAACTGAAGAGGAGCTGGCGGTTGTGGAAGAACCTGAGGTAAAACAACCGGAGGTTGCACAACTAAAGGTTGCGGAGGTGCTGTAGCACTCTGCGCATAAGGGGGTGGCGAGCTCAGCAAATGCGACATTAAAGGATCTTTCTCAAGTTCCTTTGCTGCATCCCGCTGAAGAGGCGGCAAAACTGGATAGCATTTATCAACTGCCATTTTACGTTGCCTGTGCCTCACTCGCTTGTTCTTCTTCTTCGTCTTTATACTGCATACCAGCTTGCATTATCGAGATACCCTTTTCTCTTTTATTCCTTTTTGCTAATTTAATTTCTTTCTGTTTGGCTTCCTTTCGCCATAGGCGGAATGAGTCAAACATTGCCGGCCGGGATTTCTTCTTAAAAAGTCTAACCTCTAGATTGTCTAAGATTTCCGTGTCAAAACTACCATATTGGGGCCATTTGAGGACACCGTCCTTTCTCGTGTATCGGATCCACACTTCATTATATGTGATGGGGCCCACGCCGTGCTTCACATAGAGTTCATAGGTTGGAGTTCCAATCGGAGGAACCGGACACGAGTCCTCCAATCGGGAATCCCTATTTCGACCACAACAAAACAAATTTCCAAGTCTGCTAAGACCAGACATCTTCGCTCACTAGTCTAGCTTCAAACTTCAAAGGATTATCAAATACGATAGTCTCGTGAATACACGAGTCCCTCGGCTTTGGTACTTGCAAGTTCCAAATCAAAGATCCCAAGGGGATACCCAAAAACTAAGGACTGGGAGACGCTCCACTCATACTTAACTGAGGTATCGATGGCGTCACCAGAAGACTCGTCTATCGTCTCGCTCTACAAATCGTCAAAGGGTCCAAGACAGGGTGATATTCAGGGCAGCAGTCCTTCATAGCCGTTGGAAAGCGGGGAACCTCGCAGCAAAGACTTTCGGACCACCACGACATACAGGGGTCGATGAAGTGGTTGGCCTTCCTCCAGAATTTTCACACGAAGCTCCTCACGAACCTCTGGCTTGGACCGGTACCGCTGAAATCGCCCGACGTTGGGCGCCAAATGAAGTACCGGGTTATTTAGAACCCAGCGGTGCCAGGGGACACACCCAAAGACTTCGGATTCTCCTGTCTCAGACTACAGAAATGCAGAGACTTCTTGGTGACGTCAAAGATCAGATTTATTGGCTGCAACCAGTAACAGGTATCCTGGAAGTACAACACAGTGTATGTTCTCAGGAGACTGCTCAACTTTACAAAGGTGGTCATCCCTTTTATACCAAATATTATGCTTCAGGCAAACATTCCTTATTTACAGTTGACCATTCACATATTTTCGCGACAAAGAAAAAGCAGAATCATGATGACAAGCCCATATTTCAGTTTGTCCGGCCCACAATCAATTACCCAGCAAGGCCCAACACTTTTCATCAGATAATCGGACGGACCCCTAATAAAATTGGGCACCTCCTCATCGTAAAGCAGGCCATAAAGAAAGGAACAGAGACAGGTGTGAGTAAGATTAGACATAGTTGTGTGCAATACAGGGTTTATGACATGTTGTGGCTTGATTCCTAATCTCGATCGGCCACTGGAAAAGGAACTGGCCGAACAGGTTTGGCTTCGGACAGTGGAGTCAGCTTGCCCAGGTCACACAGAAGTCAACAGAGAGTGTACGTGTTCCTAAGACTTTTTTGGCCTTAGTCATCGGCCTATGTGAGGGCAACCACAAAATGGCTGCCGTACACAAAATGGAATCCGAAGGTTCAGAACGGAATCCCTGATTTCATGGTGATCTCACCACTCAAATGTGACGAAAAATACTCGCACACCTTACACTTGTCATTTTCGGTCTGATGTTACCAAAATCGTCATGATATGGCGATTCTTTTGACACGGGTACAGAATTTCAGTACCACATGGGGTGGCACTATTTGGCAAGGTAGACTGTCAGATTGCCGAGTCCAAGTGCAGTGGTTGGAAGCCCTTTATGTCCCTGCGCCTTCAGATCATGAGGCCAGCCAACTACTCCTTGGAGTCACCCTGGGTTATGGGTTCTAGAGATGCAGGTCCAGTACTTCTCACCCAGGCAGGTGGTTAGCAGGCAACAGATCAGCACATCAACGTAGGAGTGGCAGTCTTTCAGAAGCACAGCAGTCCTTCCTAGAAGAGTAACTACAGGTCCAGATATGTACTGAAGTGATGGTGTATGAGGTCCAGTATTTATACCCAGTGGTGCTGTTGAAGTCGGGGAGACTTCAAAAGACATGCCTTTTGAAGTGCTCCTATGTCCTCCCAACCCTGCCATGGCCCCTGACTAACCAAAGGGGTATGCAGCCTTTGTGTGGGGTCAGGACACAAACTATTCAGATGTAAGCGAGACTGTGTACTGCTCCTCCCTCCTATCCTACCAGTGATGGCCCATTGAGACACACCTAAGCTTCTTTTGTGAGCATGGCTGTCTAGGAGGAATACACAAAGCCCAATTGCCAACTCCACCCAGTCAGGTGACCAGAGACAGGGTGCAGACACCAAATGGCTAAGGAAAGAAAATGCAAACTATCTAAAAGTGAGAGATGGAGCTGTGATGCACTCAATAATCTAGTTTAAACAATGTAATCAATTAAACACTTTAAGAAACATAGATAAACCAATATGTGTGCACCAGGTAAAAGGCCCTGCAAGCCGTCTGTATCATAATGAAAAGAAAACCCAGATAGCTATCTGGGGATACCCAGTGCACTACAGGGGTGTCGCTGAACGCATTTCAACAAAATTGTCAGATCATTTTATCCAATGTAGGAATCACAAAATATACGCTATTAACCATAGTCCTCTTTAGTTGTTCGATGTATCCAATGAATCCAAAATTCCAAACTTCAAGTGAAGAGAAAATGCAAAAATGCTTGACATCAGTTGCCTGTCACTGCACTGCACTGCACTGCACTGGTTACCTGTCCGCGAGAGGATAAAGTTTAAATCCCTCTGTATTGCTCACAAATCACTACAAGGCAAGGGCCCCCCCATTCTGAAGGAATTAGTGCTCCCCTACAAAGCTAATAGGCCCCTTCGTTCAGATCATGAACGTCGAGCCATAGTACACAGAGCAAAAAGGGCACGATCAGGTGGACGTAGGTTTTCCATCAATGCAGCTACCTTGTGGAATTCTTTACCACTCAAGCTCCGAGTTGAACCAAACCTTCTTCGCTTTCGCAAGCTCCTAAAAACCTTCCTGTTCCCTCAGGGCCTTTGATTCCACCTTCCGTCTGTAGCAGTTTGGGTTCTGCTGCGCTGGGATGCCCCAGGGTAAACACGCGCTTTATAAATCCGCATCCAATCCAATTCAATCCACATCAGCATATGATGTCAAGCATTTTTGCATTTTGATTTTGTGAAACTTCATTGCAAATATTGTGAATAAACCAATTTGCAATTTTCCCTTCACTTGAAGTTTGGAATTTTGGATTCATTAGATACATCGAACAACTAAAGAGGACTATGGTTAATAGTGTATATTTTGTGATTCCTAACATTGGATAAAATTATCTGACAATTTTGTTGAAACACGTTCAGCGACACCCCTGAGGTGCACTGGGTATCCCCAGATAGCTATCTGGGTTTTCTTTTCAACTTTCTAAAAGTGGCATTTTCAGAATTGTAATTTAAAGTCCGACCTTAACATAAGTCAGGATGTTAAATTAAGATTCTAGAGACACCATGGGCCGTTTAGGGTGCTCAAAAGGGTTTTAGACCCGTTTGCGCATGCTAAACCTTGGGCCCATGTACAAAACCTATTTTGCAAGTTGTTAATTAATTAGCGACTCTCAAAATTTGTTTTGCGACTTGCTATTAGGAAGGGGCGTTCCCTTCCTAATAGCGACTCGTGAGGCATGTATGAATGTTTTGCTCCTGCAATTGCGGTCGCGAAACACTTGCAAATTACCACCCACTTCAAGTAGGTGGTAATGCAATCGCAAATGGGAAGGGGTCCCCAGGGGACCCCTTCCCCATTGCAAATGCATGCGAAAATATTTTTACGGGCAGGCAGTGGTCCCATCAACCAGGGCATGCCCTTAAAAAATTAAACGAAAACGTAAGGTAGTGAGGACCCCATAGATAGGGAGTCCCTTGATGGGTCCAGTGCCGGGTGCAGTGCCCCATCACTTTCCCTGTCCCCAGAGGAGTGGGTAGATAGGAGAGAAGAAATGGGGCACAGCTGGCTATGCCAAGGAGATAGCTCGGTTGGGTTTGGAGGATAAAAAGGCCTTGTTGGCCTAGGAGTTGAGTCTCAAGGCGTTGATCCTTGAAGAGAAAAAGCTAAAGACTGAGAGGGTCTTAGCACAGGAGAGGATGGCAGAGGCAGAGAGGGCCTTTTCCAGCGAGCTCTGGAGGGTAGAATGTCCCCTGAGAGTAGTTTTAGTTGTCTGGATTCACCAGTGAGGGTCGGGTCCAGTGGTGGCAGCAATATGGAGTCCAGTGCAGGAAGTCCCACTCCCAGGTCCTAGAGCTTGGTACCTACTTCCCAGGAAGAGGGTTTTACACCTGAAGGGTATAGGTTGAGGTTCGGGGGCAGTAGGAAACTTTCTCACCAGTCTTGGGGGGAGTTTGTGGATGAATGCTGTGATGCACTGACAGGTTGGGTGATGGGTAGCACGGCAAATAATTTGGAAGGGCTGTTCAATCTGGTTGTCAGAGAGCACATGTTCAGTAATTGTTTTCCGGGGTTACGCCAACACCTGTTGGAATGTGAATTCCAACAGGTGTTGGCGTAACCCTGATCCCAGGGAGCTTGCACGGGAGGCAGACATCTGGCTGTGTGACGGAGGGTCTGAAGAGGCAATTGGAAGTGATCCTAAAAAGAGTGGCTCAGGTATATTCTGGTTCAGTGTGGGGGGAGAGGTTCTGAGTAGCCCAGCCAGGTCCCGGTGTAGTGGGAGGGGTGTAGGAGGTCACATCCTGTCTCAGTGGAGGAGGAGTGAGTGTGCGCTGTGTTCCAAGGTGCCCAACACCCAGTCTCAGGTCCTGGAGGGTTCCCTAAGGGAACGCCAGGTTAGTGGCTTAGACTGTACTAGTAGGCCATTTGAGGGGGATCTCCTAGTATCAGGAGAACGTGGAGCGTCTGTAAACAGAGCTCCAGCAATTCTGGTGTCTGGCAGTGCCGCTCCTAAGTGGAGGGTGCAGAAGTCCAGAGTGAGGGGTGAGAGGGTGATGTGTTCCCCAGTGGAAGAACTAGTGGGTCAGGGGCCAGCCAGAAGAGCTGAGCCTTCTAGGAGTGACCATGGTGACACCACTTCTGTCCTAGGGGATCTTCGCGTAGTGTCAGATGGACAGGGGTCGGGAGATCTGCGCTAGGCAGACTGTCACGCAACACATGAGGTATGTGTTACCATCAGGGGGAAGCTGTGTGCGCCCCCGGAACTCCTGGTGTGCCAGGCAAGTGTTGAACCGCAGGGATTAGTCCCTGGGTTGTGAGGCTAGGTTCAGGTTCTGCCTGACCTGGAGGGAAGGACATCTGTAACCAGTGTCCTGACCGGTTTGTCTTCTAGGGGTACCACTCCAGGCTGGAGGGTGCAAAGGGAGGAATTCTCCCACCTCTGATCCCGGTTCAACCGCAGGGTTAAGTCCCTGGGTTGGGAGGCCAGGTTCAGGTTCTGCCTGACCTGGAGGGAAAGACATCTGTAATCAGTGTCCCTACCATTTTGTCTTCTAGGGGTACCCCTCCAGGTTGGAGGTGCAGAGCTCTGGAAGGGGGTGCAGAGGGAGGGATTCCTCGCCGCTGACCCCAGTGCAATCTGAGGGTTTAGACCCTAGGTTAGGAGACCAGTTGCTCGAGAGAGAGGTCCTGAACTGGTGGGAGAATTGTGTTCTGAGGGTGCCTCATAGGAGGAGAATGCGGAACCCCAGAAGGAGATGTAGGGGGAGGAGGGCCTCGCCCGTGACTTCTGGACAGCCTGAGGGTGCGGTCCCTAGGCTGGAGGATCAGTGGAAATTTAGAACTGCACTGATGAGAGGAAGGGTGTAGAATGGTTACTATGTGCCAGGGGTTACTGCCCCCCACTCTGTGAGATGGCAAGGACCAGAGACATATTAATGGCCTAGGGCCTGGTCCTGGCCACGGACAACGAGGGAGAGCCAGTGGGGTAGCTTAGTTGGTCCTGGGAACTTTGACATAGGGAACCACTTGGGTTCAGAATGGCGTAGTACCGGAGTGTGCCCCTGCAGTTGTGGGCCCGCGTCTGTGTTCTATCACCCAAAGCAGGGAAGTCCATCAAGGTAGGGATTGGTCTGCCCTGCGTTTTGGCTGGATGGGGGTTGTGTAGGACTTGGCCCTTTTTGCACGGTCATCCCTGAACTCTTTGCCTTCCTCCTAGCCTTTTTTCTGACATGGTCTTGGTGGTTCTAGGACTCTGGGCACTTTAGCACTTCTGTCCAGTGTAAAGTGCCTGTGCTCTCTGTTGTAAACATGGTAAGATTGGTCTACACCTGTTTGGCATATTTAATTTACCTGTCTGTCCCTTGTAAAGGGGTATCTCAGATATCCAGGCCGGTAAATTAAATGCTACTGGTGGGCTTGCAGCGCTGATTGCGCCAACCACCAAAGTAGCCTTTCAAACCTATCTCAGGCCTCTGCCATTGCAGGGCCTGTGCACCCAGCGTTACGGCCGCTGTGACGTGACACCTACAGTGTGTGCCATGTTGGTGACCCCCCCTTTTACTGCATGTAAGTCACCCCTAAGGTAGCCCCTAGCTAGCAGGGTGCATTATACGCAAAAGGTAGGACATGTACCTTAAGTGTGTGACATGTCCTGGTAGTCACTGATGTGAGGCTGCCCTCTCATAGGAATGCATTGGGGATACTCTGATAAGTGTTTCAGTGGTAATTCCTGGTATGAGAGGACCAGCGTGGTCAAGTTTGGTATGGTTGGAATAGTAATAATAAATGCTGCGCAATGGTGTGTGCAGATTTATTTTCACTATTTTAGAAGTGCCACATTTGGAAGTTGGCATTTCTGTGTGCTATGTGTCTGCCTCCCTGATGTGGATTGCATGTCTGGCTTTGGAGTGACAGGGGCTGGTGAGGTGTATGTGGCACCAGTGAGGGCAGGGTGAGTCAGCTCTAGGCTTTATGGGAGATCTGCATTTGGAGTAGTGGGAGGAGTAGTACCCTGACCCTGAATAGGTCTGTGACTGCCTGGGTGAATGCTGGCTCCACCCCCCTGTGGTGGTCTGATTACCGAGCCCCCACCTGATAATGGGGAAGAGGAGCCCTGTAAACAGAATGCTAAAAAAAAAACAGTTCAGGCTGTTTCCCCTAAGCCCTGTGCCAAGGGCTGACAAAGAAAATGTACTATAAATGTTGGGGTTGTGACTGCATGAAAAGGTTATGCTTTGTGTGCTTCCTGGTGACTGGTTGCTGCTGGGCCCAAGGAGGAACCGCCACGACGGACTACCTCACTGCTGGAGGGCCCTGTGAGCTGTTCTGCCTGGACCCAGCCTTTTTCCCTTGACCTTTGGGGTCCCAGCGCCTCATGAGCGCTGCACCTTTATTTGTATGCTCCAGGAAGAGGGGAGTGTGAGGGGAGTGTTTTGTTTCAATTTGCAGCGCTGTGCTGTGACAAATGTAGAGGGAATCCTGATGTGGGGATTCCCCTGCAATTGTTGTTGGAAGCGGGAGCCCACCACGCTATTTTGGGATCCTGACGGCGGGAGCCTATGCCACATTGTTGCTGCTGCTGGAAGTGGGAGCCCACCCCGCACTGTGGTGTCCTGAGAAGACGTGTGGGCATCCCCCCTGCATTGCTAGAAATAGCGGGAGCCCACCCCGCATTGGAGTTATTTTGTATTGAAGAGTGGGCGCCCACCCCGCTGTTGTGTGCCCCTCTGAGCGGGAGTCCACCCCTCATTGATGTCTATTTTACGGTGGGAGCCTACCCCGCACTTCGCCATGAAGAAGAGGGAGCCTCCGCAACGTGACCCGGAAGCCAGGCAAAGTGCCACCTGGTTGTGGGCGGAGCCTCGCATTACCATCAGGAAGCCGAGCGCCCAAGCTACTGCCAAGCCTGAAGTCCAGGCGGGAGCCTACCCTGCGCTGATGCATCCCTGGAGGAACCGGAGACTTTGCTCCAGTTTCTGCGCGGCGCAGAAGGTGGTGTGGCTGCCCGAGGAGACCGGAGGAGTCTGTAGAGATCGTCCCGGTGAGTGGGGCTTAAGTCTGTGCGCATTGGTGGTGCCGATTGAGGGCACCGGGAAGAGGCACCGGAAGAGTCCCAGAAGAAGGGGCTCACGGGGCACGGTGTCTGGAAGGCCTGAAAGGGGGCTTTAAAGGCACAGTGGTGCCAGTGCTGATCGGATCCCTCCACAGCTGCACTGCCCAAGCGCAGGCAGCTGCAACGTGGGGCCATATTGTTTTTGAGAGTCCCAGAGTGAGACTCCCCCAGGCATAGTGGTGCCACGGCCAATTTCCTACAGCTACCCCGCCGGACAGAGGGGAGCTGCAACAAAGGGGGCATTTTTGTTTGGTCATTGATGAGGAGGGGGTGAGATGCACCCCTGTGCCCCAGTGCATTTTGTACATTGCTGCACTGCATCGGCAGCCAGATGATCACGTGGAAGGCTCTAGCATCGCGCCCAGACATTCTGGACAAAGGGCATTGGGCCCACCTTCAAAGGCCAGTTGGCCTGGGGTCATTTTTATGGTGAGGCCTAATGAGATGGTATAATGTGTTTATGCCTAATATGAGGCTTGCATAATGTGTTTATGCTAATGTGATGCCTAATGCAAATGTCATGCTGTGATGTTTAGGCCTAATGAGATGGTATAATATAGTATGCTTATGATGTTTTATGCCTAAGGTGATGCTAAGTGCAGTATTTAGCCAGTAGTTACTGGTAGTGTTTCATTTTTAGGTCTCGCCTGAGCTAGCGCATGCGCTGCTCTGCGAGACATTTAGTAAGCGGGCTTTTAAAAGTGCTACCACACACTTTTGCTGACCTAGCGCTTGTGGTTACGCATGTGTGCACGCGCGCAGCCGACAGCTTTCAGCGCCCGATCAGGCGCCATATGGCTTTCCTCTCACTTGCTCTTTCAATGCACCTCCGCCCCTGCCACACCGCGTCCCGCGTTAATTGTAAACATATGTGCAAACGTGCTTTCACTCGTGTGCACCACTTTCGAAGCCGGACTGTCCATGTCCTAATTCCCTGATTGATTATCGCTGGGTTTGCACCTTTATGGAGTGCTAGCAACCCCCTGCACAGTGCCCGCACTCATACTCCTCCTGCTGTCCACCTTCTTGCTGCCCCCTCCCGCTGTCAGTAGTGCTCCTAGCCCCCTCCCACTGTCCGTGTTAGCCACAACAACATAAAGTGTTGCGTGTTATTTCCCTTTTGCTGCTCTACAACGTGGCAAAATAATTTACAAAATCAATGGATCTCGCACTGGTGCAAACTATTGGCTTTAGCAATGTATGGCATGCCTTTAGAATTATGCCTAGAGGAAAATAATGTTTTTTTTTTTAATTAAGTTTGTGGATCTTCTATCCCTGTGCTGCATATTACCAGAAAGTGCAATAGGTATTCTCACTTGAAGAAAAAAAACGTCCAAAAGTATGTTACTAAAAAATATTTTACTTGGTTTCTAAATGTGTTTGACAGACATTTCATTCAGTAATCCAAGCAACAGACAACTTCGAACTAACTAAAAATCTGAATTCTCACAAAATCATAGGATGCTCGTGATAAAAACACAGTCACTGACGTCTGTACCTTGGCGCTCATGTTAAAGTCATGAGCAGGCTACCCGGTAAACAATCCTAGGATTACAGACGTGGGCTTCCTGCCAATAGGACACTTTCTTCCATCTTAGAAGATGGCCTGTTCTGCCTTCCGCCGCGTCAGTATGAGACGCCCTACACCGCTTGCAGCTCGGGCCGTTGCTAGGAAGGCGGGTTGTCTCCAGACTGCAACTCAGATGACTTAGGCTAAGGCTACTTCAGCAACCTAACCAATGCTTACCGCCAACTTCCCGGCCATATTTAAAGTTCAATAGGAAGTACATGCACCGTTGACATAACCCGTAAAATAAATAATTTCTTTATATCACTATGGTAAGTGAAACAAGGTGCATAATGATAGCGAGTACAATAAAATATTGTGCACCAATACGTAATAACAGACATGATTGATTACATACCTTTTTACGGAATACAGGTTATTCATGCTAGTAATCAACATATAAACACCTTGCCACTGTCAAACATGTATCGACACCACACTACATAATTGGAACTTTCAAGGAACAAACCTGTATCTACTGCTGTTTACATGAATTTTATATTTGGAACCTTAACGTATAAGTTATAAAGTAAAGACAAGCATTGGCATAGCCAATAGGTCTCGCCTTTGGGAACTTATAAGTGTTTAGCCATGCAACAATTGATGTTGTTGCACCAATGATATTGTGCTGGATAACTAAACACTTATAAGGTCCCAAAAGCAAGACCTATTGGTTATGCCAATGCTTGTTACTACTTGTGCTTGTGATGGTTCTGACAGTGGCACCATTGGCCCTGTCATGTATATAATTGCCTGTCAATTAGCACCTGGTGCCAGTTGCCACAGTGTATATGTGTGGTTAGAATTGAATGTGTTTTGGATAATACAAAGGCTATTTTTATATAACTTTGTGTGGAGTTTCTTTTGTGGTGTGCCTTGTGTGTTGCTGCTGTGTGTGTGTGTGTGTGTGTGTGTGTGTTGCGCAAACGCTTTACACATTGCCTCAGGGATAAGCCTGACTGTTCGGTCCTAGCTAGCAAAGGTGTGAGCAGAGGTTTTCTTCAGCATGTAACTTCCTTGCCCTTAAATTTACCTAGGTGAGGGACCTGCAACAGGATCTCACAACAACCCCCAACGGGAAACAAACTGGACACTTACCTCACAGGAGGAGCTGCAGAGAACCTCAGGTCATTTCGGGAGTATGATGACCACGATTGAGGAACTCTGCACCTGCTGATTGCAGCCGTCTGGGCCACATGCAGTAAGCTCATCAGAACACAGCTGCTCTGAGTGCTTCAGGCAGGGCCTGCCAGTGTGGGTAAGACTAATTTCAGGTTGTCTGCCCCCCTGTGGTGCTGCAACACGTTTGACTTTAAATTAGATTCAAAGTGGACTCTTGAGACTCGGACTACTATTGGACCATATCCTGGATGTTTCAAGTATTGAATGGGGAATAACCACTATCGCTTGCATGGGGAAGCAGTGGGGCTGGGAACCACCAAAAAGAGCCCACAACTCAGGGGGAGGGATTGTGTAATTGTTTCTGAATTATGTATTTTTCCTTTGTGTTAGTAAAGATTGAAATAAAATACTTCTCTTTTTAGGTCTCAGCCTACCAGACAGCACAGCTGTCTGGTATGTTAAAGACTTTTTGAGGAGTTCAGAAAGTTGACCTGGGAATGAATTCTGCCTGTTGCTTGGCATTGGCTTTGTGGTTTATAGCTCAATTTTTCTTTCTTTGCTCACTTAGGCTCTTCCGGTTCATTTCATCTCTCCTGATGCCAAAACAATATTTACCAGCATCTGAGAGCTCCCTCTTCAAACAGGCCTGTAAATCGTGTTTTTTCTCATCACATTTGCTGTGCATTCAAAGACAGAGGTCAAATGTCAAGCTGTGTCTTCGAGGGAGCTTGACTTGATGTTTACTTTGCGCTTGACTTACTAATGTACTGATACCGCATGGCTTGCGCTTATCTTCCACACTTGTCTGTTGTGACAAAAACAAAATTGAATGTATAAACTATGCTTCTGACCTTTAAATAATGTATTAATTTGCTTTGGTCCTTGAAATTTCCTGTTTGGGAAAATGCGTAACTTGTCCTTTCCAGCAGGGCAGTGCGTGTGCTTATGAAGAAAACACGATGTACATGAAAACAGTGTACTGCCATCAGAGCGCGAGTGAGAATGGCTTCTGACGGAGAGCCCAGTCGCCTCAACTAATTTCCTTCCTCACAGAGATAGAATGAGAGTTAAGAGGCTGTGTTTGTATCTGTGTATAAAGCAACTCCCATGTGTGCTTGTATGTTTACTGTTTAGAAATACTGTGAAGTGTACCTTTTCTATTTATGTAGTGCTTATTTTCAGAAAGGAGCTGTCGGTTTTTGGGCACTTGCAATTTAATTTACACCGATTGGATAATTGTAATGATTTGCAAACCAGGGGCTGTATCATAATGGCTCTGCACAAAGCTGAGCGCCTGTTTGGTGGCGCACCCGGCTCCCACCCCCTTCTCAACAGTGCTGTTCCATCTCTATCAAATGAGATTCTGACCTCAAGAGCAGCTCTCGATGTACCTTTCGCAAGGTCGCACAATAGGAGATGTCAACTCCTCGAATCACAGCTTTCATGGCCTCCCAGAGTGTTTCAGTCACCTCTACAAATCCCACATTGGCCTCCATGTATCGCTCTATTTCTTGGCATATGTGGGTGTAGTACTGTTCAGCTTGGAGGTGCCAGGTGGAAAGGCGCCAACGGAAGGGCTGCCACTCCGGGCCAATCTGCAATCCCAACGCCACCAGGGAGTGATCCGATAGACTCCTTGGGAGAATTGTCACATTGGTCACTCTGTGAGCCACCCTGGATGGGACAAAAATATAATCAAGGTGGGGAAAGGAGTCATACTCCCCCAAATAATAAGTATAGCCTTGTGCCCTCGGGTTCAACCTCCTCCATGTATCTGTTCAGGACAAACCCTCCACCATGGAATTTAGCTTCGAGGCTTGGGAACTACATGGTTGCCCTGATGCTCGCCATCTATTTTTGGTTTGATCCAGCACATCATTCCCGTCATCGCTCACCACAGCTACCCCTTCCGGCAATTCAGACCACAGGGAAATCATACGTTCAACCAATGACCATGTAAGGGGCGGGGGGCATAAACACTACCTAGAAGCACTTGCTCTCATAAAGAGTCCCCGAGATAAAGACGTGCCTCCCCTGCACGTCTGTCCATGTTTTCTCATGTTGGTACAGGACCCTACGGTGAAACAAGATGGTAACTCTCCTGGACCCACTAGTAAATCCAGAGTGATAGACCTGAGCGAAGCCATATCTAAGTAGACATTTTACTTTATTACCCAAGAGATGAGTCTCCTGCAGTATCAGGATGTCTGTCTTATATCTTTTGGCTTGTTAGAGTAATGCCCCACGTTTTATCTTATCTCAGGCCCCTCTAATGTTCCAGCTGACCACTCGAAGTTCATCCCCTAGGGACGGGTGGTCAAGGTACCAGAGTCACCATATGCAGCTGGTGATATATGCGATGGTGGGCCACAACCACTGAATGGAAAGAAAGAATGATCATTGCAGCACATAAAACCGTTAATTCCTTCCCAACTCCCCCATCACCCCCACCTGGACGGATGAAGTACCTGTCACGATCGGCATAAGGAGCGGGACCAAACAGGAACATACTACCCTTCCCAAACAATGAATCCCCAAAATCCATCCCACAAATATCAGGCGTTCCCTTTGACTATATACAGTCCAGTTGCAGTACTGGTCTAATATCATGTGACCCCACCATCAGAGTGTTGCTTGAGCCATGGCCCCTTCCAGTGTCTCTACACAGCATCCAATTCAATCAGAGGTACCAATGCATCTCTTTTAGCATCGCTGTGTGATTCGGAGCGCCAGCACGATCCATTCCTTTTGGGGTGTAGTTGCTTGTGATTACATCACTTGAGGAAGAATCTGATTCCTGACGAGGTGGTGTGTTGAGTTGGATTTTGACGGTTTAGTTAATCCATGTAAAGACTTCCACCGGTGACTCAAAGAATAGAGTGCAGGATCGATATACCACTCTCAGCCTAGCCGGATAGAGCAGGGCATAGGGGAGCTTCAAGTCCCTTAGGCGGGCTTTGGCTGCCATGAATGACTGTCTCCTTTGTTGGACCAGCCTTGTGTAGTCCGGGAAGATAAGTATACTAGTCGACTCATATGGGAGGGGGCCCACACTATAAAATGTTATTTAGTATATTGAGCCATTTCAATGCTTTGTAGACACAACTGATGGTAGACAAGACTACCTGAACGTTCCACTCGATGCAAAATTGCCTCGAGTAGCATCAGTGGCATCACTAGGCGGGTGCGGGGGGTGCGGACCGCACCGGGTGACACCATTACATGGGGTGATATCGTGGTCACTGTGGAAAATAATCCTGGCGCTTGTCTTCCTCTGCAGCCTGCAGCTGGTAAGTGCGAGCTGTGCTACTCCTTCCGGGCACCCCGAAAACTTCAACCGCCCTGGGGTGCTGGTGTTTCAATCATGCGCCAAGGCCTGCCAGCAGTGCCCAATTACATTTCCCCCATTCCACATTAGCCCTCCCAGAGACATGGTCTCTGTATGTATTGTTTACATGTTCGAGCCTCCCTCTAGGGCCCTAGAATAGCCACCTGCGCAGGGGGCCCTGTTTCCCCCGCATTTCCCCTTTTTATCTTGATATGTGACGTCGATTTCTAGGGGGGTCCTAGTTTTGTGTTACACCCCTGACGGGGAGGCGAGCGGGCACAGATCCCAGCTGATAGATGGGATTGCTGATAATGCCGGCGGTGCCCCCGGGCCCTAGCAGGAGCCACAACGGAAGTGCGATGGGCGAGCTGCAGGCCACGGGCATGGGTGCCTGCGGGCACACGTCATGCCCACGCTTGGGTTTATTGATGTCTGTGGCCCCCCGCTCCGAGAAGGGTGAATGACCCTCCTGCTGTCATTGCCCCCCTCCCTGGGGAAGGAGAACATGTGAAGGCAGTGGCTCTACACCCTGGAGTCCCCATGGAAGACAAGAGACTGAAATATCAGCTCACAGGAGGAGACGGCAAAGACTTAAATTGAATTATGCATTTGTAATGAGAAGTCACTTCTTGGTGCAGAGCCTTCATCTGCGCGCAACAAGCAAGGGGCGTGGGGGTCAAAAATGTATTAAAAAAAGAGTTGATGCCAACAGTAGTCTATAGAGGTGAGGGGAAGGGGAAAAGATTGATGAGGGAGAGAAGGAAAGGGGAAAGGAGAAAATAAAGAGGAAAGGAAAGGGAAAGGGAAAGGAAAGGAAGAACCAGCGATGAGGAAGACCGGAATAGAAGGGTTCAAAAGAAACTGAACATAGGAGAGGGTAGATGGCAAAGCAAGTAAAAAAAAACCTGGAGTGAAAAGGCAAAATAAATTAAATGGAGAAGTAGGCAGAGCAAAGGGAGAAAGATTTAGTGGAGTAGAAAGAAGGAGAGTAGAGTGAAGCAATTGGTAATGAAAGAAGGAGACGGGAGGGGAAGGAAAGAGTGTTTGGTGCTAGAGCTTTGGCAAGGTTGCCCCTGCGAGTGGGTGGTCCCTGGGGCGACCAGCGCCTCCTTCTAACGCACCCCCTCAGAAGCTGGGAGACGCGTCAGGGCCTTGGAAAGATGGAACCAGGGGCCGGCCTGGTGACCCCAGGGGAACGGCGAGGCTTCCCAGCAGACGGTTCCCCTGGAAGCCCGCCAGAGACTGGGCAGAAGAGGTCGCATGTCACGCCTGGCATGGCTGGACCTGCCCCAGCTCCGGCTTCCTGTCGTGAAATCTCCTCTGTCCCCAAAGGAACGCCGACTGAATTATGCGGCAAGAAAAGGGACATTTGGCCTAACAGTGGCCTAGAGCGACACACACTGTGCGGCCACGTAGGTGTCTCACCTCAAAATTACCAGTTTAGCACATGAATAGAGCAATTTGCAACTAAAAGGAGACCAGTGCGCCTTTGTATGTAGCCCCCACTGTGTAGCAGCATGTGTGTTACTCTCCTGTAGTGAGGTTTGATCCATGTGAACTAGAAGCATCTTTTTTGGTGAAATATGCATTTAATGCATCCGGCAGTGAATTATGTGGCAAGTGCGGTAAACCCACATTTACACAGAAATGAGATAATTCTAGTGGCCCTGCCGTTAGTCTCTGTAACTGCAAGTTCACTTCTCCCCAGGTTACTTTAGGTGTGTACGATCTGACGCAAACCTGAGAATTCCCCAATATCTGGGCTTTGTTTTGCATTCTTGTTCTTGCAGTCTTATTCATTGTGTTATAAATATGTGAATGACTACAAGTACCAGAATGCACCTGGACTGAATGACCTGCACACGCATTGAACTGGTAAACTTGAGCGTTCGGCTCTGCTGAGGGAGATGTGGGGGGGCCGTGTAAGGGTATCTGGGGGGCATCATGGATTCATGGGGTAAGTCGTTAGGGGGTGACACCATGAGTACCCCGCACTGGGTGACACCCACCCTAGTGACGCCACTGAGTAACATGCTCAGGTAGTCTTGTTTTTCTGCCATCAGCTGCGTACCAGTGTTCAGTGTTATATTTGTCTACAAATCATTGAAATGGTTCATTATGCTAAATAATATTTTATAGTGTGGGGCCCATGGCTGCATTTCTTCCTCCACTGCTGCTGGCTTTTAACTTTAAAAAAAGATACATTTTGCCATCAGCACACATTCTTGCAATCTTATATAGTGAAATTAGAAGTCCCTCAACGCAATGTGCTATGCTAGTTCTTCAAAGCCTTGTACTGGCTAAAGGTAGCACACATTATGGGGCCAATTGGCCACTATTCAGCACAGCTCACCAACCTAGCCGTACTATAATGCTGCTACATAGACTACACAAGCAGTTGTCATTGGAGTTTTACCTTCCTGCAGTAAAGGTTCCCATCGATCGGTGGGCTTAACTGAGTGTGGGGGAGTGGTTTTGAAAGTGGTGAGTTGCAACCTGTTAATGTCCTGTGCAACTACGTCCTCTGCCAGTCTTTAATTTTTAGCCTTATTACATCTGGCTTTTAGCAGTGTTAGGGGAGGATGTGGGTCGAGCCAATAGAGTAAGTAGGTGAAGACAGTAGAGGAAGTGGGTGAGGCCGGGGGACATGCGTGTGGCCTCCTACAAAAATGTGAGCACCTGGACTTGATATTTTACAAATTAAGCACTAAGGTCAATGCAGTCTCATTTACCTGCTTCCACACCCTCTGCATGCTCCGCTAGGTCTTCAGGTGAATCCCAGTTAACACCAGAACAACCATCCCGCAGGCCCTCCACCCCATCAGCCTGGACTACAGAAACACACTCTACATAGGAATCTCTGCACGCCTCCTGAAGAGACTTCATACAATACAAAACACAGTGGCAAGACTCATCCTCGTCCCTCCGAGAAAGATCTACATCCCACCACACCTCAGGAACCTCAACCGCCCTCAACCCTGGGAGACACGCCGCATGCCACCTACTGTCACTAAAGAAAACCCATGGACCCTTTGCCTGCCGGAACTGCAACCACGCCTTCACCCATGCTTAAACGCCAGCTCCTCTCGCCGCCCTGCTGACCAACAGCGCACCCAACCGAATCAACTGCATCCTCCTCAACATGCGATCCCTCCACAAACACGGCACGAAAATCTGGGACTTCGTCAATGCTACCTCTCTCGACATCCCTTTCTTCATGGATACCTGAACCAACCCCAGCTCCGACTGAACATCGTCATCGCCATCCTCGACGGCTACAAAACTACTCTCAAAAGAGCATCCCGACCCCCCCCAGGAGGAGGAACCTCCATCGCCCCCAAGAACAACCTCTGACTTACCATGCACTCTAGCATCCACTTCCAGATCCAGAACAACCCCATAACACAACCCTCCACGGCACCTTCATCTAGAGGCCCCCGATGCCATCGTAGACCTCATCGCACCCCAGCTCTTTCATCAACAACTACATCCTACTCAGAGACCTCAACTTCTACATAGACAACCGCAGTGACCAGAGCATCGCCTCCCTACTGGAGAACCTCACCAACATCAGGCTCAAGCAGCTAATCATGACACTGATCCACACAGCCGTACACACACTTGACCTTGTTTTCTCCCCCAGCGCAGACATCTGCTACAGCCACACCACGGAACTCTCCTGGCCAGACCACTACTGTGTGCATCTAGCCTTCACCACACCCACCGTACACCACCGCCCTCATCATCCCCCCCCTGTCGCAGCTGGGGTATGGCCACTTAAGAACTTCTCAACGACTCCCTCAACACAACCACTCTGTCAACACCAACTGACACCAACACCACAGCAAGCAAGCGCCACCTATGAATCTCCGACTGAGCTGACACTCTGGCACCCCTCAAGAAGAGACCAGGCAAGCAACACTCCAAGAAAGCCAGCTGGTTCACTCCTGCCCTCCACGAGTCCAGACGTCCCTGCTGACAACTCGAGAAGAGATGGAGGAACAACACAACTCGGGAAACCCATGCAAACTTCAAATCCACCATCAACGCACACCACCTCCTCTTCAAAACGATAAAGAAAAAGACGTTCCAAGAAAGAATAAATGCTAATGTGTAAACCACATCCTTGACACCTCTCAATCTGGCTCCATTGCACGGCACTATTCAGCTCCGAACGACTCGGACTGACAGGATCGGGTTCGGAAATGATTCGGTCTGCGTGGACGAGATCTTTGCATCGTATTTGGTCCTTCGGAACGGGGATCGATTCAGTTGGAAACATAGGCTTCGAATCGATTGGTTCATTCCAGAACCCGTCTGGAGGCCTTCCTAACCGGATCGGAATCAGGCCTTAAGTTGGAAATTTTCTCCCCATCTCGTTGCTTATTTCAGTGGCTAAAGTTTTGGAAAACCTGTAAATCGCTAATTGAATACATATTTGGTGGCAAATAATTTACTCAACCCATCACAATTGGGGTTTTGTTATAATTACAGTACAGAAACAGCCCATCTGGAGGCATCTAAAGAGACTAGATTCTGTCTTGACCAGGGCCTGATGGTCACACTCATCTTGTTAGATTTGTTGACGGCCTTTGACACTATCTCTTGCCAGAAGCTACTAACCAGACTAGCAGACCTGGGATTTGGTGGTATAGCACTTAGTTGGAATCAGTCGTTCCTGTTGTAAAGAGAGCAATCAGTGTACTTTAAAGCCTTTTTTCTCGGCACCTTAAGTAATACAGTGATGCGTTCATCAAGGCTCCTCTTTGAGCCCACACTGTTCAAAGTTTATATGATGCCTTTTGCACATATTGTGGAAAAAAATGGCATTAAGGTGATCTCATGTGCCAATGAAACCCAACTTATCTTTTCGTTTGGGAAGCAGGCGTCAGGTGAGTCTTCTCGGTTCAAGCAATACCTCCTAACTGGATGAGAAGGAATTGTTTAATGTGCAATGTGCAATGCTTCCAAAACAAAGATTTTAATCTTCAGATGCTCTGTTGATGCTTGGTCCAACAATTGGTGACAAGAGGGACTGGGGCTATATATTTTATTTGCAACCTTTTAATGTTAGTATGTTCTATTAATCCATAATCACCTTTATTAAGGCCAGGTTTACTACTTTTTACATGATTCCACTGAAATTAGTGATATATTAAGAATTTTCATTTATGAATATCAAAGGCACAAGTAACACTATATTGCTTGATTCTGTTATTTCATTCATCTTAGCTTAATGCTATGCCTATAGTTTTTTAAGGACAGTGCTACTTTAATATGTGTATATCTGCACTAGACTAGCATTATGATTTTTTTACACAACACTAGCTGGGGTGCGTTAAGTCAAACTCCTACAACATATTGAGACAAATGTTCTTCTTCTCTCATTTTTTTCATATAACATACATACGTTGCCCTAAAAACTTTCAAAGCCTTTTACCTTATCGCCCCCTTATCGCCCCCACTTAGAAATATATTGAAGAGATTATTATATCTGTGACTTCTGTTGCAAATGGGAAAATTAAACACACAAATCAGAGTTATCTCAAACAGGTTTGTTGGTAGTATTTATTTATTTATTTATGCGATTTTATATAGCACAAACTTTACCCGAAGGTGTCGGAGCGCTTTACATAAGAACCGGTTGAAACATAAGGACTTAGGATTACATGCGTTACATAAAGGATACAAACAGAAAAAAATTGCAAATGTACAAGATGTAAAGTCACACAAGGAGGAGATACAAATGGATATACTCTAAGAGTCACATAGGAATGGTAGATAGTACAAAGGTCTACTGCATATACTAGTGATTAGAGTTATCTCTATATACATAGAGAAGGGATACACATGGATATAGTATAAATATAGTATAAATCTATATTTTAAATTTCATTTTTCTTCGCATCACAACATATATTTATACTTTTAACCCTGAAAGGTGATGTACAAAATGTACATTTTGGTTATACAGTTCTTTATTTTTATCGAAAATTTATGAAAAGGCTATGTATGTTATTTCTGAAAACATACAGATTTATAGCTTTGATGTTAGAAGCCATGTTGATGTTTAGAATAACTCACATAGCACAGACCGTGTCCTTGCCTGAATTGATGTGGTGTTTTTACGTTCCCAGTATCAACATTGTTCTGTCGCCACAAAAACCATTAGCCTTTGAGAGTACTAGGTTGAGGTAGGTAGTCTTACGCTAACAGGTACTCATGGTCCTTATTTGATTTGCTAATATGTTAGTCAAAATATACTGCGTAAATGCAGGTCCACCCTGAATTGGTTTTGTAAGGACAACAGGACCAGGAGTTAATATCATTTCTTGCATCACATTGTCCACAGGAAGTGACATTGCTGTGCTGAGTTGCATGACAGGAAGAGAGCATAAGAGTCCAAAAGTTTTAAAAGAAATGATGCGGTTTTGCTCTCTCTATGCACTAGTCTGCTGTGTACTGATGAGCTCCAACAGCTGCGCACAGACACCATAGATTAAGGGTGCCTGTGTTAAGGTGATGACTGTTTTGTTCTGCAAGGGGTACATCCCTTCACAAAATCTATCCTGGGAAGCTTCTTTATCTTTGTAATTTTTAATGAATCGTAATTAGAGAATTGCAAAACGCAATGTATGTAGGATTTGCTAAAAATGTTGTGAATCCTACATATTCCTTATTTGTCAATCGCAAATTGAGATTCGCAAATAAGGAATACCTTCCTATTCATTCCTATGGGCTAGGAGGCCCATAGGAATGAATGGGAAGACATTCTCAATTTGCGATTACCAATTAGAGAATCGCAAATTGAGAATGCAATTTCAAGGTTGCAAGGGTGTCAAAAGGACACCCTGTTGCACCCCTGAAATATGCATGTGTGCACATTTTGTACAAATACATGCCCTAAGGGCATGTATGTGTGCCAAATGGCACTTTGAAAAAAGCAAATACGTACTTCTTTCTAGAAAATTGTAAATTACCACCAACTTGAAGTTGGTGGTAATTTGCAATTCCTTAAGGCCACATAGCACATTTCTGGTGCTTCCAATTTTGCATTTAAGGAACCGCAATTTACAATTCCTTAATTGCATTTACAAAATAGAGAATTGCAAATTTTGCGATTCTTGATTTTGCGATGGCCTTTTGGGATTATGCCTCCCGAAAGGCTGTTTCCCATTAGCAAACTAGCAGATTCTGAGAATCGGGCTGTTTGCGAATGGAAAAAGGCTTGATACATATGACCCATGGAGAAATAAATACATTTATTTTTGTTACACCAGTCTCAGACACACAGACCATTTTGGCGCAAACACATGTCTCAAAATCTTTGTCAATATGGCAATGCCTTGGAGTCCATAGGTGCAAAGTAACACACGACAGTGCAATGTTCTGCGCTGCAATACTTTCTCATTCAAAGCCAGAAAAGTCATAATTGTGTGGCTTTGTAAATACTGAAATTGAATATGCTTTAGGGATGTGTCTATAAAGTTATGCAAACCTAACATAAAATCTTTGTTAATCCGGGCCTTTGTTCTCACATTATCTATATGTTCTATGTTGTCATTGATGAGTAATTTTGAAGATGACTAACCCATAATGCACATTTTTGCATAATGTAAAAATGTTTTCTCCATGATTTTGTTAGGCATAATAATGTGCTGATATCTGTAATTTCATAGTAAAAAATCAGAAGAATACAAGTATTTAGTATATAGGTAATATGTAACTGAAATACCAGCATGTAATATAAAAATGCCACACTAACCTACTCCTAATTTGAGCAACTATTACCTATCTAGAAATTTTAACTGTAACAACTAATTTATAAAATCTAAAACTATAAATTCCCCCATTCTAAAACCCGATGTAAAAGCTATTCTACATTACATTTTAAACACACTAAATACACTCATCTAAACATTCACTATTATGTGTAATCCTTCATACATACTAAAGCATTAACCCCCTCCCTCTCGACCCATTCACATATATTCTATTATCCAACTGTCAGGGCTACTGGAATTATGCAGTCTCACTGCTTTTTTTTGCATAATTTTGGACTTGCAATATGTGACACATAATCCATCATCTGTTGCATAATCTGCAAACTTTGACAGAAAAAAATAGTTTTTTTCTCAAAGTTACTGAATACATTGCACGTGTGTTCCCGTGCAGTGGGAGGCCCTTTGCAAAGGTTAACTGGTCATCTTTCTGTTGTTTTTTTCAGCATTTGGTTGTTAAGCTTACTTTTTCTCTCTGGCTCTTTCAAAAACCTAGTTATGTCAGGAGCTCTCAGCTACCACTACACAGGTCCCATGTCAAATTTTACCACCATATTAGCTGACATATTGTCCACATTAGCTAAGCACTACTCCAATTTGCTGGTGCTAGGTGATTTTAACATTCACTTATATGACACCACTACCTGGCAGCCAAAGCCTTAATTGATGATCTGGAGAGTCTGCAACTTCTCCAACTAGTGCTTACCCCTATGCACAGATGGAGGCATATCCTCGATGCTCTGTTCCCCAACATGGCACATATTCAAAGTCGGGCACCTATTCCAATAGCCTTGTCAGATCACCTAACAGTTCCTAAAAACGTATTCCATGGTAGATACCAGTGAATCCCTTTCCTGTTCCCACGTGGACCCACAAATGGTCCAAAGTGACCCATTAGAGCCTAAATCAAGCACTGAAAAATCACAGTCCGAATCTGGGCCATTTTGCTGAGTAAGCCAGCTCACAACTGGATAGTTGACCTCAGAGAAGCATAAGACTAGATTGCCCCCTGACTAAACAAGTAGCATGGAAAAAAAAAATTCAGCAGGATGGTTCAATGATGAGCTGTCTGCCCTCAAAATGAAATGCAGTAGGCTTGAGTGTCTCTGGTGTAGAGCCTATGACCCATGTTGCAGGAATGATTATAAGGTGGCATTAAAAGCATATCACCAGCTTATTAATCAATCCTATTGATACTATTCTTAGAAAATTCAAGCCACCCATAACTCCTGCCGCAAATTCTTCTAGACTGTCAAATCCCTAACTTCACTGTCCTTTGTCTCTCCCTCATCTGTCCACTCTGAAGAGAGCTGTAATGCACTGGCCTCTTTTTCTCTTTAAAAGTGGACAACATTCATGCCTCCTTCCCTGTGGAAGCTAGAAGTCACCCAATGCTGGAGACATGGTTTGACTCTTTAGCTGATAGTATCAAGCTCTGGAAATGTTTCTCAATCCAATTTATGGAATTTCGTTCCTTATGATCTGCTATCAAATCTGTCTTGCCAGCAGATTTAATATCCCCTTCCATCTTGGAGCAATGCTGCAAGATAATGTAACCTGTTGTGTGTTAAATAATGCATCTCTCCCTGCCCTCCAGTCATGTCCCCCAGCAGTGGAAACATGCATTGGAGGGCCATCTCTTAAAAATAACCATGACTTGACCCATCCAGGCCTGAAAACTATTGGCCTATATCATTGCTGTCTCTCTTTTCTTAAATGAAAAAAGAACAATTAATGCACAGAATGCTGAATTTTGTCAAAAACTCAATCCCCATGTGAGATCTAGGCCTAAATCCATTATGTTTCTGCCCACCATGCGATTCCAGTTTGACCCCAGCCATGTGCAAATCAGTCTTGAACCTGCTCCCCATGGGAACGGTTCAGCACAAACTGCCAGACCAGGTCCTCCCCAGACACAATCATCCTAGGGCTGGTTTCGGGGTATCACCCCTCATCAACCAGGATAACTTGAATCAAGTTCTATAGGGAGTACGGGACCCACCTCTGGGCATACCCGTCCCACAACTGGGCATACCCATCCCACTTGTGCGGACAAGTGCAAAAAGAACAGTTGATGAAAGGAATGCTGAACAATGTCGAACACTCACCCTAGTCAGAGATCTAGACCTAAGTTCATAGTGTTTTTGCCCACCATGCCATTCCAGTTTGGATCCAGCCATATGCAAATCAGCCTTGACCCTGCTCCCTATGTGAACAGTCCAGCCCGAAATGCCAGGCCAGGTGCTACCTCGACACAAGCCCCCTAGGACCGGTTTCGATGTGTCACCCTCATTAGTCAGGATAGCTTGAATTCAGTGGCATGTTGAGCATGGGACCCCCGTCTGGACATTCCCGTCCCACTCAGGGTGACAAATGCAAAAAGAACAATTTATGGACGTAATGCATAACAATGTCAAACACTCACTCCCAGTCAGAGAGTTGGGCCTAAATCCATTGTTTCTTTGCTCACCACACCATTCCAAACGTAGCCCAGGCATATGCAAATCAGTTTTGACCCTGCTCCCCATGGCAATAGTCCAGCCCGAACTGCCAGGCCAGGTCCTCCTTGAACCAGAAAAAAACATCCTGGAACCAGTTTTAGGATAGCATCAATCATCAGCCAGGATAGCTTGAATTCAGTGGCATGGCAAGCAAAGGACCCATGTCTGGGCATACACGTCCTACTCTGGGTGAGCAGTGAATAAAGAACAATTGATGGATGGAATGTAACATGCCACCGGATTCAAGCTATCCAACAAATAATGCACCAGTACATGAACACAGCAAAAATGCATAATTTATACAAAGACAAGGGGCTGTTCAGCATTGCCACCTTCATGAAACACAGCACATGCTGCTGTGCTTAGAGTACATTTATCAAAAATATATATTATTTAAAATGACAATTTTTATAATGACTCACCTAAACATTGAATAAATAGCCCTCTACATGTCTTCTTAAGGTAATCAAGTAAAAAATAAAAAAATAAAAACACAAGATAAATATTACTTACCAAGAGGTCGGGTTACCAATGTGGTGTAGCAGGCAACCGATGCTTGAGCTGATGCACTGTGACCTCAGTTTTGCTAATTAATACTAGGTGGCCTCGCTCCTTCTCCCAACGCCGCTTTCTTTAATTTTAGACATAATTGCAACAAAAAAAACAAGAATTACTTATCTATCCCTAACTAACCCCTATAAGTGTCATACATACAATCAAATCTGTAAAATAACTACAAACAGCCTATAGAGACAGACTAACAGACACCTCTATAATTAGAAAAGGTATAGGCTTAACAATTTGTGTTATTTTTTTAGATTCCTAAAGATAGTTGTTAGACACAACCAACACTTCACACAATTATGATTAATTGTAAGTTATGCTAGTGTGTAAATTGTAAATCACAGCATTACTTATTATAAGATATGTGTCTTGAGCAAGGCAGAGATCCAGAGTATATGGTTAGACAATAGTCAGAATATACATTTTGTAATACACTTAGATTGTTGTTGGTGATACACGCAACACACCGACCTTATTGCATGTATTTTTAATTTAGATTAATTTTTGAATTTTAATATATAGCCTGTATGGCCACATTTTCCATTATGCATGATATACATATATAATAATGAGCATTTTGATAGTGGCATATAAGAATGTCTGTGGTCATGTTGACAGCTACACATGCTATTAAATTAAAGAGGCTTGTGAGAGTAGACAGGCTAATAACATTTCACACGACAAACTCCTTACATGTATCCTCATGTAATTGTGAATCAAGTGGGCATATATTTTATTAAAACATTTTGATAAAGGGAGTTAAAGAAGATCTATTGGCTACTGTGTATAGCTTCTAGTGTTGGAATCTTAATAAAGAAAATAACAACTTTTTGCGAAGCAATGTTTATATCAAAATGGTGAACCCAATATATTATAATAATATAGTCAGTAACAGGAGTACTGAGTTTCACCAAATAAAAAGTATAATGTAAACACAATATGTGTACTTTATTAATACATTCCATTGAGTTTATAGTGTGGTTTCTAATTTTATGAACACAAATTGACTGAAATTATTGAATACTCCAATGATATATTATATCATTATTAAGTTTGGTTAAGACAATGAAAGATCTGTAGTGTACATAGCAGTGTGTGACTGCAGATCCGCTAGTGATTACAAAATACTTCCAGATATAGGATCCAAAAATGTTGGGATGGAGATATGTTTATGTAACACATACAAATAATAAATAAATAAAACATTAAATGTAGATTAGGTGTTCCTATTGTTTTGCAACTGTAATTAAATGATTGTTTTGTACAAATGTGAATAGAGTCAACACATGATGGTGGATGCGGGAAGGTTTGCTTATAATCTTGCCATGCTTACTACTTGAATTGTTTTTATTTGCATTTGAAGGCTCATATTAGCCTAATTGCCTAATTGAAAACCTTATATGTGTTATTGGGAGGACCTTGCAGCTCCCCTCGTTTTTTTGGAAGCACGGTTCAGTGCACCTACAAGAGCACCACCTAAAGGATTCAGCAACTGATTTGATGTGGCCCTAGATTTACGCTAATGGCCTCGTTATGATGTCGGTCGGAGTTGCCTCTGACTGACATCTGTGAGGTTGCAGAACCGACCCACTTCTGGTCGGCGGTCCCGACACCGCAATTACAATGTGACCATACATGGTGCAGTCGCAAACTCCCATTTCTATATGGGAGCTTGTGCAGCTGTCAGCACAAGCTACCATAGAGAAATGGGATTTACTGTAAATCCCTGCACCGTGTGGCAGGTACCGTGAGGTAATAAAAACACCATAGGTGCCCCCCATTGCCCACAACCGAAGGACCAGGGTCAGAAGGCAGCCCTGCTAGGGGACCCCAAAGTCACACCTACAAAAGTCTTTCCATGTTGGGAAGGCCGATATGGAAAGGCTGTTGGAAACCAATATCAGAATCCCAATGGTGGAAGCACCGTCCATAAGGGATTATGTGGAAGTTTTCAACTGGCCGACTGGTTCCTTGAGCCTGTCGGGAACCATTCGATTGACCGACCTGTATGCACTACAACCACCAACATTGTCATTCAGCGTTCGGATTGCAAACCTACCATGTCGGTCGGTAGGCCTCAGACGAGTTGTCGAAGGCATACCGACCGACATCGTCATAGGTTCCATAGTTGGGAGCAGTCGTGCCTAACAATTTGGGTGTGCCTGCATGTAAAGGGCAGTGTTGCCCAAGCAAGCGCTGTGGTCTTAAACATTTTGGGGCCTAATTTTCAGGTGTCCAGCTCTGCCGTATCATGCTCCAGAAGAAGGTACTTCAGTAAGGCAGCTATCTTGGATGTGGCTGGGTGTGGCTTCCTGCCAAGCAACAGTGAAAGAAAATTCAGCAAGGCAGGCTAACTAGGCATGGCCTGGCTGTAAAGCAGACAGCATCTCCTGGAATGCGGCAGTTATTAAGAATACCAGTCAGAAGTAGGACTCCTTTGGGCTCTCCTGTACCTACTCCTGCATTTCTTCAGAAGACCGGTAAGATAGGAGACCAGACACTTAATTTACAAGGAAGAGCACTCAGGAAGAGTGGTAAGTTGCTTTTAATAGAGTTTGTTTAGTGCCATTTTCTAAAGCTTTGGGAGATCTGCCACATCCTCAAGCCAGGAAAACTTTACCTACACACATGGTTCAAAACCTTTGGGCACATTTTCTGGAGACAAAGAAAGAAATTGTTTTGAGACTAAGGTTCGAGTTGCTTATGCTTCTTTATTTTGGAGAGCATTTTAAACCACACCTTTGAGTTTGATAGCCAGTGAAGGAACTGTCTCTTTACAATCCAGTAGACTTTCAATGATCTTAGACATAATGACTTGAACTTTTTTTTTTTAATAGTCACTTAAAAGTAACCCTGGGCGGAGTATTCATTGTGGTGCTCCTGGTAGTTCTACAGAGTAAAAAAAAAACCTCGGTGGAACTACGCAGAGCTCCGCTCCGGGACCACAGTCACACAAAGCTGTAGTATCCTGCATATTATACTGTAAGGTGTTTTACCAGCCCTGCTCTGCCAGTGCCTGTGCTCTGACTCATTAGAATGTTGGAGTCTGATGATGCCTCGGAATGTTTGGACTGAGGGAGGTAGAGTGACAGTTGGTCATGGGCTGTGCAGCTGACAGGCAGCTCCTGGTGGGGCTCTGATCTACAATCCAACTACATGATGTCCTGTACTTTACTACTTGTCATCTTAATGAATAAAACATCTTGAATTACTACCTTCCTGAGTGGACCTTCTTCACTACAAAAGCATTATAATTTTTTTATTTTTTTTAAACACCACTTACCTTGTCTTCTGCCTTCCCTGCTCCTCGCTGCGTTGTCTCCCTTCTTTCCGCGTCCCCCTCCTCCTGGCCCTGTAGGTATTACGTCTTCCATGAACTCATGGCAGAAATTAAAGCATCATTTTGCCCCATTCTATAATGGATAAATTGGATAGCTGCTTGGCATCGTCACCAGTAACAGAAGGAGAAGACTCTCTCTTCTCATTCATGACTTTGGCAATGTCAGCTAGAAACTCATCAATCCGATTGAGCCAAGAATGGGTGCCTTTTATAGCATGAGCCAAGATATATTTGGGGTTCAAACCCCTCTGTACCCTCCTAGAGTGTCCACCAATGCCTGCACCCCCAACATGACCTCTTCCACTAGTCACAACTGTGTTCTGTAGATTTTGTACTCAAAGGTGATGTCAGGCACTTCATCTATAGGAACATGCTGAGCAGATGTTCGATGGAAAGAAGTCTGGGTCGGTTCGCTTGGAGACACAGCCCCATTGTCATGAGGAGAACCATTGGAAACATCCAGGAGTTCATTGAATGAAGTATCGTCAATTGGGGTCAGGTTAGAATCGAGCGCAGGAAATCTGAAGATTGTTGTTCTACCTCTGAAACATCGCATGTAAAATAATGTTATGTTTGATTTGCCATAAATTAGCAACACATTTTCTAATGTAGACAATATAATAATATGAACATTTACAATTGACATATATTGTGAAACCATTTAAGTGTTAAGCAAAAATAAGCAAAATTAGGAAAAAAATGACATTTATACAACAACAAATATAAGCAAACATAATAATAGACAACACATTTACAAATGTTTTGTTTTACCACGTAGTTGTTAACCTAGATATAAGCAAACATTACTTCTGTGCTTTCAGCCAAAAATGTAATACGTGTGTTGTTTTAGAAAAAGAAAACAACACAGTGCATTGCGCTGCCTTGCCTGATTTCTTGTCAGGGAGGTATACCACTGATGGTGCATGGATGTTCCTGTGCATACATACATTCATGTAGACAACCATCCCTATCAGCAGAGACTTTTTGACCTGGATTAGAGCCAAAAAAGTACACCTGCCTGAGACTGGTGTAACCCTGAGAACATATTTGAAAAAGTCCATGTTAATTCCTCTTTGCATGTATGCTGCATTGTGATTACACACATAGGGGAACAAGTCACGAAGGATATTTAAAAAAGGGAGCAGTCCCAGTCCTTAAAATGTGACAGCCAACGCACACACCTTTACTCAGTGTTGGAAGGATGCCTGCATTGGAGCAAGGCAGCACTAACTGCAGCAGCACATGGAAAGAACAGCACTGCAATAGTTTTTTACGAAATGGCACAGTTCTGCTCTCTACAGGTGACGCAATTTAGCACAGCAACTTATCTACTTTCTCAGTGCTGGACAACATATTTGGAATTATGAACATACATGTGCAAGGTAGAAAGAGTATAGACAGAGCTAGATATGAGATTTTTTTCTCTCCAATGATGATGTACAGCTTAATCATTGACTGAAAGGTGAATCCAAAAATACCTCCATTGGATCCAAGGCTGCTACCACTGCATTGATACACAAGGTGCATGTCATGGACATTTGCCAGGTGGCTACGTGGCTACATGAACTCTACCGCCCATTCTCCTTCCTCTATACAAGATAATATGTTCTCCCTTGAGGCTTAAGATGGCAGCAAGGTTACGTGGTCACTGACTTCTTCGTTGAGGAAGAAGTGGTAGCAGAGATGTTCTCCTCCCTGATAACTAAGGCTCACCAGCAATGTGTAACAAAATATTAAAAGGGTTCCTTGTGGTGCAATGCCTGCACAATTCTTATTTGTAGTTAACAATGAGGAATCTGCAGTTAGATAGAGTCTCTACTGGAAAGAACATTACCGAAGGTAAGTAACTATTAATCTGATAGAGACTTCTAACTACAGATCCCTCCCTTTTTTAATAGCTACCAAAGCAATACCTCGCAGGTGGCAAACCGACTCAAACCAAAATGTCCTGCAGGACCGAGCAGACCAAGTGCCCTCTCAACAGACCTTGCTGTCCAGACAGTAGTGCTTCATAAATATATGGAGGGACACACACATAGCCACCTGGCAAATGTCCAGGAAAGGCATTATGAGTGTCAACACAAGGGTAGCAGCATTGGCTCAGGTGGAATGGGCCCTCAAATCTTAAAGAGGGTGCTCTTTTGGCCAGTGGGTAGCGGAGCACAATCTAAAGCTAGATGATCATCTAGATGGCACTGCCTTGCCTTTCTTTGCTCCAGACAATTTAATAAAGAGCTGATTGTCCTCCCTGTAGTCTCAGGTATGATCAATATAGAAACTTAGAACCCTTTTTGGATGCAATAAATGGAATCTCAACTGCCCCTTAGAGGGATGCTGTGATGCAAAGGGTCTCAAGTCTGTAGAACCAGCTTGGCTGGGTAGTGGTGTAAAGTGAGTTGCCAGAGAGGACTTGCCGCTCGCTCACCAGCTGTGCTGATGTTATGACAACAAGAAAGACTTTCTTGAGGGAAAGTAGCCAAAGCAGACAGCTACGCAGACTTGAAGGGAAGGGAGCAAATGTAAATCCCATTGAGGCATAACAAACAACAAAGGGCGAATTGTAGTGTAAACCCTTTAACAAATCCATCACCATAGGTGGTTTAAACATTGAGGGCTGGTCTGGCATCCATAAAAAAATTGAAATAACTGACAGATACGCTTTAAGGGTGCCCAAAGCAAGTCCTTGCTGGGATAGGGACAACACGAACAACAGCTTTTTATACATCTTGGCATGAAGTGGGTTTGTCTGCTTGGTAGCAAACCAAGCCACAACCTTGCCCCAGCAGCAGGCATATACATACTTGGTTGAGGGACCCCTGGCTGCCAAAATGACATCAACAACCTCAAAAACTGTGACCCTGAAATTCAGTCTGAGCTTTCCTACCAAAGTGAACAGCTTCACCGAGACTTTGCCCACCAGCAATCTGATGACATGGAGCCCTCATCAGCCACAGCCTGCTGCTTGCCCCACTGTGGATCTTTTTACTTTCATTTCAGAGACTAAGGGCCAGATGTATGAAATGTTTGAGAAACGGATATAAGATGCAAACTGCTTAGCGACTGCAACAATGGGCTTTTCATATGTATGAAAAGCATTCACTTCGCTATTTTTTCGAATGTACAATTTACAGCATCATTATTTTAGAAACCAGAATTTGCAAGTCGCTTTTTATTTTTTCTTAGTATCGAGTCGCAAATTGAATGTATGAAACATTCGTAAATTGTGACTAGTCGCTGAATGAGAATTTTGCGTGTGCAATTTACCACCAACTTCATTCAACTGGTAACCAGGTGCAACATATATAAACTGCCCCAGAATGCATTAGAGTGCAGACAACAGCAGCTCTGTATGTGATTGTGAAGAGTATGCTCATTCTCTATGGTTTGTGCAGAAAAAGGGGGAAAGAACAGATTTTTAGACTGAGAGTTACACTTATCAACCAAACAGAGAAGGCAATTGATGAGCAATACATGCTAAGTAGTGCATTGATTTTAGATCTCGTGGTGAAATGAAGCCTCTGCTTGAGAGAAACACTCTCAGGAGTAATTGTATTCCCACCCATGTTCAGGTAATATGCTCATTCCCCCTCTTACCCCCTGGGAGTTACCAAGGTGTCATTGATGCTGCAGGTGGAGTTTCGCACTGTGTCCTTTCCTGGATGCCATGTTACAGAGAATTAACTAGCATATACATTTTGCTGGCACAGCACAGGAGTTACAGTGAGCCAAATTGAAATGTTACCATATAGCCCAATTTCTACGTCATGGGATCAATCAATAATTATAATAATCCACATTTGTAAAGCACACAATCACCTGTAAGGGTCTCTAGGTGCTGGGGGCCATCGGGAAGATTAGGTAAGCTATTGCCCAGAGTCTCATGGTGCTGGGCTAATCTGCCACCGGTGCCGGGGATCGAACCGTGATCCCCAGATTCCAGAGTCAGTCGTCCTAGCTGCGGTGCCACACCTCACAATGAATCAATCAATCATAGTACTTGTAGAGCGTGCTACAAACCCGTGAGGGTCTCAAAGCGCTGAGGGGAGGGGGATGCTGCTACTGCTCGCTGAGCCATTTCTTGAGCAGTCTTCTGAAGGCGAATGGGTCTTGAGTTTGCCGTAAGTGGGTAGGGATGGTGTTCCAGGTCTTGGCGGCGAGGTAGGAGAAGGATCTGTCCCCGTAGGTTGTTCGTTGGATGCCGGGGACAGTGGCGAGGGCGAGGCTGGCGGAGCAGAGCTGGCGGGTGGGGGTGTAGAAGCTGAGTCTGCTGTTCAGTTAGGCTGGTCCGGCGGTGTGGAGTGCTTTGTGTGCGTGGTTGAGGAGCTTGAAGGTGATCCTCTTGTCCACGGGGAGCCAGTGTAGGTCTATCAGGTGGGGGGTGATGTGGCTGCGGCGGGGGACGTTGACGATCAGTCAGGCGGAGGCGTTTTGGATGCGTTGTAGTCCACTCTGCTGCTAACGAGGGCCTGTGTCACTGTTCTACTTGTTTCAGTCGGGATCCACTTGTAGATCCTACGGAGCATGCGGAGGGTGTTGTAGCAGGAGGAGGAGATGGGCGTTGACCTGTCTAGCTATGGAGAGGGAGGAGTCGAGGATGAATCTTAGGTTGCGTGCATGGTCGGTGGGTGTTGGTGCTGCTCCCAGTATGGTCGGCCCCCAGGAGTCATCCCAGGCTGAGGGGGTAGGTCCGAGGATGAGTACCTCCGTCTGGTCCGAGTTCAGCTTCAGACGGCCTTCATTCCCTCGTGGAGGTTGGTTTTGGCGGCATGTGGGTCCTTGGTGAGGGAGAGGATGAGCTGGGTGTCATCGGCGTAAGAGATGATGTTGAGGTTGTGATGGCCGGCCACTTGTGCAAAGGGGGCCATGCAGATGTTGAACAGTGTCGGGCTGAGGGACGAGCCCTGGGGGACGCCACAGATGATTTCGGTGGCTTTGGATCGGAAGGGTGGGAGACAGACACTCTGGGTTCTGCCGGAGAGGAAGGACATGGTCCAGTCAAGGGCCTTCCTTTGGATTCCGGCTTCTAAGAGGCGTGTCTTTAGAGTGCGATGGCAGACCTCTCGAAGGTGGCCAACAGGTCCAGGAGGATGAGGGCTGATGTTTCGCCGATGTCTAGTTGGCACCTGATGTCGTCTGTGGCGGCATTGAGGGCTGTCTCGGTGCTGTGGTTTCGTCTGAATCCAGACTGGGAAGGGTCCAAGATGTTGTTGTCTTCCAGGTGGCGGGCCAACTGTCTTGTTGATGATTTTCTCGAGGACCTTTGCTGGGAACGGGAGCGGGGAGAAGGGCCGGAAGTTCTTGAGGTCCTTGGGGTCTGCCTTGGGCTTCTTGAGGAGGGCGTTGATTTCAGCGTGTTTCCAGCTTTCCGGGAATGTCGCTGTTTTGAAGGAGGTGTTGATGACCTTCCGTAGTTGGGGTGCAATGGCTGCATCTGCTTTGTTAAATACGTGGTGTGGGCATGGGTCTGACGGAGATCCTGAGTGGATGGAGCTCATGACCTTGCGTGTTTCGTCGTTGTTGACGTTGGACCAGGAGGTCAGGCGGATGGCGCTGTTCACAGGGAGGCGGGGTCTGGCGTAGTTAGGGCGGTTGTGGTGTTAAAGCTGTTGTGGATGTCAGCGATCTTGCGGTGGAAGAAGATGTCTAGTGGGTTGCACAGTTCTTGAGAGGGTGTGATGTTGTTGCTGTTGGAGCTGGGGTTGGAGTGTTCCCTTACGATGCTGAAGAGCTCTTTGCTGTTGTGTGCGTTGTTATCCAAGCGGTGTTTGAAGGAGGATCTCTTGGCTATTCTGATGAGGTGGTGATGTCTTCGAGTTGCGTCCTTGTGGGCTGCGTGGTTGGTCGGTGTGCATTCGTGGAGCCATATTTTCTCCAATTTCCGGCATGCGCGTTTGGAGGTCTGGAGTTCGTCGGTGAACCAGGTGGCTCTCTTGCTGGTGTTGTTGGAGGGTTTCTTGAGCGGGGCGAGGGTGTTGGCGCAGTCGTTGATCCACTGTCTGAGGTTGCGAGCTGCGGTGTCTGGGTTGGTGGGGTCGGTGGGTGGGTTCTGGGCGAGGGTGGTGATCCGCCGGTCTTTGGTGACTTTGCTCCAGCAGCGGTGAGGCAGCTGTTGGGTGCGGTGGTGCGTGGTTGGTTTCTTGAAGGTGAAATGGATGAATCGGTGGTCGGTCCAGTGGAGTTCGGTGGTGTGGTTGAAGGTGATGTGGGTGCCTGTGGAGAAGATGGGGTCCAGTGTGTGGCCGGCGGCGTGGGTGGGTGCGGTGACAAGTTGTCTGAGGCCGAGGTTGGCGAGGTTGGCGATCAGGGTGATGGAGTTGGCGTCATTGTTGTTCTCGAGGTGGAAATTCATGTCCCCGAGGAGGATGTAGTCCGTGGAGGTGGGTGCGTGGGTGCTGGTGAGGTCAGCTGAACTGGGCCCGGGTTCCGGGGGTCTGTGGATGAGTGTTCCTCTGTGGGTGGTGTTGGGGTCGGTGTGGAACCGGAAGTGCAGGTGTTCGGCAGCGTTGAGGGTGTCGTCTGCGTGGGTGGCGACCTTGAGTGTGGACTTGTGGACGATGGCTATTTCTCCTCCGTTTCCATTGATGCGATCCCTGCGGGTGATCTTGTAGCTGTCCGGAATGGCTATGGCGATGTCGGGTGCCGAGGAGTCGTTCCACCAGGTCTCGGTCAGGATGGCCACGTCTGGGGCGGAGGTGTCGAGCAGATCCCAGAGCTCGACGGCGTGTTTGCGTGTGGAGCGGGTGTTGAGGAGTATGCAGCGGAGGTGGTTGGGTCCAGTCCTTGAAGGTTTGGTGGTTCTGTCGCAGGTGTAGCTGCAGGTGCGGCAGGAGAAGGGTTCGTTGGTCCGTTTCAAGGCGGCCGGGAAGCAGGTGTGGTTTCGGCCGGCATTGAGTGCGTGGAGGCTGCTGGCGTTGTAGTGGAGTCTGGTGTCATGGCGTTCGCGGGGTCCAGGGGTTCTGGCACTGGGCGCGGTCCAGGCGCGGATGGGCGCAGATGGGCTTGCCTTAGGCACGCCTTCGGCCCGCCAGCTCTGCACGTCCGCTGTGCGGTCGCGCAGCTGCCTCCATTTGAAGGGTAGCTGGGAGGGCGGAGAAGCTGGGAGGCAGGGTTTAAGCGAAACGGGCGTGGGGGGAGGGTGGGACCGCAGGGGCAGCAGCGGCGGGAAAGCGGGCTGTGGGCAGGAGGGGGCGAGAGAAAATACAGCGCCCTGGAATGGGCAGAAGGAATATTTGAGGCACGAGTGCCGGTCAGGCACAAGGGCTGGTGCAGCTGCAGCGGGGGGGAGCGACCAACAGGCCAGGCGAAAGTCAGGGGGTACTCTTGTTCCGATATGTCCTCCATCTCACTACCAGTATTTATTTAGAAATAGGAAAATATTCATTCTATTAACATCCAAGTTGGTTGAAATGCACAAATATAATAGCAGATATTGTGACAAAATACCCTGGCACAACGCATGACTCAGTTTTGTGCTGTATACTTACGCTATTTCAGAAGAGAATATGGAGATGGCTATTTACAGGGTAAATTTGTAATATATGTATTTCAAACATGACCCTATGCAAATATTGCAACTATATTAATGCTATTGTCAAAATGTAAATTGTTTTGTAGGTAATCGTGCATATACATTGCGATCTCGGATATTACTACGTTACATAAATCCTTCTAACCGAAGTGAGCGACGCTACAATACAGCTCACAAATAATCAGATCTGTCATTGAGAGCACTCTTGGATTACCAAACAGTAGATTTTATTGTCCACATAAGAGTGGTGGTGCGCTACAATATCACCCAGAGACAAGTTGCAAGACATGCACAATACTTCATAGAGTTGCAACTCAGAAAAGATTGTCAGAAATTATGCCAGGCTCTGACTCTGATGACGAAGAACAACATTCAGTAAATATAGGATGGCTCAATGACAGCAGAAGGGAGAGCAGGGCATACTGACATTACAAGCCATTACTTATAAGGAATGTTAAAGATGTTGCTTTTAAATATGATACAAAACTATACACGTTTTCCTTTTTCAATCAAAAGAACCTTTATTTTGAGGTTTTCTTTTTTGTTATTTAACCTCCTTTTTAGACACCTGGGGCCAGATGTAGGTGGCCAAATACCGGTCGGTAACGGCCGAAAATACCGATTTTCGGCCGTTTCCGACCGGTATTGAGCGTTCGGTATGTAGGTGATAGGAAATAGACCGAATCGGTAAATTTACCCATTCGGTAAAATTACCGATCGGTAAAATACCGATTATGAAAATGTACCGATCGGTAATGTTACCGATCGGTAAATTTACCGATCGGTAAACTTTCCAATCGGTAAACTTACCGATCGGTATAGTTACCGATCGGTAAATTTACCGATTTGGTAAATAAGAACAGGTAAAATTGAACATTGAGATGTAGGGAGGCTCTGAAATACCGATTTTGCCTCAAAATCGGTATTTAAGAGTCGGTATTTACCATGGATTCAAATCAGGTGGTAACCAGGTGCAGCCTATAAAAAAGGACCCAAAATGCAATTCAGTTTGCACAATGGCGGCATTTTATGTAATAGCAAGACGGCTAGGGCTACGGGAGGAAGGAAGGAGAGAGGGAATGGCTGAGACAGGAGCAGGTCTACAGGCAGAGGGTGACCCTGTTCATGCTCACAGAGGAAGAGATACTTCAAAGGTACAGGTTGGCTCCAGACACCATCTTGGAGCTCATCAGGAACCTCAAACCACTGTTGGAGCACCCCACCCCAAGGGCACATGCAATTCCAACACATGTACAGGTGCTGTGCAGCCTCCACCTGCTGGCGTCAGGGAGCTACCAGAGCGTGTTTGCTGTGGCGGGAGGGGTGACCCAGAACAGCCTCTCAAGGTTTTTTCACAAATTCCTTGACGCCATGTTGCATAGGATGGAGCATTACATTTCTTTTCCATCCACCCATGCTGAACTTGTTCAAACAAAATCTGAGTTCTACCAGATGGCAAGATTTCCCCATATCATCGGATGCATTGATGGCACGCACATCCCCATTTGTCCCCCTGCTGCCACAGAATACATTTACCGCAATAGGAAGTCAAGCCACACCATCAACGTCCAGGTGATTTGCAATGCAAAGTACGTCATCACAGACCTTGTTGCAAAATTCCCAGGAAGTACCCACGACTCCGATATATTTCAGAACAGCGGCATCTATGCACGGCTGTCAGCAGGGGAATTTGGCGAAGGATACCTCCTAGGTAAGACAGAGTCAGCGACCCCTTCCACACCTATTGCAGTGAGAATGACAATTATGCATGTGAGTAATGTATTCCAATTTCCCTTTTAGGAGACAGTGCATATGCCCTACGTTCATTTATCCTGACTCCCTACCTCAACCCCTCCACACCCAGCCAAAGGAGGTATAACCGGGCCCACAAAAGTACACGCAATGTGGTAGAACGGACCTTTGGCATCTGGAAGAGCAGATTTAGATGCCTTCACAAGAGTGGAGGCGCAAAGCAGTATACCCCCACCACCTGCTGCAAGATCATAGCTGCCTGTGCCATGTTGCACAACTTGGCTGTGCGGAAGGGTACAGAGGTCGAGTTGTCTGACTACGAGGATCATGACGACGACAATGCTGTGCCTGACAGACAACCTGCTGGAGTCACAACGCCAAGTGATGGCAGATACAGACGTGAGGAAATAACAAGCAACTATTTCTGAGTAAGTAATGAGACACAGACAGGTTGTGTATGGGCCAAAAGTATTTATATGTAGCCACAAAGTTAAAGCACTTAAGTGCAACAAATGAAATTTAAGAAAGGTGGGGACAACATGTCCTGGGTTACATCACCCACTGGCAAAGTCATTTTCGCGCGTGCTTCCCAGAGCCACTGGGATGTTCCCCACTGCCTTCCTCCTGGCCTGCAGGCTCAGCTGGGCGCCTGCTGCTCCTACGGGGCTGCATCACAGCGCTTCCCAAGCTACTGCGGCTACTGCTGTCCTCTCCCTCAGGCACATCCAGGGCAGGATTGTGTGCTGTTTGAGAAATCATCATTGCCTCTAGGGCACTGGTGATTCTGGCCATGCCCCTGGTGACCTCGGCCGTGTTCTGGGTGAGGCTTTCCTGCATGTTATTGCCTCTACGGCATAGCTGTGCTGTGGCAGTGGCGATTCATGGCCCTATTGGTTGCTCGGGCATCTCTGCGCCTTGTGTGCTCTATGTTGTCCAGTTTTGTGCACAGCTGCGTAATTGCAGAAGTAATTCCTGCAGCTAGGTCTGCATTTGATTTTACAATGTCCCTGTTGCTTTGTGCAATGTCACTGATGCCCTTCCCCATTTCTCCTATTGTTTGGTTTAGTGCACGGAATTGGCGGTGGCAGGCCTGTATATATTTGCCCTGCATGCGCTGGATGCGCACCATGCTTCCCTACAGCCCACGGAAGACAGTGCCATCTCCTGAGCCACCTGCACTGCTGGGCATGCGGCGACGTCTGCGCATGGTGTCAGATTCCTTGTTGGGCTGCAGTGCAGCATGAGGCATAGGTGCAGTGTCTTGAGCCTCAGCTTCTGCTGCCTCCATCATTGGCAGTGGGGCCACGAGTCGCTTCCTGGCTGGTGGGGTTGCAGGTGCAGCCTGTAACATTGATGGGGATGTCTCATGAGAGAATTGCAATGCAGGGGATTGGGAAAGGTGTGGGGAGTGTGCAAACTCGGGGGTCTGGACTGTCTCCTCTTCCTGTGTGATGGCAGTTGTGTCCTCCTCATCCTGCGATGCATGGACATGGCTTGGCCCTGCCTCGTCACTCTCCTCCCTTGCTGCTGCAGTCCCTGTTGTCGGTGTGACTTGACTGGCTGATGGTGCCCCTAGATGTAAATAAGCGTATGCCAACTGAGTGCTACTGTGTCACAGTGACTAAAATAAAATCTTTACACATTTTACTTTCATTAATCGCCATTACTTTCACTGCCTTGCTGATGTCTGTTCAGTTATACATGGTCTAATATTAGCTGACTACATTTCCCATAATGCATTGCTCCTGTATAGTGCTAGCAGTACTGGACTGGGGTTGGCCTGTGCACAAAGGGTTAAGGGATGCTGCTTGGTATGGGGTGTTATGCTGCGCATGCGTCTTACCTTTTGCTTTGGCTCTGGTTGAGCTGTCCACTTCTCCCAGTCCCACGACACTGTCTGGCTCGATGGTTGACGCCACCAACTCCTCCAGGTCAGTCAGGGGGGGTGCTGGGTTCCTGCCTCCACCGGTGAGACCAGCCTGTTTGTGCAGCTCTGCCATCTTTTTCTTTGTGAGGCTCCTGATGTCGTAGAACCTTTTCTTTAAATCTTCCAAGCTCCTGCTGGTGACTCCCACAGCATTCACCCTTTTAACAATGTGTAGCCAGAGCTTGCGTTTTGCAGACTCAGCTAGAGTGAGGGACTGCTTTCCAAATAGTTGTGTGTGGACTCTAACCACCTCCTCCACTAGTACCTGCAGCTCCATGTTGCTAAACTTTATTTTTCTATTTCTGTCAGCCTTCTGGCTCTCTGTGCTGCTTGCCATTCTTTCAGTATTACACTCAAAACAAATCTCTCCCTGCTGCTCTGTCTCTCTGCTCAGCTCTGCCTGCCTCCAGAACCTTCTAATGAGTTGCAGCTGCCTGGGCAGGCACTTCCTGGTAGGAAGGGGGAGGGTGGTTGCACCTGATTGGCTGTTGTGTTAAGTTTCACTTTTGTTTGCTGCACGTTTTTGAAAATACCGATCGGTATTCACCGATCGGTATTTCCAATGCATTCCTATGGGCCGAAAGGCCCATAGGAATGCATTGGAAATACCGATCGGTAAATGCCGATCGGTAAATACCGATCGGTAAATACCGATCGGTATTTTCCGATCGTCCGATACTGACTTTTACCGAATCGGTAAAAAATACCGATTTTTTATCTACATATCATTTACCGATTTTTAAATACCGAATCGGTAAAATTCGGTATTTAAGAATCGGTAAAATGAAATTACCTACATCTGGCCCCTGATTCTTTCTATAAAAATAATACCATAACTTCAAATTCAAAGTAAGTCATGTTTAACATTCGCGTTTACCACAAACAGCACTTTGTTTTTCGGTGTTAGTGGCCCCATAATTAACAACAGCACCACCTCTTGTTCTACTGAGCAACTGATGAAACCATAATAGAAAGGGCAAAACAGCACTTCTGGGCTTGTACTGGATCTAGTGAAATTGCGAAATAGGAACAATTCACAAAAACTATGTCCATCTACGCTACAAGACCTAAGACATATGTCAAACTGGGCCGCGGCAGCATCGAACAGTTCACGCAAGAGTATAAAGAGAAAATTAGGGTCACAAAAAAATCTATTTATCATATGATGAGAGAACTTCGGCAGAACCCCATGGATATAGGGAAGCACGATCACTTACGGAAACTAAAAGCAACGCTGAAAAAACTAAAATGGGAAGCCAATAGATCTGTGGAGGATAACATGTGGGCAAGACTACACTCTGACACCAAACGGAGCGATGGGGCAAAATTTTGGAAAACCATAAACTCATTCATAAAACGGATGCATGACGGAGTCTCTTCCAACATCACAAAAGAAGCATGGGTAAGCCATCTTGGGAATCATTTTAATCAGGTCATGGATAACAACTTGGGGTTAACACCCGATAGTGTGATGGATAATCTCATCGAATACAAAGCACAGCCACCCCAAAAGTGCACCAGCATCCCAGATGGTCAGAATCCAATTTTAAATGACAAACTTAAAAGTTTACAAAGCATCATCAAGTGCCAAATCAAGAAAGGAAGAAGAGAGGGAGCCCCAGGACCGAATGGATTACCGGCCATTCTTTACAAACAAGATGCGAACGGTTGGGCAGCAGCGCTCGAACTCCTTTTTTTGGAAATCAGATATTTTAACAGCCTGCCAGGCTCTTGGAAGGGCTCTATCATTTCTCTAATTTTTATGGCAGGGGACAAGTCTCTCCCACAAAATTACCGATTAGTGGCCCTAATTGACAACGAGGCAAAGTGTTTTGCAGGTATACTCTTGGAGGAATTGCAGTCATGGGCCACAGAGAAATCCTTAATTCTGGTCAACCAGACAGGCTTCGCCAAAGCAGTTGGGACAACAACCAATATCTTAACTATGGGTATGTTAATAGACAAGGCTGAATCAAACAAAATGCCCATCCACTTCTCTTTTATAGACTACAAGGCTGCCTTTGACCATATAAATCGGAACATTTTATGGTCCAAACTGAATGGTTGGGGGATACCGAGGCCCCTGCTAGACTTGCTGACTAACCTTCATACAGAGACTTGGGTTCAGATAAAGGTGGGTGACGGATCACTTCTGTCAAGGCGCATACCAACCAAACAGGGTTGCGTCTTGGCTCCCACACTATTTAATCTGTTTTTAGGAGATCTTATACCAATCCTAAACAGCTGCAACTCTCATGCCCCCAAGCTGGGAGGGCTCCAATTCCATTGTCTTCTCTACGCAGACGATATAGTCCTAATAAGCCACACAAAGGTAGGGCTACAACACCTTTTGAACACAACACATGGCTATTCCGAAGCAAACGAACTGACTATAAACTTGGAGACAACACAGACAATGACTATTAGTAAGAACAAGAAAAAATCGACGTCCTGGTACTGGAACAATGCACGAATAGATGACGAGTCAGTGTACAAATACCTAGGAGTAAAGATTGACAACAGGGACAATTTACTGTACAGAATACGAGCATCAGAGGTAAAGGTCTTGTTGTCAATCTCTTTAAAAACACTAAACAGCAAACTTTCTGGGCCCTCCCTTCTACCTCTGGTACAAGTAATTTGTGCTAAACTCCTGCCAACAATCACCTATGGGAGTGAAGTACAGAGAGGCAGAGACGCAAAGACCCTTGACAACACAATTATAGCTGCATACAGAATTATTTTTAGCCTGCCCAAACGAACCTCCCCAGCACAAATTAAGCTAGAATTCGGTGTCCAACAACAGCTCCTGGCAAGACAGGGGGCCTACATAACTATCTGGGATAAGGTAAGGAAATTCAAACAAGGAACTCTAAATGAGTATCAATGGACGGAGCTAGAGCAACACCCTTCCTCACCAGCAGCCAAGTATCTTAAAAGTAGCCTGGCAAACACGGGCTTAAAGCAACTTTGGGATACCCCAACAAACCATACAATGCTCAAAAACCTGGTCAAGAAAACAATCAAACATCTTTCGTGGGTTGAAGATAAGGCAGCCCTCTCAAAAAGATCACATGGCTGGAAGACCCTGAACTCTTACTCAAAACACAAGCCGCACAGAGTTACTTTGGTTTGGGTTACACTAAAACCGCTAAAATGAGGTTTTTAAGGTATAGGTTGGGCCTGCTACCCTGCACTCGACACTTCCCACATTGGCTAAAAGACAAAGCAGGCTCCCTTTGCCGGTTATGTGGCTTAGTGCCAGAGGATATGCTCCATTTGTTATGCTCCTGTGACAAATTGTTAGATGAATAAAAACATCTGGTGGAACATCACTTTAATCAACGAGGGATACGCTCACGAAGGAAAGCAGTTCTTGCCTGCTTTGCATCTCAGGACCCGCAGTTGAACTGCAGTTTTGTGAAATTCATGAAGGCGGTGGAAAAGAAAATGCCTAAACTTGAACCCTAAATGTCTTTAGACAACACTATAAAACAAAACTGTATCTATCTCCAAGGCCAATTTAACAGGATGCATGAAGTTCTATTTTCCATTCAACCTTATATATTTTTTACACACTTTTATACATTATCCCATGAGGATGAACAATAGTTACTTACCTGTAATCTGTGGTTCTCCAGTATTGGTGTCTTTCATAGATTCACATGCCTGAATCATTCCCCGTCGTCGGAGTGGGAGTCCCACGGTATATAAAAAAGCAATAATATGCTATAAATACATAGTAAATACCAATATAAACAAACCAGGAAGTAAAGTAGACAAGCTACAGAAGAAAAAACTTCCACATTAGTGACTATCCCTGTCCTTTTGTGTAGCCCAAACTGCAGCCAATCAGGCGACAGCACCCACCAGAAGGTTCCCCCCAGAGGCTCAGGCTGTCAGATTTTGTCGCACGGAGTGATAGTAAACCAAAGTATGCTAAGAGCCTCTGAAGGGGAGGTGGGCGGGTTGCATGTGAATCTATGAAAGACACCAATACTGGAGAACCACAGATTACAGGTAAGTAACTATTGTTCTTCTCCAGTATTAGGGGTGTCTTTCATAGATTCACATGCCTGAATCAGAGTAGATAGCAGTAAATATCCTTGCTAGGCAGACGCCATAGTAACCCAGCTTGTCAAACTGTGCACATTATGTGAATTATATATATAGAAAATGTCTTAACATAGCCTGGAACATGATAAAATGCATCTAGTGAAGAATGTGCACTCTGAAAACGGTAGCAGAAGCGTCTGACTGCAGGAAAAAAAGGAGGTGGGAACAGAGGCTCACCTTAGCTGAAAAGATTACATAGAACTGCTGGACACATGGAAACATTGGTCTTACTGGCTGCAGCAAACAGTAGTGATTGGAGAAAGCAAGGCTGCTAACCTAGGTTGTCGCTCTGCCGAGGTGCTGGAGAAGAACTCCATCAAACAGAGCACTTGAGGAAGACATTGGCCTGGTAGAGTGCGTTCTAGGGGTTGCTAGCAAAGCTGTTCAACTTGTGCATGGCAAAATATCGATCGGAGCAAAAGATCAATTATGCAACTGTTCACCCGGACCCTGTTGGGTTTTAACTAATCGTACCTTAGTAATAAATTGATCAGATCTGCGAAAACCGAACTATCCCTTGTAAACAGAACATTTGAAACCTTTTCTATTATCAAGTGTATGGAAAAACCCATTTTGTTGATAGTGGTGGAGGCAAAGATGCAGTTGAATTTACAGGCTCGATCCGAAAGAAATTCCGGAGGCACGTTAAGTATGAATTCCAGAGTAACTCGAACCACCATAGAGTAATAGAGAACTGTATGAAAAGGCTAAAGAATCGAAAGATCTGAACCTAACTGACTCTAATAGAGGACTGTTAAAGCCAAGAAAAAGAAAATGACACCTTTCTAAGTCATCGTAGATCAGCACTGAGGAAAAGTTGAAAGGATATCACATGAACTGCCCTATTACCACACTGAGATGACTCGATGGTAATGGACGAACTGGCGGAGAAAAAACAATCTGAAATTTTCTTGAAGGATTGAGTTATATATTTTGAGGAATAAAAAGATGTGATCCCATCTTGTCGGTATCTGGAGCCGCTGCCAGTTAAGGCACTAGTAGAATTGCATGAGGCAATCCTGAACTTGACAGCTAAATGAGAACAAACTGGAAGATCCTTTCTATTAAGAGTAAAAGGATGAATTCTAGCCGAACAATATCAGATACCGCAAAAACATTTGCGTTGGAGACCTTGTCCCTGTTATGGCGAACACTCCCTTGCAACCGCAGGGATGTTTAGATAGGCGAACCAAAGGTAATCAGGGGCAGGCCACTGACCTCAAAGATGGCTGTTCCGAGTGATAAACCTGGCCGCTCCGAAAGAAAATAGATCCGGAGGTGGACACGTCCGAATTGATTCGCACTCCGAGTGGAAAAAATGGAGAAACTCAGTAAACCAGTCTTGGCGAAGCCATGAGGGGTGAAGAGGGACACTCAACACCACTCCATTTAGCTCTTTCGGAGAACTCTGGGACCCAAAGGTATCGGTGGAAAATGGAATCAGATTGAGATCAGTTGGACAAGAAACGCATTTCCCTGTAAATTCTTGTGGTGATGCCAACTTGAAAAGCACCAGAATGTGCTGTTCTTCTTGGTCGCGAAAAAACCCAGATCTGGAAGCACCCTACTGACGAAATTTGAATCCACATTCCGTAGAGGACAAACTCACTCGAGAGTGGAAATTGTCGTCCTGCTGAGAGTGCCTGCCAGACTGTGTCTTGTACCAGGAACGTGGAATCGCCAGAAAGTTGTGTGCGTTCTATCGCTCATGCACCTAGATCACCAGCATCCTGAGGCAACAAAGCTGATCTAGCCCTTTGTGTTTAGTGACATAGAGTACACCAGTTGTATTGTCTATGCGCCACAATACAGTTGTCTCCTCGAAATTATTGCGTAACAAAATTGGAGGGCAAGGAAGATGTCTCTTCGCTCAGCAGGATGATGTACCAAACCTCATATGAGGGCTCATTTCCCGAAGACCTGCAGCCCCTAAATAGTGCTCCCCAATTCCTGAGGGGTGTGTCCATGGTGATTGTGCAATTTGATACCTTTTTGAGGGAAAAAACACACCTTGTGTATAAATTTCTGTCTTGGATTAACCCAAGAAAAAACCTCTCGCATCGAGGAGGGATTGTAATGAGATCTTCAAATGAATCAGAGACGTGAAACCAATGTTTATACAGTTGCTGTAGCATCGTTATCCTGTGCAGAAGGACACTCACTAATACTGGAGAAGTCTGGGTGTACTGGATTGCTTATTAAGAAGAGTGATCCTCTGTAAATAAACCTGTCTCAGAAATGATGAATGCGTATGTATTGCAGACACAGAACGGCTGCCAGAATCTACATAAGAATCACGTGGAGTGGACCGAGAGTCCTGACAAGATAGGCCTGTGATATAACTTAGAGTATAGATTAACCACGTCCCCTGCTGTGGAAGCATTGTTACCTAAACCTTGACACTCTGGAGGTCGAGTGCACATGTTAGGTCTCTGGCAGTAACATTTGAAAAACTTTCTTGAGGTACAACCTTTGAAAAATGTTTGCGCAGAGATGACAAAAATCCAGCGCTACATATCTGACCAGCTAGTAAAAAAGGATCTGAGAGGAAAAAAACCTAACTCCTTATTAGATTCAGAACCACTCCGACGGTCCCTGATGTATCCATAAGTCAATTTGTAAATGACTCGCGCAGATGAGTTGAATGCGGTCATTATTAAGGCGTAGCATACAGGAAATTGCCAATTTCTAGAGCATGCTCTTTTGACATTACAATTAGAATTTTCCATAGATAAATCGCAGTGGTGACCAAATGAAATCTTAGAGATATGACATCCTTATTCCACCTGGAATGGAGTCATGATGGGCTTTAAAGTAAGTCGTAGTGTCCTGGAAAAAAGACTTCCTGTATACGATTTAGAGTCGAATCATACAGTTGCATATCAGGTACTGGGTGGAACTTCTTGGATTAAAATGCGAAAACTGTCCTCGGGCACCCCGAAAGAGTTGATCCCCGTACTGTGGAGAATCGAAGGCGCGGTATTGTCTGGTCAATATGATGGCCCAGAAGTAACAACCATAAAAAAAGGTACGGCCATTATCTCAGTATGGACTTGTGGGCGAGGAACTAAGGGTTCCTCCAACCTTAACTCCGCAACACGATACTGCAAAACTTGGAGATGTAATGTACACTGCACGGTGTTGTGTTGATGATTATCTTTTGTCCATCCTTTTTGTTAAAAATTCTAGAAGCGCCAGTGTAGGGGTATTCAAGGATACGCACATTCTGTGCCCCCATGTTAAAATTGATCCTGTCCAGAGAGCTAAAAAATTGCCCGAGAGTCACCAGCGCCGATCTTTTGGATTAAGCAGAGCTCAAAATTTCTGTCAATACAATATAGAAAGAGAAAGAAACCGTCCGCCTCTATCCTGGTGACAAGGGCTTGACGAAAGCGCGTCACCGTTCCTTACATGAGGAGGGTAAATCCGTCAACATCCACCGGAGGATAGAAGAATAAAGAATCATACAAGATCCCGTAACTTGCTGAAAGGAGGCTACGACTAATAAGTAGGGTAAAGTAACACTGTAATAAGCCCAACTGGACCAAGCGTCGACTAACCTGACCATGGACTGGGTCCAGCATCAGAGAGGTCAACAAGAAAACGTGACCCTCAGTGTCCGCATAGGAAATTGTTGCAGACTTAAACTACTGTGGAGGTGACTGCTGACGCTGTCAGTCTACAAGTCCTCCGTAGACGTACTTCTTGCTGGTAACGAAAACTGATCCTTAACTTGGTCAACATTCCACATAACACTCACCATCACTGAGGATGATTGATGAATCGAGTAGTTTGTCAACTTTGAAAGTCGTCGACGAGCCTGCTAGTGATGAAGAGAACTGTCGTCAATGGGCCAACTGTGTACGGACCTAAAGCCTGCGTGGCAACTGCCGATGTTCCCACTGTTAATGGCCCCAACTGCACTGTTTATAGGCCCACTGTTGATAGCCTAGAGATGCCAGGTCCAATGCCAATGGCCAAGTGCCGATGGATCACATGTGAGAAGGGCCACTGTCAGTGGCCCACTGCTATTGAGCCAACCGTCACTGGCTGAACTGCTTAAGGAGCAGAGCAGCGACTCATGAATGCATGTAAATATTTCCAAAGTGAAGCAACACTTCGGAGATTGCCATCAAGGTGGTCTGTGTAAAAGTCTATGTATGTTCTGGGTTCCTTGAGCCTCTTGTTGTGATCACAAATCGATCATGTGCTCATCAAAATTTATTCCAACAAATACGCACTTGTACTCATCTGCATTTATTAACACCAGTAGTCCCAGTGTATGTGCAAGCCCACGATCTCCAGACTGAAAGTGCACTGCACTTATTGCTAAAATACAATTTCTTTGCAAAAGTGTTAATAAATCTACATCTTTCGATATACGTCCAAATCATCTGAATGGGTTTAAACAGCGGCAGTTTCTGATGGGAGTAAGTATTACTGTTTTGACTATGTCAGCTGAATAGGCTCTCAAACGCCGACGAGACTCTTCACCGTCGATGACTGCTCTTCAGCGTCGACGAGGGACACACTGCTCCCTCGACGAGGCACCTCATCTCACCGTCGACGAGGCACCCCTCTGTCGACGAGGCTCCCCACCGTCGACGAGGCACCCTTCCGTCGACTAGGCACCCCTCCATCGACGAGGCTCCTCACCGTCGACGAGGCAACCTTCCGTCGACTAGGCACCCCTCCGTCGACTAGGCCCCTCACCGTCGACGGGGCTCCCCACCGTCGACGAGGCATCTCACCGTCGATGAGGTCCTTCACCGTCGACGAGGCACCCCCCCGTCGACGAGGCTCCCCACCGTCGACGAGGCCGTCGACGATAGCTATTCAGCGTCAACGAGGGACACACCTCACCGTCGACGAGGCTCGCCGTCAACGCGGCTCGCCGTCGACGGAGCTCCCTCGTCGTCGACGAGGCTCGTCGTCGACGCAGCCCCCTCGTCGTGGACGAAAGGTTCCCGTCGACGATGCCACCATCACAGTCGACGTTGCTCGTCGTCGACGCGGCAAAACTCGTCGTCGAGGCTAGCATTGACGAGGCAAAATTGCATTCTGTGAAAAGGCTGTTGTTCAGCGAAGCTCTTTGTCGGCTGCGCAGTTTCCTGCGACTTACAACCAGTGCATTTGAGGGCTCTGTCAACAGGATCCTGTAGTCCTGTGACACCGTAGATCACCAGTGACGGCAGAGATTGCCGTCGTAGAATACCAATAGCGTCTAGTCATCAAGCTGGCATCTCCTCAGAAGAAAAATGCACAGAACGAGTCTAAACGCCTGAGAGTAAATCTCGTGGGCGTAGATGTGGGAGGCAGACTCGTAGCAGGTCAAAGACCCTTACCTTTGAAGCAACCTCAGCTGGTGAAGTAAAGCCATAAAAACATCGAAAATCCTCCCACATCAGAAGGGGGGTAGCCAAATCACAAGAACATCCCCTTCTATCCTACCATGTCAGCAACAGTCAGACAAAATGATCCATGGAAACGGTCTCAGCTTTGCACCAGTGACACAGGGTCAACAAATAGACTTCGTGTGAGAAATATCACAAAATTTAATAGATATATATAATATAAATGAAGAAACTGAGCAGAGCTCAGGGAGACTCCCTGCACACGACGTGCGGTAAAAAATCTGACAGCCTGAGCCTCTGGGGGGAACCTTCTGGTGGGTGCTGTCGCCTGATTGGCTGCAGTTTGGGCTACACAAAAGGACAGGGATAGTCACTAATGTGGAAGTTTTTTCTTCTGTAGCTTGGCTACTTTACTTCCTGGTTTGTTTTTATTGGTATTTACTATGTATTTATAGCATATTATTGCTTTTTTATATACCGTGGGACTCCCACTCCGACGACGGGGAATGATTCAGGCATGTGAATCTATGAAAGACACCCCTAATACTGGAGAATTAGTAGTTCTATTTGGCTCGGTTTAGTGTAGTGAAGTATAACGATGAGCCCCATTCCAAGATGGCACCCGTTAGTAGTGGAGTAATAAGTCCATTGTCAGTTTCTTAAACAACTCGAGGAGAAGGAGAAGTTCAGAGCGGCAACAGCTGCAGTTGTTTGTTGAGTACCGATCGAGGCGGAAAGCGGGAGTTTGTCCATTTGAGGTGGAGGTAAGAGAAGGCTAACGTTAGAATCGAGAGCGAAGTGAGCTCTCTATGGGAATTGTATAGTAGTGTTGGTTTTCAGCGTTTAGCGGCATTGAGATTAGTGTACACAACATTTTTTTACTCTTTAGGTGGCAGAACAAGCACGAGGTTGTTCCTTGAAACTATAAACAGTGAGCCTTAGTCGGACCCATAAAGAGGTAAGACAGCTCTGCGGGCTGGTCTTTACAGAGATTCTAGAGCAGAGTTTACTGAAATAGTTTACTGAACCCGTTTTTTGCATTCAGGTATTTTGCAGAACATTACACACGGCAAGTGAGTACAAGTGGAGTGAAGGTTATATTGCAAGCAAAAAACACAGTGGTGTGCAGAGGGGTATTCTGCACACGTTTTCTTTCTTTTCCTTTTATTTCCCACGATTTAAGAACCAAATTTTTTATAAAAAAGTCCTGCACATAGTGAATTTTAAGAATGTCCTGAATATTGATCTAAGAAGTCAAAGTAATTTATATACATGTTTAGCTTTCAGGCCCCTGAGGAAGAGCTCTCAGAGCTCGAAATGCATCGGGCAAAAAGAAGGGGGCAAAAAGAAGGATCTTCTAGGACGCCAACAAGATCATTTGTTCTTTAAAATTTTATATACATTTGCAATTTAGGTTAAATCTGTTTACAAATAGGAATGTTTTTGAAATATATGTCATTGTGAAAACTGGAAAATGCATGAAGACCATAAGCAGTAATTATGTGATTAGTGTATTATTCTGTGAAACGGTTTAAATTCTTAGTGTTGTTCTAAAGGTAGAACCACACCAGCAACAGTGTACGGAGGTTAAGTGCTTTGTTCACTTAAGATAGGAAGTGGAAAAGAAAATGCCATAACTTGAATCCTAAATGTTTTTAGACAATATTATCAAACAAAACTGTATCTATTTCATAGGCCAATTTAATAGGATGCATCTCTGCGATTTTAAAACGAATTGAGAAATTGTGATCATGATACGCTGGTTTTATCAAGTGTGCAGATTTATTTTTATATTTTGATTTTGTACTGCAATGATTTTAATTAACTATGCAAATAAAAATATTCTTCTTCTTCTTCTTCTTGTTCTACTGAGACGCAGACTCATAGCCCCTGTCAGTGATACACTGCTAACACTTGATAGCTGCTCACTTATTGCTGGTACAACTTCGAACCCACTTGCAAAGAGACTGGTTTGCATGCTTTCAACAACATTACTACTTTTGCACTAGGACAAGTGCAACATCGCCAATATAGTGACCCGATGTGATAGTGTATAGGGAGCCTGTGCAAGAGCGGCTCAGCACCTCAAAATGTGCAAAATAATTATGTTTCCTATGCCTTTGTGTAACGTTTTCCTATTGTAGCTGGCCAAATAAATAATTAATTGCCTTCGTCAAAGAGTCCACTTTTTCTGCCAAGGACTTCTGACTTACGTCTATAGTTGTGTATAGATGGAGTAATACAGTGTTGACGCTTCGTTCTAGTCCCAATAATTTGGTTCTAATGTCTCATTTGTTTGTGTTATAGCCGATAGCGGCTAGACCTTCAACATTATTGACTCCAAACCTCCAAACCACTGTGTGCCATCTCCCATATGTCCTGTACAAACAGATTTCTCGCAGCACTTCGATGCTGCACTCAATTGTTCGGGCACAGTTGTCTGGTCCTCACTGCAAGTTCTTTAAACACATTTTTTGCCCTAGCAGCAACATCCTCCACAAAAGACCTGCTGTGCCTGCTGTGTTGCCCTATGGGTGATGTACTTGGGTTGTTGGAATCATTCTCTTCTTCAAAGTGCATTTGAGATTCTTTCTGCCCCTCTGAATCATGATCTGTTTAAAAATGTAATATAAAAACTATTTGTATGATAAACAGAAGTTATGTATATGTTGATTTTGTTTTAACTAATGCAAATAAAGTTTGGTATCTGCTAAAGATGCTTGCAATGAAGTACAATACCTCCCATAACGAACTACTAGTGTACACATAAAACGTCTAATAGAGTTTTGAAAATGTAATTTCTTTTTTCAAATATTTTTATTGGTATTTTTCACATTTACAACATATGACATATAACATGTAATCCTCATCGCGTTTGCTCATACAGGGACCCTAGCCTATGTGGCTTAGCTGCTGGTTGTACAGTTTTTTTGTAGGGCATATATGCCTGAGCGTCCCTGTTTCTCTACCGTGCAACATATAACACAAAACATATATTCATTGGCGCTTGTGCTAGGGGTGACCGTCAGCCTGGGAGGAGTGAAACAAGTCATTTGCCAGTCCGGCCCCCCTGCCTAGTTGTCTACTCTGACGTGAGAAGCTATAGAGGGAAGAGTGGCGGGTTAAGAGGTGGTGGGGGGGTGTCCTGCTCCCATGGTTCTTTCGAAGGTGGACCCTCTGGTTAACTTAGGCTGGACCTTTTCATGGGGGCTCAAAGGGACCTAGGAATTTGTCCAAGGTAGCCCACATCCCCCTGTTGGGGTTCCACCATGGCGTGTTTCTTAGGGCCATGATGTCCGCTCCCCTCAAATATGTCACCCAGTTCATCCAACCCTTGAAGGTGGCTTTGGAGGTGTCTTTCCACTTGGTGAGTACTGTCTTGACTGCTGCCGTTAGGAGGAAGTCTAGGAGGTTTTTGTCGTGTTGTGTGACAATGTCTGTCATATGAATGCAGTTGTGAGTGAGGCAAACTCTTCTTTTAGCTTGCAGCCTAAGGCCTTATTTATGAATGTAAAGACTTTTCCCCAATTTTTTTTAACCTTTATACAATGGAAGATGAGGTGCGCCAGGTCCCCCTGCTCTCTGTCACAGTTCCAGCATCGGTCGTTTTCCCTCAGTCCTAGGGTCTCTAAACGTGCTGGGGTCCAGTATGTCTTGTGCAGTAGCCAGAATTTTGTCTGAGTTATCACCGGGAAGATCATGTTTTTCGACGGGGACGCCCAGAGGACGTGTCTCTCCTGCTTGCGGAGTGTGGAGTCTAGTTGTGATTCCCAGTAACTGGTAGTTTTCTTGTTAAGCTTAGAGGAGCTGGGGCAGAGTAGTTTGTATAAGTGGGACATCTGGTGGCCCACTTAGTTCAGCTTCTCCATATACTGAATAATTGAGGTTTTATGTTTTGTTATTTTTGATTTCAATCAATCAATCAGTACATTTGTAGAGCGCGCTACATACCCGTGAGGGTCTCAAGGCACTGATACGGATAGGGCTGTTTTGATTTTGAGGAAGTTGTAGAGTTTTATGTTCTGTAGGTTCTGTCGAGTTTTTAGTGTGTTGAAGGTGAGTGGTTTTCCCCCGTCTTCCAAGTGGGCTGGGTATGAGATCCCTAGTCTTTTCCAGGCTTCTATGGCTAAGGGTTTCCCCCTATATTTTATCTTGCAATTTGCCCTCAGGGATTCCCAGTTAGAGTTTTTAATGCTGTGTTTAAGTTTTTGGTCTACTATGAGGAGTGCGTATCTAGTGTTTTTAAGTATAGGGCTATTCTTTTGTGCCTGTTTGTTCACGGTGAGAAGTGTTATTGGGTTGATATTGTTTAGTATGGCTTTCTCAATGCTGAGCCAGATCGGCGTGTATTTCTGGTTAAGCAGGATCCAGTACATCCCCAGGCTTGCTATGAAGGCCGTCTGGAATGTCCTGAAGTCCGCCAGGTTTAGACCTCCTAGTCTTTTGACTAGTTTTAGTTTTTGGAGGCTTATTCTTGGTTTCTTGTCTTGCCATAGGAACTTGTTTATCATTTGGTCTGTCAGGCGATGGAATTTGTCTGTGGGTGTGAGGGGGAGCATTCTCGCCATGTAGTTGACCACTGGTGTGATCATCATCCTTTTAGTGTCTATTCAAACCCACCATGTAATGAATTTGAGCGACCAGGTTTCCAGTAGCCCTTTAATCTTTCCCAAGGTTAGTTTCTCGTTTTAATCGAGTGTGGTCTTGAAGTTTTTTACGAATTAGTTCCCTAGGTCTTTGACGAACCCGGGTTGCCAGACTAATCCGGAGTTGCCTATTACGTCTCTGGTTGTGTGGACGTTAAGTGGCATGCATTCAGATTTGTCTCTGTTTAGTTTGTATCCGGAGTGGGCAGAGTAATTACCTATGGTGTCCATAAGGGCAGTGATAGAGGTTTTGGGGTTCTCTGTGATTATGAGTGTCATCCGCGTAGTCTGCAAGTTTGGCTGTGGTCTAGTTGATGGTGATTCCCCGCATATCACTATTGGCTATAATATCTCTGATCAAGGGCTCGAGTGCCAGTAGGAACAGCGCGGGGGATAGGGGGCAACCTTGTCTTGTTCCCCGTTGGAGATCGAATTGGTCTGAGATTGCCCCATTGATAGCTATCTGTGCCTTGGGGCTTGCATACAATACCATCACTTTCTTCATATACTCGGTTACCGAGGTTGTACGCCCGCATGTACTGTTCTAGGAAGTGCCACGATACTCCGTCGAAGGCTTTCTCTGCGTCTAGCGTGATTGCTACCGCCGGTTTATCAGATTAGGAAGACTGTTCGAGAACATTACATAGGAGTCTTGTATTATAATGAGACATACGTGTCTTCAGGAAGCCTACTTGTGAGTTGTTAATCAATTGAGGGAGAACCTTGTTTAGCCTTGTGGCTAGAATTTTGGCATATATCTTACAGTTTGTTTTGATAAGTGAGATGGGTCTGTAATTTTGGGGCCGTTGTGTGTCTTTGCCTTCCTTGGAGATGACTATTATGTTTGCTTCTGTCATGGATTCAGTTACCACCCCCTCTCCCTCACAGTGGTTACAGACTTTTTTCATAGTTGGGAGTAGGTGAGTTCGAAAGGTTTTATAGAAGGAGGCCGTGTAACCATCTGGTCCCGGCGCTTTGTTGTCTTTAAGGGACTTGATCGCCAGTTCAAATTCGTTAGCGCTTATCTCTCATCCTAGTGACAAAGCATCCTCGTTCGTTATCTTGGGCAGATTTAGTATGTCTAGGTACTCACTGCATCCTTCCTGGTCTAGTGTTTCGTCTCTTTTGTAAAGATCCTGGTAGAATTCCCTGAACGTAAGTAGGATGTCTTTGTGTTGGGTGTGTGTGTTGTTGCGTGAGTCTATGATGGATAAGATGGTGTGCTGTCTTTGTTTGTGCTTAAGGTATGACGCTAGGATTTTCCCTGCCTTGTTTGCCTCGCATAGGTTGATCTATTTATATTTTTTTATCCACAGGCCAGCCCCTACACTCAGGATTTTGTTCGTATTCATGTTTTTTCCCCGTCAATTATTTTAGGGTGTTGGAGTTCCTAGTATCGTTGATGTGCACTGTTTCTAAGCTCTTGATGTCTCTTTCTAACTGGTCTAGGTGTGTCTTAGCTTCCCTGTCTCGTCTGGCTTTGATATCTATTAGTTTCCCTCTGACTGTCACTTTAAGCGCGTCCCACAGGGTCTTAGGGTCCATGTCTGGCGTGCCGTTCTCTCTAATGTAGTCCTTGATGGCTTGCTCTATTCTGAGTTTGTCTTCTTGTTTTGCCATGACTACATTGTTGAACCTCCACCTGCTGGTGGGGTACTCGTTGTGACGCCCCGCTAGTTGTAGGCTGATGCACGAGTGGTCGGAAATTGTTCTTGCCGCTATTTCCGTTTGTTCTATTAAGTGGGTGTGTGAGCCTGGGATTAGAATGTAGTCTATTCTGCTGTAGTAGTTGTGTGGGTTGGGGTAGAAGGTGTAGTCTCTGGTGTCGGGATGTTGTAGTCGCCATGGGTCTTTCAGGTTAAATCTATTGCATATGTTCTTTAGAGTGCTGTGTGAAGCTGGGGGCAGGGCGTGGGCCAGCGACTGTCTGTCTAGGGTGTAGTCTCGTGCAAGGTTGAAGTCTTACTTATTTATCAGCGTGATAACTCCTCGCTTCTTCCCTATTGCTGGTGAACAGGCTACCTATCCTATACATCTTACCCTGAGTCTGGCTGAATCCTCCAGGGAGAGTTTGGTTTCTTGTAAAAGTACGACGTTCCCTTTGGTCCTAGCTAGGTAGTCTAGTACCTTTTTTCTCTTGACCGGGTGTTTGAGGCCCTTCACGTTGAAGGAGACTATCTTCAGGTCTGTTAGCAAGGCTGCGCTATTATGTGTCATGGATTACAGTGTGTGTGCCTCGCTTTCCTTCTCACTCTACTCCCTATGTATGGCTTCGCACATGCTCTTATTGCTAGCATTCTTTGTGTGGTCGTGGGACCCCCCTAGGTTTCCTTGCTCTGGTTTCGGACAGACTCCTCCCCTTCATTTTTCCCGCAGGTCTGTTTTTATGCGTGGTTGTAACGAGCAGGTAATAGAGACGTTTAGGGATAGTGGAAAGTGTCAGAATAGATAGTAGAGACAGCCAATTCGCACAGGACGAACTACAAGAAAACGACAAGCGACCACAGACATTGACAATACAATACAGACATACAAGACAAACCCCCCTCACGTTCCTCTCCCCCAGGCCCTCCCTCCCTGAGCTAACCCATCGTATTGTAGACGTGCGACGGCAAGATCCCCCGCCCCTCCCTGGGATATATTGGTTCGATTTGGCGGTTCTATTTCTAATTAAGATTATGCTTGTTCACTTAATCACTTCGCTTAAACACCTATTTATCAGCTTCTTCCCCATGTCCCCCTTGGTGGACCCCCCACTGTGTATCAGAAAGGATATATAAACGTCTTTTAGTCTCTCGTGGTTTCCAACAGTTTGGTTACAAACACCATCCTTGTTACCGTGTCTTTAGACTCTGCTCTGGTTTCCCTCTCGTTGTCCTGTGGGGAAACCTTGACCATTCTTCTCTTGGCAGGTCCGGGGGGAGGTGTGTGGGCCACTTCGTTCGGGCCTGTTAGGTGTTGTTAGTGTCTGAGGCCTTCTGTTGTCATAACTGTGAGGTAGATACCATTTTTCATCCTGAGTACATGCTCTCTTGCCTTGTTTCTCCCCATTTTTTGCTAAAGTGAGGCGCCCCTCTTTTTGACTCGGCTTGCATAGCCTCCATGACTCAGACTCTTGGTGTGCTGGGGCTCCAATGGGTCCACTAGGATGTGCTTTCATGAGGTAGGCATGATTATATTGCGGCTGCTTTAGTGTAACAGGCCGAAGTTAACCCCTACCTTCCCTGGATTGGCTTGGTGAGCCTCTAGACTGCTGGCAACGGCCAGGTGATCCTAGAAAGAAGTAAGCTGGGAGGCAGGCTGGAAAACGGAGGGTATTGAAACCTCTCTGTGAACTCTCCCTACACACATAGCAGGCCAGGTTTGGGAAATACAAATATTGTGCTTGTCTAAGGAGAAGGAATCGTCATAGAATCCTCCTACCAGCGAGAACTAAAAGACAGCTGTTATTCTTTTCAAACTCAACCAAGTTTACTGTGAGAAACCAATAAGGATCAGTTTATTCATGAGGGCAGTAATGTTACTCCCCTGTTTAAAGTACATGAAGTAAAGCCTGACCTTTATGCTTTATGCGTTATATGTTCAAGTGACCTGAGAAGGAGACTAATTACATCTACAAATGAGTGATTGGTTCAAAGAGATAAACCACTTCCTTTTGCAATCTAGACAATAGATTAGGCTTAAGCACCGCCTAATTATTGCTTTTCTAATTTGTATTGGATATTCACAAGGCTAATCTAAAGTCAGTATGTACATGTGATCAAAAGAAAGTTTAGCACTGAAATGTAGCCTGAACTATATCGAAACTTGTGATTAAGGTTATGACTAAGTAGCATTTCCTTGTATTTCATGATTTATTGCTGATTTGTGAACTGAAGGGTATTAAATGTGAATTGAAGTACTACTAAGACAAACGTAATTGAAAGCACACTCGAAAAGGAAAAGATAAACGTTTCTACTTTTATAAAATTACAGTGTAGTGTCATTTTTGAGTGGATGGACGCTGAGTTATGGTAAGGGTGTGACGCAAGCTTAACAGTGATGCCTCTTAGTTAGACCTTCCTACTCTGTGCCAGGCTATCCTAGGTGATCTGGAACCCCCCAGGTCCAACAGAGGCCTTCTGGCTTATCGTTGAATTTGAGACTCAGGGGTTACAGTCAGCCTCGGTGTTGGGTTGTTAAAATGGCGGCCCCCACTCAGTGGTTTCGGTTTCCCTTTCCCTCCTGCGGAGTCACCCTGTGCTGGCTGGGGGTTGGTAGATCTCTCCGGGGGCAGGGGGGAGAGCACGCATTCGGTGTAGGTGCCGATTCCCCCACTGAGCGCTCACCGTTGCACTGGCCTTGTATCCGGCTGGTTACCCCCCTTGACCGGCTTGCGTGGTGCTCGCTGTGTTTTGCGCTGTTTTCCCTCGTTGAGCGCTCGGCGCGGCTCGCACAAGTGTCGCCAGTGGTCCTGTTGGCTTTTAGCAGTCTCTAGCTGTCTTTGAGTCTTGAGTCTTTGTTTGACTCGCTCCGCAACTCCGGCGTTCTCTACTTGGGGTTCCACCAAAATGGCGGCTCCCTTTTTGAAGCTTCCGGTTTTCCGCTTACTCCGCCTACTTTATGTATATATTTTTTTTAGCGTGTTCTAGGGGGTGGGGTCCGTGTTCAAGTGATTGCTTATTAATTTTCCGGGGGTGCGCTTGTCTTCCTCTTGGCCCCGTTGTCGAGCCTTAGCTGTCACGTTTGGTTCTGTTGCGCTTAGCTCTGTGCCTGATCTAAGATGGCTGCTTCCTGTAACAGTTCCAGTTTCATTTTTGGCTCAATACGTTGGGGGTCGTTTGTTCACTGTGCGGGCCACGGGTGCGATGGGGATCTCACAGCGGGAAGCTTGCAATAACCTTGCTGCCCGGCTGACCAGCGGGGTGCCCAGCAGGTGTACTATCAGTTACATCCGTACTTATTGCCTCTCTGTTTGCTTCACTATGTAGGGCTCTCACATAGCAGGCGCCAACTTGGGGATCGGCGTTATCTTTGACCATCCTCTCCTATCCCTTCGCTATTCCGCCTTCCGTCGCACCACCAGTTGTCACCAACTAGCACAATTTGTTCTGCTTTTGCGTTGGTTCTTTCTGCGCTTAGATCGGTGGCATCGTGTGTACGTTTTGCTTTATCCCCGGGTGTAGCGAGCTCTGGCCTCAGGCATCTCTCCTCATTGCCGTCCAAACCACGCCCCCCGAAAATGTAATTTATTTAAGCAAGGAGCTCAGGCCTAAAAACATTACAAAGTCAACACCCACATTTCAACAAAAATGTGTTAGTAAAACAGAAAGTGTATGTATGAGACTTATCTTTCGATGTGTCTGGATATGCAGAATTGTCTATGTTGCTAATGCCAGACACACTTTCAGGCTCTATGGTGGACTCAATCCGTTCCTCAATAGGGGTCAACGGTGGCTGAGTTGGAGTTCCTCCTTCATGGTCCTCATTTATGCGGGTTGCTAACTTCCTTTTGGCTGTTGATTGGAGATCATGCAATCTATTTCTGAACGTATCTACTGATCTCTGTGTCACCCCCACACAGTTAATCTGCTACTGTATGCTCAGCTGTTTTTTGTGAGTCTGGCACAGAGAGTGATGTTTAGCCAAACAAGGCATCATTATGAAATACACACTCTCCTTTAAAATTTCTAATTCTTTCTCAGAAAATTTTATTGGTCTTTTACTCCCTTCACAATCCTTCTCCTTCTCCTTCTCTGGGTTCTGGCAATACATTTACATGGTTTCCAAGGGTGGATGGCAAAACTTCTTGCTCATACCAAATGGACTTTAGGGGAAATCACCAGTCTGAATGCTCTCCATAATTCTTATAAGCATGCAGTACACTACTTACTATTTGTGAGTTCATCATTAACTGCCAGAAAGCAACTTTCAGAATTTCCAACTCAATTTGATATTTACCAAATTGCTATTTCTGATTCTATAAAAAGCAAATCAGAAAAGGTAAGGCTAACACATTCGTACATACCAAATAGCGATTTGAAATTTGCCATTTTGTAAGTATTGCAAATGACAAATCCGTATTAGTGAGCTTTGTACATGTAGTCCCTCAGTCCAAAGGTATAACTTCCTATCGGGTCAAAGCTGGTTTCTGTATCAGACTTTTGTTCTAGTACAGCTGGCCTTAACTTGCACCTAGGTACTGGTCAAGTGCAACCAGATGACCCAGGTCAACTTTTTTGGTGCTATTTTGAACCTTAAACTTTAAAAAAAATATAACTCAGATTTTTGGAACAAGGAGATTAAATAGGCTTGCTCTGTCCACTCCATGCATCAACTTGGTATTGCAGTGCCACCAGGAATGGTGAACTAAAAAAAAAACATAACTCTGGTTTCCTTTCTTGGATTTTTGTTATTTTGTTGTCATTTTATTTATTAAAATTCACTAAATTTTTCAAAATGTGCTGCCTCTAATTTAGAGCTGTCTGCTCTGTGCCATAGCTGTTGAGCTCAGGTTAATTTAGTGACTTTAAGGATTGTGCTTAATCCTTTAGGTGGGTACTCACATCCCTCAACTAATACCCCAGTTTCTTGGAGTATGCAGTTATGAACAATATTAATGCTGGACTGTAGTAGATGCAACAAAGGTGACATGATTATAAGTGCAGAACTAAGGAGACACTGGCTATGAATCTAAAGGCTGCAATGATCCCAGGAGTAGGACTACAACTCCAGGAGGACTTGACCCCAATGGAGGCGCAGGTTACATCATTCATAGCACCAGTGTTGGTTGCTGGAGTTGATGGCACAGACACCTGTGAGCTTGAGACCTTACTAACATATCAGGGTAAGTGTAAAACAAAGTCATTGTTCTTTTTTGAAATTATGATTTAATACCTAGAGGTACTTGGACGTTTTGCCTCTCACCATGTTGTAGAATGTTTTCCATTCACACTTTCCCAAAAACATGTGTAGACTTTGTCTTTTTTATATGTATGTCATAAGAAAGGTATGTATTGACAACACTGTTTTCATTCCAAACAACAATGATTTGTTGTCTGTGAAGCTCATATAATTTCAAGGATATGTTTTACAAAGTCTTATTGGTGACTACCACAATATGCTTGCTTAGTTACAAAGTAAATCACACTTACAACACTACATCCTTTAAATATTATTATAGGTTGAGTTGTATTTCAATGTGCATATAGCATTCCCTACACAGGTATATTAATTTATTTTTAATATTTTCTTACCGATACTTGCTTTTACTAGGCCTATGATGAGCACCTCTCAAAAGGCACATGTCTCTAAATGGGTATGTTTTATACTTTTCTTATTTTAGTTCACTTGAGCCCACAGTATGCAGACCAGTCTTTAAAGTATGCTCCCTTGGTTCTTGTACACTGATTTTAAACTTTATTGTAATACATTGCAGTTGTCTTATGTACTTAAATGAAGCATTGCTTCTTTACTGTATCATACTACTAATACTACACACACATTCATGGAAGAAAGACATATTGCGCTTATATGATAAAGTCTGTGTAATATATCAAGGTTATAAAATGCATCAACTATACACACATTACAGCTTAAAGCATCTTAATGATTCTACCCACATTTGTTTGGTCTACATTATGTCAAGTAAGGTTCCATCTGTTGTCACACAGTTATCCTGTGAACATACGTTTGTGATTAATATAGTACTTCATTTCCTAAAACACATGGTACCCAGACTCCTAGTGCAACTGAACCTTCTACACTATTGAAGCTACAACCCTGGCCGTAAACCATATCCTAACAGGTCAGATATGGTCACCTTGCTAATGAAAGAGCATTGAAAAGGGCAGTGCTCTTTTGATTCCTGTTGACTCAGGTGTAAGGCTCTTTCTCAAGTGTAACATATTGGGTACGAAATGCCAGATTCTTCTGAGAAAAAAGATTGTTGAGCTGAACCTATGCAAAAGGTGGAAACCTACAATATGCTTATTAAATTACAAAATGCACCCTACTTCTAACTCTACATTTTGAATGTGTGTGTGTCCTGCATTCACCAGACTGCAACTGTAGTGTCATGTGATCATGTGCAGTACTGTCCAAGGCAGATTCCTTACAAAGTCACTTAATCAGTTGGGCATGTCTGTGTGTGTTCAATAAAGTCTATGAAGCAGTACGTTCAGTTAAAGGTTGCATGCCGGCGAATAAAGACATGTATTGCAGAGCTCCATCTGTGGCATAGTCACTTGCATGCTCCAAAGCTGGGGTGGATGCTACAACTGCCAATGAGTAGGGGATACGAACAAACAAGCCTGCTCTCCCTGAGAGTTTGCCACGGTCCAGCAACTGTGCGTACAACATGTGCCCCATGAAGCAAGTCATGGTTGGTGTATGTAGAGTCAAAGCACCACTCTAACTTGTACAAGACCCTCGAGGGAGGTGAAGACCATACACAGGAGCATTATCAGAAAGCCCACCAAAAGCCTGATGGTAAGGCTGAAAGAAGAGATACTGAGCCACAGAGTAACCCAGAGCTATCATCAATACAAAAAGAAACACTAAAAGCAGTGATGACTAGGTATGAAGAAGCTCTAAAGTCAGTGACAGCCAGCTGCAAGGACGCTCTGGAAGCGGAGACAACCTAGTGTGAAGAAGTACTAAAGGCAGTGGCAACCAGGGGTGAGAATGAGCTAAAGGCGATGATAACTGGGTACAGAGAGTACAAATGTAGTTACAAATATGAGCGTGGGAAGAGGCAAAAAACCTCTTATCAGGCGCATTGACCAAGTTTGGTTGAGCTGCTGTTGCCTGCAAAGTAGCAAAATTGTGAAATTCTTGAATGGCAGTTGAAAATAGCACCAAATACGGTCCAGCTGCATTCATAAAACCACCAACACCATTCTATACCGCCAAAAAGCAGAATATTGGCATCAGATGGACTGCATGGATTGAAACATTTGATGATGATGCTAGCTGGTGAAATGAAGGATGAGCTTGTTGAAAGAATTGATAACCTCATCAGCATAGTAAATTAAGTTAATTCAATGGCATGCATCTTAGAGTCATCAATGTGTGCCTCTCTGATAGACGATGTATACTGAGAGAGACGCTCAGTCTAGAAAAGGTACTCATTGCTGCAATAACTGAGGAATGTGAAGATCGACTAGCTGCTGATATGGAAGCTGGAACAACACAGATTGAAACAGCATTGATCAAGAAGAGTAAGCAGAAACACAAAGTGGAGGCCTAGAAGACGAAATCTCAGAAGAAAAAGAAATTGTGTTTCCATTGTAGATTCTCGTTTCCACAAGAAGTTACATGTCCCGTCATTGGACAGATATGCAAATGCTGAAGCGACAACAACATTTTGTAATGATTTGCCAAGCAAAATAGAAACTAAGAGCCAGATGTAAGACCTGCAAAATAGCGCCTCGCAAATTGCAGCAATTTGCGAGGCACTATTTGGCATGTACAACAGTTTGCGATTCCCAATGGGGTTGCAAATTGCGAGGCTCATGAATAATAATGTTGCAGTTTGGGCATGTAGGTGTGTCTAGAATGCTTCTGGAACTTTGTGGTGCCCATTTTCTTGTCTCAACGTAAAGCACAGAGTGCATTTTTGCTGATGCCCCAAGACTACGCTAAAGGTGAATGGCTACCATGCAACTTTAATTTTCAACAATGGTGCAACGATCAATATCATGTTGACAGAAAAATACAACAAAGTGTTTCTGATACCACGTCTTACACCATAGAAAACAAAGGTGTACACATGGGCTGCTTTTGCGCCATTGCAAAATTAAAGGTCATTTGTAGCAACCATGAGGCAAAGGAAAATGGCAGTACAAGCAGCAATTCATGTACTCCAAGGTCCTTCGTCAAGTGCATGTGTACTCAGTTTCAGCATTGCTGCTGACATGGGACTGATATCCATCAACTTCAACCTCAATGCAAATTCTGAAATAGTGAGCCAATTCCTGTTCTTATTTCATGGCCGAGGGAAACACAAGACAATGAAGGTACAACTTCACCTTAATGAGTACATTTGTCCTGTTGTTCAGCACCACCGTTGGATTACTTCTTATTTACAGGAGGTCATTGGGACAGAACTGGAAGCATTATCAAAGTGGAGAAGCGTGGCTCAATGGTTAGAGCGGCAGACCCTGATGCAGAGGTCTAGCTCGGGACCAGGGTTCAATTCCCCGTCTCGGCGGGTCTTGGGCTCAAAATTCCACGGACCTGATAATTCTCGCCTCGGTGCCTATTCCAATCATGGAGTCCCACTCTGCAACTCTGGGCAATAGCTTGCTTAATCTCCACAATGGCACCCACAACGCTAAGGATGCCTGGCCTCCACCTTGGGGGTGCCCAAGAGTGGACACCTCAGAGGGAAAGCCAGGATGGGTTCCACAGCGGTATTCGTACAAGCGCCTTGAGACCCTTGCGGGTGAGTAGTGCGCTATACAAGTATCAATTTACAAAGGATGACGTCATTGAGCGTTCTGCTGGTCTGACGCCATGGATTTTACCCATAGTTGTAGTGCCGAAAAAGGACAGTGGATGTACAGTGCCATTTGTGTTGATATGCGCCAGGCCAACAAGCCAATTGAGAGAAAAAAACATCCAGGTCCACACATAGCAGACATGATTACTCAGCTAAATGGCACCAAAGTCTTCTCCCGGTTTCATTTGAACAAAGGGCACTGTCAACTCTTTATGCTAAGCGGGATGGAAAGGCAGATATATGTCCACTCCTTGTTGTACTCCGAGTAGCCATGTTGACAAAAACTGGCTGGAACCAGCGTTTGTATGGTCTTAAATTGCCCTGTTTGTTTTTCTTATCCTTATTTTAATTATTTCTATGCATGGTGGGAAAGGCAATTACCGTTATGGGGAAGAGAGGGAGACGTAGATGGGAGGGGGAGGCTTCCTTCGTATTCCTCGTGGAATGTTCGATGGGAAGAGAACATTGGAGAATCCATTTATTGTTGATTTACGACCCTTACATGCTGGACATGGAATATTAAAGATTTAAACTCCCCTAACAAGAGGCATCATCTTTGGAGGTATTTGGGAGGTCATCAAATAGATGTAATTGCCATTCAGGAAACACATTTGAAAAGGGGGGATGAACAGCGATTGCGGCATAAACTTTATCTCCTCATCTATATCTGCTCTGCTTCTACCAAGCATAGCGGAGTAGCTTTGATGTTTTGCTCTTCGGTACACTTTCAAATGAGGGATAGCAAAAAAAGATAAGGATGAATCATGATAGTCAAAGGCCTCCTTTATGTCTGTATTTGTACAATAGCTTCGATTTATGCTCCCAACACTGGCCAATTCAGAATTTCTACTATCTTTCTCCTCCTTATTGGGTGGATTTGCGGAAGGAGCCATATTATTAATTAGGAATTTTAATCTGATTTGGGACACCACTTTAGACACCACTCATTCCCAAAGATCACTAACTGATATCTTCACTAAAGCAGTAAAATCCACTCTCCACTAACTGGGGATACTAAACATATGGACAACCCTCAACCCCAATACACGAGACTACACTTTCTTTTCGCACTCCCATAAATTGTATTCAACAGTAGCTCCACACTATACAGAGAATCAAGATTCACTCTGTAGTTATTTCCGAGCATGCCCCACTGGTGGTCATTTGTGACTGGTCAGTACCGACCTCCAAAATTCGTAGATGGTACTTCTCTAATGCACTTACATGTGACAGGCTTTTTCGCGCTGAAATATGGAAAACAATAAGAGAATTTTTCTAGATAAATGACCCCAATGATACCTCATACTCTAATACCTGGGTTACATTTAAGGCAGTTATACAAGATAATTGCATCTGGTTGATTTCCACTCTCCATCAACACAAAGCCGCGGATAGACAAATACTGGAAAGAGAACTTCTTCTGGCAGAGAAGGCCCATAAGACCGATCCCTCCCTTTGTTTACAGAGGACAGTACCAGCATTGAAAGGGAAGCTTCAGGCGATCTGTACTAATGGAGCTGAGACTAGGCTCTTACACTTAAAATCAACTGGTATGAGCGTAGCAATAAGATAGGCTCCATGCTTGCGAAACAACTGAGAATTAAACAGGAAAAGAAATATATTGGACAGATTAAGGATGAGAAGAGAACAATAGACATATCTAAGGAAGGGAAAGCCCGAGTTTTTCCAGACTTCTATAAACAATTGTATATAGGAGAAACATTGGCCTCAGAAACCCAATCAACATTCCTAGATGCAGGTACATTGCCACGCATTCCCGCAGAGATAAATGAAAACCTAAATAGTCCTATTTTGAGGGAAGAAGTACAAGCTGCCATAGATTCTCTCTAACGTCATAAAGCTCCAGGTCCTGACGGATTTAACGCTCACTTTTATAAGACTGCACTCCTTATTTGACTGACATCTTTAATTATATAACTATCTCTCAGGAGATGACTCCATCTATGAGCGAAGCGCTAATCACAGTCATCCCCAAGCCTAGGAAAGATCCGCAGCTTATGGCTTCTTATAGGCCAATCATTTGGCTTAATCTTGATGCCAAATTATACACCAAGATATAAGCCACTAGAATGGAGGGGATAATCCCCAAACTGATACAGCCCCATAAAATCTGGGTTTGTCAAGGGCTGCCAAACCCATGACAATCTACAACGTGTTATTCATCTGAAAGTAGATAAGAAGCAGATCTCCTCAGTTTTGTTGGCACTGGATGCTGAGAAAGCCTTTGACCGCCTAGGAACACACTTCATAATTTTGGATTTGGGGAAGATTTATAAATATGTTAAAGGACAATTATCCTCATCCTCAATCTCTGGGACTGGTGAATGGCACAGTTTCTGAGTTTTTTGTTCCTGACAAGGAGTACGAGACAGGGGTGTCCCTTCTCTCCAATACTTTTTAACCTCTGTTTAGAGCCCCTAGCTGCACAGATAAGAGCTAACAGTGAAATTCAAGGATTTCTTTTTTGGGCAAGATAAGCACAAAATATCACAATTCGCGGATGACATCCTCCTGCCCATCACTTCTCCGTGTACGTCCCTGCCAGCTCTACAGAGGGAACTCAGGGTCTTTGAAAGAATTTTCGGGTTTCAAGTTAATCTTTCCAAGTCTTTTCTTCTTAAATTGACGATCCCTTCAACAGAGATGGAGGAAATTGCAACCACCTTCCTGTTACAGAGTGCCAGGAGGGAGATTACATATTTTGGGCTTGAGATTCCACCTAGAGCCACAGATTTATACAGAGCAAATTTCCCTACCTTGCTACGACAACTTAAAACAAATTTTAAGCGATGGGCCCATTATATCTTACCTGGATAGGTTGCATAAATTTGATCAAGATGACAGTTCTCCCTCGTATTCATTCTTTATTTGTTTCAAGGGCTACCAATTGAGATTCATAGGGAATTTGTCTCTGAAATACACAAATCCTGTCGCTGATAAGGGAGATTTTGGGATACCCAATTTCCAATAATCTGAATATGTTCTGTTGGGCCTCCCAGGCCCCTCATTGAAACATCAGACCCTGGGGACCATTTTATTCCGTGGCTCTGTTTGGGTGCTGCCAGAATGGCCAAAGCAGCAGCATGAAAGAAGCCTGGTGCCCCATTGATTCCCCAATGGCACACCCGATTTTGTCAACTCCTTGTATTGGAACCTATGGCTGATATAATGAATGATACAGAAATGTTTTGATTATTGACAATGTAATGTTCTATGCTGATACCCTGTATTTTCAATAGCAATAGCTTGACCAAAAAAAAAAAAGAAAGATGAAGGCCTGCGCTGATAAGTAAAGAGGTGCTACGGGCATTGTTTTTTAAGAAGTAGACCAAGTCCTAGTCAAATAAAAGCAGAAACTCAAGACTGAAGATCTGTTGAGAATCGTAACAAGTAAAGGACATATGGTGACCACTCAACGTCCCGGAAAGTCCATTATGAGAGCCTTGTCCAATTACAAACGTCTGCCTTGATGTTCATCGGCTCTAGACTGCATGAGTGAAACAAGTCCACCTGAGTGCCCAAGTCAAGAATCGGAATCTACAGCTACGATCCCCGATGACAGTGAAACTCCTTCACCTCGTACAACTTTATCTGTAAGATTGGTGCGAGTACCTCGAAGACTCATTGAGGAACTCTAATGTATATATGTTGTCAATATTTTTTTTTTAACAAAGGGGGAGATGTAGTGTTGTGTGATCATGTGCAGTAGAACTCTTGTGATCCTAGGCAGACTCCTCACAAAGTTATGTATCACTTGGGTGCGTCGGAGTGTGGTCAATAAAGTCTATGATGCAGTATGTTCAGTTAACGGTTGCATGCCGATGAATGAAGAAGTGCATTGCATAGCTCCATGTGTGGCGCAGTCATTTACGTGCTCCAGAGGTGGATACTACAGCTATGGCCCATATGCATCCAGACCACCCTTGTGATCCGTCATTTTGCTCGAGGCAATCAAAAATAGTAAACGTCATACTCCCATCTCACCTGCTGCTAAAAGAATGCAAATTGTGGATACCTTTTAAATGGATGAAAGTATGCATATTTAGAAGTAATATCTGCATATTTTCTACAGTTCTATGCAGGATATGTAACACACCTTAGAATGTATCACAAAAAGTGAGTACTGAAAGTTCTATTTTACAGACCGTCCTGGCCACAGTTTTGAGCAGAAGCAGGGATATTTGACCACTTTAGTCCAAGGTAGATGGTTGTTTGCTCCTGGCAATGTAAAGGTATGTGCTGCTTTTAGTTGGAAGTGTTGCATCTTTTGTTGCAGCAAAAGTAATTATGAATCACAATCCAATATTATAACACAAGCAAAATAAGAGGACAACAAATCTATCAAAACAGGACACACTACAGCAAACACAGTACAATACAACATCACAATGCAGAAACACCACCAGCACCACAAAATGCAGCAGGGCACATGTGCACCAATATTATGGTCACACAGCTTCACCACATTAGTGCTTTCATGACATGGTCTGAAAAGGTGCTTGCAGCAAGCAGTCCCTGGTGTACCACCACCAAGGCATGAAATAGCGCCAGTCAAACATGTATTGTAGCCCGGACCATAGAGTCACCTATCCTCTCTCCAGAAGTATCACACAATTGAAGATAATATGGGAACATACTAAATAACAATGTTATTGACACTGGATTCACAATTCTATTTGTGCATGGCCACGATATGGTATGTGCTGATGTTATTATATGTAGCAAAGTTTGCGAGATGACTTGGATTGGATATTTTGCATTCTGTTCAACATGCACGACTAGAGTAGCTTTATATGAACATAAACTATATTATATTGCCATGAAATCTTTGGTCACAATAACGAATAACGTTAAGTTGACAGTTACACACCTTGCATGATAAATACAGGACAGATAAGAAGATAATGTGAGTTTATTTGGAGCTGTGCATTTGTATATGCGATAAATCAATTACTATGTGGAGTAGGTCAGTGTTCAAAAGGGCGTAGGTATACTAACAGAATATTTTTTTTTTAAATGCCCAAGTATTGCCAGATTAAGCTTTGTTTTCTGCTTGGTTGTGTATTTTAGGAACCAGTGCTCTGCATTGCTGTTGTGATGCAAAGCAAACTGGAGGAAGATCCCTCGATGGCTTTGCTGTAGATTATGGTTTATCCTGGGTGGTGACCTACAGAATCTTTCCAGAGTATGGCTTAGCTGGCAAATGATGCCGCCCCAGTCTGCAGTGAAGATGGCACGTCCACGAAAGAGTCAATTACTTTAGAAAGTTCGGCACTCATCACTTCGCCTTCCACCATTGAGGCCTAATGCTGATTCTGTAGATTCACAATCTCCTTTAAGTGAATTCTAGTGCTCTACTAAACTGCTGATGTTCTTGATTGTCCATTTTAGACAAATTCCAGAAACATATTGGCCTATTAATCAAAAAAAGTTCAAAAGTATAGCTGGAGATTTAGATCTTTGCCCGAATGTACTTTTACTTTTTGTTTTGGTGTTCATCAATATTCCCAGTGGTACATCTGGAATGCTGCACCGAGTGTGCTACTTGGAATGCCATGTGATTGTTTCCCTGGGCTCCTATTCCCATGGTGTAGTGCAAAGTAGCATACAAATCCACACAGGATGAGCGGAGCCTCCGGAACAAATGCTATTTTGTCTCCTACGTTGGGAAAACCTTTTCCCAATGGATAAACTCTTTCCCCACACAACCAGCAAATGCAATTACTTCTCCTACGTGGGGAAAACATTTTCCCAATGGATAAACACTTTCCCCACACAAACAGCAAATCTGGGTGTAACTTGCTCCTCTATTCGTCCTGGAATGTGCAGTAATCCAGTTCTTGGCTGCAGTAAATCTCCAACCAAACCAGAGTGGCAATGGGTCAGAAATGAGTTTGGTTCTCTCCTGTGGATTAAGGGATTTCGACTGGGTTACCTACCTGGCACTCTCCTGGTTGATGTGTAACTACAGACAGTGCTTGCCCCGGTCCTGACCATGTTATAAGCACCAGCCCACAGTTTGCATGGTGAAGGTAAACAATCCTTCTTTCACCTGCATGTAGATATGCTCACCACTTCTATAGGGATCCTATATCTTAATCGCCCTGAGGAATACCCCGGACCTTTCATGGGCAGTCAGTTATGGGCATGAACAAGTTGGTAATAAATTGGTTGCATTGGCCATTGTGCCAATAAAACATCCCCTTTTTGTTTTTAAGATTTTATGTATAGCTAAGGTACCGACCAATAAGGGGAATTCCCACTGGTTTATCTGAGATATTTTTAACATCTGGGTCCCCACTCTTTCCAGGTATCATACTGTATCCAAGAATTGCCTCACAAAGTGGCGGGTGAGTCCCCCCTGGTAGTATCATCTTACCAGGGTGAGGTAGGAAGGCATTGACGAAGCATGCCAAATTACGTGGTTAGGCTTCTTCAACCAGAAAAAGTGTCTCTGCTTTCATAGCCTATGGTAGTCAACACAGACCATAATGTCACTGTGCCCCGTCCCTCTGGGTTTGGAGGAGTTTGCAAATGACAATAAACGTACACGTTTGTAGGCTCTCACAAACTTCCAAGGCAAACAACACTTTGGATTGCCCACTTGCCACCCATCGGGTGAGATTTAGAACTGCAAATGCCTCTGCACTCATGGAGGAGAAATCCACAGTAGTCAATTAATTTACAGCCACCAGGATTCCATTTGTAAATTCATAAAAGATGTACAATAGGTGTTTCCAGCCATAACATTTCCAATTATGGCCAGAAATATATTTGTTAATAGGCCCCATAGTTCTTGTTGCATAGTTCTTGTTCTTGTTGACCTGCTCACTAATTTGAATAAATGACTTCATTTGCTACATTGCAGGGGGCTACATTTGGTTTTGTAATATAAGACCATGGGTACTTACCGCGGTGGTTATGCACACCTAAGGACATGGCAATTGAATAAAAAAATCATCTTCTATTGAATTTATTTTGTTTCTTTACCCATTAGCATATTTGTATAATAAATGCTCTATATGTGTTTCTGGACAGCATCCCTTTATCAGTAGAGTAATTCATAGTTAATTGTCTGTTCTAGGAATGGACAGGCAATCATAAATGCAGTTTTGTTGTTGTGACAAGATAGTATATTAGATATACTGTCTCACGTGCCATCAAACTACTTATCTGCCATGTTAGATGTAGTTATGTGTTCGTAAACTAGAGATTTTCAAGATATTGTTCCCTAGAAATTGTCCTTGGAGCGCTCTATAGTGGCAGATATTCTTGAGTTGTAGATGACATAAAACAGCTGGTTTTGCAACTGACGACTGTGGTTGTAGGGTTTTGGTTGGTTTTGGTTTTGATGGTACAGGATCACTAGAGGCATTACCGGGTCATTCTCCTGGCTATTCAGTTTGTGGGGCATTTGGGCTATTTTGTACAGCCATGACACCTTCAATATAAAGTATACATTACAGTGGCGGCTTGTCCATAGGGGTCACAAGAGCACCTGTCACACATCCTCACTCTGCAACTAATTGAGTGACGTATTACAGCTTCTCCAGGAAAACAAATTATTTCATGAACCGTTTGTTTGTATACAAAAGCTGTAATGTCATGTTAGCACCAGCAGAGTACACCGCTAGCTGTATTGCACGTGTGTCAGGCGGGGGCAGTTACACCTCAGCCTCTCACAATCTCCATTCACATCTGAGATGATCTGACATGTTGTTCTACCTTCAGGCAGTGTAGCATGTCACATAATGGAGCTTCAGGGTTGTCAATCTTGCACCCTTTTACCATTTCATAAGTAGAAATAGAGAAAAAGGCTACCTCTGTACTTTCAACCCTATTGCGGCTTTTGATTGGGTAGAAGCTTATGGACCTGGCTCTGGTGTGGGACTTGGGAATTGTGAAGAGCACAGAAGTTCCAGGTAAAAAAGGCTGCCTCAAGTAAGCTTTATTTTCAGCCACTCATGTAGCACGCTGACTCCGGCGGGAACGCACTAGTATAGCATATGTATTTTCCTGTGCAGAGCTTGTAAATGTGTCTGAACATTCATGTTCACCCGTAGCCAATCACAGAGGACAGAGCCTGGGTATATACACAGCACTTCCATCTGCTTCTCCCCCGCCTGACGTCCCAATTTCTCCCCTCATAGTCTAACCGTCGTATTAAGCTACCGCTCACTATCTCTTTCATTTTTCAGCTCACCTATTTAGACTACCCTCCAAGAGCCTCCAGCCAGGTATCTGTGTAAAGAGTGACTTTGCTAACGCGGGATTACTGGTTACTAATTATCTTACCAAATCCCAAACTATGTCGACTGAATCGTTGGTACCTGTCATTGAGTAAAGGTAATCTCGCAATAAGTCAATCAATTTAAGAACTTACACCACTCTAAATGACCACTGACCAAATTTAAGTTTTAAAGATTTAATATAAAGTCAAAGATAATTGAAGATACAAACTTCTCAAAATGAGATTCAAAAGGTAAATTGGTATCACTATAAACATGAATTTCTTGAATAATCTAAGTCTGAAGAACAAAATAATAAGAACAAGCTCAAAAACCATCAGGGTTGCCAAAATGGATACAAGTTGCAACCTCAAAGTCATTACAGAAAAGAAAATTAAGGTTAGTCTGTCCCTACACTATACTAAGTGACATCCCTACTTAGCAAGATCTTAACCCTCTAGGTGTCAGCCGTGGTGACTTCCTAAGAAGATCACGCACTTCTCTTTGTCTTTTCTCTGATAATGGGTCTCTCCTGATCAGCCTATCTGCCTACCCATCCGCTTCCTTAGGCTCCCAAAATCATCTGCTCTGCTCTCCTCCCGGGTCTCTTTCCCTAATACCAAATCACATTTTCAATAGAAACGCCCCTTGGGACGCCCCTCACGTGGTACATCTTTGCGCGGCAAACTCCATGATGGTACTCTTGAAGACCCTCGTTATAGTTGACCTTGGTTCCCAGGCTTCTTCTGCAGTGCGCTGATACCCCCTGAAATTCCTGGAAACTCCTACAGGCCTGCGCAAGGCGCCACTGAACAAAGTCCCTTTCATTCGAGCTGATTAGGACCCTCGCACCTGCATACAGCTCGTCCTGCAGTGGGCCTCAAATTCCAGACTCCACCATATCTTTAGTCATAAAACACTCTCAAAGCTCGGTGCTGGACACCTCGCGACCTCTTCTCTAACGAGCACATGACGATTTACACGACATGACATTATCTCCTCTGGCCTACTTGATTTACATGCAGCAGGTCCCTGCACTCTTAAAACGTTAACTTGATTTAAACAGCAAACATTCTTAACTAGCATACGTTTCTAAAATAACACATCTATAAAGCATATACTTTTAACCCTAAGTTCAATAGTACATTTTGGAAGAACCACGTCAACCTTATCTCACATTATTTTAGCAGCACGTTCAGGTTTGCTGTGAATTGCCCTAAGGCCTACACATAATACTGGATTTTCAAAGTTACATTTAATTCGGACATGATTCTTTTAACATGAGAACATGAGGTTTTCACATATATTCCAACATTTCTACATTAATCTCACACCGTTATAATTATAGTTACTCTACTTAACATTCTATACATTTCACTACTAAATATAAAACACTCTGTATATTTCACTCCTGGATATAAAACACTCGTGTGCAAAACATGTTTAAACTAACTACGTGCTTGTAAATATGGCGTACTTATACATTTTTTTCAAACTTGTGCTCTCTCAGTCCCCCCTTTGATGACCTTCAGGGGTCATCATCACCAAAACACTAAAAATGTAGAACCCTTCAAAGTGAAGACAGGGCAGTTCCACCTCTTTTCATACTCTCTAATGCTTTCAGACTCTTATATTGAGTGTCCTGCATCGCTGTCAACTCTTCTTCCTGTTTCTTCATAGCTCTCTGTAACCTATTTGCTCTATAACATTGATACAAACGCACCAATCCCCACAAAGTGATTACGCAAATCACAATTATGATGATGGGTTTCAATATGTACCAAACGATACCCTTTCCTAAGTTGGCAAACCAACTTCCAACTTTACCCATTCCATGACCTACTTTTTCCCACACATTTACCTTTGCCAGGTCCTCAATTTCGTAGTGTATGGCAGTGATATTTTGTATATACTTCTCTAGAGGTTTTGAATTGTCTGGAATGTAAGTACAGCATTCCTGGACCTTCAAGGCCTTACAGACTCCTCCCTCTTTTGCTAACAGAACGTCTAAAGCAAGTCGGTTCTGAAGAACCATTGCCCTAATCGATTGCATCTCCCCTTCTATCAGCATCAAGGATCTTGCAGTACTGGCAGATAGCCTATCTACGACTGTAGCTAACCTCCTAATTTTGATGTCATTCATTATTAATCCTAAGAAAGGGAATGCAGCACCTAGTACATCTCCAACTACTTCTGCTGCACCCAGCCCTCGCTTCCATCTAGTTGATATTTCTTTCTTAGGCGTGTCTAAATTCTCAACATGATATATTTTAGGGAAGACAACAGCCAGATAGCCTGATCCGTACCAATTATCTGGTAACTTCACATAGGCATATCTTCCACATACAAAATATACATTTGGTATTGCTTGCATCCCTTTCATAAAGTTCTTAGAGTAATACTCCAATTGAAAGGCATGTTCACAATGGACTTGACCTACATAAAAGTTTTCATAATATGAGTAACTCCTGTGAATGCACAGTTTTCCCCGTTTATCCTTATCCAAAGCAATTGGACCAATACTACCTTTTCTTTGATGTGCCCTTTCCTCCTTGGTCCAATCTGTTTCCCATTGTCCTGATGCTTTCAAAATCTTCTGCCTCCTGTATCTAGTATCTACCTGTGCTATAAACTTTTTCTCAACTTCTGATATTTGACAAGTCAGATTGTTCCTTCGAGCATGTGAAGTATCTAACGTTTTCCATGGAATAAACCATTTGTGTAATCTGTCTTCGCTTTTGTAGTAGTCCCATTTGTTCAAATGCTTGAAATTCGGAACCTCTGGCAATGTCGAGTCGAAGTTCGAGAAATAATACTCGAATCCTTCTCGTCCATAAAACATGCTCAACAATAAACTGCACGTTATTCCATATGTCAACGGAAGATGATGGTATCTGATACCCTCCTCCACTGAAGCTGGTAATTGCATACAAACGTAACAATCCTTTACTTCCATGGCATCAACATATTCATAAAGCAATTTAGCATAAGCATTTGACTTGTAATTTCCCTGTGACTCGTCGGTGTGAAGCCTTTTTATTTCTGCATCTAACAATGCTTTGTCTTTCTCATTGATGTTTCCCTTCTCTTTAATAATGGTAGTTTTCGGTGTTGATACTCCCTTATCCTCCTTAACTGCGGTTTCATCCCCTTCGTGTCCCGCTAGGAATGAAACAGTTACCACTAAAATTATAAGAGAAACCACTACTCCTAAAAGTGTAACAGCTATACATTTTGCCCTGCGGTTCGGGTTGCCAGCCTCCATGTTCTCAAACAGTGTAGTTTTTGACTTTCTTCCAGCATTCACTTCCTCTTCTTTTCAAACAAAGTCTTTCTCTCTTGCAATGTCTTTCTTTGAACACTTGGAAGCTTGACAATTTGTTTCCGCAAAACAGTTCAAAGTCCAGTAGAAAATAGACAACCCTAGCCCTTCTCCATCCACTAAAATGAAACCCCTATCACTTTTCTTCTTCCACTCGGCGCTAGGTTATCTTGCAACAAGTTTTTACAATTTCTTTTCAACAGTCTTATTTTCGTCTGAAGTTATGTATGACTCAAGGAGTGACACTACGTCTTCATAAATGTCCATCCGAAGTATCATTCCCTCAGGTTCTGGGCAGTTCGTCCCACAACATGGAAAGTCAACTTTTTCTAGGATTATTCTCCTTATTTCGCTCAAGACAAGTGGACGGACAAAATTGAGAGTTAGCGTTTTTTCAATTTCCACTCCTGGTACTATCAGTTCTACATCCACAATTACAAAGGGGTCCGTTCTAATCAAGATCACTTTCTTCACCTTTCCAGTTCTGCGCCCCTTTGAAGACATTCACAATATGGTATTAATCCACAACAATAAGCGCTCCTAGCATTTCTACTACTCGCTCAAGCATTTCCAAACGAAGAAGAGTTCCCTCCAATATTGGATATCGTGAACAGCAAACTGGAAACTCAACTGTCTCTAAAATCAATTTTCTTATTCCACTCAGGAGAGCAGGATGAACGATGTTGAGTGTCAGCAACCTTTCGGTCTCCGCTCCTGGCAGTAGAAACCTTATTTGCACTGTGATGATCGGGTCAGTTCTGATCAGTTCCACTTCCCTGATCCTCCCTGTTCTGTGTCTCCCAGACATCTGCAACGAGGTAGGTCCAGTCGGGAGTAGAGTATCTTCTACTAGGCACTCGCACCCTCCTTGATCTTCTAAGACCCTCCTCGGCTTGATCCTGGATATCTTCTTCTGGATCTGAGTCTTCGGATATAGGAGTAAGCGTTTCTTCCTGGGCCGACCTCAAACTTAGCCTTCTTCTCCTTGTTGGCCAAGTGGCAGCTCCAAGCCTTATTCTCCTATTTCTTGTCCTCTCACTTGGTTCTTGGTCGCTCTGATACGGATCTGAGTCTGAGTCGTATTCACTTCTGCTCTCTCCTTCAGTTGCGTCTTCTGTCTCACTTCCGTCCTGCCTTCGCTCTTCTTCTGAATCCGTTGCGTTCCCAACTTCTTCCGACACCCCCTCAGCTGCCTCAATCCCTTCTTGCGACTCTTCTTCCACTTCCGGGCTTTCGTCTGGGATGGGAGCTGTTCCTTCTAGAGGTGCTGGAACTCTTCTAGTATGGGATGCATGGATCCAATTTGGCAGCCCCCGCACTTCACCGCGGTGTTCGTTATCAGGATTACCTGAAAGGGCCCACGCCAGCGAACATCTAGGCAGTTCTTCCGGACGTGTTTTTTAACTAAGACCCAGTCCCCTGGGTTCAGATCATGACACAGGTTCCTCGATGCTGGAACTTCAGCCGCATGCACCTGAAGGGACACAGAATGGATGGCGTCAGACAGTCCTTTACAATAATCCAAGATCAGATCATCTGTAATATTCAATAGAGCAGTAGTTGGAACTGTAGGAAGTCTCATGGCCCTCCCCATCAGGATCTCGTGGGGAGAAAGACCTGTCCTCCTATCAGGTGTGCTGCGCATGCTCATGAGCACTAAAGGAAGAGCATCTGGCCAATTCAAAGATGTGGATGCCACTACTTTAGCCAATCTATTCTTCAACGTGCCGTTCACTTGTTCCACAATTCCTGAAGCTTCTGGTCGATAACTACAATGCAGCTTTTGATCGATATTCAGTGTGGAGCACAACATCTTCACTATTTCGCTGTTAAAATGTTTTCCTCTGTCAGATTCCAAAGAGGCAGGCACCCCGAAGCGCGGTATCAACTCCCTGAGCAACAATTTAGCCACTGTGAGTGTATCGCACCTACGTGTAGGGTACGCTTCAACCCATCTGGAAAATACGCATACAATCACCAACACATACCTAAGGCGATTGACTCTTGGCATTTCGATGAAATCTAATTGCATTCTATTGAAAGGCCCCCCCGACCTCCCAATGTGACTCAGTGTGACTGGTGTTCGTTTGCCTACGTTCAGTTGTTGGCAGGTAACACATCGCTTACATACTGATTCTGCTGCTATTCTAAATTTAGGGCAATACCAAGTTTGCCTAAACACTCTCATCATAGCATCCCTTCCTAGATGTACTGGACCATGTATTTCTCTCGCCATGGGATTAGCTAATTCTTCAGGTAACACAGCTCTCCCATCTGCTGAAACCCAAAAATCCATTTCACTTCGCACACAACCTGCTATTTCCCATGCCTTTTTCTCTGTTTCAGGTGCGTTCTCCTGCATTATTCTTAAATCCTCCCAAGTGTCTACAGTTTCTAACATCATACTTAATTCAGTCTTTTCTTCTGCACCTTCTATTTCCACCTTTGAGAAAGAATAATTTTGTTCCGCACAATAGCGTGCGACTTCATCAGCGTATCTGTTGCCTTGTGACACAAAATCTGTATTCTTAGTATGAGCTACACACTTTACGATTGCAATATCAACTGGACCTTGCAATGCTTCTAACAATAATCGCACAAATTCTCCATTTCGAATGGGCGAACCAGAGGAGGTCATGTAACCCCTCTGAGACCACAACTGCCCGAAATCATGAACCACACCGAAACCATATTGGCTGTCCGTGTAGATGGTGACTCTTTTCCCGTTTCCTGCTATGCAGGCACGAGTTAGGGCAATAATTTCTGCTACCTGTGCGGAATGTACTCCTTCCAGGCAAGCGGCTTCCACAACTCCAGTAATGGTACAAACAGCATAAGCTGCTCTCAACCGACCAGTATCGTCTCTTAAACATGAGCCATCAACAAAATAAATTTCATCGGGGTCTGACAATGGCTCATCCACAATATCTGGTCTGGGTTTCGTGCATAGTTCAGTCACATCAAGGCAATCGTGGTCTTCACATCCTTCGCCTTCTATTACCGTAGGTAATGGCATCAAAGTAGCAGGATTCAAGACAGAGCATCTCCTGAGGGTCACGTTTTCTGCGGCAAGTATAACTTGCTCGTAGCGCGTGAGCCTACTATTGGTCAGATGCTGCGTCTTCGTCCTGGTCATTAGCAATTCAACTGAATGTGGTACATACACCACTACTGGATGTCCCATCACAATACTCTCGCTCCTTTCAATGCTGACACCCGTTGCAGCAACGGATTTGAGACATCCGGGCAACGCTGCGGCTACTGGATCTAATGTAGCCGAAAAATATGCAACTGGTCTACGGGCATTTCCGTGGGTCTGTGCCAAGACTGACAAAGCACATCCCTCTCTCTCACAGCAATAGAGTGAAAATGACTTTTCGTAATCTGGCATTCCCAGAGCCGGAGCACGACACAAATCGTCTCTCAGCTGTAAAAACGCCACTAGACATTCTTCATCCCATGGTACCGGATCACTCACCTCCTTGTGCGTCAGTTTCTGTAAGGGCTTTGCTTTCAGTGAGAAGTTAACTATCCACTGTCGGCAGTAACCCACCATTCCTAGGAACATTCTAACTTCTCTCTGTGTTGTAGGCGCATTCATTTTCATTATCGCCTCAATCCTCTCTGGTGACACCTTACGTTTCCCTTTTTCTAACCTGTGCCCTAGATACTGTACTTCTGTCAAACAATACTGCAACTTGCTCGGAGATACCTTATGTCCATTTTCAGCTAAATGATTCAGTAAGGCAATTGAATCTGCTTTACAAGCTTCCTCTGTCTCTGACGCAACAAGTAGGTCATCTATGTACTGTACCAGAACCGAATTCTGTGGCAGTACTAGATTCTCAAGATTCTTTTTCAGCAACTGATTAAAGATGGATGGGCTATCTGTGAATCCTTGTGGGATTCGACACCATGTTAAAACGCGATCTTCCATTTTAAAAGCAAAAAGATACCTGCTCTCTTCATCCAATGGGATTGAAAAGAAAGCCTGACAAAGATCTATCACTGTGAACCATTCTGCTTGACATGGTATTTGAAATAGTATCACTGATGGATTCGGTACCACGGGACAACATGAAACGACTATGTTGTTAATTTTTCGTAAATCCTGAACTATCCTAAACTTCCCGCTAGGTTTCTGCAAACCCATAATCGGGGAGTTACAAGGACTGCCCACGATTTCTTTCAGTATTCCCTGTTGAATCATTGACTCGATCACAGGCTTTATTCCTGCAATCGTTTCCTGTGACAATTTGTATTGAGGCGTTCTTGGAAACTCAACATTTGGTTTTACCAATATTTTTACCGGTTCTACCCCTTTAATCAATCCTATATCTTCTCCTGTGAAATCCCACACCTCTGACGCCACTGCATCTCTTAAATCTTGGGGAAGATCTTCTACAGTCAGAGTAGGATATAGTTCTACACAGAATTTTGAATTGGCCACCTTAAAGGTAGCATCATCGTCGGTAGTCTGTACCTCCACTCCTTGTGGGGTGCAGTATATGGTGCAATTCAATTTGCATAACAAATCCCTTCCTAACAGACATACCGGACTCGAGTCACAAACCACAAACTGATGTTCGTTCATATGATTTCCTATTTTCACAGATACTGGTTCTGTCAAGGGACTAGTCATTCTTTTATTTGCGACTCCTACCACCTGAATTGTTTCCCCTGACATCGGCAAGTCTGGAACCACCGCTGATCTCAGAGTCGAACGAGTAGCCCCAGTGTCCACTAAGAACGTAGTGGGACACCCTGCCACTTCTGCCTCAACAAATGGCCCTCTCTGATCCACTTCTAGGACTGCCCCGAGGGTACAGTCCTCTTCACTGCTCACCCGTTGTCCTGTTAATGGATCAATGTAATAACACTTTTCTTCCTCGATAAACAGAGGCATTTGTTTAAAGACCTTTCCCCCAGCTGCTATCTTCGGTGGCTGTGGGAATTGGGCCCGTGGAGCCGAAGTCCCCCCTTTGGCCACCTTATTACTTGGGACTGTCACCTTTTGCACTGGGACTTCTTGGACCTGCTCTTCTACTTCTAACTCTCCATTTTCAGGGTTAAAGGGACACTCGCGTCGCCAATGCCCCACCTGGTGACACTGATGACACTTTGTCGTTTTCTTTAGAGTGGCAAAGTCTATCCTAGGTCTCTGCCCTTCCTCATTGTCCTTATTCTGACCGTTTGGCTTTCGTCCCATCCCCTGTTTCTGCTGGCCACCCTTCCCAGCGGACTGCATTTGCACCACCATCAATTTCTCCTTTAGATTCTTGGCTTTAGAATCTATCTCGTCACTGCAGTACCTCGCATAACGTAAAATCTCATCTAGTGGTTTGTTCTGCCAACATATTAAATGTTGCTGTATCATCAAACAAATATCAGGTCTCAACCCCAAGACAAACTTTGACACAAACTGCCCTATATCTTTGGGATCCATTACATCTAGTCCACTGTATTGCTTGAATGTTTTCAGCAACCTCTCATAAAACTCATGCACGGTCTCCTTCGGTTCTTGCCTTGTTCGATCTATCTTTACCCAATCTATATCCTGTGGTGGTACCTTATCTTTCAGCCATGCTATTACCCTTTCGTACTTTCGCATGACAATCTCAGATGGTCCATTAGTTCGAGCATCCCTCAATGGTTCAGCATTTGGCCATTCGACACTAGTCTTACAAGGGGTCCACAGATCAGATGGGACCACGATGTCAAACAACGTGTTCAAATCAATCCACAATACCTTCGAGATTTTGACAAACCTCTCTACCTGTTTATACCATTCGACTGGATTGTCCCGCAACTTCGGAAATGAGTTGGTAAATGCAGCTAAGTCTCCTCTACTCCAGGGCACATGTACATAATTTCCGTTTGATATTTCTCGCAAAGGGAATGCCTCCATCTGCATTACCCTTCCCTCAGGGGTCATCACATTTGTACTTCGCCTAACTGTGCCCTTTTTCGACCACCTTTCTTCCCATTTATCCAGTTCCCTCCACACTCTTATCCCTGTTACCAGCTCTCTTATGTGTGTTTTTAATCCAGTAGTTCTCTTCTCATCTAGATCTTGGTCTGCGTACTGTAATCTGTGGTTACTCTGTAATGCCCTTGTCCTAGACAAATCCACGGCATACCTGTCTGCCAAATCAGTCAATTTCTCATGAAACGCTCTAGCTTTCCTAGTAATATCCTTTGCCATGAACAATAACTCATCCTGTTCATACAATTCTATCCTTTCCAAAGGCAATGTTCCATCTATTATCTCATCAACATCTGATTTTAAACTGGTAACATCAAGCCTTTTTGCCTTAATTTCAGCTTTCAAGACACTCAATTTAGCTCCTCCATCCGCATCTCTCCCATCCCAGCTCCGAGATCTACGTTTGGGTATTGGTGAATTATAGGGAGTCCTCCCCTGTTCCCATCTCTCTAAGTCCCATGCCTTTCCATCTTCTCGGGGTGGGTGGTGAAACACTCCTTCATGCCTCCTAGCCTCCCTCTCCCCATCCTGGCTAGTTTCACGGGATGCAGGGTAAGATGTTCCATTACTCCCTCTTTCTTCCCTACTTCCCTGTGATTCCTGATTACTCGAGGCGTGGCGGGACCTATCGCTGTTCTCCTTTCTCCAATGTTGAACGTCTTCCCCAAGTGTATGATGAAGGCACCTAAACCTATTCTGAAAAGCCCGTACCGCCTCATCTCCTCCTTTCCCCCAGAGACGGGACATTTCCTCACATTCTACAATCCTAGTATTTTGTTCCGGCTGTTCTCTCTGATTTGTAGGACATGCATCCCCTCTATTCTCTTGACTTTGGCCTTCCCGGCCCTGACTGCTTTCGCTGGCCCCACAATGAGATACTGTCCCGTTACCCCTGCTTTCCCACTCTGGTTCTGTTCTTGTCCTGTTATTTGGAGATACTACGGACCCGTCCCATTCCCTCAAATCAGCTCTTAACTCTGAAAAAGATCTTGGCCGTGGTCCCCTTAGATCCATTGGTCCTCTCGGACCTCCCTGTTCTGAATTGGGACCGACAGTTGTGTCTAATGGGGTGTTCCATGTTACCGAACCTGGCAATTGTTTCCATGCATTTGTCACATTATTCCTCCTTTCCATCTCAATCCTTTCCCTATCCAATTGCCTTTGTTGTTCCCCTCTATCTCTCTCAGAATTATAGATCGAAACTATGGGTCCTATGGTAACAGGCACTTGAAGAGCGTCTGGCAATCCCACAGACTCAACCCTTTCTGTGGTTGGCGTTTTCTGCACCACAAACCTTCCCACTACACTCTGTACAGTGTTGTTTGGAGGTGTTTCTCCACTTTTGATAGGTGTCCATTCCGATATAGGGAGTGGTGTATATCCCTCTATGTCATTTCCATCTTCCCTTGCGAGCCCTCTATCTTCTATTAACCCCACTCTCGGAGGTGGTCTATCCATTAACAATCTGTTTATCAGATTGTCCTCCGACTCGCTTTCCTCGTCTTCTTCCATGAGGTTTCCTCCTCCTGACACCTCCCTCATCGGATACATTTTCTCCACCTCAATAGTCTGTACTCTCCAACGCTTTTCCTCCTCATCCCATTTGGAATCTCGCACTGCCCTTACCGATCGCGTCAGTCTTTGTTGACGCCTGTTCAAATTTCGGTCGTGTGCAGCCTTAATCCATGCATTAAGAGCCTCAAACTGTGTTGGTCTGGGCGAGGGTTTCAATGAGGACATGGTTGCTTTTAGCCGATGTAACACCTCTAATTTAAACGTCCCGTACTTCGGGAACTGCATTTCCTCATTCCCTTCCGTAAGCTTATTCCAAGCCCCAATCCACAATATGGTATGCAGCCCAACATTCGTTGCCATATAATGAGCTGGCGTACCCTCCGGCGGTGCCTCTTCCCCGTAATAATGTTCACTTCGTTTACGTTTAAAAATCCCTTTCAAACACTTAAAACACTTCATGATTTCTCTTTTCTCCGCGTTTATTTACTTCCTGATGACACTCCACCAATCTCAGCGCCGTTCTCACTAACTGGCCTATCCGTACGCGACTTTCCTCCGACGTCACTCTAGCCGCCCAACCAGAGCGCGGCTCTAGCTAACGTCACACCAACCGCTCAATCAGAGCGCGGCTCTAGCCGACGTCACCCGTCCCCCTTCGCAGCAGTTCCCCTCCTTTCTCAGCTCGTCTCCTCGGTCATGCACGCATCCCATTCATACTCTGAAAAATGATTACTTCCGTCCAAGCGATCACCTTTCTTGACTGTACGCCCACAGTCTTTCTGTAGTTGTCACCTTAACTTGGCGAAATGTTTTTCCGTTTACTTCCAGACAATCGCCTTCTCCGATAGGTTACTCACACGCAGTAACTTTCGACCAGCGTCCGTTACTCATACACTCACTCTTACACTCCCCCTATCTTGGATCCACGGCGGTCAATGGTACCTCGTGACCTCCGTACTATGGTCGACAACTACCCTGGATGTTCGATACACCCAAAACCACTTAAGCTCTGGCCTGAACTTAAGATTTCACCAGTTCACCCGTTTACCAGGTAACCAGTTTACCAGGTTGCGCGCGCTCACAACCTTCTCTCATTCACACTACAGGCATTCAACTCCGCAAGACATTACAATACAAATACAACACAAAACACCGCAATCTGTTCACGCATGACCCTTTTTATACTCACTCTCCGATACTGCTGCTTTTCTCGCACCGTCTGCACCTTTCGGCACACGATTCTTCCGCTGCTCGTCTCTCGGCGTCTCGGGCCTTGGGGTAAACTAACCTCTCTAGATTACCTTCCTCAAGAAGATAACCATCCTCACTCTGCTACCAACTGCTAACGCGGGATTACTGGTTACTAATTATCTTACCAAATCCCAAACTATGTCGACTGAATCGTTGGTACCTGTCATTGAGTAAAGGTAATCTCGCAATAAGTCAATCAATTTAAGAACTTACACCACTCTAAATGACCACTGACCAAATTTAAGTTTTAAAGATTTAATATAAAGTCAAAGATAACTGAAGATACAAACTTCTCAAAATGAGATTCAAAAGGTAAATTGGTATCACTATAAACATGAATTTCTTGAATAATCTAAGTCTGAAGAACAAAATAATAAGAACAAGCTCAAAAACCATCAGGGTTGCCAAAATGGATACAAGTTGCAACCTCAAAGTCATTACAGAAAAGAAAATTAAGGTTAGTCTGTCCCTACACTATACTAAGTGACATCCCTACTTAGCAAGATCTTAACCCTCTAGGTGTCAGCCGTGGTGACTTCCTAAGAAGATCACGCACTTCTCTTTGTCTTTTCTCTGATAATGGGTCTCTCCTGATCAGCCTATCTGCCTACCCATCCGCTTCCTTAGGCTCCCAAAATCATCTGCTCTGCTCTCCTCCCGGGTCTCTTTCCCTAATACCAAATCACATTTTCAATAGAAACGCCCCTTGGGACGCCCCTCACGTGGTACATCTTTGCGCGGCAAACTCCATGATGGTACTCTTGAAGACCCTCGTTATAGTTGACCTTGGTTCCCAGGCTTCTTCTGCAGTGCGCTGATACCCCCTGAAATTCCTGGAAACTCCTACAGGCCTGCGCAAGGCGCCACTGAACAAAGTCCCTTTCATTCGAGCTGATTAGGACCCTCGCACCTGCATACAGCTCGTCCTGCAGTGGGCCTCAAATTCCAGACTCCACCATATCTTTAGTCATAAAACACTCTCAAAGCTCGGTGCTGGACACCTCGCGACCTCTTCTCTAACGAGCACATGACGATTTACACGACATGACATTATCTCCTCTGGCCTACTTGATTTACATGCAGCAGGTCCCTGCACTCTTAAAACGTTAACTTGATTTAAACAGCAAACATTCTTAACTAGCATACGTTTCTAAAATAACACATCTATAAAGCATATACTTTTAACCCTAAGTTCAATAGTACATTTTGGAAGAACCACGTCAACCTTATCTCACATTATTTTAGCAGCACGTTCAGGTTTGCTGTGAATTGCCCTAAGGCCTACACATAATACTGGATTTTCAAAGTTACATTTAATTCGGACATGATTCTTTTAACATGAGAACATGAGGTTTTCACATATATTCCAACATTTCTACATTAATCTCACACCGTTATAATTATAGTTACTCTACTTAACATTCTATACATTTCACTACTAAATATAAAACACTCTGTATATTTCACTCCTGGATATAAAACACTCGTGTGCAAAACATGTTTAAACTAACTACGTGCTTGTAAATATGGCGTACTTATACATTTTTTTCAAACTTGTGCTCTCTCAACTTTCCGGTTAGAGCAGCTCTAGAGCCAGCTCTAAAGCAAGGATGTTTGGGAACAGTAGACAACATTGCATGTTGCTGCTCAGGCAATAGCCTTCCTCTAACAACAAAGGACTTTTGGAGCCTGGCTCCATCTAGTGTTCCTTTGTGTTGCCACTGTGAAACAGTTGCTTAGAGTGGTCTCAGATGAAAAATATCATGAACAGAATAAAGGCAAGTACTGTAGAAGCGGGGTCTCTAACCTTTTCTTTAATAAGACCTACTTACGTTCAGTGTAAATCTTCCTGAGCTACTAATATCATTAGAGATGTAGTAGTAACCACATCATAAAACATTACATTTGTGGCCACCATTTGCACGATTACCAGCAGTGATCACCTTCATGCTTCCGACGTGGTTGCCAGCAGTAATGTAAAAAAAATATTGTCAATGTGGGATGCCTCAACATGGGCAATGCACACTACTATAGCTGCAATGCCCTTAACACCAAGTTAATAAATTAGTCTCATTTTTATCACTCTAATATAAGCTTTAGATATATTTTGGAGATGCAACCATTTACTCTAAACTTTGGTTCATGAATTCTTAAAATACACACAAGTAAAGTCTTACAAAGCGCAAACTCCTGATTTAGTAGAAGCTCGTGGGGCTGGCTCTGGTGTAGTGCTTGGTGGTAATGGGACTGGGAATGGTGAAGAGCAAAGCAGGGCTTCCTCAGGTTCTGCAGCCTTTCCAAGTTGGTATTTGTGTTTGTTTTTCTCCGAGCACTTGGGATTGTAGATGTATGTGCGTTTCTATGCAGGTCTTGAACTGAGTGAAAATGTCTGTGTCTTCGTATACATTCCTGGGCCCTGGGAATGTGTGCACGTTTGTTTGGGCAAGCGTGTTTTTAAGTGTATGTGTGCGATTCTTCGGAATGGCTTAGTCAAGACACGAGGGTTAAATTATGTCTATGGCGTTATATGCACTCGACAGAGGAAGACATATGAGCATGAGGTTAATGTTTTAAACAAACAGGTTTTTTGAGTGGGGCAGGAAGAGACATGCCCAAATGCAATCCGAAATGTTTGTTTGTGCTGTCTCTTGTACCAAGATGTCCCTTCCCGCAAAAATGACTGTGAAAGTAGGGAACAGGACAGAGAACTGTTAAGCCAATACTCTCTTGAAACTTAAACAAACGTTGAGGAATGGCAATATGACAATACTCCAAATGTTCCATTATCGTGCAGTTTTTCAGGAATTTGTACTCCCTGTGGAGACATAACGCCCAATGCATGTTTTGTACCTCTTTCTCAGGACAGAATCATATCTAAGTCATAACTAGCTCAGCTCCATTTTCCTAAAATGGTTGGATTCCAGTTGTGATGAGCTATGTCTATGAGTGTATAGTAAATGTTTGTGTGGGTACTTCTGGAGTTGGCGTTATTATGTTGGAAGGCACCTTTGCGGCGTGGGCTGTACCTATGGCTGTGGGAGATGCCAGTCATGTAGCAAGTTAGGTAGGACATACAAACTCTCAAGTTACCCATGTCAATAAAAAAGTGGCTCTGGTGTCTGGTCCATTTGATCAATTCTTCTTCCATCAGTTTTTACATTTTTTAGTGAGTCAAGTTTTAGTTCTATGGTGTGTAGTTTGGTGAAGTGGAAACCAGGAATATTTAAACTCTTCTAACGTTGCTGTTAGCATCAGGTCCTCTGTTGTTTCGTTAGAGAAAGAAAGAGGATCAGATGTCATCTTTTGGTATTTGGGTTTCGAACAGTGTTGACATCTTTTCTGCTAATGCTTTTCCGGAAGTTGCTGAGCATAATATTCTTGCTTTGTTGTCTTGCTGGTTTGTTACCAGATACATTAAGTACATTTTATGAGGGTTTTTCTTTTTTTGCCTCCACTCATTTGATTTACCCAGATAGTCAGTCATTCAGTCACACAGCTTTATTCTATCTTTTATAAACAGACCATAAAAGCACATAAGTACATATAACATTTCCAAATAAGAACCTTAAAATCATTTAAATAAAACAATTAATGTTTAAAATTGCACAATACTAGTAAGATGTGAACTCGCCTTTTTCCTCTTCCTAAAACAGGCCCATAAAAATGAAGTGCCACAAAAACATACTTATGGGTCCGACAAGGCCTTTAACCTCCTTCTGTGCGCCGCAAATTCTGCCGTGGCGCGGGGGTGCTATGGAGTAAGCGTGGCGTTTCGGTGCTCATGACGATTCCACGCCGTCATGAGTCACGGGCGGCGTGTGCTCATCACGGCGTGGTGCCGCCATGACCACGCCCGCTCATTAATTCGCTCGCACAGGTGGGGAATTACTGCCGCGTGGGCGGAGCCTGTGCGGAGTGGCAGCGGCATGACGGCTCCACGCCGTCATGAGCACACACGCCTACCATGACTCATGACGGCTCCGTCATGAGCACCCAAGGGGTTAAAAATACATGGCGACCCAGCATTGCCTAAAATTATGGTGCCTCAGGATTGGAAGTAAAAATGTTTTCCTTTCCTCAGAATAATTTTTGCAGAACAATATGATATGTAAGTCTGACTGCACAGCATGGTTATTACAAGGGCAGCGAGCCAGATCTGCTATTCTGTATTGATTTTGTGGGTAACCCAGGAGGAACGGAATCATATTCAGTCTAAAGCGCATTAAAATAAATCTATGCTGTGCATTATGTATACCAGATAAATAATGGAAACCTTCTCCTGGTATTGATGGAACTAGATCGTATGCAATGGAGGAGTGATGGATATGGTTTTTTCCCTTTGTGCATCATTTATTCTTTGAGTATATAAATCCGTTTTCTGTTCTTTGTGACATCTTTATAGCAATTGGGATCCTGAAAAAGCTTTCCCAGCCCTAGAGTTTTCAATTCAGTCTCAAAGTAATGTAGCCACCCGATCCTTTTGTAATGATCTAGGTTACAACAATCTCTAATGATAGTTTGAGTCAGGTCCACCGTAGTTCTTCGCCATATTGAAAGCCAAAGAAGAACTGGGGCCAACCTTATGGTGTCACTGACATAGGGAAGCCCCAATTCTAAATGTAAAATATAATTTGGGGGTGATTGAGGTAAAGACACATGATTTTAAAAAAAGGAATGTTCCATTTGCTGTAACAAAGCAGCATTAACCAGCCCCCAGACACCTGCCCCATATGTTACGGCCCACTTTGTTTTAGCTAAATAAATATTTTTTTAATACATCCATTGGGCTACCTCCCAGCTTTTTTGCAAATCTTTTAACAGCATTAAGGATCCTGTGCATACCCTGGCCGGATGTATGACGTTTCAACGCATGCTTTTACAATGCATGCCATTGGATGTATGACGTTACAACGCATACTTTTACAACGCCTACCTTTACAACGCATTTTTTACACCACAACATCCATTACAACGCACACCATTACAACGCATGCCATTACAACGAATTCTTTGAAACTACATTTACAACGCATACCATTACAATGCATTACATTGCATTGCATGTAAGGTAAGTGTTGGATAGTGTAGGGGTAAAAATTACTATTCTAACTCCAGGGGGTGCAACAGTAGGGTAAGTGTTGGATAGTGTAGGGGTAAAAATTACTATTCTAACTCCAGGGGGTGCAACAGTAGGGTAAGTGTTGGATAGTGTAGGGGTATAATGTTTTGTAATGCTATGCGTTGTAATGGTATGCGTTGTAATGACTGCGCTGTAATGGTATGCGTTGTAGTGGTGTGCGTTGTAATGACTGCGTTGTAAATGCATGCGTTGTAATGGATGTTGCGTAGTAAAAGGTTTGTTGTAATGGTAGTGCGTTGTAAAAGTTGTGTTGTAAAGGTTGTATACCATGCCATTACGACGCAGGTTTTACAACGCAAGTCGTTACAACGACTTGCGTTGGGGGGCGCTGGCTAGTAAATAGTTTAATTTACTATTCCAACACCAGTCCCCGTGGATAGTAGAGAAGGTGTTGGATAGTAATTAAACTATTCCCTATCCTAGAGCGCCCCCCAGCGCAATGCATTGTAATAACTTGTGTTGTAAAAGTTGCGTCGTAATGGTAGTGCGTTGTAAAAGTTGCGTTGTAGAGGATGTTCCCCACCCTAGCCTCTTGTTTTCACTAATTTAGACTACGAGTGATCCTTATCAAAGAGCACTCCAAGATATGAAAAGGAGTCAACCACCTCGATTTGGTTACCTGCCAGCTGAAAGTAGGGGTGTTTCTTGCCTCTATTCGCTCCGGCCACAATAATAAATGATTTGGGTTCATTAACTCTTTGTTCTAGGGAGGCCATAAAGATAGAATAAGTTTTGATTAATTTTTGTAATGTTAACCCTGACCTAACCATCATTACCTCGTCATCAGCGTACGCCAGGATCGGGAGGGGGGTTTGATCGAATTTGGGCACATCCAATGAGAGAGCAGACAGGGAGGACTATATAGATTGAGAAAAGAAACAGGGTCAGCACGCAACCCTGTTTTACTCCCTTTTCAATTTTAAAATGTCATGTGCACTCCCACCTTCCTGCCATACCTTACACAGGCTGTGGCATTTGCGTACAGCTGGCGAATGAATCCAATAATATGCGGGTTAATGCCCATGCCCTCCAACATGGACCACAGCCTAGAGTGTGACACACAAGCAAAAGCTGATGTTAAGTCCATGAAGACAATATATAATGTGCCGCTTTTAGCTTGTGTGTACTTCCCTATGGTTAGGAAGAAGTTTAGGCACTGGTCAACCGTCCCCATTCCTCTACGAAACCCATATTGTGCCTTCATAATTTATATTATGTGACTCTGTCAATCTTCCAGTCTGGCTAGGAGAACCCGGCCCATTAGTTTGGCGGTGGTGTCGAGGAGAGATATAGGGTGATAATTCTTTGCAGAGCCCCTATCCCTTTTTTTATAAATCAATTACACTCTGACTCCATGAAGGAGGTAGGCCTGCTATCGGAATGCTGTTAAAAATATTTACAAGTAAAGGGACCCACATATCATAGTCCAATTGAAAGAAATCAATTGGTACTCCGTCTGGGCGCGGGGCCTTATCGGGGGTACAAGACTGTAACGCCTTTCGGACCTCAGATACAGAAAAGATTAGCCCTCCCTGAGATAAAGATTCTGGGCAGCGTATTGGGGTAGATGAGGAAGTTGATAGCCCAAATATTCCTTCAAAATTACTCACCCATGCCTGTTCATCTACATGCACATCTAATGCGGGATCAGTGATGTCTTTAAAATGAAGGGCATTCGCGATTTCCCAGAAATCTCTACTGCTACTAGAGATAGTTGCTTGCTGGTGGTCTTCCCATGCCTGTGCTTTAAGATCATTCTCTCTCACTTTCCTGGCTAGTTTATAGTCATTGCGTAGTGAGCGGATCTTAGAATAATCTCTGGGAAGTGTTTTTAAGGCTTTTGTGAGGGCTGTTTTTGCTTTGGAACAGGCTGAGTCAAATCACCCATTATTAACAGTAGTATTTTTTTACTTCAACCTGGTAAGTGCTATTTTTATTTTCGCCAAGAGAACGGTAAATCCAATAACCAGATCTGCGGGCAATATCTTTTCTTGCAAGCATGCTATTATATCATCCTTTACCCGCACTAAAATTTCGGGGACCAGATTTAATTTTTGTGCCATTGCTCATTTCAGTTGGTATCCATTTTTCCCCGACAGGTACACTTCTACAACCTGTTTATGATTTTTAGGTTTGGGTAAAATATTTAAGTAAGTTGGTAACTTGGCATGATCACTGTGGGGTGAGAATTGAATACTCATAAGGGCCACTTTCCGAAGTAGGTGTCCAGACGCTAGCACAATATCAATAGTGGACTCTTGAATGCCCCTTCTGAAGGTGGTCCCTTGCCCTCTCTCGTTTATTACATTTAACATTGATAGATTTCACTGAAATATCAAGCTGTTCAGAATCTCACCACACTCATTTTGTGAAAAATGTGAGAGGGGATTACCATGAGTATCTTCTACGCCACATACCCTGGTACCATTAAGTTTACAAAGGTGGATATTAAAATCCCCCGCCCATATAAGAATCGTCATATAGATATTTTGTTGTTTTAATGAAATAAGCTCTTTCTTAATTGATGGTTATGGTTTGTTGGTCTCTCTTTATGCCACTGATGAGCCTTTTAAGGGCTTGCCTACACAGCGCATGTGCTGTCACTTCGAAACGTATTGTGTTCAATCCTTGAGTGTTAGACTGCCCTTGGTAAACAGCCATTAATACGCGACTTGTACTTCGCATACCATTACAACGCAAGCGTAATAACACATGTGCTGTAACAACACGTAGCCTTTACTACGCATGTTATTACATTGCATGCACTGTTACAACGCAAGCGTTGTAATGTGTGGCCAACTCATCCACGGCCCTGTGCACAAAGGGCTCCCCACAGCAGCACCGGATCCGTACTGCGACACCCGGGCAGTAAGTAGAAGCGCCTCTAAGCCAGGGTCAGGTCCGTTGTTGTGGGCAGGCCATGTTACGGGCTCCGTGCAGGCCCAGCGCAGAGCAATGCGGTACGATCAGGCACAGGTTGATTTCGCCCTTACCGTAGCATCGAGCACCCCCTACCTCATGGGTGCTCCCAACAGCAGTTCCGGCTTAGCGTTCAGTTGGCTGCGCCTGGAATTGGAGTGGCGACCCTCTGGCCTGGTAACCAATACGCTGCCCAGATGGCAGAGCACATGAGATGACAGCGATGATGGCAGTGGGGCGGTGTGGTATGTGAATTATAAGGGCCGACACTTATGCTCTTGTAAATGTTACTTTATTCAAGCCCGGAGCGCCGGGAATAGAGCGCTGCTTGCAGCGGTCGGCGCCGAATCAAACATGGCCGCCTTCCGCTTCCCGTTGCCTCCCCTTCCGGTTTCTGCCCGTGGAGACTAGACCGTCACCACATATCTCCCCCCTTTATGCAACATCAACAATAAACAATAAAGTCCTTACTTCCAGTTCATATCATAGTCCTTGAATTTCTCTGGTACCTTTACAGCTCTTCCAATTCTGGTTCTCATTGCTTCTGTTCTACCTTCTTCTCTCCGTCCACTTCTATCGATTCTTGTCCTTTCACTTTCATCTGCTCCGTCCCGAACTCCCTCATTGCTTTCTGCGTTGCACTCGCTCTTCCTCTCCTCACTCTTCTCACCTTCTCCTTCGCTGTCTTCCACTTGCTGCTCACCTTCTTCTACTTTCTCATTTTCCTTTCCGCTACGTTCTCTTCCATCTTCGTCCTCTACTTGCTGTGTTCCTTCTTCATTATCGTTTCCCCACTTCAAGATCTTGCTGCACTTGGCCATTCTGTCCTGTGACCAAACCTTTCCATCACTGAGCAGGGCGGACCGGGTGTAGGGCTCCAGCACTTGCAATGGTGGTGAAAATTTGCTTTCCCCCTTCTTCTTGAGGATGGCCATCTTCACTCTCACCCAATCCCCTTTTTCCAGCTCAGCATTCTGAACATTTCGTCTCTTGTTAAAGTGCGCCGTGTACACTTCCTGTGCTTTCTCTAAATTTCGTCTGACAACGGCCGGAGACCATTTGCTTTGCACCACTAATTTCCTCCATGCCATGTTGTCTTTCGTAAAGGCTTCCCTTCCTCTCAACACCTTAAAAGGGCTGTATCCTGTGCTTCCTGGGGTGATGCGATAGGCCCAGATCATTTTCTCCAATTCCCTCTCCCAGTCCATTCCATTGTTTATGGCCGCCTGGATGGTGCCCATGATCACCCTGTTAAACCTTTCCACTTGTTCGTTTCCGGCGGGATGGTAGATGGGGGTGTGTTTCACCTCTATGCCGTTCCTGGCCATGAATGCAACCCACTTCGCCGACGTAAACTGCGGCCCGTTGTCACACGTGATGATTTTGGGGATTCCTTCTTTGACGAACGTTGTGCGTAGGAAGCGTATTACTGCCTCCGTGTCCACATTCTCCAGTATCTCCACTTCGGGCCACTTTGAGTATTTGTCTATTATAACCACTACGTACTTCTGTGTTCCTTCTTTGTTGAGAATGGGGCCCATGATGTCCACCGAAACCATTTCCCATGGTCCATCCGGAACTGGAAATTTTCCCAGAGGTGGTCTCAACATGCTCTGTGACTTATCTGCCTTGGCGCATGACTCGCAGCTGCGTACATGTCGTTCTATCTGGGCATCGATGGCTGGCCACCAGTATGCTTGTCTGGCCAAGGCTTTCGTCTTGGTGATTCCCTGGTGTCCTTCGTGCAACAGATTCATCAGGTGCTCCAGAATGCTCCGTGGAGGTATCACCTTGTCGCCTCTGAGCAAAAAGATGCGGTTCTCAGCCAGCGATAGTTCGTCCCTCACTTCCCAGAATTTTCTCAAATCCTCCTTGAGGTGTCTCTTCTCTGGCCATCCGTGAACAACGTATCCTTTGATGGCTTCTATGTCCATATCTTCTCGGTATGCTTCTTCCCATTCCTTTGCGCTGATCACTGCCTCCGTATCCTGGATGGTGGCTACCACATATCCTTCCCATCTGTGTTTCTCCGTCTCATCCGCTACTTCCATCGCTGCCGCCCTGCTCAGGAAATCCGCCACTTTGTTCTGCGGTCCCGGGATGTGTTATACCTCGTACACGAAGTCCAAAAGCCTAAGAGTCATTTTGGCAATCCTAGGTGTCGCGTGGGCATGGCCGCTGGAAGTCAACACTCGGACCAACGGCTTGTGGTCCGTTCGGACCAAGAATTTCGCACCCCACAAGTACTGTCTGAATCGCTCCATCGCCCACACCACCGCCAGCATCTCCTTCTCCACCACACTAAACTTCTCCTCATTGGGCGCTAGCGACCTGGAGGCGAAGCTGACCGTCGATACTTCTCCGTTGTTCGACCGTTGCATAAGGACCGCCCCTAGGCCCCGGTCACTGGCGTCCGTGGTGAGGATGGATTCTGCACTCGGGTCGAATCCTTGCAGGGGAACGGAAGTGCTCATTTCCAGTTTCAGTGCATCAAATTCCTTTTGTTCCTCTGAACTCCATACGAACTTTTTCTTCTCCTTCAGAAGTTGACGTAGGAGATGCGTCTTCGTGGCAAAGTGAGGAATGAACTTACTGTAGTATTCGGCCATTCCTAGAAATGACCGAACATCCTCCTTTTTTGGAAGGTGTGGGGGCGTCTTGAATCGACTTCATGTTGGCCTTTTTCGGCAGTATGCCGTTTTCGCTCACTTCATGCCCTAGGTACGTGACTGATGTTACTCCGAACCTGCATTTCGTCCACTCGGCCGTCAGGCCATTTTCCTGTAGTGTTCGTAGTACAATGTGGAGTTTCTCGTTGTGGTCTTGTTTAGTTTTCCCCATTACCAGGATGTCGTCCTGAAAAAATTGCACGTTCTCCACTCCTTTTAGCAGCTTGTGCATGAGCTTCTGGAAGACCGCGGCTGCGGATGCTAACCCGAATGGCATTCTCACGAATTCATAGCAGCCGAACGGCGTGATAAACGATGTGAGATGGCTACACGCAGGATGTAATTTCACTTGGTGGTAGGCTGACGACAAGTCTATTGTGGAAAACCACTTGATGTCCTTGGTCTTGGCCAGCATCTCATTAACGCGTGGCAGGGGAAATTTGTCGATTACTATGTTTTTGTTCAGTTCTCTCAAGTCTACACACAGCCGCACCTTGCCATTGGGTTTCTGGGCTACCACTAGAGGGGAAAGCCATTCGGCACTCTCTATGGCTCTGATCACTCCTTCTTTCTCCAGCCTGTCCAATTCGGATTGTACTGCTTCTCTACTGCAGAACGGAATGTTCCTCACCTTGTGCACCACTGGTTTGGCTCCCTCCTTTAGCTTTATGAGGTGTTTGTACTTCACTAACTCCCCAATTTGTCCATTGAATACTTTGGGGTATTTGCCAGGATTCAACGTCGTCCTTCCTTTCCATGTCCATTAGCAAGATTTTCTCGATGCCCCCTGGGTTGAGTTGTATTCCCAACGCCCCTTGGTCTTTCCAGCTCAGCACTGATGGGCCTGTCTCGGCGTATAACTTGCATTGTGCATGGCGACCTCGGAATTCGAACAGGAGGGGGCAATACCCCAACATGGGAATTCTTTGACCTGTATACGTGACTGGCCTCAAGTCCATCGGGTGCAGCGTCTCTTTGATCTTGGTGGCAAACTTTTCTTCCCAGACTTGTTGTTGTATGATGGGGATGGGTGCTCCACTGTCAGCAATCATTTCCAGTGGTACCCCACCAATGTGCATGTCCAGTCTGGGTTTGTCGGTTCCTTCCCCTTCCATTTCTAGCACTTGAACATCGATGTATAAGAACTCTTCCTGATCCTCTGCGTCTTCACGATCCTCTGCATCTTCACTTTGCTCCTGATCTACATATCTGACCACTGCTCCTTTGGGTTTCCGGCGGCAGACCTTTTCGTAGTGCCCGAACACACTGCAGTATGAGCATTTTGCCCTGAATGCCGGGCATGCTTTGTCATTTCCCATGTGTGCGGTACTGCCACACCTGTAGCAGCTCGGCCTGCCTCCTTTGTTCAGTCTGTTGTCTGATTGGGTGAAGTTGTTGTTGTTGTTTGGTCTTCTGCTGTCATGATTCCTTTGCGATTCTCTCTGCCTCGGCCGTTCACTTCTCGCCGGAGTCATGATCTTGCATACCGTCTGTGCTCCACCTGCCTCTTTCTTGGCTGCTTGGGCGCAACGCTTGGACATTTCCGCCTTTTTGACCATGGCCCATATCTCTTTGAGGGGGGCATCCCCATTTACCCACAATTTTTCCTGGACGTGGGAGCTGGTCGTGTGCATGATAATTTGGTCTCTGATTAGGTCGTCATGCAACCTATCAAACTTGCATGTGAGAGCCAGCCTTTGCAGGGCCACGACGTATTCGTCCACAGTTTCTCCACTTCTTTGCTTCCTTTGGAAGAAATTGTATCTGTCTATCGCGACACACACCACTGGTCTGTAGTGGGCATCCAGATCCGCAATGGCGTGGCTGAATACGTCCGTGTCCGTGCTATTCCTCTCGGCCTTGACAATAGTGTCGTAGATCCTGATCCCTTCAGGACCCAAGTTGTGTAATAGAATCTTTTTCCGCCTCTTGCTTGAGAACAGAGTGTCGCCTTCCTCTTCCAGGGCATCAAGATAATTGAGAAAGTACCTCTTCCAGTCTTCCCATTTCATCTCTGGTTCTCCACTCTTCGTCAGCAATGGCACCAATTGGGTGAGGGACGATGACTGGGACGCCATCTTGGACGCACCCCTCCGAAGGACAGGAACTGTGAGCGTCCGGCCCGGAGGACTCCCTGGCGTGTGTTGCTCAGTGAGGTCACCCTCGCTCAAGTCGCTGGCGCTGCTCTCACCTCCCTCCTTGATTGAGGGACCAGGCAACGCTCTCAGGACGACCCCTGTGACTTGATCCGACGAGCCGGGTGCTGCCGCGCCTGGCAGCTGCTCCGCCAGGTTGCCTCGCTCTGCTTCCACTGCCAGGTATGGAAAGCTCCCTGGTGGGCCGGGCTTCGCCTAGGCTTGGTTCAACTGTCTGTACGCAAACAGAATTTATCTTTTTTTTTTCTTTATGCTCAATGGATTTTGCCAATGCTTGTTTTTTTTTTTTTTTCTCTTGCCAGCACTCTCGAGCTGGGCGCTGTGCTAGCTGCTTCCTCTGGCGCTGGAACTGTTGTAGGGCGAACGGTGGGGCGCCCTCCTGGTTCGCGCCGTATAAGACGCTCCTCCTGCCCCTCTGCAACGCTCCGGGCTGATTTTGGCCTGATTTCGGGACCTCGCGACCGTCCCGCGGCTTATGGTGGGTTCGTGGGTCACCTAGCAACCCTCATCGCCATTGTGGTAGGTGAATTATAAGGGCCGACACTTATGCTCTTGTAAATGTTACTTTATTCAAGCCCGGAGCGCCGGGAACAGAGCGCTGCTTGCAGCGGTCGGCGCCGAATCAAACATGGCCGCCTTCCGCTTCCCGTTGCCTCCCCTTCCGGTTTCTGCCCGTGGAGACTAGACCGTCACCACAGGCGGTGGCGGCCTCTGAATCTCCTGTGCACTGGATGGGTTTTTTTTGGGAACTTCTGCTGTCCTCACCGCCTTTGATTGAGAACACTTGCAGCCGAGGACAAGGAACGTGCACCGAGGAGAGAGAGGTAAGAGGGGCTGTGTATTTTTAAAGGGTTTGTGTTTGAGGAGTAGTGTTTGGGGTTTAGGGTAGTGTCGTGGGTCGTGCAGGGTAGTGTTTATGTGCAGGGATAGGAGTGGGGGAAAGGGGAGGCTCGTGCAGGGGTTAGTGTTTTAGGGATTAGGGTTGTGTTGTGATGTTTGTGTAGTGTAGGGTAGTGTCGGGGGGTTGTGTAGGGTAGTGTTTCAGTGTAGGGACCAGACTGGGGGTAGGGGCAGGGTCATGCTGGGGGTAGTGTTTTAAGGTTTAGGGTAGTGTTGTGGTGTTTGTGCAGTGTAGGGAAGTGTTTTAGGGTTGAGGGTAGTGTCGGGGGGTCATGTAGGGTAGTGTTTCTGTGAAGGGACCGGAATGGGGATAGGAGCAGGGTCGTGCAGGGGATAGTGTTTTAGGGTTTAGGGTAGTGTTTAGGTGTTTGTGTAGTGTAGGGTAGTGTTTTAGGGTTTAGGGTAGTGTTGGGGGGTCGTGCAGGGTAGTGTTTGCATGTAGGGACCGGATTGGAGGAGGGTTGTGCTCGGGGTAATGTTTGATGGTTTAGGGTAGTGTTGTGGAGTATGCGCTGTGTAGGGTGGTGTATATGGATGTAGAAATTAGCGTAGTGTGGAGGTTTATTGAAAAACAAATGTGTTGTAAAAGTATGCAGGGAATTTGGATCTGTTGAAAAGACATTTTATATGCATTTTAGGTTAACTTTTTTTATTGGCATTCAGTAATTAATAACATACAGTTTCAGGAGTCCGCTCTATGTGTTCGTTGGTCTGCTCAGCCTAGACATGCCTTACTTAGGCACCCCCTGACCGTTCCCCGCTGGACCCATTAGCAAGTCTCTATGAATTCAGAGCCCTGCTCCATTTTGAAAACTATAATGCCATGCCAACGAGAATATATAACACAAACCCTAAAAAATGAAAGAAGGAAAAAGGCCAACCCCATCCCACGAACTGGTATGCTGGGAAGTTACAAACTGGACCCCAATGTGAGCCCCTCTCTTATATGCAGGACAGTGGCCCTAAGTGTGTGACCCGGGGCTCGTAAGGCAGAGACAGCGCAGGTACCTGGGGCATGTGATTTCATTCATTTCAGATGACAAGAGTGAAATCCGTGGCTGCCTTATTTCATTAACACCTTGGGCGTGGCCGCAATTCTGCGCCTGTGCGGCCGTTTCGAAGAGTGGGCGGGTTCATGACGGCCCCCAGCCGTCATCAGCACATGGGCACTGTGATGCATGACGGACGGGGGCCGTCATCAGCACGCAAGGGGTTAAACCTTACATTGAGTCGCTTAGAGAGGCCTGTATGCTTTCCATACCCAGGATGAACCATACCCTATGTAGCCACCCAATATAGGTCAGTTTTACCCTCATACCCCAAAGCGATAAGATATTTTGGAGAGCCGCCCCAATGCCAGCCCCATTTGCTTCCCTTTCCGGTACCTGAGCGGATACGTCAGCTGGTTAGGCAAACCCAGCACCACATACGCAGGGAATCGCGGAATCTGCATGTCAAACTGGTGATCCACATCGTCGAAAATTGCAGACCAATAGCCTGTCAATTCCTTGCACTCCCACAACAAATGCAGCAGTGCCTCTTCTTCCCTACATCCCTGCCAGCAAAGTGGGCTGCGTTCAGGGTTACCATTTTGCAGACGGACCGGGGTCAGTTACCAGTAAATAGCTACCATAACCGCTGTCTCATTGCTTGCTATATTTCGTTTGGTGTGGGCAGCCCAGTAGTATATGTCCGATTACTCCTTCGCTGTGAGCTCCCTCCCCAGTTCATTCACCCACCTTCTCTACCCTGCTGTGTGTTCCCTCGGGACCTGAGGTCGTCACACCTCGTATATCTCAGAGATCATTCTCTTATCCGTGTTTTTTGTGTAGAGCCATTTCTCAAATTTCGTTTACTTCTGAGGGATCTTTGGCAGGACCTCTGTGTTAAGTAACCAGTGCCTAATTTAAAGGTAGTGAAACCTCTGGGTCTCCGGGATTCCATATTAAGCGCGCAGGTCTGTAAAGGAGAGAATAACATCTAGGTCAAAGAAGTGCCCTGCTGCCTTACATTCCACTTCCCTCCATCGCGGAAATACCCTTTTGTCCGCTCCCGGGGAGAAGTCATTGTTATCAAGAGTGGGGGACAAGGGCGAAGGGAAAAAGGACAGCCCCTTCTTGATGGCGACCCCTTCCCAGACTCTCAGCACTGTATGTGTGATGGGGGAACTGAGGAAAATTGAATTTTGCCCTGTCATGTGTCCCTACGTGTTCCCCATTATATGTTATATGTGCATGATCGATATGCATATGTTCCCCCTTGACCGAATAAAGACGCAATTATAGTTGTGTCCAACGTTAATATGCCAGTTATCCAGTCCTCGTGAAAGCAACAAGTATTAGGCCTATGTTGCCAATGTCTTTACATTGTGCACGTTAAATCATCGAGTTGTCCCCGTTTCTAGGCCTCAAAGGGCCCGGACACCAGATTCGAGTCTCAAGTCTCCTGAAACCACTCCGAGGAGCGATGCAGCCCCTCCCGCATTCCTGACCCTTCACTTACTTTCTGCCAAGCAGCGCGGTGCCCGGCCTGGCCTGCCTGCCTGTCTGCCAAGAATATGTTATGCCTCTAGTTATCAGTTCAGTTCCCCGGCTTCACATTCCTAAGCTAACGAACCGCATAAACATCTTCATCTATAGTCTGGTCTTACTGTCTCCATGCAAGAGAATTATTGAATTAGTATCCATAGAAGATTCATAGCACACGCAATACATGTAGAATATATGCATGCACTAGCCTTAGTGTCAAGTAGCCTTTGCCCTGATGACTTTTAGATTCAAGCAACATGTTCTCCAAACACAAGATATCAGATATGCTATAGGTACATGTCGTCCTGACATCCCAGACTTTAGTCTCCTCTTCTAGTGCCAGATCTCCCCAGTTACACGTCATGGCCCGTTTGCGCGCACCAGTAGGTTAAAGATTCCAGCTGCCCAGGTAGCCCCCTCCATGTATCCACCCATTTATGACACTTCTGTGACGTTTACATCACATGTCTTCGTGCACGCCCTGTGCACGCCTTCTTTTTAAGCCCATGTGTCCTTATCTTCCGTTTGTCACTTGTTACGCCTACTGTATTCAATGCAATTGTACTGTTTTACTATATATACTGTATGATGTTAATGAGACGTTGCAGCTGCCATTTCCATTCCCTTTTGTCTTGTGTCTGTCCCTTCCTGAACCTTTGCAGGTGATGGAACCCGATGGTCCATTGGCTCGAGCCATCGGATTAAAGCCCATTCTGACTCAGATATCGCGGATCCTGCCTCTTATTTATTGAGCTATCCTTTTCAGTTAAATGCATAGAAAAATAGTACCGGTATTTAATTATTTATTTACCACAGAACCCTTGAGATTCGGTGGTCTATCTTCCCTCTTGAGAAAGGGGACCTTCCAAATCAATAATTTGGCCAATGCTCTATCCTGGAACAGCCATCTCTTCTCCGATTTGGATATGTTCCACTCCGCTAGATATTGGAGCTGTGCTGCCCGGAAATACTCCAAAATATTCGTTATCCCCATTCCCCCTTCGTCAGGCCGTACTTAGCCCAGTTCCTTCTTCAGTCGAGGCTTGGTTCCCGCCCACACAAATTTCTGGAGCACTTGCTGTAACGAGTGAAGAGTGCCTGGCGGTGGCCATATTGGAAGGGTTTTAAAAAGATATAATGCTTTAGGGAGAATGGACATCTTTATAGCCGACACCCTACCCAAAAGGAAGAATCAATGCTGCCTCCACTGGTGCAGGTCTCTCGTGATTTGAGAGATGAGCTTGGCATAGTTAATCTTGACCGTTTTAGAAACCGACTGTGCCAGTTCAATGCCCAGGTAGGGTATTGAAGTTTGTACCGGAATACCCTCATACCTCCTCCCATCCATGCCTAGCGACTGCACTACTTGGTTCAGCCACAGGATCATGGATTTTCCTACATTAAACCGAAAGCCCGAGACCCGGCCAAAATCCTGCAGCTCCCTCAAGAACGCCGGGACCAAGCGCGCAGGTGATTCAAGGGATGAATAAAGACTGATTGTATGTCTTCCATCCTCCCCGAACGGGATGCCTAATAAATCCAGATTCTCCCTGATCTTCTGAACCAGTGGCTCAACATAGAGGGCAAAAAGAAGGGGAGACAATGGGCACCCCTGGCGCGTTCCTCTCTGTGTCTCAAATGGGCAAGATGTCACCCCATTCACCCAAATGGTCACCGTAGGTTGGTTGTAGAAGCTCATCACCCAGGCCCAAAACCGTTCTCCAAGTCCAAAGTGAATTAGGGTTTTATCTAGATAGTCCCAATTGACTTGGTGAAATGCCTTCTCGGCATCCACCAACAATAGTTGGGCATCCATATCTGTGCGATGAGCCTTGTCTATGAGATGGAACAGGCGTTTGGTATTGTCGCTACTTTGCCGGTTTTCAGTAAAACCCGATTGGTCTGGCTCTATAATACCCGGCATGAGGGGACCCTGCCTAACCGCCAGTATGCCCATGAACAGCATCAGATCCGCATTAAGCAACGACACCGGTCGGGAAGAGCAGCACAGGAACTTGGCCTTGCCCAAAATCGGCAGAACAACTATAGAGGCCGCTGGCATATTGGTGTGGATCGACCCGAGACCCGTGAAGGAGTTAAGAGTTTGATAAATATTGGGGCTAACACTGTGCAGAATGCTTTAAAGAACCCGGCCGGGAACCCATGAGGTCCTGGCGCCTTCAAGGGCTTGAGGCTAGATATCGCGCTTATCACCTCCTCTATGCGTATGGGCTCCTCTAGTAGTTTGGCCTGGGATGCACCCAAGACAGTTATGTGCGACTCCTGGAGATAGGCATCGACCTGAGAGGGTGGAGGAGTCTCTCTGTGCTACAGCTCAGCATAGAATGTTTGAAACTCCCTTGCTATTTCGTCATCACTTTCGACCGCTCTCCCCGCGGCCGACATGAGGGACAAGAGTCCAAGGTGCGGGCCCATACCATATTTGCCAGCAGACGCCCTGTCCTGTCGTCGCCTATGTAGTAGGAGTGCTTAAGTCTAAGTGCTGCATACTCAGTCCTGTTCAGGTCGAGACCCTCCAATTATGCGCGCACTGCCTTCAATTGTCGCAAGACCCTTGGCGCCCCGGACCTGCTGTGCTCTCATTCTAGTTCTAGAACTTGTGAAATGAGCTGCTCCCGTTGAGTACCTATGGTCTTTATTCTCGCAGAGGAGATCGCGATTAGTTCCCCCCTCACCACCGCTTTAAGAGCGCCCCATAAAGTAGCACGAGAGACCTCGGGGGAGTCGTTGGTTTCAAGATAATCTGTGATAAATTTGAGACTCTTTTACCGCCCCACTGGTTTATGTAACAGGCCCTCCCTCAGTCTCCAACCCTCTGGTTACCTCCACCTGCAGAGTCACTTGGACTGCGCCATGGTCAGATAGGGTCGCCGGCGTTATTCTAACCTCTCGGACCAATGCATTCAGTTCTGCCGTGCCCAACAAATGATCCAAACGGGTGTAGGTGTGGTGTGCTTGAGAGTAGTAGGAGAATTGCGTAGTGTGGGGGTGAGCCGCCCACCAAAGATTAATGATTCCCTGATTCTGCAACCACTGTTGCCCGTCTGCAAAGATTGCCCGGTCTGGGCACACTTGTGGCTTGACCTATCCGCTGACATATCCATGACTAAATTTAGATTGCCTTCAACAAGCACCTGTCGCTCCTGAGCCCCAAGGATGTCTGACAGGGCCGCTTTCAGAAACTCTCCTGGCCAGTGTTGGGAGCATAGATCGCCCCCACAACCAGCGGTAATCCCCCATCCACAATTTGTAGGCTAGCAGCCGCCCTTTGATGTCCGCAACCTTGTCGCCCACCTTCCCAGTAAAGCGTTTAGCCACCAATAAAGCCACCCCTGCTTTTTTGTCCTGAGTGGAAGGGAAAAATTGTTGAGGGAACGCTCTGGCCGCATTCTGTGTCAATCTTTGGGGAGACCTGTAGGAGGCAAATATCTGCAACCGAATTGTTAAGATATGATAAAATGGAGCGCCACTTATTAGGGCTATTTAGGCCTTGCATGTTAAGCCTGAGGATATGCAACTCCGGAGGCATCATAGAATATGTATGAGCATAATCTGCTTTGTCTTCCCTTGGGCTGCATGGCACTGCCAACCTGCATCCCTCCTTCCTCCCTGCTCCTCCCCTCCCACCCTCTTTCTACGCTGCCTGCACATGCGCGGGTCCAAAATAGCACACCAGTTCCCCTCCTCCCCCACCCTAACCCCAACCGAACAACCCCTATAACCCCCAATGTCCAGAGCCCGTCAGTCTTGGTCGAGTGCATCTGGAAAAAACAGGTAAACAGGGACATAATGTGACTCAAGAGACGGCCTCCCGTCCCCCGGCTCTGAGCCCCACTCGCCCCCATCCACAATCTAATCAGCATCAGTCCCCTCTTTGATCAAGAGCTATCATTTGACGCTGTGTCCTTGAGCACTGATTCCAGGCCACCCTCTGCTCCTGTGCCATGGCTTCGGGGTCGGGCCCCCGTGGAGATCCTAATGGACGTCTCAAGCCGATTCTCTGCCATCTTTATTGGGGTGGTCATGGACTCAAGGTGGGCTTTTTGTCATGGCTAGGAAGCGGCGGACCCAGCAGCTTGCGGGCCTCCTGGAGTGACCGGATCTGGTGAAGCCTTCCTTCCTACTTAAAGATGATACAAAAGGGATGACCCCAGGAGTAGGCCACTCCCTAGTCACGCAGGTGGGAGGTCACTTCTCTGAAGTCTCGCCTTTTCTGCAGTGTTATGGCGGCCAGGTCCTGGTACAGTGCTAGAGAGTGGCCCTGATATTGGAGTGGTTGCTTCGCTCTAGCTGCTCGCTCCTTTAGGGAGTAGTCCGGCAGGAAAGCAAGGATATCTGTTGGCAATGCCGAGGTCCTCCTCCGCAGACCGACACTGTGGGCTCTATCGATACAGATCTCCACCTCTTCCGGCTCCCCAGGATCTCCCAAAACAGAGCCTGTAGGTATGATACCGTGTCTGACCCTTCTGCATCTGACGGAACCCCCCATATCCGTATGTTATCCCGCCGAGAGCGGTTTTCGAGGTCCTCCGTGTGAACCTGTTATCGATGTGTTGATCCTACAAGCGGATCACTTCTTGTTGGAGTTGCGTCACCTCGTAGTCCCTCATGTATTCTTGATCGACGATCGCTACCACCCAGTCTCCCAAAGTGTCCACCTCCCTGCAGATCTCTCTCACTACACCCGGCACCTCGCTCTTCAGGGTGTGGAAGTCATCGTGGAGAGTGTTGAATAGCGTCTCAAGGAAAGCCCGTGTAATCGTGCCTTCACCCCCATCTCCCGGCTGTGTGGGTTTAGTGAGCATTTATTTTAATGAACAGTCCTTCTTGGTGCACTGCGTCGTCATTGTGGCCACTTCTAGTCCTGAACCCGGCTTGGGGGTTCGCGCTGATCACGACCAGAGCCCATCTCCGATCCCACGGGGGCCTGGTCCTGGTGCCTGTTCGTGATGTTTGCAAAGTCTTGTGAATCTGGGGGAATCTGGGGGACTGCAGGTGTTCGTTTTGATTAGGTTCCTCAATATCCCCTTGAGGTGAGCCTGCTGCCCCTATCTCTGTTTTCGAGGAATCAGTGCTGGATGAACGGGACTCCTATATGCCCTAGGCAGCAGCTCCATCTCCTTTCACTCTGTGTAAGTGCCCTGTATACCTGACCGCCGAATGTGGGGAAATCTCCGAGCTTTACCACTTGAGGGCCGAACTGCTTTCAGATAGCTCCCCTAATCTCTCAGCTAGCTTCCCAGGGATAGCCTCGCTCCAACAGCTCCCAAGGAGGACCATGGTGCAGCCTCTCGGCGCTTCCACGGGTGACAGCCGCTGCCTCTGGCCAATGACTCGTCCGTCCGATCAGGCACCCCCAGGCGTCTGTGTGAATGCAGCCATCTCGGACTCCCCCGTCTTGCCCCGGCCTGTCAGAGACTCCAATCAGCCCTGGAGTGCGTCTGCAACGCCAGCCGAAGGTCTGGCTGAGCTCCCCGAGGTATGGCCCGACTAAGCCCTCTCTCGTAGCCCCGCAGTTCGGGTGCTCTCCAGCTGCTCACCTCTTTGGACTACCAGGCCTCAACTCACTTTGCACAGCCAGGCGCCCAGCCGCCGCCACGGGGCCACATGCTCTGCCTGAGGCGTTCCGCTCCAGTATTCTCTTCTGTCCACTGGTCACAGATGCCATGCACCTGCCTCCTCAGTGGTCGCCTCGGCTCAGGCCTCCACTAATTCTCTCAGCCTCTGGGGTCCCCTACTCTCGCAGGGCCCCACCGCGAGGCCCAACACCCTCAGTGGGCTCGCTACTGCCAGGCCTGGACGCCAGCCGATGAGCCCTTTTCCCGTGCGTTTCGGCCCTCAACGGGCCCCTCGTCACTCTGCGGCCTCCTGCCCGGAATCTCTCCTGCCTCCCAGGGCGTGAGCAACCCGGCCCGAAGTCTTCTCTGGCGGGGGAAGTCACGCCTCACACTCTTCACTCCCACTGCCAACAGAGCGCGCCAGCCCCCCAGTCCGGCGGAGGCCTCTCGCTACCAAGCCCCTCGTCCAAGGGCCTACTGCTCCCGCTCTCAGAGCCTTCCACCGAGGGTGTGTAGAAAGAGGGTTCTTGTATGAAAATGATGGTTCTTGAAGGAAGGTTTAGTTTGAAAACCTTTATTGGTTAAATACGTGATATGTAGCACAACCCACAACCGCTCATCCTGGTATCTCCCTGCCGTAACTGCCAAACCAACAGAGCAGCAGGGTTCGAACGAGAACTCCAGGATAAGTGACATAGCAAATAACAATAGCGCACGAGGGCAGGTGCGCGGAACTGACAAGTTTTCCTTAAAGAAACAAGAACAACTAGTGAATATAACATCACCCTCTTTTTTTGACAGAAAATGAAAAGAGCATTATTAGCAAGCAGTGCGAAAGTCAAATTTAACAAAGAGCACAGAGCAGACAAATTCAATTAAATGAGAACAGAAAAGATCAATGGAACAGAAGTTGCATATGAGAATAATAGGAGTTTATGAAAATGAAAGAAGAAAAGCAGGAAAGATTAAAACAAACAACTCAGCCATCTTTCTCACAAAAGATAAGCACCCACTCCCTCACACAATTAAAATAAAACAACAACCTAAGTACAAACATGATGTGAGCTGGCCAGGCTGACAAGAGTAAAGTACAGGGTTGCGCCAATATGTTGAAGGAGTGATGAGATGAAAAAAGTACAGGAAGCAATGAAAGAGTGGAGGACTGGCGTGGACAGAACAAGCAAAATGAAGTAGTGTTAAGCAGTAGTAAGAAACATAGTTGAACAGAAACACTGTGAAGTAAAGTGTAGTAAAAATTAAGCTTTAAGTGACGAATACACAAGGGAGTGGAACGGTCAATGAAATTGATGAATCCACGGATGGGTGGAATGGTCAAACTACCTGTAAATAGTAGAATACATTGTAAGTGATGAATCCACTGAGAGTGGAACGATCAAACTGCTGGTGCACCATGAAACAATTTGTAAAATGCACAGATGTGGTGTAAAGTACCTATGAAGTGTGTACATGGCACACTGAACAAAACAAAATGTACATATGAAGTGTGAACATGGCACACTGAACAAAACAAAATGTACATATGAAGTGTGAACATGGCACACTGAACAAAACAAAAGGTATATATGATGTGTGGACACGGCACACTGAACGAAGCAAAATGTGTATGTGTATATTTAGGTGTTTTGTACAAACCAGACAGTAAGAAACATTATATGCATACTGTAAAACAGATGTAAAAGCGTGTATATGTACACCATAGAAAGAAAACATAACTGTAATATTTAATTAGGTGTGGCATATGGCATATAATGCCACACAGTATAATGTAACACCGTTGAATTACACCAATCCTAAACAGAAAAACTGAGCGTACAACTCGTGTAATTACTTATTTCAAATATGAACGTAAAGATATTCAGGCTAACTGCTAAAAATATCATTCCCATGGAAAATACCTAAATAAGATTGTGGTAAGGAATAAATACACATGTACAATTAGGCTTTTTCAACAATAAAATTATACCGAATACATAGGGAAGAAAAAATACTGTCCCCAGAAAATAATAAATTAAAATAATTAAAGTGGTCACTGTGGTCTGGTGTCTGGATACTAGCGGAAGGCATTAGTTTCAAATGGAACTGTTGCAGTCTTTTCATAACAGTAGATGCACAATCAATGAGAGGAAACAGCAGAAAAGGAATGAAAGGTATCAGCAGGAAATACCTTGAGTTAATGAGTTCCTTCGAGAGATCCATAACTGCTAAAGTGCAGAATAACACTAAGATCTGTAAATAAAATATGCTGGTTGTAAACGCAGTGGAAAATAGTGCAGGAATAAATGAAGCGAATGCCATGGCTGTAGACTCCGGTAACTGCAATTGCTTGAGGTGATGAGATATAACAAACGAAGAGTAAAGCTGTTTCTTGTGGCAAGGTGCGAGCTCAAGATGGTGGGACGTACAGCACGCAGTGCCGGATGGCTCACGGGACGTTGAATCAGCTAAGCGTCCCTCAGCAGTAACAAGAAATGATTCACAGACGTCACAGTGAGGCGAAGCAGGCAGCATGAGAAAGGTACTGCTGTGTGTGCTGAGAGGGTTCACGTGGTGTGAAGCTCGTGGAATGTTTGAAAGTAAGGTGCAATGGCAGAAAGCTGAGGCCTCGAATCACCAAATTAAAGTGCCCATGCCCATCACACAACGTGTAAACTCGGACACCGGTGCTCTGAAACGTACATCGTCTAACAAGAGGTGCTGCACCACACACAAAGGATAAGCTCACCTGTGGTGTGACTTCTAGGAACAAATAGTCATGTTGAAGTCCAATGGCTATACTGGTTCACTGCCCGGGTTCCGATAATAAAGAAAGCGTTGGGAATGTCTCTCGAATTGCGTGGACAGCATGAACAGGAGCGTTTATACTCTGTTAATGAGTAGTGGCAGGCAAAGATGTGAAAGAAATAAAGACCATTGATAAAGTTCAGCTCCCGCACAGTTAGACGAATACTTGCAAACCTGTGTCGAAGCGATAAATGAAGTGGTCAGGGTTGAGGCAGCAGTGCGAAATCCTTATGTTCATGTAAATAGTTCTCTCAAAGTTTTCCCAGTTACTATTCTTAACGTTGCTTGAAGATGTTTACATTGAGCCTTCTAATCGGTCGGTGGGTTGTGATAATAAGTGGGATACCAGGATTTTTAAATGCGCAGCTCAAAGTTAAGAAATGATGGCAAGAGAAGGTTCTTTCCTCAGTATCGTCGCCAAATGTAGAAAGAGGGTTCTTCTATGGAAATGATGGTTCTTGAAGGAAGGTTTGGTTTGAAAACCTTTATTGCTTACATACGTGATATGTAGCACAACCCACAACCGCTCATCCTGGTATCCCCGCCGTAACTGCCAAACCAACAGAGCAGCAAGGTTCGAACGAGAACTCCAGGATGAGTGGCATAGCAAATAACAATAGCGCACGAGGGCAGGTGCGCGTAACTGACAAGTTGTCCTTAAAGAAACAAGGACAACTAGTGACTATAACAGGGTGCTGCCCACCAAACCCTCGCCTGTGTCCGCCTTCGAGTTCCCTCCTCGCTAGCAGTGTTCAAGGCCATGGCTCACGTGGCCTCTCTCTCCGGCCTCGTCAGTGCTTCTGGCTCTCCTCTAATATTGCACTGACATCTCCGATGGTCCCAATTCAGCTACCGGTGGGCCCCCGCTTCACTCCGTTGTCGCGGCGTCGGTCCCAGCACAGCTCCGCCTCTCCTGTAAACTCTAGGCCCCGTCCACCAGCCGATATATCTGGCCAATGCCCAGGCTTCCCGGCCCTCAGCGCCTATGTGTGGCCTCCCGACCCAGGCTCCCGCAGTTGCACTCACCTCAGGCTCCCGACCTGCACCCGCCGCGCCAGCCGATGATCTGGCCGAGGTCGCGGGCTTTGTACCTGCTGGGTGCCTCAACGGGCCGCACCAGCCTGGTCTCTCCTGGTCTACGCGCCTCCCAGCCAACCAGGCCCGCTCCGCTTTCCGCATCTCGGAGCTCGGTCCTTGTCTCTCAGATTCTGGCGCCGCCCGGAGCGTTTCGTCTTCCTACTCACCGCTGCCTGTTGGTTTAAAATCGGGGGAGTCCGCACCCTCAAGGTTCGCTTCGGATCCGGCTATACCTTTCCATTCCGCCGCCATAGAGTCCACCACCAGCGGCGCCCAACCACTAGGTCTGCAGCCCCATCTTTCATCCGTACCGGGCACCAGGTGAGACAAATGCAAGCCTCCAGCCCCAATTTCACTCTGCAGGATAGCAATGGAGGGCTGGAGGTTATTCTATACTTAAATCCGCTTTGTAGAGGACTGCTTAGCTCTGATGGGGCAGATTCGGGTGCCCGCGAGTGGGGAGATGACAATGAATATGTCCTACCTGCTCGCCATCTTGGCCACACCCCTTTATATGCATTTTAAAGCACTTGCGATTGAGTTATATAAAAATGCGTTGTGATGGTACTTGCGAACTAAAAAACGGTTGTAAAAGTATGCGTTGTTTTAGTTTGCGAAGTAGCGACATATATTCCCTGCCCTTTGCTTTTAATTTGTTAGTCCTAGTGTCCCTTGAAAATGTTTGCATGGATGTCGTCAATCTTTCGTAAGTGTTCCTCCTTTTGGTGTGTTGTTTCCTCCCACGGAGCCTGGCCCAATTACTTGTAGCCTTGCACTATTGTGCTTGTGTGTTTATTTTTTGGACACTATTTATTTCTCTGCTTTCTGCACTAATTTCTGTAAGCTTGTTTGTTTGCCATTGGCAAAGCTTTCTGTGTCATTATCTTTGGTGAAGCTCTAAAACAGAGGGGCATATTATCAAGGGATTTATCTCCGTTTTTTTGGCTTTAAAAGACAAGAAAGCGGAGATAAAATGATCTCCCTATCAGCAACAGGGTGCTAACACGCAAATTCGCATGTTAGCACCCTTTTTCTCTACGTTTCCCCTTGCATCCCTAATGAGATGCAAAGGGGGCGTTCCAGAGAAAAATAATAGGAGAAATGTTGTTAAGCGACATTTCTCCTATTATCAAGGATTTCGCTAACCCTGTTAGTGATAAAAAAAGCAGCGCTAACCTCGGTTAGCACTGCTTTTTTTACACCTGGTATTTTCCTGACTTAGCCATGATATCCTATGGAAGGTGGATATCATGGCTAAGTTTGTGAGCCCCTATCATGAAGCTAACGCCAAACTTCGAGAGATTATCGTTGGTTTTCCAGCGATAATCTCTCATTTGGCAGTTAACGCGAGGATTTTTATCACTTCTGAGATAAACCTTGCTAATAGCAAGTTATCTCTGCGATAATTTCCGGCGATGCGTAGCATTAAAAAATTAGTTGCTAAGCATCGTTAGCGATAAATATCGCTAATCATTGGTAATATGCCCCATAATGTTTTCAATTGTGTTGTATTCATGGAAGGGCAAGGCTTCCCCCCCCTGTTGCATTGGTGAAGCTTTAAAATATCGCTTTATTTATGTGCTTTCTGTGGCAGCTGCATGGCATATGTGTTCCATTATTATTTATTTGCTTTCTTTCAGCAGGACAATGACTGTATCCATAAAGCTTTATGCTTTATTCCTAATGCTATACTTTATAGCATCTGAAGCCTTTTCAAAGCAATTTCTTTGCTTTTTGTTTTCGGTGTTGTATTGTGCTTTCTCTACTTTCTTTGCCAAAATATCATTATAATAAACTTTGAAACGAAGGAGTGTGTTGCATTTTTCTTATTTGCTTTACATAATTACATGTTGCCGTCTTGTCACTAGAATTTGATTCTGCAACTTTATTTACATGCGATCTTTATATTAAAAGAATTATAAGCAAAGAAGAGCGGATGTGACATAACAGTTACAGCAAACAATTTTAAAACTGTGGAACTGGGTTCGACTCTCGGTGGGAGGCTAAACATCCTGTGATTCAGGGCAAATGACAACATCTCTGTGCCTATAAAATAAATGTGTCCATCTGTAATACAACTGGTGCTGATGTAAAGTGCTCCGATCTGTTCGGGTCGAGTTAGCACTATGTAATACATCGAAGCATTTCATAATACTTTATAGCGTCTGTGGCCTTTTCTAAAGAATTTTGTTTGCTTTTTGTCATCGATGTTGTATCACTCGATATCGAGTTTATTTCCAAAGAATGAAATTAAAATCAACTTTGGATCGTAAGCGTGCGTCGCCTTTCTCTTATTTGCTTCACATAGTTACATTTTGCCATGTTGCCACTAGACCTTCAATGTGCAACTTTATTTACATGTGGATATCACCTTATTCACTTTTAAAGAATTATAAGCACAGAAGAGTGGATGTGGTGTAGCAGTTATCCTTCACTTATTTCAGCTTATGGGTGTCCAAAACACAACCAATAGGGCAACATTTACATTTAGCTTTAAATTTACCTTTCTACCGCTTTGCACAATGCTAACGTACATTTCATAAAGTAAACAACTTTAAACAAAATTTGCAAATGCAGCTCAAACACACCACAAGTTTTATTCCACTCAAACATTCATGCCTTTCATTTACTATATTGGACAGTTATATGGACTATTTGAATCTGCACATCACCCACACCCTACATTTTCAGATTAACTTTACTATGCCAAAAACAAGGTTAAAAAACACTTCTGCTATGCTGGAAAAACAAGTGACATTTATTCTAACTCTATCACACGATAGCACATTAGGAGAAACGCTTACCTGTTATACACACTCTATATCATTAAAACCTTTAAACTTACTGTACACTGACACTGCTGTACAACACAGATAAAACAAAAAAAAATAGCTCTCGCAGAGGCACGACCTATTGGCTTTGCCAATGTTTGTTTCCCATGTTGTCTTCCCTATTTAACTACAGTACCTCTAATACTGTTATGAATTTTCTACTAATGCTGGTCGGCCAGTGCTGTGGTTACTTGCTTTCACTTTGCTCTGGTAATTGCTTTGCAGAATATTTATGGAGGGTATTCAGAATTTCTATCAGGAAACATGTTTTCTTTCTACTTCTGACAGATGTGCTGAAGACAGCGAAAGACTGAAATGGGTTAAACTGCAACCATTGGTTAGCTCTGCTGTTGCTTTACAATTAATTCTGAAGTATACTATTTAGTGTACGAAACCAATAAAATCTTAGCTTTGTTCATTTCCACTTTCAATATTTTTTTGTTATGAATCTTGTTTAAATCATGTAATCTTTATTTAGGAGTTCCATGTACAATGGTGGTTTACACAGATAATGGTAAAATGATGTACGCTTGATCTTCAATTTGTCTAGTAAGATACATTTTTAGTGGACCTAAGCAAAGTTCCCTCTAATTTTTTTCCTCTGTATGCGGCAGTGTAAGGTCTATGTGCGCTGCTTCCAAGGCTGTGTGCGCCAGTAACCAGGCGTGCGTGTGGGTGCAGTGCTAAATATCACTCCAAACTTTTGCTTAAAAAAGTGAAAAGAGTGCATTTCCTCACATACAGATCCACGTGAACGGTGTTAAGGCAGGTTTGAAACTGTCCCACATAGCAAGTTGAAACCTTAGCAGCTATGTTGCTGCATTTCTTTTCTTAATAGAGCGGGGCTGCGGGGTGATTGTGTGCATTTGTTCAAGTTTTCATGTTGATTTCAGCTCATGGTGGTCACTGCAATTAACATGAAAACTTTAACAAATGCTCTCTTTGAGCAGGAAAAATAACATTTCGCAGTTTCAGGGCTGGATTACGGTAGGGCCCCATCAGGCTGTTGACTAACATTTTTAATGCTAGTGTCCGCATCACCGCATTAAAATGCATTAGTCACGTATTCTAGCACCCCTCTAACAATACTGCAGTTGAGGCACACTGCCAATGAGGCAGCACCAGCATGCTAAAATTGTCTAACATATGAGAGCATGCAACTGTGACTTCAAATTTAAAATGCTATGCGTCAGAGATATAATATTCAACGACAGCGCTGAGTAGGCAGGCCAGAATCTAACACATCAATTAGCCGTGCCCCAACCAGCCTTCCTGTGAGTCTACTTCTTTAATTTGATAGCTTCCATTCCCCTGCTTTTTTATTTTAAACATGTGTCCCAGGATGGCAGAAATAGGCACAGCCCACAGATAAGGCTCGGCGTTCGTGGCAGTTCGGGGCAGGGCGGGTAGAGAAGGAAAAGGACTCGCCCAGAGAAGACAAGGACAGTGTCCACTTCTGCTCTGCCGCTGGCAAAAGCACTCATTGATCTCTAATATAATTAATGTAAAAGCGAAAAGGTAACCACGTTGTTCCTGCTTACATTTCACATGCTTTACTTAAACTTGCATTCCCTATGAGTGTTTGGTTTCTCCATGATTTTGTAACTTTTTTTTTAGGCAGCATATTACTCTTGTCTAATGCGTAATATGAATTGTGTCGCATCCAGGAGTTTATAGCGGGTTACAATTGGGTTGTAGCTGAAGGCAGTGCAAGTTTCTAGCAACGGGGCAGTATGGTGTTCAGTGGAGGAGAGGATGTGGCACTGGCACTATGGTCAGAGCTGGCGAGTTTGGAACTGAGGAACCAGGTTCAGCCTTCATGAGCAGTCCACCAGACCACTCTCCTGAGGGAGCACATTCCCTTGCTATACTTTAGACGCCCTGGTGTCTTTGCACCATCATGCGTTCCCTAACAGTGGCAACTTTGGGTTAACTGTAAAGGCCTGTCAACCACAATCCATACCGAAGTTCACCTCCAGTCTTGCAGGCAGGCCTATGAAGCAGCACACCCTAGTGCGACAGTCACTGAGGTTACAGGACCCTTGAGCAAGGTGGCTCTAGAGCAGTGCGATCGCACCGGATGCTGACTATTATTAAACAAAACTCCCAACTATGCTGATTCTTTTTTTATCGACTCAGAGTTTGTGCTTCTCCACACCAACCCTCCTAAACTATATGGCCTACAAGTATGGATGACATATCTGACTCCTACACTTTTCGCCCTTTGGCTTATGTAGCATTTCCTATACGCTGATTTACACACATATGTTTGATTGTGTATGTGTAATGTGTGTGTGATGCAAAGTACCTCTGACATCCTTTAATGGTATGAGTGGCGCTATACAACTAATTCAATGTATCTGAGAGAGAGTGGTTAAAGGGACTTGGTCGCTGTTGAAGGGTGCTCCTGAGAGAATCCATGGTGGAGGTGGTCATGGGGGGGGGCACCAACTAACATTGTCGAACTAGGAGCCATCAGCGCTAAGGCCGGCCCTGGTCTTGCTGTATTGTTTTATTAGTAAAGCGAGGCGGCAGGGGAGATTGTGCACATTTATTTATGTATTCATGTTAATCGCAGCTCGTGAAGGGGCTGAAATTAACATGAATACTAAATAAAAGCACAAAATCTCCCCCGCAGCCTCGCTTTACTAACAAAACAATACAGCACGTTTAAAAACACCATGTATTTGTAGATTAATCTGATTTGTTTGCAGATTTGCTGTATTGTTTTGGTAGTAAAGCAAGGCTTCGGGGAGATTGTGTGCTTTTTTTTAAGTATCCATATTAATTGCAGCCCCTTCATGAGCGGCGATTAACATGGATAACACATGGGTGTATAAAAGAAAATAGGACATAGGGGGTTGAGGTTAGAGGAAGCTTCACAAATCATTGCTCTGCCAAAGAGTGCTTCCCTTTTTAGGCATACATGGTGCAGTGTGCACAGATGTAAACATGGTGCATTGATCCGTTTTATTCAATTGAGGTTGGCGGCCTATTGGAGTCCTATTCCTTGCAATTTGCATGAAGTGCCACCCCTTGCCTCCCAAACCTTTCACAAACCCCTTGCTACACCCACGCCCTGATATGAGCTGCCACAGCAGGCTAACCAATGAAGCCCTTGCCAGCAGGTAGACTGGACTTTAGATACCCCTATGTCTGTGAAAAGGTTCCCTCAGACTACCAAGCTTTATTTTCTTTGGGCCAGACGCACCAGTAAGAAATGCTAGTACACTTCAGAGGCAGCTCCTGCTTGTCATATGCAAGAGGCCTGCCTAATCCTTTTGGGGACCCGCGACTCTCAATCATGCCAGGCGTCAACCTTGCAGAGGGCGGGGTCTGAGTTGGTTTGTGGAGGCCGGTCAGCACCAGTCTGGCTCTCGACACAGGTAGTGCCCAGTGGTGGCTGGTGACATTTCAAAGTGGTGAGGCGTAACAGTTCGGGATGAGTGCCCTGTAGCGAGTGAACGTAGCGAGTCCAACCATCAAAGGGCGCTTGCGTGGGTTCTCCCCCAAGAAAAAATGTAAAATACAGTGGGCAAATGGTGCATTTTCAAGCAAATTTAAGAAAGCAAGAGGGGTAATAAAGCAATTGTGAAAGTGTAGTTATAAGATCAATTAAGAGATTTAATATGCTAATGACATAGGTAGCTGCTTATTCAGTATAACTAAAGTACTTCAAAACAGACTTTGAGATAACAGTGCTGAGTACCTCACAGATGTCTATATTTATTCATAGCCTGGATATGTTTTTTTTCAATGACAAACGGAAGGAGCCTAATGCGAGAGGACGTTGTTATCATTTTTTGAGAAACACATTTTACGTTTTGTAAAGCAAGAACATACACATTGTATAATGAACATTGTTTTAACGTGAGCCTCTCATGCTACTATTAGATTGATCCATGCGTTATTCAAACGTAAAAATAATTAAATCAAACATACATCTCTCAAACAATTTACTTTTAATTCCTATAAAATTGTGCTACAGGCAGGTTAATCTATTTTGCACAATACCCAGTGCTTACTGTTAGACACATTTTCACTGTGTGTTGCATATCTGCCCAAGCACACACTTTTGATTAGTTCATTAAAGAGCTCATATGTACACATTCAATTAACTAGAACAATCTTAAACCGAAGTCCATGAAAAACATTTAATGATGTCCACTTTTATCTCACCCACAAGCACATAAAAACAGTTGGTCGTGGGTCACGTGAATATGTGCACTGTTCTATTTTCAAGTGGCCTGCCTCTCTTCTGCTCTCAAGCCGGCATACCTGAAGCTTAGTCATGTGCATTGCACTGGCGTCAGGCAGGAGGTCCGTGCGGGATGCTGTGCCGAAGACTAATCTGCCCAGTTCACAACCATTTGTTAGCAGGTACCCAATACTTGAGAATTGGTCTAAACTGCCCGAAAGATTTAGAGTGTTCTCACTAGCTGTTCAATCAATGCAGCGATAATCAGAAAGCCTTTTGCTATGTGTTATATACCACGTTAAAAAGCGCAAGTTCTGTGGCTGTGACAGGAAGCACCAGACATTGTAAACTCTGAAGATCTGCTGCCTCAACAGTTAGCCGAAACATTGTCAAACTTGGGCCCAATCAAATTCAAAGTCCATGTGACTGAAACAATGAACGACTACTGCACGTAGGCCCTTTTTGTCCAGAAGCAGCAACCAAACAGCAGTCACGGCTCGCGGGGGGGGTTGGGGAGAGGGATGTCGCACGGGAGGTGGATAAATTAAATATAAAACAAAATCAAGCAAAACTTACCTCACCACGCCACAGTCATATGCAGGAACATTCACCTACTACTGCAAACTGATTGGCGGCGAAGATCAGTGTCTGTGTAGCGAAAAAAGTAAAGGAATCCTCATCGTGCTTCTTTCAGTTAGACTCCCGAGTGCGGTATGGAGTTCCCTACTAATGACGGCCCTTAGACTTAGAGTAGACTGAGTGCGTTGCAGCAATTTCTAGCCCTTAATTTAATGAATACAATACAAAAATAAACTTACCGGGCATCTACATTCTCCTCCGATCCTGTGCGTCTCCTCTGCTCTGCTCTGCAACGTGGTGGAACTAACTTCTCCCCGCTCTTTCCTTTTGCAAATTCTAAACTGCTAAATCAGGAGACTGGATGCGATGGGAGGCGGCAGACCCTTGTTTACTTCTTTGCACCCTGGCACCCTGGCATTTGATGCGCAGTGGACCATTGGGACTAACCAATCCTGGCGCTGCATGCAACGCCAGGATTGGCTAGGGAGGCACAGATACCATTCGCCCCTATCAACCCTGGGGACTGCGGCCCTGGGGTGCTGTATGAAACAGCACCCCCCTTGGGTCCCTCGCTAAGGGGGAAGAGTAAGCGCATGCGCGGGCTGAATAATGTCCATAAATACACATGCGCAGTTTGTGCACTACTGGCTGCTGCAGCGGAGTGATTAAACTGTCACTCAAGCTGCAGCAGTTCAGCCCACCCCCACCCCCTGGCGCCGTGGACTCCGATATTCGGGCACGAGGTGAGAACAGGAGAACAGCAATGTCCCTACGCCCCAATGGACGCACCGCGCCTGGAAGTGCCCAATGTAGCCCCTGAGGTACCTTTATTTTAATATCCTAATGACTTGATGTGCTTCCACGCACAGCCCGTGCGGTTATACATTCCTCTTTAATTATGGCCACGTTTCACAGCTGACCATTATATAGGCACACATCGCGCACCTGCTTGTTTGCAAAGAATGCAGTTGATTATGAGTGCAGCAAATTGCAGTTTCTTGTGTCCATTTTGCACTTCTGTGCTTTGCTGTTGTGTGTTATGATAATGTGACGTTTTGGAGAAGGCACAGGCAGGCACTGCCTGATAGGAGTCTGGGGAAAAGGTCTACAGGCCTCATTCAAGGCCTCTCCTGCTGGAAAAGCGTTGTATTTTAGGCAAAACATGGGTTTTCTAACACCCTGGACATATTTCTTTGACAAAGAGAAACGTACAAACTATAGCCTTTCACAGTATCGGTCAACTGACATGACCCACGCAGGTTCGAAACACTGCATTTATTTCATGAGGATTAGCTGTAACTGTTTTTAATAGTTTAGTGCCCTTACATGTCTGTTGCTTTACAACAGTTTAAAGATATTAGAGTTTCTCATTCCTCCAACAAGTTTCTGATTTTTAAATGTTTCCTTCATCTTCATTCTTCGATATTGTTCGTATAAAAATGCCACTCATATTTTTTGAAATGTCACTCATAATTACCTTGAAATTATGAAAATGTCACACATGGCAATATCTGAAACCTTACCAGCTATGCATTGGAACTAGCCGTCCCTAAATTACAAACTTATTTTGTGAACAGTGAAACATTGCAGCGAGCAGCTTTTAAATCCAAAGTTTACTTTTTAGTATGTTCCTGCATTTATTAATGTACCTTAATGGCCAAGCCCGAATTGCTCACAATAAACATCTACTCCTCGCAGCCGCGCAGTTAACCTCTTCCATGCCACACAGGTTTATGCAACAAACTGAAATTGATCCGCTAAGTACCGGGCGGCCCCAAACCTGTGGACGTTTAGAACCCTGAGCTAACTTGCACACTCACAGGAACATAATTATACGCAAATACGAGGGACACAGATGGAAAAGAAATACAATGTATTCCCCAAACGAGGTAGGGTAGTGGCAAGGTAGCTCCGTATTTTGATGTTTTCTCTGACCTTCATCAAGAGCCAGGACAGCACTCCTCAGCCCAACACCTCTTATCCCTTGCCTCAGAAACGTGGTCTGAGTGTGTCCTCGCAAAAAAAACCTTCCTGGCTTCTTTACCCGGCCACTGTGCCTGACCTTTACAGTAATCTACAGAGCAACTACAACCCCTAAATGCCTCTTTCTCCTGTCTGCTGAAAGAGGTGGAAAGGGGAGGGGTCTTCCCTTACCGGGAACTTTCACCTAATTAGGAGGGCACTCAAATCCGGCAAAGCGAGGCTGCGGGGGGTATTGAGTGCTTTCATTTAAGTATCCATGTTAATCGCTGCTCGGGAAGAGGCTGCAATTAACATGGAAACTTAAAGAAAAGCACTCAATCTCCCCCGCAGCCTCACGTTACTAATGACACATTACAGCAAACAAATGGGCAATAGAAAAAGCACACACTGCTTTCGCCGCAATCTGGAAATGCCCGTTTTTGCGCCGCGCGCCTTTTAAAAGTGGCGGCGGCGCGATTACTCTCTGTGGATGTGCCCTCTGTGCGCGCTCCACACATGGGACTGCGCGCTTGGGGTTAGCGAAGTGCGCGCCCGCCCAGGCGAGCGGCCTCTTGGGAACAGTGGACCTAAGTCACCTACTTGATGATAAGTACAATATATCCCCAATGCCAGCTGTGGGTGAGATATCAGACAAAACGCTTTTCTACAACCTTCAACTACCCACATGTGTGTGGGACTCAACTAGGTTACAAATAAATCATTTTTACACAACCCCCCTTATCTGTCTAATGGAGCGGCAGGAACCTTTTCCACAACAGGTTACATTGAATGAGGTATTAGCCAAAATACTTTGAGTGCCTTTTGGGTACTGCAACAATCCCCACCAGATGGCGCCGCGCGCTCCCGCAAAGAAATCTCCAGACGTGCACGCGTTTACATTGCAAGCAATGCAACGCGTGCACTTCTTTGCTGAAAAAGTGGTGCCAATGGCATTAGGTCTCTCCTATGCAGCGCATGCGCGCTGCGTAGGTGAGACCTAAAAAGATGACCTCTGTGGGAACGCCTCCGAGACCACCTTGCAACTACCTAGTTCGGACACATAAAATATGTAACATGCCAGATTTATGTCAGTAAAACAAACAAGATGATGGACGGAATGTTGCACAATTGCAAAACATTCACCCCCAGTCACAGACCTGGGTTTAATCCATCGTTATTTTGCTCACCAAGCCACCCCAGTTCAGACATGGCCATATGCAAATTAGTCTTGACCCTGTGCTCATGGGAACAGTCCAGCCTGAACTGCCAAGCCATGTCTTCCCTGGACCGGAATCAAGCATCCAAGGACCAGTTTCTGGCTATCAGCCGTCTTCAGCCAGGATAGCTTGACTCCAGTGGCGTAGTGAGCAGGGGACCCACGTCTGGGCATACCCTTCCCACATAGGGTGAACAGCAAAACAAACAAGATGATGGACGGAATGTTGCACAATGGCAAAACATTCACCCCCCAGTCACAGATCTCGGTTCAATCCATCGTTATTTTGCTCACCAAGCCACCCCATTTCAGACATGGCCATATCCAAATCAGTCTTGACCCTGTGTCTCATGGGAGCAGTCATGGCCATATGCAAACCATGTCTGAACTGGAGTGGCTTGGTGAGCAAAATAACAATAGATTAAACTCAGATCTGTGACTGGGGGTGAATGTTTTGCCATCGTGCAACATTCCGTCCATCATCTTGTGTGTTTTGCTGTTCACCCTATATGGGAAGGGTATGCCAGACGAAGGATGGTAAAAGTCCTTGCTGCTGCAAAATCCTAGGAATAGCTGTGGCATGAGAGATCTTTACTTTTCAATATTTACATTTAGTATTTCAAAGTTTTTGTTCTATTTACCAATTTTTTAAGTGCTCCTTTGATTTCTTTGTTTCGCAGGCTGTAGATAATGGGATTCAAAGTTGGGGTGATCACAGCATAGAATACAGGAAGAAGTTTCTCCTGATATAGCGATGTACTGGTGGCAGGACGCACGTACATAAAGAAGGAGGTCCCATAGAAAAGGCTAACCATGATGAGATGAGATGTGCAGGTGGAGAAGGCTTTACGTTGGCCTGCTTTAGTACGGATTTTGAGTATGGCTGAGATGATTTGGATGTAGGAGATCAGAGTGAGCAGGAACGATCCAAGTCCGTACAGACTCCCAACTACATACAGTACCATTTTATTGGTGTATGTATCAGCACAAGCCAAGTTCAACAGTGGTGGAATGTCACAGAAGAACTGCTTGACCTCATTTGAAGAGCAGAATGGCAGCCGAAAGGTGAGTACTGTGTGCACCATAGAATTGAGTAAGCCAGTCAGCCATGAGGTGATGACCAGTGAATAACACACTAATCTGCTCATAATGATGGGGTACTCTAAGGGATGACAAATGGCAACAAATCGATCATATGCCATGACCGCAAGCAAACTGCACTCAACACTTCCAAGTCCAATAAAGAAGAACATCTGTGTGGCACAACCAGCATAATGAATGGCATTCTGCTTGGCCAAGAAGTTCTCTAACATTTTGGGGATGGTTACAGATGAGTAGCAGATTTCAAGAAGGGATAGGTGACAGAGGAAGAAGTACATGGGTATATGGAGACGTGGGTCAGTCCAGGTGATGGTCATAATGAGAACATTACCTGCCAACATGGAAAGATACAGTGACAGGAACAAGATGAACAAAGAGATATTAACTTCTGGTAGGCTGGAGAACGCAAGCAGGATGAACTTTTCCAGAGTGGTTTCGTTTTTCATGCCTTTATCAGAAGGATCATGTGGTACCTGTGAGGAAACAAAAAGGGTGAATGATAAACATGACATAAGGCTTCCATTGATTTATAGTGCTTTTGCAGTATCCTACGGCGTACACTCTGATATTTCATGCCTGCCTCTGCTGCTACTTCTCACTGGGAAACATCCTTTACAACGCAACTGTTACAACGCACTACCATTACGACGCAACCATTACAACGCAAGTCATTACAACGAATTGCACTGGGGGGCGCTCTAGGATAGGGAATCGTTTTAATTTACTATCCAACACCTTCCCTACTATCCACGGGGACTGGAGTTGGAATAGTAAATTAAACTATTCACTATCCAGCGCCCCCCAACGCAAGTCGTTGTAACGACGTGCGTTGTAAAACTTGCGTCGTAAAGGCATGCGTTGTAATAGCATGCGTTGTAACGTCATACATCCCTTCTCACTGCCACCCTATGTTCCTGTCGGTCAACACTTTATGGTACATGCCTCCCTCTGTAGTTTCCTTCAGGACACGTTCTAGTGTTTGTATATTTAGTGTTTCCACCAGCCACTCCTAGAGGGCTGGCTCCCACACTCAATCCACACCCATCCATCACAGGCGTCACCAGTCAGGTGACCCTGCTACTAAAAGGGGCCAGGCTCATGTGCCCTGGGCCACTTGCTAGTGTCATACTACTGTGTCTGTGTCCATCCTTTTGAATTATGTGGGCCTACAGGCCACTACTTTACAATGGGGTGGAGGATGGGATAGGACCACATGGAGAAGCATGTCCTGCTGACAGGACAAGAGCCAAGTCCTACAGACAGGACACAACCAGGGAGGTATTGGTGAAGAGAGCAGTGCAGCGAGAGGCCTGGTCAGGAGGAAGAGAAGAAACAGTCATTAGAACAGGACGTGTCCAGGGACCCGATCCCCCAGTGCCCAGCCTTTTCTTAATAATAATTTTTAGGTCGAGGCTAGAGCAGCGCATGCGCTACACTAGGAAAACAACCTCTTGCCATCAGTTTAGATGTGGGGCTCACATGCCATTGGCCTTTGCGTCTGGCTTTATTACGCAATTGGCTAATGGCATTTGGAAGTCACAGCTTCTTTTAAAAGGTTCCCTCCCAGAGAGTTTTTGCTCTCTGGAGCCAGCAGAGGCGTGCAGAGCCATATGGTTTTAATTAGACGCAGCGCGCTTGTTCTTTATGCCATTTTCTCGCCACTCATGGGTGCACAGCGCTGCTTCCAGAGTTAGTTTCGTTTTGTGTCTGACTCGAGGGGTCATTTACCCTGACCCCTCAAAATGACTAGGGGTCAGGGTATTCCTACCCTACCCCCTTTTCTTTTGTTTACATTTTTTGTGGGACTTGGCTCAAGCCGAGTCCCAAGATGCCTCCCAACACTTCCGGGTTTGAAGTGTTTGCAGCCAATCAGATCTTCATGAGATTGGGAGAGGTCACGGAGCCTTCGATATATACAGATTTGGATTTCAGTTAATATCTATAAAACTACTCAATGGATTTACATTAAAACACATAAAGGCACTTTCCTAGACCAATATCTACCTTTCTGCCAAATTTGGTGTAATTCCATTGAGCAGCTCGGCTGTAGCTGTGCCTAAAGTTCCTATGGGAATAGGGGAAACAGCATTTTGGGTCCATCCCCTTGTTCTTGGCCCCGCTTGATGGATGACCACAAAACTTTTAAGGTAGCAGCAGAAGTGAGCGTCATACTAGTTTTGAGAATTTTGTGAGGAGTCGTCAAATGATGCCAAAGTTATTGTCAAATTAAAAATGCTCTTCCTATGGAAACTTAGCACTAAATTTCCATAGGGAAAGGTTTTTGTTGACCTGCCTATATCTTTGGAGCCATTTGATGAATTTTCACAAAATTTCCCAAAAAAGTGCACTGGTGACTTGTTGTGCATGTAAAGTTTTGGGCGATATGTCAAGCGGGTGCGAGAAGAAGGGGGATCAAAAAAGCGTTTTCCCATGTTAATTTCAATAGGGATTTTAAGCACAACTGCAGCTCGAACCGCTGGATGGAATTTCACCAATTTTGGCAGAAAAGTAGTTCTTGGCCAAAAAAGAACCGTTTTTGTTATTTGGTGTAATTCCTCTCAGTAATTTTTGAGATATTAACTGAAATCCAAATTTGTATATGTAGGGACGTGGATCCTACTCGGATCCTTCTTGAGTTTGCGAACTCACTCACCATCAGCAATACCGTGATCGGCTGGCTGCAATCAGAGAGGGAAGTTGCGGCCACCATTTTGCTCATCGGGACTCGGTTCCTAAGGGGGGAAATAAAGTTAAAAAGTGATAGAAAGGGTCAGGATAGAGGTACTCTAACCCATTGGGACTAATGGAGGGATCAGTGAGGAATCCCTCTTGGGCAAGAAATTGTCCAAAAAGCTTCTTTTTTTTCCACGTGAGGATCCACGGATCCTCCCCAGATCTTCTGGGTTCAGGTTCATTTGGGTGGATCTGCAGCTCCAGACCCCAATTAAAAAAAGAACATACACTCACAGATCCACACACGTACTCCCACACTCACTCACACCCTTACACACCCACTTACAAACCCACATACCTGGTCACATGTGTGAGAAGTTGGCCTGGTATATGATGCTCACTAGTTCTAGTGATCACCTTGTACCATGCCAAGCAACCCTTATGATGATTGGTTGTAAGTCAACCTTATAGACCAGTTATCCTAGGGGTAGCATGGACAAAGCAGTCTTAGGCTAAACTCTGTAAAGGCATGTGAAGCAAGCTGTTTTACCATATACACTCTCCTTGAATACCAAATGAAAGGACACCACACAGATATATATTGAAAATATATATATATTTATTTACTACAAGTATTCCCTATACTCAGCACAGAAGCAAATGCGATAAAACAAAACAGTGTTTAAATATACAAACGTTGCACAATATGGATAGGCCCTGGTGGCCACTCAAACCATATACTAAAATAGTGGTATAAGAACCATGTATCTAAAAGGAAGAAGGCCTAGGGCCTTGGGAATCGCTGGGACTATGAGGAGCTAACAATAGTTAGTGACCAGGAGGCCCACGGGATGTGTGTGCATTGCTTGAAGTTACACGCGGGCGCCCATAGACTTTCAATGGGTCCGTAAAAAGTACAAAGTTACTGCAAAGGGAACCTTCCGGATGGACCAGAACCTAACAACTTAAAACCTAGACACTAGAGATGTTTCTCTCAACAGGAGCACTGGAGTGCCAGCGTTACCTCACCCACAGGAAGCGGATGCATAGGGTTCAAAGTGCGTCGGGTTTTGTCGTGTAGTTCAATGGAGCCTGAAGATGATGATGCTGCAGGCGGCCAGTCGAGAAGAGTCCCGGATGATCCAAGGGTGGATCTGAAGATCTGAAGATCTGAAAGCAGAGGGGACAATGTTCAAAGTCACTAGCCAGTGACTACCGTGGAACGAGGAGGGAACCAGGCGATGTCGGGTGCCAACAGGTGAAGAAAGGAAGCTTGTCTCTGCAGCCACATGGACATGAAGAGGTCAGCGACATCCAGGAGTTGATCATGAGCTGTCCCACGCAGGCTCTCGCTGATGGCGGTGTCGGCAACTTGATTGAAGCAAACAGGCCTTGGCAAAAGCAAGCCACGCAGGAGATGAAGAAAGCTTGTTACTCTGACCAGCAAGGTCAGAGGGGCTGCTCCTTTTTACAGGAGCGAGGGCCAGTCTGGAGCAACCAGACCAGTGGTGTTGATTGTAGATTTCGTTGCCAAAATGGCCACTAGCCAACGGGCCAGTAACTGGGATGACATGTCAAGTGGCAAAATGCAAAAGGGCCCCACACAGATCGTGGAGATGCCTGGGGGCTGATCTTCAGTGCAGATGCTGCTCGGTGGTGGGGCTTCTCAAACCCCAAAGCACAGCATTGAGGATGCCTCGGGTGCTGCACAGTCAGCTTCTCTGGGTTCTTTCAAGGTGGTCGGTCCCACGTTTCTCAATGCCTCCACGGGTCTCTTCTTTTCAGGGACTGTGGATCGGGCTGGGAGATGTCTGGGAATCCAGGTCTTGTTGGGCTTTGGGCTTGGGCTCCGGCGGGAGGTGGTGGCAAAGCAGAAGTCGAGTTGCTGGATGGTGCCTGTGTTAACAGGGTGGTCACTCCTTGGCCACAAGGGAGATACTCTTCAGTCTTCGGTGCAGCAGAATGTCGAAGTCCAGTTTTCTTCTTAGTTGCAAGTCGAGTTCAGGATGATCTGAAGTCTTAGGACACAGCTCCTACTCTTAAACCAAATCTAGGGGCCGGATTGCCTGCTAGGTCCCTCCTCTGGGTGGGACCAGGAAGGGGGGTGGTTACACCCCCTTTCCTTTGTCCAGTTTCGCGCCAGGACTGGGGCTGGAGATCCCCAGCACTGGTTTGAACTGGCATATGCACAGTGACACCTTGTGTGCCCCAGGCATGTCTCATTCTATTCAGCCCTCCCTAACCCACTACACAAAATCCTGTCCGGGGTGGTGCAAGCACCTCCCCTGACAGGAAACCCTTTGTCCAAGCCTCCCAAGCTGGAAGGACTCCCAGCAGCAGGAGGTCAGACTTGTGTCTGTGGTGGCAGCATCCATTTTGTGATGCTGAGGCTCGTGTTTAACTTTACCCGGGTTTCAGGTTAGGTACATGTCCTGTCCCTCTAGAAGGGTGGAATGCTACCCCCGTTGCCAGAATTGGCGAGGGGGTAGTATTCCAATTCGTATGACACCTTACTCGACATGTTTTGATAAAGCCAAACTAAAGATAGCATTTAACCGCGAGGTTCAGAATGCACTTAAGAGTATATGGTAGGGCAATATCATGAAACAGCTGAAGGACGTTGTTCCAAAAGCTGCAGACAGGCTCAGCTCATGCCATAGCACCATCTCACATATTTCCAAGCACTCTGCCTCCAGGATTGATGAGACCTACCATAGGAGTGACTTATAGGAACATATGTGTCCATTTTAGGTTAGATATAGGTATACTATATCTAAGTAAGAGGTGATTACACCAACTTACCCCAGCTGAGTGATCAGCCAGTTGTGTCAAATATGGAGGCCCGGCCAGAGTTTGCACAATAGATGCTGCAGCCCCTGGTAGGCCTTGGATACACCTATGCCCTGGGTACCTAGGGTACACTGTTACAGGGGCCTATAAGGTGAACCAGTTCCAATTGGTAATGCACCTAGAGTGCATCGGCATTAATTTAGAGAGAGAACAGCAGGCTGTGGGTCTGATTAGCAGGCCCACAGCCACATTAAGTCAGAAACCAGTGAAGCAAAAAGCAAAAATTTGGGGTGACCATAGGATAGCAGACCCTACTCTCCTACACAATGCCCACTCATAGAACCACTCACACACCCAGTCATAAACCCACACACCTTTCACTCACCCACTCGCAAACCTACTCACACACCCACTGACCCATACAGCCTCTAACACACTCACTCACAGATCCTCAAAACCACTCAGGCACCTACACAGGCTCTCACACACCTTCTCACACACACAAAAACCACTGCTACTCCCATACCCACTCACAGACCCACATAGCTAGTTAAACATCAACCAAACACACACCCACATACACACCCACACACCCACTCATACACCCACTCACTCACCCCCTCTCACACCCAGGTTGTAGGGACGTTATAATTAGGAAATAGTATTAAAAACATAGAAATTCACTGAAAAAAACAAAGGTTACTAGGATGTTATAGTTAGGAAATATTATTTTTAAAACCTTGTAAATTCACTGAAAAAGTCAAAGGTTACAGGGACATTATAGTTAGATTCAGAATGTACACACCTAAAACCATAGAAATGCAGCAGTTATAGTTATCTCAAGTAACCATAACTTGTGCCCTATGGTAAGTATAACTCACGCCTTTGCAATGTACTGCTAATTACCCCACATATTAAATCACTCGTGCCATCTTATATGACATCATTGATAATATCACTGCAACATTTGCAGTGCATTTATTAATGAGAAAACTGTGCATGGCAGGGCATTAGTTATAGTTACCTTAGGGCATGAGTTATAGTTACTTGAGAAAACTACACTCAAATTATACTCTTTGCCACTCTCGTCTACGACTCTACAACATCCCACTATACGACACTCCAATCTACTCTAAGACACTCTACTCAATGACACTGCACTCCAAGACACCCCACTCTACTCTACAACACTCCACTCTCCGAGAACACAACCCACTCTATTCCACTCCACACTAAGACACTGTACGATACACCACTCTATGACAAGCCACTCCACTCCACTCTACTGTATGACACACCACTCCTCTCTACTGTATGGCACACTGCTCAACTCTGACATTCCACTTTACAACACTCTACTCTACTCCATGCCCCTCCGCTCTAAGCCACTCTACTCCACTATATGACATTGTATGACACGCCACTCCACTCCACTGTATGAGACTCAATTCCACTCTATAAAACTCCACTCCACTCCACTGTACAGCATGTTACTCCACTTTGCGAGAATGTATGATTAAACAACTACTGCCTAAACAACGAATTCCTAAACCACGGAGGGTAAACCACGAGCAATACCTAACCACTCCATTGTTAACGAGTTCCTAAACCACGAAGTGCAACTTTGTTCTGTTTTGACAGAAAAATGGCTTTAAATGTTTTCAGGTGTTGAAGAGATGCTGTGGTGGTACCCCAGGGGAAAAATGCGTATATTTCTGATAGATCCAATATCCACATTAGGCAGCTACTATTGGTAGTGCCAAGAGTGGGTGTAGAAGAATTGGTCAGGTCGGACATGTGTTTATGACTGGAGATATCTCCGGGTTTGTCAGCTATCTTCACAGCTCTAGTACGTCTGCGTCTGGAAAAGCGTTTGTGATTGAGTATTTTGTTTGTTAATGTAGAAAGAAAAAAATTGCCGGGTGAGAAAGATTTTTTTTATCTTTTAGTAGCTAATGCGTATAGTTTTTGGGATTGCAGACCATGTCTACCACAAGTTGCAAAACTTAAAGATGTCTGCACCGTTCCCTAGAACAATTTGTACCCAAGTCGGGGAACCGGCGAAGGCCGTCAAGGCTTCTGAAAAGTAAGATATTTGAGACCACTAGTGTAGCATTTCCATCCTTTTCATGGAGATGTTTGTGATATCGTTAAATATCTGCTTGTATCTGTTTGTGTGTGTTGCAGTTTCATTTGTTATAGGTTCTTTCTGAGATGCGAATTAAACAGTGGTTTCATTTAGAAGGTTATGTAATCACTATCAACGACCCATGCCGAAGTATGTACATTTAACAGGTTTGGGGAAACAGGACTGCAAAGATATTCCATGCATAGCGGCAGTCCTGAGCGAGTCAGAGAAGTGATGTTATGGTCGTTGCACATAACGTGGGACGAGTGAAAGACAGCTGAACACGGAAAGGGAAATTCTGCTTATGGAATAAGGCATGATAAGGTTTGCAATCTCAAATGGAATGACCAGTAATGTAGCTTCATCAGCCTCCCATCCACGGTTGGAGAGCAAGTGATGCCAGGAAGGTGAGAGGATACATTATATATTGGCCTACCTGACAACCTTCACCAAAAGCCTCATCTGCCAGGAGCGGGACCCAGTCCGGAAAGGCTTTTCATTGTTATTTCAATAGTGCCATCTAGTGGCCAATCACAAGGTCGTTTTTTTTCGTGGTTTAGGAAAGTAGTTGTTTGTGCAAGTCGTAGTTAAGGATGTCGTGGTTAACAGATTGGTCGTTGTTTGGGATTCGTTGTTCAGGTCAGTCGTTTTTCAAACTTCGTTATTAAGGCTGTTTCCCACTTTGCGACACACCACTCCCTTGTACCACACGCCACTCCAGTCTACGTCATACCACTCTACTACACTCCACTCCAATCGTTGACATGCCACTTCACTCTACGACACCCCACTCCACTGTATCACATGTCGCTCCAGTCTATGCAACTCCACTCTATGTCCCTCCACTCTAAGACACTCTACAACACACCACTTTATATGACTTGCCATTTCACTCTACGACACAACACTTCATTCCATGACACTCTATGACTCTCCACTCCACTCTGACTTGCCACTACACTCTACCACTTGCCACTACCCTCCACAACACTCCACTCAACTCTACCACAGTCTACACCATTCCACTCTATGTCACTCCACTACTCAACTCTACAGCACTCAACTGCACTCTATGCCACTCTAAGATACTGTTTTACACTCCTTGTGACTCTATGATGCAACTCCCCCTATGCCACTCCTCCACTTTTATCCAGTCTACTCTATGACATACTACTCCACTCTACTCCACAATATACTACTCCACTGCACAACACTGCACTCTACATCACTCTATGCCACTCCCTCTACAACACTTTACTCCACTCTACGCCACTCCACACTACTCCACACTATAAGACTCTACTCAACTCTTTGCCACTTTAAACTACTCTCCTCTAACTCACTCCAAAACACTCCACTGCAATACACTGTACCCAGCCCTAAAACAATGTCCTCCCCTCTAGTCCACTCTACAACACTCTACTCCACTCTATGCCACTGTACTTGATGACACTCCACTCAACGCCACTCCACTCTATGACACACCACTCCACTCTGCGACTCACCACTCTCCTCTACGACACTCCACTCTACGACATGCCACTCGACTCTACACCCATCCACTCTAAGAAACTGTTTGACACACAACTCTATGAGATGCCATTCCACTTCACTCCACTCTAGTGTATGACATGAAAATGAAAGTTAAACTGGGGTCCAGCAGGCCCCTTAGCAAAACACAGACTCCCCTGCGATCAGCGACTACTGGCATCTTAAAACAAGCATTAGAAATGCAATAGGTCTCGGATTTATTTGAGTTAGAGGAAATGGCATTGTAAATGGCAATGTCTTTTCGCCATGTGTTATGGAGTGTATGAATGTAGTGTGTAATGCAATTAGGTGGTTTGGATTGGAATTGTAGCAATGGTAGCATGCTGATCTTTAGATGATTATGTTTAAAAGTAAAGTTTGCAATACTGCTATTGATGGATTAATTGTGGATTCGTCAACGATTGATGTGTGTAGTGATGGCTGTTGGTGTGCACTGACGGGTGGTGGTGTGTGCCTGGTGAAAGCGTGCACTGATGGTTGGTGGTGTATGTGTGCGCCTGGTGAAAGCGTGCAGTGACGGCTGGTGGTGTGTGTGAGCTTGGTGAAAAGCTGATTACCCTGCATACTCACATACTGATTACCCTGCATATTGAAACACTGCTCACCCTGCACACTCACACACTGCTCACCCTGCACACTCGCACACTGCTGGCCCTGGATACCTACGTACTGCTAACCCTGCATACTCACACACTGCTCACCCTGCACACTCACACACTGCTGGCCCTGGACACCCACATACTGATCACCCTGCATATACACACTCTGCTCACCCTGCACACTCACACACTGCTGGCCCTGGACATCCACATACTGCTCACCCTGCATATGCACACACTGCTTAGCCTGCACACTCACATACTTCTGGCCCTGGACACCCACATACTGATCACCCTGCATACTCACATATTGATCACCCTGCATACTCACACACTGCTCACCCTGCATACTCACACTCGGCTCACCCTGCATACTCATGCTCTGCTCACCCTGCATACTCACACTCTGCTCACCCTGCACACTCACACACTGCGTGCTTCTGTACTGCTGGAACAAGTGCTCCTGTACTGTGTGTTCCGTGCTTCTGTACTGCTGGAACCAGTGCTCCTGTACTGTGGGTTCTGTGTTCTGAACTCACTCTTACTCTGCACTCACTCTGCACTCATATTACTCACACTCACTCTGCACTCACTTTGCACTCACTCTGCACTTGCACTCACTCACTGCACTCACACTCACTCTACACTCACTCTACACTCACTCTGCACTCGCTCTGCACTCACTCAGCACTCACTCTGCACTCACTCTGCACTTGCACTCACTCACTGCACTCGCACTCACTCTGCACTCACTCTGCACTCACTCTGCACTCACTCTCACTCTGCACGCACTCTGCACTCACTCTGCATTCACTCTCACTCTGCACTCACTCTGCTCTCACTCTGCACTCACTCTCACTCTGCACTCGGCACTCGCACTCACTCTCACTCTGCACTCGGCACTCGCACTCTGCACTCACTCACACTCACACTCACTCTGCACTCACACTCACTCTGCACTCACACTCACACTCACTCTGCACTCACACTCACTCTGCACTCACACTCACTCTGCACTCACACTCTGCACTCACACTCTGCACTCGCTCTGCATGGGAAAAGCCAGAAGATCTTGCGTATACATGAAAATGCAGTTCAGACCTATTGACTGGTATAAAATCGGCGTACTATTACACAATCAGCAAATACAGCGCTACAGTGCATTTGATGGGTTGTAACACCAGGCAAAGTATATGGAATCTGGCCATGGGGTGCTTAGAAACCGGAAAGATGCAGTATTTGGCGCTACATACAAACGAGTAATTTTCCTGTAAATCATAATGCCATCACCAAAATAAATGTATTTGCAATGTAAAGGTATGCACCTGGGGAGGTGATTCAGTGCTGGAGGAGTGTCTGGAGATGTGTGGAATTTCCCCAAAGTTCTCAGGGGACTCGCAAATTAAAGCTTCCTTCCATGAGTTGAGCGCCTTTTTGCCTCTAACAACATATGCGAGGCTTCTCCCCTTCGGCGACTGTTTTCTCTAGTGAAATCATGAACGGACTCGCTTTTTGCACCTTTGGGTTCAGGAAAGGGCATGGAACGGAGACCGCCTTGATAAAGGCCTCAGATGAGATCAGGGCTATCATGGACCAGGGAGGGGCGGCTGTCCTGATCCTTCTGGATTTGTCTGCAGCCTTTGACAGGGTTGACCATGGTATCCTGGTCGACCGTGTCACAGCCTTGGGGATAAATGGTATGGCCAGGGACCTTATTTCATCTTTCCTGGAAAACCGTACCCAGACAGTGAGGCTGGGAGATTTCTACTCCCCTATCTCTGCACTCCCTTGTGGAGTCCCACAGGGCTCCTCGCTAAGTCCTATGCTATTTAACATCTACGTAGCGGACTTAGCGAGGGTAATAAAGGCCCATGGGGTACGGCTCACATCCTACGCAGACGATACCCAGCTGGTTCTGGCAATCCATAGAGATGGCCCAATTGTGGCAGCCAACTTCCAGAGAGCCATGCTCGAGGTCAGCACTTGGATGGCCTTGAATTGTCTGATGCTTAACTCGGATAAGACCGAGATCATGACCTTCGGCAGGCTCTCTCCTGAATGGTCTTCTATCTGGTGGCCTGAAAAGCTGGGCCCTCCACCTGTCCCAGTAGAAAAGGCCAGAAACCTGGGAGTGATTTTTGACAGTAAACTGTCTTTCGACCTCCACACAAACAAGGTTGTCTCTTCAGCATTCTTCATTTTGAAAAAAATTAAGAAACTATTGCCTTACCTCCCTACCTCAGCTGGGAAGACCCTGGTCTCTACCTTAGTTTTCTCAAAAATAGACTATGGGAACGCTCTCTTTTTAAACACACAGAAGCGTGTCCTAATGAAGTTGCAGTCTATTCAGAATGCGGCTGCAAGGATTCTTCTTAACATTCCTCGTCGCAAGCCCACCACTCCTGCCATTCGTCATCTCCACTGGCTGAGAGTCGAAAGCCGTATCAAATTTAAGGCCCTCTGCATTGCCTATAAGGCAGTACATGGCGTTGGACCCAGGTTCCTCACAGAAGCCTTTCAGCTATACATCCCCAAGAGGCAACTAAGATCGGCTAACATCTGTCTCCTCCCTGTACCGCGTACAAGAACTGCCACCTGGGGAGACAGACGTTTTCTGGTGGCCACTCCAAAACTTTGGAATCTCTTGCCATTGGCTATTAAAACTGCCCTGAACCTGATGAGCTTTCGCAGGCTCTTAAAAACATGGTTGTTCAACCAGTAAGTTAATGGCTGATTTCTATTAGCTCACAAGCGCCGAGACACCTTAGGGTATTTGTTGCGCTATAAAAATCTCGAAAATAAATAAATAAATAAATTTGCCCTTCCCTGGTGCAGATATTCACCAATAGCCCCGCATCCCCTTCCCCATAAAAGCAAAGTTCAATCCCACTTGTGTTTCGAACTCAGCATTTTAACAACACTTTTATCGTCGTGCCCTCGCTTGTGAAAATTAGTGCAGCTCTGTGATTTCTTGTGAAAGGGGTGTGCGTTGGCTTTGATACCACTGACCGTTCCCGCACGTGGTAGTAGTGACAGCTCTCCAGGATTGTGTGAAAACTCTCCGAGGGAGCCCAGTAACCCGCGGCTCTTGTGAAAAGTCTCTCTCAGTCAAGTGGGAACCGGCTTCCCCGACGCCCACTATTAGAGGCGTTGAGCTCCAGGCGCTGCAGTCTCTCTGACAATGGCGAGGCGCAGCTAGCAGTCTCTGCTACGCCAGTAAAGGGCTGGATATTTTGGTGTTCGAAGCTCCGGCGTGTCTTGTGAATGCATGAGTTTCCCAGCAGTCTGGGCTTCTTGTGGGAAAGGACAGTTGCTTTGGTCAGTGAAGCTCTGCTGGGTCTTGTGGATGAGTGTGTAAAATGGTGCCCTGGCAGTCTCTGCGGATTGTGTTAAACACAGACCCGGTGGTGTCTGAACTTGTCAGTCTCTTAAAAAGGGGTTACATGGTGCCATAGAAGTTTTTTCTGATTGTGTAAAATACACTTCCTATACTATCTGAAGCTCTGCAGTCTCTGGAGAATGGCTTAACTTGTGCAATAGCAGTCTCTTGTGATTGTGCATAAGACCATGGTGTCTGAAACTCTGCAGTCTCTGGAGAATGGCGTAAGTGGTGCCCTAGCAGTCTCTTCTGATTGTGTAAAATACACTTCCTATGGCGTCTAAAGCTCGGCAGTCTCTAGAGAATGGGTTAACTTGTGCGATGGCAGTCTCTTTTGATTGTGCAAAAGACCATGGTGTCTAAAGCTCTGCAGCCTCTGGAGGATGGGGTACATGGTGTCCTGGCAGTCTCTGCTGATTGTGTAAAAGACAGTTCCTATGGCGCCTGAAGCTCTGCAGTCTCTTAAGAAAGGCTAAATGGTGTCCTAGCAGTCTCTTTTGATTGTGCAAAAGACCATGGTGTCTGAAGCTCTGCAGCATCTTCTGAATGAATGTGTGCCACGGTGCTCTAGCAGTCTCTGCTGATTGTGAAAAAAAGAGAGTTACTCTGATGTTTTCAGTTCTGCGCTCTCGTGTGAATGAGTTGTGAAGCGCTCTCTCCCTCTTGTGAAAAGAGCACCTCCTCTCGCACGTGCAGAACTGCACTCTCCCGTAGGGAGGTCGTATTGTGGTCTTTTGCTTCTGTTATGTGTGGTAAGAGACACCTCCCCTGCTGTCTGCCGCTTTGAAGTTACTCCTGTTCAGCAATCTTCCAGTTTTGACAGTCGTCGTCTCTTTTGCTGTTCGCAATACCCCGGTCTCTTGTGCCCACTGGCCTCCCTGCAGTGTCTCTGATTCGATCTCGCTCCAGCAGTCTCTCGCCTGCGGGAGGTGTCGGTCCCTCGTTCTTGCAGTTCCTGGGGTGACTTTCTCCTGCTCCTCTCTGGTCTAACCCCTGCCGTCTCCGCCTGACGTGCAAAAGACACTGCCACCTCCTTTTAAACACCTACAGCCTCCGCCTCGTCACCATGTGCACTCACATCTCTCCTGCCAGCGCAGCAGTCTCTTGTGAAACACTCTAAGGCCGAGCCCTGTCTCTTCAGCGCCAGAAGCGTGCACTGTCACTTGTGAAGTAACCGACTTCCTTTCGAGAGCCTGCAGGGCTGCCAGCTGAGCTCTTGTGCCTTGACAGGCCATAAAACTACGATCCGAAAGCCTCAGAGGCAGAGAGGGAGGTAGTGAGGAATTATTGGCCGCGCGCCTTACACTTTTACATATCCGAGTCTGCGTAAAGTCCAAACGGGACGGTTCTATGAAACAACTACGGCCAGGGTAACGAGTAAAGCAAGTGGAACTGATGTGATGTAATTCAAGTAATGAACAAAATATTGTGCTAAAATACAGGGACTTGTCTAGCAGAAGACGAGAGAGCTTGTTCTCAAAACCGCATGACAGGTCCATGTGCTGGTGCTGCACTGAAAGCGATCGCTATTACAAACAAGTCAATGACTGCCTGCTGAAAATCTCTCTCAATATGATACACATTCCCCTTCTCTTCCTCTCGTAGCACTTTCCAAAAAGATAATTCTACTCAGACTTCTATGTCCTTTTAAAATCTCATTTCCATCTGCTTTCAATTACCGGCACCTCGGACAGCTGGTAATTGAGGATTTATGTATTCTTCTGCGCGTGTCTCTTAAAAAGTACTGTGACTGCCCTTGAAGCTACAGGAAACTTCTTTCAATTAACTCCGCCGTGAACGCGGCACTCTGACAGCTCCTGCAATGGTGAACGCGCTCGCACCATCTGGATTGCATTACACGGGCACTCTGACAGCTCCTAATTAAGATTAATAAGTCTGCCGTGCGCGAAACCGCCGAAAATATGCCAAATCGGGCATGCGTAAATTACATATAGCCTATCACGTCAAGGCTACTAAATAGACAGCACAGCGAAGACGAATCACTAGGCAGATGCCATAAAAAACTGAGGAATGTGCCAGCCGGACCCCTTTTAGAATTCTTTTTTTTTCTAAATGCATAAGAGCTCGGAAGCTCCGCCCCCACTTCGTGGAGACGTAGGCCCGAGCCCTAAAAAAGCAAAATAAAAGGGAGTAAGGAAACACATAAAATGATTAAAACACTAAAATGGATTAGCACTCTACCAAAATGGCGCCCATATGAGATGAGACTGGCAACTCCAAAGCGCCACCTGGGAGCATACAAGGAAACAAAATGCAATGGGTGGCACCAACCTTGTTAGAGGTAGCATACACGCAGGAGGGTTTGCTAGATAGCCCGCCATGAGAGAGACATGTCTGAACGCGTGCCTAAGCACTGAGCTTTGCAGGGCGTGATGAGAGCAAACAGGTGGTAATAATTAAAGTTAAACTGGGGTCCAGTAACCCCCTTAGCTAAACACAGGTTGTTCCGCAATTAGCGACTACTGTTAAATTAAAAAAAAAGCAAAACAAAGGGGAGTATAGAAACACATAAAAGGATTAAAACACTAAAAAGGACTAGCCCTCTACCAAGATGTCACCTGTATGAGGAGCAAGGCAACTCAAAAAGCACCACCTTGGAGCCTACAAGGAAACAAAACGTTATGGGGATCACTAACCTTGTCATAGGTAGTGCAGACGTGCAGTAGGGTATGCTAAATAGCACGTCATGAGAGAGTAGTGTGTCCGGGGGCGTGCCTAAGCAATGCGCTTTGCAGTGCGCGATGAGAGCAAACAGGTGTCTAAAATTAAAGTTAAACTGGGGTCCAGCTGTCCCTTTCGCTAAATACAGGATCGCATGTGATCCTCGACTACTGGTAAATTAAGGAAAAAGCAAAACTCAGGGAAGTCGGGAAGCACTGAAAGGGACTAGACCTCTACCATGATGGCGCCCATATGAGAGGAGCCAGGCAACTCCGAACCTGCACCTTGGTGTCCACAAGGAAACAAAAGGCAATGGGCACCACCCACCTTGCCACAGGTCCTAATGGAAACAATTCGTCCCGAACTGTCAGGACAGGTCCTCCCTGAACTAGAACAGAAGCAACCCACGACTGGTTTCGCTCTTGTTATGGGCTCTGAAGCTGGGTATAGCTTGGTTCCAGTAGCACAGTGAGCATACCCAGCACACTTAGGGTGTCATATGCAAAAAAAGGACATGGATGGAATGCTTGAATTAATCTCTGCCTCTGGCAATTGTTCGGACCGCATCCCAATCCATCGATTTTCACCCATCAGGCTACCTCAGTTTGGACCCAGCCATATGCAAATAATTCCTGACCCTGCTCCAATGGGAACAGTTCAGCCCGAACTGTCTTTCCTGAACCAGAACACAAGCAACCCAGTACCAGTTTTGCCTTTGTGAGCATAGCTTGGTTTTCTCCTAACTTCTTGCCTTTTTTTCCTCCAGTTTTTGATGACTTCATATTTGCTTGCCTTTTCTCTGCACACTTTCCCACTGCTAACCAGTGCTAAAGTTCTTGTACTCTTTCCATTAAACATGGTTAAATTGGCTAACTCTCAATTGGCATTTTTCAATTATTTGTAAGCCTCTAGTAAAGTGGTACTATATGTTCTCACAGCCTGTAAAATAAATGCTACTAGTGGGCCTGCTGTTGTCAACAATAACAAGTGAACCCGTAAGGTTATTAAGGACCTTGGGTATCAATTTTTAAGCTTAAACAGTGGTCCTTAAATGATCAGATTTAAATCACGATAAATATAGACCGGAATCAGAGCTATATTGTACTTGTCCAGCCAGACATTAATTTTAATAATATCAACAATTGGACAACCATGGTTGAGAGCATCAATCTAGTGGGACACAGTCCTGTATCCTCTCTAAAACATGACAAATACAAAATATACACAAAGACATTTCAGGCAAGTCAATTATAGCTTTTCAAGTTACAAATTATAACAAGCTTTTTAAAGACAGTCAATGCACTTGTTTTACACATTGGAGTAATGTGCAAAGCTGTCTAACAAGAGTCGACGACGTTTCGATCCTTTAAACACGATAATAGGATCATCTTCAGGACATTAATGAGTACATGCCTGACAGAAATTGCCTGTGGAGGAGGAAAGGGGGTAGAGAGAATGGAAAATTAGATTTGGGAAGCCCAGGGGTGAAATCTGAAAATCAAGCCAACAAACCTAATGTAACGAGTACTGCTAAACAGTTGTGTTGGTGAGAATAGTGGTTTAGAACCAAGACATGCTGTGCCCAAAGTGAGTTTGTGACCGGGTTCTATTGGTGGCTCGAAAAACCTAACGTGGCCGGTCATACATACACCATGCAAAGTGGCACTAGGATGAGCCAGACCAAGAACATATGACTACTTTTCAATGGTACATGGATTACTATGTGCTAGAACTTGCCAAAGCCTCTCATTTGTTCAACAGAATAGACAGTTTACATTAAACCAGCATCAATACTGTTGAGAGGTCCAATACCAACCCATTCAGCAAAGCGCCAAGTTATTAGTAAAAAACTGAACCTTGGGGTATAATGGAACCAACCCCAGCAGGTGATGGAACCAACTTGTTTGAGAAGTCCAATTTCAAATAAATCAGAAAAGCGCTGAGTTATTAATACAAATGGAACCTTGTGGTACAGTCAAACCAGTCTCCTCAGGCGATGGAACCAACTTGTGTCATAATGACCCTGTGTTAATCACAATGCGGAAGCCACTCTTGTATAACATATTAGGCTTTTTACAGTAAACCAACAATCATACATCCGGGTGGTCAAAATCGGACACTTTCAGAATTGCGCCACTGTGTAAATAGAAAAAAGACCGTGTGGTGAGTGATCCAATTCATGTCGTCCGTTGTAGTGGGGAAAAAACCAAATAGGACTATTGGGACGTGGTGGAACTGTTCTGAAGAGAGAAACTCAGGGGTTTAGGAATTGTGAAGTGGCACGAATGAAACCATGCGTGACGATTGCGAGTGCGTGCTCACCTTATGGATGTATAACACCGGCAAAATTTAATCGATGGGAGCCAGTAACTGCGGACTGTGACAATGCACTGTGTGGGAGAAGGAAATGAACAACTCATCTATTTGTATAAATAAAGGCGAGCTAAGCAGGTTATAACCAAGTTACAAGCGCCTCCGCTTAAGAAATAACAAAAGTGAAGTAACCCATTAGTCAAATCTTACCGATTGAACGCAGCGTCCTCGCTAGGAAACGATGAGTGGCTGAATCTGAGCACGACGTTTGTGAACTTAAAGTATATACGCTACTGCACGTGTGATGATTAACCCAACGCCATCTTAGGTGAGTGGAATTAGAAAGGAAAGAAATACTGCGTAAAGCGGCTGTAGACTGTCATGGTTTTCTTATTGTAAACATGGGATTCAATAAAATGAGAATAACATTACGATTGTGCACATTTGCAGAGTGTGAGCTAGATTGTTAGTAGACTAGAATTTCAGTGCAAGGGACAAAAAAGAAGCAAATAGAAATATGAGGCAAATAAAAATAATGACACTTACAAGGTTACATGGGGAAAATAAAGAGAACATAAATTTAATTAAAATATAGACCATACAGCAAGTCTGATTTGAAGTAGTCCCTTGGACAATGTGTTCCATGATGCCTGGCAACGCTCAGTATTGCCAACCATGTCCTTAAAGCAAGTTAGCCCAATCCTCATTGCGGTTGAGCCCAGTTTTGATGCTGTTGGTGCGGATACTCATCCTCAGTTTTTCTTTGTTGAGGATCTTCGTGAGGTCGCCGCCACAAGGTGGTTGTTTTATCACTTTGACAACTGTCCATTTGATCTCATTCTCATTGTGACCAGCTTCAGATAAATGTTCAACAAGAGGGGCATTAGCAGTTTTACATCGGACTCTGCTCATGTGTTGTCCAATCCGCAGTTTCACTTTCTGTGTTGTCTGTCCGATATATATCTTCGGGCAGCACTCATTGTGCCACCGACTGAAGTTGCCCGTTAAACATTTCCCACGCCTGCCATTGCAGCTGGTATGTGCAGTTTTAAACTGTCATTTTGACCTGGCAAGATAAACCTCATGCCAGGCCCAAACCTCCCTTTTTAACAGGAATGGCCCTTGCAGGTAAAAGCGGTGGGGCCGGGTTGGGGGGTGAATTTGACCGTGAGAGGAAATTAAATAAATAATACATTTCCCCTCATCGCCGTTTGTCGAAATCCCCCCTATCCTGATTCACCAGCCCATCGCTCTTACCTGCACGGGCCGCTCCTTCTTGTTAATACTAATACATCACCCCTAGGGTAGACCCTATTCAGCCCACTGGGTGAGTCATAATGTATAAAAAAAGCGAGACATAGGGGGAATGGATTACTGAGTTGACGAGGGGGAGGAGCTGTCAACTACCACACTTGCACATACAAAGCCTCTGCCTGAGCACACACGCAAAGGGTTTGAGGCTAGTGTTTTGTGACCCCAGACAGGTTGGGGTCAGGACAGGGAGGCAGGAAATTTCAAGCACTTTTGGAGGGCTGAGGGGGTAGCTTCTTGAAACCGTTCTGACTCTAAAGTGGGCACCAGGTATAAATAGTGGACTCTCAAACCCAATCCTTCAGTGCACCTCTGGAGCTGGGAGAGACTCAGAAGGACTTCTGGTTGTCTCTGGAAGAAGTACTGCTACTCTGCTGTTCTTCTACCTGTGTGAGAAGGACTCGACCTGCATCTCAAACCCAGAATCACCAGAGTGACTCCAAGGACTAGTTGGCAGGCCTCCAGATTAGAGCCTCAGCGACAGAAAATACTCCAACTACCTTGAACCCAGCACCTGCACTGTGCCTGCTATCAGTCTTGCCCCCGCGTGTGGTGACACCCCTTGGAAAAAGACCAAGAAAGTGCGTTGTCACCCCAGCTGTGGTCCTCTGAGCAGAACTGACACAGTGGGATGCATCTCCTTTCAGCTGCATCAGAATAGTTGCTTCATCATTCAATCAATCAATCAATCAATCAGGGAATATTGAAGCGCTCTACTTATCCGTGAGGGTCGCAAGGCACTGAGGTGGGTGGGGGTAAGCAGCTCCGGTCAGTCGAAGAGCCAAGTCTTGATGGTCTTCCTGAAGATTTGCAGGGTAGGGACTCATCTGAGGTTGATCAGGAGCTCGTTCCAGGTCTTGGCCATGATGTAGTAGAAGGTTCTTCCACCCGTTCTTGCTCTGCAGATGAGTGGGGGTTCGGTAAGGGTGAGGTCGGTGGATTGGAGGTTTTCCCTTGCGTTTTCCTTGCGTACGTGGAAGGAGATTCTATCATTGAGATATCGGGCTCCGGTGTTGTGGAGGAATTTGTAGGTGTGGATGAGTATCTCTGAGGTTACACTTTTCTCAACGGGGAACCAGTGGAGGTTTCGCAGGTTTTGGGTCATGTGTTTCTGTGGATGGATGCCAAGGATGAGTCCGGCTGCTGTGTTCTGTATGGTCTGGAGTTTGCGGAGCAGAGACTTGTTGATCCCAGCATAGCAGGCATTTCTGTAGTCCAGTCTGCTGGTTATGAGTGCGTGGGTGACGGTCTTCCTTGATTCAAGGGGATCCATTTGAAGGTCTTCTGAAGGATGCAGAGAGCGTTGAAACAGATGGAGGCGACAGCGTTGACCTGTCGGGTCATGGAGAGGGAGGAGTTGAGTATGATGCCGAGGTTCCGGGTGTGGTCTGTGAGGGTTGGGGGGCTGCAGAGGGCGGTGGGCCACCAGGTGTTGTCCAATACAGAGGGGGAGGGTCAGAGATGAGGACCTCTGTCTTCTCCGAGTTGAGCTTCAGACAGCTGCTGCTCATCCAGGATGCAACAAACTTCATTCCTTCCTGGAAGTTGAGATGGGTTCCTTGGTGAGGGAGAGGATAAGCTCGGTTTTGTCGGAGTAGGTTACAATACTGAGTCCTGATGTCTAATGATAGCGGCGAGGGGGCTCATTTAGATGTTGAAGGGCGTAGGGCTGAGTGAAAATCTTTGGGGTACTCTGCAGGTGATCTCTGTGGTTTCGGAGAGGCAGTGTGGAAATCATCTTTTTTTTGGGATTCTACTGGTGAGGAGGGAGCAGAGCCAGTCAACAGCGGTTCCCTGTATACTGGCGTTTTGGAGTCTGGTAGTGAGTGTGCAGTTGGAGATGGTGCTGAAAGCTGAAGAGAGGTCAAGTAGGATCAGGGCCGTGGTGTGTTCTTTGTCGAGTAGGGTACGGATGTCGTCTGTAGCTGCGAGTGGAGTGGTCTCAGTGCTGTGTTTGCTGTGGAATCCGCATTGGGAGGGGTCGAGGATGGAGTTCTCTTCGATGAATTTCAGAAGTGGACATAGGCGATGTTCTCTGTGGCTGTGGCTGTGAAGGTGAGGAGGGAGATGGGTCGGTAGTTCCTGAGGTCCATAGGATCTACAGAGGGCTTCTGCATGTTTCCAGTCATCGGGGAAGGTACCGGTTTTTGAGGGTGAGTTGATGGTGCATCGTAATTCTAGTGCAATGGTGACAGCCACTCCGTGGAAGATATGTAGAGGGCAGGGGTCCATGGGGGCTCCTGAGTGAATGCCTTTCATGGTTGATGCCAATTCTTCACTGGTGACTGGGGTCCAGGAGGAGATGGTGGGCTGGCGTTGCTGGAGGAAGGAGTGGTTTCAAAGTCAGGTGTCTGGTCATTGAAGTTGTCGTAGAGGCACTTGATTTTCAGATGGAAGTAGGAGGCGAGCTTGTTGCAGAGGTCCTGGGAAGGGGTGATGTCCTTGGTTTTGCTGGAGGGTTTGGTGAAATCCTGGATGATGCTGAAGAGTTCCTTTGAGTTGCTGGAGTTGGCGAGGATTTTGTTCTGCATGACGGTCCTTTTGGTGGAACTGATACATTGGTGGTATTCTGTCATGGCGTTCTTTTAGGTGATGTGGTCTTCCGAGAATTTGCTGTTTCTCTAGTTCTTCTTGAGACGTCCCCATGACATATCCTCGATGCACGCCTTTCTATCGCAAGCCTGTTGTCAATGGAAACCACATTGATTGTGCAGGACTTTACATTACTACCCCGGTGGAATGCTGATGTGATTTCTGGTTATTTATATTGATGCTTTGATATGAGTGTTCCAAAAAAAGGAACAAAATTTCAGCGCCTCGTTTTCACTTGAAATACAATAAAATTGATGGAGAAAGATGGTGTCTGGCACGTGCTAACTTTATACTTTTAAAGTTGTAAAAAGAGACTGAGGTGGAAGAAGTCACTGAAAACCAGATACGGTTATGTTATCTCTTTCATTTTCTGCTTATCTCTCCTGCTTTTATGTTCCTTTTTAATCTTTGACTTTCCCTCTCTTTGTCTCGTTTTCTCTAACACACCTACTCTCTGTCTCTTGCTCATCGAAGAGTAGAGGAAGATTCTTTTGAAATCTTCTGGTCATCCATGAAGTTGTCCACCATCTTCTCTGTTACAGTGGAACCTGGAAAGCATTGGAACCCAGACCACTGCAGTAAAAACGCATCAACTTATACTCCACAAAGTAAGTGCTAGTTTAACTTTGTGAATTTGTGATATATAGAGATGGGGTCACTCATCACTCTCAACCCCAAAATGTTGAGAAGGGAGCGCCAGAGAGCAAACTGAGTCCATATATACTTGTTCCTTTACAGTGTAGGCAGTGCTTAATATGTGAAATAAAGAGTGAAATAAAGAGTGTTGGTGGCCAAAGCTCTGCTCAGAAGCCTGAAGCAAGCACCAAAAAATGTCAGTTCACCGAATATCAAGGCTGGGTAATCTGGATTACACTTCATGCCTATTTATTTCACTACCAGACACTCCCTGCCCTTTATCTCACTCTTGCATGTTTTTGCTTTCTCCCACTGTTTTTCCATCTTCCTTATCCTTCCCCCTTTATGTATTTTTCCTTCTATTGTTCCCACTTAATTTCTGATGCTAAAATATATGAGTCAGTCATCAAATATGAGTGGTGGCGGTCCCCCTCAGCAATCACCAGCTCACATTAAGCAATGGTGCAAGGTAATACCAGCAAAATGAACAAACCTCTAAGCTATAGTTATATATATTTTTTTGTTTAAATGTGTTTATTGGTTTTTAGTTTACATTATACAATCAACAGGAAAGTAGTTATACAGTAGATTCGTATGTGTCCACAGGGATACAGCATCAATACACACCAAGTGATTTTCATCATACAGTAGGTAAGGGACGAGTGGCTGATGGAAATCGTTCAGTTCGGTAGAAGACATCGAAAGATCCCGGGAGGGTCCGTAGCCTACCCACAGGGCAGGCATAGGTCTGCCGCGGTGTATGACCCATTATGTATGTTGGTGTGGCGATCCTGTGGCGCGTCAATCTATCAGGCAGTTGTCCTATAGAGCGCCAGCGAGGTCAGCATGATGCATAGCTGTATGTGTCGTCACGGCCTACGGATCAGTGGGTCTGTCCAGTAAACTAGCGGTGGGGGGTATATCTTCTCCCGCCCAAAAACACCTTCTAACTGTTGTAACTGTTGGGGCAAACTTGGGGGGTGGGGGGACTTGGGGGGGAACAGGGGGGCGGTCATGGCTTGGCAGTTCGGGCTGGACTGTTCCCATGAGGCACAGGGTCAAGGCTGATTTGCATATGGCCATGTCTGAACTGGGGTGGTGTGGAGTGCAAAAAAACGATGGATTTAGGCCCAGATATCTGTACTGGGGTGAATGTATGACCTTGTTCTGCATTCTGTCCATCAACTGTTGTTTTTGCATTTGTCACCCCGAGTGGGATGGGTATGCTCAGACGTGAGTCCCATGCTCTCCACACCACTGGAGTCAAGCTATCCTGGCTGAAGACGGCTGATAGCCAGAAACCGGTCCTAGGATGCTTGATTCCGGTCCAGGAAAGACATGGCTTGGCAGTTCGGGCTGGACTGTTCCCATGAGGCACAGGTTCAAGGCTGATTTGCATATGGCCATGTCTGAACTGGGGTGGTGTGGAGTGCAAAAAAACTATGGATTTAGGCCCAGATCTCTGCACTGGGGTGAATGTATGACATTGTTCTGCATTTTGTCCATCACCTGTTGTTTTTGCATTTGTCACCCCGAGTGGGATGGGTATGCTCAGACGTGAGTCCCATGCTCTCCACACCACTGGAGTCAAGCTATCCTGGCTGAAGACGGCTGATAGCCAGAAACCGGTCCTGGGATGCTTGATTCCGGTCCAGGAAAGACATGGCTTGGCAGTCCGGGCTGGACTGTTCCTATGAGGCACAGGGTCAAGGCTGATTTGCATATGGCCATGTCTGAACTGAGGTGGTGTGGGGTGCAAAACAATGATGGATTTAGGCCCAGATCTCTGTACTGTGGTGAATGTATGACATTGTTCTGCATTCTGTCCATCAACTGCTGTTTTTGTATTTGTCACCCCGAGTGGGATGGGTATGCTCAGACGTGAGTCCCATGCTCTCCACACCACTGGAGTCAAGCTATCCTGGCTGAAGTCGGCTGATAGCCAGAAACCGGTCCTAGGATGCTTGATTCCGGTCCAGGAAAGACATGGCTTGGCAGTTCGGGCTGGACTGTTCCCTTGAGGCACAGGGTCAAGGCTGATTTGCATATGGCCATGTCTGAACAGGGGTGGTGTGGAGTGCAAAAATACGATGGATTTAGGCCCAGATCTCTGCACTGGGGTGAATGTATGACATTGTTCTGCATTTTGTCCATCACCTGTTGTTTTTGCATTTTTCACCCCGAGTGGGATGGGTATGCTCAGACGTGAGTCCCATGCTCTCCACACCACTGGAGTCAAGCTATCCTGGCTGAAGACGGCTGATAGCCAGAAACCGGTCCTGGGATGCTTGATTCCGGTCCAGGAAAGACATGGCTTGGCAGTCCGGGCTGGACTGTTCCTATGAGGTACAGGGTCAAGGCTGATTTGCATATGGCCATGTCTGAACTGAGGTGGTGTGGGGTGCAAAACAATGATGGATTTAGGCCCAGATCTCTGTACTGTGGTGAATGTATGACATTGTTCTGCATTCTGTCCATCAACTGCTGTTTTTGTATTTGTCACCCCGAGTGGGATGGGTATGCTCAGACGTGAGTCCCATGCTCTCCACACCACTGGAGTCAAGCTATCCTGGCTGAAGTCGGCTGATAGCCAGAAACCGGTCCTAGGATGCTTGATTCCGGTCCAGGAAAGACATGGCTTGGCAGTTCGGGCTGGACTGTTCCCTTGAGGCACAGGGTCAAGGCTGATTTGCATATGGCCATGTCTGAACAGGGGTGGTGTGGAGTGCAAAAAACGATGGATTTAGGCCCAGATCTCTGTACTGGGGTGAATGTATGACATTGTTCTGCATTTTGTCCATCAACTGTTGTTTTTGCATTTGTCACCCCGAGTGGGATGGGTATGCTCAGACGTGAGTCCCATGCTCTCCACACCACTGGAGTCAAGCTATCCTGGCTGAAGACGGCTGATAGCCAGAAACCGGTCCAAGGATGCTTGATTCCGGTCCAGGAAAGACATGGCTTGGCAGTCCGGGCTGGACTGTTCCTATGAGGCACAGGGTCAAGGCTGATTTGCATCTGGCCATGTCTGAACTGGGGTGGTGTGGAGTGCAAAAAGACGATGGATTTAGGCCCAGATCCCTGTACTGGGGTGAATGTATGACATTGTTCTGCATTCTGTCCATCAACTGTTGTTTTTGCATTTGTCACCCTGAGTGGGATGGGTATGCTCAGACGTGAGTCCCATGCTCTCCACACCACTGGAGTCAAGCTATCCTGGCTGAAGACGGCTGGAACTTGTTTGTGTCCAATAGTGGATGTGATTTATGGACATTTATAAAAGAATATAACAAATTCCATGTGGAGCAACTGATTAAGGATGTCATTAATAGCATACACTGTACTTTGATGTCTCTCTCATTTATTCATTTTTTTATTGTTTATGATATTGTGTTTTTATTTAATGTATAGACTGTGGAACTTCCCACAAAACAATTGTTAACTGCTTTTTTGATTAAACAATCTTTTTTAATAAAATGTATCTCCTTTTTCTTATATACTAGCAGCCCATCCCGACGTTGTCCGGGTATGAAATAGAATGTGTGTAATGTATGTATTTGGCAAGGGCAATTTATTTTAAAATCTCGTGGTAGACAACATTTTTTGTTTCATTAGAATAGGGACGGAGAAGGGCCAGCTGCAGCCCTGGTTGATGTTAGCAGGCGCGTGTAATTGGTGTAGTGATTCGCCGCCTGAGCCCGGCTACAGCCCTGGTTGATGTTAGCATGCGCGTGTAATGTCGTTGAATGAGAGAGTTATCAGCCGCGGGTAAATCCGTTTAATGAGAGAGTTCAGTGACAGCGAGTAGGAGAGGCTGCAGTAATTGTCCCCGCAGACACGCTCATTTGCGTGTTCCCCCTTTGAGGCCCAGATGCAGGCCTGTTTGATGTTAGCAGGCACGTGTTCCCCCACTTGAGGCCCAGCTGCAGCCCTGGTTGATGGTATCAGGCACGTGTAATTAGTGTACTGATCCGCCGCCTGAGCCCGGCTAGAGTCCTGGTTGATGGTAGCAGGCGCGTCTAATTTCGTTGAATGAGAGAGTTCAGTAACAGCGTGCAGGAGAGGCTGCTGTAATGTTACTTCCCATGCCTCCAGCTGAACGCGTTTGTCATGCCCCCAGCACACGGCCACAGTAGACGATCTTCTGATTAATGTACGTCCCACATGGCATGAAGGGCGGAACGTAGCACACGCCCCAGCGTGCCCCATGATGCGGCGCAATTGCGTTCACATGGCATGAAGGCCGGACACACGCCCCCAGCGTTTCTCACGCCCCCAGCGTGTCACGCCCCCAGCGTGCCCCTTGATGCTGCACAGCAAAGTAATTGGCGCTTGTATGTACGACTCACATGGCATGAAGGGCGGACACACGCTCCCAGCGTTTGTCACGCCCCCAGCCCACGCCCACAGCACAACGCAGACACGCCCACAAGGGACTACTTTGCTGGCACGGTTCTTTTACCTTTTAAATGTATATGGTGTCCTACGGTGCAATTGTATGTCATGCACTGCATGATTGTGATGAACACCACTGTTTCTTGAAAAGTTAAAAAAAACTATTTAAAAAAAATGTATATGGTGGCTGTCTGCATAGCCTATGTCCTTCTGCTGCAACTGCCCGTTCCAAAGCTGTATTGGGGTTGTGATTGGTGCTGTGGTTTCTGAGATTACCCGCCTCAAAGGTTTAGGCTCTCTCTTTATAATATTAGTATGGATATGTGTTTTCTTTGGAGTATTGTGTGTCATAATTGACTAGTAGGGTCCTGGGTTGTTAATCGAATTGATGATTGGTGACCAAACTAGTGACTGAATGAGTTAGCATGAGAAGTCCGGATGAATGATAAAGATTAGTGAATACTCTTTGTACCTGTGTATTATAATTGTTCCCAAGAGAACTTTGCCTTTTTGATCCATAAAGATACCTTACCGTCTGCTAAAACATAAAGTTTGACAAATCAATCCTTTTGTCCGTAGACATCCAGACCTTGTTTATATCTTTTGAGCAACCTGCTTTCCCAATATGTTCTTTTCTTCCTCTCGCACCTTGTTCTGCAGTTTTTGCAGTCAATAGATTGATATCAACTAGAAAAAATATTGACGATCCCCAATTCACACCTTGATGTTTCATTTTTTCAGAATGTCCTGGAAGCAGAAGCGCAATTCCATCATCATAATTGTTTCTGGCTGAAACCGTGTCATCTTCACTCTTGTGTGTAGCACATTTTATAACTGCAACCTTCTTTGGGAACTGTAATGCTTCTAATTAATCTATAATTCCATGCCCGTTCTTTATGCAGGTATCGTATGTGTAGCTGTACAAACTGTAACAGTCAATCCATTGGCTTAGCAGCATGCTCTTGTAATTGCAAATCATTCTGCCACAGTATGATGCTTCCACTATATATGCTATTGCACAGATTGCATATGCTGGTCAAAGAGTTTCATAATCGTCTCTCAGAAAATAAACATCCACAAATAAACTAAAATCAGACAATTTGAATGGTACATCTTGAATATGTGGTCTTGCTTTGGTGCATACCTCTGTCACATCAATACAATCAAGATCTGGTTATGCTAATTTAAACACACTTAAATAGGCATTGTTTTAATTAATACATCTACTCTATTAGTAGTATGATCCTTTCATCTGAATAGGTGTGTTCATAAATCACCAAATATTTGTAGTTAAAGTTTATGGTGATAAATACCGGAATGCCCTAAATTATGTAACCCGAATTCAGTCATCTACTGTTGTGTGGCGATTTAGATTTCGTGGGCATTTTCCCGATTCAATCCCTTATATAGGTATAATTCACATTGCCCTTATATAGGCATAGCAATCAAGCCCTTATTTAAGAATAGCCCATGCTGCCCAAATACAGGCATGGCTACTTCCATCCGTTCATCTAAGTCACAACGATTGCTTGGAAAACCAGACTATTATGCTGAAGTGACTTCACCTAGCCTGGATATTGATTTCTCCAAGAAACTCATTATTATGCATGAACAACTATTCCTTAGGGGTTCATTCATGACATTTATATGCCCGACTTTACGTCAAAGCTGGCATTCCTAAACATCTTCAAGGTATAAATATACCTTCACTTGCTATAGCAAAGCATGGTGTAGTTCGGTGCAGTTCGACTACCTACTTGCACAAAGCAGCTCGCTACAGCAGGTGCCGAAAGAAGCCAACTCTCCAGCTGACGCACAGACCAGAAGCTGTCATCTTCTGCCGAGAATCCAGCTCCAGTCTTTCTGACTTCCCTTGCGGGGTGTTGGGAAATAGAGTCCGTGAAAGAGATACCAACCTCTCTCATTCTAAGGTATAGAGCTGATTAGAACCTAGAGAAACCTTTGGCAATTTTTGGCAAAACTAAACCTATGCTAAAGACCACACTTACTTCTTCCCTCGTACTAGACTTAGGTTAGGTACATTGGGGTAGGCGTATTTTAGAGGCACCAGTTGAGTATTTTAGCCTGAGTTATATATTTATATATTTTTAGATGTCCTAGCAACAGACAATGCTATTACAGTATTATGTTATACTACTGTTTCGCTGTACGCATTATACTTTGCATTCTGTCTTATGATTGTAGCAGTTCACCTCTCTTGCATGAGAAAGAAGGCTGTTCAATAAACCCCTTTTATTAAAACGCCGGTCTCTCTATTTCTATGCAACTCTGTAGAAACAAAGCATGCCTGATTGACTGCGTAAAATAGTTATCTATTGTTTCCATGACTCTGAAGATAGAGTAGGGTCATTACCATTAAGATCTTTTACACATAAATGGCGGGGTGCGTCTAGGAACATCTGTATGTGGTGTAAGGACCAGGAAGAGTCTATGGGTCATGTCTTTTTTATTTGTCCAGCATATGCTGCCCCACGGAGAAAATGGTTGAGACCAACTTGTAAAAATCTAAAAACTAGGGTGGGTCAGGAGGCCCTATGGCTGCTGAGGACCATAGCATCGGTCCCTGTGGCCATAGCAGTAGCAAAATTCTTAGGCTGGACATGTGTCATCAGAGCTAGGTACCCTACTGACACTGAAACCTGCTAATTTCTCACCTGAATGATTCATTTTATTGTCCTTATTCATGAACGTCTTTTTCGATTAATTTAACCTGTTTTTTAGTTTCTTAAATATCTATTTTAACTGAGTCTTAAAAAAAAATGTAAATAAGGTCGTTTTTATGTACTGTAGTGATGTGTTTGCATCGATGGTTACTCATGCCTCTATTTATATTTAGTATGGAATGTCTTGTAATTAGTTATAAATGTATGTTTTTATGTGTTGTCTTTTATGATGAACTAAATCGAAATAAAGACGTACGAACTGAACTGACTCTGAAGATACGTTTTATTCTTGGGAAACTAAGTTGTCATGTTTGTGTGGTTGTCAGAAACTAATCCCTTCTTGTTTATTCGAGAACGTTTCTAGTGACCTCTGAGCTAGCTGGCACTCACAATTAAGTTTAGTATACTCGATAGAGACATACTGACCTCAGTCCTATGTCAAATCTATAGTGTATATTATTCCAATGCACAGAGCCTATTGGGAATATAGGAACTACATTACACTACATGAAGTTACATGTCCAGCTCCCACCCCCAATTACTTCTTAAAATCTTGGAACACCACGTCCATTCTGAGCTCACCACCCAGCTATTGGTTCTGATAATCCCAGTCCTGCTTATCACTATTTCCTTCATCTGTTTTTTAGCTTAATCCTTTACTCCGTCAAATGACTTTTTTAGTGGGTGTTCCTCGACTGTCTTTCAGCCCTTCTTTTTTTGTCATTATATTTTTGCTGCTTATTCTCTTACCCCCTTTTGAATTCTGCAATTCTCTATATCCCATATCGCAAGAGACTTCTACAATATTCTCAATTTTTGCTATTCTTCCTTCCTCTCCCTGTCTCTCAGAACACCCGCTTCAACTACATGTCATATGGCATGTTTGTCAAAGTCATGTCGCTCGATGATATCTGCCATGGGGTGCATGTAAAAATTAAATAAGTTAGTTCTAAAAAAAAAGCCCTGTGGCACTTCCTGTTGCAGTGGCAAGACTTTGGATGTATATGGTTTCTGCAGGACTTGAAAGGTGCGACTCTGCAGAAAGGATGCGAGCTGCCGCAGTGCCTTCCAACCGACACCTTAGCTCCACAACTGTTCCAGCTGGATCCTGTGGGGTACGCTGTTGAAAGCTGCACTCAGATCAAGTAGCACTAAAGCTGCCGTGCCACCTCTGTCCATGGGCTGGCGTATGGTTTCAGAGGCCTAGAGCAATGCACATTCTGTACTGTGCTGGGGCAGAAACCCAACTGGGTTCTGTGCAGGTCTCTGGCCTCTACAAAAGTCGAAAGTTGGTGACTAACATTCTTTGCTCTGAGTTTTACAGGAAAGGGGAGCAGAGAAATCAGCCTAAAATTTAGGGACTTGGAAGGGTCCAGTGAGGGTTTCTTCAAAAGCGGCACTACTGAGGCATGTCTCCAACAAGAAGGCACCTCTGCAGAGCCCAGAGAGATGTTGATCAGATTAGCCAACACAGGGAGACATTTTTCAGTTCTCAACTCCAAAATGGTGGCAGCTGCAACATCAAAAGGAGTGCATCAGGGGGGATATCTCATAAGGTGCAACCGATTTGAACTAGAGCAGAGGAATATAGTCAAAGCACACTTTGACTACATCCCTCTTGGTGTTAACGTAATGCAAAAGATCCAGCATCAAAATACTTCCCGAAAAAAGAGGCAAGAGCAACTAGCAGAGATAAAGAGCAGTCAAAGGTGATTAGGAAGGTGGCCAATGTCTTATGGTAGTTATGTTTTAAATCACAATGGGGGAGAAGGAAAAGTCTGTGACCCTTTCAACTTCCTTAGTTTCAATATCAAATAATCAATGGGGGAAGGATCACTTGTCCTGAGTAACCAGGGTTTTGTAATTAGATCGGTTTCTGTTCGGATAAAAAGCCCTCATTCACGTACTAAGGCTCGAATGGCGGTGTATCATGATTCTCCGACTTTTTGTTAGCGACCTGACAGCATCATCATTGGGTTTAGTTGTATGCTTCTTCCACCCGGAGGTTGACCACTGGTTAGTGCAGTAGTGATTAGTAATTGAGAAAATGGGGTGTTCACTAAAAAGGCTTCTATGACCAGTTGGTACAAATTTTAATTAATCCTGGAAATAAGCCTGTTTTTAAGAATTGAGCGTGCGTAGGAAGCTGAAGTTAGGGGGCTTCCGCACTTACTTTTGTCCATAAAAGGTCGACATGTTTCAGCAACTAAGTGCCCATAAGGGGTCAGGTTGGCTTTCTTCAGGACCTGGTGTCTATAGTGAAATAATGAGAAAAAAGTGAGAAGGTGACCTTGTATTGTAGGTTAAATTCTGGAAAAATGTTCTGGAATTTCGTAAGGTCTTGTAAGTACCTTGTTATGTCCGTGAAATACCTCCTCGGGCACTCTGAGAAGGCTGCTCCTTCCAGTTCATGCACAACTTGTGCTGTCTCTGCTTCTCCGGGTCCCAAGAAGCAGAGACAACAATATTTAAATATTAGGAAATTAACTATAGACATATTTCAAATCATATCAGTATTTAAGAAAGCACACATGAAGCACTTTTTTGTAATTCTGAAGTGTGGTGAATACAAAGATTTTAATAGGTTCAAAAGAAATCAAGTTAGTTTACTTGGTGATGTGCAAGTGATTATTATTCACTGAAACTTGATTTTCACACATATTTGTTTTTGCACTTTATATGTTTACCTGTAAATAAATCTGCATGTCTAGGCAAATCTAGTGGTCATTTCAACTGACCATTTTCTGTCAGTAAATGGCAGTGCGCTGTCTCACCCGTGCTCCAAAATCCCCCATCAGCTACAAAACCCCCACCCTCACCACTCTTGTGCTGAATGGGTGTAGCATATTTGATACACTTGTGTTTTATTGTATGACGCTTGGATCTTTCACAATCCCTGTGACTTTAGAGACATAACATTGATGGCACTGTAAAAATTGTTCCTGCACCACTGTAACAAAATTCTTTTTATCGTGCAGATCTTAATATATTCCATTTAACGTCCTATAAATATGTCCCCTTGTATAAGGAACGACAGTTCTATGATCAGCCTTATTTTAATATCGGAGAAGAAGAGGGTGTATCTGTTTCCACGCTATCCTGTCTCCTGCAGCATAGGTAGCCAGAGGCCGAAGCACGCCCACAGAAATAATTTAAAAACATGATCAAATAGAAAGGCAAAATATTAGAATATGGTAGTAAATCTGTTATCTATCTATCGCTTCTCACAGAGAAGAGCATACCACCAAATGAGGAAGGCAATGAATGCAAAAAAAGAACACATACTAGAAGTCAGTGAATGAGCACAGGCAGTAGAACAACAAGTAGGAACAAAAGGACAGCAGGTGGTTAAAAAGCACAGACAGCAAAAGAACAAGTAGGAATAAAAGGGCTTCAGGTGGGTAAAAAGCACAGGCAGCAGATGAACAAGTAGGAGCAAAAGGGCTTCAGGTGGGTAAAAAGCACAGGCAGCAGAAGAACAAGTAGGAAGAAAAGGGCTTCAGGTGGGTAAAAAGCACAGGCAATAGAAGAACAAGTAAGAACAAAAGGACTGCAGGTGGGTAAAAAGCACAGGCAGTAGATTAACAAGTAGAAACAAAAGGGCTGCAGGTGATAGAAAAGCACAGGCAGTAGAAGAACAAGTAAGAACAAAAGGGCTGCAGGTGAGGGAAAAGCACAGGCAGCAGAAGAACAATTAAGATAAAAGGACTGGCGGTGGGTTAAAAGAGCACAGGCAGTAGAAGAACAAGTAAGAAGAAAAGGGCTGCATGTGAGTGAAAAGTTTAGGCAGCAAAAGAACAAGTAAGAACAAAAGGGCTGCCGGTCAGTGAAAAGTACAGGCAGCAGTAGAACAAGTCAGAGCAAAATGGCTGCGGGTGAGTGAAAAGCACAGGCAGTAGAAGAACAAGTAAGAAGAAAAGGGCTGCATGTGAGTGAAAAGTTTAGGCAGCAAAAGAACAAGTAAGAACAAAAGGGCTGCCGGTCAGTGAAAAGTACAGGCAGCAGTAGAACAAGTCAGAGCAAAATGGCTGCGGGTGAGTGAAAAGCACAGGCAGTAGAAGAACAAGTAGGAACAAAAGGTCTGCGGGTGAGTGAAAAGCACAGGCAGTAGAGGCCAAGTAAGAATGAAAGCGCTGCAGGTGAGTGAAAAGGACAGGCAATAGAAGAACAAGTAGGAATAAAAGGGATGTGGGTGAGTGAAAAGCACAGGCAGTAGAAGAACAAGTAGGAACAAAAGGGCTGCGGTTGAGTGAAAAGCACAGGTAGTAGAAGGCCAAGTAAGAATGAACGCGCTGCAGGTGAGTGAAAAACACAGGCAGTATAAGAAGAATAAGTAAGACCCAAAGGACTACAGGTGGGTAAAAAGCACAGGCAGTAGAAGAACAAGTAGGAACAAAAGGGCTGCAGGTGAGTGAAAAGTGCAGGCAGTAGAAGAACAAGTAAGAATAAAAGGGCTGCAGGTAAGTGAAAAGCACAGGCAGTAGAAAAACAAGTAAGAACAAATGGCTACAGGTGGGTAAAAGCACTGCCAGCAGAAGAACTTTAAGAACAAAAGGGCTGCGAATGTGGGATGAAGAGAGAGCTCTTGATGAGACCCAGAAAAGAAGGCACAGGGAGCCGACAGCTAGCGTCCCAGCTTTCATTTTGATTGTTAATGCTTGCCATCTACTCACGTTGCCGAGCAGAGAATGCATGGGATGGCCCCAAGATGGAGAGGTGTAGTGGGGGACAGGTGGGGTTACCACTCTCAGGACAAACACTTGCCGTTTGTTTACGTTTTGCTATTTTGGGCCTGCAAGTATTCATGTAAAATTGTAAGGATTTGTTTATAAAATGGCATTCATCTCCATGTTTGCCCTAATAATCATTCTGAAACGTTTGTCGAGTGGACGGGATGACAGGTCAGCCTCCGATGGCTCCTACTCCACAGGGCTGTCCAAGAGGATTAACCACGAGGGAGACTGATAGTCCCGGCACTGCAGTAATGAACCCTAAGGTTTGCCCACATTTCCATTCAGCAGACAGACTGCATTCTTGACTGTGAGGAGTATCCTTACTGCCAAGAATTAAAGTGTCCCTTGTCGTGTAGTTCCTATAAGAACTATATAGGATCTGTGTGTTTAGACAACATATACTGAGGGACTGGTTTCCAGACTCATTCCAGACACCCCCACTGGGTATGTTGGCCTGTGTACCAGCTAGCTCGCAATGCCACTATAACCTCCTCTTACCTTGGAGAGAACGGTGTTCTTGGCAACTATCGAACATGACAACCCTGATCCCTCAGGACCGTCTAAACAGTAACTTACTGTTTGCTCAGTCACTCGTGCTCACTTGTTCTCCGAGAGATATACAGCATAAATGGGTGGAACATTTTCAATAAATATTTATTGAACAGTTGTTACCTTGTTCTCCGAGAGATATACAGCATAAATGGGTGGAACATTTTCAATAAGTATTTATTGAACAGTTGTTATTCTAGCATAAAATACGTCCACTGAAATCACCAGTAGACAGTAGCATATATAAATGAGTAGCAGCACTAAGAAAGTAAATAGATGGTAGTTTTCTACCATTTTGCTAAAATCATAAATATAGGCTGGTATATGAAATGCATGGCAATAAAATGCGTACCCCTACGATGCACCCTAACTAGATGTACCTAAGTGTACCTAGCATGTGAGTAGGTGTAAAGCCAAAAATCCCTCAGGGATAATGCCAACCCCATTACCTTATGTTAGCCTGCAGAACCTCCTTCTGTTCTCGAGCTGAACACCCTGCGATGGATGTCAGACCACTGCGAGCTGGAGTATCTACATACAGGAACCTCAGCATCTCGTCAGTGTGTCGGCATGGAAATCATGATCTCCTCTCCCTATCTCAGCAAGATGTGGTGTTTATATACCCTAAGGTATCCCCAGGGGTTCTACCTTGCTGTGCCAGTATCGGACTTAGGATGACGTTGGGAATGAACTTTATACACAGTTATTATGCAGGAGATGATGGTCCTGCTGTGATTCCAAGAAACTAAGAATCCTCATGCATAATTTATGAGGCCAGTGTCCAGGGAAAAACCCTACGTACTTATGTGTAGTATTGTAACTGGGTGAAAGGTCAGTCCTCCAAATCCGTTATGTATGTAGTATAGAATAGAATGTAGGTGAAGGGTTATGGTGATATCTAAACCTATATTGGGGTACCTATATGAAATATAACACCCTTAGTCAGCTCTCTCCAAACATTTTAACCCCTTCCGTGCTCCCCTCCTTCCCCAGTGCTGCGAACGGCCAACGGCCGACGCAGCCCCGCCCACTCATTAGAACGCCTGCACTGCGCCGGAATTACCGCCGCTGTTAAGGCATTAATTGAATTCTTTATATGTTTACGGTTTCACCTTTATGTTTCTGCAGGAAAGAAATACCAGATTTCCCTGCTTTTGCCAATACTTTTATTGGCCTGGATTTAAAATTACAGGCCAGGCTGGTAAGACACGGGCCAGGTGCCAGCTGTAGGGAAAGGTCTTGGGAGAAGGGCTGTACACTGCTTGAAATATGAGAGAAGCAGGTCCCTCCTCAATGCTTGTCTCACCACCTCTCTGGAGCCGATGTTGACCTTGTCCTTGGGGCGAGTTGAGAGGACAGCACAGCAGAACAGAGGCAGCTGCTTTAGGCGGTAGGTGACTTGACCTCACTCCTCCTCGGCAGAGCCCACATGGCCCTCATTTTGAGGGCTTGCTAAATGGGCTGGAGCAATAGCTGGAAATGCGGGTTAATAGATATGTAGATGACGCAAAAACAAATGGCTGAGAGAGACACACATTTAACCTTGCTCTGTGTGATGCGACTTCATAGCTTAATTCTTGGAAGAGCTAATGCTGTCGAGAGCTAGATCTAAAAATGAGGCCTATGAGGGAGAGCCAGAGATCGCCGTAAGGAATATATTCGAGAAAATGTCGCCATTGATTTATATTCATCACTGAAGTATTTTTCAGGGTTGAACTGCTTAAAATGAATTTGTGACTTGGTAAAGATGGGTAGAACTAAGTATACATTCCTAGTAGCATAAAAGGCTCCCGAACACAAAACCTGCCATTAGCCTACTGGCTCAAAACTTGTGCCAAAGTATTGAGAGGACGCAGCCCTCTACAGTGTGGAAGCTAAAGTCCAGAATCATGAATGGTCAGTCGGCACAATCGTAAAAAATAAATAAGAAAACAACACTGATCATAGTTGGAGAAACTTGTGCCATGCATCCTTTCTTGGTCTGGCTACAAGACCTATTCTTAGTACTATACAGTATGCATGGAGTAGGGTGAATATTTCTTTCCCACATCATGGTGTTGTTGTTTTGTATCCTCCCATTGCAATGCACAAGGGACTATTTTTGGTCATGACACTGCACTCAATCATCACAAATTCAAAGCTTTATCTCATTTCATCTCTTTACGCATGCACAGGATCGGACTGGGACAGAAAATAGGCCCGGACACCAACATAAAAGTGTCCCTCATTTGCTAAACAAACAGCTAAAAACGTGGCCCACATTAGAAATCAGAGCAGTTGTCAAAATGTAAAGACACGCCGTAATTGTGGTATGCAAAGATATGGGTGACTGCATTTGCGGCGATATGTGTGTTAATACCATAGAAGAAAAGGCTCACTGGACCACAAGACAGGCCCACAGGCACCCAACAAACCAGCCTGCACACTGACCTGTCCGATCAGCACTTCGGGCTCTGCCGGGTTGTCGTGGCCATTCCACCCTGTTTGCATGCATGCTACACAAAAATCAGGTGTTCATAAAATGAATTTTACTGCCTCATACTATTTTATGGATTTTTGTCAGCACTTCGAGGCAAGAATGACCCTAAGCAGGCCGTTTATATTCTTTTAAATGAGAAATGCTTAAGCCTAAGATGACTGTTCCAATGTCGCACTGTTGCAAGTCTTTTGTCAGCCATCTGCCTGTCACTGGGCCCGGCTTCTCCCTCATGTCCTCATGCCAGGACAATGATGCTTCTCATTGTACTTTCTATACTTAAAGGAGGATCAAACCTACTCCCAGATGAACCTGTCGTTAACTGCGCCAGAATGTGAAGGCCACCAATACATGAGTTGTCAACAAGATGCACGTAGAAGTGCTCCCGCATATGGGGATGAGGAGAAAAGAAAATTGGAAAAATATTAGAATTGTTGAATTTTTCCAAACTTACCCATCCATCATCCAATGCAAGCTGACTTTTCTGTAGCGCATCAGCACAGAGGAAGAGTTCTGGCAGAGACTTCAGAGCAGAGTCCCAGCAGGTCGTACTAATCCGTGATTTTAGGCTCGAACAATTAGGTAGTTAGACCTTTAGTGAAAAACAGTAGATTGTGGTTTCCCCTTAGATGTGGTGGTAGGGCATTCCAGAGTTTAGAAGCCAGAGGCTTAGAAGATGTTCAGGAGGGACTCTTTGGGAGCGCCTGAATAGATACTCTCACGTTAGACAAGCTGGCTATATGCAGAAATCAAGACATTGGAATGGTAGAAATTGCCTGAGAACATTCAGATGGAAAAGGCCGTTTTCTAGAAAGGCGTCTGTTTTGTTATGGTGAGATTTTGGTCCATGACGATTCCTTGATGTGTGACTGCCTCTCAGCCTGGGTAGGGCAGATCCCCCTGGACAGGAGCCAGAGACACCTTCCACAAAGCTGTATCTGTTGTTGTGAGCAGAACCCCGGTCTTATGCGGGGTTCAGTTTCAGGAATCTCTCTGTCATCCCTAGTGGGGTTTTGAAATCTTGTTTCGGATTCAGACATACCATGCGGTGGGTGTCCTCAGCGTACAGCGAAAAACATATGTGTTAGTTAATGAACATCCTTCGCCAGAGGGACTGTGTATATATTACATACCAGTGGATTCAAAAGAGGCATCAGGGCGGATTGGTACTTGTTTTTTAGGAAATATGCCACACACCACCAGGCAGCACCAGAAACAGCACTGGTGGTAGCATGTGAAAAGATTGCAGACATATATATGTATTTCTATAATGTCTTTTGATTTGAATTGTACTTTCTTTGTGTGTGGTGTACATCCTCGAAGTTGTCATATTTGTAGCCTCTTATTTTATTTCCTAATGCCACAGAGTTTCCCCAGTGACATACTGACATTTACTTTAGCTTGGTAAAAAAGCTTCCCTAAGTTCAACATGGTGGTACACGATAACTGCTTCTTTGCAGACTTACAAATGTCGAAATTAATTGGATTTAAACATAACATTGAATTGCATGTGTAAAATGGCTTTTGTTCCATTCTCCATGATTTTATTAAAGCAGTATTTATCTCAATGGTCTCATCTCCCTTTACATGTAAAACATTGGCACCCTACCCCATCACCCAAGGTCTTCTTCCGGAGGTCACTTCCCCAGCTTTCGTTTGACTTTATTCCTTCATTCAGAGCTCTTCCAGGGCGTTGAGCACCATTATCTCCGCCCTTAAATCAGCTTTAAAACGGGGCGGCTGCTCCCAGTGCTTACAGCGGTTGAGTGGCTGCGGCCTCTGGTACCCTGGCCTCACGCTTCACTGATAAATGAAAAGATTACACCCCTGGACAGAGGGTTTCATGGTTGTCTCATTACCGCTGATTTCCTCTCCTTGTGACGCACCCCGAGGTAAAGGCTCTGATGTTAGGCACACCGCTGCCGGGACTAAAGCTTCAAGTACTTCTGGTGAGCTAGGATCATGGGGTGAGCATGCGGGGCAGGCCTGTAGAGGGCAGGCTTGTAGCTTCATCTTCCTTCGAGAGTGCACAGAACACGGCGATGGAGGGGGCATCGACAAGGGCAGTCGATAGGTCCCTTGTTCAGGGGCCCGAGGTATCACCGACTGTATTTCTTCCTCAGTCGTTTTTCAGATCGTACAGATTTTGTGAGACAAGTCCTCGATGACATTATCGTTTGTCACTGGAGAGTTGAAGATGGTAATTATTCTAAAATAGTCTTAAAGTGATTATTTCACGGTACTCATAATGTACAAAGTGTTAGCAAAATCAAAACCTGCAAATTTGATAAGGGCCTACACCAGTACTTACCTGACGTGTGGGTAGAGACCCGCCCTTCGGGGTGTCTCCAGCACTGACCTGGGATTCAGCAGTAAAGGCCGTGCCGCCTGTATCAGCGCTTTAACTCGACAGCCTTGCAGCACCCCTTAAATACACTTCACCCAGGAGAACAGGGACAATGAGCTATGTGACCGGCCCGGGGGAGCACTCACTGGGGAAGTGCTGTAAGATCATTAAAAAGAAGTTCAGGTGGGAGTAGCTGTTGATTGTCTTGCTGGAGGTGATTACGGTTTGCATATTTTCTCCCCACTATTATCTTTTTCAAAGCCGTTTTTTCAGTTGGTTAGCATAACAAAATAACAGAAGGGCTCTAGAAATAACTTTAATTTCAATCCATAAAACTTTTGTAGCCCTGTTTAAGTAAATTGTTACTCAGCTGTGCAAAATGGATTGGGGGCCCCCAAATTCCAAATCACGATTACGGCAATAACGACTAGGGAAAATAGGCAAGTAGAACAGATTAACCCAGATGTAAGTTTAGGGTGAGATTGGGAACACTTGGGGCCAAATTTATGACCCGGTTTGCATCTCTCTAGTACCACGCAATGTGGTGCATAAGCAACGCAACCCAAAGTCATATTTTTGATGCCACGCAAAGCCACTTTGATTGGCTCCAGAAATATGGAGTAATGCAACGCAGAGCAAAGCCCTGTGTTGCGTTACTCTGCCCTGGATAGGTGTTCCATTGGTATTGCATGGATGTTCCCCCACAACTCCCACGTTTTTTTTGTATGCATTCCCAGATTTACAAGACCTTGTAAAGCTGGAAATGTGCCAAAAGGATACGTTTTCCCAGGGGAGGGGTAACGAGGAGAAGTAACTTTATTTATCTTTGTTTTTAGGTCTCCCTGATCTAACACGCATGCGTTGATCTGTGAGAGTTTAGTAAGGGACTTTTAGAAATGCTCCCAAAGTCTGCATGCGGATCAAGCACAGTGCATGTGCGACAGGCGCGCGCACCATTTGTCCGCTTGCAGCTTTGGGAGCAATTTCGTGGCCGCTTTGATGTTCTCAGTGAGCCGCGCGGCCACTGAGAACATCAAAGCGGCTGCAAAAGTGATCACAAACAAACTTTAAGAGAGGCGGGGCTGTACCAGTGGCACAGGTGATGCCTTCACAGCTCCCTTTCCTGGCGCCAGCCCAGTTTTACAACTCACTGACCCAGGCGCTTTCTCCCTATCTCCATCATTTGCATTACAAACAGAAGCTGCTTCCTGCTGCTCACCTGACATTAGACAGGAAGCGCTGAGCCTCCCTACCTCTCTCTACTACAGGCTTGGCAGCGCTAAGTGTGGACACGAGTGCCAGGAATTTAGGCAATATCTTCAAAGTGGAACCCGTTTTTCCGGGTCACCCACAATAACTCCAGATGCACCACAGAAGTGTGGATTACCTGCAGATCTCCAACAAGCCCAGATTTCACGTTCGCCATATATAAAATGTGCCTTTGACCTGGTATACTATACTGTAGCGCCCTCAGAGCGCTTCATGACCCTGACGAATCCACGAAGCGCTTTCATTCACACCGGGATTCAGACACCCTATTGGCGTGCCTGAGAACATCAAAAGTTCAGCCTATGAGGAGTTACTGGTTAAGGAGAGTGAGGTTTCCGGACGTGCACTAAATGGGGTCTGGCAAACTCTGATGTGCATTAACATAATATTGCCTTGGATCATAAAAGCATTTATGAGAAGCGGAAGTAGTACTACGTCGCGAATAAATGCTACTACTACCAACTCATGCCTTTCCAATTCACTAATAGTAAAAGTGCGTAAAGGGGACAGTCCTTTCTATTGTACTGAGTGTATATACATTTTCCTTTTTCACATTTTAGATGTTTTGGTGCCAGTTCACCAAGGCATGCAACAGTATGTTAAAAAAAAGGCCTACCAAAGCAGTACTTTACGTTCTCCAAGCAGTCTTTGTAAACGGACCTACCCACTTCATATGTGGTTGTTTTTTTTAGTTTTTTTTTTAGACCTTTATTAGCAATTTTAACAAGAACACAGCCGATGGCCTACAACCCAAACCGGGCCAGCCGCTAATCGTTTCATACATATATCTCAGATGCATGAGGTTATACATGACAGTAGCAAGGTACAATGCAATACTGAGTCTTGTGCCAATGTCCATGCACAGTGTAAGCAGTCTCATTTCAAAAACAAAATACATCAAACATCTCCCCTCCACCCAACTTCCCCAGGGTCAGATCTAGGCATCAAAGAACTACAAGAATGCGTAGGAGTAGAAAGAGTCATGGCGTGAACAGCTTACCGCCTCCCTGACCAGCATGCAAGCCAGATATACTCAGCCAACTTAATTAGGCACCTGGAGGAATCAACAATAGGGCACAACTTGCGTAAATGGATAAGTAAGGTAGTGGGCCCATTCACGTCGCATTAGGTAGGCACCTAGGTAGGATGCCCCCACTTCCTCACACCTATAACTCAGGCTATGTGACCGGCAGAGGGGAGCTGTTTAAGGACCCTCCTCATCCGTTGACTTTGACAGCATATAGGCAGTATAGGGACCCCATATATCTCGTGGCCTGGAGGCTTCCGGGAGTTCTTCATAATAACAGAGCAATTGATCCCTACAATACGCCAGATCGTTGAGCCACAGTTTAACAGCCGGCGCCCGCTTCCCTCCCTATGACATAGCAACTCTTCTCTTGGCAATTTGCAAGGCAATCACCACCAGGCGCCTCACCCCAGCTGGCACTGCAGAAGCAATCCCTAATGGGCAAAGTCGCGGGTCATTGTGAATTTCAATCGATGTCATTGCAGAAAGCGCCGCAGTCACATCCACCCAAAAATCATGTACTCTAGCACAGCCCCATGCTAAATGAAGAAAGTCAGCCCCCTCCATTCCGCATCGCACACAACAGGACTGGTCCCGCAAGCCGTATCTCGCCAACTGGGCAGGCGTATAGTACCATTGTTGTACAAATTTATAGTGGATGAGGCGAAAATAGCCATTAGCTGCTAATCCTCCAGTCATGGAGCAACATTCAGCCCATTCATCCTCAGTCAGCGGAGTTTGCAAGCATGCATCCCATCTAGCTTTGGCAGACACAGCTCCCCCTCCCTCATCTTCCTGCGAGGCCTTGAATAACCGTGAAATCAATTTGATTCTACTAGTCGATGCATACAGGAGCTGCAAGGCGCCCAAGATCGGTGGTTCATTCGGGTATGAGGGATATAAGGCCCGTACCGCAGCCCGAAGTCGGACATATAAGAATGTAGCCATAGTGCAGTTATTCGTTTGTTCCAGCAGGGTCTGCAGGGAAAGAAAAGCAGAAGAGGGGAATAAGTCACCCATAGTCACCACACCGGCATCTTTGAATAACTGCAAAGCTCCCAGTTCCCCTGAAACAGATATCTCAGCATGATGCAACAATGGCATATTTGGGGCATACAGCGGCAGTCTATGTGATCTACGTCCCAGTTCCTGCCAAGCACTATATGTACTGCGTACCGTGTCCACCTCCCCTTTGTCAAAAATGGAGTGAGAATTCACTATCATCGCCTTGAGGGGCAACGGAAGTACCGCACTGGCCTCCAGTGCCACATGGGGCGTATATGGTGGAGCAGACAACCAGTAAGTGGCAAAGTGTGCTCGCGCGCAAAGATAATATAGCTTCATATCCGGTACAGCAAATCCTCCCATCTCGTATGGTTTCGTTAAGACATCCCACCTCACTCTTGGCTTCTTACCAGCCCAGGCCAGTGTAATTAATAAGGATTGCAACTGCGCGAAAAAATGGGACGTTAGGGTGATCGGCACATTAACAAAATAATACAGAAATTTGGGCAGGACCACCATCTTAATGAGGGAAACCCTGTCAGCAAATGATAATGGTAGTCTGACCCAGCGGGCAACCTGGTCTTCCAATTTTGAAATAGCCACCCCGTAATTGGCTCGAATCGTTTCTTCACTGTCCCTGTGGACCCATATTCCCAAATATCGCACCGGTTCCAGTGCCCACTCCAATGGAAGTTCAGATGGGAAAGGTAGGGTAGCATCAGTCAGGGGCAACAATATGGACTTATCCCAATTGATGGACAGTCCAGAAAATCGCTCAAACCTGATGAACTCCCGAAGCACTTTGTCTAAATTCTGTACTGGGTCTCTTATATACAGGACCATGTCATCGGCATACAGGGACACCGCCAAGGACCTGAGAGGGAATCGTAGCGCCGTTTCCGCGTATCTCTGCCGCATGATACAGGGTAAGGGTTCTAATACTATGGCAAAAAGTAAGGGCGTTAGGGGACATCCCTGTCTTGTCCCCCTCTGTATAGGGAACGGCGCCAACACATGGCCATTCACCCTCACTCGTGCCACCGGGTTGGTATATAGTAGCGTAATCAAGGAGGTGAAAAAAAACGGCACCCCCATGCGATGCAGTACCGCTATCATGTAGCGCCATGCCACGGAATCAAAGGCCTTCGCGGCGTCGAGCAAAACCGCCACTGCTGCCAAGTCAGGTTTAAGGAGATGGAGGACCGCAAACAAAGCTCTCAGATTATGAGTGATAGAGCGGAGGGGTACAAATCCAGACTGGTCCGGTAACACCATAGTCGGTAATATCAAACGTAATCTCGTGGACAGCACTTTAGCAATTATCTTTACATCGGTGTTCATTAGAGACAGAGGGCGGTACGACTCGCAGCTATGTAGTGGCTTGCCCGGCTTTGGCAGTGCAACCAACAATGCCTCCCTCATTGTCGCCGGTAGTTGCCCCTGTTCTAACGTTTCCTCCAGTACCATCGCCAAGCGGGGCACCAAGAGATCTATATATTCCTTGTAAAATTCGGATGGCAAACCATCAGTACCAGCCGCCTTGCCATTGGGAAGGGACGCTATCGCATCACGAATTTCTCCTTCAGTAATATGGTGCATCAAGAAATCTTGCTGTCCCTTGGATAGCCAGACCAATGCTATATCATCTAAATATTGCGCTAGTTCGTCCTCCTCCGCCGTCTCCCTGTACCCATACAGCTTCCCATAATATTGTACAAAGCAATCCAGAATGTCAGTAGCATTTGTAACAGTGGTGTCCTCAGTAACTATTTCCTGTACACCGCAATGCCTGGCCCAGGGTTCTCTAATTCTATCCGCCAGCCCTCGTCCTGCTCTTCCCACTCACTATAATACCACGCCCTAGCTCGTTTGGATAAGAATTTAACCTCCTGGTCGGCCAGCTCGTTATATTCAGTAACTTTCGTCCGGATCTCCGCTAATCTAGTTGCTTCCGGTTGCATCTCCTGTATGCGTTCTAGTGTCAGCAGCTCTCCTTCTAGCTTGGACATAGAGTTCCGCAGCGACTTTAGCACACCCGACTGTAGACCCATACATTCTCCCCGCACAGTCACCTTAAATGCCTCCCAGACTGTGCACATACTCTCAACAGACCCTACATTCGCGTAAAAAAATTCCTCAACACTCTTTCTCAGACTCTCGCGCATCACTAGATCCGTCAGTATTCCAGGGGATAAACGCCACGAAAAGGGGGCTGGAAAGTGTGTCGGCAACCCCATTTCCAGCAGCACAGGAGCATGATCAGACAGAGTCCTGGGTAAGCGTCTCACCCCTTTAACCCATCCACTGACATCCCTCGTCACCAGCCAGGAGTCGAGTCTCGACCACGTATCATGCGCAGATGTATAGCAAGTTCCCTCACGTGCATCTGGGTTCCCTAACCTCCAAACATCCACCAGGCCAATTTCAGTCATACCATCTCGTACAGCGTCAGTTGCCTTTCTGTGCACATACGGCCTCGCATCCTTTCTGTCTAATACACTGTCTAAAGTCACATTCCAGTCTCCTCCACACACAATCGCCGAAGGTGGTAGGGCGTATACCTTATTCCAAAGCGTTATATAGAACTCCGGGTCATCAATATTTGGACCATAAACATTGACCATTGTCACAAGTGTGCCACTCAGCTTCCCATGCAGTATAATGAATCTGCCTTCTTTGTCAATTTCTTCATGTATAGTGACAAATTGTACATTTCTTTTAATCAAAATCATGACTCCCCGGGCATATGAAGAGTATGTAGATGCAACTCTAGTGCCTGCCCATTGCTTAGCCACGACATCCACCGCCCTACCCTGAAGATGTGTCTCCTGCAGAAAGACCACCTGTGCACTATGTTTGTTAAGGAAGGCCAACATTTGTCTAGTTTTCTGGGGACGGTTCAATCCCCGCACATTCCAAGTAATCCAGGTAACATTCCCACCCTCAGGCATCACGACCGCCCACCCAGCATCCTATCTTATCTAAGCAGTGTGTGTCCCCCCAGGACCGATCACTCAAGCTTGTGTTAAGAACCATATTACAAACCATAGCAAGCATCCAACACCAAGTCAGAAATAACATCCAGGCTATCCAACTCCACACGCCCACGTCCTCCATCCTCCCATACATGTTAGAAAAAGCTGAGCCAGATCTGAAGCCCTCAACAGCAACCATCCCCCCCACCCACTTCAGCTCCCCCAACCTGCCAAAGCCTTCCCCATCCCCCCCACCCCCCAACTATGAACTGTGCATCAAACATTTTGTGGGGAATTCCCATACGTGGGGACGTAGAGGTGCCCAACTCCCACTAGTGAGTTTAGCAGGAGAGGACCGGGACAGCAGTCATAACATCCGACCCAGCCGACCCATTGCCACGGCAGTGGCTCAACACCAGACACCCTGATATAAAATTTACAATGACCCACAGTAGAACATCTCTCACCTTCTTAGATGTAGTAATTTTCCCAAAAGATGGCAAATTGATCACTACTTTACATCGTAAAACTACGGACAAAAATACTATTCTTCATTATGCTAGTTTTCACCCTAAGAGCCTCAAAACAAACATCCCATATGGGCAAATGTTGAGAATTCGACGTAACTGTTCCCGAAAAGAAGACTTCATTACGCACTCCCAAATACTCAGTGACCAACTAAGTAAGAGAGGCTATCCATCGAAATTGTTAAAACACTCAACCACACGGGCCTGGTACACACCACGAGAGGAACTACTAAAAAAGAAAGAGATCAAACCAGTTGAAAGGCCAGTTTGTGTAACAACATTTGGGCCATACACAAATAAACTGAAGGCAATAATTTAAAAAAATTGGCACCTGATCACTAACTGCGAAGTTCCTATGGAGAAACCATTGTTCGCATTAAAGAAAAACAAAAGTATTACACAATATGTGGTGAGAGCAGACCTGGGAGTCAGCCAAGCCAAATCAGATTTACGCACCTTATGGAAATTACAACCAATAAGAGGCCATCACAAATGTGGCTCGTGCGTGTCCTGTGCTAACACGATAGAAGGGGAGGAATTCCAATTCAATGCATTGAAATGGCTTCACAAAGAATTTACCAATTGCAAAACAAGCAATGTAATATACGCAATTACGTGCCCATGTCCTAAGTTATACATTGGGAAAACTACTCAAAGAGTGAATCAACGAATAGCGCAACATAGATCAAGAATCAGACACAAGGTGTTGACCGCCCCTATGGTACAACACTTTGTGGATCACAAACACATTGAGACAGATTTTAAATGGACAGTACTATCAGCAATAAAAGTTCCCCTCCGAGGAGGAAACGTGGATGCCATGTTATTGAAAAAAGAGGCATACTTAATTCTCAAATTTAACTGTGTGATGGATGGTTTGAACGAAATGTCTGAATTACAACGTTCTAACTACTGAACCCCCTGTGACACCACCCCTTTGCTCAAACACACTCTTTCTCAAAATATGGCGCCAGCCACTTGTTTAAATATAACTTAATTCAACACCAAAAGATCGAGGCTTCAAATGGAGCAAATCATGAACAGCACATAAAACTACAAATACCATGATGCTTAGCAGCTTATTTGAAAGGGAAACAAGTTCCGGAGGAACGTTTGACACCAGTAGTCGACTCGCGGTAAATCAAACGCCAGTCATGCGGCCACACGGAGATCACTAAAGCAGACTCGGGTACATCTAAATGAGGTAAGAAGCTCGGAATTATCGCCCTCGAACTTTTTCGAGCAGCATCGCGGCTACGGCTGCAAATATACTAAACGGTCGACTTTTAACCCCACAGAGACCCCACCTAATAGGAGAACAACACGAAGAAAATACAACAAAGTGGAACCGCATACTAGGCACACACTCTTGCAGGTCACAAGTAAGTTTCAACATGTTATAATATTGCACTATAAACACATAGCTATACTCATATATTGATGGATCGCTTTTTTTAAACCCAACAGAACTAAGCATCGCTGAACCCAAAAGATCTTCATATACGGACAATGCACCTTTCAGAGAATTTTTAAAGATAGATCAAGTAAGTGCTGGCCCCTTTTCAAAAAGAAAAAGTTAACGTGATAGCATATATATCACAAAAATTCTGGATAATATGAGAAACTCACAAGCGCGCCATCCTTTAATTCATTGTCTAGGCAATGGCGATACAGAGGACAATCAGACGCCCTGTGCCCGAAAACGATAACAAACACTTTCAAGAAAAGAGGTAATATCCTCCGTCTTTTTCATTTACCGTACTAGCTAAAAAATTAGAGAAGATGAGAAACTAAATGTCCCCAAACTTTACACCGCAGGTACACAGCTCAGCCCTGAGGAAGAACCCTGCAAACAGAACAAAGGGTTTGGAAACGCGTCGGCTGTTTCGCTGTTTTCAAGGGAATCTAAACCTTGACGGATCGGATCAGTGTATCCACGTACACGAATATAGGGCGATTGTAGTAAAAGTCATAAGGCCCAACGTGTCTAGTCCTAATAAATATGCACGCTGGGTTGTTAGGACTAGCAGAAAAACAAGTACAGGTGTATCAGATTGAGTTGATTTAATGTCGAAAAAGCCCTGTTTAATTGCCAATGAAAGTTACTATTTATTATTCACAAAGTATTACATGTATGATTTATGTTTGTATTGCTTTAACTGTTTAAGGTATGTCTAAACTTCTGACGTTTGTATAAAATGTAAACAATTTGAAACTTGAAAAGAAATGTTTGAATGAATACATGAACCTTCTGAATCTATTTAAAGAAGGCACATAGCTGCTAAATAAAAAGCAGTTGTGAACTGAATTCGAGCCCTGGCATCTCTGCTTTGATATAACGGCATATCTCAGAGCATACCATCTATGCACAACCAACAAGGCAATACAGTAACCTTCCCCCCGCCCCTCAATATACTACGTCCTGATGGCATGTATCCTTAAGTCCGTGAAAAGCACTCACTGCCATTATCAAGGCCTCAGTTGTCACCATCAGGTCAGTTCCATCACAATATAACAGAGTATTCAAAGGATCCATACGCCATTCTCAGCCATTACACCGCAAGGTCACCAGAAAAGAGAAGGGAATAGAAACAGATCAGAAGGCACTACGATAAGTCTTACACATCGCTGGGAATAGCTCGACGTTCACAATATTCAAGGCACCAAAAAGCTATATCATCGCCGTGTAGGCTGTGGCCAAAGATGAGTTTGAATGAGGACTAGCACTTCAGCAGAGGCAGTGAGAAGCAATGTCAGTGTTATCAAGTTCCCGTTCTCATGCAACGTCTTCCTGCAATTCGTCTTCTCTATCCTGTGCTGCATTTGCGTCACGTTTTCTTTTCTTCTGCTTCTTGGCGTAATCCATACCTGCCTTAGGAGAGGTGAATATTTTATTCTCCGATTGTGCTTCAATCCGGAGGCGCGCCGGGTACAGCATCGCATATGGAATTTCCTCGGCCCTGAGAAGTTGTTTTACCGCATTGAACTCCTTCCTCGCCGTTTGCACCGCCACCGTAAAGTCAGGATAAAACTGAAGCTTGTTGCCCTGGTACTCTACCACTCCCTTCTCCCGTGCGAGGCGCAGGATTACGTCCCTGTCTTTGTAATTAAGTATGCGGGCAATAACGGGCGTGGAGGCGCTCCAGTCGCTGGCCGTTGAGCTAAGGAGCGATGTGCACGTTCCACAATAAACACCCTGGACAATTGCTCCGCCCCGAAGATATCTATGATCATACGTTCCATGAAGTCCTCCATACGGCCGACATTGGTAGTCTCGGGCAGCCCCGTGACGTGGATGTTGTTGCGTCTCGACCTCCCTTCCAACTCCTCTTTCTTCGCCTGGATAACCGCCAAGACCCGTTCCATGTTGAAGACTTTCGTAGCCACGGTGGACAGGCCGTCTTCAGTTGCAGACACCCGTTGTTCCATCTCACCCACTCTTTCATTCTGCCTGTCGAACTGCATCGCCATATGATCAAGTCTGTGATTGACTGCCTCCATGGTGCCCTCTATAGATTACAAAGTTTTTTGCATAGCTACGAGCACCACCTCTAAATTCGGCGCCCCTCCGGACGCTCCAGCAGTCTCCGATTCCGGTGGCGACTGTGAGACCGACATGGTGGATTTTTTCACGTCAAATGTCAATTTGGGTTAGTTACGTTCAGGCCTGCCCATAGTACCAGAGCCTCAGAGCACCTTTCCCCTATGGCAGTGCCCCAATGTCCCAGAGTAAACAATGTTAATAGTGTTAGCAGGGTCTAAGCTCCAGCCCCCAGAGTCCACTTAGGCCTCACCGCCAGCTCAGTTCACAAACAGGAGATATCCGTTATTAATTCAAGGTGACATTGTCCTCCCAGCAAAGTATAGGTTCGTGCAGTTTCAGGTCACATTGAGCCTCAGATTGTCATTATAAAGAGGTTCTGTGCCATGCAGGACGTGCAGCCGCGCTCGCCCGCCACTCCCAGACAGCCGCAGGCGGGAAGCTCAAGGCGTCCCGGTCCCCGCGCGTAGGATTAAGCAGGCGACTGGAAGGCCTCAACAGGAGTAGACCGTGAGTTGGGACCCAAATGACAGGCAACAGTCAGGTTCCAGCAGTGTTCAGTCACCTCACTTCAGCCACCTCTTAGCTCTCTCCCCGCTATCTCTCCCGAGCGTTCCCCGCCCCCGCCAGCCGCAGCTCGCATGGAGCGGCCCAGTACGGCCCAGCACCACCTCCGCAGCCCCGGGCTTTCCTGCTCCGCAACCCCACTCACCGCCGCCGGCAGAGACCGGTCCCAGCCCAGGCGTAGCTCGCTTTCTTTCACGCGGCTCCCAGAGCCCGTCGCGGGTTCCGCAGGTGTTCCTCGCCACTTTAGCCGTCCCCGGCAGCCGCACCGCAGCTCCCCTGTCAGGCCTCGGGCTCAGCAGCTCCTCCCAGGCTCCGCGCTGTCAGAGAGCGGCAAGCAGGCCCCAGCGCCGGTCACGTCGTCGGACACGATGGAAACAGCCAGAAAACGGCGTCAGGTCGCGCACCTCGGTCCGCACACATAAGCCCGCAGCTCCGGGTCAGCAATCAAGGTAGGATGAACAGGATATTAGAAGGATTTGTTCCCGATCTGGCAGAGCCTCACATGCGCGCGGCCATCTTGCCCGGCGCCCTCTAGCGCCCCTCATCATATGTGGTTGTTACAGCACAATGAGCACGCATTTACCAGCACACACTTTAAAGTTAAATAAAAAACATCAATGTATAATGTTTTCGCCCCAATGTGTTTTCTTTCAATCAATTGTTGGTTCAAATTACCATAATGGATGTTATGTTTTTAGACTGTGCGCCATTGAATTATGCCTGGACACCCTGTTGTTGTATGTCCGCCGTGCCCTTGAGCAATAATACCGTGTCAAGAGCTCCTTGAATTTGGGCACGAACCAGACAATGTATAAACCTGTGCTCTTCCTTTTAATTCTGTTTAATTTGTTCATAACTATTTATTATTCTTATTTTTTAGGCTTGAGAGTTCTCACGCTAATACATTAATTTTGCCTAATGTGCGTTGTATTTTGCATACATACATGGTCCTTTAATATCAAAGTGGTTTCCTTCCTTACATTTACCTGTTATGTTTGAGCGTTTTTATGCTAATGGATTAATTGTGTGAAACTGCCCAAATAATGAGGCAGAAGTTTGTAGACAAGAATGGCTTTTTAACATTAAGGAGGATTTCTTTCCTTTCTCTCCCTCAAAAAGTGCTCCAAACTAATTAGGTCGTAAAACTGCCAATGTGTAGAACGTGCACGTTCTCTCAAGGTATTTAAACTCTGTAGCTGGATAGACCACGGTGTTAGCTGTTCACTGTTCCTGCCAGCAGCCCCCAGGTATGTCTTGAATATCTGACGCTCTGCATTACATTAGCCCACGGACATTTTTAACCCCTTCGATGCTGATGACGGAGCGGTTCCGTCATCAGCATTGGTTGGGCTGTGCTGATGACGGAACCGCTCCGTCATCAGCACAGCCTGTGGAAAATGACTAAAATCGGTATACATAAGCGGCGTTCATTTATGTTCACCACAGCCACTGTTGAAAGTAGAGCGACAATCATGAAAACAGTAGCCACGCCATCTTGTCCCTTTTAGGCCCCATCGTGAAAGTAGGTGGCAGCCATTTTTGTGTCACGACCTCTCTGCCCACTGCCAATAGCCTGCGCGCCTCTCCCCCTCACACCCCAGCCTCGCAAGCATTCCCCCGCGCCCCGGCAGCCCCCGGTTTCTCCTGCTTGGACCATAAGCGCACCTCTAGTACGACCCTGTCTCCGAGCCACATCCCGTGCTGAACCCCCTCGCTCTTTCATCTCATTCAAAGAACAGGCCCTTTTTTTGATAACCTCTTCCTCCCTGCCCGATTGTCCAGCCCGATCCCAGGCCATCACCTAGCCCGGCAGATATAGTTTATTGCCCCCTACAGTAGGGCCCCGCCTCACATCAAAGGAGCGGTGGTTAATCAATACCCTCACACCTCCAGATCCGACCGATCGCACCCTTTCCCGTTCCCAGCAGAATGTCCAGCTGCGCGACAACCACCACATGCTGAGGTCGAGGTGGGAACTCTACTGTAAATGTTTGTGGGAACGGGGGTGAAGCGGGGATTCCGAGGATGTCTTTCCGTACATCAAGTATTGACAAGAATGTGTTTCATGTAATAAATCAATAAACCTGTGTATAAGAGGCCAGGCCTCAAGGATGCGGGAAGAGCACCTCGAGAAGATACCCTGTTGTCTGATTTGACGTGTTCTGCTCCGTCGGAATAAACTCCTGTTTCCTGCCTTCTGTCTCCAGCGCCTGCCTCTTTGTTTGGTAATCTCGAATGGTATGAGAGGCGGCTAACGCCGGGCAAATACTGAAGGGTTCTTGGTCGAATTCTGCCCTACCTTTCGACAATTGGCGTCCCAAACGTGGGGCCCATCAGCGACGCGTGGATCCAGTGAGAGAGGTCCCAACGACAGAGTGAATGACTGCAACGATCGGGAAGTGCACCTGCCCGATAGACCCTCGTCTGGCAGCCGATCACCCGAACTTCACCGGTTCCGAGCAGACCTCTCTCGAGTGATCTACGGTCCTGACTGGGAACCATCAGGAGTGCCACAGCAATTACAGAGAATAGAGGACGATCAGGCGCTGGAAGCGGAAGACGAGAAACTGTCCATGCGGTCCAGGTAAGGTCGTGTAAACACGACGAATTGCGAATTGATTGTTTGATTGTTTGAAAATACTAGTATTACTCATTTGATTGTTTCTGAGAGATTCTCTATTTGCAAACAAGCACGGAGTCGCCATACTCTGTTTAGTCTTTGCAGATAGTGAAGGGTAGGTAACGCAGGCCTTTGCCCCCGTTGTAACCCGTCGTGCCTACTTCCCTCTCCATTTGATTGATTGTTATCCAAGCATTTACTGTTTTGGAATTGGTTCTCTTTGGATCATTCTCTATTTACAAAAAAGCACAGAGTCGCAATACTCTGTTTAGTCCTTGTGAATAGTGAAGGATAGGTAACGCAGGCTTTTGCCCCCGTTGTAATCCGTCGTGCCTATTTTTATCCCTCATTTGATTGATTGTTTGACCGAACATTGATCGTTCGGAATTGGTTCTCTTTGGGTTATTCTCTATTCACAAATAAGCACAGGGTCGCAATACTCTGTTTAGTCTTTGCGAATAGTGAAGGATAGGTAGTGCAGACTTTTGTCCCCTTTGCAACCCGTCATGCCTATCTTTGCCCCGTTTGTTGGTAGGTGGTTCAGCCCGGACCGTTTATTAGAGGTAGATCATCTGGCTCCGCCGGAGGACGCCCCTAATAAAAAGGACATAAATATATATATATAAAAATTTAGCGGGTTAGTCGCTGTATCGTGCTAGCAAGCAAAAACATAAAAATCGTTAGGAAAACCAAAAGGAATCGAGTAAAATCAGTAGGCCACTGATGGGATCTCTTTTCTGACCTTGCTAAAATAGAAACATTAGGCACAACCCCTCATGAGAAATATGAAACTAATGAGAAGAATCGAGCTCGACGCCATGATGGCTGCAAGACAGCTCGGCTCCACCGCCCACCCCGCCCAAATAACGACAAACCCTATGCAAGCATTATAAATATATACAACACTCCAGCAAAGTAACATGTTAAAACTTTTTATTAAACAACTATTTAAAACTTTTTATTAAACAACTATTTACATGGCAGCCGGCTGCAACAACAAACCCAACGCATTCGCCGTCTGCTTAACGCTGTTCCTGTCCCGCCTTCAATGTTGGGCTACTTTGAGCTACTTTTTAGTAGGCTTTGGGCTATAAAAAGTCTACAAAAGCCATCAGCCGGAGAGGTAGCGTCGGTAGCGGCCCGTTGAGCGAATAGGCCGGAGGCTACCCAACGCGCCAAGACCTTGCTGGCAGCCATCGGCCGAAGAGGTCGTCGGGTGGATGGCCCGGAAGCACCACGGCCACGATGTTGTTGTACGGGCCTTCCCATTCGTCCGCCCTGAGGTGGCATCCGGACGGCGTGGGGTGCGCCGGGAGGGAGAGGCGGCGCGAACGAGCCTCCCCACCTCCCCAGGTGGAGGTGCCTCAGCTACACCACAGTGCCTCACTCGGCCAACTGAATTGCGCCCGCTCTTGCGGCACAGTGCCCCGCTCGGCCAGCTGAGTTGCGCCCGCTCTGGCGGAACAGTGTCTCATCCACCATCCAGCTGAATTGCACCCGCTCTTGCGGTGCAGCGACAGGCGGCTGCCACGGAGCTCACAAAATGGCAGCCGACACCCCGGATTTGGGCCTGGTCCATTGGAGTGGCGCTGGGCTGCCTTGGAACTCGGATGCTTGCCTGCTCGGGCATGGGCCCCACTCTTGAAGACGTCCTCTCAGTTTTAAAAATTCTTCGAAAGTCACTGGCCCTCGGCTCCCGCAGGCTTCCGGTGGGGGCCACCGCCACTGCTGCTCGACTATCCCCCATGAATATGCCACTGCCCCGGGCGACCGCCACCTTATCCACATCTGGTATCGGAGGAAAGACTGATTCAACGTGTCGGTGGAGGGATACACCTGCTGTCCCGCTCTCCGGAGTGGCCACAACATTGTCACAAGATGGTGGGGCTCTCGTGCTGACACCGGCCTTTGTACTGCCAAACTCGATCAGCTCCGGTGGGACCTCAGCGGACCCGGTAGGGAAGATTTTGCCTTCCTCGCCTTTAAGCCACAGTCCACGCCGCTTGTCCTCTCTGTTGGCGCTAACGAACTTTTTTGACTACCGAAAGGGATTCTGGTCCGGCCGCTAGTTGTCGGAGGCATTTGAACTATACTCTGGACCCACTCGGCCACGCCCCAAAATGGCGCCAGTATGGGCGAGACTTGCAACTCCTTATGACGTTTTAGCTGCGTAGCCTTGATATTATGGGATATGTATACGGTCCTTGAGCACGTGGCGGGCGGGGAAGGGTACTGACTGGGCATGCGGACAACCCTGCTGATATTGGTTCTTATTCACTATTGATTATTGTATTTTCGAAGTAATGCTACTCATGATGCTCGCCCATGGTATGCGTATAAACGATTTTATTGTAACTAATCTTGTTTTACTTTCAATTATAAAATCAACCTTCATTGATCCTGCAACCATTTGTCTCGTTTGAGTTTTTACAGATAAAATGAAGCAATTTTGGTTATGAAAAATTAGAAAGGCATGGTACATACGTACAATGCGAAAAGAATAGTCAAGATCTGTCGTATTTTTGCATTCCTGCAGCATAAGCAATAGGTAAAAGGCTCGGATATTTAGATATATCTATGAATGGGACGATAGACCAGTCCCTCTGGGCTGCAATGCCGAGATGCAAGGTACTGCTTCCCACAGAAGATAAGTTAGGCACATGGTAGGTAAAAACATTTTCGTGTCTTTGCGCGCTGATGTGCTTTGTACGCTGTCACCCCCCCCTTCTCTTTCTCTGCAGGTTAATATCGGAATTTCAGCTGGAGTATGGAGAAGACCCAGAATGCACCGTGTTACACGCAGAAAGAGGAAGAATTGTATGGTATGAATGCACGCGTGGGCCCCGATTTGTGTTGTATGAATGCTCATGTGTGGCGCATGTCTGGGTTGACGGACACATTTTTTTTGGATGACTGAGATATGGATCGAGCGGTTAATGGAATAAGAAAAACAAGCCCGAACATGGTACCTGCATGTGAAGGACGAGAAAGAATATAGCACTTACCCTACCTAGGAACGACTCTCTCTCTCCCTCTCTGGAGCTAGTGAATGGGAGAGTGGCCTACGCCAGAAACTTGAAGGGTTATTGCAGTACCTCGGACCCCAACCGATATCCCAAATGAACGCCCTAAATGACGCGCACCAGTGAGTCAACTTAATGTGCAGACTAGATTAGAAAAGTTAAGGATACCCGGGTTGGGATTCATCTAAAATCCCCCCTCAGACCCGGAAATTAGGGATATTGTCATGTTTTAGATACACCCCCTCTTCTTCCATCCTCATAAGAAAGTCAGAATTGCACCATCGCACATCCGACGGACACCCCTCCTTTACCTCAACTCGGATCGACATTTGCTAGATGTTGGAAGGCCCCACCGTGAGTATAAGCACGACTGGACCAGTGTCCGACCAATTAAAAGGAGTAAGTATTTATTGAAGCGAGGTTACCAACAGAAATTGTCTGCTATTAGGAAGGAAGGAGAACGAAGAGCTCGACCCCCGAATGAATTAAATGGAGTACTGAAAATATGCAACACGCATGAAAAGGCTCTTTCGCCAAAAATAGCCCTCTGTTTTATCTTAAGTTTTCATACTTGATGTATGTACTGTCGCACCCTATCTGGTATTTGTGTTTACGTAAACTATGAATTTATGTTTTCCCTCAGCTTGTGTTCTTTTTTTCGTGAAACTGACCCGTACTGATCTATATGTGTGTGCACTGAATAGCCTATTATTGTACACGTCTCTCCCTCTCTCCCCCTCTTTTTATGTTGTACATGTACTAATAGCCTATTTGGTACGCACGACTCTCTCTCCCTCTGAGGGCTCCCTCGCTCCCTTTTGAATAAATGACGACACTGTACCTCGCCGGTACGGGAATAATTGGCTCTTAGACACGACAGTGTTTGAACAAATTGACAGAAACAAAACGATCGTATTTTTGCCATAGTACTGCCTCTCCTTTCTGTAAAATGATGAAACTTAATTGGCCGAGAAAGAAAGGACAGGTGAGACGACTGAAGTCCCCTAATCTGACCCTTAAAAAGGGAACTATATGTCAGTGGCTTTTGTCTTAAGTACTTTGGTGACACCACCCTCATCGTTCGGATTACCTCCGCCCATTGCACAAAAATAGAATGTCCGATACGTCCCGTTCCTCCAGAATGGTCCCAGTTCTGTACCAGCCGTCCCAGAAAATCTTAAAGACTGTGGCTATAGTCCCATGATAACAGCATTTCACAATTTTTATAAATTAACAGACCTTGAAGAAACATATAGCTCAACAGGATTTGTTTTAGACAAACGCGAGTCTCTACTGAAGGAGCCGGTTTGAATTCGATAAACTATGTAATTTTTAGACATCAGACTTCTTGCCACGTTTGCAACTATAACAAGAGTAAAACGCCAGACAGACGTGTTGTTTGAAAATAAAAATGCTTGCCAACCTGCACTACAGCAATGATGCATGAGTTAACAACATACACCGATGTAAGGATTACTAAGCATTCACCCTATCGTGACCAATGAATGTTTCCCCAACTACTTGGGGTTGGGAGAGAAATTAAAGTGTGTAAACATCTTCCCCTGCCAATTCTCTAAAAATTGTGTTTTTTTATATACTCATTCAAGGATAACGTGCAGTCGTCAGGAGGAGAGAGGCCGGATGTGACGCACAGCCTGGCTGCAGATCGGGGAAAATCTATGACCTCGACCTAGGGGGAGCCGCAGAGCAAAGAGTTGCGGGACAAGGCACCGTTCTCAGCGTGGAAAGTGAAGGAAAGAAGGGCCACCCAGAAGCCCCTGCACGTTGATGAGCTCGTGTCGAAAGTCCCAGCCCATTGTGCCCGATTGATTGGCCCGCTTGCTTGAAATTTCTGCCCTCCTTGGTCCGTTTCAGATCTGATCCCACTCCACCCTCTCTTCCCTCGGCCTCCCAAAGCACGCCCCCATAACCCCCCCCCTTTTTCATATGGAATTTTTGAACTTGACTCTGAGGACAAACACAGGACTGTGGTCCAAGAGCAAAGAATGGCCACACCCTGCAACGCGAGATCTGAAGTAGAGCCGGACGCGTAGCTCCACCGCCGGTGCTCAACAGCGCCAACGAAAGAGGAAGAACGATGAGAGCCTACCAGTGATGGCTCGCTGTAAAAAGACACTGGACAGACGAACCCTTTTTGAACATTGCCACCCCTTGACTGTCCCTTGTCAAGTTGAATTTCTCTCCCAACCGCTTCATATTGATTACCACCCAATTGAGTTTTCATAACCTTACATCGGTCGCTTTTCAATTGTACAAGGATAACTAAGAAGGCGTTAACCCTGTACCTTGATGATTGTAGAACACCAGTTATGCACATGAACATGTTGTTTAGTTTTGATCCCCATGGAGTCCAGACCTCAAGTGATAATAACCCTTATTCTGCCAGAACATTTTCTGTATGACATCATGCTTGTATTTGAACGAATTTCCTGCATCGTCTAAATAATGTCCCCGTCTCCAAGGTCTGACGTATGACACAGCTAATGTAATTTTATATGCACTGCCTCCTCGCCTATCGCATTGACTACCTGTGGTTATGTACAATTCTGTCAACATTTATAGTAGGATTCTTTCCATCTGCCCGTAATGCATATGGGCTACCAAAGACCTCGATAGACAGCCCAGCCACATACCTCCCTTATTAGTATACCTAAAATGTCAGATTGTACGTCCTTACCTCAGACATGAACAGAAATGAACTTACTCATGATAAAAACTGGGGACTGTGGAAAATGACTAAAATCGGTATACATAAGCGGCGTTCATTTATGTTCACCACAGCCACTGTTGAAAGTAGAACGACAATCATGAAAACAGTAGCCACGCCATCTTGTCCCTTTTAGGCCCCATCGCGAAAGTAGGTGGCAGCCATTTTTGTGTCACGACCTCTCTGCCCACTGTCAATAGCCTGCGCGCCTCTCCCCCTCACACCCCAGCCTCGCAAGCATTCCCCCGCGCCCCGGCAGCCCCCGGTTTCTCCTGCTTGGACCATAAGCGCACCTCTAGTACGACCCTGTCTCCGAGCCACATCCCGTGCTGAACCCCCTCGCTCTTTCATCTCATTCAAAGAACAGGCCCTTTTTTTGATAACCTCTTCCTCCCTGCCCGATTGTCCAGCCCGATCCCAGGCCATCACCTAGCCCGGCAGATGTAGTTTATTGCCCCCTACAGTAGGGCCCCGCCTCACATCAAAGGAGCGGTGGTTAATCAATACCCTCACACCTCCAGATCCGACCGATCGCCCCCTTTCCCGTTCCCAGCAGAATGTCCAGCTGCGCGACAACCACCACATGCTGAGGTTGAGGTGGGAACTCTACTGTAAATGTTTGTGGGAACGGGGGTGAAGCGGGGATTCCGAGGATGTCTTTCCGTACATCAAGTATTGACAAGAATGTGTTTCATGTAATAAAGCAATAAACCTGTGTATAAGAGGCCAGGCCTCAAGGATGCGGGAAGAGCACCTCGAGAAGATACCCTGTTGTCTGATTTGACGTGTTCTGCTCCGTCGGAATAAACTCCTGTTTCCTGCCTTCTGTCTCCAACGCCTGCCTCTTTGTTTGGTAATCTCGAATGGTATGAGAAGCTGCTAACGCCGGGCAAATACTGAAGGGTTCTTGGTCGAATTCGGCCCTACCTTTCGACAAGCCCCCGGGGGGAGCGCTGATGCTCCCCCCCTGGGGCATCAATTGTTGTGCCTTTACCTGGGGTGGCAGCGGAAGACTTTCCGCTGCCACCCCGGGCTCCCCCCACGCTTCCTGGTGACGTCGGCGCGCGCCGACGTCATCAGGAAGCGCTGGACGCGCTGGAATCCATTTCTTTCCAGCGCGTCCAGGACAAAGGTTGGTGTTTGGTCTCCGGTGGGGTAGGGGGGCGTTTTTCGGTGCCTTGAGGCATCGGGGGGAGGAAACAGTGTTTCCTCTCCCCTGATGTCCCAATGCACGGCATTCCAGGTGCACGATCGCGCACAGCGTCGCGATCGTGCACCAGGAATGCCCCACTAGACACCAGATTGTTTGTTTTGGGCAAATTGTGTGTAGGAAGCGACCCCATGGGCAAGGGTCGCTTCCTTTTGGGGGCAAAAATATTTACAGACTTTCCTGCCCCCCCCTGGGGCAGATCGGCAGTTTTTTTGGCCGATCTGTACCCAGGGGGGGGGGGAGGCAGAAAAGCCCACTAGAGCCAGAGATTACTCTCTTTTTCAAAATCGGAAGTGACCCCTTGGGCAAGGGTCGCTTCCTTTAGGGATCAAAATAATTTTCAGACTTTTTTGCCTCCCCTGGGGCAGATCGGCCATTTTTGTGGCTGATCTGCACCCAGGGGGGGCAGAAAAGCCCACTAGAGCCAGGGATTACTTTTGTTTTCAAAATCGGAAGCAACCCCTTGGGCAAGGGTCACTTCCTTTAGGGTGCAAATTAATTTTCAGACTTTTCTGCCCCCCCTGGGGCAGATCGGCTAGTTTTTTTGGCCGATCTGCACCCAGGGGGGTCAGAAAGGCCCACTAGAGCCAGGGATTTTCAATTCCTTCAAAATTGGAAGCATCGCCCTGGGCAAGGGTCCCTTCCTAAGGGGGTAAATATTTTTTCAGACTTTTCTGCTCTCCCTAAGGACAGATAGGCCATTTCTGTTGGCCAATTCTGAACCCAGGGAAAATCCCACTAGAGCCAGGGAATTTTTTTTTAGCAAAATTGGAAGCGACCCCTTGGGCAAAGGAACTTACTTGGGCCCTTTTTTTTTTGTAGTATATTCTGCCCCCTCTGGGGGCAGATTGTTTTTTTAATTTTGCCTTTCTGCCCCCAGGAGGGGCAGAAAACTCCACTAGACATCAGGGAATTCTTTTATTTTTTAATGGAAGCGACCCCTTGAGCAAGGGTCGCTTCCTGGGGGCCCAATTTGAAAATAAATATTGTGCTTGCTTCCAGGGGACATATATTTTTTTATGTGTTATCAGCCTTTCTGCCCCCATTTTTTGTAGCGACAGAGCCTGTGACATAGCTTGTTATAATGTGTATTGTTTTTCTTGTAAAGTGTAATGTTTTAATTTCCCTTTTTTTGTTCTTGTTCTAGGCTTTTGCTCTTTAGACTGTTGGAGTGTGCGGTTTTGTTACTGGTGGTTCTGCTGTTTGTGTAGTTGCATTTGTTTGGTAAGAGACCTTTTTTGTGCTATTTCAATGTAAATGTGTTTCTTGCAAAATGTGTAATAATACCAGTATGTTCTGTTCTTTTTTTTGTGATTGTAAAACATGGTTTGCATTTGTGCTTGTTGTGTATTTTTTTTCTGTACATTTGTTTTTTTTCTTCTTTTAGTGGGATATCGTTGACTATTTGCTGTGTCTTTGCAGAGTAGGTGCTGGTGAGTTTGGCTGTATTTTGTAAGTGAATTGTATAGTTATTCAGTTTATAGATCTTTGTGATAAAGGCTTACATTTTTTTACCTACTTTGCCCAGTGTTGGTTGTTGAGTTGTTTGTGCAGTCTCCTTTCTTTGTGAGGATAATGGCTAGCCACCGGGTTACTGCTCAGCAAATTGTTGGAATGCTTTTTGATTCTTCCTCTGACCATGGTCCAGAGACTGATTCTGAGCCAGAGGTGGGAGGTGAAGATTCAGGTAGTGAGTTTTCTCTGCACATGGCTACATCTGATGATGAAGATACTCCGAGTGTTGATGAAGCTACTTTTGGTGTGGATGAAGTGCCTGTGGTTGCGGTGGACATTGCTGTGCCAATAGTGCGGCAAGAGGCATCTGGGCTGCAGCCTGGGACCAGTTGGTGTAGTGAGACAAGAGGCAGCTGGTCGGCAGCCTGTGGCTGCAAGACTTGACGTTGAAAGTTCTAACCTCTGGGTTGCACCAGGCATGGTGCAGCCGGCATTGCCTGAATTTACTGGTGTTCCAGGGTGTAGGGTGAACACTGAAAACTTTTTGCCAATTGATTTTTTCAAGTTGTTTATGGATGATGTGTTTTTGGCTGAGATTGTAGAGCAGACTAATTTGTATGCTGAACATTTTTTGAGGGTGAACAGTGCCAGCCTTAAGCCCCACGCTAGAGCTACCCGGTGGACTCCCACAAATTTGGAGGAGATGAAAAAGTTTTTGGGTTTCACTTTTTTGATGGGCTTGCTTAGGAAACCATCAATGGCTTCATATTGGTGTACTAGTCCCTTGATGGCAACAGCTATATTTCTGGCAGTCATGAGTCGTGATAGGTATTTGGTTCTGCTTCGGATGCTGCATTTTCTTGACAATAGTTCTACTTTGAAATGAAATGAAAATGTGTTTTGTAAAGCGCAAATAGCTGCCCAGACGCGTCCACTGCTTTGGCACGAGATCACCCTGATTGTGACCGTCTTTTCAAGATTCGGCCTGTCATTGATCATTTTGTTGATCGATTTCCTGAGATCTTTTATCCTGGGAAAGAAATTGCAGTGGATGAGTCTTTGCTGTTGTTCAAGGGCCGCTTGGTATTTCGGCAATACATTCCTAGTAAGAGGGCATGCTATGGAATTAAGCTTCATATGCTGTGTGACAGTCAGACTGGATTCGCTCTAATTCCTGGGTGTACACCGGTAAGGAATCCAGGATTAACCCCCCTGGTTGTCCGTCGACTTTTGGAGTGACTGAGAAAATTGTGTGGGAACTTGGTCGTGGATTTTTTAACAAAGGCCATCATTTATATGTAGATAACTTCTACACTGGTGTGCGGTTGTTTAGGGAATTGGCCAAAGTGGACACTGTTGCTTGTGGCACAATCCGCTCAAACCGTAAAGGTTTCCCAAAAGAACTTGTTTGTCAAAAGCTTGCTCGGGGGCAGTGCAGTGCAGTGCGTTGTGAGGAGCTTCTAGCTGTGAAGTTTTCAGACAGGAGAGATGTCTACATGTTGTCTTCCATACATGATGAAAGCACTGAACCGGTGACTGTTTGGGGTCAGGTTGCAGAAGCGCGCAAACCTGTGCGCATAATGGACTATAATAGGCACATGGGTGGTGTTGATAAAGTAGATCAGAGGTTGGAACCGTATGCTGCTCTTCGTAAGGCTTACATTTGGTACAAGAAGTTGGCTATCCATCTTTTCCACTTGGCAACCTTTAATGCTTTTGTTGTGTTCCAGAATTCTTGTCCCCAGTCAAAGATGACTTTTGTAAAGTTTCAGGAGTCTGTGATAGGCAGCCTTGTTTTAGTAGAACAGGCAAGTGTTCCTAGAGTTGGAGTGGTGGAGTATGTTGCCAGATTGAAAGATCGCCACTTTCCTGATCAAATTCCTCCTACAACCTCAAAAGACTTTCCCAGTCGGAGATGTAGAGTCTGTTGGCGAAGAGGTTTGCGGAAGGAGGTTCGTATGTACTGCCCCGACTGCCCTTCAAACCCTGGGCTGTGTGTACCTGCTTGTTTTAGATTGTACCACACGCAAAATAATTTTTGGGAGCATCCATGAGTGGTAAAGTGAACTGTTTGATCTTTATTCTTTAAAACTTATTGTTCAGTTTCAAAGTTGCCATTTGTGTAGTGTTTTTAGATTTAGTTGTTGTGTTAGTAGATTTGTATCAATTTGCAATGTGTTTTTGTTTTTTATTTGTTTTGAAAAAAAACTAAAGTATGATGTTGGTTTGCCTGTAGTGTCCATTGTCTGACGGTGTGCATGGGTTGGCGCTTGGCTGGCGGTGTCTCTGGACTGGTGCTTGTCTGGCGGTGTCTGTGGACTGGTGCTTGGCTGGCGGTGTGCGTGGTCTTGCGCTTGCCTGGTGGTGTGTTGGGATTGGTGCTTGGCTGGTGGTGTGCCTGGGCTGGAGCTTGGCTGGCGGTGTGTGTGGAGTGGCGTTTGCCTGGTGGTGTGTGTGGACTGGTGTTTGGCTGGTGGTGTGTGTCGTCTGGTGTTTGGTTGGTGGTGTGCATGGTCTTGCGCTTGCCTGTTGGTGTGTTTGGATTGGTGCTTGGCTGGTGGTGTGCCTTAACTGGTGCTTGGCTGGCTGTGTGTGTGGAGTGGTGCTGTCCTGGCGGTGTGTGTGGACTGGTGTTTGGTTGGCGGTGTGCATGCTCTTGCGCTTGCCTGGTGTTGTGTTTGGATTGGTGCTTGGCTGGTGGTGTGCCTGGACTGGTGCTTGGCTGGCGGTGTCTGTGGACTGGTGCTTTCCTGGCGGTGTGTGTGTAGACTGGTACTTGGCTGGCGGTGTGCGTCGTCTGGTGCTTAACTGGTGGTGTGTGTGGTCTGGTGCTTGGCTGGTGGTGTGCGTGGACTGGTGCTTGGCTGGCGGTGTATGGGAAGTGACTTAATGCTGGTTACTACACACAGTGCTAGTTGTGCGCCACTCCATGTAATCCATGAGTTTGTGTAGTTGCTGTGTCAGGAATGTGGGCGTGTGAAAGTGATGGGCCCTTGATTGGCGTTGTCTGCTGGTGGAAGTGTAGTAATGTGATGGGCCCACGGCTGGCGGTGTGAATGTTTTGTATGTGTCACATGTATGAAAGGTGTATGAATGGCCTGTAAAGCGGTTGGTGCCTTGTCGTGGCTTTATAGCTCACGAGCTGTGAGTCAATGGTTCAGTTTCTTGTCCTTTCCATTATTAACAGTGTATTTCATTTTTTGTGAAATCACTTGCTAATACAATGGTATATACTGAACCATCACTCACCCTCGTGACAAATCCAACCAGTATGTGTGTGTGTTTCAATACTTCATGTCTGTGTATTTTTTTTTTTTTTTTTTTTGAAGCAGGACTTTTTTGTAAATGTTGGATGTGTTGCTTTTGTGCCTGGTGGTGTGAATGGTCTTCTGTGAGTCAGGTAGGAAAGGTGTGTGAATGGCCTGTAAAGCGGTTGGTGCCTTGAAGTGGCTTTACAGCTCACGAGCTGCGAGCCATTGGTTCAGTTTTTTTGTCCATGTAATTAACAGTGCATTTCATTTTTGTGAAATCTCTTGTTAATAAAATTATATATACTGAACCATCACTCGCCCTCGTGCCAAATCCAACCAGTATGTGTGTGTGTTTGAGGAATAGATGGCTGTGTAGGGATCTTGTTTTTCTTAGTCTCTGTGCCAAGGTGTACATTCCGCTTACGAATAACCTACCAATTGTAGATATTCTTGAAAACCCATGGGACTACATGGTGATGTCTCTCTGGTGAAATCTAACAATTAATTGTATTCACAATATCCTGCAAAACTCACAATGTCCGTCATATTTTCCTTGCAATATTGCGCCCAAATTGTCACGCTGCACAAGTAAACAACTAATTTTGTCAAAACTAATTGGTTTAGCTAGGGGGGGTCACATGGGTTTTTCACTCCTTGCTCGGTTGTCATCTAGGGAAACCTAGCATTCCCACACATTTTTGGAAGTTAGACATCCGAGGGCTTTCAAGGGCATATGGCTTGCATGGTTCCTCCAACGTTCCTTTTCTCAGAATCCCTAGCAAACTTTAAATGTAGCTGAAATAATTAATTTTTTTCAAACTTTTATGTGTTTAAAAGTGTGGCATCACTGGGCTCACACATATTTCCATCCACCCCACGTTCCCCCAGGTCTCATGAAAAAAATGGTACCTCACTTGCCTGAGTCTGCCTAGTGCCTGCGAAAGGAAACAGCGCAAAACGCAACGTGGTCGCACCGGAATTTTCGCAGCGCAAACAGGCCCTTTTGTGGCAAAGTGCCTACCTTTTGTTTTTTAACCCTAGCTCTGCCGGCACCTAGAGAAACCTAGCAAACCTATACATTTTTGAAAACTAGAAACCCAGGGGAATTCAGGATGGGGTGAATCAACTGCCTCCCACCAGGTTCTGTTACCCAGAATCCCTTGCAAACCTAAACAATTGACAAAAAAACACATTTTGCTCACATTTCTTTGGTGGAAAGTTCCGGAATCTGCATGGATCAACAAATTTCCACCCACCCCGCGTTCCCACAGGTCTCCTGAAAAAAATGGTACCTCACTTGCGTGGGAAGGCATAGTGGCTGCAACAGGAAAAGGCTCAAATCGTACTGTGGATAATGTAAAATACCCGATAGCAAAATTACCTTCTTTTTGGGGGGGCACCTGAGTTTTTGGCCCGGGGCTCGGCGGCAAACTTGTGAAACTACCAAACCCAAACAGTTCTGAAAACTAGACACCCGGGGGAGTCCAGGGAGGTATGGCATGCGTGGGTCCCCCAATGTTTTCTTACCCAGAATTCCTTTCATACTTTAAATTTAGGTAAAAAAAAATCACTTTTCCAAACTTTTTTGCGTGGGATCTCCATGCCGGCACAAATGTCCTACCACCCAGCGCCCTTGTTCTCCCGAGTAAAATGATACCTCACTTGTGTGGGTGGGCCTAAGCAGAACAGGCCAAAAATATATTTGTAAGAAATTGTAGCATTCAGGATTGACAAATTAAGCACAGAGAATTCAACTGTTTTGGGGTCATCCTAGTCACAGGCCTTTGGCCCACCCACACAAGTGAGGTATCATTTTACTCGGGAGATCAAGGTGAACGCTGGGTGGTAGAACATTTGTACCGGCACGGAGATCCCACGCAAAAATGTTTGGAAAAGTGTTTTTTAACCTAAATTTAAGGTTTGCAGGGATTTCTGGGTAGGAAAACATTGGGGGACCCACGCATGCCATACCTCCCTGGACTCCCCCAGGTGTCTAGTTTTCAGAACTGTTTGGGTTTGGTAGTTTCCAAAGATGCCTGCTGAGCCCTGGGTCAAAAGCTCAGGTCACCCCCCGAAAAAATAAGGTAGTTTTGCTAAAGGTAATTATTAAGTCTCCACCGTACAAATTGGGCCTTTTCCTGTTGCAGCCACTATGCCTACCCACACAAGTGAGGTACCATTTTTATCGGGAGACCTGGGGGAACGCGGGGTGGGTGGAAATTTGTTGATCCACGCAGAGTCCAGAACTTTCCACCACAGAAATGTGAGGAAAATGCATTTTTTTGTCCATTTTTTAGGTTTGCAAGGGATTCTGGGTAACAGAACCTGGTAGGAGGCAGTTGAGTCACCCCATCCTGAATTTCCCTGGGTGTCTAGTTTTAAAAAATGTATAGGTTTGCTAGGTTTCCCTATGGACCGGCCGAGCTACGGTTCAAAAACTGGCCCGTTTTCACTGCGATATTGCGGTGCGAACACATTGTGTTTTGCGCTGTTTCCTGTCGCAGGCACTAGGCAGACCCAGGCAAGTGAGGTACCATTTTTTTTGGGAGACCTGGGGGAACACGGGGTGGGTGGAAATTTGTTGATCCACGCAGATTCCAGAACTTTCCACCACAGAAATGTGAGGAAAATGCATTTTTTGTCCATTTTTTAGGTTTGCAAGGGATTCTGGGTAACAGAACCTGGTGGGAGGCAGTTGAGTCACCCAATCCTGAATTTCCCTGGGTGTCTAGTTTTCAAAAATGTATAGGTTTGCTAGGTTTCTCTAGGGGCCGGCCGAGCTAAGGTTAAAAAATTAAAGGTAGACACTTTGCCAAAAAAGGGCCCGTTTTCACTGCAATATTGCGGTGCGAACACATTGAGTTCTGCGCTGTTTCCTGTCGCAGGCACTAGGCAGACCCAGGCAAGTGAGGTACCATTTTTTTGGGGAGACCTGGGGGAACATGGGGTTGGTGGAAATTTGTTGATCCACGCAGATTCTAGAACTTTCCACCACAGTAATGTGAGGAAAATGCATTTTGTTTGTCCATTTTTTAGGTTTGCAAGGAATTCTGGGTAACAGAACCTGGTGGGAGGCAGTTGAGTCACCTTATCCTGAATTCCCCTAGGTGTCTAGTTTTCAAAAATGTATAGGTTTGCTAAGTTTCCCTAGGGGCCGGCCGAGCTAAGGTTAAAAAACGAAAGGTAGACACTTTGCCAAAAAAGGGCCCGTTTTCACTGCGAAATTGCGGTGCGAACACGTTGCGTTTTGCGCAGTTTCCTGTCGCAGGCACTAGGCAGACCCAGGCAAGTGAGGTACCATTTTTTTTGGGAGACCTGCAGGAACGCGGGGTGGGTGGAAATTTATTGATCCACGCAGATTCCAGAACTTTCCACCACAGATATGTGAGGAAAATGCTTTTTTAAGACAATTTTTTAGCTTTGCAAGGGATTCTGGGTAACAGAACATGGTGGGAGGCAGTTGAGTCACCCCATCCTCAATTCCCCTGGGTGTCTAGTTTTCAGAAATGTATAGGTTTGCTAGGTTTCCCTAGGTGCTGACAGAGCTAGGCTTCAAAAACAAAAGGTAGGCACTGTGCCAAAAAAGGGCCCGTTTTCACTGCGAAATTGCGGTGCGAACACGTTGCATTTTGCGCTGTTTCCTGTCGCAGGCACTAGGCAGACCCAGGCCAGTGAGGTACCATTTTTCTCGGGAGCCCTGGCATATCGATGGGTGGGTGAAAATTCATTGATCCACGCAGATTCCACAACTTTCCTCCTCAGAAATGTGAGGAAAATGCACTTTTTTTGTCAATTATTTAGCTTTGCAAGGGATTCTGGGTAACAGAACCTGGTGGGAGGCAGTTGAGTCACCCCATCCTGAATTCTCCCGGGTGTCTACTTTTCAAAAATGTATAGGTTAGCTAGGTTTCCCTAGGTGCCGGAAGAGCTAGGGTTAAAAAACTACAGGTAGGCACTTAGCCAAAAAAGGACCAGTTTTGACTGCGAAATTGAGGTGCGACCACGTTGCGTATTGTGCCGTTTCCTGTCGAAGGCACTAGGCAGACCCAGGCAAGTGAGGTACCATTTTTTTCGGGAGACCTGGGGAAACGCGAGGTGGGTGGAAATTTGTTAATCCACGCAGATTCCAGAACTTTCCACCACAGAAATGTGAGGAAAATGCGTTTTTTTGTCCATTTTTTAGGTTTGGAATTGATTCTGGGTAACAGAACCTGGTTGGAGGCAGTCGAGTGACCCCATCCTGAATTCCCCTGGGTGTCAACTTTTAAAAAATGTATAGGTTTGCTAGGTTTCACCAGGTGCCGGCAGAGCTAGGGTGCAAAAACTACAGCTAGGCACTTTGCCAAAAAAGGGTCAATTTTTCACTGCAAAATTGAGGTGTGACCATGTTGCATTTTGCGGCGTTTCCTGTCGCAGGCACAAGGCTGACCCACACAAGTGAGGTACCGTTTTTATCGGGAAACTTAGGGTAATTCAGATTTGTAAATCAACTGTTATTACCTATTGAGTTTTTATGCATTTCTCCCTTCCCAATGAAAGACATTGTGTAAAAAAAAAATCTTTTTGAAAAATGACCAATAATTCAAATGCTAGTATGAGTATTACCAATTTTGAAAATGTACAAATATATACTGTTTCTAAACTCTATAATTTGTACCCAATTCAGAAATACATAGGTGTCTTTCAAACCGATTTTTCCATGTATACATTTTCCAAGAATAAGTGCTCTATACCCAGTAAATAATAAAATAACCCTGAAAGTTGCTGCTCAGTTGGATTCATCGGGTTCTTGGTGAAACTATCCCCACAACCAGGAAGGTCACACAGATGTAACGGTATATTGCTTTCAAAGAGCTGTCAAAATTACAATAAGTTATAGGTAACAACGTTGAGACAAAAGGCTGTTTTTTTCAACTAATTTCAATTATTCCAATATTTAAATGTTAGTTCTATAAAGAAACCTTCATGGATTTAGACAAATGACCCCTTTGTGAATTCAGAATTTTGTCTAACTTTCGAAAATGTATAGCTTTTTAGGATCCATTATTGCTTTCAAACTCAATTCTACCATTAACTGGAAGGAGGTTGAAAGCTCTAAAAATAGCAAAAATAGGCTATGTCCCAGAAAAATGCCAAAACTGTGTGAAAAATGTTGGCTCTCTGACAAAAGACTGTCATTCCCTAAAAGCTGAGAAAATGGAGATTTCAGCCCCACAAACCCTTTTTGATAACATTTGCAGGGAAAAACCCAGAGGCTTTCATTTGCAGCCCGTTTTTCCCAATTTTCTGAAAAAACTAACATTTCACTGTATTTTGCTTAATTTCTGAGACCCCTTCAAGGGAATCCACAAACCGTGGACACCTTTAGAATCCACATGATGTTGGAAGAAAAGGACGCAAATTTGGCGTGGATACCTTATGTGGTCAAAAAGTTACAGGGGCCTAAGCGCGCACCACCCCAAATCGCCAAAAAAAGGCTTAGCACAGGAGGGGAAAAGGCCTAGCAGCGAAGGGGTTAAGCTTGTCAGCTAAACGTAAAAAGGCACTTCCCCAGGCCACTTTCATTTAGTCCAGCACGAGTTCCTTTCTGCACGCATCACCTCGAAGGTTCCCATGTGTTTGCACCACCCTCAGTGGTTGTTTTTGGTTTTTAGCAACATCCTGAAGTAGCTGGGGTCTGATCACGTAGGATAGATGTTTTCACTATGACTTAAGCCTTGTTTGTGACTGCGGTCCTGGTTGTCTGCGAGGCACATTGCGTTTTTCTGAAAGCTTTGTCTCTGTGCAACAGTTGCCACAATTATGTAATCAGCCTTGTTTTAGCTTTGATGTGGTGGCGAAGCCTATTGCGATTTCTTTATAAGTTTTCTGGATTTAGCCAACACACCCTTAACATGTCTACCCCCGGATTTTGATTTATTTTACTATGCCGCAGTGCGCGAATTAACGAAAGCGTGAGAAAGTAGGACACGACTGCTGTGCTTATTTATATATTTAACGTGCCCTGCGTTGCTTGGAGTATATACAACAGAAGAGCTTAAAGGGACACACAACGGAGTTTAATTAAGATAGGGAGGGCATATTTTTACCAAGCTCTGTTGCACCACGCAGACCACCATACCATGAGTCAGGGGCATAACGCAGGCCCCTGCTGCCACAAGTTGCCTTCTCTCCCCTTCTTACAGCAGAGTGCACACACAACCCAGTGTTTCCCCATGTTGCCGAACCGGTGCCTCTAAACCCCACCCCCCATGTGCAAATCACTCTTGCCCTTCAACTGTGGCCGTCGCGCCACACAGTGCCTGGCACCGCAACTCTGTCTATCTATCTATTGCCCTCACTCTATCTATCTATCTCTCTTTCTATCTCTCTATCTATCTCTCTATCTACCTATCTACCTATCTACCTATCTACCTATCTACCTATCTATCTATCTATCTATCTATCGCCCTCACTCTATCTATCTATCTATCTATCTATCTATCTATCTATCTATCTATCTATCTATCTATCTATCTATCTATCTATCTATCTATCTATCTATCTATCTATCTATCTATCTATCTATCTATCTATCTATCTATCTATCTATCTATCTATCTATTGACCTATCTATCTATCTATTTATCTACCTATCTATCTATCTATCTATCTATCTATCTATCTATCACCCTCACTCTATCTATCTATCTATCTATCTATCTATCTATCTATCTATCTATCTATCTATCTATCTATCGCCATCACTCTTGCCCTTCATCTGAGGCCGTCGCGCCCCACAGTGCCCGGCACCGCAACTCTATCTATCTATCTGTCGCCCTCACTCTTATCTATCTATCCATCTATCTATCTATCAATCTATCTATCGCCCTCACTCTATCTATCTATCGCCCTCACTCTATCTATCTATCGCCCTCACTCTATTTATCTATCGCCCTCACTCTAACTTTAGCCCTCACTCTATCTTTAGCCCTCACTCTATCTTTCGCCCTCACTCTATCTATCGCCCTCATTCTATCTATCTATCACCCACACATTATTTATCTATCGCCCTCCCTCTATCTATCTATATCTATCTATATCTATCTATCTATCTATCTATCTATCTATCTATCTATCTATCTATCTATCTATCTATCTATCTATCTATCTATCTATTTATCTATCTATCTATATATCTATATATCGCCCTGACTCTATCTATCTATCCATCTATCTATCTATCTATCTATCTATCTATCTATCTATCTATCTATCTATCTATCTATCTATCTATCTATCTATCTATCTATCTATCTATCTATCTATCTATCTATCTATCTATCTATTGCCCTCACTCTATCTATCTATTGCCCTCACTCTATCTATCTATTGCCCTCACTTCATCTATCTATCGCCCTCACTCTATCTTTGGCCCTCACTCTACCTTTCGCCCACACTCTATCGCCCTCACTCTATCTATCTATCACCCACACATTATCTATCTATCGCCCTCTATCTATCTATCTATCTATCTATCTATCTATCTATCTATCTATCTATCTATCTATCTATCTATCTATCTATCTATCTATCTATCTATCTATCTATCTATCTATCTATCTATCTATCTATCTATCTATCTATCTATCTATCTATCTATCTATCTATCTATCTATCTATCTATCTATCTATCACCCTGACTCTATCTATCTATCACCCTGACTCTATCTATCTATCACCCTGACTCTATCTATCTATCTATCTATCTATCTATCTATCTATCTATCTATCTATCTATCTATCTATCTATCTATCTATCTATCTATCTATCTATCTATCTATCTGTCTGTCTGTCTGTCTGTCTGTCTGTCTGTCTGTCTGTCTGTCGCCCTCCCTCTATCTATCTATCGCCCTCCCTCTATCTATCTATCGCCCTCCCTCTATCTATCTATCGCCCTCCCTCTATCTATCTATCGCCCTCCCTCTATCTATCTATCGCCCTCCCTCTATCTATCTATCTATCTATCTATCTATCTATCTATCACATCATCGCAACATCACTCAGGGGCACCACAACATCACTCTGCGCTACCACAGCATCACCAATCGCCACAGCATCACTCGTCTACACCACAACATCACTCGTCGACACCACAGCATCAATCTGTGCAACCATTCAACAACAACTGGTTCAAATATGTTCTCTCAATGGTTCAAGCTTTATTACAAATGTCACAAAAGATGTTAATATTTCACTTCTGTTCTTGGATTTTTGTCACAATAAAATACACTGAACATAATCTTCACAAAAGAAAAATATATTACCCAAGGAGTATCACTTATACATATAAATGTTAAGCAACAATTTCTGCCATTAATCAAGTGTCCAAAAAAACAGTTGGGTAATATATTTTTTCTGATTTATAGTGGCTTTGAGGATGGGCTGCTTCAAGTAGAGTATCAACCCGAAATTTCAAACATATCACGGGTGTTATAACTTGATTAAATATCTCACGGTGCACACAGTTTAGTACCCTCATCGTGCTAGTTTTTGTATAAAACTTTCATTTAAGTATTAATTATTTAAAAAAAAATTAAAAGCCATTGTTGTTTGTAATATCAATACATCTAAGTGATGTAAATACAACACATATTGCAGTACAAATGCTATAGGTGTCACATTTGCGAAAGTTAAAACTATTGGTATTGTAAATGACAAAGCTATAAATTTTGCTATTTTCAAAACCAACACATGAATAAAAAATGTGTCATTTACAATACCAATGGCTCAAACTTTCCTAATGTGAGACCTATTGCATTGCAAATGCTTGTTTCCTCTTTCTATGTTTGCTGAATGCATAGAAAGAGGAATAGTTTTTCAGGATTGTTTTTGTGCAGGAAGGTGCCCTTTCCTGCTCAAAAACAGTTCTGGCCGCAGCAGAGGCACCTTCCACCATGGTGAAAGGGTGCTTGCGTTGGAGCAAGGCTGCCAAAAGGCGCCAGCACAAGGGGCACAGAGAGGAATGCATCTTATTGGATACATATGGCACATTCCTGCCCTTCCCCTATGATGCAGTGACTTCCTGCGGTTCAATGTCATGAATAGGGCCTGGATTTTGGAGGGATGGAGTAGGGCACTGGCGATACTCAGGGGGGCAGCACATGCTGCACCTGTTGACAGCAGGACGCATCACAGTGGTAATGCTGATGCGCCACTTAAACCAACTGAACTCCCCTAAGCAGAGGAGTGCCAACACATTTTCCTTCCTTTGTGGTTCTTCAGACACGCCCAGCTACCGCTGCTCGCATTTTTCTGGTAAATAGCAGCTTTTAGCATTCTGGTTAGATATTCCAAGTCGTGTTAATGTTAGCCCATTAGCAGTGAGATACTCTAATTTGAAAGGCTATCCCTGCCCTCTCACCCAGTAGGCTGTTTAACTCTTGTTGAATGACACATAAAAAGGAATGTGAGGTGTGCTCGCAGGAATCAAGAGCAGTAAGCAGTAAGAAGTTTCTGAAGTTATTTATTAGTTATCTCTAAGTAAGAGACCTCATCCTCCAAAGTGCAGCAGACAACTGACTCTGGGTTTGGGTCTAAATATTCTAAGCAACCACCATTCTAAGTCAGAACACATGACAAGTACTAGGTAACCAATGAGCTAAAGATGCTAACCCAGCATATGCTGAGACACTACAACACCTCCCTTTCATCACTAAAACAAAAAGAATAAACAATGTAAAAGATCAACATGATAAAAAACAGTTAAACAAAATCTTTGTAACGAGAAGGAGAAGCTCTTGCCCATACAGATTTTCTTACAGAATTCTCTGACCTAGATGTGAAAGGCAAAGAAAAATTCAAATCAACATTGCTAGAACAATTCAAATCAATATTACTAGAACAACAATTAGCAATTCTATTGAGATTCCAAATGTTGTGGTCTTGTGTCTTCACAGCCTTGCCTAGTAGTTGTATGACCTTGATAGGCTGACTATACTTGGAAACACCATATCTCCTCTCAGGTAACTTTATCCTCACCATATCCCCCAATTGTACAGTAGATTCCTTTACTGCCTTTCTTAAGTCATAAGCGCTCTTTCTCTTAACCATTTTTTCCATCTCCCTCTCTTTCCAACCACCTAAATTGTTATCCATGTTTGCAATACCAGAGAGTTTAGTAGAGATCCAGGAAGGTTTGAGATGAGTAGAGGCTGACCTACCTTTAAACAAGGTAAAGGGAGTAACACCCGTAGACGAGTGTGCTGTGAATATGTATTTACACACTTTCTTTTTGATGGCTTGCTCCCAATCACACCTAGATAGCAGAGCTAATTGCATGGACTCTTTGAGTACCCTTATAAACCTCTCAACGACCCCATTGCTCTTGGGATGATATAGTGAGGCGCATTTGTGCAAAATACCCCTCTCACTGAAGAAATTCTCAACAACACCTGAAGTAAACTGTACCCCATTATCAGTCAGTACCGAATTGGGAAACCCTTCTTCCGCAAAAAGACCATCCAGAAAAGCAATAACAGAAGAGGAATCCACCTTACTGACCACTTTAATAAAAGGCCATCTGGAAAACATGTCAATACAGACCAACACATATTGATCTACACTCTTAACTTTGACAGGTCTTAAAATGTCTAACAGGATTTCTGCCCAAGGACCTGCAGATTGCTTCCTAATAGTCATAGGTTGAGTCCTACATTTAAGAATTTTGCCACTTGCTGAACACTGTACGCAATCCCTCACTGATCTCTCTATTTGAACATCCATGGCAGGCCACCAATAGACTTCTATAACTCTTTCTTTTGTCTTGGCAATACCCATGTGACTAGAGTGGGCGTTTTCAATGATCTTACATCTTAATTTCTCAGGCGGAACAAGTCTGCTCCCTCTAACTAACCAACCACTAACCACAGATAGCTGATCCTTAACAGACCAAAATCCTTTAACTTCTTCATCACATTCTCTTTTCTCACACCACACATCCCGTGTAAAAGTCATGACTTTCTGCAGGACAGAGTCAGAGCCCAGCTCTGTGAACCATTCATCCTCTGTGAGAACACCCTCTGTGACCACACATACTTTAAATTCCTCAGAACGATCTTCACTAAAGTGAGAATCATCCTCTTCATTCTCAACAGTATGATCACCACTCAATCTAGACAGACAGTCTGCCAAAATGTTACACGAGCCTGGTAAATAAGAGACCGTAAAGTCAAAGTCCTGTAGAGCCACAACCCACTTTTTAATCCTGTGAGAGACACCATCAATTCCCTTGTTTTCAAAAACCTCCTTAAGAGGTTTATGACCTGAAATTACAGAAAACCTTCTTCCCCACAGAAATTATTTTAACTTGAGAGATGCTCAATACACAGCAAGAGCCTCCTTTTCAACAACTGAATAATTGCATTCAGCACCCCTTAAAGGTCTAGATATAAATAAGATGGTATTATCAACATCCTCACCTATTTGTAACAACACTCCACCTATTCCCTTGCAACTGGCATCGGTCATGATATACGAGTCTTTGGTGGAATCAAAACTCGATAGATTTTGAGCATCCTTGAGACAATTCTTTATCAGATCATATTCAGCAGAGCAACCCTTATCCCAAACAAATTCTTGACCTTTCTTTAGTAACGCCCTAATTTTTTCAGTCTTTTGAGCAAAAGCTGGAACAAACTTATTATAGAACTCCGCAATACCAAGGAATTTGACAAGTTCCTCTTTACACACAGGATACTTAAGATTGACAAAAGCTTCTACAAGAGAAGGTTTAGGTCTGATACCTGATCCTGATACTAAATTACCAAGATATTCTATGGTTGTAACATCAAATTTGCATTTGTCCAACCTGAGAGTGAGCCCAGCATCTTGCAATCTATTCAAGACTTGAAAGACCCTATCATCATGTTCTTTGCTGATCACCCCATGTACCAAGACATAATCTTTGCAAATTTGTCTACCTGTTTACTTTTAATTGTGTTGGTTTTGTTAAGCTAATTTATAATGCAAAATGTCACGGCTCCACCATTCTTTCTATCTGAGCCTGGGGATCCACCCATTCCTTGGCTCAAATGGAAAAAAGCGTTCACACACTATGCAAGGGTTTGTGAGACCTCACTAAGGGCCAGATGTAGGTAAATTTTATTTTACCACCTCTTAAATACCGCATCATACCGACTCGGTATTTAAGAAGTGGTAAAATAAAAGTACCGAGATGTAGGTAAATGCAGATGTGCATTTACCGATTCGGAAACAATCGGTATTTACCGATGTGGTAAATACCGACCGGTAAATGCCCATGCATTCCTATGGGCTTTGAAGCCCATAGGAATGATTGGGCATTTACCGGTCGGTATTTACCGCATCGGTAAATACCGATTTACACAAGGGTGCAGGGGGTGTCACTTTGACACCCTCTAGCACCCCCAAAACGGGTTTGGGTGCCATGTGGCAGGCATACCTGCCCTAAGGGCAGGTCTGCCTGTCATATGGCACAGGTGTGCATGCACACATGTACATGCACACCAGAATCGGTATTTTACCATCAAATAGTATTTGATGGTAAAATACCGATTTTTTAATGCTTGTGGGACTCAGAAGAGTCCCACCTACATATCAATTGTCCCTATTCCTTAGAAATACCGACTCGGTATTTTACATAATCGGTAAATTTACCTATCGGTAAATTTACCGAGTCTGTAAAATACAGGGCCCTACATCTCAAATTGCATTTACCGGTCGGTAACGGCCGAATTCGGCCGTTACCGACCGGTAAATGCCTACCTACATCTGGCCCTTAAGTGTGGAGAGGAAATCCTCTCTATTCATGCACTGCCTTGGATCTGAAGGGCAGGACATCTTTGAAAATCTTCCTGATTTACCAGATTCTGAGAGTGCAGGTCTAAATGAATATGAAATTTGTATCAAGAAAATGTATTTACATTTTCTTCCAAAGTAAAGCAGGATTTCAAAATGCTTTCATTTCTGCAAGAGAACACAAAGACATGATGAATCAGTGGAGCAATATGTGACAGCCTTACGCAAGTTAGCTTCCACATGTACCTTTGGGGCTTCGCTTGATGAACGTCTCAGGGACCAACTAATGCTAGGATCGTCACTAGAAAAAGCCAAAGAAAATCTGTGGCAAAAAGATAATCCTACCCTACAAGAAGTTATAACGGCTCTCAAATTACATGAGCACTCACATTCTTGTTCGGAAGTCATACGGAAGAGCAACTCTGAGGAAAAGAAAACCTCTGATGTCAAGGAGGTTAAAACATCTTCTTCTGTTCCTTCTCTTAAGACTTCTGTTTCAGACTCAGGGAACTCCGGTAACAGTAGCAAAAGTCACAATTCCAGTTCTAAATTATCAACGTTTAAGTGTTTCCGGTGTGGCAATGCTGGACATCTAGCAAATGCAAAGGAATGTCCAGGTTGGAAAGCTACTTGTACCATTTGTAAAAGAAAGGGACACTTTTCTAAATGCTGTAGATCAAGCAAACCTCAAAGAAATGTAAGGGAAGTGGATATTTATGATCATAGTGAAGAGGAATCTATAGTGAGTCAAGTAGATGTCAATGAAGTCGATGGTCCTATGGAAAAGGTTCTGATTGATGGGTGTCCTATAGAGATGTTATTTGACTCCGGAGCCAAAATCACTCTTATACCTAAAGTCTTCTTTGAAAAGAGTTTAAAAGACAAGGTCAAGTTATTCAAACCAGATATTATTCCTAGGGGTTATGGAGGTCAAATAATAAATCTTTTGGGTTATTTTATAGGTACTATAGATTTTAAGGGAAGACTCACTTCTGGAAAGTTGTATGTATCAATCATGGGAGACTCTCTCATCAGCTGGATACATCAAAAGGAGCTTGGAGTTTATCTTGATCCAAAATCCCATTCTCGTAGCCAAAATGAGGTGTGCTCGCAGGAATCAAGAGCAGTAAGCAGTAAGAAGTTTCTGAAGTTATTTATTAGTTATCTCTAAGTAAGAGACCTCATCCTCCAAAGTGCAGCAGACAACTGACTCTGGGTATGGGTCTAAACATTCTAAGCAAGCACCATTCTAAGTTAGAACACATGACAAGTACTAGGTAACCAATGAGCTAAATATGCTAACCCAGCATATGCTGAGACACTACAGAATGTCAGACGCTAAACTTTATTTTTCATTTCACAAGTCTGCCAAGTAGCTCTATGTCATTTGATACCATCAGCCTTTCTTGGCTCGTTAGTCAACAGCACGTTGCGTTGTGAGGCTTGCAGATTTGCTTTTAACTCTTTCATTGAGAGTTTAAAATCCCAGCATGCAAGTATCCAGAATTGGGGGAAGTTGAAATTGGTCAACAATGTTTGCAAATTTTAGAAAGTTGTCTAGTCGATTTTAAAAACGATTTGTTTCATACATAAAACACAAAATAAACTGTGCTTACATGATTTGTGAGGGTTCACTGTTTCTTTCACATCATGCATTAAAGCAAGCATTAGCAAGGTTAGCTGTTTTATCTTTTGTGTAGTGGAACGTTTTATACCAAGCTTCACAAACAATAAAGGTACATTAACAGCAGCAGCCACCTTCCTTAAGAAGAAAAATAAGTAAAGGACAGGCGGCAGCAGCAGAAAGAACATCACACAATTCTGTCAATAATACACAAAAGATAAAACACAGGTAGCAAATGCATTATTTTGATGTGGCTTGCGCCATAGGGAATTTTATTTGTACATTTAACTGTTATTTTAATATGGTTTCGATATATACCTATATTTCAAGAGCACGCTTTATGAAATGAAGCAATACAACGTAGCTAACACACTAAAGAAGGAGAGAGAGGCATTAAAAGACTCTTCTGTGCTTTCTTTCACCAGGCATAAATAGAACAGAAGTACAAAACTCTTGGAAGAAACAGACACACCTCTTATGGAATCACTATAGACGTGTACTCATATAGGATGATGATCCCTCTCCTAGCTAGAGTGGTATGAGTCATCAGAGAGTTTCACATGTAGCACTGGGAAGTATTTGAGAGTACTATTCTTCCCTGGTTGTACAGTCTTCTAGTTAATGGTTCCCTAATTTTGCTGAGATTATGTTCCTTTAGTTGGCATTTATGTTCTCCCATTGTAAAACTGTCCCCTACCACGGATTAAAAAAGGAGGGTCCGACAATGGACCCATCTTGCTTTTCTTTTGTGTTGACGTGTTTTTGAATATTGTCCATCTGAACTCAAAGAACAGGTATGCCTTGAACCTGCTCTGTGTCCTTCAGAGAACAGATGTCATTTGACGCGAGAGACCTACCGTCCTGAGGAAGATGCTGGACTCCATAGAGACAATAGTCCAGTGCAAATAACACGCCAATAGACATTTCTTCTACGAGAAAAGGGCATACCCCACCCCATGGCGCATCTTTTGTGCCGCCGCTGCGTCACAAAAGTGACGCAACGGCGGCGCAAAAGAGGCGCAAGGGGTTTGTAAATCTGCCCCTAAGGATTTTATGCATGCACTTGCATAACGTGCCCACGCCAGTCAGAAGCATTCATTAGACCTAGGAAATAAATAGTTGAAGGGCCCTGATCCAGAGATCCTCGTTTAATTCCTGGCTTTCCATTTTGAACAAACTATATAACATTGGTAGGATTAGCACAAACCTTACCTGTCACAGGGCAGGTACAAATCAGGCAGCAGCAGTGCAAGCTTTGCTTCCTTTCAGAACAGGTACAGTATGACCCTAGCAAACCAACTTCCATTTCTCAGAGAAGTCAGAAAGTGCAGTATTCTTTCCCAACAGAACAGAGCCGGCAGAGAAGACTAGTACTTGCTTTTATTGCTCACGGATAATGTACAGTTAAAGCATGAGTGACAACAAAGCTATAGGCAAGAAGGGAGTGGGTGCTTAACACACAGAGAAGAAAGTATAGATGTATAAGTGAGTACATTTGCATGTTCTGACACTAGTCACATGATTTTCCAAATCAGCCTACTAAAAGGTCTTCTGCTGTCACTCGAAGACCTGCTCTGCTGTTTGTGTTGATCCTTTATTTTTTCATATACAGAGAAGTACCAGTCAATTAGTAGGTCATTATTATTTGGAGAAGCCTTGCCACAGCCTAAGTAGCTCTGCTCCAGACAGATACACAGGTGCCAACCCCTTCAAAAAGATTTTAAATGTGTATGAATAAGGCTCTGCCCAATCCCACACTATGTGCTACACCTGTCTAAAATATTGAGGGCTGCTTCAAAAGTGGGGTATGGTCATTGGGAATTTAAGGGGTGATTACGATGGTGGAGGGTCTACCCCCCCGCAGTCGTGCGGTGGTGGGCCCTCTGCAATCAGACAGCAATTTTCCCCCCACTAAATTAGGATGACGTTCCGATTGCCTGGTGGAGCGGTCTGCAGCTGTAAAATGGCGACAGTGCCTAGCAGGCACTGTTCGCCACATTACGATGCTGGCCTCTGCCAGACTTTCTATCACCACAGAAAGGCAGGCAAGTTTTGGTTTTGGGGGCCCGATGCGGGTCCCCCTTGTGTTGGGGGAGGTGGTGGAACACTGGGGGGTACCCATGGTACCCCCTGTAGTTCCCTGCACTAAGTGGCAGGCACTGCGTGGTGCCTGCCACATAGTGCAGGAAAATGCACGGCATGGTAATTTCACATTGGGGCGGGTGCTGCTGCTAGCAGCACCTGCCGCAATGTGAAAGTGCCTGGATGCGACCGCCATTCTGTGTTTCTCCTTTCCACACTGTTTTGCATGTACAGTTTTTAGTTAATATCGAATTGATACTGCATTTTCAAAATCCCTTGGACTCAATGATAGTTAGAAAAAAAGTGTGATTGTAAAACTGGGTACAGACACCATTTGCTCCCAATTATCCACCCCAGAGCAGTCATAATGATGGTGTTAGTGCAAAAGGAAGGTAAACATCACTTACAACGAAACTTTTACAACGCACTACCATTACAACGCGGTCATTACAACACAAACTATTACAACGCATTGCGCTGGGGGGCTTTCTAGGATAGGGAATAGGTTAATTTACTATCCAATAACCTTCCCTAGTGTCCACGGGGACTGGAGTTGGAATAGTAAATTAAACTATTCACTATCCAACACCCAAAAGCGCTATGCGTTGTAATGGTATGCGATGTAAAAACCGCGTTGTAAAGGCAGGCGTTGTAATAGCCTGCGTTGTAACGTCATACATCCCAAAAGGAATGGTGAAAGTGTCCAAAATAGATCTGGCACACAGTAGTCCTGTAAGCAGTCCCACTTCTCAAAGATTGCTCCCAAACAAATCCCTTTCTCTGGTAGAGAGGTGAAAGGACCACCCCCATATTTGGTGGGGGCATATGTGCAGATCTTTCTTCACTGGGAGACCCACCCACGTTCACCACAGGGGAACAGTACACTGAACACAAATACTCTAATGAACTCCATCCACTCAAGAGACCCCACCCACTCATGCCCCAGCGACCCATGCCCTAGCCAACTTTTCAACCTCAGAAGAGACAAGGTTACCTGCCAGCTCACCACCATCCTCAACACCTGTATCGCCACAGCCACCTTTCCCGATGCGGGGAAACATGCAGAAGTCAAACCCTCCTCAAGAAACCTTCTGTAGACCCCAGGTAGCTCCAGATCTACCATCCCATCTCACTGCTCCAGTTTCCTGCTAAAGCCCTGGAGAAGGCCATCAACCTCAAACTCACGAACATCTGGAGAGAAACAACTTGCTGGACCCTCCCCAATCAGGATTCAGAGCCAATCACAGCACCAAGACAGTCACAACAGAGGAAATCTGCATCCAACTTGACAGAGGACAATCTGCTGCCCTTATCCTACTCGACCTCTCAGCAGCTTTTAACTCCGGCTCCCACCACACTCTCATCGATGACTGCACTAGATCAAAATCACAGATGACGTGCTCAAATGGACAGAATCCTTTCTCACAGGGTGCACCTAGAGAATCTGTCCCCCTCCCCTCAACTTTCAACCCAAATGCACCATCTTCAGCTACCCTCAAGGCTCATCCCTCAGTCCAACCCTCTTGCACATCTACATGACACCACTTGTGGATATTGCCAGAATCCATAACATCAACATTGTCTCCTATGCCAACATCCAGCTCATCTCCTCGCTCTCAGCGCACCACAATGAAGACCAGCTTCCACAACTGCATGAAGAATGTCTTAGCATGGATGAATAACAACTGCCTGAAGCTCAACTCTGACAAAATTGAAGTACTGATCTCCGGCAGACACACCTTCCTCTGGACCACTCCTAGTGGCCATCAGAACTTGGACCCACCCCCACGTCGAAAGACCATGCCCTCAACCTCTGCATCATCCTGGACTGTGAACTCTCCATGAAACGTCAGGTCAACACCATCTCCTCAGCCTGCTTTCACACTCTCATCATGCTGCTCAAAATGTTCAAGTGGCTAGCCACTAGCACCGGGAAAACTGTGACTCAGGCCCTCATCACCAGGCAGTTGGACTATGGCAAGATACTCTTTTAAGGGACCACCACCGTTCTCATTAGAAGACTCTAGATGATCCAGAACATAGCAGCCAGACTGATCCTCAACCTGTCAAAGAGGGTCCACATCACCCAGTACCTAAAAGACCTCCTCTGGCTCCCCATCCAGAAAAGATGCCAATTCCAGCTCTTGACCCACGTCAACAGTCCTCATAAGCAAGTACCCGCCTAAATGAAAAGCCTACTGAATTTCCACCTACCTCCCAGGAACCTCTGTTCCATGCACCTCAACCTCATAGATACCACCGATTCACGGCTGCTGTAGCAGATGACGCTCCTTCTCCCACCTTGCACCATGGCCTGGAATTCCCATTTCTTCTACCTCCGTACTTCACCCTTGCTGACCCACTTCTGGAAGGGACTTCAAATGACACCATTGGATACATTAGGTAAAGACATCAAAAACGACGACAAGAAAGTTACCTACCCCTACCTCCTTGACGAGTTTTAGCAACAGGGCAGCCAGGGTTTTTTTTACTAGCAAAAGCAGACAGTGTCAAGATAAGCACCCACTTGAAACTCCTGCTCTCCATTGGCGACGAGCGAACCTCAATCGCCCTGGAAACTCCCTGAGCCACATAAGTAGAAATAAACTCTGTCACTCAGAAAGACCCCAGGGAGAAAGGCGGAGTGGGAATGAGAGAAAAGAAATGTAGAATCTTCCGTTCTAACGCGAAACCTCTGCCTTCACTGACCGCTTTCTTCAGTCCTATCTTGGGATTTTGAAGTTCGCGTTTCAGGTTGCTTGAAGAAGTTCTAGTATGCCTATAATGAGATATACAATGGTATCAATGAAAAATCTGAACTTTTGAGAAATAACACTCAGCAGATTACAAGACCAAGGGCCAGATGTAGGTCACCAAATACCGGTCGGTAATGGACGATTTTGGCCGTTACCGACCGATATTTGGTGATTGAGATGTAGGGGGCCTATATTTTACAGAATCGGTAAATTTACAGATCCGGTAAATTTACAGATTCTGTAAAATACTGAATCGGTATATTTACCGATTGGGTCAATCTATATGTAGGTGGCACTGGAAACAGTGCCAAAGGCCCCTAAGAATTCGTTATTTACCATGTAATACTATTGCATGGAATGTTACAGATTCGGTAAAAAATTCGGCAAATATACCTACATTGGTATTGCCGATTTGTAAATACCGAATCAGTAAAATTCGGTATTTACGAATCGGTAAATGCCGTTTACCTACTTCGGGCCCCAAGTATCTTTCCAATACCTATTATAACATACAAGGACTCCTAAAGGTTGTCTTTCTGATTTTTGGATTGATAAATTGACTGTTATTATCCTGTATATAGACAAAAAATAACAATGTTCCAAGGTCCTGATTAATCACATACTAGATAGCACAATTATAAGGCTATGGAGGTATTTGTTTTTCTTATTAAACATAACTAAAATACCCGTGAAGAATGATTTTAACACATATTTAAAGTCCAACAAGTGTCTCTTAAATGCGTCATAACAAATGCCTCTGAAGTTCTTTTCTTCTGAGCCCGGACACTAGTTCCTTGAGCACCTTATTTGCACTTATTGGCAATGTCTCCTTTTGAAGAAATGAATCCAAAATCTAAATAAAAGTTAAGCGTGTTTACTCTTGGATAACACCTTCAAGAGTTTTCTGTATTTGTTCCTTTTACGTTTTTTCCTTTAAATAATTAAACAATGTACTCACCGATAGAAGCCTTCTATCAGTATCGAACTAACTTTCACCTTGCCTCTTTCTTTTTCTTAGAATCGCTTTACAGGAAGGAGATCAAAGAGAGGAAGATCCAGTCCACGGAGGGAAGGAAGTCTGGAAATCAAGATCACCGCTGGAGGTCGCCAGAGAATGGAAGACGGCACCAAGAAGAGGCAGGAAACATCTGAGAGGCCGCTGAAGACTCAGGAGAGGAGAATCAGGTAAGTACTGGATCAGTTGCTGACGAGACCAAGCGTGTTTATGGAGGCGCGAGTGGCTTCAATACCTCTAAGGCTCGTGTTGATTGTCATAAATGTGTGCAAATGTGTGGCTCGTGAGATGACACGTTGCTATTGTACAGAGTCCTCGTGATGTTACTATATGCTCTGAGTCAATGTCATGTTTCCAGAGCTTTTTCTTTAGATAATCACGTCTAAATCACGTCTTCATCTTAGATTTAACTCTGTATTGGAATAGTTTCATAGGATATGTTTCACCTGTACTTTATGTATAAACACTTATACCGCAAAAAAAACAACAACGGGGAATCAAGAAAGTAAGGGGTTTAACCAGTTGGGCACCAAGAAGGTTTTTTGTGTGAGTAGAAACCTGTTAAGAGGGTTTAGCATGGGTGTGAGCTTTGGGATGCATGACAGAAAGGGCCCGAGAAGGTTTGCTACTTTTTCAGATTCCTCTTTCGGTAGCGGATCTGACAGTGAGTCAGACAGACCCTCAAGCAGTCACACCACTGGCTAGGCACAAGGTTATCATGCACCCTAGTGTTTTAAGGTGATTCCACATGGGGACCCAACAGGTGAGGGGGTCAAGGTACTTCCTGGGACAGACCTACCAGGGGGGTGGAACTGAGTACGCAATACCCAAAACAACAACAGAAGAGGAAACTCCCATGCCCGTTTCTACCTTCAGCAGAGTCATGGAGAAATACAGACTTGTCACCAAACCTATCAATGGTAGATCTGAGCGGTGGCAATCCACATAGATGACCCCATTCAAACTACTGTGCTACCAATGCCTGTCACCACGACACACACGGAGGACCATAAACCCAATCAGAATTAACCTGACATGGTTATGACACCAATGCCTGTTAGTATTACACAAACGGAGGTCCATCATTCCACTCAGAATAAAATCAACATGGTTATGGCCCCGAGGGATTCACAGTGATTGATACCACTAGGCCACGAAGTAACAGCATATCCATGGCCCCCATTGAAGCCTCAGTCCCCATTCCATCCAACATAAGATCCTTTGACACTTTTGATTCTATTTTGAACCTTTCAGACTACACATTAAAGGGGGGCGGAGAATCAGACTTCTTCCAATTAAGAAGGAGAAACCCTTTGTGAAAAGGGAAGGGGTTGAACATAGGGCAAACAAAATACAAATTCCCTTTTCAAGTAGTCTGGAGAAAGAGACTTGTGTCTCTGGGGAGTCACAGGAAAGTGCTGTGGGTGAGCCAACCACTATATTAAGGTTATAAAGGGATCGACAAATTTACAGCTATTTCAATATACCTTAGTACACATCATTTTCTCTAGAATAGATAAGATTATAAGCACTCTAATGTGAATTGTGTAAAAAATCATTTTTATTAATCTCTGTTCGACACCACAACTGCATACATTTGTTCATAAAAATATGTTAAAAACAATTAATATAACATTTTACAATTGCAAAAATACAAATTTTTTAAAAAAATTTAATTTTTTTTTAAGAAACAACAAAATTTATCACACAAACAGATTGTCGACGCGGCGTTTCGGTGATATTGTGTCGTCACCTTCTTCAGGACAGTGTGTAAGTTAAAATCACTATAAATTTAAAAACACAGAAAAATCATATGTTAACATTCAATGTATTGAGTCAGTGGCAGAACAGGGTTAGACTGTAATCTTCCTGATTTAGGACGCTATACATTCTCAATCCTAAGTTTATTTCATTTAGTCTCAACAGTACAAACATTAACACTTTGTATATTATAGGTATTTGAGCAGATTCTTTCACAAAAGCTCTGTGATTATATGGTCGCTTTATTTGGAAAACAAGCCTATGCAATATTTGTGAATCCCTCAACCTTCGTTTGGTCTCACCCTTTCACTTGCATCCTTACGTGCTCGTTATTACCGAACAAGTATTTAGGGGATACCTGTTTAGCTTAAGATATCTCCTAATGAACATCGTCATATGGATGTTATGGCTATTGCTTTAATTTATAGTTTGTTGACTTAAACCATACCTTCAATTAGGTTGTTACTAGGTCTGACGCTTTTTTCTAGGGCATTGGCGATCTGTGACCTTTTCTGGATTATCTTCGTTTCTGTAGAATGATTGATAAATATAGACCAGGTCATTAGATTCCCATAGAGTACTCTATCTGGTTAATCTCTGTATGCCTTATTGGTTATTTCTTTACCTTGCTATAGTAAGTTTGTTCATGGATGGAGGGGGTCAGTATTGGTATTCTTCTGCTCCTCCGTTGATATGTGAAATCATAGTGCCTACCTATCAGAAGACACCATGTATTAGTCATTATTCTTGCTTTTTCCTAATACCTTGTTTACATCCTACATTAAATGCCTATTTTTTATTCAGTTCCCTGCAATATGGGATGTACAGAATAAGTACCTGCAATTCTTTTCAGGCGGGTCTTATGCAGAGGACGGTCTTTCTTTACTACGCCCAGTAGTGCCGGTAGAATTTTAATTTCTGGTCTTTAGGAAAAACCAAGAAACAAAGTTGGAAGTTTTACTCTGGCTATTATACGGGGCTTTTTATCTCTTGTTTCCCTATTTGCAGGTCAATTGTTCTCACCTGGAAATGTATCTTTTAGAACCAAGGAAGCTCGCTCTTGTTTTGTGGCGAAAATTCTCTTTGGACCACAGGAGGGATTCTTTTCTCTCTGCAAAAATTGAAAGGATAGCGGTTTTGGTAGTATTTACGGGTCGATTCTGTTTATTCCTTAGCGGAACACTATTTGGGACTTAGTTCTTATCTTGGGAATTTTACTTACTTGAATTAGTTTTCCTCCGCGATTTCCGGGCGTCTACCGTGACCGTCTTGCTGAAAGTGTTTGTTCTGCACTGGCTGGTCTCGTTCTTATATACGCTTCGCAATGGGTCAATTTAGATCAAGTCATTACACCTGTGGTTATTTGGGAGACAGGCTCTATTCTTTCGTCCGTTACAGCGGCCATCTTTGTATTCCTTTTTGATCCTCATCATACCATTTAATTGTTTTTTACTTCGGGTTTGTTTCCGCTTTCATTCACGCTTTAGACGTGAAGTGCAATGTTATCAACGGTATATAATGCATCACAGTGGGTTTAAACTAAATTATCACCTCCCGCTTAGATGGATACACTTGTTCGCGGAAGAAGGATATTCCTTAGGTTAAATGTGGCGGCAATCTTAAAGATGTTAAAAGTGTCATTGCTACTTCGGGTTTGCTTCCGCTTTTGTTCTTACTATTGCAGTGAAGTCCCTGTGTTTATCAATGGTCCTTCTCGTCTAGTTTGCCACAGTAAAATTACTATAATTATCACCTACTCGTATTGTTCTGTAGTTTTATTAGCAGAAATCGATATTCCTTTAGTAGAATATGGCGGCCATCTTTAAGGGTGTTCAAGTATACCGATTTCTACTCGGTATTAGTATTATTGAGACTGCGTGTCCCTGTTATGTTTGAAGGATGTTTCCTTTGTTAATTTCCTTCAGGGCTTGTTATTTATTTGGACTATATTTATCGTATCTTTAGCTCTTAAGTCATATGTTGGTTGGGGGAACTAACTTAAGGCGCCAATCTAAGAATGCCAGTATGTTTATTCTTAACAAAACTCGGATCATAGGGAACAGGTTTATTTAAAACATATCTCTTGCCCTTATTTTGGCCTATTCCAATTTATTTCAAGTTTAAACAAAACCACACATTTTTGGCCCATTTCGTGGTTTAGAGAATCCTGTCCCATTCCTCCTTGCTGTTCAATCCATTTTTAAAGGTGTTAAATTTGGACATATAGTATTGTTCTCTTTTTCTTCTTTTCATGTCCATATCACCTCCTCTGTTATTTAGTTTAACTACTTCAATGATGCACCATCTAAGGTCCTCTACACTATGTTTCATGGTGTCCCAGTGTTCAGCCAAAGGGGCATTGGCCCGTTTGGATCTGATGGCGGATTTGTGCTCATTAAGCCGCACTCTTATTTCTCTGGAGGTTTCGCCAATATATGCTTTTTGGCAGGGGCACTGAATCATATATATTACGTTTGTAGTCCTGCAGTTCACTAGTTCATTTTGTTGGTGAGTGACTCCGTTGTACGTCATTTTAGGTCCCTTTAGAATCTGACTGCAGTTTTTACATGAACCACAAGGAAAATTTCCCACTGGGGCCCTTCCATCAATGGTTCTCACCTTATTTCTTTTTTGATCATCTGGGTATGTATGGACCAAATAATTTTTGATTGTTTTGTTCCTGCGGAATGCATAAATAGGTTTAGGAAGGGGTGCACTATTCTCGTTTTGGAGTAGGTTCCAGTTCCTGTTTATGAGGTTCTTAATTTTGTTGCTTATATTGGAAAAATTTGTAACACACACTAGCTGTTCTTTTTGTCGGGATTCTATTTTTGGCTCAAACATACTCTCTCTATTAAAATATTTGGCTCTTTTGTATGCTTGCTTGACCATTTTTTTCGGATAGCCTCTTTCCAAAAACTTATTGGTCAGATTTCGGGCATGTTTTTCAAACTCTTTTTTATCCGTACAATTTCTTTTCACCCTTAGGAACTGGCCGAATGGTATGTTATTTTTTTGGGTAGACGGGTGATAACTGCCGTAATGTAACATTGTATTACGGTCAGTGGGCTTACTGTAGAGTTCTACTTTTAGGAAACCTTCCGTATGTTTAATTTTTAGGTCAAGAAAATTACAGCTTTGGTTGCTATATGTGGAGGTGAATTTTAAATTCTTGTCTCCAAGATTTATCCATTCGATGAATTCCTTTAGTTCATCTTCACTACCTGACCATATGAAGAACACGTCGTCAATAAAACGATACCAGGTCTTGATGTTCTCAAAAAAGGGGGGCATCTCATTGAATACATGTTTTTCCTCGAAGGTTGATACATAAAGGCAAGCTAAGCTCGGTGCGCAAGTTGCGCCCATGCTGGTGCCCTTTATCTGTTTAAAAAGATCTTCCTTAAACAAAAAAATGTTCTTTGTTAGAATGATATCTATACAATCTACTATGAATTGTGCATGTTCAGACAGGTCTTCTTCTTCACCTTTCAGAATGTTCTCCATCATTATTTTTGTATCCTGCTGGGGGATGTTAGTGTATAGTGACTCTATGTCTAGAGTCACTAGCCATTCACTGTCCATATTGTAGGGTTTATTTTCGATTTTGCTGATTATGTCTGTGGTGTCCTTAATATAAGCTTTCTGCTGGGTTACTAAGGGTTGAATGAACTTATCCACGTACTGGCTCAAGGGTTCTGTTAATGAGTTGAGACTGGACACTATAGGTCTCATTGGTGGATCCACAGGGTTTTTATGAACCTTGGGGAGTCCATATATTGCAGGTATCACTGGAGTCTCGTTTTTTAGGAAGTTGAATTCCTCTTGATTTATCACTCCATCTTCTAGGGCATAGTTTAGTCTATTTAGTATGGTTATTTTCAAATCGATCCACTCTTGCTTATTAGAGGTTGCATAGTGCATAGGGTTTTTAAGCATTTCCTGCATTTTGGTTTCATACTTATGGGTGTCCATGATGACAATACTGTCACCTTTGTCACCAGGTTTTATTGTAATTTCTTTACATTCTTGTAAGGATCCTAATGCATTTTTCTCCTCTTTGGTGAGGTTGTATTTTACCCAAGATTTCTGTTTTAAAAGATCTTCTAGTCCTTTCTCGATTACTTTTTAAAAAATGTCTACCTCCTTACTGACCATGGAGCCGGTGGGCATCCATTTAGATTTTGGCCTCAGACCTGACTTATTGTTACTAGGGGGTTTTTCCTTCCCTTCGAAGAATTTATTCAACCTGATTTTTCTAAAAAAGCTTTTTATATCCCGCTGAAGATTAAATGTGTCTACTGGTTCAGCGATGGCATATCCTAGACCTTTTTCCAGCAGCCGTATTTCATCAGCGTTTAAGATTCTGCTGGATAAATTTATGACTGCTGTTTTAGGGTCTAGTCCCAATTTTTTTGGCTGCGCGTCTTCATATATGGACGTGCTTGCCCTTGGTTCTGGGGGTAGTAATTTCTCCCTCTCGCTCTGCCTCTTGGGTTCGTATTTTGGTTGGTTTTGCGTCTGTCTAAAAAAGGCAGACTCTCTCTATTTGGTTTGTTGGCATTACTATGGCTGTTGTCCCTCGGAGCTGAGTTTTCAGGATTAGGTTCTGTTTCAGAGTCTGTGCTCGTATAGGAGCTTTCAGAGAAACTGACCCCTCTCCTGGGGCCATTTCTTCTATTTGTTTGCCACCTTTGCTTCGGTTGCGACTCCTCTCTTTGTTTTTCGTAATAGTCTTTCTGGAGATAAGGGTAAGTTGTTTCGGGTCTGTACCTTTCTAAGTCTTTTCTAAATTTATTGCTTTTTTTATTTGTTAGATAATCTCTGTATCCATCTAGGTCTCCCTGGATTTCATCTAATTTATTCTTGGCATCTTCTAATGATGTACTTTCCCTTAGTTTTTTCTCCATTTCGTCTATTTCTTGTTTTTCTATAATTAGTGTGGCATTTGCCGTTTCTATTATTAATAGGAGCCAATCTCGGCTGCATCTATTAGCAATGAAAGTCCAGGTCTCTATAAATTTTTGATTCTTGGTAAATAGACTGGGTTCATTCCTGACTTGCAGGCCTTTTGGGATAATTCCCTTCTTGAAGTACTCAACCAGAACGTCTGCATGCAGCTCTGTCCTTATTACCTTCTTTTTAAGGTTCCATAGTTCCTTCCATTTTTCCTCTTCATTATCTGTTATTATTACAGTATTAGTAGTTTTATTTTTACTGTTAACTAATTTATTGAATTGGTCTTCAGAAAAGCTGAAGACTTTAAATTGGTCCATTTTTATTTAGGACCACCGCACCTGTTAGTGCACCTCTTTTGTTCTTTAGAGGTAGAAGTAGAACACTCCTCAGTTAACAAACTGTGCTATTGTAACTTCCAATTAAGAAGGAGAAACCCTTTGTGAAAAGGGAAGGGGTTGAACATAGGGCAAACAAAATACAAATTCCCTTTTCAAGTAGTCTGGAGAAAGAGACTTGTGTCTCTGGGGAGTCACAGGAAAGTGCTGTGGGTGAGCCAACCACTATATTAAGGTTATAAAGGGATCGACAAATTTACAGCTATTTCAATATACCTTAGTACACATCATTTTCTCTAGAATAGATAAGATTATAAGCACTCTAATGTGAATTGTGTAAAAAATCATTTTTATTAATCTCTGTTCGACACCACAACTGCATACATTTGTTCATAAAAATATGTTAAAAACAATTAATATAACATTTTACAATTGCAAAAATACAAATTTTTTAAAAAAATTTAATTTTTTTTTTTAAGAAACAACAAAATGTATCACACAAACAGATTGTCGACGCGGCGTTTCGGTGATATTGTGTCGTCACCTTCTTCAGGACAGTGTGTAAGTTAAAATCACTATAAATTTAAAAACACAGAAAAATCATATGTTAACATTCAATGTATTGAGTCAGTGGCAGAACAGGGTTAGACTGTAATCTTCCTGAATTAGGACGCTATACATTCTCAATCCTAAGTTTATTTCATTTAGTCTCAACAGTACAAACATTAACACTTTGTATATTATAGGTATTTGAGCAGATTCTTTCACAAAAGCTCTGTGATTATATGGTCGCTTTATTTGGAAAACAAGCCTATGCAATATTTGTGAATCCCTCAACCTTCGTTTGGTCTCACCCTTTCACTTGCATCCTTACGTGCTCGTTATTACCGAACAAGTATTTAGGGGATACCTGTTTAGCTTAAGATATCTCCTAATGAACATCGTCATATGGATGTTATGGCTATTGCTTTAATTTATAGTTTGTTGACTTAAACCATACCTTCAATTAGGTTGTTACTAGGTCTGACGCTTTTGTTCTTAAAATTTTTTTTTTTAAATTTGTATTTTTGCAATTGTAAAATGTTATATTAATTGTTTTTAACATATTTTTATGAACAAATGTATGCAGTTGTGGTGTCGAACAGAGATTAATAAAAATAATTTTTTACACAATTCACATTAGAGTGCTTATAATCTTATCTATTCTAGAGAAAATGATGTGTACTAAGGTATATTGAAATAGCTGTAAATTTGTCGATCCCTTTATAACCTTAATATAGTGGTTGGCTCACCCACAGCACTTTCCTGTGACTCCCCAGAGACACGGGGCGGAGAATCAGAACCTTTCCATGGGTCTCTCATTTGTCCCCACCAAGCCTCCGGATTCTTTCAACACCAAGTTAGAACTCCTGCAGTTTTTCAGAAAGATAACATTGAAATATTTCTTCGCTCAATGAGATTCAATTGCCAATCCCACTGCAGCCACACCATTCAAATCTCCCTAAACTTTCACCCCACCTACATTCCTCATAAGTCAAAAAATCATTGCGTATGAACAAACAATACTGAAAGAGACAATGGTGATTCTAGAAAACACAAGTATATTCAATACAACACAAATCTGGATGAAAAATAAGCTCTAACATCACAAAAATACAATCCCAACATTGCCATAAAATCGGAAGATAAGGGCGGAGCTGTAGTGGTGCAAAATAGGGCTGACTATGTTGAAGAGATATTATGACAACTGAGTGATTGTAACCACTATCAACGCATCCCCAAGGATCCCACACCAGACATTAGGAAACTGATTTAGGATCTCACCAGAAGGGGATTGGAAGAAGGCTTCTTCAGTGAGCCCGAATTCGATCTCCTTAACCAGAAGAATCTCAGGATTCCAACCAAATACACCTTGCCAAAGGTGCTTAAAAACCTTGAGAAGCCACCAGGAAGACAATAGTGTTAGGATGTGGTTCCCTTCTGGAACCCCTGAATCAATATATAGACTGCTTCCTCCAGCCATGGGTCGAACAAACCAAATTGTATATAAGAGATACCATGCACATGATCCAAACTGTGGAAAATCAACCTTTCGATACATTTGCACAAGTCTTGACTACACTTGATGTCTCCTCCCTGTACACAAGTATCCAACAATCAATGGCTTTGGAAGTTACAAGATCTGTACTAGACAAACGTACAGCACCACATTGGGTCCCTACTGATTTTTTGGTAGCTCTTATTGAAATAGCAGTGTAAAAAATGACTTTGTGTTTCAAAATCAACACTACCTACAGTGCAATGGCGTGGCTATGGGGGCAGACTTCACCCCTAGCTTAGCCAACCAGTTCATGGATGTGTACGAGGAGGAACACCTCTTCAGTATCGATAACCCCTACATAGACAACATCAGTATGTGAAAGAGGTATATTGACCATGTTTTTATGATCTGGTCCGGCAGTGAAGCTACACTGAATGATTTTTGCATCTGGCTGAATGGTAGGTCCAGAGACATTCAGTTCACAATGGCGTCCAGTAGGACCTCTATCAGCTTCTTAGACCTTACTTTGCAAATTGAAGAAGGTATGATTTCCACCAACCTATATGGAAAACCCACAGAGCATAATACCTGGCTCAAATACAACTCCTACCATCCGAGTCTTCGTGAATATCTACTGTATGGGCAATGTTTACGCCTATGTCGTAACTTCTCACATAGATCCGACTATTTGCAAAGAATCAGAAAAATTGACACAGTGGCTGAAAGATAGAGGCTACCCATTGAGCCTTCTGAAACGCGCCAAGAAAAGGGCTTGGTACTGCCCCCTGAGGCTTTGCTGGAAGTCAAACTGAAGACCGCCCAAGTGACAAGATTGTCTGTGTCACTACCTACAATCCAAAAAGCCATGAGATCAAGCGGATAATTAAACAATATTAGAACTTGAAGTCAACAGAAATTGGAATCACAGAAGATCCATTATTTGCATTCAAACGTGGAAGAAACATCAGAGACTCTGTAGTTTGTGCATATTTGGAAACCCCTAAACAACCTGACCTAAGGACACAACTCAATCTGCCTCCAGTGAATGGTCACCACAAATGTGGTCATTGCAAGACATGCCCACTTACCATCAAAGGAAACTGTTTTTCACATAACAATCATAAATATACGTTGTCACATTTCACAAACTGCAACAGCACCAACGTGATTTATATCATTAAATGCCCCTGTGATAAACTATGCATGGGTCAAACGACACAAAAGATTAAGTGCAGCATCCTACAGCACATCAGTAGGATTAGATGTCACACACAGGGGGCGCCACTTGTCGACCATTTCGTCAACTCAGTACATCACCCTGAGAGCCTTAGATGGACTGTGCTTGAGAAAATACAGTTACATCTAAGGGGGGGGGGGTAACCTTTCAGCTTTGCTGAATCTCAAAGAATGTAAGTGGATCCATTTATTAAACACAGTTGCCACTGGATTGAACGAAATGGAGGAGACTTACAAACAGATGGGTCAACTTAGGTATAGGTGACTGTACACGTCCCCATGCCAGACAGTCAGGTTGTCACTCTGTAAAGACATCTTCTAACCCCTGCTTTGAAAGTGGGTCTGGTTTGATATATCAAAGCAAAAACAATTTACCCATGCGTTGCCCTTGACATGAGAGGTATAATAGTTGTTAAACTATATCTAGTATGGCCTTGGCACTCTGTTTCATCCAACAACATGGATTGATGGCTGCATACTTGGTTCACCATAGGTATGTATCAATTTCTTGAAAGACTACCACATAAACTCCATCACGTTTGTGGTTTTCAATCATGAACCCTCACTTTTTACGTGCGATGAACATTCAACAATGTGTTTGGACACCTTAGATACATTGTAAATGTGAGTGCCATTGTGGACTCAAGTGGAATAAGTCCGTTTTGTTGTAAATAAGATATTGAGGACACATGAATTTTTTATGTTTTCAATCATGAAGGTTTACCTTTTCCATGCCATTTACATTCAACACATTTGTTTGGACACTCCACACATAGTGCAAATGAGGGTGCCATTATGTCCGTCTTTGTTGTAAATACGATATTGAGCATATATGAACACTTTTATGTTTGTTTATAGATTGTTTCTAGAGACATATTTTGACTCCCCACTCACATTGGAAAAATTAGGTCCAAAGTTGAAGTATGTGACAAGAAGTCCATATTCATTTTAAGCACTATATTTAATGTATATGAACTTTTTTGTTCATGTGTTAATTACTTCGAGCAATCTGAGAAAGTACCCAACATTATACAAGCCAAAACCATTGTTAATCCCAGTCACTAACTTAGTAACTAGGAAGTCTGTTTTCGTTTAACTCCTGTCCAGGGCTTGGTCATAGCTGCTGCACGCATCTGGTGCACGCCAGTCCTAGTGTAAAGCGCACTAGGTAACTTTGTGCATTCACGCGACAATTGGCACAATCCACGGAAGTCTGCCGTCGGCCTGCTGACAGAAGGTATGCAGTCTTTAGAACCTTGCCCAGCCATTAGTTATACTTGCTCAGGCATTTTATATTAAGCCTAGTTTTTTCCGTTCTACTTTTCACAGCAATAATGATGCCTTGAATTATCACAGAGCCGCGTTTTGGTACAAATAATATGTCCACTCGCCACTGCCTGAAAAGTCCAGGTATGTTTTCTCCATTCTGTGTTTTTCGCTCATATTATTTTGCGAATTCATGCAACTGGACGGATTCTGAACCCTTAAGTAAGGACGCCACTGTCTCCCAAATAAGTAATTGACTTGGCTGAGACCTCAGAGCACCAGGAATAATCGCCTACTTATCTTAATCTTCAACATCAGGTAGGCTTTATTCATTATTCCATCACACTAAGGAAAGTCCAGTTTTTATCCTCTCTCACGATATCTTTCATGATTACCCTAGGGAACTGATTGATGTTACCTAGATCTACCATTTGGACTAAAACCCTGGTGTTCTCACCCAAAGCCCTCTGGGCAGAGACTCATGTGCCTCCCTAGATATTTTGAAGAACTAGTGGGTACTATGTATGCACCCCATGCATTGATATGGTTTGACACATGCTTGTACACATACTAATTCCAGAACTTTCTCTCTGCAGGCTGTCCATCCTATCACTTCGTCCTGAAGAAGACCCGTCTTGACATTGTTAATTTATGCTACATGTCAGGGTCGAAACGTCGACCTTGTTTTGTCCATGTTTCAACAGGTCCCCTAGCACACCAATCTTTGTAATGCATTTACCATGCTAGGGTGACTGCCATTATTGATGTGTTATTGGACTGTGTACTCAATTCTTGCTTTTATATATGTACAGCATTATCTCACCCTGTTATCACTTTGTCACTACACTCACTTTGTCATTATAATCATGCCCACATGCTCCGTTTTTCTAATTGAATTATCAGACAGCCTATTTTCTTTTTTCGTTTTCATTATTGTCTTGGTAATTCTTGACCTCATTTTAGGATTTTGGAAATATGAAGTAAATATATCATTTCTTCTTTATGAACTTGACAAATTTATCTCTTTGTGTGTGTTCAAGCTTATCGTGTACATAAATTACCATCCTTCAAAAAAAATGTTTTTCAATACTACAAAGAAATTGTTTGACCCGACAGAACCAATTGGTTGTTTGTATCAAATGACACCACAGCACAGTGCCAGCATACCCTTTTGGGTGATAAACAGTGCTAAACAGTGCCTGGTGAATACCTCCATTTTAGTAAGTGCAGGAAAGGGGGAAAAGAGGAAAAAAGTGGCAACCTGGCAGTCATGCAAACCTTTTGGGAACTCTCCCACAGTCTATTATTTGTGCACTTCACAAGATCTTTGCAGTTTGTTTCCAAGGAAAGATTGGTGTTCAAGCGCAGTGTGGTACTCATTTTCATATCAGTTCTACATTGTACCAAGTGAGTGAGCAATCATCTTTTGGTCATTGCCAAAAAGGTTAATTAAGGAGGACCATTTCTATCAGACATATCTAGACATCTAGACTTTTTGTGGCCTACTGCTACATTTTGCAATGTGACTTTTCAAAAGCCATGGATTGTGCATGCAGGTCTTATGGTACTGATCACATACTCCAATAATTCAGTGTACAACATTAACTGGGAGCACTGTTTCTCTTTACAAGCTATACAGGCATGTAGTTATGAGAAGATTATGTATCCCAACAAAAAATACTGCGAGCAGACCAGGCAAGTGGAGGCCTTGAAAACACAGACATGTAATATATTCTTCTTAGGCAGAATAGAATTCCCAAATGCGTTGGCAACATAATGGCATTGTTAACTGTGCTAGCTGATAGCCCATCAAACGTTTTGTTCCACAAAAGTCAATGCTGATAGAAGTGATGCCATTATTTGCCAGGGTGCTGCCATGGCATTACTTGACATATTCCTCTTACTCATAAGTGTTGCTTAAATACTTGAGGGGGATGCTGACTATCGGTTAGGGCTCTGCTTTTAATAATGTAACACTCAACATGCAGGTCATTGGGCAGACGTCATATCATCATCTCCCATTCCACCCTTCTAGTAAAATGCTGAAATTTGCCATCACTTTTCGGGATATATGAAATTCTCGTGAAATCCAGCATAAGATATGCAATATGTTTGCCTTTTTATATAAGGTTCCTTGTGAGGAGTTCTTTGCGTACTGACAGATGTAAACAACCATGATTTTTACATATTTCATGCAACTTTTCACAAGTTTTCAACACTTTCCCTCCATTGTTTTGCGGTTTCCACATACAAGTCAAAAAATATCTTCTCGGGGCACCTGGAATATACACAAACCTATACTGAGGGATTCACGCTCACAATGCCGCAGATCCACTTTTTTTAATGTTCAAAATAGTCTATTGATCTTTATGATAAGCTACGACAATACAAAAAAGAGTACCATAGTAAGTACCCTGAAAAACCTTTCTGTCAAGAACAATATATACAAATATTTAACAAGTACAATATAGTGTGAAGAATAATACATTAAAAAGGGAAGGGAAGAAAAACTAAATATTATTATGTAAAACATTTCTTTTTTCAACAGAGCTACTTATGATTACCATATACTAATTATAATTAATAGATAAATTAAACATTATAAGTATGAACTAATATAATCATCAATCGGTTTCCAAAATGAATGATAAGAGGTATTATTATGATCAATACCTGACAAGGATACATTTGTACCTCTTCGAGTAAAAATAATCAATGTCCACCAAACATGAAAAGATAATAGAGACACATCTTTCCAAAATGCAGTAAAAGACTTTAGCGCAGCCGACAATAAAGAATTTAATACTATGCAGTTAATGTCAGACAGATTCTTAGAAAGAGCAGTGGATTTTCGTATCAAAATATCAAATAAAATTAATTCGGAAAATTTAAATATTTTTTTAATAACATCCCAGACCACTCTAAAATGTAAGAACAAAATTACATTAAAAAAGCATATGTTTTAACGATCCTGGATGCAAATTAAAGTGCCAACAATTTAAAGTAGATAGAAGTTTATCTTGAAAATAACTTTAAAGGAGTTCATAAGCAGTAAAAAATGAATAAAGGAATTTGTTTGATGTAGTGATACAGGTAACCATCCTTAAATATTATTTAACCATGTTTTCTTCCATGTATCATATGAGAAAGATGTAGAAAGTTTGTTATTCCAAAATTTTGAAATCATCTCAATGTTGTTTCCTTGAGAAGGATTAAATCCTTGAAGCAGGGTAAATCTCCAGTTCCCGATGGTATTCTAGTGGAATTTTATAAAAAATTTGCCCACAACTTATTCCTTATTTATTTAAACGTTTTTCCTTTTTTGATGTTTCAGGCTCAACTTGTTGTTCCTTTACTGAAGCTTTAGTTATAGTTCCTCCAAAACCCGACCCGTCCATTGTATTGAATAGGGGTGGGCAGAATTTGCATAGTCGCGCTACGCAAATCTCAGCGAAACGGTAAAACAATCTCCGCGAGCATGCAAAAGTTCAGCGAACTGGTGGAATTGGTTGTTTCGCTCGTTCGGGATGCTTTTTTCCTGTTTGCAAACACTGTTTGCGTGCTGGGGGAGAAATATCTCTTGAACACGCAAAAAATCCCACGAAGCAGCTGATCGCGCAATTTTAGGCAATACCACGGTCTCCGTGGAACGCGAAATTACCCAAATTCCATAAATTCTGCGAATGGAACAGAATTTACAGCCCAGGCCCCTATTTCCTGAATAAATCAAGATTGTAAACTCCACACTAAAATTCTTGCAACCAGATTAACCTCCAAACTGGATTTCATTACTCATCCTGAGCAATCTGATTTCATGAAAAATAGATATTCTGCCCATAATACTAGAGTCCTATTACAGGCTATTGAACAGGGGTCTTCCTTGTCTTTACCATCTAGATTGATTCCATAGCAATTGGAGAGTTGGTTGGTTGACTGTGAAACTTTGGGTAATCCACATTTATGTAAAACATTATTAATCAGGGCAGGGTCTTCAAAATTAGGTTCAATATGTAAGGTTGAGTAATAATTAAAAAATTCATTAACAATTCCCAATTGGGCTAATGCAATCTTTCCATTGAAATCATGAATTGAATCAGTTTGAGTATTATCGTTTTTAATACATAAACAGTTTGCCAAGAGCCTTCTTGATCTATTAGCAATAAAGACTAAACTTGGCTTTAGTGTTAGAAAGTTGTATACCAGCTCTTTTACTTAATATTGAATTAAACTCATAATTGGGGATCATTAGATGTTATGAAAAGTCTCAAATTTTGCAATTTGTAGATCCACTTTTACCTGGTACACATGTGCATATATGGGGTCGAAGGAACTAAAAACACACATGATGTACCAAGACCACCGTTTACTCACTTTGGGGCCTGGAGTGTAACATACGTGGTCTGTGAGTTACTTTTTTTCTGATTAATCTGCACAGACAGTTACTTTTTTTCTGAATATTCCACACAGAACTTTGATTGCATTACAATATGTTGACCCTTAGAAAAAGATAGTTCATGCATGTTAATCATCGATTTTACCTATGATACAGACACAATAAAGAAAATTGTATGTGTACATTTAATTTTGTTACCATTTTTTACATTAATCGATCTGATCTTCCCTGCAGGTCATTTTTCTTTTTTCCGGTCTGCGCTAGGGTTAGCAGTTTAGGTGACACACTAGTGCTGTATTATAATGAGTGCTCCTGATTTTCCATTTAAACTGATTTTTACATATAAATACAGACGGAAAACAAGTTTTCCTTTGTCTGTATTTATATTTAAAAACAGAACAATACTAGCACATTTTTCAGTGCTGACATGCTCCAGCAAAGAGTTGCCTCGCTAGGCCCTTTTCCTGACTTGCAGAAAACCGTGACTATTCTTTCCTCTCCTTTCCATCATTTGTTCCCCTGTGAAATGGATCCAAAAAAAGAGGAAACACTTTTGCTGCAAATGTATTTTCAGACATTTTTCTATTACAAAATGCAGCCTCAGGAGGGGAGAAAAAAGGTTTTGAAATACAAACAATAAATACATACCCAAATAAGCAAAGTGGCTAGATTAGTTTTATTCAAACCCAAACACATTTGCGCCACCTTACAGACTTTGCCTGTGAAGCGACGTTTCTTTTCATGTCCTTAGCTTTTCAAGCAAAAACACTCATTGATTTCTGAATAATGAGTGTAAAAGCTTTAAGTTGTAATCCCTATGAGTGTTTGCTTTTTCCAGAATTTTGTAACTTTTTTTAAGGCAGCATTTTACTGTTGTCTGGGGCATAATTTGAATTGTTTTTCTTCCACGTGTTTATAGCAGGGCACAATTCGGTTGTAGCTGAAGGCAGTGTGAGCTTCTCTCAGTGTGGTGTTCAGTGTGGGAGAGGATGTGACACACTGGGCCGATGACAGAAACTGCAAGGCTCTGAGACAAATGGCTTGCGTAGCACTCTTAAGCATATTTGGCACATTCTGCGAATGGCAATGTTTTCAGATGAATGTATTGTGTTGACCAATAACAACCAAGTGCATATTGCATTGTCAATATAAATAAATGTAGAAAAATACTAGCTACAGTGTCGTCTTTTACTTGTAGCATAAACAAATGTTGATAAATACAGATAAAATGCACCAAAATAAATATGGATAAATACAGACAGAAATGGCAAATACATAAATACCATAAAACCGGGAGCCCTAATTATAATGTAAATAGGTCTGGTAGTAGTGTGTGGAGCTATGGATTAGTAATAAAGTCCATTCCTGCTTACATAGGAACATTGTCCCCTTTATAGCAATGTCCAAATGACAATCACCAATTTCTGAGTTACACCAGAAGCCCCCCTGGTTATTTCCATGAAGTGTATGTGTATTTTTTTGGTCACTCAAGTTAGTGGCTCACTGGCTTGGAATGTCTTTAAATTCCTGGAAGTACTAACATTAGAAATTTGGTACATTCCCTCAGATACTAACAGAGTAGCTTTTCCATAGTTGTAACTATGAGTAGTGAGGGATTTATCCAATTGAAGTTTACATTGTTCTTGTGTGTTGCCACTAGTGAAGTCCATAAGTTTTGTACTGCCCCAAATAAAAGGGTTAAGGTTGCCAAAATGCAAGCCTCATCGGCAGAAGTGGTTTACGTGGCTGATGGTAAGCCGCTAGAGTCTAGACCAGAAACACATAGTTCTGTACGTTTACTGATGTCTTTCCTTACACTCCCAGAAAAAAATACTTTAGATAAATATTTCCAGCACTGACTATAGTGTTAGGAATTCCATATTTATTATTCATAGAAACAAACCCCTAAAATCAACTTTCTACAATGTAGCATAACATTAAGGGTCATATTTACAATGCCCCGGCTGTACTTTTATGCAGCTGGAGGGACACTTTTGTGACACTCCAGAGAGACAGTGCGCCGGCCCATATTTACAAAGTCACCATGCTTGGATTTTCATGGCCTTGAATATATGGAGTAAGACAATGTCTTACTCTGTGTGGAAGGGGTTTTTTATGGGTGTTGCTGTGGGTATTCCCATGCAACACCCATGGATTTTTACACTGACCCAGATTTACAACATAGCATAAATCTGGGGCAGAGCCAAAACTAACGCCATCCCAAAGCGTGCATTTTTTCCTATTTCCACATGTGCTGAATTCTGCAGCACACATGGAATAAGGAAAACACCTCCTTTGATTGTTTTTGAGCAGGAAGGGCACTTTCCTGCACAAGGTGATGGTGTCCCTTTCCGCACAAAACCACTTATGCCAACAACACAGACACCCTTGCACCATAGTGCAAGAATGCCTCTGTTGGCGCTATGCTGCAGTTTGTGCACCGACAGAAAGGGCAGGAATGCACTGTACCTTGTAGATATGGTGCATTCCTGCCCTTTTCTTTTGCCATAGGGCAGCAAAGCTAGAGGACTTTTGGCACTGCCCTACGCCAAAATATTGTAAATATGCCCCTAAATTCTGCCTCTTATTATCTAATTCCTTTAAACAACAATGTAGTAACTTTTACCCAAATCCTGGAGGTCAACTCAAATAATATGATCGTAGTTACTAATGTTCCCTCAGAGTATTAAGATAACCTTGATGTGTAATGATGAGAAAGAAGCTGAGAGCTTGCCTGTCCTTACGAATGCCCAGTTAATCTGCATTTTGACTTCTGCCACATGTGTAAATCTACACCCTTTCAGGATCTGAGAAGGAAGGCTTAAAGAAATATATAGAAGACAATTTACTTAGAGGCTATATTAGAGTGTCACAGCTTCCTGCAAGAGTACCACTTTTTTGTCAAGCAATGTGATGGAGGCTTAATACCTTCCACTGATTATAGGAAATTAAATGAGATTGCTATACATATTCACCATTAGTTACCACTGATTCGGACATTATTCCAAAGCCTAAAGGGTGCAAGATGGTATACCAAACTCGGCTTAGTACCTATCCAACCAGTAGATGAATAGATAATGGCTCTCCATGCACAGTTAAGGTATTTTAAATACCCAGTAATTTCTGATGGAGATTGCAGCCCATCTGAAGAGAAATATGCCTAAATCATCTTCTTTCTCTACTATTACAGCAGCTCATCAGAACCAGAACATCCTTAATCAGGGCCATCAGCACATGAAAAGGACTCCAAGTGAGGTCACACAATCACTTGCCTGCACTGAGAAGGGGTAGGGAACCTGAACAGCCCAGACAAAGTAGCAAACAGGGAGAGCAGCACTGTAAGCCTTGTTAGCTAATCAAGAACAGTGGTCTCCAACCTGGCTTTATCCCAAACTTCAGTAACCGTCTTCCACTCTACTCTGATTAGAAAACATGGGATCAGATTTCAAATGGAACAAAAATACAAAATAGCGAGTATATCAAGTGCATTATCAAAGTGAGGCCACCTGACACTCATCAAGTAGGGGACTTAAGCCCTCTAAATGTTTAACAGCTTAGTAAGCAAACTGAGGATTACATGCAGCTGTCATGTTAGCCAGTATCCACAGCCCTGATGCATACATTCTTTCTACCCAATTTCAACATCATATATGTATGAACTGCCAATGTACATGGACATCGTAAATAAGTCTTACATGACATAAAATAAGATTCACAAAAAGTGTGGCAATGAACGAAGCAATAAAGAGAAGCAAATTCTGAATCTTCTGCACATTTGTGTATGACTTATAATTGATGTGGGGTCCACAAAAATAAAAAATTCCAAGAATTATGGAAAGAACATTTAATGCCCATTAACAGAATGACAGGAAATATCTTGTTGCAGTACATTTTTGTCAGGAGCACAATATATGTGACAAGGGGGTAGGATTTGCGGCCAATGTGAGCAGACATGCACTCAGAGAGCTCTCTGGACCAGCTGTGCTCTTTTTTGCAGGTAATGGATTGAGGTTCTGCCTCCCTTGACACTACCATGCTCTGAAAACTGACCAAGTAGTGGGGGAAAGCCACAGGGACTGAAACCAATGCGTGAAGAACAAACAGTGCCATTAACAAGGCCCTTTGATGGAAGCCTATGATACTGCGTAAGAATTGAGTAGCTGGGTATGACAGCCGCATAATAGGTCCACTGGTTGTAGACATTGCTTTTACTCATGAGAGCGGGCAGCACTGTACTTGGAAACCTGGAATGCCACTGAGACGGGCAAGGTACTCAGGACTGTTGGCTTGTGAGGGTTTGAGGAACTCTGAGTTTTACTGGGATCTGTGCAAGCGGCTACACGCATCATTATTGAGCTGGAAATCCTCTAGATACCCAGTGATAGGAAAATGTGCTAGATCCCAGTGAAAATAAAAGGCACCACCCATTGCAGAAAGTAGGCTGTACTGTACAAGGAGCCTGTCCATAATACAGCGTGATTATAATCTTTCCATTGACTGTCATGAAGTTTATTTTCTTCACTGAAATATAATACCAGAGAAGCACCTTGTGCCCCTACAACATGGGAACTGATTATCCTCGACACAGTCTACAGCTAGCTCGCGAGGTGGAGTGGAATAATTGGACCAGAGATTCACGAACTGAAAGGGGTCACAAGTAGAGTAAAGTAAGTGAGATGGCGTGGTGCCCAAAAGAGGAATAATGGTGAGAACAAGATCAGAGAAGGTCCTCCTATTAAAATCTTTATCTGGGACACAGCACTCTGGAGGCTTTCAGGAAGGACACATGATGTGTAAAGTAGAAACCGTAGTCAAAGGTAATGCTGAACAATTTATCTGACCTGAAGGGACCACTGAAGCTGTATCTGACATGAAGGGATCACTGGAGGGGAAGATTGATGAAGTGAAGTTAGAGGTGGCCTCCTTCACTGATCATAACATGTTAACTGAGAGGGTGACATACAATGAGTCTGTCCTGTCATTATTTAAGGCCCTCGTTGTGGGAATTGCAGGTGCAGGAGTAGGCACTCTCTCAAATGGTTGCTCCTTTGCAAGAAGGAGCAGGACTGTGGAAAGTCGTTCCCCCAGGAACAATGTTCATGTCACAGAATACCCTAGGAGACTGAAACATATAATGTCAGAGGAATGGCTAAAGTAGCTAGAAGGTACAAAATCCACTCTTGCTTGAAGAGATGAGATAGCATGCCCGCATGAAATGTCTGTGTTATGGGTATACCTACATGCCCTGTGATGATCATGGGGCGGATAGGTTGTTGTCACACGTCATCCCTTATATGGCACAATGATATGGGTGGCCCCTGGAGTCCCTTTCCCTAGCCAGTATCTATGCTCCAAATAAAGGCCCAATATAGTTTTGGGAGTTACTCATCCCACATTTGGTTCAATATATGGCTGCAGTGGCATCCAGGGTGGAGACTACAATATGGTGTTAGATGCAGTGCTAGCTAGATCATTACCTTGTAACTACTAACATAGAGGCTTGCCTCATAGGAGTAGAATTGGCAGCTGGTAGATACATGGAGGGAGATGTACCCGTAGACCCACAAATACACCTATATTTTGGCACTTCATGGCCTATACACAAGATTGCATATGTTCCTGAGCACTGGGATATAGAGGGGGAAAAGTAGAACAAGTTGAATACCTGCCCAGAGATGAGTCTAATAATAGCCCTCTTCAACTGCAAGTGAGACGGCATGAGGACTGCCCATATGTGGAGATTGCAACCTGAGGCACTGCATGATTCTGCATTATGAGTGGCAATAGCCAAGCAAATTCATAAGAACTCTGTAGAAATTGAGAGGTCTGCATCTTGTACAGCGATTGAGTAGGACACTTTTATGGTGGTCCCTTTGGGGGACTATGTATCAAAACAATGTACTGGTTTAGGGGTGGTCTAGAAAGATTAGTGCAGCACAGCAAGAAATCCAAGTCATAGAATTTCAGGTGCTAATAAACAATGGTAGACTGGCAGAGTTGTCTGCAGCAGACAAAGAATATAGGACTCAAATTGATTGACTGCGACTGGTGGATTGCAAATCACATCTTTCCAGCAGCCAAGGAGAGGGAGGTATGTTGGGGTGCTTAGTGGCCTTTCTAATTAATAGTGGTACTCGCAGCAGACAGCTATGTGCTATATGTAGCACATTGAGTGATGTTGTAAGCATACAAGGGGCAATAAACTTAGCATGTATGCAATGTGATTGTGGTTGTACACGGTCACAAAAATTTCAGAGGAGTCAAAGGTAGGAATGTAGTTGAACTCAATGGATTTGCCAAAAATCACTCAGTCGCAAAACAAAATGCTAGTTTAACCAATTTCTCCAAAGGAAGTAAAATATGCCATAAGACAAATATCTACAGGAAAAACTCCAGGATTAGATGGCCTTCCATCCACATTTTATAACATAAACAGGGTAACACTGGTTCCCAAATTATTAAAACTGCCACATATAAAAAAAGGCATATTTCTCAGCAATACAAAATGAGCAGTGATCCCAATGAACAGCACCTCCTCTTTGTGATAAAGTAAGTAACTTCCAAAGAAACGTTGTATACTCGCTATAAGCACCTGCTGCTCATGGGTGTGACCTAAGGTCACAATGTAGAAAAGTACATATAGTGGTGCACCAACAATGAATAACAGATTAAAATAACCCAAATCAGAATGTAGAATGTTCCATATCTTCTTTATTGTGCTTGTACAGTAGACATATAGATCCAGGTGTTACAGCAAAAAAACACACAGCTAACGCATTTCGTTTACCACTGTGAACCTCTTCAGGACATCCTTATTATGCACAGCTAATATACCATAGTATGCACCTTGTAAAACTATAGTTCACCATCTGGAAATATACCATACAAGAACGGAAGAGTTAATTGGACTCACGTGGTGCAAGTTGCCTTTTGTCTACTAGCCTAGACATGGACTAAGGCTTCAAGCATTGGGATAGCCTGGCCTGAGATTGACAGGATCCAGGGTTTATAATCTAATGGGGACCTTGTGCATATATGGTTTATTTCCATGTGATGAACAACCATTTTAGGGAGTGGTGTGGCGCCACGGCCAGGGTGAATGACGCTGGACTCTGGGGATCACAGTTCGATCTCTGGCAGGGGATTATCCCAGCACCATGTGACTCTGGGCAATAGCTTGCTTAATCTTCCCAACGGCCCCCAGTGCCTGGAAACCCTTATGGGTGATTGTTCTCGCTTTACAAATTTGTATTGTTATTATTCTTTTACAAGACGTACATCATGGTATATTGGCTGTGCATAATAAGCAGGCCCTGAAGAATTTCACAGTAGTGAACGAAACACATTGGCTGTGATCCAGCCATTTATAATCTTTGGGTGTCAACAATAATTATCTGGTTTTGGTCTATCATATTTTTTTAACTTGACTTGTGACATCATGGCACTTAGTAATTTAATCTCCTGCTTTCTTTGCATGCTAATTATAAATCCAGATGGTGCATTTTTATACGTTACATGCAGATATATAAGCCGCTTAGCATATTGGGATCTCTGTATCATTTGACTGAAGATACTCTTTGCTCTTTGGACCTTACTCTTTGCTCTTTGGACTTTACTTGAATGGGGAACATTATTGCATTCTCTCCTCTGGCAATTTTATCGATGGCGATTTTAATTGCCTCTGGATGAATGGGCTATAGCTAGTGTTTATTTGTAAAAGAATGAGTGCTGGTGCCCAAAGCTCTGCGGAGCAAATAAATGTGGGTGCACTGAATTCCAAGGCTGCATGGTCTTGAATACACCACATGCCTGTTTAATGCACCACCAGACTCTCCCTGACCCTTTAACTCTCTCTCTCTTGTAGGTACCTATAAAGAAAAGAGATGCTTTTGGAAGAAAGAACATCATTAAATCATTCATCCAGCATAAACGTTTTTTATTCTCAGTTTTTTTAAATACCTTACGATTAAAATTGGCATTCTTGGTGTGGTTTTCCCCTAACCTTTTGCCTACAGACCTCCTGTTTTGCTGTTAACTTTATTTTTGCCGGCTTTAGGACTCTGTACACTTTACCACTGCAAACCAGTACTAAAGTGCTCTCTCCTTAAAACACGGTAAGGTTGGCTTATACCCAATTGGCATTTACCTTTCTTGTAAGTGCCCAGAGCCAGTAAATTAAATGCTACTAGTGAGCCTGCAGCCCTGATTGGGCCACTCACTTTAGTAGCAGTTTAAACATGTCCCAAGCCTACAATTGTAGCCTATGTGTGCTGCGTTGAACTGCCATTTCGACCTAGCAAAATAAACCTTTTGCCAATCCCAAACCTTCCCTTTTAATACATATATTTCACCCGTAAGGTAGGCCTAGTGCAGCCAAGAGGGCAGGGTGCAGTGTATTTAAAAAATTCGACATGCACTTTAAAGTTTTACATGTCTTGGTAGTGAAAACCTCTTAAACATTTTTATACCACTGCAAAGCCTAACCTTCCCATAGGATAGCATTGGTGTTACCTTATTACATGTAATACGCTGTCATTTCCAAATTGGAGCAGGTAACCAGTTCATGTTTGAAATTTTAATGAAAAATCCTGTCTTATGGTGAGTCCGATGTTAAACTACAATTTTAAAAGCAACGCTCTTGGCTCTCAATAGAAGGATGCTGGGAGACGCCAATATTTAAGTGGTCATGCTCTGTGGTAGCGGTTCGTTAGTTCCGTACCACGTTAGCAGCGCTTAGCGTGACCGGATACGGTGTGCATGACAGCCTACAAAACAAGCCTGTGGCTTTATGGGAGATCGAGTTCATTAGTCCAGGACTCTGAACTAAAAGCTAGAAAGAAGGTCAAGCTCTGTGATGAGGTTATTGATAACATTGCCCATTATTTAGAGAGTTCCGTGTTTTTTGAATGTCGTATATGAGTTTTCTTTAAACTATAAAACCTCAAAGGTAATTGGTCCTTATAGTGAATTTGACCATTATGTATGTTAGTATGGTCAAGAAGAAGTGATAATGACCATTGTATGTGTGTTTTACCTCAGTTGAAATGACCGGAAAAAACTGGTCATTCTTTAAACGATAAAACTTCAAAGGTAATTGGTCCTTATAGTGAAGTTGACCATTATGTATGTTAGTATGGTCAAGAAGAAGCAATAATGACCATTGTATGTGTGTTTTACCTCAATTCAAATGACCGGAAAAACTGGTCATACATTTTTTTCTTGAATGTATATGGGAAATGAGAGTGTTTTAGTTTAGCTTTCAGGGCTATAGGGTGTGAAAAAGTTTCCTCAATGGGTCAATGTGCTCATTGTGATGAGCGGTCACATTATCCATGATGAGAGATAGGCCCCTGTTGTGTGCATAAGTGTGTTTAACTACGTAAGAGTAGTATATCAATAGTATGCTGCTCGGTGCATTTTGGTTGGCATCTGGCTGTTGATTATTCCCCCCCCCCCCTTTTTTATCTGCCAGTCTCCTAAAGAGGGATCATGTGTGTACCTCTGGGTATATAAATGTATGCAGATGTCCCCTGGGATATACATTAGTTAGTATCTCCGTTGTCCTCATGGAATTACATCATTTAGTCCTGTTCTGTATGTCCCTACCTTATACACCCAGTGTTGTTCTTTGGTTAATAGTTTTTTGTTATGGCCCTAGTGTTGTCCATCCTTTCTATTATGGTCCATTTCAGATCCATGTCAGAGTGTCCTTTTTCCAAAAAGTTTGTTGTCAGTTTTGTGGAGCTTCTCTTGCACTTTAGAGTGCTCCTGTGTACATTGATTCAGATTTTTCTGGTCGTCATCCCTATCTACCAAAAGTTGCAAGGGCATTTGATAGTGTATATTACGTTATTGCTGTTGAGATTCATATGGTGACTTTGGGGCCGATTACGATGGTGCATTGTAGTGGGATCGGGACAACCCACCTGTAAGGCGGTGGCCCCCCACCATGATCACGATCCGACCGCCACCACGGCGGTCCCATCCAGCCATTTAACATTGCAGCGGGTGCTGCTGGTTGCACTGCGGAGTGCCTGCTACCTTGTGAATGTAATTGTAGGGGGGTACAATGGGTACTCCCCCAGTACACAACTGGCCCCCAACACTGAGGGGGCCCGCAACGGGACCCCACAATCCAGACTCTGCCAGCCTTTTCATGGAAAGGGTGGCTAATGCCAGCTTTGATATCTGGCGGATGGTGACTTCGAGGCACCGCTCCCATATCCCCGGCCTTATCCGCTCCACCAGGCAATTGTTACGTAGTGTACCTTGACTCGAGGTTGATTCCATAGAGTCAGTTGCTGTTCAATTTGGGGTTTTCTCAGATCGCTGTGTACCAGCAAGTCCCTGATGCTCACACTTTTTTCTAAAGGAAAAAAGCAGAGCGTTGAAGGTTAGTTTGTTTGAAATGAGGATTTTCCAATTTTGGGAAATTGTTTTCTTGACTTGCGCTGTCCTGCGTTACTCCAGATTTACCAAGCTACACAAATTTAATTTAAGGATTGTGTTGCGCAGGTGCCACACTGTGTGAGGCAAGGGCAACACAATTCTATGATACATCTGGGCTCTGATCTTTTAGGACATTTCCCCTATCTGTCTTCCAGGTAGGCAAACAAATAGTGAGCCCTAGGAATGGGGATGGACAGCCAATACCAAGACAGTTTAGTCCTCACCCTTTTCACTGAAAATGTGTGTTCCAGGGGTCTATCAAGTGTTCTGCCCCCTTGTCATGCAAACCCATTAAGGCATAAAGAGTGTTTGTATCACATCGATGGGGAAGTAATTAGCCATGTAGAGGCCTGCTCCGACCACCAAAGAAATAAATCCCTGGTGTCTAGCATGTTTTTTGTACCCTTCAGGATTGGCAAGTTGTGACCCCTCCTCCTAATGTACTTACCTGAGAACAGAAAGACTTTGTTTATCCCAGGGTGGGGGCTTACCTGATTCTTAGCCAGCCCTGCCCCCCACCATTTTTGGTCAATTTGGCCGTCAGGGATGCAAAATGACTGTCACTCAGGGTAAGGGAGTGATGCGTGATGCCAGGATCGGGCATTCTCCCACCACATTTCTGTTTTTTTTAAGCAATTCCAGTTTTCTAGTGTGCCAGGCCAGGCAAGTTGGGTGAACCTCCTTTTTTGACACCACATGGGACAGAAAGATGATCTCGTGCCTGGGATGGAGTGGTGCAGCATGTTGCCAGAAGGGATAATTCCCCACCACATTCCTTTTATTACAGCAATCCCTGGAGTTTAGTGGGCTTCCTTAGATCAGAATGTCTACCTACTAACAGGAATGTGCAGTGCAGCCTGATGCCAGGAAGGACCAGCCCAAAACATTTATAGTAATCATCGACTCCTTTGGCAAAGATATAAGAAGGCTAAGGAAATCATGAATGACCTCTGTTATTGCAAAGACATTAACATCCTTTAGAGAGTCCAGTCCTCTAATTTCAACATTATAATATCTGTTAGACCTGAAATTCTTGGCCAGGTACTCCCCCCAAACCTTTTACTTGGATTAGTCATCGTTGTCTGTAGGACTCTGCACACTGTGCTTGTGCTCTCTCTTACAAACATGGAAAAAATGGCTTGCACATTTAATTTACTTGTAGGTCCATATTGAATTGTATTACAGGTACACAGTGCCTGTAAAAGAAATACTACTATTGGCCCTGCAGCACACTGTGCCAGCCACTAAAGTAGCCTCTAAAATATGTCTCCGGCCTTCTACTGCAACTTGTAGCACAGATTTAAACTCCCATTTCAGTGTGGCAAACCAAACCTTTTGCGAGCCCCAAACCTTAATTTGTAATAAATGTAAGTCACGCCTGAAATTGGCCTTAAAAACTGATAGGGCAGGGTGCCTTGTATTTAAAAGGTTGGACATGCATGTTTAGGTTTTACATGTCCTGGTAATGAAAAACAACTAAAATGTTATTTTTTCACTTCTGTAACGGTCTATCCACCCCACTGACTAACATGGGGTTACCTAATTACGTTTAATAAGTGATAACATTTGATAGTAAATTCGGATTTTAAGTTACAATGCTGAAAATGCTACCTTTAGAAAGTTGATATTTTCTTTTCCTATTCATTTGTGCCTTCTGCCAGTACCCTCTGTTGCATAACTGTGAATGGCTCTGCTTTTGGAGTTTTGTGTATTCCTCCCAGACAGTTAGACACAGGGAACTGGAAGTAGGCAGGATGGGCCATCATGCCAGGAGTCTTTGGTGGAGCTGTTCCCTGTCCCACTTACATTTGAAGGAGCTTTGCCTGCTGCAAACAGTAAGAAACATGACACTAGTTGTTTGTCACCCAACTTCATGGAGCCTTGACAGGGGAAGGGAAGAACATTTTAGAACCAGATGTGGAGGTGGAATAGGGAACATCCCCACACACTTCAGAGGTTGCACAGGTCAAAGGGTTAAGCACAGGTTAATTTAGTGATTTGTGTAGTTCATCTGGTAAATATCATGGTTATTGCCTGAGTGGGGCCCCCCTCAACCAATAAACCCAATTTCCTACAATATCTAAATGACTTTTCCAGTTCTTGCTACAAAATGTAGGTTTAGCCGTAAAATGCCAAGATATTTATCCAATGCATGGTTTAAGTTTGGACCCAAGGCATTTGTCAGTGATACAAATTGAATTCTGTAAGAATTGGAGCATTGGTTTAGGGGATAGCTACCCAAATCAAGTAATAATCACAATCCTTTTGAGGGTGAACCACTAAACTCACTAAATCGATCTCATTTTAACCCATGGTAGCTATGGTACAGAGCAGACATGCTTAACTTAGAGGTAATGTGTAAAGTATTTATGCAGTGCTAAAATAGTTATCAAGTTAAAACACACTAATAGAAACAGTTCAAACCAATTTAGAAAAATAGAGCAAATTATAGTAAATAAACTTACACCAAAATGATCAAAAAACAATAAGCTGGACCAGACTTGTGAATTTCTAAAGTTTAAGGTTAAAAATGACACCAAAAAGCATTATGCGCCAACTGTTGAGATATACCGGCACCAAGTCACAAGTTGGCGATGACTGTAATAAAGCGGTGGTCAGCTATAGAACCCTGGTTCGACAAGGTCAGTCAGAAGTTTTATCTTTGGACTTAGTCTTTGAAATGAAATTCCTAAATCTTCATTGGGGCAATGCAGCAGGGTGTGACTGAGGAGGGCTCCACAAGGTTGGATAGCCACTGGACGAGGTCCTGGTGAAGCTGTTGACTTTTTGTGGGAAAGCTGTGAATCTGAGAAATTCTAATTACATGCCAGAGGAAGGTCCTTCACTGACTGAATACTTTTGGCACCTTTCTAAGTTTGGACTTAGTAATCCTTCTAGAGCTCAGATTCCTCAAGTGGGGCAAGGTTGACGCTTTTAGCCAAAGAAGGCACCACAAGCGTGGATACCTTCTCTGTGAGGTCCTTCTAAATTGGATTTGCAGGTGCACAAAGACTCCCAGTAGGGGAAACCTGAATATTCAACCCATTGACAATGCACTTAGGTCAATTCAGCTTGGCAGGTTTGTCAGACTTCTGGAGGTCTTTGGAGTCAAAAGGTTTCTAAATCCCATGTTTTTCAAGATATTCGGATGATCACATGATTACACAGCCAGCATTTGCGATGCAGAGAAACAGTACTTGGGAGTCAAAACCCACTCCAGCAGAAACCACCAGCAAAGTCCAGGTCAGGCCCAGTTAGAACTGGCCAGCTGGGTAGTTCTGGGAAATGCTTCTTGTAGTTTTCTGTTTCCCTGTACCTTGAACAGGAGATCAGCCTTATGCCCCTTGGAGTCTACTTCTTTGTCCAGGGGTTGCCACATGTATGCCTAGCACCAGCCTGTAGGTAAGGGTAACTTCTGGCTCCACCATAACCCATGGGGAAAGTTACCCAGGGGTTACCCTACCTAGATAGGCAGCATTTCCTTTGCACAGCCCCCCTCTGAGCCTAAATAAAAAGAAGATGACACCCTCTTCCTCTTATGTAGTCTGTGTGCCCATTCTCAGAAGTGCGGCCAAAGAAATGAGCAATCCCTCCTCTGTGATCTTTTCAAACCAGTTCTGGGGGCAGTTCCTCTCATACTGGGACTGGAGCCTAGCTGGCTGGGCAGACAAAGAAAGGATCTGGGCAGGTGTCACCTGGAATCTACCTATGATAGGGTGGGCCCATTTGAAGATAATTATGTTTCTGGGCACTGCCCAAATGGTCTTCCTGCCAAAGGAACAATAACACCTCCCCACACCCAAACCTCTGCTTCTTTCACATGTCATTCAGGGTTAGGCACTCGGAGTGCTGTAGCTGTAGGCTATTCTAAATTACGCTCAAAGGCTTTATGCTGAGCAAATGTAATTTCCTAAAAGTGCCTTTTTCACAATATTGACTAAAAAAGACTTTATTGAACTTTCAATAAAGATTAAAGTGACTCCAAGGAGTACTTTTCTTGGTGTTTCCTACCCAGAGTTCGCATTATTAATTTAAAATTGCATCCCAGTGTTTATTTATAGAGCAAGTTAAAAGCTACTTTAGTCAAACTACAGTAGTAGGCCTAAAGCCATGTTTTACCTTGTCACTGTAGCGGGCCCCACAATGGGTGCTGCTGTTCACTAGTGACATTTAACTTTTAAGCCTTGGGTACACGTTGTGCCATACACTAGGGTCCTAAAGGTAAATTAAATATGCCAATTAGGGGTATACAATTGTCATCATCTTGAAAGGAGGAGCACATGCACTTTGCCATTGGTTAGCTGGGGTAAAGTACAAAGAGTTTTACTGCCATCAAAATCAGATAGAACAAAACATCTGGGGGCATACCATGCAACAGATGGTAATTTACTACAAGAGGACACTGGATAGCTGTCTTAGTAGGCAGGAGCCAGAAAGAAAAACTGTTTGCTCCTGTATCACCCTCACAGGCATGCCAGGAGCTGGCTGGTATCCTGGGGGCTCTGAGTCAACTTCTTCCGTCTCTAACATTACAGGAGGTTGTGAGTTTCCTGGGTGGGACAAGGGCAGTGAAAATAAAAGAAACAAAAGGAAATGGCACGCCGCACAAGGCAGCACCTCAAAATACCACAGCTCCTGTCGCTCATATAAAAAACATAAAAGTTAGCCGAGAAGCGCCACGCAATTCCCTGCATGTTCACAGCCTTATGAGATTACTTTGTTGTGGCCCAATGAGTTGTGGGAGCCTGCAGGAGGGGCAGCAGCCCTCCAAGAATATTTGAGGAAACATATAACTCTAAGGGGGTGATTATAATGGCGGGCGGATCATCACCGCTTGTCCAGCGGTGGTGATCTACTTGCCATCGCAACTTGATTTAGGCCCGCCATATCATTATGGCGGAGGGTATCGCGGTGGACGGAAAGTCCGTCCGCCACTTTTCCGCAGGTCAGTAATCGGTATGATTGCCAGCCGGGCGAAGCTGGGGCATAATATGGTGGCAGTGCCTGGAAGGCACCGCTGTCCTTATTATGATACCTGGTTGAAAAGGCCTTTCAATCGTGGCAATCCTACCATGGAAAGGCTGGCAGGGATTTGTTTTGGGGGACTGTTGCGGGCCCCCAGGTGGGTGGGGGGTGCACATGGGGGGTATCCATGGTACCCCCGGCATTCCCATGCACAAGGTGGGAGGAAACATCGTGGTGCCTGCCACGTTATGCATGGGAATGCACAACATGTCAATATGGCATTGCGGCGGGTGCTGCTGTAAGCAGTACCCGCCGCAATGTCAAATGTGCGGACTGTGACCGCCAGGTTGGCGGTCGCATCCTAGTCAGCGGTGCGGGACCGGTGCACGTATGGCGGGCGGTCCCTGCATCACGACGATGGCGGGAGGAATGAAGTCCGCCCGCCCTCCTAATGGGCCCGTAAGACTCAGGGGGTCTTAATAGTATGACACCAGGAGATGTTTGCATCTGCTTGTAGTACGTTCGGAGCTGGATCTTTTGTTCTTAGGTTTGAGAATACGGGGACTCCTAGTTGTTGATCTCACACATGCTGTTTTGAATTCAACTGCTTTTTTAGCAACCTGAATGTGAACCATGAATGTTTATCATTTCCATTTATGTAAATGACAGTGTCTTGTGGTTTATGTCATTAAGGCAGTGCAATTTTGACAAAGCCAGTATGTATGCCTTATATATTTGCTGATGGCCCATATAATGTGTTACCTTGACAAACTATTATTATTAATGTGGCGACTCCTTGACAAAGCCAACAGTCCTGATTTATTTAATTTTACAACCCATATATTGTGATGGTGTGTCTGGTATAGGTGGAGCGCATTGTGACTAGAGGTCCACCAGTGTTGTAATGTCATATGAGGGTGTCACTAAAGGAATTTTCATGTATGTGATGTATATATTTGTTTTTAAGGTATAATATTTAATAGTTTGTGTGTGTGTGTGTGTGTGTGTGTGTGTATGTGTGTGTGTGTGTGTGTGTGTGCGTGTATAATAAAACAAATTTTACCTTTTTAAAAAAAAAGCACTTACTGGGCAAAAATATATGGAGTGTTGTTGATTGCCAGTGAATTGGGATTGCTGGCCCACAACACCTACCGTAAGCTTGGACTGCTTGGACGTCTTTGCCTCACTACCTTGAGTAAGTCAAGTGCTACAATGGTACTTGTTTCCCATTAATAAGACAACTGTGGACCTATGACTTATGAAGGACACATAGCTGTTAACCTAATTTCTTACAAAAATCAAAAGGGGAAAGTGTAGTAAATATCCTAATGCCATCGAGAAGTGAGAGAAAAACTAAGACAAATATTAACAATCCTCAATAGCCCAGGAGGCTTTGGTCTCAACCAAGTAATACATATGGATTATAGGAGTAGATTCACTACTCCTAGGATCTACACCAAAAGGTTTTGCTTAACCGTGTCTTCTTTATGTTTCTGCAAAGACCCAGACAGACTTCACACAGACAGCCTATTGTGAATAAAGCCCCACCACTTTGTGTGTGCGTTCGTGATGCACATAAGGCAGCCTCATAGAGCAGAGTCTTTGATTAATGGCAACACATCCTGTTTGCTGTCTGCACCGGTCTAGGGTACTGTAGTGGTGAAATCCCCAGAAGAACGCAAAAGGATTTTGTGGCTCGAATGAACATTACATTTTAATATTTCTATTCAGCACTATTGTTTTATACACCATTTTCCTCAGTGCCCCTTTGATCTCCTTGTTTCGTAGACTGTAGATAATGGGGTTCAAGGTTGGAGTGACCACAGTGTAGAAGATAGGGATCAGTTTCTCCTGCGCTAGTGAAAAACTGGAGTTTGGACGCAGGTACATGAAGAAGGAGGTCCCATAGAAAAGGCTGACCATGATGAGATGAGACGTGCAGGTGGAGAAGGCTTTACGTTGACCAGCTTTAGTACGTATTTTTAGTATGGCTGAGATGATTTGGATGTAAGAGATGAGAGTAAGCAGGAAAGATCCAAAGCCATACAGACCCCCAACTACAAAGAGCACCATTTTGTTTGTGTGTGTATCAGCACAAGCCAGGTTCAGCAATGGTGGAATGTCACAGAAGAACTGCTTCACCTGATTTGAGGAGCAGAATGGGAGTTGGAAAGTGAAGACTGTGTGCACCATGGAATTGAGAAAGCCACTTAGCCATGATATGCTCACCAGCGAATGACATACTAACCTACTCATAATAATGTGGTATCCTAAGGGGTTGCAGATGGCAACAAACCTATCATAAGCCATGACAGCAAGTAGAGTGCATTCAATACTACCGAGTGCAATAAAGAAGTATAGCTGGGCAGCACAACCAGCATAATAGATGGAATTTCGCTTGGCTAGAAAATTCTCTAACATTTTTGGGATGGTCACAGACGTGTAGCAGATTTCAAGAATTGAAAGGTGACGAAGGAAGTAGTACATGGGTGTGTTGAGACGAGGGTCAGTCCTGGTGATGGTCACAATGAGAAAGTTACCCATTAACATGGAAAGATAGAGTGAGAAGAACACAACAAACAGGGTAATTTTAAGCTCTGGGACACTAGAGAAACCAAGCAAAATGAATTCTTCCACAGTGGTCTTGTTTTGCATGCCTTGATCAGGTGATTATGTAATTTCTGTAGGGAATTAAAAAGTGAAAATATTATTCATGGGAACAGCAGATTATATTGAGTAATAAATATTGTTAAGAAGCATGTATTTCATGCAACAATTTAGCAAGCTAAAATACTTATTTTTCAACTTACATTGAACTCATTAAAATATAATAATGCATCTCTATTTTTCTATTCTCTCCCTCCTCCCCCACGCACTCTTGCCCTTATTTGCTGCCCTTTCTTCTACCCTGCTTGTGCTCATCTCTTTACTCCATGCTGTCATGTTCCCCTTGTTTCAAAAACAGGACTTAAAGGTGCGATAGAGTCTAATTTAAATGTTTTTATCTAGTTATGGTAAAGTGTCCTTTATGATGTTCCTTTTAGGTTTTGTTGTAGATGTTTAGTATTTTTGTACATACCTATCCTGTGTATGTATGGCCCATTTAAAATGTTGGAATGTTTGTATTTGAAGAGAAGCTTTGAGAACTATGGCTGAGCTAGGAACTTAGTACTGGGCTGTGGTTGGAATTTCATCCTTCAAATAAAGAAGTCACTGACCTCTGCTGCCTCTACAGTCTTATTTGTTTCTACATAATGATCTTCACATTGGCGATGATCTGGTTCGAAAGTCTAGGAGAAATGTCAACACTTTCTGCTCATTTGTCAATAAAGTTTTATCCCTTCTACTAAATTAGGTTTCTGTTAATTTACCTAGTCAGATACTTCCCTTTCAAACATTATGGGAGTATTTTAGGTTTTGTTGTTGTTGGGAGTGCCCAGCTATTTCTTCTTGAATGACGTATATATTACTCTCAACTGTACATTGGAGAAGAGCACCATTTGTTTTAAGACTGAAATTGCCATCTAACCGTGCACCTCTTACTGCATTACTTAGAAGATGCATATTTGTACGGTTGGGTGTAGTGAGACATTTAACTTCACACTGGTAATTAGTTATGGTCGTGTGCAGCGCGAGTACCCTGTTAGCAGCCAGATTCATAACTGCTCGGTCGTGTGCAGCGCGTGGACTCTGTTAGCAGCCAAATTCATAACCAGGGGCGGCTGGTGAATTTTTAAAATGGTGAGGCATAAATGCCCCAACTGAAGTGAGTGAACCTGACTATTCCTAGGTGGGTGTCGGGGGAAGTAGCAAATTGGTACATTTTTTGCCACAGTATACACAAACAATTGGCCCAGAAGTTATATTCTTTAAGATGCAGTTCTTAAGTGGTGCTTGTTAAATATTCCTATAAGGCACTGTAAAACAGCATGGAGTCACAACCAAATACAGCCTCAAGCAAAACCAAATTCATGGCACATTTTAAATCGGGCTGTGTTTATAACCTCCCTCACAGACCTTCCTGACAGAGAGGCATACAAATTTCGAACAGAAACCTGGAAGTAGACATAACTTACAAAATGAATTCACTTATAGATCTGGTGGCCTACTAAGTGCCTACCCTCACCCCGGTACATGTTGTAATGATTTCCAATAAATTAACTTTTGATGGGGGTTGATGAGCACAGGGACCATTGAAAGTGATGGAACTCTATCACCTATATGAACTATTTATAAAAGTCGGCTTTAGCAGTCTGGTGACCCTGACTTGCCAAACTGCTGGCGCATTATCGGTCACTTTAGTAGGTATGTGTAATACATTTAAGGGGACATCATGATATTGGTTACAGCATTACCTAATAAATCATTAAATAATAAACCATTAATAAATATTAAACCATTTACCTAATAAATCATCTGCCCGGTTAAACTGCACACAAAATAGACATGCTTGAAATGTAGATAGTCGGAGCGAGGACACATGCCAGGCCCACAGTGGATGCTATGTTGCCATGTGCAACATGTAAAGCCTTCAGACAGGTATAATAAAGAAAGGTACAATCGGGTTATGATTTGCCAAGCGCTTCCACCACCGACAAAATGCCTATTCAAACTCAAACGTTTCATAAATTCAAAGCACCACTTTGTGCAGCAAGCGCTGCCTTTGTAAACACTGCTGAGCTCACACACTAAATAACATTTACAATTTAGGCCATTAGAGTGACAGTTTGGCAAGCAGGGTAGGTCTGTGACCCCGGCCTTTGTGTCTGGGGAGGGTGGGATGTTTTAAGATGTCCCTAGCTACATCCCCGGGTCCACACTGGCTCATCGGTATGAAAAACAAGAAAACATGAGGTGAAGGAAACACCTGCCAGGTCAACCCAGCTGATTAGGGTTGCAGTCCATGACAGGGGCATTGTTGTTACAGTAACTCCAACACAAGAATCCCCTTCACACTCTGCATCAATTAATAAAGTTTTAATGTAGGAGTAAGTCAGACTTGTACCAGTTGAAAGTTATAATGTGTACTTTAGTCGGGTAAGCTGCGTCATTCACAAAAGGGCTACTCATACGGGCATTTTCTAAGTGTACGTAATGTGGATGGGGACGGAGAAGGTTAGAGCCTGGCTTGAGCAAGATGCCTGCCCTGGTCTGGCTCGACCATAGGTCCTACTTTTTTTAAATTCTCATTAGTTATTTATTAAACGTTACAACATGTAAACTTAAACACCTGCCAGGTTGACCCAGCGGATTAAGGGAAGTTTATATATTAAATTTCTAGTTAAAGTGCTCGCCCTGAAATAATAAAAAGACATTAAATATATACTTGTCGGCGACGCTTCTTCATCCTCTGCTCCTGGCTGACCCATTACCAGGCCGTGATCCAGAGTGTCGGCATGCACACGTCAGAGACCACCTGGGGTCACATTACAGAAGTGCCTGCTGCTTGTGCACGGTTTTATGGGTGGGACGCTCTGCCGAAGGTGGGACGCTCTGCCGAACCTTGTTTGGACCTAGCTGGAATTTCCTCTCACAGCCTACTTCTTGCGGAACCCGCTTCGCGGGTCCCGCTGCGTCAGGAGGGACGCCTGCAACTTGCCTAAGGGGACAACGAGGGAAGCTGAATTGCCGGGGCTGCGAGTGTGTGCGCGCGCTGCACTGGGACTACATATCCCAGGAGCGCCCGCCTGCCTGACGAGACACACCTGGGCCGCTCTCCCCGACCCCTCCCACCCCTTCACCGAGCCTTCATCTACTGTGCTCGCAGAGCTTGCGAGTGGGACGCTCTGCCGAACCTTGTTTGGACCTAGCTGGAATTTCCTCTCACAGCCTACTTCTTGCGGAACCCGCTTCGCGGGTCCCGCTGCGTCAGGAGGGACGCCTGCAACTTGCCTAAGGGGACAACGAGGGAAGCTGAATTGCCGGGGCTGCGAGTGTGTGCGCGCGCTGCACTGGGACTACATATCCCAGGAGCGCCCGCCTGCCTGACGAGACACACCTGGGCCGCTCTCCCCGACCCCTCCCACCCCTTCACCGAGCCTTCATCTACTGTGCTCGCAGAGCTTGCGAGTGGGACGCTCTGCCGAACCTTGTTTGGACCTAGCTGGAATTTCCTCTCACAGCCTACTTCTTGCGGAACCCGCTTCGCGAGTCCCGCTGCGTCAGGAGGGACGCCTGCAACTTGCCTAAGGGGACAACGAGGGAAGCTGAATTGCCGGGGCTGCGAGTGTGTGCGCGCGCTGCACTGGGACTACATATCCCAGGAGCGCCCGCCTGCCTGACGAGACACACCTGGGCCGCTCTCCCCGACCCCTCCCACCACTTAACCCACGTTGTACTATACTATATTAAGCTCCTTGAACCCCCGCTGTGCGGGAGCACGCGGGAGTGCCGGGAGAAGCCCGGGACAAGGGCGGGACCGTCCAAGGCCGTCACAGGCCGGAGTAGGCCGGGCTGGGCCTACTCTCTTGGTTTCTCAGACTGCGCAGGTATTTCCTGGAATTATTAATTTGTGACACCCGCTCTGTGTATCATAATTGACCCTTTTTTTTTTTTTTAGTATAATCATGCCTTCTCCGGCAAGGGAGAGTACCCCTCAGAAGCCGGGAGGAGTGAAAACTGGAACACTCGAAAACTATTTTTCACGGGCTGTGGGGGAGGCTGATAAAGAGGGGAATTTGTCCAGATTAAGGGCGGAAGGAAGACGATCAGTGGATAACCTGAAAAACACCCCTATGGGAGAACAATCTATCACATTTAGGGAGGAATCAACACGAATTGAGGATGTCCCACTCCTGTTAAGGGAGCGTATTAACACCTCCCCAGTTGAAATTATGAGCACTGCTCTAGCTATTAGCCCCAGCCCCGCTAGGGGGACTATTGATTTAATCTCACAACCGCCCCTAGTTCACAGGGACAGGCATCATAAACCGAAAGTAGTCACCACGCAAGTAATTTTGGGACCCCCCCCAAAAAAGCGTAGGAGGAGGGCAAAGGGTGCGCAGGGAGGTAGTAAACCCAAGACTTCACACCTGGACTTTGGCAAATCCTTAAAAAAACCTGTACCAATAGTGAAACCACTGGCAGAGCCAAACCCTAATTCTAATGCCCAGGAGAACACAGTTCCCGCCATGATTAAAGATATAGGAACTAGTATTGTTAATGTCCCCCTCTCTGTCGTGCCGCTGGGAAACCTGGAATTCTTGTTAAGGTCGCTGTTACTCCCGATCAGCGAAAGTATAAAAAAGATTGAGATCAGACTAACCATATTGGAGGCCACACTGGGAAGTCTGAAAACTCGTGCTGGTCGACAGGAAAGCGATCTAGAACCTATTACCACTACTGTAGTCCCGCAAGGCCCGAGACACAGGGTAGTTAACCCAGCTCCAGCTCCACCACATGCTGTAAATGGGGTAGTTCCTCAACAACCCTTAACACTAAATCCTGTAGCTTCCAACTCACTCCACACTAACACACTTAATCCCACCCCTGTATTAGTACCTCCGGCTCACCCAATAGACAATAATATCCCGGTCTACCAAAAAAAGCCCCCTGCAAGACCTCGTCGGCCTAACCTACCACCTGAGACTAATGACCTTACTGTAGTCATGGCAGGGGTCCCGCTACTTGAGGAAGGAGAAGTTGAGGATTTTTGTGCCCTAAAAACTAGGGTAATTAAGTGGCTAAACAGAAACAGACCCCTCCCGAGACATCTTAATAATGAAATTATAATGGTAAGAAGGGTCCCATGGGTGGGGAGAACTCAGAAATCCATCCCTGGGGACTGTTTATTGGTGAGTTTTAGGGACAAGGGTACGGTGTCGCATATATGTCAAGGGGAAAATATATCAAGGGAATCTACCATCCAAACCCTTCGTGTGTCCTTCTTCTTTCCTATTGCCCCAGGTCCATCCCACCCACTCCCATATAATGATGGATGGGAGAGGGTTGGAAGAAGGGGGAGACACCAGGCATTTCAACCTAGGCCACTACTTGGCAGACCGACACCACTTTTCCCTACCTATAATCGATTTAATTGTCTAAACGACTTAGAGGGGGTGGATTGACAAACAGAGAAGGCCCCTAAGGAGAATACAGAAAAGGGTGCCCAAGCAGAAATACCGGAGGTGCAAAGACATACGGCCCAGCAAACTCAAATAGTTAGGGCGGAGGAACCTATGCTCTTTGATAACAAGGGTATGACTGTGGATAGCTTGGTGGGAGGTGGTGGGGGGACCATGCAAGGGGTGCTGCAGGAGATAGGACCAATGAGCGAGGGGGGTGCAGCATTAGGTGGAGAGGATGTGAGGATTATTTCTTGGAATGTAGCGGGCTTAGCAGGCATATTTAATAATAAGGAGTGGGTTGATTTTATCAGGAAATTTAATGTTATATGCTTACAGGAGACATGGGCTGTGGTGAATAATTATCACCTCCAGGGCTACAAGTGTTTCTTTGTTCCCGCTCGGAAATCTAGTTCTGGGAGAGCAATGGGTGGTTTAGCTGTTTATGTAGATTTATCCCTCCCAGATACCTGGTCGTCCCCAGAATGGAACTCACATGGAATACAGGCAGCTCGGTTTTCTGGTAGGGGGCTGAAATTGTCGGTTTTTAACTTTTATAATAGTGAGACTTTAAATACCCATTCCCCCCTACTGGCGGAACTTGATAATAGGCTGGGTCAAGAAATTAAATCTCAGAGCAAAGGGCCATCCTTTGGGCTACTTTTGGTAGGAGACTTTAACTGTCACCTCTGTCCGGCACTGATTAAGGTAAATACAGACTGGGCACAATGCCCGATTGAGAAGGGGCCGCATTTTATTCACACGCCGACTGGGTTGGCTCTTAGGTTGCTTCGGCTTAAGTACGACCTAGAGCACACCATTAACATGATAAACCCACAGTCGGATGGCACGCTCCCACCAACTTTTAAGGGGAGGGGCTGTGCATCTATTATAGATTATATCTTGGTCTCGAGAGCATTAATCAATAAAATAATCAGTGTAGGGATAGAGTGGAGCAGTTTTAGCGACCATAACCCGCTCATCTTAACGCTATTTTATAAGGTGGGTACGGGATTTAAACCTCGCTGTCTAATTGAGGAAAGGGCCACTGATCAAGGCAGGAGATTGAAGTGGTCTAAAATTGATGGGGCACAGTTTTATAAAACATTGGGCGACAAGGGCCTAGTGGCCATTAACGACTGTTTAGATCTAGAAATACAGGGTCCAAGGGTCTTGGAAGCGTTCGATCACATTGCTAACTTAGTGGATGAACTATTGAGGTCTAGTGCGCCCATACGTAATCAGGTAAATCCCCGTTGGTTTGACAGAGATTGCTCTAAGGCACTGAGGGAACTGAAATGTTCCCTCAAGATGAAACTACGGGATCCACAGACTATTAGGGCCAGTAGGGAAAAGTATAAAAAAGAGATTAAAAGGAGGAAACTTGCCCTACAGGCAGAAGCATGGGCAGATCTGAGAGAAGCTGGAGAAAGAAAAGATCTAGCGGGGTTCTGGAGAATCATCAATAAACCGACCTTTTTAGAAAATGATTCTCCGGAGATAGGGACTGTTGGACCCGGTCCTTTGGGCAGGTTTACCCCGTGACTTTTTGCTTTTTCCTAGCCTGTTTTTGGAACCTGGATTGGTGATTGTAGGCCTCTGCGCACTTTTTCACTGTGGTACAGTATAAAGTGCGTGTGCTTTCTGTGTATGGATGGTGAGTGACCTGCCCTCCCATAGGAATGAATGGGGAATATGTATGCCCATGGTAGATTCCTGATGCATGGGGAGTGCAGGGTCGAGTTTGATATGTATGAACTCGTGAGAATGAATGCTTCAGAATGGTATATGCGGCATGGCTGTATCTAGTCCAGAAGCGCCACTTTTAGAAGTTGGCATAATTGTGTAGTGAGTCTGCTAGCACGTGATTGGCTGATGGGCCTGGCCCAGGCATGCCTGGGCCTGTTGGTAGATGGACTGTCTGGTTTGAGTAGAACAGGGTCTGCAGGGTCTGCAAGGCCCCGGAGGAGGGGGTAGATGAAAGGCCCCTCTGCTGTCAGGGATGGGAGGAAAGAGCATCTGGTGGTGCCGGGCTGTGCCTGTCGCCCACCCTGCTGGCTCTCCATCCTGGCGGCCTACTGTCACCTCTGGCCCTGAAGCTGTCAGGGAGACGTAAACCAGAAACATTCCAGTACTCAGGGCCCCTTGCACGAAAGCTTCAAAGTACTTCAAAGGCATTTCTGTGTATAAGAAGGGACGGTGTCTCCTTCCAAAATGTTCTTGTTCTAGCTCTTGTGGCTGACTTGGATCTACCAGGGGTGGGCGCTGCCCAGCCCCTGGGTGCCTGGATTCCTGGACTCCTGGGGGACCCTTCTGCCCTGCCTGGGCTGAAGGGGGGACTTGGCTTTGCCCCTGGGGAAGCTCTGGGACCCTGGCAGCCTGGAGAAGCTGCCTTTTCCTGGGGAGAGCGCTGGAGTTGATTTCTAGCGCCTGGAGGCGCTGGGCTTCCCCCTGAGCGCCTGGGAGCGCTCTGCCTGCTGTCTAGAGCTCTGGGGCGCTTAATTTCCCCCACGTGCTTGAGAGCGCCTTTTCTGGACTTTCTAGCGCTTAGGAGCGCTTTTCCTGCTTGTTTATAGCGCTGGATGCGCTGAGGATTCCTGCCTGCATGGATATAATTATCTACGAGTGCCCACCTCGATCTGTCGCGGAGGAAAACAAACCGCGAAGGGGCCGCGACCGGATTGGCCGAGACCCGAGGAGAGCCGTGCTCTGATTGGCCCGTGGATCGGCGAGGCCGCGCTGCCATTGGTTGGCGGCCTCGCGTCATGAGGGGCTCGGCGCAGGAGCCGCGACGTGATTGGCTGGGCCGCGCCGAGGAAGAAGGAAGATGGCGCTGCCTGCTGGCGGGTCGGCCGGGCTCCCGTGAGCTAAGGGAGCCCGGCGGCATCTGAGGAGACGCATGGCGGCCGGTTAACAGGGCTCCCGTGTGCCGAGGGAGCCCTGCAACGGGAGAAGAGACTGCCCGGGAGCCTGGCTGGCTCCACTCTGCGTCCCGGTCCCGAGACGGGGGACCGTGCCAAGAGAGGAGAGTCTGCGAGGAGCAGGAGCTCCTCCGTTGCCGCCGAGCCCTGCCCCCCGCCGCGCAGGAGACCCGGTGAGTCTGGGCGGAGGGCTGGGCAGAGTGAGGAAGCTGAGCGGCGCGATGATGGAGCCTCCCCGCAGCAGAGCCGGTGAGTGAAGGGCTGCGGGGGGGAAAGCTCCGTGCGGTGCCGGTCAAGGCGCCGAGTAAGGGCGGCCCCGTTGGCAGTGGGTCGCCCCAACGCATTGCAAAGCCTTCAAGGGCGGCCCCAGTTGGCAGTGGGTCGCCCCAACGCGCATGAGCCTAGAGAGGCTCAGAGGGGCCGCATTATGTTTACGAGCCCGTTTGGCTCCCGAGAGGGCCATATTCGAGAGGGGGGCTTCGGGGCATATTTTCGGTGCTCGTCCCCTCCTGCCCCTGAGTGTTAGGGCTAGAGTCCGGTGAGGCTCATGGGGGCATCGGTGTTTTAAGAGCCTGTGTGGCTCCAACGGTTGGCATCATTGCTTTAGAGCCTTTGAGAATCCAACGTCTGGGGCATGTGTGTTATGCCCAGAGCCTGTGTGGCTCCAGCAGTGGCGCAGTTGGCGCCGAAGGGCCAGTGAGGGCCCTGGCTCAGTTCTGTTGTTCTCCAGGTGCCCAGCACTTAGTGGGCACCTGCTACGTTTAGGCTTTTTGGTACTTTGAGACTGGCGCTGCATGGCAGCGCACCCTGACACTGAGACTCAGGGCGTCTGAGCCCCAATAAGGCCATTGGCCTAGGGACTGCCACAGGTGGTGGCTTATGTGAGTTTGTGCGCAATCATATGGTTATTGCACCTCTGAATGTGATTTCTTGCATCATGTGTTATTCCTGCACCTCTGAAGGTTTTTAGGCCTCATGTGATTTTTGCGCTATTGTATTACTTTGACACCCCTGAATGTTTCATGCATTATGTGTCTTTCTCTTCTTGCGCTACACCTCTGAATGTTTAGTCATCATGTGTCTTCTTGCGCTGCACCCCTGACTGTATTTTAATTGCATCATGTGCTCTGTCCTGAACACCGCTGAATGTGTAGGTCTATACATCATGTGTTTTCTTTCTTTACTACTCCTCTGAATGTATATTCATGCATCATGGGTAGTGTGTTTTGAGCTATACCCCTAAGTGGATTTCATCCTTAGGTGGTTGTTCTTTCTAGTACAGGTGGTCCTAGTGAGGTCCTGGGTACCTGCGTGACATGCTCCTAAGGTGTTTAGGGTTGCGTAGTATGTACTTACCTGTTCCCAGTAGTTACTGGGTGTGATCTATAACTGTTACTTTGTGTTACAGTGAAGTTTATATACTTTTATTCTGATTTCTGACAAGTATTTCTATATCTGCAAAGTGTTGATTCAGACAGTGGCCCATGTGGCCCTGTCTTGTAAATAATCCCTTGTGAATATTGCCGTGCCAGTTGGCACAATGTACATGTGTGATTTCTATCTGATATGTTTTGACAATACAAAAGTTATTTTAATATAACCTTGTGTGGAGTCTCTTTTGTGGTGTGCCTAGTATGTTGTTGCTGTCGTGCGCTGACGCAAATGCTTTACACATCGCCTCCGAGGTTAGCCTAGACTGCCCGCGCCATGCTACCTAGAGGGCGAGCAGGGGTTATCTTGGCGTGTGACTTCCTTGCCCTGACTGGAATGGTGGTTTCTGCCTGGCTTTGGCATAAGCCTTAGCCTACCAGAAATAGCCGGTTTCCAACATTGGTGGCAGCGGTGCGGATTTGGACTTGCGTTTGCCCAGTGCCATAGCGACAACTGGCTACATTACAAAAACTCTGCGTTTTTCAGATAGTCACATATTTGGGATTATTGTTTCTGATTTTGTTTTTCCTCAAAAGTGTCATTTTCAGATGGTGTTCCTGCGCTTTATGTTAAGTGGCAGATGAGAGAAAATGACAGGGCGGGACGCCAGTAGATAGGGGAGGTTCCCATAGGTTAGGAATCCCTTGCTGGGTCCAGTGTCCAATCCCTATTCCTGTCCCTGTGTGGGTAGATGGAAGAGAGGGAGGGTGGAGGAGAAATTGCTTGCTCAAGAGGGTGGTTATTCCCTGAGTGTAGTGTGTGTGTCTGGATTCCCCAGTATGGTAGGATCCAGTGGTGGCAGCTTAAATGTGTCCAGTGCGTGAAGTCCCATTCCCAGTTCCCAGAGTATGGTGCCTGGTGCTCAGTAAGAGAGTGACAGGTTGAGAGTCAGAGGCAGTGAGGAACTGTCTCACCAGTCTGGAGGGGGAGTGTGTGGATGAGTGGTGTCTTGAACTGGAGGAGTTCGTGTGAGTTTTTTTTTAAGGAGCTTGCACGTGAGGTGTACCTCTGGTGGTGTGCAGGACGTCCTGCAGAGGCATTGGACAAGAAGGTGGATGTCTGGCGGTGTGCTAGATGTCTTACAGAGACATTAGAAAGTGATTCTAAAAGTAGTGGCTTGTGTATCTGATGATCCTGTGTAGGTGAAGAGGTTCATGTGTAGCCCAGCTATGTCCCATTAGGATGATAGGGGTGTAGGGGCTCACGTCCTGTCTCAGTGGAGGCGGAGTGAGTGTGGGACGGTGTGTCCCACGTTGGCCCGAAACCCTGTCTCAGGGCCTGGAGGGTTCCCTAAGGGAGTGCCAGGTCAGGGGCCTAGGCTGTACTTACAAGTCATTTGAAGAGGATCTTCCTGTGTCTAGAGGACGGGGAGTTTCTGTAACCAGAACTCCGGCGGTCCTAGTGTTGGGCTGTACCGCTCCTAAGTGGAGGGTACAGAAGTCCTGGTTCGCTGGGCATTTGACCGTCTAGAGTGCTTGACCATTTGTGGGGCCTCTGGAGGTCGTTCCCCGAGGAGGGGGGAGGCCAGGTTCAGGTTCAGCCTGACCTGGATGGAAGGGCATCGGTAATCAGTGTCCTGGCCGGTTGTTGGCTTCCAGGGGTACCGCTCCCAGGTGGGAGGGTGCAGAACTCTGGAGAGGGGTGCAGAGGGACGGTGTCCTTACTTCTGACCCCGGTGGGAGGAAAGTGTGTTGCTGATACGCCGCTGGCGTGTGCTCTGTCTAGCCTGGAACATACTGAGAATCACCCTGTGATAGGGAGTACTGGAGGAGAGTGTGTCGCTGCTACGCCGCTGGCGTGTGCTCTGTCTAGCCTGAGACATACTGTGCCTGTGATAGGGAGTACTGGAGGAGAGTGTGTCACTGCTACGCCGCTGGCGTGTGCTCTGTCTAGCCTGAGACATACTGTGCCTGTGATAGTGGAACTGGAAGGGGGTGCAGAAGGACGGTGTACTTCTGACCCCGGTGCAACTTAAGGGTGTAAATCCTAGGTTGGGAGATTAGGAAACTTCTAGGTCAAGAGGTACTCTACCAAAGTGGATCAGCTGAAGAGACCGAGGGGGCTGCCCTTGCTGTGTGTTCTGGGGCCCACCTGCAGTTTGTTGTTTCCACTAAGGTAGAGGAAAGGGGGCTTTGCTGTGTGCTGTGTCCCCCCACCTGCTTGAAGAGGGACTGGTGCTGTGTGCTTTGTACCTCAGAAGTGGAATCGTTTCCAGGTGATAGACCAGTGACGGAGTGAGGTCCTGATCTGGTAGGAGAGTTGTGTTCTGGTGAGTGCTTCGCTGTGAGGGTTATTCCTTCACCATGACTGGAAGCAAGGGTCCCTACTTGGTCTAAGGTACTTACCTCTGCCAACATGAGACCCCCAGTTCTAACATTGATGGAGTAGAGGTAGGGTGGGGCATTCTTGCCCGTGACCTCTAGTCAGCCGAGGGTGTGGTCCCTAGGTTGTAGGATCAGTGGTAGTGTAGCTGCCCTGAGAGAGAGAGTGGAGATTGGCTATTGTGTGCCAGGGGCTTCTGCCCCCACTCTGTGGATTGGTTAGGACCTGTGATCATTGGATTGGCCTAGGGCCTGGTCCTGGCTGTGGATGACTAGTGTGTACCAGTGGGGTATCCTAGTTGTGTCAGAGAGCTTTTGTTGAGGGAAATCCCTGTGGGTTCCGAGTGGCGAAAAACTGTAAGGTGGCCCTGCCCTGCAGGCCCGTCTCCGTGGTTTTGTCGCCCAAAGCATTGAAGACCATCAGTGTATTGATTGGTCTACCCTGCGTTTTGGCTGGAAGGGGGATGTGTTGGACCCGGTCCTTTGGGCAGGTTTACCCCGTGACTTTTTGCTTTTTCCTAGCCTGTTTTTGGAACCTGGATTGGTGATTGTAGGCCTCTGCGCACTTTTTCACTGTGGTACAGTATAAAGTGCGTGTGCTTTCTGTGTATGGATGGTGAGTGACCTGCCCTCCCATAGGAATGAATGGGGAATATGTATGCCCATGGTAGATTCCTGATGCATGGGGAGTGCAGGGTCGAGTTTGATATGTATGAACTCGTGAGAATGAATGCTGCAGAATGGTATATGCGGCATGGCTGTATCTAGTCCAGAAGCGCCACTTTTAGAAGTTGGCATAATTGTGTAGTGAGTCTGCTAGCACGTGATTGGCTGATGGGCCTGGCCCAGGCATGCCTGGGCCTGTTGGTAGATGGACTGTCTGGTTTGAGTAGAACAGGGTCTGCAGGGTCTGCAAGGCCCCGGAGGAGGGGGTAGATGAAAGGCCCCTCTGCTGTCAGGGATGGGAGGAAAGAGCATCTGGTGGTGCCGGGCTGTGCCTGTCGCCCACCCTGCTGGCTCTCCATCCTGGCGGCCTACTGTCACCTCTGGCCCTGAAGCTGTCAGGGAGACGTAAACCAGAAACATTCCAGTACTCAGGGCCCCTTGCACGAAAGCTTCAAAGTACTTCAAAGGCATTTCTGTGTATAAGAAGGGACGGTGTCTCCTTCCAAAATGTTCTTGTTCTAGCTCTTGTGGCTGACTTGGATCTACCAGGGGTGGGCGCTGCCCAGCCCCTGGGTGCCTGGATTCCTGGACTCCTGGGGGACCCTTCTGCCCTGCCTGGGCTGAAGGGGGGACTTGGCTTTGCCCCTGGGGAAGCTCTGGGACCCTGGCAGCCTGGAGAAGCTGCCTTTTCCTGGGGAGAGCGCTGGAGTTGATTTCTAGTGCCTGGAGGCGCTGGGCTTCCCCCTGAGCGCCTGGGAGCGCTCTGCCTGCTGTCTAGAGCTCTGGGGCGCTTAATTTCCCCCACGCGCTTGAGAGCGCCTTTTCTGGACTTTCTAGCGCTTAGGAGCGCTTTTCCTGCTTGTTTATAGCGCTGGATGCGCTGAGGATTCCTGCCTGCATGGATATAATTATCTACGAGTGCCCACCTCGATCTGTCGCGGAGGAAAACAAACCGCGAAGGGGCCGCGACCGGATTGGCCGAGACCCGAGGAGAGCCGTGCTCTGATTGGCCCGTGGATCGGCGAGGCCGCGCTGCCATTGGTTGGCGGCCTCGCGTCATGAGGGGCTCGGCGCAGGAGCCGCGACGTGATTGGCTGGGCCGCGCCGAGGAAGAAGGAAGATGGCGCTGCCTGCTGGCGGGTCGGCCGGGCTCCCGTGAGCTAAGGGAGCCCGGCGGCATCTGAGGAGACTCATGGCGGCCGGTTAACAGGGCTCCCGTGTGCCGAGGGAGCCCTGCAACGGGAGAAGAGACTGCCCGGGAGCCTGGCTGGCTCCACTCTGCGTCCCGGTCCCGAGACGGGGGACCGTGCCAAGAGAGGAGAGTCTGCGAGGAGCAGGAGCTCCTCCGTTGCCGCCGAGCCCTGCCCCCCGCCGCGCAGGAGACCCGGTGAGTCTGGGCGGAGGGCTGGGCAGAGTGAGGAAGCTGAGCGGCGCGATGATGGAGCCTCCCCGCAGCAGAGCCGGTGAGTGAAGGGCTGCGGGGGGGAAAGCTCCGTGCGGTGCCGGTCAAGGCGCCGAGTAAGGGCGGCCCCGTTGGCAGTGGGTCGCCCCAACGCATTGCAAAGCCTTCAAGGGCGGCCCCAGTTGGCAGTGGGTCGCCCCAACGCGCATGAGCCTAGAGAGGCTCAGAGGGGCCGCATTATGTTTACGAGCCCGTTTGGCTCCCGAGAGGGCCATATTCGAGAGGGGGGCTTCGGGGCATATTTTCGGTGCTCGTCCCCTCCTGCCCCTGAGTGTTAGGGCTAGAGTCCGGTGAGGCTCATGGGGGCATCGGTGTTTTAAGAGCCTGTGTGGCTCCAACGGTTGGCATCATTGCTTTAGAGCCTTTGAGAATCCAACGTCTGGGGCATGTGTGTTATGCCCAGAGCCTGTGTGGCTCCAGCAGTGGCGCAGTTGGCGCCGAAGGGCCAGTGAGGGCCCTGGCTCAGTTCTGTTGTTCTCCAGGTGCCCAGCACTTAGTGGGCACCTGCTACGTTTAGGCTTTTTGGTACTTTGAGACTGGCGCTGCATGGCAGCGCACCCTGACACTGAGACTCAGGGCGTCTGAGCCCCAATAAGGCCATTGGCCTAGGGACTGCCACAGGTGGTGGCTTATGTGAGTTTGTGCGCAATCATATGGTTATTGCACCTCTGAATGTGATTTCTTGCATCATGTGTTATTCCTGCACCTCTGAAGGTTTTTAGGCCTCATGTGATTTTTGCGCTATTGTATTACTTTGACACCCCTGAATGTTTCATGCATTATGTGTCTTTCTCTTCTTGCACTACACCTCTGAATGTTTAGTCATCATGTGTCTTCTTGCGCTGCACCCCTGACTGTATTTTAATTGCATCATGTGCTCTGTCCTGAACACCGCTGAATGTGTAGGTCTATACATCATGTGTTTTCTTTCTTTACTACTCCTCTGAATGTATATTCATGCATCATGGGTAGTGTGTTTTGAGCTATACCCCTAAGTGGATTTCATCCTTAGGTGGTTGTTCTTTCTAGTACAGGTGGTCCTAGTGAGGTCCTGGGTACCTGCGTGACATGCTCCTAAGGTGTTTAGGGTTGCGTAGTATGTACTTACCTGTTCCCAGTAGTTACTGGGTGTGATCTATAACTGTTACTTTGTGTTACAGTGAAGTTTATATACTTTTATTCTGATTTCTGACAAGTATTTCTATATCTGCAAAGTGTTGATTCAGACAGTGGCCCATGTGGCCCTGTCTTGTAAATAATCCCTTGTGAATATTGCCGTGCCAGTTGGCACAATGTACATGTGTGATTTCTATCTGATATGTTTTGACAATACAAAAGTTATTTTAATATAACCTTGTGTGGAGTCTCTTTTGTGGTGTGCCTAGTATGTTGTTGCTGTCGTGCGCTGACGCAAATGCTTTACACATCGCCTCCGAGGTTAGCCTAGACTGCCCGCGCCATGCTACCTAGAGGGCGAGCAGGGGTTATCTTGGCGTGTGACTTCCTTGCCCTGACTGGAATGGTGGTTTCTGCCTGGCTTTGGCATAAGCCTTAGCCTACCAGAAATAGCCGGTTTCCAACAGGGACTAATATTCTTCCGGAGCAATGGGTAAGCCACTTTAGGGGTTTATACAATTATGACTCGGGCACCCATGTGGAACCACCGGTAGCCCCAAGACAGGTCCCGTTAGTCACATTCTCTCTTAAGGAGATCAGTACAGGGATGGAGGGTCTTACTAAAAATAAAGCTCCGGGCCCAGATGGAATTCCCCCTGACCTGTTCCTTAGTAATACTGATCTATGGGCTCCTTTGATGACCAGGGTCCTAAACACCGCTATTATCTGTGGGCTTCCGCCGTCCTGGTCTAAAGCGATCATTGTACCAATTTTTAAAAAGGGCAATAGGGATGACCCGAAGTGTTACCGGCCCATCTCCCTAATTGACGTTTCAGCCAAACTTTTGGGAAGGGCAATCCTGAATAGATTGACCGAATGGTCCGAAGAGAACAACATCTTCTCGGACACCCAGTATGGGTTTAGGACAGGGAGGTCCACTAGTGATCAGTGCCTGAACCTATATATGCTGACTGCCAAGTATACTTTGGCCAGTGATGAACCCATCTATATGGGATTCATGGATCTGGCAGCAGCATTCGATCACGTCAACAGAGGAAAGTTGTGGGAGATGATGTCAGGTATGGGGATAGAGAGTGGCCTAATCACCATATTGAGGGAACTGCATAGTGACACCACGGCCAAGGTTAGATTTAACAGGGAGGGAGGACTGTCTGACTCCTTTCCATGCAGGAGTGGAGTCAGACAAGGCTGTATACTTGCCCCTTTTTTGTTCTCCCTTTATATCAATAACCTTGAGCAGTTTCTTCTGGGTCTAAAGGTAGATTGTCCAAGGGTGGGGCCGCGGCATATCCCCGTCCTGCTTTATGCAGATGATGCGGTTTTATTGGCAAGAACACCTCGAGGCCTACAAACACTGATAGAGGGGTTTGCAGAGTTTATGAGTAACCTGGACCTATTTGTCAACTTAGGGAAATCTTATGTGCTCCTGGCAGGCAAAAAACCCTCCTCTAAATTTGTTTACACAATCGGTTCCCATAGTTTGGAGCAGGTTAAGACTTTCTCCTACCTCGGGGTAACTTTTGACGGTGCATTGCAATTCACCCCCTTGGTGGCAGAACGTTGTACGAAATTGATTGCCTCTAACGGGGCGATAGCTGGATATGGAAGGAGGGTGGGTAGATGGAGTCCGGAACAGGTGATGAATTTGTACGGCTCCATAACATGCTCTAAAGTAATTTATGGGGCAGAAGTCTGGGGGTTCGTGAATACGACTAGAATCCAACAGGAAGAAAATAGGTATTTGAAAGCAATCCTGAGGGCGCCACCCAGCACGGCTGGTATCATAGCCCACAGGGAGCTAGGGAGGCCATATTTGGAAGATTTGTTAAAACTTAGGCCAATAGTGGCCTGGTTAAAAATATGGATAAATCCAGAGGCGCACCTAAGCAGAGAAATTTTGTTGGACTGCTTAGGTAGGACCCACTCAATGCGCATCCCCTGGCTCAAATACGTGAAAAATACCCTGGAGGATTTAGGGTTGGGGAATCTTTTCACGAACCCAGCTGCTATTTCAGCACAGCACAAGAAGCGAGTAGGGGAACTATTTCTGGAGAAAGAAACCCAACGACGAGCTGAGGCTGAAGGAGCGAAAAAGACTGTACGGGCCCATGGTCTGGTAAAAAGTGTGGAGGGCATGGAGCCTTACTTATTTCTTCTACATAATGCACAGGACAGATTTTTAATGTGCCGTTTCAGACTGAATCTGCTCCCCTTCATGTTGGCTATACCTGCCGGGTTTACTACATCTATTGAGCAGAAGGGTCCCTGCGGCTGCGACAACCGGTCTCCGCAGGATTCCCTTCACTTTGTTTTGCTTTGTCCCTATTTCTCCATGCCTAGGCGTAGATTCCTTGTAAATATTCTAAAAAAAGCCCAACAGGAACACGCCTGGGATGCCCTAGTATTTTTGTTAAAAGCCTCTGACCCCTTAACCTTGTGTAGCATTTTGAACTTCATCAAAGTCGCAATACGTTTAAGAAAGACGAGGGGAGAGGAATGAAATATTGTGATCTGTATTTATATGGCCTCTATGTTGGCACTCTTTTTAGCGTATCAATTATGTACAAGGATCTTAATTAGTATTTAATAATGTTTTACTGTTATTTGTGTATATAAATGTGCTTTTATGGTGTTTTTTAATCACCGAATAAAGATTCTTGAATTGAAAAAAGTTGAAGTGTACGTAATGTGGATGGGGACGGAGAAGGTTAGAGCCTGGCTTGAGCAAGATGCCTGCCCTGGTGTGGCTCGACCATAGGTCCTACTTTTTTTAAATTCTCATTAGTTATTTATTAAACATTACAACATGTAAACTTAAACACCTGCCAGGTCGACCCAGCATATTAAGGGGAGTTTGTATATTAAATTTTTAGTTAAAGTGCCCGCCCTGAAATAATAAAAATACATTAAATATGTACTTGTTGTCGACGCTTCTTCATCCTCTGCTCCTGGCTGACCCATTACCAGGCCGTGCTCCAGAGTCCCGGTGTCGGCATGCACACGTCAGAGACCACCTGGGGTCACATTACAGAAGTGCCTGCTGCGTGTGCACGGTTTTACCCCCGCATTCTCGTTCACCTCAGATAATTATGAAATACTGAAACTCGAGCTTTTTACACATCCCCGTAACTACAACAGATAGCCTTTGATTCCCGTACAATAAGCATTCTGTGTCATGCGTCTTGTCAGTCTGCCCCCGCGATTCTTCCCCTACACACTCGAGAGTTTGAATCTGGTTTAGATGGCAGTTAAAGATTGTGTGTGGCAGTTCATAATGAAATTCCACTTGACAACTCGGACACGAATCTAAAAATAAATGGCTCCCCATCCAAATAATAAGTCAGAGCAACGTTAGCCTGCATAGGCAGGGCCGGCGCTAGGCATGGGCAGTGTGGGCAGCCGCCCAGGGCCTCGCGCTCAGCAAAACACAGGGGGCCTCGCGCCCCTGTGAAAGGTCACACTTTCACAGCTCACTTCAGGGCCCCCGGCAGCGCCTCGGGCGCCTTGGTTAAGTACCGGCCATTCTCGGCTCTGTTTGGGCATTTTGTATCCAAGCAACAGAGGCCCCTTTGTTTCTTTCGAGCACCAGCCGGACACAGGTAAGAGAAGGTGGGTGAGGGGAGGAGGGAGCAGCCAGATCAACTGGCTTTTGTTATACTTCGAATCTTGGTAGGGCAGTGTCTTGTATCTTAAAATGTATGCATAAGCAATATTTGACTTGTACTGATCTGACAGGGGGGGCAATATTACATACACATCGAAAATATATTTACTGTTGCCATCTAAGCTAGGTACAGCTACAATTGAAGCACACCCCTTCAGCTGAGGTTTTTTTTTTTTTTTTTTTTTGCTCTCTGATGAGCTCTCTGCAGTGTCTTGGGAAGTGCCTTGTTACGGTTTGAAGGCCCAGGGGAGGGGGGCCCCCTCCCAGGGCCTCATAGCACTGTGTCGAGCTGGAAGGTCATGGTGTGGGGGCCCCCTTCCCTGGGCCTTGTAGCCTTCGGTGTCTGTTTCAGAAAGCGCAGAAAGAGTGTAGGTTTTAAGCAGGACTCATTTATATATTGGTGATACATTTGGCAAGTTAGTGAAGGTGGCAATGTATGCCTCCAATGAGCCTGTCCTGGACTACAAAATTGTTATCATCTTTGTAATGTGGGCATTGTAGCCATCGGTGGCTATTGGGCAGGAAGCAGAGACGTGAAAAAGTAAGTGAAGCAAAATCAGTTGCAGTGGAAACCACGTTCATAAATTACTAGTAGAACAGCACCTTGCCGTTTAAGTATAGTGGACCTTTTAAACAAGCATTTGCAATGCAATAGGTCTCGCATTAGGAAAGTTTGAGCTATTGGTCTTGTAAATGACAATTTTATTATTTATGTCTTGGTTTTGAAAATAGCTAAATTAATAGCTTTGTCATTTACAATGCCAATAGTTATAACTTTCGCAAATGTGACACCTATAGCATTTGTAAAGCAACATGTTTTGTATTTACGTGACTTAGATGTATTGATATTACAAATAACAATGGCTTTTAATTTTTTAATTAATTAATACTTAAATAAAAGTGATTGTAATGTATAATGGCAACAGCTTAAACTTTTGTAAATAACTTTTGTGAAGATTATGTTCAGTGTATTTTATTGTGAAGAAAATCCAAGAACAGAAGTGAAATATTAACATCGTTTTGTGACATTTGTAATAAAGCTTGAAACATTGAGAGAATGTATTTGAACCAGTTGTTGTTGAATGGTTGCACATATTGATGCTGTGATGGCGCGGAGTGATGTGGTGGCGACGAGTGATGCTGTGGCGGCGACGAGTGATGCTGTGGCTTTCAGTGATGCTATGGTAGCGCATAGTGATGTTGTGGTGCCCCTGAGTGATGCTGTGGTGGCCCTGAGTGATGCTGTGGAGGCCGTGAGTGATGCTGTGGTGGTGCTGAGTGGTGCTGTGGTGGTGTGTGGTGGTGCTGTGGTGGTGCTGAGTGGTGCTGTGGTGGTGCTGAGTGATGCTGTGGTGGTGCTGAGTGATGCTGTGGTGGTGCTGAGGGATGCTGTGGTGGTGCTGAGTGGTGGTGTGGTGGTGCTGAGTGGTGGTGTGGTGGTGCTGAGTGGTGCTGTGGTGGTGCTGAGTGATGCTGTGGTGGTGCTGAGTGATGCTGTGGTGGTGCTGAGTGATGCTGTGGTGGTGCTGAGTGATGCTGTGGTGGTGCTGAGTGATGCTGTGGTGGTGCTGAGTGATGCTGTGGTGGTGCTGAGTGATGCTGTGGTGGTGCTGAGTGGTGCTGAGTGATGCTGTGGTGATGCTGTGGTGGTGCTGAGTGATGCTGTGGTGGTGTGGTGGTGCTGAGTGGTGCTGTGGTGGTGTGGTAGTGCTGAGTGATGCTGTGGTGGTGCTGAGTGGTGCTGTGGTGGTGCTGAGTGGTGCTGTGGTGGTGCTGAGTGGTGCTGAGTGGTGCCGTGGTGGTGCTGAGTGATGCTGTGGTGGTGCTGAGTGGTGCTGTGGTGGTGCTGAGTGATGCTGAGGTGGCGCTGAGTGATGCTGTGGTGGTGCTGAGTGGTGCTGTGGTGGTGCTGAGTGACTTCTTGCAGGGATCATTTCGATGGCCATGCTATCACATCTCAACCATATTGCTTCAAAATGCATTTTATCCTCTAGTCCTGAAGTACGGCATAGACCAGAAGATGCTCTTTATGCGTTACTTTCAAGATGTGTCAGTAAATCAGATGCTCACTCCTGACCTGCGGTTCCTACACGTAAATCGTGCCTAGGCAAGCTAACACTTTTAACCTTCCAAGGTCGGTATATTACACACCCTTAAAGATTACGTAATAGTAACGCTCGCCACTGCACAAAAAGTCTGCTCTACATTGCTGTTCACTACCGGTAGGTGAGGTGGCCTCCTCTAGAATTCTCTGCGCTTCAACACTCGCCAGTCCTCTTATAGCTCCTTACTCATCTCAAGCACCTATGACCTAGGATACTAAGATTAAATGTTACTATGTTATGTTACGTCATGATGGTACCTTGACTCTACAACTTGATAGCAAAGCATGCTGTTCCGTCTCACAGTCCTCATACCCCACTATGCGATTGCTCCTCTTTCTTCTATACTGTGCCTGTACTCTTTGTTTGAAAAATCTCAATTAAAAAGATGCTGAAGCCCTTTGAGCCCAATGGGCAACGTGCCTGATCCTGAGTAATCACTGTTGTAGGTGCTAAGCTTCCTGGTGCAAGGTCGGCGATCTTTGGACCAATCTATGTAATTTTCACTTTCAAACTAAAACCAGCAGAATCAAAAAGTTTTAACTTGTCAGCTAGAAGAGCCATGGGCCAGATGTTCAAACATTTTTGTGGTTACAAGCGATCTGGTTTGGAGTTTGTGACCTCACTGCATTTTGCAACAAGCATTGTGTTCATTCTCTCAACCTTGTTTCATTGCAATATTTAATTTTATCTACTTTTTATAATAAATTGATATTTGCTCACGTGTTTTCAATCCCCTCTACTTTTTGTCCATGTTACTGATATCCACATTAGTTAGCTTCAGTGATGCCAAATAAGATCAATAGTACTGCGATGTCGCTTTCTGTGATGTCACTTCTTGTGACGCAATATGCAACAAGGGGGGCCTCGCATCTTCCCTTTCGCCCGGGGCCTCAGAAGGCCTAGGACCGGCCCTGTGCATAGGAATAGCAAAACCAGATTCAAATGCAAAATTAATTTACTTGTGTGGAGTTGATGAAGATAGCACAGGTGCACGGACATAGATAGTTGTATAATGCTACAGAAGTCTTCCTCAGTGACTTGCAGTATACTTTGCACGCCAGTGGCGGTTTCCATTCTGAACAATTAACAACCAGCACGAAACCTGCTGCGAGCTGATTATCACAGAAATCAAATCGGAGCTGGGTAGAAGAACTCTTCCACAGCCCACGCCCCCAGCTTCCATTGTCCAACCAGGAGGCTTAAACAGTGGCGCAAACATGAAGGGAGTGCTTCAGTTGTTTCCACCCGCTTTCCTTCGTCCATGTAGGCCAGCCCTGCGCCTTACCATTTAGTTCAATGTCTCTCGACTGAAAATGCCTGGGTCACAGCATAAGCGCCCAAATTAAAAGTAAATCATTGCTGCTTCCTCCGGCCACTCCCATCATGCTGACATCACTCTGTTCGTGTGTGCCTCGAGGGCGAGCGACAGCCCTCGCCCCCCCTGACAGCACCCCTTCCTTAAAGAAAAAACAAACAAACTAGAATTGGTATTGTAATTAGACATAGCACGAAGCAGTGAGCACTTAAGCTGCTCCACATGGTGTACATTCTGTCTTGTCTTCTCCCGCATGCTAGTGGGGCAACACCCCTTTCGCCCATTAATACCAGCCGCCTCTGTTCATAACTGCTCAGCATACGCTCTCTCAAGTTCCACTAGTAGGTGAATCTTCACCACAAGCTCCTCGCACGTGAGTCTCATTGTACTCTATTGCACAATGATCTCTTAGTGGTCACTCAATTCACTTGGTGTGACAAGTGCATGCATCTCTGCTGTAAGGCCCTCACATGCGACCTTCATCAGTTTTTACGGTATTATAATCTTTGAGTGACCTCTCAGTTTCATTGGCGTGGCAGATTTCTCTACAAATATTTTCAATAACCATGGTATCATATTGGCTCCACCTGATCCTGCTGTCACAAGTTTCCCTGTGATGTCCCAGAGCATGTCATATCCTGATTTCTGACCTCTGTTGGCATTGCACTTTAGGAACTTTCCTCTAATCTACTTCATGGCGAGAAAAAGCTGCAGAGAAAACTATACTCACACATTGCTATTTTACTGGTCTTTCAATAATAGGTGGTGGATTTCGGGTGCTATATCGAGTGATCTTTCATATTATTACATAATTATTGTTCTTCATATTAAATTGATTTTTGGGCCTTTTTGTATTTTCTTTCCCTATTAATTTTTTTCGCGCCACTTCTTTTCTTTTATTTTTCTCCTTTAATCTTTTTAGTCCGCATTAATCCTCTATTCTTTTTTTATTAAATTTAACATGAAAAACAGTGCTTCACCTACTTTCTTCTTAATTTCACAAAAGGACCTCATTATGCCATGGTTCAAATGGATTTTGTTTTAATGAATTATTAAAAGGTATCAGGTCCGACTTTTCAACATAAAAAAAGGCGGCAATGTTAATATACTGCCGGGAAACTGAAGGCAAGACATTTTTCCGAATGTTTCAGTGATAACTACGAAGGGTGATGCTTCTCTAAATGAGTTTGAACTTTGCATTACAAGCTACACAATTGCTTTTTACTCAAAAGTTCCAAAATGTTGCAATAATATTAATTTAGTAAAAGAAAACAAGGGGTGAAAGTCTGTTGAAGAACATGTAAAAACTCGTCTCAAACTAATATCTTCATGTAATTTTGATGCAAGCACTGAAGAGAGAATTTGTAACCAATTTATGTTAGAGTGTAACTCTGATAAAATAAGAGAGGAACATTGGTCTAAAAGTGATCCCATGCTCAATTAAATTATATGTACTGTTAAACAAGTGAACTGAACATAACAAAGAGATTGCTTCTTCTGTTCAATCTATTTCCAGTAAAAGCAAAAAACGGAATTTTCCATTAGCTAAACCTAAGATTGTATGCTGCGGCTGGTCCATTGGGGCCCGGGGCAGCGCCCCGCAAACGAAACAGCTCACTGCAGTTCCGGCCGGCAACAGGAATGTAAGCAGATGAATTGCTTTCAGAATTCTTCTGTTTACATTTCCAGGCCGGCCCGTGCTTCACTTGTGAAAGTGCGCCTTTCAACGCACAGCGCATGTAGGCAAGCAAGCCCTAGAGCAGGAGTCCAGAAGATGGGCCATCTGACTGCGCATGTGAGTGAGGAGCGTTGCCCCTCACTCACATTCACGACTCATTAGGTATGCTGCGCATGCCTACTTTAGTGCAGGCGTCTAAAGATAGGCTCATGTTGGGGCGGCGACGTGTTTTTCGTTATGTCGCCCCATGCCCTATCAAATGCCAGCCCCCTCCCTCTCCCCCGTCGCATCCAATCTGATTTGGCACTGCAGTTAGTTTCCTGTTGAGCGGCAAAAGAAAAGAGCGGGGAGAAGTTAGTTCGCAGGACCGGAGGAGATGCATAGTAAATTCTATTCATTAAATTAACTCTCGCCCCTTCATGCCAGCCGTGACGGGTCAGGGGGTCATTTGCATATGCTTAGGGTGTGAAACGCGTGTGGGTACACACAAGGTACGATATGTGGCGAGTCGACATATAGTTATACTCCAAGATTAAACGTAAGTGCTGCCACCTTTTCCCGACTGCTGGGAATTAATAAACGTTGCATTCTAGACGCCACATTTTCACTGTAACAGTGATGAGGTTTTTATGGGTGACCACTGACCAGAGAGGTTTCAGAGGATTGGTTTCACATTGGTTTCCGGGTTATTTAACAACATTAATATTTATTGTAATGGCAAAAGTCGGCGCAGCTTGTTTACTTACTTACTTTGTTACTCACAGCAAAAACGGTTTATGAACTTATTATTGGGGCTCTGCAAAAATCAGCATGAATGAATGATGGATGCAGGATGGATGCAGAATTGATGGATGGATGGATGGGTGGATGCATGAATGAATGATGGATGCATGATGGATGGGTGGATGGATGGGTGGATGCATGAATGAATGATGGATGCAGGATGGATGCAGGATGGATGGGCGGGTGGATGCATGAATGATGGATGCAGGATGGATGGATGGGTGGATGCATGAATGAATGATGGATGCAGGATGGATGCAGAATTGATGGATGGATGGGTGGGTGGATGCATGAATGAATGATGGATGCAGGCTGGATGCAGGATGGATGGGTGGGTGGATGCATGAATGATGGATGCAGGATGGATGGATGGGTGGATGCATGAATGATGGATGCAGGATGGATGGATGGGTGGATGGATGAATGGATGCAGGAATGGATGCAGGATGGATGATGGATGGGTGGATAGATGGATGGGTGGATGAATGAATGATGGATGCAGGATGGATGGGTGGATGGGTAGATGGATGAATGGATGCAGGAATGGATGCAGGATGGATGATGGATGGGTGGATGGATGGATGGGTGGATGAATGAATGATGGATGCAGGATGGATGGGTGGATGCATGAATGAATGATGGATGCAGGGTGGATGCATGAATGAATGATGGATGCAGGATGGGTGGATGCATGAATGATGGATGGGTGGATGCATGAATGAATGATGGATGCAGGATGGATGGGTGGATGCATGAATGATGTATGGATGGATGGAAGGTGGTTCTGGCTCGCTCGCTGCGGTGCAATATGCAAATTAGTTTACGCCTCACCACTTTCAAATGTCACCAGCCGCCTCTGTTTAAATGTGGTTACAGAAATGGACAGTTTTAAAGATTGTCCAGCTGCTAAAGTAGTATGTAAAATCTATATAATTAATTGGCTATTTTTGTGGCCTTTAATGAATTCTGCACTAATCTTGCCTCAGGCAACATGGATGTGCCTGTCAAAGGTAATACAGTTTTAAGCTGACCCATGGGTATACCGTAACCAAAGTACTGGCCCCCAGCTTCAGATCGGGAAACTAGATCTCCTACCTAATGAATTACAGCAATCATTTCAAATGTCTTTTCTAACTAAGTAGGATGTATGAAGGGATATGTTCATCCCATAATATTGAAAAGTGTGCTAAACCTGTAGTTTCCAAGGTGAAAATATTCCTGTAAGTATGCAAGCGGAAGTAAAAGAAAAAAAATACAGATTGGATATAGAAGGAATATTTTTTGTTAAATAATTTTTATTGAATGAAGAACACAGGAATACAAATATATTATTTTGCTCAGCAAAAGAAGTAAGTATATGGTTACATATTAATATCAATAAAATATTTGAGATAGAAAATATACAATAAGCATAATGCAGAACATTTGTATCAATATAACCAATAAGAAACCACACCATAGAAAAAATACTGAACTACGTACTGGAATATTTAACAACCTGTGAAAAATATGAGAGAACATATTATACTATAGAAGAGAATTTGTTTTAGAAGAGAAAGAAAGAAAAGAAAAAGAGAGATTGAAAAGGAACGACTAAAGAGAGAAAGGAAAAGAGAGAGAGAAAGAGAGAAAGAAAAGAAAAAGATATAGACACTATTGGAAATAAAAGAAGTTATGTAGAAGAAGAATTTGAAGACAGATAAGTAGTGAACCGTAGCCGTAATAGATCAGTTTTGATTTGTACATGGATTGAATTATTGGGCACCAATGCAATTCAATGCTCATCACATATCAGATTCCACCAAAGCAAAAAGGATAATTTAGAGTTATCTTTCCAACATGTTAAAATAACCTTAAAAGCTACAGCAATACATTTGAACAGCTTGAAGCTACTCAATGTGTAGTGTCTGTTGTGGTAGCCACTAAACCTACTGGTGATATTAGGTTATGTGTTGACATCAGGAACCTAAATAAAGAAGAAATTGTAGGCAGGTTTTCTTTACCAAATATAATGGAGATTATCACTTTGCTGGGACAGTCACAATCTTCACAAAATTTGCCTTAACTTCAGCTTACCACCAGGCCAGGCTTTGTGAGGAACCGAAAATGCTCACCTCCTTTATAACACTGCTTAAAGTATTTCGATTAAATAGAATGCCATTTGGTCTCTGTTCCACAAATTCCATATTCCAGAGACTCATGCCTGACATTTTTGGTGGAATGTCAGGAGTGAAGTTTTTTCAGCACGATGTGCTAATTTTTAATTCCACCAATAAAGAGCATTTGATTACTTTTAGGTAGGTATTGCAGATTTTAAGCAATAAGAGCATAACTCTCAAAATTAGGAAGTGCACATTTAGTTATCCTTAAATTTCATATTTAGTCCACATCATATCAAAGGATGGCATCAAGTCCAAAGATGATCTTGTGAGGACTATTTCTGACTTGCCTCCTCCTTTCAAGAAGGATGAAGTCTAAGCATTTCTTGGCATGGCAGAAATCGATACAAGGTTTGTCCCTAACTTTGCTAGTTGTTCTTCTGCCATTTGTTCGCTTCTTAAAAAGGGAGTCCAATTTCAGTGGAGTGAGGAATGCCAACACAAGTTTCTTGATCTTAAGACGAGTTTGGCCTCTGTAGAAAGTTTAAAGAGATGTTTTCCAAATTGGTCTTGCTGATTTGGGACTGATGCTAGTGAGAAAGGTCTTGATTCTATGCTGGAGCAGAATCAACAGGGCGCAGAAGTCACAACTGCTTTGGCCTCTAGATCCTTAAAGGGGGCAGGGACAAGTAATGTCAACATTGAAAAGGAGACTCTAGCTGTGTATTAGGCAATAAGAAAATGTAAACAATTCATGTGGGGTATAAATGTTATGATACTGCCTGATCACAAGCCTGTTCAGGAGATATTTGAAAGAAAGGGTGTCACGACTTGCCTGGTAGGGTCGAGGGTGAGGAGGACAGTGAGGATGCATTTCCCCTCATGTCCCTCCACTCCTCTATTTCCAGTCTCTCTTCGATGTGGCTGTTTGTGAGGAGGATGGCACCTTTAAGGTACTCCACTTCCTGGAATCCAAGCTGACCAACGTGACAGGAGAAAGAAGTGGTGTCACCTTAATGGGCACACACAGGCAAATCACAGTGGAAGGGCCCTTGTGAGATATTTGAGAAGATCGGAGTGACTACATACCGCCTCCAACTCAGCCCAAAAAAATCCCAGATCTATCGCATCAACCTCCTTCAGAAAGTGGTTATGGCCCCCTCCTAAGAGCAATCATGTGGTTGTCCCAAAGCAGAAAGAAGATATCCCCACCCTAAACCAATTGGTTGTCAACGAGACCCTATCCGAAAGCCAGAAGACCTCCCTACAGGAGGTATTGGTTCCTTTTTCCTCCCTATTTTTTGATCTCCCAGGGAAAACCACAATAGAGGAACAATCCATCATTTCCGCTCCCGGGAAGGTAGTGAAACAGCGGCCTTATCGTATACCAGCTGCCAGTTGAGAAGCAATAAGGATCGAAATAGAAAGCATGTTGAAAATAGGGGTCGTCAAACACCCCCAAACAACTGGTCCTCTCTGCTAGTCCTAGTACCGAAACTAGATGGATAGGTTCGGTTTTGTACCGACTTCGGAGCTTCTCGAAGTTCAATACCTATCCCCTCCCTCGAAAAGTAGAGGTAATCGAGAAGCTAGGAGAAGCCGAATATATCACCACACATGACCTCAGGTAGGGCTTTTGGCAAGTCCCCCTGTGTCCACAAGAGCAAGAAAAACATCTTTCTTTACCCTGACGGGACTGAATGAATTCACTGTATTGCCCTTCTGCTTACGTGGTGATCCGGCTATCTTTCAGAGGCTTATGAACACGGTGCTACATGGCACCAGGCGTATTCATCCACCTATGTATACGATATAGTGATATACAGTTCCACCTGGGCCCAACGTATATCCCATTGTGAAAAGGCCTTCCAGGCCCTTAAGACATATAAATGTAAACAAATCCAAGCTGGAGTTCCAGAAGGTCAGGTACTTGGGATATCTCCTAGGGAATGTGGGCATTGAACCTTAACAAGAGAAGGTGAAGGCTATCGTCAACACTCCTTTTCCTACAACATAGACAGAGTTCAGGGCATTCCTGGGTTTATTAAGATACTACCGTAGATTCATACTGAGATACTCTGAGATAGCATCCCCGCTGGCATATCTCTTGAGAAAAGATGTGAGGGCAAACTAGTTCCTCTGCCCCCCTCGCTGAGCACAACAGGTGTTTCAATAACTGAAGAAGGCCATTACCTCCAGTCCTGTCTTGTTCTCGCCCAGTTTCTGAGAATTTTTTTTCCTACAAACAGATGTCTCTGAATCTGGTTTGGGTGCCGTGCTGTCACAGCTTTCTAAAGATGGGGCAGAGCGTCCTGTGGTATTCATCAGCCGCAAACTGTACCCCCATTAACAGAGATACCCTGTGATTTAGAAGGAATGTCCTGCCATCAAATGGGCTGTGGACAAATTACGCTAATATCTGGAGGGATCCCCTTTTACCTTGTACACTGACCATGCACCCTTGCAACGGATGAGCCGCAACAAGGACAACAAACCCCTTGTCTTGGAGTGTTTTTTGTCTTTGCAGCCCTTTTTTCTTAAGTGTGGCACCGCAAGGGTGCCGAGAACGGAAATGTGAACTTCCTTTCCCGGGTTTCGCAGTTCCCCGATCAGGAACTGTCTGAGGGAGGGGTGTGTCACAACCATGGTTGGGTCGATGGTGAGGAGGACAGTGAGGATACATTCCCCCTTGCGTCTCTCCTCTCCTCTATTTTCAGTCTCCCTTGGAAGTGACTGTTTGTGAGGTGGATCACCCTTTGAAGGCACTCACTTACTGGAATCCAAGCCACTCAATGTGACAGGGTGACATGGGCCAATTAGAAGCCCAGGATAGCCCGTGAGGGACTTCATATCCGGCTTTCCTCATTTGGACGGGGTCATCCTGAGTACAGGGAAGTACTCCAGCGCAGACCACCAGAGTGGCACGAGGACCAGAAGCAAGACAAACCCTGATACCGGCAGCACGACGGAGGAAGATATCGCATGCCCAGAAGGGGAGACTTCATTGCGGGAGGTCGGACCGATGATTTGTCCTGAAGACCTAACAAGGCAGCCGGACCCAACCCAGCAAAAAGAAGTTTCCAGCCGCGTTCCTGCAGGAGCATGGCTCAGGGAGGTACGTGGCCACCTCAGGGGTCTGTTTAATAAGGGTCGTCAGACGTTAGGGCATCTGAAGTGGAGAAGGGAGGGTGTTGAGCATGCTTTACGGTACACTGATAGGGTGCATGGTTCTGTGCAGTGAAGAGACCATAGTGGTGCCATTTACTTAAAGCTGGACACTGGCGACTGCAACACCAGGTGTTTGTCAACCCCCACTCCTTAATCCCTCATAAACACACAACACACAACACTGGGCAGTTTATCCAAAAGAGTCTCTCTTTTTCTTCCGAGGGGCAGACCCACTGAGTTCGACAGGAAGGACCAAGCCTCCCACACCAGAAGACAGAACACCAGGAGATAGAGACTGGCCGTTGCAAAGTGTAGAACAATAGAGATTTGTGTTCAACACCGATACCTCTTGTGGGTCATCCTTCAAGTGCCACAAAGGGGGTAGATTGCATTTTGTCCAGAATTTGTAGTGGTTAGTAGCACTGCAGGACTATCACGTTGTTGTTTCATACTTACCGGGTGTTGAGGATAAGGTAGCAGATTGTTTGTCATGTTTAGTTGATGAAGCTTGTGGAAGGAAGGGGAATTCAAGGTTTGTGTTATTACTAATGGATGTGTCACCGAACTGGAGTGGTTGGAGGAAATTGATAAAGATAATGCCTTGTAGAGGGTGTGTGATTTACTTTTGGCAGAGGATAAATCTTTGATTTGTGATGCACGTATCTCAGGATATGAGAAGCTTGTGTGGGAGTTATCAGTTGTAAACAATTTGTTATTGAAAGACAGTAGATTATTTCCCTCTCATGGTGTGAAAATCATTTAATGCATCTTGCACATGAGGGCCACCAGTGTATAAATAAAACCAAGGAAACATTTAGAGCGATATATTGATGGCCAGGAAAAGGGTGACATCAAAGTAGACGGATTGGTCAGAAAGTGTTGTGATTCTAAGCTATGAATCCCAGAAACACAGGACACCGTCCATGGTGTGTAGTGACATTCCAAAAGAGGTTTGGTATGAAATTGAGTTGGACATTATTGGACCCTTGAACTTTGGCAATTCTTCAAAATAACTGTTAGTGTTAATGGACATGCTATCCAGATGGCTGAAGGTGAAAATAGTGAGTGATGTGACGATCTATTTAGTTATTACGTTTTCATCTGATGTTTTCTCAAGAGAAGGGAGTCCAAAGAGTATACTTATGGACAAAGGAGATCAGTTGAACTCGAGGGAGATGTAAAGGTTTCCAACGGAGAGGGGTGCTTGTCCATAAAAAGTGTGCATAGTATTACCCCAAATCAAAGGAAATGGTGGTGAGATTTAAAAGGAAATCTGAAGGAAACCATACAAATTGCCAAGTACAAGGTGTTTGGATGGATGATAATGGTGATGAGTAGGATGAAGGAGTACATGTTCCTCCCTCATTCAACAACATGGGTGAGTCCCGCTGAACTTTTAAAGAAGCAGAAGTCATATACAAAGAGATCCCCACCACGGGAGGGTACTCACAGCCAAGCTTCGATTTGTAAGAGAAGAAAAGTAAGGTATGACCATTGCAAAGGTGTCAAACATGTTACCATCAAGGTGGGAGATGTTGGGAGGGTTAAATTACCAAACAATTCATGCATCTTTTCAAAATATAACAAATCTTATAAAGTGATCCAGTTGTTTAGCATGATGGGCACATATGGAATCTTAATAGAGTGGTGGTCCAGAATGTTGGGTAACTTCTGAGGAGAATTCATACAATCTTTATTGTCATTTTCTTTAGGGGTATTTTTTTGTTTCTTTATTTGGGGGACGGTGTGTGGTAAAGTGTCCTTTATGTTGCTCATTTTAGATTTCATTGTAAATGTTTAGTGTGTTTATACATACCTGTCCTGCGTTGGTATGACTTCTTTGGAATGTTAGAATGTTTGTATTTGAAGAGAAGCTTTGAAAACTGTCACCGAGCTGGGAACTTAATGCTGGGCTTTGGTTGGTGTTTCTTTTTTTAAATAAAGAAGTCACCTACTTTTGCCCCCTCTACAGTCGTATTTGTTCCTACATAACAGACTTCACAGTACTCTTAACACACACCTATGCTTGCTTAGTTGCCCCACACTTTTCACAATAGCCAACAAGGTACCAGGCAGAACCAGTGGCAGCTTCCTCAGTTCTTTCTGACCTGCATTATTGTGTCACCTTAGGAGGCCCATGACAGGTGACAGCTGGTCTTATGCCCTGTTGCCAATTATTCTGTTTCAGGTCATCTTCATCTTCAATAAACATGACCTGTCATTAACCTCTTTGGCACTCGCCATTTGTATAACCAAAACAATAAAAAATGATATTCACCCTCACTATTTTAAGAGTCATATATCTAAAAAAACGAAAGTACAATGTTATTCCCTGTCTGACGCGTCTCTATCATCGTCATTTTTGTCATTGCACAAAAACACTGAAAACATTCTGACCTTTAAAGGTCTCACCTACGGCGCATGCATGCGCTGCTTAGGCAAAAAGACTCTTTGGAATAGCTTCGGCTTTTCAGCCAAAAACGTGCATGTGTTCCATTGCCTTCAATGGCAACGCGTGCACGTGTGGCGATTCACATGTGGGTGCGCGCGGCGCCATATGGTAGCTGGCGCTGCTCGCTCTTGCAAGTGAACCACTTTCACTTTGTTTTATTTACTTTTAGAGCACGCGCGTTTGTTGTTTTATGTATTTGCGGTAAAAACTGAAACAAGTTGACCATCACACCAGCTCGCGAAGTTTATACACAGCTTCTTTGCTACGCAGTCTTCCTTCAATAAATGAATGTTTTACAAAGGAGTAAAGTGGCTTACTAGCACTAGTGCGAAACAAAAGTGACTTCATTCTTGTGCAAAAATATCAGCAGATGAGATGGGTGGGGACTGAGAGGAAACAATGCATTTTCGACTCAGGGGCCACTCCGCTTGTGACGTATGAGCCCTTCGACTTCTGTGCATTCATAGCTTGTTGAGCTGCAGTGAAAGCATAAAAAAAAGTCTCACCTTGGTGTCGATAAGCAGAGCCATTGTTTTAGCTCCTCAGACCCCTTAAACCCGCAGCTCAGTACCAAAGATTCCACAAAGGATGCTTCAAGGGGGATTATGGGTCAGCTGAGCTCTTCCTGAAAGGTGACCACTTCCTAAATCCACCCCCACTGGCCGCGCATGACTGAGAGATCAGATAACACAGCAATACAATAGAGCAGAGGGAAAGTGAGTAAGGGATCTGCTGACACAGGACAACACAATGCTGGGGGGAGAGAAGGAATGTGAGGTTTGTATAACGAGCCTTACAATGCACATGCCCACACATCAGAGTCTCGCGCATTGAGTCTACACCGCATAAAAACACCAAACATACCACAACTGGTTTACACTTAAACACTGCACATTCCAACGGTGGGAAGGTGCCGATATGGAGTGAAAAAAACACCAGATAATACAAACAAAAGCGCACCCTGGTTGTTTTCACTTCCCTGAGCACAATAAGGTTTAACACACAAGCACCCCTTCAATACACAAATCACATTTACGATGTATGTGGCAGAGCTCTCGATTTTCATAGGTTCAGGAGTGATTAATTAGTTCATTGTTTAGCTTTACATTCTGGGAATTGTAGTGCTGATCTTAAAATGGGATCCACACAGTAGTTAAAGTGCATAACCAAATGGCTGCATTGTTCGCTGCAAAAGAGATTCTGATGCTCAAAGCCTGCAAATGAACCCTCGCACACCCCTCTCTTGTGGCGCACACTCGCGCCTTTGTGCCTCTGTTTGCAGTCCTGTTAAAGGGGCCAGGCAGCCACCACACAGGCTGGAAGCGGTGGGAACGCCGCACACAAGGTGCTGCGAGGGCTGGGGGCAGCGGCGCATGTTTTGCCAAAACTGCAAAACAAACTAAGACAATGCTAGTGTTCGAGTGACTAAGCATAGCATATATCAGAGGTGCAACTAAAGTCAAATTTTGGGGGGAGAGAGCTGATTCTTCAAGCAAAAGGCAGACACGAGCTGCAGGGGCTCTAAGCAGGGGGGCATCAAAGCCTCATTAACAAGCAAAAGGTATTTAAAAGACCTGTGAAGTACTTGGGTGTAGCTACTGACATATTAAAGTAAATCTGTACGTAGAGTGAGCAAAACATGTTTTTTTTCTATTCATTTGCAGCAAGCAGTAAGGGGCGTCTTAAAATATGTAACCGGCCCTGAATAATGCAGGAGAAAGGGATTCTTCAGTGTTTCAGGCAGAGGCGGCTGGTATTAATGGGCGAGAGGGGCGTTGCCCCACTAGCATCCGGGAGAAGACAATACAGAATGTATACCATGTGGAGCAGCTTAAGTGCTCACTGCTTCGTTCTATGTCTCATTCCAATACCAATTCTAGTTTGTTTGTTTTTTCTTTAAGGAAGGGGTGCTGTCAGAGACAGTCCTCCTGCGCATGTGCTGGCCGGGGGGGGGGGCGAGGGCTGTTGCTCGCCCTCGAGGCACACACGAACAGAGTGATGTCAGCATGATGGGAGTGGCCGGAGGAAGCAGCAATGATTTACTTTTAATTTGACCGGTAAATGCAATTTGAGATGTAGGGCCCTGTATTTTACAGACTCGGTAAATTTACCAATAGGTAAATTTACCGATTATGTAAAATACCGAGTCGGTATTTTTACGGAATAGGGAAAATTGATATGTAGGTGGGACTCTTCTGAGTCCCACAAGCATTAAAAAATCGGTATTTTACCATCAAATACTATTTGATGGTAAAATACCGATTCTGGTGTGCTTGCACATGTGTGCATGCACACCTATGCCATATGACAGGCAGACCTGCCCTTAGGGCAGGTATGCCTGCCACATGGCACCCGAGCCTCTTTTGGGGGTGCCAGAGGGTGTCAAAGTGACACCCCCTGCACCCTTGTGTCAATCGGTATTTACTGATGCGGTAAATACCGACCGGTAAATGCCCAATCATTCCTATGGGCTTCAAAGCCCATAGGAATGCATGGGCATTTACCGATGCGGTTTCCGAATCGGTAAATGCACATCTGTATTTACCTACATCTCGGTACTTATATTTTACCACTTCTTAAATACCGAGTCGGTATGATGCGGTATTTAAGAGGTGGTAAAATAAAATTTACCTACATCTGGCCCTAAATGGTAATGGGCAGGGCTGGCCTAAATGGACAAAGTGAAGTGGGTGGCAACAACTGAAGCACTCCCTTCATGTTTGCGCCACTGTTTAGGCCTCCTGATTGGACAATGGAAGCTGGGGAAGTGGGCTGTGGAAGAGTTCTTCTACCCAGCTCTGATTTGATTTCTGTGATAATCAGCTCGCAGCAGGTTTCGTGCTGGCTGTTATTTGTTCAGAAGGGAAACCGGCACTGGCATGCAAAGTATACTGCAAGTCACTGAGGAAGACTTATGTTGCATTATACAACTACGTCCGTGCACTTGTGCCATCTTCGTCAACTCCACACAAGTAAATTAATTTTGCATTTGAATCTGGTTTTGCTATTCCTATGCAGGCTAACATTGCTCTGACTTGTTATTTGGACGGGGAGCCATGTATTTTTAGATTTGTGTCCGAGTTGTCAAGTGGAATTTCATTGTGAACTGCCACACACAATATTTAACTGCCATCTAAACCAGATTCGAGGGGGCGGAGTCGGACTGACAAGACGCATGACACAGAATGCTTATTGTACGGGAATCAAAGGCTATCTGTTGTAGTTACGGGGATGTGTAAACAGCTCAAGTCTCGGTATTTCATAATTATCTCTGAGGTGAACAAGAAGACGGGGTGTAAAACCGTGCACAAGCAGCAGGCACTTCTGTAATGTGACCCCAGGTGGTATCTGACTTGTGCATGCCGACACTCTGGATCACGGCCTGGTAATGGGTCAGCTAGGAGCAGAGGATGAAGAAGCGTCGCCGACAAGTATATATTTAATGTCTTTTTATTATTTCAGGGCGGGCACTTTAACTAGAAATTTAATATATAAACTTCCCTTAATCCGCTGGGTCAACCTGGCAGGTGTTTAAGTTTACATGTTGTAACGTTTAATAAATAACTAATGAGAATTTAAAAAAAGTAGGATTTATGGTCGAGCCACACCAGGGCAGGCATCTTGCTCAAGCCAGGCTCGAACCTTCTCCGTCCCCATCCACATTACGTAGACGAAGAAAATGCCCGTATGAGTAGCCCTTTTGTGAATGACGCAGCTTACCTGACTCAAGTACACATTATAACTTTCAACTGGTACAAGTCTGACTTACTCCTACATTAAAACTTTATTAATTGATGCAGAGTGTGAAGGGGATTCTTGTGTTGGAGTTACTGTAACAACAATGCCCCTGTCATGGACTGCAACCCTAATCAGCTGGGTTGACCTGGCAGGTGTTTCCTTCACCTCATGTTTTCTTGTTTTTCATACCGATGAGCCAGTGTGGACCCGGGGATGTAGCTAGGGACATCTTAAAACATCCCACCCTCCCCAGACACAAAGGCCGGGGTCACAGACCTACCCTGCTTGCCAAACTGTCACTCTAATGGCCTAAATTGTAAATGTTATTTAGTGTGTGAGCTCAGCAGTGTTTACAAAGGCAGCGCTTGCTGCACAAAGTGGTGCTTTGAATTTATGAAACGTTTGAGTTTGAATAGGCATTTTGTCGGTGGTGGAAGCGCTTGGCAAATCATAACCCGATTGTACCTTTCTTTATTATACCTGTCTGAAGGCTTTACATGTTGCACATGGCAACATAGCATCCACTGTGGGCTTACGTGGCCTGGCATGTGTCTTCGCTCCGACTATCTACATTCCATGCATGTCTATTTTGTGCGCACTTTAACCGGGCAGATGATGTCTCAGGCAAATGGGCTTACTTTAAAAATGTTTACATTTGATTTTATTGCAATGCTGTCTGTGTGATCCTGTAACCAATATCATGATGTCCGCCTAAATGTATTACACATACCTACTAACAGTGACCGATAATGCGCCAGCAGTTTGGCAAGTCAGGGTCACCAAACTGCTAAAACCGACTTTTATAAATGGTTCATATAGGTGATAGAGTTCCATCACTTTCAATTGTCCCTGAGCTCGTCAACCCCCATCAAAAGTCATCATTTATTGGAAATCATTACAACATGTACCGGGGTGAGGGGATGCACTTAGTAGGCCACCAGATCCATAAGTGAATTAATTTTGTAAGTTATGTCTGCTTCCAGTTGTCTGTTCGAAATTTAAATGCTTCTCTGTCAGGAAGGTCTGTGAGGAAAGTTATAAACACAGCCCGATTTAAAATGTGCCATGAATTTGGTTTTGCTTGAGGCAGTATTTGGTTGTGACTCCATGCTGTTTTACAGTGCCTTAAAGGAATATTTAACACGCACCACTTAGGAACTGCATCTTAAAGAATATAACTTCTGGGCCAATTGTTTGGGTATACTGTGGCAAAAATGCACTAATTTGCTCCTTCCCCCAACACCCACCTAGGAATAGTCAGGCTCACTCACTTCAGTTGGGGTATTTACACCCCATCATTTTAAAAATTCACCAGCCGCCCCTGGTTTCGGGTTGTTTATAAAATAGACACTTAGGACTAATTACTGCTGATCCACAACATTAGTGAACTGACTAAGAAAACATAATTCACGGGGACGAGGCTGTGCACTTTGATACATTATCAGATTATCACCTGAATTACGTCACTGACGTTTGCAACCAATAGGAAGACGGGCATCACATTTTTCGTTTCATATAAAAGGTACCAGACGATTGGCCTCTATTTTATAGTTCAAATTGCAATCTTCGTTTTCTGCTGTTTTGATTTTCCTTTGTGCCACGGGAACCCCTCGTTGGCATCACTGGATCTGGAAGGAAAACAGTCACATGTATGCCTGAGACACTTATATCTTGACATTTAATTTGCGTGCTTGTTAATGGTTCTGCTAAGTATGTGCAATGCGCATGCTGTGTTGCGCTGCACGTTGCTTACTTTGCTGTGAATTGATTACTCTTTGAAGTGCGGAGATATCAGCACATGTAAAAGTTGTTTGGGCACAACCTGGGCACAGCACGCACACAGCGCCTAATATTGGTGTTCTGTCCTGGTCTAATTTACCTGCCTGGACTGGGGGCGTCTGCGTTTTTTAGGTTTTGCCTAGCGAAAGCTGCGCTCTGCGCAGCTTTTCGCGCAGGCGAAATCCTGTTGAGAACTGTAGGGTGCTTTGGGTCGGCCCTCGTCATTGATTGGCTGGCTCCGTAAACGGAGCCTTGCCATTGGACGAGGGGCCTGTCCGTCAATGCCGGACCAGACACGGGGGCGTTCCTGACATTCTTTGCCTTTTGCCGACGTCACGCGACGCCGGGAACGCCCCCGAGTCTGGTCCGGCATTGCCGGCACTTCGCATCCATCGGGAAACTTCGCCGCCGCCTGCCTGAGCTAGAGACGGGCCGCCGCGCTGCCCGCGGCGACCCGGAAGTGACTAGCCGGCCGGCCAATCCTACCGCGGCCGGCCGGAAGTGCCCTCCACCCCTCCCACCCCCCCCCCAGCGCGGGGGAAGAAGGAAGACGGCAGCCCAGGAGGAGAAGAAGTATGGCGGCCCACGCGGGGCTCCCGTGGCCTGGAGGGAGCCCCGGGAGAAGCGGAGGACGTTGCCGGTCTCCCATGCTGAAGAGGGAGACCGGAGAAGTGCCCAGGGGATTGCCGCCATCGCAAGGAGCCCCCGCCAGGACGGCGGCCCAGGAGAAGAAGTATGGCGGTCCACGCGGGGCTCCAGTGGCCTGGAGGGAGCCCCGGGAGAAGCGGAGGACGTTGCCGGTCTCCCATGCCGAAGAGGGAGACCGGAGAAGTGCCCAGGAGATTGCCGCCGTCGCAAGGAGCCCCCACCAGAGTGCCCGGTAAGGCAAAACCATTGCATTCTTTTCTTTTCGGTTTGCCCGCGGCCCCCCTTCCCCGCCGCAGCCCCCCTCTCTCCCTTTCCCTCTGCCTCTCCCCTCTTCTCTTTCACCTCTCTCTGCTCTCATCTCTCTTCTGTGTCATTATTCACATTTATTTTCCTTTTCGAACTATTTCTATCTTTTGCCGTCCCAGGACTACTGTTACTTGGCGTTGTTTTTATTTTACGGCTATGGGTCAGCAATGAGCGCCTTAAAGAGGGGGAGAAACCAAGAGTGAAGAGCAGGTAAGCACATTAGGATCTGGCAACGATTTCGCACCGTTTTGTACTGTTAATATAGATACCACAGGTTTTGAGACGTGTCATGAGTTCTAACTGCTCCGATGTCACGACGGTGCATTTCAGCCAGCAGGTTGGACTTGTAGTTTAAGTGTTTAACTCGAAAGTAGGGCCTAGAAGTCCCAGCATGCCTCTTGGTGTTGGAAAAGAAAACTGGTCTTGCAGCAGGGCAGCCCTCCTCGCACATTGGCGGTAGTGCGCATTTTTGACAGCTATGTTAGGACAATAGGAAATCTTCAGGAAGTTCACCTGTATAATAGTTACGAGTTGTACACGGTGACCCCTCCAGTAGCAGTAAGAAGTATTGTATTTTAATTGTAATCGAGGCCCACAACAATGGAGCAACTTAAGGCTTTACTCAAGAAGCGAGCTTACCATACTGTCGGCGTTTAACAATGCCCTGAATACTTGCTTTTTCAAGGAGTTGTATAATAAGTCTGCTACAGACCACCTCGTGTTACCTTATACGAAGGGACTGGGCCTCTCTGTCCCATATACTCTACGTGCCATCATTTAACCCTATATTTGGATAAGCGATAACTGTCATTTGGACCTACTACGAAAGCATCTGATCCCCAAAGGGAAATGCATTGGCTCTTAAAGTTTAAAATAGCAGCTGTGTAACTGGAAGGCAACAACCAGGACTTTATAAATCAGGGTAATAAATCAACACGTTTGATAATACTCACAAATATCATTACTTGAATATCAGCCTGGATGATTAATAAACAAGAATCAATGATTAATACAAAGTAATCGTAATTACAATTCTTAATATATTACACATTTTCCTCAAGTATAATCTCGTATCATTCCAACCACTAAACATACATACTAAAATATCAGTGCTATTCCATAGTTCAAGCAATTAGTCTTGTACATCATGATTCCACTGTACATTCATAAGCACAATAAATGCTTTAATTCTATCACTTATAAAATACTTGTCAGCTGTGTGTGGGGGGCTCTGTGTGGCTGTGTGTGTGGGGGGCTCTGTGTGGGTGTGTGTGTGGGGGGGGGGCTCTGTGTGTGTTTGTGTGTCATTTGCGAGAGATAAAGCTAGTGGCATTGTAAATGATAATGCCATTTATTTATGTTAAAAAAAAACATAAATAAAAATAATGTCAAGAGCAATGCCAATAGCTCTAACTTTAACAAAGGCAAAACCATTGCATTGTAAATGCTTGTTTTTGTACTGATGGCCCACAAAACACAGAGAGCTGCGCCCCTCCTCCAGCGGGGTCCAGTCAGCGCTCCTTCTCCCACGCCTGCACAGGGAGTCACCTGTAACAACTGTAGTGCAGTTTAAGGCAAGTCTATATGTATAAACTGTGCTTTGATCAGGAAAACAATGCTTCTGTAAAATGTTTATGTTTGGGCGCCAACTATTGATGATGTTGCCCATAAGCTCTCAATGTTTCAGCATGTGACCTCAATTTTCAGACTTTTTTATCTGGTTCCCCACTTACTTTATAGTCACTAAACAACTAACAACTAGAATTAAACACTTTGAAGGTCCCAAAGGTGAGACCTATTGGCTATGGCGATGCTTGTTTATGTAGAATATGGTATGCGCCAAGGGCAAAGTTTGCAAGATGCCCCAAAAAGTGTTTAAAAAAAACAGAGGAAGTCCAGTGGGAACGTTTCTGTCCTAAAATAAAAATGCACTGCATGTAAAAAGTGTCATATCCATAGAGAGGTAAGTGTCATTTTGGCCCTTATCCTGGGGTACCAGGCACCCACCCCTAGTTTAGATGGTAGTGGTCAGACTGGGATTTCTTGATGTGCTGTAATTGTACATGTGGGCTTTCATTTGACACATTTCAGCAAGTAAACCCGGATGAAAATTGCGACTTGTTAATGGCTTGGAAATCATGAATTGCTTTCCGAAATCAATTCCGTATCACCCATATTACTGATTCTTCCCCTTTTTTTAGGGGTTGATTTGTAGTAATGTAGGGGCATATGTAGGTAATTTCCATTTTGCGATTCTCAAATAGCGATTTTAAGGGAATTGCTATTTGAGAATTGCAAAATGGAATGTAGGTAATAAATCACAATTTTAACAAATTGCGAATCGCAATTAAGGAATGAGTGTCCCATTTATTCCTATGGGCCACGAGGCCCATAGGAATGAATGGGGATACATTCTCAAATTGCGATTTTCTATGTGAAAATCGCAATTTGAGAATCGCAATTCCAAGGGTGACAGGATGTCCAAAGGACACCTGTTGCACCCCTTGAATGTGCCTGTAGGTTAATGTGGCGCACATACATGCCCTAAGGGCATGTCTGTGCGCCACATGGCACTTTGAATAAAAAAAAAATGCATTTTGACAGGAAATCGCAAAATACCATCTACTTGGAGTGAGTGGTATTTTGCGATTCCTTAAGCCAAAATCGCAATTTGCGAGGCAACCCTACATAGCATTTAAAGAATCGCAAAATTGCGATTCCTTAAATGCTTGAGCAAAATAAGGAATCGAAATTTTTGCGATTCCCTATTTTGCTATGTGGCCCATACATACCAAAATGCCGTTTACGATTCGCAAACGCCGAAATTCTGTGAATTCCGGCGTTTGCGAATCGCAAAAGGCTTCCTACATATGCCCCTTAGTACTTTAGCCTCCTGCAATTTGCAGTGACACCTGTTGCACCCCTTGAATGTGCCTGTAAGTACATGTGGCGCACAGACATGCCCTAAGGGCATGTCTGTGCGCCACATGGCACTTTGAATTTTAAAAAGAAATGCATTTGGACAGGAAATCGCAAAATACCATCTACTTGGAGTCGATGGTATTTTGCTATTCCTTAAGCCAAAATCGCAATTTGCGAGGCAACCCTACATAGCATTTAAAGAATCGCAAAATTGCGATTCCTTAAATGCTTGAGCAAAATAAGGAATCGAAATTTTTGCGATTCCCTATTTTGCTATGTGGCCCATACATACCAAAATGCCGTTTACGATTCGCAAACGCCGAAATTCTGCGAATTCCGGCGTTTGCGAATCGCAAAAGGCTTCCTACATATGCCCCGTAGTACTTTAGCATCCTGCAATTTGCAGTGATAGCAGAAATTGCGTGAGTGAAAATACTACATTGGAACTCGGAAGAAGGGCTGTGGCACCAAACAAATTTCGAATTATTTCGTGCTGCCTTTTGTAAGATGTAGTTGAAAAGGTAAGAGGCTATTCTGTATTTGTGGGCTATTTATATAACTGTTAGATTTTTACAAAGATCAGCAAATTTAAAAAATGCAAAGAAACATTCAGGTTAGGTGAATTTTCCTAATGTTTGTGAACATTACAGGTATCACACAATGTGATTGGTTGATGACAAGTTTTGTGATGGGCAGCATCTTGTTTTCCTCATATTTGTTTACAACCAGCTTAATATTTCCATGATTAAATGGGAGAAAGCAACTGAAATTGGATATTTAACCCTCAGAAACATGGTACATAGGCCTGGTCACATAGTGTGACCTTTTTATGAACAGCGGTAAAACATCCCATTTATTAACAAAAAAGATCCTATTAATTCATCATAAAAAATATCACATATAGCAGATGCTGTATTATGCATCGATGTGGTGGGTTTTCCAATCATGCAGGCTGGGAGAAACTAAGAAAATCCATTTAACACAGACCCCTCTACCCAGGACAGGCTTTGTGAAATAAAAAACAAAACTCAAACTTGCTAAGGGCAGAGGTGTAAAAAAACACATCTCCCTAGCTGTGAGAACTGTTTTGGCTCCTCACCTCTACCTTGCCCAAGGCTTGAGATGCTTTGTTAACGAACCAGATAAGGTTCTTTACTGGAGTTCACTAACCATGTTCTGCTTGCCCCCTGCCTTGCTCCCTGGTCTACCACAGTTTTCCAGATATACCCTAATCTACAGTAGCCCTCTTTTCTTGCTCCAGGGAGAAGGGAGGATTCTCCTTTCCGCCGGCCTTGTTTGAGGAGAGGGTGACAGTGACAGACTTCTCCCACAATGTTTTTTTAAATACTTCATGCGAGGCAGCTGACGGCTGCTATATGGTGACCAAGACAATTAGGGGCACATACATCAAAGGTTTTTGTGAGCGCAAACGATGTGGTTTGCAAAAGGCCATTTTGCGATGCATAAAAATGTTAGGGATGCGCAATTTAGGTAATCGCAATTTCTTGCGATTTCCTAAAGGATGTATGACGTTATAACGCATACTTTTACTCCGCAGACCATTACAACGCGACTTTTACACCGCATACCGTTACAACGCATAGCGCCTTGGGGCGCTGGATAGTGGTAAGTATAATTTACTATTCTAACTCCAGTCCCCGTGGACCCTAGGGAAGGTGTTGGATAGTAAATTATACTTATTACCTATCCTAGAGCGCCCCCCAGCGCAATGCGTTGTAATGGTATGCGGAGTAATGGTCGCGTTGTAATGGGTCTGCGGAGTAAAAGATCCGTTGTAACGGGTGTATACCTTTCCTAAATTGCGATTGCATTTAATGAATCACAATTTGCGATTCCTTAAATGCAATGCAACAAGCACTTTGAAATAGCGATTTCGCTATTTGGGGCCGCAAATTACTGAGCAATAAAACTGGTCGTATTTTGCAAAAACTTTGAAAAATGCACTAAAGTGCATTTTTCAAAGTTCCAGGTTACACACACACATGCCCTTGGGGCATGTGTGTACGCAACAAAGGTGCTTACCACAATTTCAGGGGCGCAAAAGGGTGTCCTTTTGACAACCTTGTGTAGTATTTTACATTTAAATAAAGAAACAGGACATCCTGAAGTCGGTAAGTGGGTTTAATACCCTTAGCCACAAACGGACACTTTCAAATGCCTCAGGACAAATCATAGCATTCTAAACAAGAATACAGAACATAGGTTCCAATACCTTAAAGAAACAGGCAAGTAATATGCAAGAGAAAGAACACATTATCACACATCTTCCTTCCTAACAAAACAGAAATAAAAGAAATAAGACAAAAGAAAGAATGTACTATAAATAAGAACAATTCTCAATTCTCATGTAATAAGACTTTACAATAACAATTAAACATGGTCTTTTAAGTAGACAGGTGCCCTACGTGCTCTTTGACTCCTTTTATATGAAGACATCATGTTGGACCCATTACCAGAACTGTTGTTAATGTGATGAAATGTGTTACTTGATGAAGAATCTGAAACAGAAAGTTTAGAATTGACCACTACAACACGACTCTTATTCCATATCCTCCCATCTCCCGTCTTAATGGCATTCCTAAAAACCTTAATAACAGGTCTGACATCAGTATATTTAGACCATGGCTTGCGTCCTACAGGAGTCTTAATTTTTACTAAATCACCTACTTTGACCACCTGATAATTTACACATTTTCTGTTATCAAAATATTCTTTACGAGCAATTTGTTTGCGACGATAAAAAACGGAACTTCACCTCTCCTCCAGCGGCAGATCGGAAAGGAATTGAAGTGTTGTCTTCACAACGGCAGTAAACGCAAGGAGATCTGTTGTCTCTTTTGAAAAGTTACGGTGAGGAGAGCGGAGGGAGGTTGAATTAAAACATTGAAGGAATTACAAGAGCAATTAGAAATTAATTAAAAGCCGTGCGCGTGAAATGCTGTGCGCGTGAAATGACTTTGCTGACGTAAGGGAAGATCAGCTGGACGTTGCGGTTCAGCTGTCATCTCTAACGTTGCAGTTCAGCTGTCATCACTGGCGTTGTGTTCCAACAGAAAGACGTACGTCTGAGGCAATTGAAAGCTCTAACAGTGCGGCTGAAATAAGAATGCGTGTGCTTCAATCTTCTATTGTTACGCGTTCTGTTTACTAAAGACTTCCCGTCAGTGTTCTGGAGCATTATAGGACAAAGACTTTCTTTCTTTTCTATGACGTGTTCTCTTGCAAAGTGAAAAGAAGGGAAACACGCTTAATGGCATATTAATATACTCATAAAGGAAAACATTCTAGTAAGTGGAATTCTGCATAGTGAATCATCTAGTTATTTTACATAAAATTCTGCTTTGTTGCTCACTACATTAATTCAAGATAAAACAATATACATTATATTTAACATGGAGATATAAGAAATAAATTCAGAGATTTAATAAAAAAAAAAAGAGGTTAATAGAAATAAAAAAAAAATGCAGAATGTAACACAACCAGCTTTTTTTCTAACGAGCCCAGGTGAACCGAATGTTAAGTGGAAAAAATGGAAAAAAATATTTGCAAACTATGCAAGAGTATGTGGGACAAATTTAAGTGCAGAAAGGAAACATTCACTTCTTCTACATTGTCTAGGTGGAGAAGGACAGGATGTTTTAGAACATTTGCCAGATTTAACTGCAGCAGAACAAAGAAACTTAAATGAGTATGAAATTGCTATTCTTCAACTGGCTCGACATTATTTACCAAGACTCAGCACTATAATGGAGAGGTATCACTTTGGATTAAGAGAACAGAAAAAGGATGAAACGATAGAAGAGTATGTATCTTCTCTCAGGAAGTTGGCATCATTGTGCAATTTTGGTCAGACTCTGGATGAAAGGATTCACGATCAGTTTGTTTTGAGGTGTGCGCATGATGACATAAGGAAAGAACTTTGGCTGAAAGATGAGCCACCTCTGGAAGAAGTGTTGGTTATTGCAAAACAAGTGGAACACATGACAAAGTGTGTTGGTGAATTAAAGAAAGAGAAAGAGAAACCACTTTGTACTGATTCAAAAGAGGAAGCTAAAGTAGAGGAGATCGTATGTCAGATTAAGAAACAGGAGGGTACAGGAGGAGTACCTGAGAAGCAAAATGTTTTTCCTAATACTTCAAATGCCAGTCAGTATAACAAGTTTTCATGTTTTAGGTGTGGACAATTTAGTCATTTAGCTATTTCATCTACATGTCCTGCTCTAAAAGTTTTGTGTAATTTGTGTGGTAAAAGAGGGCATTATGCTAAATTTTGTAGAACAAAAATGCATAAAGGTGATATTTCTAACAAAAAATGGTCACAACCTCAAGTAAGATCTGTGTTTTTTGTGGTGAATTGTAAAAAAACAGATCATCCCTCTCATTTAGTTAGTGTAGAAAATTTGATGATAAATGTTAAATTTGACTCGTGTTCTAAAATAACCATAAATGATGAGAAGTTATTTAATGAAATGTTTAGTAAAAATGTGAAATTGATGAGATGTGATATCGCACCGTTGGGATATGGAGAGAAACCAATTAGAATGTTAGGCTATTTTATGGCTGTAATAGAATTGGGGAGCCGCATTATTGTTGGAAAAATATATATTGCTATGAAATGTGATGCATTGTTGGGGTGGCAACATCAACTTGGGGTAAAACTTTATCCAAATGCTTCACCACAAGTGCAGATTCAAGAAGTGAGTGATTCTGTTCAAGTCAAAAGGAATGATGATTTGTCCAATGTCTTTTCTGAACAATTTCCCAATGTGTTTAAAGAGAGTTTGGGGTGCTTGCGTGGATACAAACATCATATCAGGTTGAAAGAAAATGCTGTTCCGGTTGTAGCAAAAGTGAGGAGGATTCCTTTAATGGAACAGGTAAAAGTACAGGAGGAAATTGAGAAACTTGTAAAGAATGATATTATTGAGTCTGTTGAGGCCACAGAATGGCTAGCTCCTATTGTGGTTGCTAAGAAACTGACAGGAGAAATTCGTCTATGCATAGACTTTAGGTCTTTAAATAAAGAGGTTGTGGTGGATAGATTTCCTCTTCCAAACATCGATGAGATGGTTGGGACTTTGGAAGGTGCAAAATATTTCACGACTCTTGATCTAACTTCCGCTTACCATCAGGTGGAGCTAGATGAGTCCTCTCAAGATCTAACTGCCTTCATTACACCCATGGGCACTTTTAAGTTTAAGAGGATGCCTTTTGGCCTTGTATCTGCGGCCTCAGTTTTTCAACGAATTATGTCTAAAATTTTGAAGGGGTTGGTAGGTGTTAAATGTTATCAAGATGATCTATTGATTTATGGTAGCAATATTCAGGATCATGATAGACGTGTGTGTGCTGTTCTGAAACGTTTAAATGAGGCGGGCATGTCTCTTAAAAAAAGTAAGTGCAAGTTTAGGGTAGAAGAGGTTAATTATTTAGGACATCGTATTACTGGTGAAAGTGTTTTTCCAAAGAAAGATTTAATTGAATCTATTGACAAGGTCAAAGAACCACTTAATAAGGAGGAGTTACTCTCTTTTCTTGGAATGGTTGAATTCTATGGGAAATTAATTACTAATTTTGCAGACAAGACACATAATTTGAGGAGGTTGACGACCAAGAATGTCGTTTTTGATTGGTCCTCTGAGTGCAAGAGAGAATTTGTGAGTATCAAGAAGGAATTAAACAAAGCCCCCTCTCTTCACACGTTTGTTCCTGGTCTTCCTACATTTTTATTTACTGATGCAAGTGACAAAGGTCTCGGTGCTGTTCTTGTTCAGAAGAAAGATGGATATGATTCTCTTATTTGTTGCTCGTCAAGATGTCTTAAAGGATCGGAACTTAATTACTCTGTGATAGAGAAAGAATCTCTTGCTATTTTTTGGGCGTTGAGGAAGTTTAAACATTTGATTTGGGGTTCTAAGGTGTGTATTCTATCAGATCACAAGCCTTTAAGAGAAGTTTTCTGGAAGAAACGATTAGATGCTATATCTTCAAGAATTAGAAGATGAGTTGTTTCACTACAGGAATTTGATTTCGAAGTACAGTATATTCCAGGTGTGGCAAATAGGTCTGCTGATTGTTTATCAAGATTGGTGGATACAAAGAATTTTCATGAAGAAGACTTAAACGAGATGGATGAGTATATCAATGTGTGTGAGGTTACTGAGGGAGCAATAGAGGAGTCTGAGTGGATGAAAGAGTTAGAGAAAGATGAAGAGATCTGTAAAGTTATTTCTAGTTTGAAGGGTAATTCTCACTTGGAGAAGCCATGGTCGTTAGTCTCTGATGAACTTTCAGTTACTGAAGATTTATTAACTCGTGGTACAAAACTTGTTCCTCCTTTTGGAATTAGAAAAAAATTGTTGTCACATGCTCATTGTAGTCATTTGGGAATAGTGAAAACGAAGGAGATTCTACGTATGCAATTTTGGTGGCCTGGCATGGATTTGGAGATTGAGAGGTTAGTTAGGGATTGTGTGGAATGTTGTGCGAGTGACAACATTTTAAAGACTAAACAGATGCCTTTGGTTAATAGAGAGTTGCCAAGTCACCCTTGGGATGAAGTTGCGATAGATATCTTGGGACCTTTGTCTGGAGTTTCAGATACTCCGTATTTGATTGTTCTAATTGACTTGTATTCTAGGTGGATAGAAGGAAGTGCAGTTAGAGAGATTACCTCTGAATCAGTTATCAAATTTTTAGAAGCTATTTTCAACAAATAAAGCTTTCCCAATAGCTTATTATCTGATAATGGACCACAATTCTGTTCAAGTGTGTTTACTGAATTCTTAAAAAAAGTGGTATTGTACATAAAAGGTGTTCTTTGTATCACCCTGAGACAAATGGTGCTGTAGAAAGAGTCAACAAGACTCTTAAGGAGTCAATACAGTTGGCAAGGTCTTCTGGAACACATTACCACACCTTGCACCCTTGAAATTGCTTGCGCGTGCAATTTCTCATTCATTCCTATGGGCCTGTAGGCCTATAGGAAAGAATGGGAAGCTATTCCTTAATTGCAAGTCGCAATTTGCGAGTCGCAATTAAGGAATATTTAGGAATCGCTATTTTTATAGTGATTCCTACATGCATAGACTTTTGCGAGTCCTTAATAATCGCAATTAAGGACTCACAAAATCATACCTTGATGCCTTTCATGGGAGGTGTCCTGGACATTCATCACCCTTGAAAAAATATGAGGCAGGAAATAGCTCGTATAAACAGATTGGAATCCACCTAGAGAGTGGTAGTGATCCCTAAAGTGATGGGGAGCACACAGTGTTGTTTAAATGCCCCTCACACACCAACAGGCCCCTTGGTGTCATGCTTCATCATCGGGGCCTTCGCACCCCTCTACGGGATGCGGCGTGCTACGACTCATGGATACGCAGGAGCACTTAGTAGTGAACTATGTGTATGTGTTTGAAGGAATGTGAGTGATAAGGTGAGGTGAAAAGGTGAAAGATAAAAAAATACCTGGCTCGTAGGAAAAAACTATTTATTGTATCCTCGGCTGGTATTGTTAAAAAGGTGCAAGGTGAGGTTGACAAATATACGTATTAGGGTATGTCAACCTATGAAAAGCGTCGACATGTTTCGGAGTACTGGGACTCCTTCTTCAGGACGGGGATCTGCACGTTAATCCCCACCTTACTCACATGGATATGAAAATGTAAATGTAAAAGGGTAATTTACCAAAAAACTAGGTGAAATGTACCTATCAGTGTTTCTTTGTAAGCTCTGTTGCGCCCAATTGGCGTGAGTAGAACCTGTGGAATACAAAACACACAGTAAACATCACAGTCGGACGTCCAGGAACAAGGAAAAATATAAATTCCCTGTTATTTTAAGTACATTTCACCTAGTTTTTTGGTAAATTACCCTTTTACATTTACATTTTCATATCCATGTGAGTAAGGTGGGGATTAACGTGCAGATCCCCTTTGTTCAGCAACTACACCTCACACTGGCGCTTGGACGCCCCTGGGCAGCAACCGCGCTTTATAAATACACATTTCATTTCATTTCATTTCATTTCATTCAAAAGGGGGCCAGGGCTCCCGCGGGGCGGGAGCCTGATTTTGCCTTACCGGTGGTGCTGCTGAAGGTCCTGCTGTTCCCTCGTACTCCTGGTACACTGGCCACTCACCCTCATTGCAAGCTTAGGGCACTGCTGCTGATCGCACGAGGTGCCTAGGGTCCGCCATTGTTGCCGCCTGGCTCTGCACTACACTACCCAGTATCCTGTGCGATGCGCACGCCGCACACCGCATCATTGAGCACCAGGAGGCGCTCAAAAGTGGGCCAGGGCTTCTGCAGCGCGGGACGTGCGTGGGCGTGCCCGGGCCATGCCCAGGCAAAGGGCGGGCCCGTCCGCGTCTGTCACAGCCTGGAAGAGGCTGGGCTGGGCCACCCCACTAACATTTGCCTCCGGGAAGGAAACTAGTTGTACGCTGCCACAGGAAGGTGATATGGTACTGTGCTCTGTGAAGTTCTTTCAATACTGTGGTCCTGCTTTCTGGTTAAGACCAAGCTGCATAGTTAATTAACTTGGGAATATGCACGGAGCACAAGGAATCAACAAAGGCCCATTTGGTTTGTTTATAAAGCCCTCACTCACCGACCTGGTCGGTGACTTGCTTCATCATCGGGCCCCACCGGGTGTGACCGAATGTCACCCCGGTGTGCTGCAACGCCAGAATTACTGCGGAGCTGGTCTTGTGAGGAAGGAGGGCTATGTGATAGGTGACGTGAATAGTGTCAGAGGTGGTGGTTTAAAATTGTCTTGGATGTATCAAAAATTATTTAATAGGTGATCATCAAGGACAAGGTTTAAGAAATGTGGTGGTGAACAAGGCCAACTAATTGGATGGTCTTGTACCAATAACATTACGTGAAAATGTGGTTGGTCAACATGTTTCAGCCGATATGGTATATTGACCTGGCATTCGTCAGGACCTAGAGTGTAAACCCCGGCGGTCTAGGCACGCTAAGGCCCATCCGACCGTGGGCCGTGAAAGTGAAAAATTGTGTCTGTGAAGTAAAACCGAGGGGAGCGCTACACCAGCCAAGGGCGGGGAGCAAACAGCCTCCAGTCTCTAGTTAAAGAGACGAAAAATTAAAACCTGTAGGGATAAAAGTACAGACAAACAAAGAGACAAACAAAACAAAATTTTTTTTAAATCATTTGTCAATTGGCTCATAATATTGCAGCCTGTGACTTGTGCTCAAAGTGCAAGGGGGTGTAAAATCATACAAACTAGCAGAGGTGCGTGACTCTGCCTGTGTTCAAGGTTCAGACGACTATAACTAAGCCTTTAGTGGTGACTGAACAGTCTCACGTGTGGACTATTAGGCTGGCTAACAGTGCTAGTGAGCATCAGGGGTTGTGAAAGTGATGGAGTTGGCGACTAGCAGTGTGATAGACACACACACGCAACTCAGTCACACGGGCGATCAATGGGCCAAGGGCCGGTGACCACACAACAATGGACTATTAAGGGTGAGAAAGGAAGGTTCTCACTTCACAGGGGGTGGTATTACACCCCATAGACCACGGGAGGGGGGGACAGCGCTTTTTGGCACATCCTAAGGTGAGACAAAAGGGGGGGGGGGGAAAGAACAAGGGACAAACACAGTCAATGTGTTGCAAAGAGTACTTAGCTCGTTTCAGCTGTTGCGGTCGCGGTGTTACTCACGCCCACTACGCCAGTCTCCCGCCGATAAACCTGGTCGGCCCTCGGAACCGGGTCTCGCCGATCCGGGTTCGGGGAGTGTGAGGCGTTTTTATGTTCTGAATGCGCTTCCGGGTAGGCTGCCACGAGTGGTGCGCATGCGCCTTGTTCGGAGGACTAGACAGTACACCTGACTACGGGGAAGCGTACCCACTTCCGGGTTTGGAGGTTTGATGTGCGCATGCGTATGAATCAGCAAAGTAAACAGACTCGGAAGGACAGAAATAAAGGGTAATACGGCAAGGAAAAGGTTGTTACAAAAAGGTCTGGGGAATTCAGAATTCGTTTTCTTGTAGACCGCGCTCAGCAGAGCTGAGTCTGGGTTATTTCTTAGGCAGCCCGGGGGGAGTGGCGCCCTTGTTATTGGGGGCAGTCTAAGCTCAGATTGGAACAGGGGATTTAGCTAATCAAAAACGATATAGGATCTTGTGGTCGGGAGGCAATCCATAGGTAATACTACATGAGAGGTATTGGGAACTCAGTATCTTTCGGGTTATAGACAATACTTCATGCAAGGTATGGGGAGCTCAATTTATTTCAGGACGGAACCCCAAGGTATGTCGTCATTGAGGCCATTTGTATGGGTCCCCAGACGGTACACCCACCGCTGTTCCTTTTCGAACAGTCTGTCTGTGATATTAGCACCTCCAGTGATTTGTTCAATCACAGTCCATCTAAGATCGTTCGTGGTGTGATTGTTCGATAAGAAGTGATCGCTCATTTTGGTGGTTACTCTCTTGCACCTGATATTGCTCCTGTGCTCGCATATCCTCTGTTTCACTTTTCTGGTTGTCATTCCGACATACCGAAGAGAACATGGGCATGTGACAAGGTAAACCACATTTGTGGAGTTGCAGTTGGTGTGTGCCTTTTGGTACCAGGTTCTACCCGGTTCCAGATCTAGAGATTTGGAGGAGGTAGTCAGGTGACAGACAGAGCAATTGGCACAAGGAAAGTGGCCAGTGACTTTAGGAAGATTCCACGCATCAGTGATGCTTCTTATTGGGGGGATTGTCAATTGTCTGGGTCTCGTGTGTACAAGAGAGTCTTTCAGGCTGTGTCCCTTTTTGAATGAAAATAGCGGTTTTTGCCAATCTTTCTTCGTGCTTGTGATGATTTTCCAGTTTTTATTTATGGATTTCTTCATCAGGTTGGATAAAGTACTATAGGTGGTCACACACGTTAGTGGCACTTCCATCATGGTTTTTGTGACCGGTTCAAGGAGGGCTTCTCGGGGTTGGTTTCGAGCTCGTTTCAGACCCTTTTGGAGAATACGATTGGGGTAGCCTCTCTGTGTAAGCTTGGTTGTCAGATCGGATGATTGGGTTTTGAAATCATTTAGACTACTGCAATTCCTTCGGATTCTTAAATATTGTCCATAGGGTAAATTCTCCCTCAATGGACGGGGATGGAAACTGGCGAACTGCAGTAAATTGTTTTTAGCAGTGGCCTTGTAATGGGTTTTTGTAGTCAGTGTGGTACCGCTGATTGAAATTACCACATCAAGAAAGACCACCTCCGTGGTACTCACTGTGTGGGTAAATTTCAGATACCTACTGATGGTGTTAATCCACCCCAGGAATTCCATCAATCGTTCCATGCTGCCTTTCCAAATTAGCAGCACGTCGTCTATGTATCGTCTCCAAAAGGTAACGTTTCTGGCAAACGGGTTATTAATAGACTGGATGTTTTGGGCCTCAAAGTCTGATACATATAACCCCGCCACGCTGGGCGCAAACGTGCTGCCCATCGAGGTCCCAGAGCACTGTAGGAATAGCTGTCCTTTATACGCAAAGAAATTTTCTTTGAGAGCGATGGTAGCACATTCTATTACGAATTCCTTGGGGGTATTGTATTCCCATGTGACTGAGTTGAGGGCTGTTCCGAGTACCTTTATCGTTTCATCTTGAGGGATACTGGTATATAAGCTCTCAATATCTAGAGTAGCTAGAATGATGGTATTAGGCTCAAACGTAATTGTCTGTAATTCGTATAGAAGGTTTTTTGTGTCCTTTAAGTAGGTAGGAGTGTTCTGGACAATTGGTTTTAAGAACTGGTCACAGAAGGTGGATAACGGTTCTAGTAGGGAACCAATCCCTGACACTATAGGGCGGCCAGGTGGTGGCAGCCTGTTCTTGTGAGTCTTTGGAAGTGTGTAAAAATAAGGGATGACCTTCTTACTGGTTGATAAATAATCCGCCTCATTCTTGGATAGGTGGCCATTCCCTTCAGCTTCCTTTTTGGGCCTTTGTTGATTCCTTGTGCTCCGTGCATATTCCCATCCCTTTTAAAGGGACACTCTTTTGTTGTTTCTTCTGTTAATTCCTGGGGACTAAGAGTGTTCGTACCTCTCCCTACCTCTCTTTTTGTTGTCAAAATAGTTAATTAACTTACCATTTTCAGGAGATGGAGAAACGTAAGAGTGCAGCAGGGACATTGGACGCATTTTTGGTCAGGGCAGAATCGCTATTGATACATGAAATCGAAGTTACAGAACGTCGAATACCTATGGACCCCCTAACACTAAGAGAAACCCAATTGGCAGGTACCGGGTTGAGTATGAATGACGGGTTACTCACTAACTCCCCTACCATTCTCTCTTCCTCATTAAGTTCCCTTTCTATTGTTTGTGCCCGGGAACTGATGCCGGAAATGGTGGAGTGTAGAGTTACTAGGCATAAGGTGCAAAAACATGGGGCTGCAAAGGACTTGCTCAACAAGGGCCTTACACAGTTATGGGACAAACTGAACAGCCTATAAGTAATAGTAACAAATTTGGGGACCTATAGGGAGTCCAGACTAGTTGAAGATCATACTGGGAGAAATACCGAAAGGGTTGAAAGGGTGGCCAGAATTACACAAAGAAATGCCCAGCAACCTACCGAAGGAAATGGAGGTAGCACTAATCAGATTATGCAGATTGGTACAAGTGATAGAACTCAAGCGTTACCAACTGGCCCAGATTCATCAGTGGCATTGAGGAATTGCATAGCAGTCCCTAAAGTGGATAGGGTACATGATGCACGGAATTTAAGTAGAACTGCTAAAACGGATATTTTAAATCTGCCGCCTGCCTCATGCCCATACACGATAATACTAGCTGGTGCCCTTAGATCAAGTGAGAAAGAAAGTTGGGAAAACCTTCGGAATCTAAGGGACACAAAGGAAATACTAATGGTTCACAGGGTAGGCTGGCTTGGCTATTCCTCTAAAAGTATAGAAGGGGATCGAATAGTGGTAAATTTCCGTAGAGGGTACTGGGTAGTGTAGTGCAAGGCCAGGCGGCAACAATGGTGGAATATCTAGGCAGTATACAGCCCTACAGATAAATATATACCATGCATTGTCAGACTTGGATGCCCAAGACTGACAATTACCAGTGCCATGTGCGAAACTCCCTCTAACCCATCCGTTACCTCGGGAGGAAGGGCCCACAATGGTTGTTACCTCATCTTTAAATATGGTTCCTGTAAAAAATGTTAATTGTTGCAAAAATCATATTAGATCAGATAGTGTTTTAAGCACAGCAACAGGGTGTATGAAAGGAAGTGAGGTAGGAATTTTAAATGAGATAGCACTGATCTCCTGGAACGTTGCAGGCCTTAGAAGGAATTTAGAGGATGTGGTGTGGCAGGAGTACATCGATCAAAAAGATATAACTATGTTGCAGGAAACTTGGTCCGTAGATCCTCTACACAAAGTAGGCTATAAAACCTTTAGTAAAAGTGCTATTCCATCTGCTAAAGGGAGGTCTTCGGGAGGCCTTTGTATTTGGGTAAGGGTCACTCTTGGTCCAGAAGTCAAGCATGTCGATATATGCTCTGAGGACATCCTGGGAGTAAAATGTCAAACAGCCAATAAAAAGGAAGTCTATATAATAAATATATATTCTTGACCTTATCCAACAAGTAAACAATCAACGGCAATTGACCAGTTAGATAACTTTTTAAGCATGATTGAGGCAAGGGCATTGAAAATAGTGGGAGGCGATTTTAATTGCAAATATGAACCTGTGGAGGGGCTAGAAAATGTTTTTCAGGAAGAAGATTTGGCCAACAATATCTCGCATCTGGACAGCCAGCTAGTAGTACTGTGTACAGTAGCGGTCGCTTAGTTATTAAGACTTGTTTCGGGATATTGCCTAAGGGCTTGTAATGGCCGGTTACCATCTGATATCCCACCAGCTCACACATTTACTAGGAAGAATAAAAAAAGCCATTTAGATTATATAATGATCTCAATTGAACTTTAGTCAATGTCCCTTGACTTCAAAGAGCAGAGAGTGACCATTACCCGCTATGCTTCTCACTGTCAGCCCACCTTTTTAACCTAGTTACCCTACTAAGAGGGGAAACTGGCAGTGCAAACATAGGTCCAATTGTAAGAAACAACAGGAGAGCTTTAAAATGGCCTTTGATAGAGAATAATCCAGTGGCTATTAAACAGATTTATGAAGCTTTAGTAGATAGGGCCACCCCGTATGTAGATTGTCCTGTATTAGAATTTCCTATTATGGATATTCATCACAATCTAGTTAAGGACTTGGGACCAATACTAAGTAAAATCCCGAAGGGAGCTAATAACGCGATTAGGGCGGCGACTGAGTTAAAAAACCCATGGTATAACAAGGCATGCCGTACTGTAAAAAATGAGCTTATTATGACTTTTAAAACTAAAAACATAATGGGAAAAAATGTTAGAGTACAAGCAAATGTTAACCTCCGCAGAGAAAGAGTGGGAGGCAAACCATTGGGATGAACTACTAGTAACAGCGAAAGCAAAGGATCAAGTTGGCTTTTGGCGATTAATCTCAAAGGGCAACAAAAAAGGCAGAAGTAGTAGGGACCTTTTTTCAGATCCCGAAACTTGGGTAGCACATTTTTCTAGTCTCTACTCTTTAAACGATATTGATTATTGCCCGATGAGTTATGAAAGCACTACAAATGCCGAACATCTAGTTTTTAGCTTGCAGGAAACCCTCACAGCCATAGACGCAGTTAAGCCTGGAAAGGGGCCAGGCCCTGATAAAATACCGGGTGATCAATGGAAGTATGACAAAGGTGTGTTGGGTCCATATATTAGCTTGTTGTGTAATTCTCTTGCATCAGGTGCACCTTTACCTGAAACTTGGAAAGGGGCAGAGATCACGACTATTTTAAAGAAGGGTGATCGACATAACCCATCGAATTATCGACCAATTAGTCTTATCGATGTTCTGCAGAAGGTATATGCTAGGTACATTTTAAATAGATTGCTTAAATAGATTGGGGAACATAACATTTTATCACAGTACCAGGCAGGTTTTAAAATGAAGACTGGCAAGGTTGACCAGGTTTTTAGATTCCTTTGTATTGCTTGGAAATATATAACATTCAGGAAGGGGCATTTGTATATAGACTTTGTGGATCTAAAAGCAGCGTTCGACCTTGTCTCTAGAAATCTCCTGACGAAGTCCTTAAAGGACCAAGGGGTCCCGGGAGAAATGCTTCTACAGTTTATAAGATTACACGAAGACAATTGGGCAAAGGTCAGATGCGTTCACGAGGTGAACTAACTGAACAAAGTAAGCGTAGGAGGGGCTTAAGGCAGGGGTGCATTTTAGCACCAACTTTATTTTTTTTATATGTTAACGACATCCCTGATCACCTGCTGGGATGTGATCATGACTCTCCTAGGTTAGGAGGGCTGCCTGTGCCGGCACTCCTCTTTGCCGACGAAACGACTTTAATCTCCCAAACACCAAAAGCATTACAAAATGTATTAAATTCCTTTGGAGAACACTGTACAGCCAAGGGGTTAGAATTAAACCCCAGTAAAACAAAATACATGTCAATTAACCCTCATAAACCTTCTGGAAAAATCTAACTGTGGATAATCAGACAATTGGACTTGTGCATGATTTTAACTATTTGGGTAGTACCTTGGATTCAAAACTGACCTGAAGGCCCAAGATAGAGAAAAGCAGAACTATACACCTCCAGAATACATTGCCATTAATAAGGAACATTGAAAGTAGTACATCCAAAGCAATTTCACCCGCTCTTGAAGTGTATAAATATAAAGCACAGTCGGCTTCATTGTATGGGGTAGAGCTATGGGGACCCGTTGTAAATGATACATTCAAGGTGGGTGAAAACAAGTTTCTTAGGAAAAAATTAAGTTTGCCCACACGGACACCATTGACTCCTGTACTGATGGTCTTAAATTTCAAACAGGTGGAGGGACAGGCTAACCTTAGACCAATGTTGTTTTGGGTTCCCCTATGGAGCACAGAAGAGCTTATCCACTACAGGGAAGGTCTAGAAGAAATGTTGGGGTTAAATGAAGGTGTGGGGTTGCCTTGGTCAAAACATATTCATGATTAGCTTTTTAAATTGGGATTAAGGCACTATTGGGATGAGCCGTCCGATCTGACATTGGCCTCAAAAAAGCTATAAAGGAAAATTACTGGTGTCTTATACATGATTCCATGTCCCATTCTTCTAGGGTTGGGTCTTTGACCACACGATTCCTTCAAATGAAAATAAATTGGAATTTTGAACCCCTAATAGATGAAATACAGCCATGATTGGCTAAGTCTCTATATCTCAAATATCGTTATGGTATCCTACAAATAAAGTCAAATACAGTGAAATAGGTGCTTGGCAATGACAAGGAGGATAGATGTGTTTCGTGCGATCTGGGTGTAATGGAGAGCAAGGAACATCTGATGTTTTTTTGTCCGGCCTACGTGCACTGCAGGAAGAAATAGATAAAACCTATTTGCATTTTGCTTGGCACTAGATCCTGCCTTGAAACAGAGAGACTATTACATTCTGATACCAGGCAGACTGCGGTTTTTAGTGTCAGTCGATCTTTGTTTGGCGTGTGCTTGATAAGGAAAAGGGAAGGTCTGAAACTCTAGGCTAAGAAATCGAATGGGGAAATATTATGAACTTGACACGTGCACTTTACTGGAATAATATGAAATGTATATTCATTTGTATATTATGTAAAAAGTCTGTTTATGAAAATGCCTGTTTTTAAAATGTGTTTTATTGGTATTATTTACTTGTATAGGTACTCCCTTTTTTTAGAATGGTCTGAAAGAGCTGTTCCTCAAATCAGTTTTTAACTAATATTTTTAATTATTTAATATTTATGTAATTTGTAATACCGCAAGAACATCGCTTAATTGGTTGGTTTTGAACTAGGTTCGCTTCAAAATGAATATTAGAGCATCGTGTTTTAATTTTCATGGATGTATTGTGGAATAATTGTATTTTTTTATGTAATCTTTTATGGTTACTTTAACCGAAATAAAGAATAAATGATCAGACCACTCAAAATTCACTCCTTTGCGCAGAAGCAATCTCATGTTTGTGGTTAGATTTTTAACAAACTTGGCATAGTATTCTACCATACCTAAAAATGTAATCAACTCCTCTTTATTAGATGGAGAACACATATTCTGTATGGTAATATCTAACTCTTGTTTTGGTTTTATACCATTTCCACTTATGTGATGACCTAGATATTTTAAAGCAGTAGATCGAAATCTACATTTCTCCACCTTTATGGTCGACTTATATTCACAGAGCTTTGTCAGGACAAACCTCAAGTCACACGGATCCCAAAAAACAGTACTTTGGCAAATGATGAAAACAAAGATGGTGCATGGCATCTGGGAGTTGATGCTTCATTGGCGCAGGTTGGGGTCGGTTCCATACGACCACAGGGGAGGTGAGGCTTCGGTTTCTTACTGCAATGCATAGGAGGTAAGATGTTGGTTATTTGCTGTTGCTGGGGAGATGACGTCACGGTGGCATTGAGGCATTGGTTCCTTACGACGGTGTGGGTAGATGGATTCAGGAGGTAACCCACTTCACATATCGGCTCTGCAATGATGAAGCACTGGCATCAGTGAGTTCAGGGCTGTGGTGCAAGCAGGGTGGTGCATCGTGAGCGTCATGAGCGGTGCCCTTGGCTCTGGTACAGGCAGCAGCCTCAGTGATGGCGTCCGAGTCGGTATGGAACAGCTGCCCTCGCCAGAGTCGGTGTTGCAATTTCCCTCTGTGGCAGCTGATGCAGGAGGACAGAGGAAACAAAGTCTTTGTGTCCATGAGACTTCAGAATAGGAGGAAAGCTCTAAACCAAGCCCTTGGAGCTCTTGTGCCGGAATCAGGGGGGCATATCATAGCCCTGGCGTTCACACTCGACTGAGAAGACCATCACATGAATATTAAATTTTGCGACACCCTCGCCAACTATATGGAGTAGGCTACACATACTATTGATAGGTAGCGCATACTTACTTTGGGATGGACAAATGCTGAAACTACCCTTCCGCTCTCTTCTTTGCATTTGCTATTCGACTGGCTGGTGATCGACGCCAAACAGATGGTCCTCCATTACTTCTACGCTAATCTCAGGATTTTTGTGTATATGGGACAATCCAAATATATTTGGAACAACTTTTTCGGATTTATAAGCCTTTAAGAAGTTACAATCGTTACGAAACATGTGTCAGCCATTTCCATCATTGACAACTGGGAGGTTATACAAATAGGACCTCCGTGGGACTATTAGCGAAAATTAAAACTTATATAATATGATATTTGTCTTTACTTGCACCTTGATGATTAGGTCTCCACATTTGGAAATTGATTTTTTGCAAGAATTTTTCTGTTGGATTATTTCCCTGAGAGGACTTATATTGTTGAATTATAAACTGATTATACTTTTCGAAATTGTGACAAAAAAACTTAGAGCAATCCGAGGTAGAGTTGTTTTGTTAAGATTAGCACAGGAGTTCTCTGGTACTTCTGTGTGGTGACACCCTTGGTAGTGGGGTGTTTTTGTTTGTGATTACCTTGAGTTGCACCTATACTGATTGTTGGTTATAGATAAATTGAAATAACATATTGTTTGAAAATTGATGCGCTACTCTATATACCACCACTACCCTTTCTGGTGCTTTGTCATAGCGTGACATGTACTCAAGTGAGTCAAGAGTACATACAATGTGGACGATATAGGAGGTTCCGCTTCCCCTGCATTCCATGTGGCGCACAATGCTTGTTGAATGGTGTGGAATGTCAAAAAGTAGCCACCTCCCATGCAATAAGCATCCATAACAACTTGAAAAGACATCAGAGTACCATCGTGATTGTGCTGCGCCAGCTGGTTGACTCCAGCTACCCACCACTCACCCGTGTCATGTTGTCTTGCCAATGAGTCGCGGCAGCTCCCATTTCTCAAAGAAAGGTCCTTTTACCATGTACAAATCTGCGCCAACAGATTCAGAATTTTTCATCTGGTGTGTCTCACGCCTGGGGCAGATGACCTGGTCAGACAGCCGTTACCTAGGATCTCACGGTGGGGTGCTATTTCAGGGCAAGAACCCATCTGAAGCCAGGTCATTGGCCACTGTAGTTGCATCCCTACATAATACAGTTCAATATTAGGTAATCCAAGTCTGCATTCAGTTATAGGTTGTTGAGTGTGGCAAGTGCGACCTGTCTGCAGTCCTTGCTCCATATCAATTTGAGCAAGAGGCCTTGCAGCTCACTGAAAAAACTTTTGAAAAGCACTAATGAAAAGTGCCTAAAAAAAAAATAAAGTACGTTGGGTAGCATCAGCCTCTTGGAAATCACCACTCAGCCCAAAGGGGACAGTGCAAAAGAATGTCCTGAAGGGCAGAGACCGACAGACAGAACCCTCCGCTTTGTCCACATTGCCTTCCTTGTTGTTCCTTTCCAAGTGGTATATCTTGGCACCCATATATTTAATAGCATGACTTAAGACAAGGCCGATTTGGGGCACTCTTATGCAATTCGGGATGCGGTGCAAGGGGGTACAGACATGATTTAGGCCAATTCACCCTAATCCATGAGACTTCCACAAAATCATCCAATTGAAACATTAGGCCCGGTAGGAAGGCCTCCTTATCACAAAGATTCTCCAATGAATGTGCTCATTGTTGAAGCTGGCAAGCCAACGACTCCTTGGCAAGGGCAAAAATGAGTGTAGAGAGTGGGCACCCCTGTAGGGTGCCCCTCTGAATAGCAAAGCTATCTGAAATCAGCTGACCTGGCCTGACTTACGCCGTCAGACTAATATACAAAGTGCGGATCCATTTCAGATAGCCAAGGCTGAAACCTATGCGTTCAAGGGTCTGGAGAAGAATGAGCTAAATGTAATAAGTTAGATAGTTGTACAAATAAACAATGATGTGAATTGTGTCCTCATGTAAGGTGTGAACATCCACCAGATACTGTGAATCTTAATGGTATAGCGGTATGAATGATGATGGATTCAGGTGGTAAGCTGACTTTATGGTCTGAAAAAGACTAAGTGAGTTTAATTTAAGGAAAGGTCAAACTGTGTGACCTGAATGTCACCTTGTTTAGTTATGGGGGCAAATCTACAAAATTAATTGGTTATTTTGTAACCTCTATTGAATTATGTGCTAATGTTGCCTCTGGGAAAGAGTATGTGTTGACCCCAGGCACCTGAATAAAGAAGCAATTCTAGACAGGTTTCCTTTGCCCGATATAATGAAGATGATCACTGTAAGAGAGTAACAGCAGGTACAGTCAGTTTCAATATCATTTATTTAGAAGGTTAGTGATTTACCAATAAGACATGTTTTATTGCTTTTGTGTTCTCCTTCTTTTAGTTCTATTATTTCTCAATGTATCCAGAGGTTCCAAAGTATTCTGACTTCATTAATATGGCATAAGCACGGGATGTGGAAGTTAGTGTCGCCCTTCTTGGACTGGACTGTGACGCTCACCTCTTGTTAGCCTTAAACAACAAAAAAAGAGAGAATCTCTTTGAGGATGCATTCTTCTTTTCTTGCCAAACCTTCACCAAAACCAGTGGAAATAGTGAACATGGGAGAAAAGAGGCATGACACTGCATGATTATCCCCATCAGCAGCTCTTTTCCCCCTCATCAATATTCAGGGTAGTAAGTTCTGAAGGACCCCACCACCTCCGCAAGAATGCCCAGCATGGCACTTACCTGTAGCCATGGTTCGGTGACAGAGCCATGAGGCCCTGGAGTTCTTCACCTCTTAGCCCCGTGGCCTTGGGCGTCTATGGTTTGTCCCCCTGGCACTGCTGCCTCTGTGTGGAGCGCTCGCTCCAGGTGCTTTTCTGAAGTTGTCTCGGTCTCCCACTCCTGGTGCTCCTCCGGTGTCATTCTGGTCTCCAGCTCCTGGCGCTCCAGTAGTGGTGTTGCGGTCTTCCGCTCCTCCTTTCTCTGCATGACGCACGTTGTCCTCCACACACAGAGATTCTTTCCTTCCTCCTTGGCGTGTTTTTATTCTCCTCCTCACCTCTGTTTCTACCTCCCGACTCTGGCATCATGGTCCCATGAGACCCAGTATCTGGAATGCTTTGTAGATCCTTTACTGGGCCCACTTTGTCGACCATATTGGGACGGAAACAGTCCACTATATTACAAAAAACACTTTCCAGGATTGGCCCATTGCCATTGGTTCGCTGGAGAGATAGTCTATATTGTTCTGCAAAAGTCCTGGCCGGTGTTTCACCTGGAGCGAAAATAGTTGCAAGGTCAGGAACCTTCTTAATACCCTACCATTGTGTCTTTGTTTCTAGCCAACCGCACAAGTGGTGCATGATCAGTAAGCAGAGTAAAGGGTGTCCCAATAGATAATATTGTAGTGCTTCCACTGCCCACTTAATCGCTAAGCTTTCTTTTTCAATCATAGGACACTTTTGTTCGCGGTCAATACATTTCTGGCTAATATAAACCACCGGATGAGGGTTTTTATCACTGTCAGGCTGAGATAACACAGTGCCTAAACCCTTCCCTGACACATGAGTTTGGAGGACTAAGGCTGAAAGTTAGGACAGCATAATAAAGGTTCTTTACACAGAGTAGCTTTAAAATGGTCAAAAATCTCCTGCTCTATTTTAGACAAATATGCGATTTTGGTTTGGTGTTGCTTTTTAAAAGGTCGGTGAGAGGAGCGGCCAAATCAAAAATATGAGGAATAAAACGTCTATAACAACCCACTAGTCCTAAGAAGGCACACATTTCTGTTTTGGTGGTGGGCCGGGGAATATCTTTAATTGCATGTACCTTCTCTACTTGGGGACAGATTGTACCTGCTTGTATTTGATATCTGAATACTTTATAGAGTCCGTGGAAAAGTTACAATTCTTTAAGTTGGCTGTGAGGCCCACAGCTACTAGAGATGAAAAAACGGAGGATAACTGTTCTTGATGAGATTCCTACCAGGGACTAAAAATCACAATGTTGTCTAGGTATGCTGCAGCATATGTATTGTGGGGTTTTAGGAGCGTATTCATCCGCCTCTGGAATGTTGATCAGGAGCCATGAAGGCCAAAAGGTAATACCTTAAAATGATATAATCCTGAAGTGGTAGAGAATGCGGTCTACTCTTTCGAGTCTTCAGCCAAGATGATTTGCCAATGGCTCTTCACCAGGTCAAAGGCAGATAAATAGGCTTCTTGGCCTAATCTCTCTCTCAATTCATTCCTGCTAGGCATGGGATACAGGTCAAATTGGGAACTGCTGTTCAGTTGTCTAAAATCTATACAAAACCATATCAAAACATGCAGTTTTGGTACTAGAATAATGGGGGAACACCAGTCACTAGTTGAGGGCTCATTAATATCTCCTTGCCACATATTAACAACCACCCTTTCTACAGCTTCCCTCCTTGCCTCGGTTATCTGGTATGGCTTCAATCTGACCCTATACTATGCATGATCACAGCCAAGAAGCTTCAGTATTATTCTTTTTATATCCTTATACAGAGTAACTCCTGCTAGGTTGGCTGCTTGATAAGTGGTCTGTAACTTTCCAGACAGAAGTGGGGCAATATAGTGTGCCCATCATTCCCAAGGTCGGAATGCGGTGGAGGCCACTTGTTCAAAATTGGTGAAGAATGAGTCTGGATCCTCCCCTTCTTAGTACTTTTGTAAAATCGAACTGGAAACAGTAGGATGGGCCTTATCAATATTACTTGCCTACACCAATTTATGCATATAGCTGTATCCTGAACCTGCTGAGCATCTGCTTCAGGGGAAGCATGGGTTTTAAGGGCAGTATGATGGTTCCCTCAATCTTGTTTGGCAGCCTGGGCTTGTTGTTCAACTACAAGTTGCAGATATCTCTGCCCTTCAACCAACTGTTTCACAATATCCTCAAGGGTGATTGTTGGGTCATTGTTACTCTCTTTGGGGAGTAAAATGCAACTTCTGAGAACACTGTAAAGAGAGTAAAAGCAGGCATAGCTTGTGGGAGTCAGTTTCAATATCTTTTATTTAGAAGGTTAGTGATTTAACAATAAGACATGTTTTATTGCTTTTGTGTTCTCTATCATTTAGTTCTATTATCCTCCCATTTATCCAGAGGTTCCAAAGTCTTCTGGCTGCATTAATTAGGCGTAGATACAGCAGTTGTAAGTAAGTGTCCACCTTCTTTAACTGGTCCGCAAAGCTCTCCTCTTTTTAGCCTCAAACAACAAATATAGAGAGAACTCTTTGAGGATACTTTCTTCTTTCCTTGCCAAACTTTCACCTATTACCATGGAAATAGTGAACATGTGAGAAATGGGGTGTGACACTGCATGCTCTTTTACCCCTTGTCAACTTTTTGGGAAGTCAGTTCTGAAGGACCACACCACCTCCCCAATAATGCCCAGTATCTTCCTATGTCCACTTTGTCAGCCATATTGGGATGGACATTTTCACTCTATTACAATCACTCTGCTGGGACACTCAAAATACTTCACAACATTGGACTTGACTTTAGCTTACCACCAGGTCTGGTGAGTCCCAACTCAGGGTACAAGTACCTTACCTGTGTCTAAAAAGGGCCTCGGTGGAATTGCTGTGTATAAGCACAATGGGCGGTAGATGTTAGTGAAAGTGCTATGTTGCGGTATGAATCCAGACTGTTTGGCATGTACAAGAGTGCTAATGATAAGGAGCAGGCAGCTCACCAGCACTCTGTCTAAAATGTTACAGTCTAGGTTCAGAAGCAAGAGAGGGTGATAGGAGTGTAATTCCAGTCGGTCTCTGCCAGGTTTAGGTGGGACTACGATCAGGACCTCTCCAAGCAAGTCTAGGAGACAACTGGCCTTTTAACTTCATTCTAAATACGAAAAATCAAAATTTAATGAATCAAAAGGCGTCTGTTATTTTAACCGGCCAGATCAATTAATGAAGAGAGAGAGGCAACAGCAACAAACTCAAGATGTATACACAATATTTTAATCTATTGTCTGGGATTCGGAACGGAAACACAATATGCAATATTTCAATCTATTGTCAAATTCTTGAAGCGAAAGCACAATTCACAGTGTTATGTACTTTTTTTATGCATTGTCCCGTATTGAGAACGTGCAGTAAAGCAAACAAAGGGGTGTCAAAGGAAAGTGAGCGTGATGAAGTGAACGGAAAAGAATCACACAGATTTAAGAAATTATACTTCAAGCAATTCAAAAGAAACACCAGCCAAAGAAGGCCGGAACCATACAACCTGGCCACTTCAATTAGTCAACATAAATTCCTTAATTATTACTAGACAACAGATGGCAAAAATGTCTGCACTATATCTACAAGGGTGATACAGTTAGTGGTCCAGGTTAGTTAATGAAATGTCGACGTTTCGACTCGACTAGCGGCCATGCGGTCGTTTTTTTCCTGGGCCATGCGAGTCTTCTTCAGGACAGGTGGGGACGGGACAATAGGGATCCCATAGGTGATCCCTCCTAGGAGATAATGGTCAAGTTTACCACTCCACATATACTCAGTCCTTAAGTTTCCAGGGAAGTTATCCAAGTAGTCTCTATGTTCTTGTTAGGTTTTTTATCCGATGGGTAATCATGTGGCACTACATGTCTTAATTTCCAGTCCCAATCCTAAGTATTGGGTAGTGTCAAAATCAGGCACCTCCTCGTGAGTTAATCAATTGGCCTGAAAGACTGTGTTGTCTCGGGTAGAGGGGTCGCTTGATCGATGTCAGCAAAAACGGGCCTCTGAAAAGAGAACCCCGTGTTATTTTGCCGCGTTTAGACAAGAGCTGAGCTGAGTGATCGTGACGTGTGGGACACGAATACACGGACAAGCTTACCGAAGTTAGGTCCGTGGTCGTCAGAGGAGAAGCGCGTCTGTCACGAGCCTCCACGGGAATGCTCGGCGGTAAGCTTGTCCGTGTATTCGTGTCCCACACGTCACGATCACTCAGCTCAGCTCTTGTCTAAACGCGGCAAAATAACACGGGGTTCTCTTTTCAGAGGCCCGTTTTTGCTGACATCGATCAAGCGACCCCTCTACCCGAGACAACACAGTCTTTCAGGCCAATTGATTAACTCACGGGGAGGTGCCTGATTTTGACACTACCCAATACTTAGGATTGGGACTGGAAATTAAGACATGTAGTGCCACATGATTACCCATCGGATAAAAAACCTAACAAGAACATAGAGACTACTTGGATAACTTCCCTGGAAACTTAAGGACTGAGTATATGTGGAGTGGTAAACTTGACCATTATCTCCTAGGAGGGGTCACCTATGGGATCCCTATTGTCCCGTCCCCACCTGTCCTGAAGAAGACTCGCATGGCCCAGGAAAAAAACGACCGCATGGCCGCTAGTCGAGTCGAAACGTCGACATTTCATTAACTAACCTGGACCACTAACTGTATCACCCTTGTAGATATAGTGCAGACATTTTTGCCATCTGTTGTCTAGTAATAATTAAGGAATTTATGTTGACTAATTGAAGTGGCCAGGTTGTATGGTTCTGGCCTTCTTTGGCTGGTGTTTCTTTTGAATTGCTTGAAGTATAATTTCTTAAATCTGTGTGATTCTTTTCCGTTCACTTCATCACGCTCACTTTCCTTTGACACCCCTTTGTTTGCTTTACTGCACGTTCTCAATACGGGACAATGCATAAAAAAAGTACATAACACTGTGAATTGTGCTTTCGCTTCAAGAATTTGACAATAGATTGAAATATTGCATATTGTGTTTCCGTTCCGAATCCCAGACAATAGATTAAAATATTGTGTATACATCTTGAGTTTGTTGCTGTTGCCTCTCTCTCTTCATTAATTGATCTGGCCGGTTAAAATAACAGACGCCTTTTGATTCATTAAATTTAGATTTTTCGTGTTTAAAATAATAGGTCTCGGACCACTGTTTGTTTATACTAATACGTTACCCAGGTCCAGTACCGTTTTGGGTCACCCCATTTCTTTAATGGTTTTAACTTCATTCAACATCTCCATCAGATATTGAGTAGTTTGAGTGGAGAAAAAAGTGTAGCACTCAATCGGCAGCCCATGCATGCCCGGAATCCTATTCCAAGCAATTGGGGAACTAACAGTCCATATCTCCTCGAACTGCAGAGGCTCGTCCAGCATAGACTGCTGTAGCAAGTTCAACCTGACCAGTGGCAGGTCACTTCAAAACCTATGCATTAGACTCAGTGGTAGGGGTTTGTCCCTGGATATAATAACTGGTAATAGTCCGGGAATGCAACATTGATGGCGGGCTGTAATATAACTACTGTGCTTGTGCAGCTGCTGAAGTTGCTCGACCGTCGCAGTACTGTCAGTAACTCTTATTTCCAAAGGCCTCAACTTTCTCTCTAGAGCTACTATTTCTACCTGTAGGCATTGTTACATCACCCATGAGGTCACCAAGCAATGGTCTTGCATGACAAATTTGTGCCAGTCCCATTCCAGTGCCCGGGATGAAGTAGAGCCCATGTTTAAGTCAAAGTACTTCTGTTTGTAGCCGCCAAGTGGGTATAGTGGGACATAGTCTGGCCCATTGTAGGGCGACCACAAGCAGGGGGTAATGGTTCAAGTGGACGTGTGCTAAGTACTCTGCCCAGGTGATCAGCACACCCAGTTGCTTCATACAGAGGAAAAGGTCTATCCTGGTGTGCACATCATGAACCAGGGTATAGAAGGAGTACTCATGGTCCAGCGGATGTCCGAGTCGTCATGCGTCATGTAAGAATCAGTGGGAGAGCCAATTGTGGAAGTGTTGTGCTAAATAAATGCAAGAGAGGGGTAGAATGGTCGATATCAACATCCAATACCTAGTAGAAATCTCCCTCCCTGAGCCCTGGGTGCTATTTATCCCGTCAAGCGTTGAAGCGAACATATTTAAAAATCCCAACTGGTTAGTGTTGGGAGCGTAAATTACCACCAGTGTTAGGGGGAACTCTGTCGCGGTGAGCTTCCCATATCATATACCTCTGTGTCCACCCTGTGATTGTCCATGACAAATGGGACTCCGGGGGCAAACGAGATGGGCACTCCCAGAGAGTACGCCGACACAGATGTGCCATACACCTGCCCCTTCCACTTCGCGCAGACCCTTTGCAGCTCCTGTAATGTGAGATGAATTTCCTGTAGCATGACAATATGCACTTAGCATTGTTTCAGATAAGTATACATTTTGTACTGTTTGGTGGGAGTGACCATACCACAATAAAACTACTACTACAGGGAATGATTATCACCAATCATCCCCATTGTGTGAATTAGTGGTGGTAGTCACGGTGTCACGATCAAACAGGGCTTAAGGGTCAAATAGGTATGAAAGTCGGAATGAAAGGAGTGCACTACATCTCCCATAACTCTTAGGGAAATGTTAGTCCTGTCTCTATGTCTGTCATTTCCTTTACATTATCTTTCCTGCCCGGAAGCTGGTGCTTGTCACCTGAGTTGCTGAGGCAGTTGTGTTTCCAGACCCACAAGCCGCTCCGTAATCTGTTTATTTTTCTTCTTGGATATTTCGGAGCCTTTCGGAATCCCAGAAGAGCCAACTTGCTCTATTTTTGAAAATATTGCCTTGGTTTGTGAGCGGGAGCCTTCAGAGCATTTTCTTATCTGAAGTTCCAAGGTTAATTGTTGCCGTGCAGAAGGATTCCTCAGAAAGGAAGCTATTCCAGGACATGCAAGGGTTTATGGTTTTGTTCACGCTGGTTACAAAACATTTCATTAGCACAGGAGTGAAAATTACCGTGCAAGAAAAGATGGAGTGACCTTGCCTGAGAGATCATTTATTTTTCCTAATGCCCTAGAGCTGTTGAGTGGCTCAGATTAGGCATATGACTTTGTTTCTTTTTGGCAGGATTGTGAAAAGAAGATCTCTTTAATTCTTATAGCTTCACGATAACACCAGTGGTCTGACTGGTAACAGATACGTTTTTACATTATCTGGTTGCTGACTATGTTTCTTTATTTTGGAGGAAATACATCCGCTATTTCTTTAAGGGCTGAAGTGGTGTATTCTTCTAGCCTTCAATTGTTTTTCTTTATTTATTTTTTCCTTTTGAGAAGTTTTGTGTAAGGTGAATGCAGCAGTTATTAAAAGTAAGAGACATACAAACACATATCACATTGATAGAAAACTGCTGGCATTGAGTGTATACTTATGTGTGATATGTTTTGTCGTTATTCAGGAGATACTGAGTTAACGCAGGAGACAGAGCGGTTAACCCCACTCCTCAGTGTACGTCTGCAACGATTGGCTGCTGCAACTTTATTGTTTCCTTTGTCCCTTTTTCCCCTTCCCCAAGTGTGGTTTATCTGATGAGTGTTCTAGTACTCACAGGTGATTCAATATAGGGGAAAAGGAAAACTAGCTTCACATTGCTCCCGCTGTATTCGGCTCATCAGGTTAGTGTTAACCTGCAATGTGACACACGGTTAGCTCTGTGGTGCTTACTGGAGGTACTTGGTGAGCTAGTTGGATCCCAGGGACCATCAGAATTCAAGGGGACTTAATCCCCCAACTCAAAACGCGCCACAGGGTGCATTTTTGCTCATTGGGGAAGGGAGGGGGCGGGGCCTGAGGTGACATGTGTGCAAACACACCCTGTGGCGCGTTTTAAGTTGAGGAATTAATTCCTCTTCAATCCTGAGGGTCCCTGGGGGCCAACTAGCCCATCACCTTCAGTGATGTCATCAGTGATGTCACTGACCATGTCATGAATAATGTAATATGTGACACCATCAGCAGTGGATTGCGGGCGCACAAGTTATAGTTAGTAGAATTAACTATAACGGAGGAATTTCAATGGTTTTGCACGAGTGAAATGTCCAGCTAACTTTAACACCCCTGAAACCTATGGTTTTTGCACTCAATTTCTAAGGTTTTTTAAATGCTAATTCCTAACTGTAACATATCTGAAACCTATGGTTTTTTCAGTGAATTTCAAAGGTTTTGTAAATGACAATTTTTAAATGTATTAATTGTTATATTAATTTTTTTGATACTGATTTATTATATTTTTTTAAACTATTTATTTTTAGATATTTTATTTTTTAAATTACATTATACATTACATTACAAAATATACTTTCTCAGAATGAATTACTTTAGTTTAAATACTTTGCAAATTGGCAATAGACTTTTAGGTACAGTAGTTACAGTTGTTGCAATGGGCAACACAATTTCAAGCACAACGCAACATTGAGCTCAATGTGAATTTCTAGTTAAATGCAATTAGTTACTTTATGGATTACTTTTCTAACCAGAGGACTGGATCCTAGATTCAGTCATTGGACATCTCCTGTAAACAGTTGAGTAAAAGCGTTTTGGTTACAGTCGTGATTTTTAAGGAATATTATTGTATTTTAAAAGTTGACACAACATTTTTTTCACATAGAATCACCAATGTTATCCTATGGGAGGAAATTCACTTAGCAGGTAAGTAGTGTTGTCGTTACTTCTTCTCACTCAGTGGTGGATCCTGGATCCAGCACTGGTGCATCTCCTGTAAACAGTCAAAAGAATGCGTTTAAGTCATACAGGCGATATTTTTGGGTATATTTGTAGTGTGTGAAAATAGATACTTAGAAACTTTTCTGGTGAAAACCAGTCAATGTTAGCCTATAGAAGGAAATTCAAGTTACTGGTAAGTATGGTTAGAATTACTTTTCAGAATCAGTACTGTGCTCAAAGATGCAGCACTGAGGTCTCTCCCGATAGCAGGTGAGAAAATGGGAATTCTTAGTACATACAGTAATCGCTACAGAGCTGCGTAGCAGAGAGATGTAAAAAGGGGCAAGGCCTGCACCACCTCTCTGCAACGCAGCGCAGTGGCGCTTCCTGGAAGCACCTGGTGGGCTACTTGGCCCCCATGGTCCCTCGGGTTTGAAGTGGGATTTTTTCCCCAACTTAAATCGCGCCACAGGGCGTGCACACATCACGTCAGGCCCGTCCCCCCTTCACCACTGTGTAAACTCGCCCTGTCGCCGTTCTAAGTTGAGAGATTAAGTCCCCTTCAATCCTAAGGGTATCTAGGGTCAAACTAGCCCACTAGGTACCTCCAGTAAGCGTTGCAGAGAGGTGTAAAAAGGGGCATGACATCTGAACACCTGTCTGCAACGCAGCTCCCTGGCGCATACTGGAGATACCTGTTGGGCTATTTGGCCCTCAGAGACCCTCAGTATTGAAAGAGAATTAATTCCCCAACTTAAAACGCGCCACGGGGTGCGTTTGCACAGTGGTGAAGAAAGGGGCCGTGGCCTGAGGTGACATGTCTGCAAACACACCCTGTGGCATGTTTTAAGTTATAGAATTAATTCCTCCTCAATCCTGTGGGTCCCTTGGGCCAAGTAGCCCTCCAGATACCTCCAGAATGCTCAGTTCTTTTTCCATCTGCAAGATCCGCGCACCCTGCGTGGATTTTGGCGATTAAAAAAAAAAAATATATATTTTTTTTTGGGGCCTTGGGGATCCTTGTGGGACCTCCTGAAAAGGCCTAGGGGGTCAGGGTGTTTCTACCCTGCCCCTTTTTCACGTTTTTTGTGTTTTTTAATTAGGTTTTTTGTGCCTCGGTTTTACCTACCGAGGCAAAAGATGGCTGCCAACACTTCCTGATTTGGAGTGTTGACAGCCACATAGAATACAGCTCGTGCACGGCAGGGTGCGCTTAGGGTGCACGGATCCTGCGCGGCCATCGATATATATGTACTTTTAAATGTCATTTTCTCACAACTACTGAATGGATTTACACCATTTAAGCAAAAGGCACGAGTCTGAAATAAGGACTACCTCTTTGCCAAATTTGGTGTAAATCCGTTGAGCAGTTTGGGCTGTAGCCGCTATTGCATGGGGAAAACACGTTTTAGGACCCCCCTTTTTTCGCGGCCCCGCTCCACTAATCACCCCGAGACTTTCAGGATAGGAGCAGACCAACATTTTGATGTTTCATTATACGCTTGGGAGCATGGCTCCTTGTTCACAGACTGCCACGATGTTCGCAGTGTGCTGAAAGGCATATTTCCCTGCATAATGTTCTCCTTTAGTAGGTTACAGGTAAGTAAACTTGTGTTGCCTTCTGGGAAAAATAGTTCATTTCAGTAAGTAGTTCTATAGTAGAGTCTTTCCAACATTGTGGAATAGCAATAGTACATTATCCTTAGTGGGCCTCCAACTAATACAAAGCAGTATTAATGTTACTCAGCTGTTCCACAATTAAGTCCAGGAATTGTTTGATCATTCTTTCTTCTATCGGTGTGTGGTAAATTTTTCTCATTGAGCTGTTCCTACAGGCTTTACAGTGGTAGTAGGGAAAAATCACTGTAGGCCAAACTGTGTGTTAAGATGTGTACTGGTGATGTCCACTTTCACAAGAAAATTTCTAAGATTTCTTCCTTTTTACGTATATGGGGATGCACTCAACCCCACTGTGAGTACATCTGTATGAACAGTAATACAGTTTGATACTACTGATTGCACGTTACATAATGGATGCCATTTTGACGCAAGTGGCTAATATATGAGATATTTTCTGTCCCTCTTTGGTTTCCATACTCCCTATGTATTGCAAGTCTTTACCCACAATACAGTGTGTGACCAAGCTTTAGGAATATATATATATATATATATATATATATATATATATATATATATGTATATATATATATATATATATATATGTATATATATATATATAAAGAACTTCGCCAGACGCTGAAAGCGCCTCCAATTATCCAGTTATCGTTTCAACGGGATAAAATAACGAAGAGTGGAACCCAGTTTAGTGCCAGAACAAAAGGTGCCTTTATGTGTGCAAAATTCTGCTCAGCATGCCGCCACGACGCGCTTCGACTGTCTCCACAGTCTTGATCACATGATGTGATTGCTATGCCACAAGTGAGGTATAAGTAGTAAACACAAAGGGCGGACCATACAATCCCACCCTCCACCTGTCAATGGTTCATTTAAAGGAAACAGACGAAAGACTGAAGACAAAATAATAGCCATCTGTCTAAAATATGAATAAAACTCACAGTGAGTAAAGATCATACATAATTCATCATATAGATATATACATGTGCAACAAATCGCAAAGGTCATGAATCTTTACATATCAATAAATATAAACATGTAACAACTTAAAACCTTATGTCGATTTAAATCACATACAAGATCTTGCGTTTCCTTATTCAAAACCTTAATTGATAAATCCCAAGTGGGGGTTGGAATAAAGTGCTAATGCAAACATTTCAAATCTAAGTGTGAACTTCTTCTCAATATACATCACTAAAAGTGACAAGGAGCAGTTATTGCTATATTGTGCAAAATAAAGGTCCTCGCTTGCGTTTAGACCCCCAGGGCTTCGACTGTCCAGTTCTAAAATATATCTGGTCTCTAAAACCCTCAAGAGAGCATCTCTATTGCCCCCTCTTTTGAGGGGCAAAATGCAATCAATGACATATATAATAGATGTTTCGGGTCACTGTCATGAGTACTCTCAAAGTGGCGTGCCACTGGGTAGGCATGGTCCTTAGTACTGATTGCTCTTATGTGCCGCAGTATCCGCTTGTGAGCCGGAGGCCACAAGGACACTGCAGCACATAAACCGCAAATTCAGTTTTGCAGGTAAGCTGTTTAGTAATTAGTACAGGCATTTCTCTGAATGGTCTGTCATATTGGGTCTTGCTGCAGCCATATTTACAAGCTTTGCAGCTTGAACATTTTTTAAAACCTTTCCTCAGAGCCATAAAGGTCTCTGCGATTGGTTGCTCCAAACGATTTTTAACCAAACGATCTGCCATTGAGACAGATTTTCTGAAAGAGAATTCAGGTTTCCTACCTACTAGATCACCGATGACAGGGCCCCCTGTCACCAGGTTCCAGTTTCGGGAAAAGATTTTACGAATCTCTTTGTGCTGGTGATTATAGGTAACAATAATGCGAGAGGAATCCGGTACAGGTACAGTATTAGTCACACTATGTGTTATCTAGGTATGTTGTTTGAACGGTTGATTGCTTTATGAACAACTGCCTCCGAATAACCTCTCGCAAGAAAGCATTTTTTACTCGCTTCCTGGGCCATAGCACATTCTAGCTCTGTACTGCATATTCTTTTGATGCGCAGCATCTCCCCATAGGGGATGCTGCGGATCAAATGATGGGGATGCTGACTAGCCGCATGAAGGACAGTATTACCCGCTGTCGGTTTACGATGCTATCTAGTCGCTAATCACCCTGATTCCACATAAACCTCAATGTCCAGAAAGCAAACTGACGTTGTACTCATTGTAGATGTGAACTGTAGATTTAAATCATTAGTATTAAGTTGTTTCACAAACAAACGTGTTTCTTCAAAGGTGCCCTGCCAAATCAAAAAGAGGTCATCAATGTATCTCAAATAGAATGGAACATTGTTTTGCATCGTGGCAAGATGTTGTCCCATGAGGACCAGTTCCTCCCACCAGCCCATGTGCAAGCACGCTAGGCTGGGTGAAAAACAGGCCCCCATAGCCACCCCTCTTATCTGCTGGTACACTTGATTGTTAAATAGAAAAAAATTCTGTTCCAGACAGATCTTAATCATAGAAATTAGCATGGTGTTGTGGGCAGAAAAATTAATTGCACGTTGATTCAGATAATGATTTACAGCTCGAATACCGTCACCATGTCGTATCGACGTATACAATGAGATTACATCTCACGTGATCAGTATACAATCTGGATTCCATGAAGCATCGTTCAATTTGCGTACAAAGTCTGATGAATCCTGTACATAGGACCTTAAGCCCTTCACATTGTCCTGCAAAAAATAATCAATATAGGTAGAAATGTTCTCCGTTGAACTATTGATAGCAGATATTATGGGACGCCCTGGTGGATTATCAAAATGTTTTTTGGAAGTAAATAAAATGAAGGTATAACTGGAAAATCCTTCTTTAAAAACCCAAATTCTTCTTTAGATATCAAGTTACAGCTTTTCCACGCCACCAATTTGGAATTTTGATCTTGCCAAGCCAGTCTAATTGCCGCCAGATTGATCATTTATTTGACTTTCAGCCTCACTGATATAAAGTTCACGGGGCCACAAAACAACGTTCCCGCCTTTATCGGCCTGACGCACGATGATGTTTTTGTTGGATTCTATTTTATTCAACAGATTATTGTAACTGCGGTTCATTTTATTCAACGCTTGATGTTTTTTGTATGTGGTAGTGTATAGTTTTTTAAAGTCTTTAGTAATGAGGTCCTGATCTACATCAATGTTGTCATGTGTCATGGTAGGCAAAAAAACAGACTTCGGTTTGAAAGGAGTATTGCAGCTTGCCTGGTCAATTCTTGAAATTGTCAATGGAACTGACGTTGAAGGACATATCTCTATTTGTAGGCCCCAAATCTCATCGAATTCTATCCGTTCACCAGCATCTAAAAGGTTTGGACTATTGGTGACTCCCACATTTTTCTTTTTTGCAGGTTGTAACTTAAAATACTTTTTGAGTTTCAACTTCCTAGTAAATCTAAAGGCGTCCATCCGTGCATCTGCATAATTAAAATTACATGGAGGGCAGTAAGTGAGTCCCAGGCTGAGAATTTTATTTTCCTTGTCCGAAAGTTCCAATTGTGTGAGGTTTATTACTGAGCTGGGGCTGACGCCTGTGTCTTCACGGTGCGTTTGTTCCAACGACCTTTTATTTGTTGTTGTTGCTGTTTTTTCTCTTTTTCTCGTTGTTTGATGTTCCAGGCGTTACATTGGCGCCTTTCACTGCGCCTCCTATTTGCACTTTGGCGTTTGGACCGCCAGTTTGAATTCGTGGTCTCAAAGTGTCCCTGCGGTCCTGGCACATACAACTCACCTCCTGAGCCAGGGACAACTTTGTAAACCCCACCGCCTTGTCTTTAATTGCCTCACTGTCTGGTTCACTGCAAATGGAACTGGCATCTGATGAGGACGGAGTATTGGGAGTATCGCCTGAAGGAGCATTGCGCATTTTCCTGGCCCGCGCCTTCACGTTGTCATATTTTTTTGCGTAAGTAAAGATCTGTCCATACAGATAATCCAGGCGATCCCGTTCGAATTTGAACGCCTTGTGTTCCTTTATTACTTCCTCCTCTTTATTTAGTCTGAATAACATGTCCGCCCTCATTTTATCGGTTAACTCGCTAGAACCCATACCAGAAATTTCCTCCTCTAGTTTTTCTATCTGTGCCTGAAGTTTGCAACGGTCCGTTTCGGCATACTAGACGAGGATGGTCATTAATCTGGCAGAATGTTCTAAATTAGCTTCCGCCCACTCAGTTAACATATCAGGATCGGGCGTCCCATAGCTTGGTGCCAGACTGCTCCGCAAGCCTCTAGGGACTCTACCCTCCTGTAAGTACATAGTTAGAGATTTATTTTCCCACCATTTTGATTGTTCTTTGAGCATCAGTTTTTCCATTTTTCTATACAAATCCCTTATGGTGGGATTGACAATAGTATTGGTTGTTAGCTGTGTTGTACTGGTCTCCCCAGCCGGGGGTTTCACAAACACAAGGCCAGCTGCCTCTTCTCTGCTCCGCAACACACTCGCGGACATAACTGGGCTGTAGCAAGATTATTTAAGCACGGCGCCGATGATAGACTTCAAAACGCCGTCTCCAAAATACTATTTGATATATTGCGTTAAAAGTCTAAGCACACTCCCCACCGCATAGCCTGACGTCCCCTACCTTCACTGGGCTATCATAGCGCCTTCCCGCTCACATGAGAAGGGTTGCGCTGATTCCCTCTGTGCGGTAGTGCTATGCAGTATCCAAGGGCTCCAGGCAGCTCACTTCTCGCTGAAGTTATATATATATATGTATCAGTCACAGCTCCTTAGAAGCAAATGTACCGCACTTACAAGGGGTGAACGTTTAAGTCAGTAAACTTCTTTATTCCGAAATGGACAGACTTGTTTCGTTTATGACCTTGGGATTGCAATGGGCTCATGCGCATGTTGAATTGTTATGCATAAGTGCATTTAGTGTCATTTATAAGGTATTTATCACATCGTGTTAATATGGCACCCATGTCACTCTAGGTAGATTTGTCCTTTCTTTGTGTTAATGATTAATGGGCTGGATGCTTTATCAAGGTTGCATTTCCGGGTGTAATGGACACTGAAGAAGGCTTGATGCCGAAACGCGTCCGTCCATTTCGGAATAAAGAAGTTTACTGACTTAAACGTTCCCCCCTTGTGAGTGCAGTACATTTGGTTATAAGGAGCTGTGAATGAGCTTTATGTTGAGCGGGAGTCCACGACCACTAACCGCACCTGCTTGAGAGTGCTCCGCGACAAGGTGGAGAGAGAGCGTTTATATATACATATATATATATATATATATATCCTGCCCGTGAACAAGGCTTCGAGCCGAAACTAGTTGGGACATTGGATTTTCTGTTCACTCTGCGTGATTAAATGCTTGCTGCCTCCTCGAGTGGGCCTCTTGTGTCTGTTTCCTGCCAAGAAAAATTTAACCGGGCTTCTCCGTGCCCGGATGAAGAGGCCGCCCTGCAGGGTCATGGGCTCCCCTATCGGAGGTTTCCTTGTTGATGTTTCTAAGAGGGAGACTGGCCCACACGCTGCCGCCCGGCCCACTGAGGTTCACCACTTGGCTATCAGACGGCAGCGCTGTAGGGGATTTGTCAGGAGATGACTCTCCTCTCAATCGCTGGGGAGACGGCAGCACGAACATCAGCAGGACGTTATCCAGCATTGAACTTTTTCATTTGGAACCCTGACTGCTCACCACTTGGTTGTTATTTGCATTGATATTGAATGCACCGCAACGCTGATTAGTACATTGCACTGACAGCTACATCGGACGGAATTATCCTATTATTTGCATGTACAACATGGTGCATTCTGGGCAAAGTATTTTGCGAACAGTCAGGTGACCTTACACACGTCATAAATATGCGTGAACTTTGACACTTGTCGACACTCCTGCCCGTGAACAAGGCTTCGGGCCGAAACTAGTTGGGATATTGGATTTTCTTTTCACTCTGCGTGATTAAATGCTTGCTGCCTCCTCGAGTGGGCCTCTTGTGTCTGTTTCCTGCCAAGACAAATTTAACCGGGCTTCTCTGTGCCCGGATGAAGAGGCCGCCCTGCAGGGTCATGGGCTCCCCTATCGGAGGTTTCCTTGTTGATATATATATATATATATATATATATATATATATATATATATGTCTATATATATAAAATATTCTCTTATACCTGAAAACATAAGCAGAGGGCTTAAAATGACTATTCCCACTCCAGTGGGTGCAACATTAGGGAAAGTGTTGGATAGCGGAGAGGTAAAAATTACTATTATCATTCCAATGAGTGCACCAGTAGGGAAAGTATTGTATAGTGGAGGGGTAAAAATTACTATTCCCACTTCAATCAGTGCAACATTAGGGAAAGTTTTAAATAGCGGAGGGGTAAAAATTACTATTCCCTCTCCAGTGAGTGCAACAGTAGGGAAGGTGTTTGATAGGGAGGGTTACAATATACTATAACCACTACAGTCAGTGCATCAATAGGGAAAGTGTTTGATTGCAGAGGGGTGCAATTTACTATTCTCACTCCAGTCAGTTCAAAATTAAAAACAAACAATATATCATCATAAAAATGAAAATAAATTGAAGTAAATAAAAACTATGTAAAAACACAAATAAAAATATATTTATTATTAAAAATGAAGAAAAAACATTATAATCTTCAATACATAGCAAAAATTCCTACACATAGTATATTAAATTAAGTAAAAAAATATTTTTAAAACAAGTAAATATTTGTATTTTGAAATTATTTATTAATGAAAACACCCTTCACCCCTATAAACGTAAAACCCACACACCAAAACATAATTAAACAACGATCCTAAGTAATGACCAATTAATTAATATTAGTTATCAACTAAGTAATAATAAATCAAGAATAAATTACTTTCCACCCTTTACCGGTATAAACTCCACAACCTGCACCTAAAATGAATTACACAATTACCATAATTTATTGTCAATGAATTAATTTATAATAATTAACAACTATTAATTAATTAAATAAAAATAAATTACTTTCCGCCTTTTACCCCTCTAAACCCCAAAACACGCACCTAAAATCTATCAAAAAAATTAAAAACACTATTAACAATCTCAATTAAATAAATATTCATAAAACATATCAATTAATTTATTATGATTAAATTACTTCCCACCCTATTCCCCCATTAACCCACAGCCCGATATGGAACTAAAAAACACAACATTTAATTAAAATAAAATTATTTAAAAAATTAAACACATATATTAAAAAACATAACAACACGTACATTTAAAATATATACTAAAATACATAAGACTAATTAACAATTCGATATTTTAAACAACTATATTTTTACAAACAATATTAATAACTTCTATATTTTTAAAATCGATATTCTTGACCACAATATTCTTACTGTCGATATTTCTGTGTCAAGATATTTGAAACTTTTCCAACTCAATATTTTGACTGAATACCGATTAAATGGTCTTTTATGTAGGCGGTGGTGTGTCTGTCTCAAGGGTATGGATACATCTCAGGACTTGGTGAGTTGGATAATAAAGTGATGATCTGTGTGTATGTCCAGTTTTAATAGAGACTCATGGAAAGTGTTTACATTCAAGTTTTAATATTCTGCATATAAGAACTTGTGGACAGCACTTATTCAGCTCCCAAATAGCCAGCATACACAATTAAATTGTAAATTTGAGAAATGTATGGATCACGTCTCCTATATGCTGGCAACAAAAAACAAATCATACTATTCACTTACCGCCTATCTGCATTGCACTTTACATATAAAAATTGTATGCTGCACAATAATTTATATTTTGAAATATTGATATGATTATCTTTTTTCATTTAACGTTGCCTGTGCCTAGAAACCCTCATTTTTTATTTCATATGTACCTTGGAATTGGATGAAGTGGTAATGCTTACACTGGTGTCTGGAACCGGTGGCCGAGGAGCTTCCAAGTATGGTAGCATAAGGCATTAACAAAAAAGTTGATGAAGCTGGAGAAATAGAGGGGGAAACATGTATCATGAATCTACATTTTCCATTCAAGAATTTGTCATGAGAAGTTTATTGTTCCATCCCACGTTGTTATGAACCTCAATTTACACAACCTTTTACCTACATCTATCCTACCATTGTTCTGCATAACGGGTCAGGCTTTGACCTTTTAACTAGTTAGGTGCTACATGACTGTTGTGTGGTTTTCTCAGAAAACTAGCCTCATGTATTATCCACGAGGATTCTCAGTATCACAGTAGGATTGCCATCTTCTGCATAATACCCCTGTATAATGGTCACCTCTATCATCATCCTTGCCCAACATGCCCATACTACACTTCTAGGTTAAACCCCTGAGGATACTTTTCGGATACATAAGCACTAGATCTTCGCTGAGCAAACCAGACGAGAAAAAGACTTCCATGCTGACACACTGACGCAAGACGCTAAGGTTCCTACATGCAGACAATCCAGCACGCAGGGGTCTGACATTCCTTGTGGGGTGTCCTTTTTGGGACCAAGACGGGGGTCCTTCATTCTCTCACATTAGGTAATGGGGTAGGCTTTACCCTAAGGGGATTCTTGGCTATACACCTACATACATGCTAACTACATTTAATGGCTGATTACGATGGTGGATGGACTTCAGTCCATCCGCTATCGCCACATATTTGGGACCATCCGCCTACAAGAAGGCAGTGGTCCCAGAGGGCAAAATAGGATGCGACTACCTCAGCGGAGGTCGAATTGCCCATGGTTTGTATTGTGGGGGTGCTGTACTCTGCAGCACCCTCCGCAAGATAAAACAGACACCCCACACATATCCCTGCACTGCTAGGCAGGCATCATGAGGTGCCTGCCAGATGCCCCCAACACCCAAACTCAAGGGCCAAGGGGAAAGGAGGGCTCTCTATGGGCCCCCAAAGTCCCTTTCCACAAGCCTGTCAGGCTGTGTTAACTACAATGAAAAAAGGCCGATGGAAACGGGCATTGTAAACCCAATGGCAGTGGCTGGCAAGCACCACCAACATGGTAGGGACTACAAGCCAGTCCACCACGCCTCTCGTATGCGTGGCGGTCTAAATTTCCGCCCGCCATCATCGCGCCCGCCATTGTGATTTTGCGGGTGGGAAACATGTCTCTAATTACCATTATAATCAGGCTAGTTAGGGTTTGTATCAAAGGAGCACACATTAATACTGTCATGTATCTACATGCCTGCATATATCAAATGTTTTAGCAATATGGTAGAATTGTACCTTTTCTTTACTCTGCTGGTACTCATAATTGTATATATCTATTTCTTGCAGTCCAGTAGTTATTGTAGTACACGTATTGTATCCTAGAATCATGCTGGTTCAATAAATGCTTATTTAAAACATCCCCACCATTTATTCTGTGTATCTCTCTGAGACAAAGTGAGCACAAGTGACTGAGTGAAAGGCACTGTACTGTTTCCACGATCCCTGAGGAGTCAGGGTTGTTATGTTCGATAGTTGCCAGAAGCTTTTTGCTCCTAGGTAAGAGGGGCTGGTTGTGGCACTGTGAGTTAGCTGGACTAACAGACTAACATTTCCTTTGGGGGTGTCTGGAATAAGTCTGGATACCAATCCCTCAGTTTATGTTGTCTAAATGCGCAGATCCCATATAGATCTGTGGGAACTACACGACATCGGCGGTTTGTAGTCCAACCCATCTCTGCCTCGGTCTCAGGCACTATTGGGCAGTCACTTCCCTTTAATTTGTATAGCAGTATCACACACTGGATGCATTGCATGTACCCTAGAGTGATTCCCAGACATGAAACCTTATTTGCTCATCTAGCTGCAAAAATTGCTCCATAGCAGAAATGGAAGCTTCTTTCTCCAGGGTGGAAGTAAACTACAGAATCACTACTGTTAGACAAGCACAATGTAAAACACCTTGGGGCAGATTTACTAACATTTTACATCGGGGTTGCATTACCTTTGTGGCGCAGCCTCGACACAAAATAATTTTTGTTATTTAATAAGCCTTGCAAAGCCACTTTGTGTAGGTTAGTATTGAGATGGGATGAGAATTACCTTGTGGAATTTGAGTAAAGGTATAAACTACGCTTTGCCGAGTTGAAAGTGAGAGCCATATGGGTGGAGTCTAGCTCAGATGGTGGCTGCAAAAAGTTGATGTCTAGTGCTGAGGGGGAAGTACGTGCACCCAGATAATTGGTGCCCAGCAAGGAAGGAGGTTTGACTTAAAACAGGGGGTTCAGGTTTTTGAAGTAGCTCCAGTGGTGGATTGGGGAACTGGTACAGGGGATAATATTCCTAGTGGCGGAAGGGACATTCTACTAACTCTAGATGAGAGGTGCAGGGAGAGGAAGATGGTAGAAACCCTGGTATTTGAGTATCGAGAAGAGTGTGGGTTGAATGACTGAAACAGTCAGACACTGTTTCATCAGTCTCAGGAGGGTGATGTGGGGTACTTTTGCAAGGTGCTTGATGGTGCGGTGAAGGGTAGGCCTGGCGGTGAACTCTGCTATGTTCGAGGAGATTACATAGTTTTACGCACTCCACAGAGCATGCAGGGGTCCGAAAAACTCCGCTCTGCAAACTTTTTTCCTGTTGCCTCCTAATCTTCTGCACCTGTTTTTGTTGGCTTTAGAACTCTGGGCATTTAGCCTCTACTGATCACTGCTAAAGTACATATGCTCTCTCTGTAAATTGTGATATTGATTGGTTATCCATGATTAGTCTATTTGATTTACTGGAAAGTCCCTTTTAAACTGCACTGAGTGTGCCAGGGCCTGTAAATCAAATGCTACTAGTGGGCTCCAAGCACTGGTTGTGCCACCCACATGAGTAGCCCTGTAAATGTATCTCAGACCTGCCACTGCAGTGTCTGCATGCAAAGTTTTAAACTGCCATGTCGACCTGGCAAGTGAACCCACATGCCAGGGCCTAACCATCCATTTTCTTACATGAACGTCACTACTAAGGTAGTCCCAAGGTACCCCATGGGCAGTGTGTAGTGCATGTGCAGGGTAGAACATGTTCTGGTGTGTTTTACATGTCCTGATAGTGAAAAACTGTGCATTTCATTTTTCACTATTGAACGGCTGTCTGTCCCATAGTTACCATTGTGAGCTGCCTTGTAACATCTTAAGAGTGTAACTTTCCATTGGGACAAGATGAAAAAGCCACTTTTAGAAAGTAGACATTTTCTTGCTTTTTCATTCTGTCTGCCTCTGCCTTTTTGTGCATTCACCCTCCGGTTTTGTAGTGACAGGAGCTGGGGATGAAAATTCACTCTAGACAGTCACAAGGGGGATTGAGGTGTGTTTTGCCTTTCCTGGGTGACTCATAGCCAGACCGAATAGACTTTTCTGCATTTATAGTGGTGGAAGGAGTTTTCTCTAGCACCTGAATAGGCTGTGTCTCCTTTGCACAATGCTGTCTCCACCTCCTCTGGTCAAGCGGGATTAAGGAGGACAGAACTGGGTTGAACTGAGCTCAGAGAACCTTTCCACAAAACAATCTAAGAGGAAATGGGGTACAAGTGCTGGACCGCAAACCCCATAACTTTAGATAACTTCTGGAAACAATCAAAAGGCAGCTGCCCACGAACGCGCAGTACAGCTGCTGACTTTTAGGACATCCTGCCTTTCAAGTTAGCTTCCCAAACACATTATTTTTAGCAACATTAGGAATAGATAAGGAAAGACTGGGGGAAAAAACATAACAGCCTACCCTATTTTATGCAGTTTGCATGCAGCTCTTTGATAACAGTTTGTAACAGTCACTGTTCTATACTAGAGTTGTATCTTCTGAACTGTGTAAACAAAAGCATCTTGGTGACAAAAGCAGTTATCCACTCAGCTATCCACACAAAATACAGATCTGTGATCTGCACAGTATGCTCTTTTTGCAGCAGGCATATTAACCCTCTGTGCTACTCTGGGGGACTCTGCTCACTCATAGCGGAGCACTTGTGGGGCTGAATTCTGGCAGATACACCTACCTGGGAGCACTGGTGACCACGCTGATAGTCTCCCCCGCCGCCGCCTACTCCATCACGCGGCCGCTGTGCGGGGAGACTACAGCTCCCAGGAGCCTCGGCGGTCACGCCCACCTACACTGACTATCCCGCCCGGAGGCGCCCAAAAGGGAGAAGCCCCTGCAGCTGAGCGGGGGACTCTGCTCACACATCGCGGAGCACTTGAGGGGCTGAATCCTGGCAGTTACACCTACATGGGAGCACTGGTGACCACGCTGATAGTCTCCCCCGCCGCCGCCTTCTCCAGCACGCGGCCGCTGTGCAGGGAGACTACAGCTCCCAGGAACCTCGGCGGTCACACCCACCTACACTGACTATCCCGCCCGGAGGCGCACAAAAGGGAGAAGCCCCTGCAGCTGAGCGGGGGACTCTGCTCACACATCGCGGAGCACTTGTGGGGCTGAATTCTGGCGGATACACCTACCTGGGAGCACTGGTGACCACGCTGATAGTCTCCCCTGCCGCCGCCTACTCCATCACGCGGCCGCTGTGCGGGGAGACTACAGCTCCCAGGAACCTTGGCGGTCACGCCCACCTACACTGACTATCCCACCCAGAGGTGCACAAAAGGGAGAAGCCCCTGCAGCTGAGCGGGGGACTCTGCTCACACATCGCGGAGCACTTGTGGGGCTGAATTCTGGCAGATACACCTACCTGGGAGCACTGGTGACCACACTGATAGTCTCCCCCGCCGCCGCCTACTCCATCACGCGGCCGCTGTGCGGGGAGACTACCGCTCCCAGGAACCTCGGCGGTCATGCACACCTACACTGACTATCCCGCCCGGAGGCGCACAAAAGGGAGAAGCCCCTGTACCTGAGCGGCAGACTCTGCTCACACATCGCGGAGCACTTGTGGGGCTGAATTCTGGCAGACACAACAACCTGGGAGCACTGGTGACCGCGCTGATGGTCTCCCCCGCCGCCGCCTACTCCATCACGTGGCCGCTGTGCGGGGAGACTTCAGCTCCCAGGAACCTCGGCGGTCACGCCCACCTACACTGACTATCCCGCCCGGAGGCGCACAAAAGGGACAAGCCTCTCCCGCCTCGCGGGACGCACGTGGGCTGAGCCCGGGCAGAGGGTGGGACGTCTGTGGCCGTCCGGGGTCGGTGAGGGTCGGGTCGGGCCACCCCCCTGACGTGCACAGAACAACATGGGTAAGCGAAAACTGCAAACTTCTATTAATGGAGGGGTAGTCAAAGCGAAAGTCCCTTGTAACTCTGCCAGCATAATTTCATATTTAACTTCCGCTGTCGGGAAATTAACTAAAGAAATCGCAAACACTGAACGAGAACTGGGTTTGGAAGGCATTGTCTCACAAACACAGGGGTTGCCCGTCAAAGTCAGTCCTCTTAGCAGGCATATCCCCTTGGAACCGAGGATTATAATCGAACCACCCAAAAGCATCATACCTTCGGACTCTACCACCCCATTCGGCCCAGAGGAGGTCAACCTTGTTAACACCCCGACCGCACTGGGGCCATCAGGGGGAGGGGGAAACACAGCAAAGAAACGCGGGAAGAGGCAGCATAAAAAGCCTAAGCTGCCAAATGATACCGTACCGAACAGAGGAACAATTTTACCCAGTCACCTAGAAGGCTCCTTAAGGGACTTGGTGGAGAACATTTTTACAGAGAAATTGGCTACATTGATACAGATATCGACACTTTGAATGATTGTGTAGTAGGGATTTTAAATAAATGTGAGCGTTTGAACGCCTTTTTGTTAGCAAAGGAACAACCCCCTTCCCAGCCAATAGATACCTCTCTCACAAATCCCCAAGCCCAAAAAGTTTGGGTTCCAGGAGGGAGGGGTGTGAGCGCAATACCATCCTTCACTAACCCTCAAAGTCCTGAAACGCTCCCTAACAATACAGTATCAACCTGGAATGGCAATGTACTCAAGAGTCCGTCGATGGGCTTATGCCCTAAAAGCTCCACCTCTCCCAAGAGTATTTTGAAAATTAAGAGGGATTCCGGGAAGGATAAAGTTTTGGTACACCATCCTACTATTAATCTTCCCCCCGAAGCTACCCCCTTTGTAACCAGGTGAGGTCGCCCCCACACACCACTGCTCCTGCCTCATTTTGCCGCTGCTTCTGCCACGTTTTTGCCGCCGTTTTTTCCACCGGACGACCCAGCCGCCGCTGAGCCACCCTCTGACCTCTTTCCCGCCGCTGCCTCACTGCGGCCCCGCCCCATCCTGCCCATTCACCACCCCGCTCCCCCCACCCAGGTGCTCCTCCCTCCCGGCTCCTTACTTATGACGCCCACGCGTACGCGCAGCGTACACGCGCCGCGGGCACGCCGATTGTGCGCCGAAGGCGTGCCAAAGGCAAGCCCGTCTGCGCCCGTCCGCACCTGGACCCCTGGCCCTCGCAGATGCAAGACCACCCGAACGACCTACGACGCCGCCACTCTCAACGCACTCAATACCGGCCGGAACCCTGCCTGCTACCGAGCCACCCCGAAACGCACCCATGGACCCTTCACCTGCAAAGCCTGCCGCTTCACCTGCCTCCGAACCTGCACCGCACCCTCCAAGCCAAGCACCAGCAAGACCCACCTCAAGTGCATCTTGATCAACACCCGCTCAGTCCACAGACATGCCGTGGAACTCTGGAACCTCCTCGACACTACATCACCAGACGTCGCCTTCCTCACGGAAAACTGGATGAACGCCTCCTCGGCCCCCGACATCGCCATCCCGGACGGATACAAGATCATCAGGAGGGACCGCGTCAACCAGATCGGAGGAGGCATCGCCATCGTACACAAGAACACCATCCGCATCACGACCAAATCCGACGACACCATCACCGCTGCTGAACATCTCCACTTCCAGATACACACCGACCCCAAGACGACCCTCAGAGGCACCCTCATCTACAGACCCCCGGGACCACGCACACGATTCAGCAAAGACATCGCAGACTTCATCAGCCCGCACGCCCTCACCTCCGCTGACTACATCCTACTAGGGGACTTCAACTTCCACTTGGAAAACAACAACGACACCAACACCACCACCCTGCTGGACAACCTCAACAACCTCGGACTCAAGCAACTGGTGAACACCCCCACCCACTAGGCCGGCCACACGCTTGATCCTGTCTTCTCCTCCAGCAAGCACATCTCCTTCAGCCACTCCACCGGACTCCACTGGACTGACCACAGCTGCATCCACTTCAGCTTCAGAAGAACCACTACCCACCACCACCCGCAACAGGCCCCGCGCAGGAACTGGAACAAGATCACCAACGACCAGCTCACAACCTGCCTCAGCCAGAACCCCCCCTGCCAGCACAACGGACCCTAACGAAGCAGCCCGCAACCTCACACAGTGGATCACCATCTGGGCAGACTACCTCGCTCCACTGAAGACCCTTCCCAGCAGACCCGGCAGCAAGAAAGCCTTCTGGTTCACAGAGGAATTCAAGAACTCCAAGAAGAACTGCCGCACCCTCGAGAAAGCCTGGAGCAACAGCCAGACCACAGACAACATGACTGCCCTCAAGCACGCCACCCGCAAACACCACCAGCTGATCCGCACCACCAAGAAGACAGCATTCAAGGACCGACTGGACAACAACGCCCACAACAGCAAGGAACTCTTCAACATCGTCAAAGAGCTCTCCAGCCCCAACGCCGGAAACAACGACATCACTCCCTCGCAAGACCTCTGCGACTCCCTCGCCTCGTTCTTCCACAGCTAGATCACCGACATACACAACAGCTTCAACGCACAGACTACGCTCCCAACCACTGAACCAACGCCCCCTACCACCACCCTCTGCGCCTGGACTCCGGTCAGCACCGAGGACACCACCCGCGTGATGAACACCATCCACTCCGGATCGCCAACCGACCCCTGCCCCCACCACTTCTTCAACAAAGCTGACTCCATCATCGCACCCCAACTCCGGGACATCATCAACACCTCCTTCAACACCGCCACCTTCCCGGAGAGCTGGAAACACGCTGAACTCAGCGCCCTCCTGAAGAAACCAACGGCGGACCTCACTGACCTGAAGAACTACCGTCCCATCTCGCTCCTCCCTTTCCCGGCCAAAGCCATCGAGAAGACCGTCAACAGTCAACTGGCCGCCTTCCTCGAGACGAACGGATCCCTCGACCACTCGCAGTCTGGCTTCCGTGCCAACCACAGCACCGAGACCGCCCTCATCGCAGCCACAGATGACATCAGATCCTTGCTTGACAACAGGGAAACAGCGGCCCTCATCCTCCTGGACCTCTCCGCAGCCTTCGACACGTTCTGCCACCGCACCCTGGTGCAGCGTCTCGACAACATCAGAATCCAAGAGAAGGCACTGGAATGGATCATCTCGTTCCTCAACGGAAGAACCCAGAGGGTCCGCCTGCCCCCGTTCAGATCCAAGGCCACCGAAGTCATCTGCGGCGTACCACAAGGATCATCACTCAGCCCCACCCTCTTCAATGTCTACATGAGCCCCCTCGCAGCCATCGCACGCCAACACAACCTCAACATCATCACCTACGCCGACGACTCCCAGCTGATCCTCTCCCTCACAAACGACCCAGCCACCGCCAGAACCAATCTACTCGAAGGGATGAAAGACGTCGCGGAATGGATGAAGATCAGTCGCCTGAAACTGAACTCAGACAAGACGGAAGTCCTCATCCTGGGATCATCACCCTCCGCCTGGGACGACTCCTGGTGGCCCCCTGCCCTGGGCACCGCTCCCAAGCCAACGGACCACGCACGTAACCTGGGCTTCATCTTGGACTCCTCCCTCTCGATGACCAGACAAGTCAACGCCGTCTCGTCGTCATGTTTCAGCACCCTGCGCATGCTTTGAAAGATCTTCCGTTGGATCCCCACCGAAACCAGGAAGACGGTCACCCAGGCACTCGTCACCAGCCGCCTGGACTACGGGAACACCCTCTATGCCGGAACCACAGCCAAACTTCAGAAAAGGCTCCAACGAATCCAGAATGCCTCCGCACGACTCATCCTGGACATCCCCCGACACAGCCACATCTCCGAAAACCTGAGAGACCTGCACTGGCTTCCCGTCAGCAAGAGGATCACGTTCAGACTCCTCACCCACACGCACAAGGCTCTCCACGACCTGGGCCCCAGGTACCTCAACAACCGCCTGACCTTCTACACTCCCACCCGCCAGCTACGCTCCACCAGCCTCGCCCTCGCCGCCGTCCCACACATCCGCAGAGCCACCACTGGAGGAAGATCCTTCTCCTACCTGGCAGCCAAGACTTAGAACTCCCTCCCCACCCACCTCCGACTGACCGAGGACCACTTTTCCTTCAGGAAGCAACTCAAGACCTGGCTCTTCGAGCAGTAGCAGACCCCCTCCCCCAAGCGCCTTGAGACCCCTCCGGGTGAGTAGCGCGCTATACAAATGCTATGATTGATTGATTGATTGATTTGTTGCTATACTAGTCAATGTCCCCCCACTGAAAGCCGGAGAGGTAGAGTCCTCGGATACACTGTTAACAAACCTAAAGAACTGGTGTAATGAAAATTGTTCTGGGGAAAAAAACATCTCTTCTAGTATAAACATGGGTAGACGTGTAGGGTGGTTGGGTTATACAAAAAAACATCTGAAGGGAGATTGCCACATTGTGAATTTTAACAAACCCAACGAGGCGACACGTCTTCTCTGGGATGCTTCAAAATTAGATCCTGAGGATGGAGGCATTAGAGCTATGCCACTGGGTTTTTTCTATCCACGGGCTAGATTGAGTAACTCGGGAGAGAAGAGATACCCGGCTCGGATCTCTTGTGACCCAAGTAGGCCTACTGAAAGCCCTGTCTATCAACCTAGCTGGGTAACACAAAAATCGGGGTTGTTACCTAAGCCTCACAACTCATTCAGCAAGGAGCCCAGGGAGGGTCTGGTACTATCTAATCAGTTTTCCTCTTTGTCCAAGGTGGGGGAGATTGATTGACTGGTTGGCCCAGCTAGTTCGACCCAAAATACACAACATAATATTGCAAACAACATAGAGGGGACGGGGGAGACGTTAAAAATGTTAAGTTGGAATGTTGCAGGACTACGCACAAAAAGGGACGATAATGTCTGGTTAAATTTTGTGAAACAGTATGATGTAGTTGCGTTACAGGAGACCTGGGATAGGGAGTGTAATTTCTGGGTAAATGGGTACACTTGGTACTTTACAGCTACCCGCAGCTCGATGGCTGGGAGAGACAGAGGGGGACTTATGTTTTTGATTTCAGTCAATATAGCAGGCATAGCTAAGGTGCTCGACTCCCTTTCCCCTAATTACCTATTAGTGGAAGTAAGTCTGACAAATAACACCAAAGTATTACTGATTAATTTTTATAACTCAATGCAAGGAGAGTCCCCAAATGAGCATCTCCACTCATTGACCAACTTTTTAATATTATATAAGGAAAATCAAACCACTTTTGGTCATTATATCTTGATGGGTGATTTTAACGTTCATTTAGGCAATCTAAACTGCCAGTATAGAGATAACGATGGTCCCGACTACTCAACCCCCCAACATTTTGAACATAACACTAAGGGGGAAGCTCTGGAAGATCTCCTTTCAAATACTGATCTATTCGAGGTAGGGTTTTTTGATAGGAGTGACTGTGTTATAACGTACAGAGCCAGGGACAGCGAATCAATTATAGATTACATGTTTATATCTCCTGGACTCTTAAGTTTTGTAATCTTTTATAATGCCATACATTCATCTTTTAGTGACCGTAATCCAGTAGTGTTAGAACTCGAAAATAAAATCTCTTTTCTTAATAAAAATGGCCACCTCAGAAATCTTAATTGAGGTTAAAGCTGAAGACCAAGTGAAGAGGCTAAAATGGAACAAAGTCACTCCCGAAGATTTTTTTAATACGATTAGTATGAAGGTCGGGGCTGAATTAAATACATGTTCTGATCCACTTAACTATGGAGGGGATGTAATTGCCTCTTATGAAGCGATTTGTCTCCAGGTGGCAAATGAACTCACAGTAAAGACCCAACATAAAGCACATCCAGAAAAGGGCTGGTTTGATCACAATTGCACTAGAGCTCACAACCAGCTCATGAAGGCCCTTAAAAAGAAAGCTAGGGATAAACATCAAGTATCTCTGATTAGGAAAGATTATAAATCCATTGTGCAGGCACGCAAAAATGAAATTAAAAAAGAGGCTTGGGTAGCATTAATGGACAAGGCCACAATGAGGGATAGCTCTAAGTTTTGGGCAATTGTCAACAATCCACTGTTCACTGGCACCAAGCGCGCATTGCTAGAAGTTAACATTGCAGAGAAGGACTGGCTAAGTCACTTCAAAAAGATCTATAGGAGCAACTTAGAGCTAGAAATATTTGAGCCCCCTATCACCGAGTCTCCATTGCTACCTTTGAGATTCACTGTAGAGGAAGTGGGGAAAGTGATAGAGGGTACGGCTGGACATAAAGCCCCCGGCCCTAATGGTGTGCCCTCTGATATGTATAAGGCCAACCTCAAATACTGTGCCATAATTTTAGCTAATGTTTTTAATTCATCTGTTTCATCTACTGTAAATGGGTTTCTGGCATCATGGTCACGTTCCATTATTATCCCCGTATTTAAAAAGGGGGGATCCTAGGTGCTACAGGCCAATATCTTTATTAGATTCTTCGATTAAAATACTAGGGAAAGTAATTTTAGCCAAAATAACAGCCTGGGCCTCTGAGAAAGACATCCTATCAAACGCGCAATACTTCTTTCGAGCTGGCAGAGGCACGGAGGACCAATGTCTTAATTTACATTTAGTAATAAATAAATATATGGTCGCTGCTAAGGGCTCAATTTTCTTGGGCTTTATGGATCTGTCCACGGCCTTTGACCTAGTTAATAGGTCGAGGCTGTGGACCATGCTTCTGGATCTAGGCCTTGATCGGGCATTGGTGTATTTTCTGGCCGAGTTACATAGGGATCTGACTGCATCTATAAGGATGACACAGGAGGGGAAATGTACGGCAGGGTTTAAATCAGGAAGGGGGTGTGCCAAGGGTGCATATTGGCCCCAATGTTATTTACTTTATACATTAACTCCCTGGATGATAATTTGGCAATGGCGACAGCAGACATTCCGCGTATGGGAGGAACGCCCATCCCAGTACTCCTATACGCGGATGATGGCGTTTTTTTAGCACGGAACCCATTAGGGTTACAAAGACTACTTAATTCCTTTGGTGATTTTATGAAATCATTGGACTTAGTGATTAACAACGGGAAATGGCACGTTATGTCACTGGGCTCAAGAAAGAACAGTATTAAAACATTTTACTGTAATGATTCTGCAATCTCCAGAGTGAAAGTCTTTACGTACCTGGGGGTCATGTTTGACGACAAAGGGTCTTGGGTCCCTCAACTTTCCACTAAAGTTACAGCTGTGAGAAGATCGTCCGCTGCAATACTAGGCTTCGCTAAGAGGCTGGGGGGTAAAGCGTGTGAAGTGATTTTATCCATATACAAAGCAAAAACTATCGCAATTGCAAGGTATGGGGCTGCAATATGGGGCTATAAACAACCTGATTCCATCCAGAGAGAGGAAAATAAATTCCTCCGTGCCCTTTTAGCTCTTCCCCAATCAACGGCCACCTTTGCGGTCCATCTTGAGTTGGGTAAGGGCTATATTTCAGACATAATAAACATGGCCCCTATCTTATTATGGATTAGAACTTGGTTGAACCCCAATCTTACCCTGAACCATAAGATCTTTAGGGACTGTATGAAATTAGAGAAAGCTAAGGAAATCCAATGGGTGTCCTTTATTAAAATAACATCTAGGATCCTGGGGCGTCCAGAGATGTATGCAAACCCAGAGGGTTTGATAAAAGCTGACCTAAACTGGGTTAAAACTAATTTCATAAAGATTAGAGAGCTGGAGCGGGAAGCGGTAAAATTAAGAAAACCGATGGTAAGGGCCCATTACCTGCTTATTTCGTTTCTATCCATTCAACCATATCTTACTATTGTAACGATTCCCTTTCACCGATGGCTGCTAACGAAATTCCGATTTAATCAGATTCATTTTCTATTAAGTGATCTTAAGGGGTGGAGTAGGCCGGAGGATGCTGCACCTTGTAAGTGTGATGACCACTCACTCCAAGACACGATGCATTTCATTTTTTTTTTGCCCCTTTTATATTGGGGGTAGGCTAAAGTTTATATTTCCATTGTTAAAAGACAAGGGATTTTTGCAGGTTAAACCAGCACTACTCTATTTACAATTAATGGAATTCCCGGTAGTCATGTTTGGTGTTGCACGCTTCCTTGTTGCATCTATTCGAAGTAGGAAGATTAGATTGGCAGTCCAAATGGTGCCGCATCACCTAACATATTGAATTACATTGAAAGGGATGAACTGATTTAATTGTAAAATTGTTTTTTTATTTGCCGAAAATCCATGAAATTCTGGTATTACATTTGTATGTATAGTATACAGACAAACTGATTTTTCTGTGTAATTGTTTTGAAACTGTTTTTTAATGAGAATTTATCAAACTTTGACACTATTTTGTATTATGTATAGTATACTTTTATGATTTTTACTAATCGAATAAAGTGGTTTTTGATTTGATTTGATTTACTTTATACAATTAGACAAAACTCCGATCTCAC